>NC_141136.1:144171321-145578821 GCF_053477565.2 Lygodium microphyllum | reverse complement strand
ATCACACCAAATACAGTGTCTTTTGAAGCCTTCTCGTACAAGCCTTTGGGCAGTTGACCGACCCCTTTCTTCTACTTTTACATCAAGCCTTTCCACTTTAGAATTAATCTTCGTTAGATTAAGATGGAGATCTTGCATGCTTTTAATTAGCTCGTCCATGACATCCTTCTTTGGAGATGGAATAGCAGAATTTCTTAGTTGCTCGGCCATAGAGACAAGAGGTCAAGAAACTGGGACAGGCTCCTTCATAGATTCAGTTGCTACAGGGGTTGATCCCCATCTTAGGCACAATCGCTCTCTTCGAGCAATCATATTAACTGCTTCAGTGACATCACTCCAAGCAGACTTCAATCCCGTCTCAGAGTCAAGGTCTTCAAGTCGATCAGTTAATTTCTCTTGAAGAGAAGAATCTGCAGCCTTTAGAAATAATTCAATCTTTTGACTTTCCATACCTTGTTGATCGTCAGGATCTAGTTGGGCAAATTTTCTTTCAAATTCTCGATGAAGAGCAATGGCGGTTAGACCCTTATTGGGTCTTTCGACCCATTCGATGAATAATATCTTTGTCATAAGGCCAGAATCTTCAAGGAAAAATTCTTCTCGAAGAGCCTTCTTGAACACAGTCCATCCTGCATCTTTTTGGAAAAGACCATGAATTCGGTCTTGGAGACCATGCACAGCCAGACGGGCAAAATAACAACTCCAGGCATGTTGAGGGACTCCAAAGAAGACCATCTTGTCAGTATAAAGGCGGATAAAAGAGGATACATTTTACCCATTAAATTGCTTGAGCTCTTGTCCAACTGCTTCTAAGGCTTTAATGGCACCAGTATCAATCCGCTCTTCTTCTTATCTCCGTTGTTGTTGCAATTGCAACTCCTACTGAAATTGCAATTGTTGTTGTTGGCTTTCTTCCATTAGACGAACCAACTGTTGCAAGGCATATCCTCCCGAACTTGTTGATTCTCCCATTGGACTTCTTCTTCCGCAGCGGACCTTCACGTCGGGTTCATCACTATTGTCGTGTTAAGGGTTGAAGGTCTACCACCGAGGCTTTAGTGCAGAAGAGGAGTTTAGGATTCAAAGTTCAGGAAGGGGAAATAGATTGGGGTTTAATAAGATCCAGGATTTAGAAATGATTTAGGTATGGAAGAGAATTCAAGCTTTTCCTCTATGTATTTAGCATACATGAATAGAAGAAATAACTCTATCTTGATAACATCAAATGCCTCTGGATACATACATCATATCATAAAGGATATTTTCAGATTCTCAGTTCAATTATGAATATCAAATGCAAGTTCTAATGGCTTTTATTTCAAGTACATAGATGGATTTCAACCCTTTGGAACAAGTATTATGTTGATAGACTCAAATGCATTCAAGATTTGGGCCAATGATACATGAAATGAATTGAAGAAGCATAATTTTAGCTTCAGCCCTGTTTTAAAACAAAAAATTCCAGCCCATAATCAAGCTCAAAATGAGTGCATAAACTCATGAAGAAGCTCCTCTAATCATAAATGAACAAAGTCTTGATGAAAAGAGGTCATTTCCTTCCATTACAACCACATAAATCTCTTGTTTGCTCATAAAAATGGACCATAACAATGGGTTGCCCTGTTTATGACTGGTTATTTCAGCCCATAACAGCCCATATCCCTTCAAAATCCTCACCCTTTGCTTGCCCCAAAGTCACTTAAGTACTGGGGTACAAGTCGGGCTTCATTGGACCAAGAATGAGGTAGACAAAATGAGACAAGTCGTGCATAAGAGCAAGCTGAATACATTTCTTCTCAAATTTCTCTCTTTTATAGACTATTTTAACATGCATTTTCGTCAAACCAAATGGGCAGAGAAGTGGAGCTCTCATCATGATTACACATTCAGTTTATGGGCCTGTTGATCTTCAGTTTGCATGCTCCAAATCATGCACCATAGCTCCAGCTCTCTCCAGTTGTGCCTCAGACTATGCAGCCTGCATTTTGCGCTGAAAAATGCGGGCTGCTCCCTGCTCAGGTCCTAGTCACTTTTTGACCTACCCAGGTCACTTGCTGCTCACTTAAGTTTATTACTTCAGGTCCCATGTGAACCTAGTGGACTTTTGGCAACTTTTGGCATTTTTCTTGAGTTTTGACCATATTTTTGCACCTCAATTAATGTGATTTATCATGCAGACTATCAATTACTTCCAGTTGACCAGGTTGTAGGTTCCCATAGACTTATTTTTCATCAATTTACATGGTATAACTGAAAATTATATGCTAAATACAAAAGAACTTGTGTAACTAAGTTGGTTATTGGATAACAATGTCTGAATTTTGTATGCAAATTCCTCATATGACTTCTAGTGAAGCTCTTCTATGTTCATAAGAATCCCATGTTTTATATTATGAATAGTAAACTCTTTGACAACATATCCACTTATTCCCTTCAGGACACAGCTTAGCAGTCCATTGGAAAGGAGGTCTAGAAAGCTCCTCCCGGCACTCCCATGGAATGTCACGGGGTTTGCGATGTAGGACTTCATGCATCTACCATGTAGCGAAAGTATTTTGGCCGTTCCCACTTAGGACCGGCCTGAATCAGGGTTTTCCCTAATGGTCATTTCCTAAACGGCAACTAGCGTCAAACCTCGAGCGAACTACTTTACGCATAAATGCCAGGGCCGAAGCGGATTCACGCTGCACTTGGTTCAAGGAGAATGGGAAACGAGAGGGATACAAAGCTCGACCTCTCTGCCATAAGGCATAGCCCCATTCCGTTCCCCTAAAACAGCGTAAACCGGGATTATTATAACCTAGAGTCTAGGTCAGCGCCCTTGCTATTCATTTCCTTTGAACGATCTTCTTGCTATCCATTATGATTGAGAAAAGTTCTTGGCCAACCAGGACCACCCATCCGTAGGACGGACCCATGGCCACATCACCGCACTTTGCTCAAGTTGTTTTAGTTATCTAATTACCTACCACATTTAGTTGGACATGTATCAAGCATTTTTCTCAATTAGCCCGTTAGGCACTGGTTCCTTCGTGTAATCTTAGCACTTGACATAGAAAAACAGTGTCAAATAAGTTCATTTTCAACTAAATATCATATTTATCTTTGGAATACATTTATAAAGTCCAGCTCGTAGGCTTATCCATAATCCGCCCGAGGGCTATCCAGCAATCCACAGGGATTACTAATCCAAGATTCCACCCGTAGACTAGTATGCAGGCCTTGAGATCCAATCCCAAGTCACGTTGGCCTCTTGTGCAGGGCCTAGAAGGTGAGGTATTTACGGTGAGAGCCCCTCTGGCACCCAAGCGTCCTCTTGCTCCAAGTAGTGCTCAATGGAGAGACCTCACGCGGTGGGTTCGATCCACCTTCCCGGTGCGGCTAACAACCCCCTTGGTTAGGGTCACGTAGACAGTCGAGGGTAACTGAGGCTGCCACTCCCTTCATGCCTTCAACCTGAAGCATTAGATATCTTTTCATCCTTTAGTTCCTTGTGCAAAAAAATCAAGCAGTGTTCTCTAAACTGTTACAAGCTCAATCATATCCAGTGGTCATTATTTGTCCAACTGCTAAGGAGTGAATCCTTCTCTCCGAATGCATCTAGCACTCTATCCAGGATCAATTGCGACTTGGCAAGATCCCCAAGGGTTTTTTTGTAAACCCATTATGCCCTTGGGTTAGGACCGTACCCTTTTATCCCAACTTAACCAATACCTTAAGTTCTATTAACAGAAAATATGTTGCTCCAAATTATTGATTGGTCCTTGGTGCCCAAGCAAATATCTAATTCCCTTATCTTGGTTAGCTTTCCCAAGAGAGGTGCTATAACACGATGACTACTCATCCTCTTGCAAGATAAACTTGCATAAGAATTTGCCAATCTCATTCTGAGGAATTGGCCGTTCTCTTGTGATCAAACCACAAGATCATGCGACTCTGCAATTTGTTGCACAAGTGTTGCATCTAATCCATGGGACTCTTTTACCCATCGAACGGTGTCTTCTAATCACGGTTCATGATTAGATAGGAAACAGGGTTAGGGTGTCTTCATATCCAATCTGTTCATGATTGCAGTGGGCCGACATTATCGGTTCTAGGGTTCCATCTCAAACCGAGTTTCATCTTTTTAGCGAGTGATCCTTAGGGTAGAAACCCTAGATTGTTTTTTGCAAGTATGTCTTATTGTTCCTACATTCCGTGAATGTGGGCAAGTATTTAGGGTATGAGAGTTTCAACTTGGCAATAAGTGCGACTAGGTCACCTCCTCAACGTGCTAAATCCTAGTTAGCACTTGGGATATGTTGCATTGATTTCACCATTCCTAAAGCAAGCCCTTTGTGGTTTAGGTGTTTAGGGTAAAACAATGTACTTGTCTCTTCCTAAAGATATTGTCTTGGTCAAAGAGAACAAAAACTAGTTGCACTACGAATCCATACATGATTCATTGCCTACGTATGATTAGATTTACAACCCTTATCTTTTCTGGTTAAGATCAAAGCGTATGTTAAGTTATGGCATAAATTCCATTGATGCATTCATGGTTCATGTCGCTAACCTTTTAGGGTTTATGTTAAAGCGAATCATGCAGCCTTTTCCTAATTTCATTTCTGAATGAATTATTCGTATGCTGAATGAGCATTACACAACCTTTCGTAGCTACTTATGTAATTGATTGAGATCTATGCCAACTGACTAGAGTTTAATCTACTTCATGCAGCCCTAGAATCATTTCCATACCTTGCAAATTCCTACGGTTGTTAGCAATCTTCTTTAATGAATCCTTGCGAAGAAAGAGATGTCTACTAATGCAACATGCAATTGCATAATCGAAGTGTACAACAATAATTTTCACTTTGTAAAGGATCTAAATTCGTTACTTTGCAATGCATAAAAACAACTTGCTAAGAATGCATAGATATCTTATGTCCTTCTTTCATTCGTTTCTTTGAAAAATACAAATGACCGATTCTTTGATTGTGAGTTATTTCCTTTAAAAAGCCAAAAGTGCATCCTAATTCCATAAATTATCCATGCACAATTTGAATATTTCGACGTAAACCAAAATTAGGAAGAAAACCTAGACTTGTGGATTCGGTGAAATATCCACATGAATGTTAGGAGATGATCCTCCTGCGGGTTGCGCTTTGTGCCTTTTTAGGGGCCATCGTGAACTCGACCTTCTTGCCTTGGCCACAGACTTATGATCTTGGCCCGTCTCCCTTGTACGCGCACAGTTCCTTTTGAGATTCGACTTCCTTGACTGATGCACCATCTTGCGGAATTGGGCTTTGGAAGGCCTTATAGGCTTCCACCTCGAAGCTCGGAGGAAAGAGAACTTTAGGAGGGCTCAATGGGAGAGCCCTTAAACTCAGCAAAGAGTTTGGGCTTGTGACAGGTACAATGGGAAAGGCTTTAAATTCCAGTTATAATGGGCTTATGTAAGTCCACAGGAAGGACTTTACAACCGTCAAAATGGCTTTTGGGGAATGTAAGGGAAAGGGGACTTGGAAATTCCGGATATAATAGGGCCTTCATGAAAAGGGATACAATGGATTTGAAAGACTTGTGTGGAAAGGGTTTTAAAAGGAAACCCAGGGGTTTTAAATGAACTTGTGTGTGGATTGTAATGGGAGGCTTTAAAAGGAAACTCGGGGGTTAAAAGGCTTTGTGGAAATGCTATGGAATGGGGCTTAAAAACCTAGCTAATGTGAGCTTTATGGGGAATGTAAGGGGGGAAAAGGGTGCTTAAATCTTGGGGGCTTTAAAAAAACACTTGGGAAGGGGGCTTATGAAAGCCCATAGGAAGGGGGGTTTAAATGGCTTTAGAGAACTTGTGGGGGAGAAATCCACGGGAAGGGGATCTAAATGGACTTGGGTGGAGCCCCATAGGAATGGGGGCTTGGAGGAGGCCCTTATAGGCTTTCAAGAAGCTTCCAGGAAGCTTCTGGGGCGTGGTGAAACCACATGGTAGAGTAAGGCGGCCAAATTCGCAAGCTGGCGACATCCGGCTCCAGTCGGCGGCTTCACGGCCCCCAAGCGGCAGCTCTCTTCTATTAGTTTCACGACCCCCTCAGCTCCCCTCCTCACACAATCGCGGCAGCCTGTCAATCATAGATGTTCTTCACGTCTCCCTCCTCACACACAATTTCCTCAGCGTTTACTCCATCTTCACCCCATAGAGGATGGTATTTATAGGAAGGGGGGGTAAGGCCTCCCTCCCCCACATGGTGCCCCACATGTAGTCTCCTTTTCCACCTCACGAGTTCCCATTATAGCCTCATCCTATTCCCTTAGCCACGCTTCGGCTGAGGGGAAGAGGATTAAAATAATTTGCAGTAAATATAACATTTTCCTCTTGACCTCCTCCCAAGAGGAGGTTCACATGATGATATGCGGGTTTTTTAGTCCTTAGTCTCGATTGGCCAATGGAGAGTATACCATTGAAAGACCGCACAGTCCATAACTTCAATGTCGGAATTGTCATTGCATGAGACTCACGTAGCTCGTAATATTTTTCAATAGAAATATTACATTCTCTCCCCCTTGGAGGAATTGAGATGTCCTGATCTCGAGATAAATTGGGGATATTAATGGTTGAGAGTGCTTCCATCTATCCAAGTGGCATGCTCCTCAGGATAATCTTTCCATTGGACAAGGCATTCTCTCAAGGTTCTAGATCTCAGTTGTCTCTCTTTAACATCTAAGATCCTGTCAGGCCCCGTAGCTCAAGGACTCCTTGGCTAGGCATTACAAATTGTTGGTCATCAAGTACATGGTTAGGATTAGGTACATACTTCTTCAATAGACTAATATGGAATACATTATGAACCTTTAGATTCTCAGGGAGTTGGAGTCTATAAGCATTAGGTCCTAGGCACTTGAGGATCTTGTATGGTCCACAATACCTTGGACTTAGCTTCTTGCAATCTTCTAAGGATAGGGAATGATGACCAGGAAATCAGTGCAAATAAAGGCACAAAAATGTGCTCAACATAGAAACATCCTTTGCAAATTAACACTTTGCTTTTGTACTCCTTTGTCAAATTTCAAATATGAAGCAATGTAAAATGTGTAGTCCAAAAGAGACACACTATAAAATATTCCTAGGAAAAGGAAAGGTCAAACCCTTTTGTCTCATGCTAAAAATTGAAGGGTCTTTAGACCTTAGCCAATGTATGCAAATTTGAATTTCATAATTCAAGAAAGGAAAAGGAGGTGGTTGCAGTCGTGGGATTTGGGGAGGTGGGAGGTTGAGGTGGTTACACCCTCTCTCTTCCTTTATCTTCTCCTCTCACGATTCATTTCTCCTCTCTCATTTTGGCACAACTCTCATCTTTCTTGTTCTTGTTTCCCTCTCTTGTGCTTTCATTGCAAGATCTCATGGAGAGTGAGGAAGAGGAAGAGGGTGAGGATGGAAGAATTTCTCAATTTCTTGTGTGCCTTCCTCTTGTGTGTTTTGAGAGCATGGTTTTTGGTGAGAAGAAGAAGAGGTTTCTTGCAGGTTTTGTGTCCAGCAATGTATTTGCAGCCTCTACCTAGCCGGTTCGTGGTTCATATTTGTGCCGTGGCAGGGTGCTCTTCATTTGGTGCACTGGCCGGGAAAGAGGTGGTTATGAAGCCCGCAAGGAGACATACTCTAAAATATGAAGAGCTTGAATGAGAAAGGTTGGATTCTTAAAGGGAAGATGTGGTTGCAGAAATCGATGAAGGATAAGTTGAAGAAAAGAAAAATGGAGCAGTGTTGAGGACTGAGTCCCCCATCCAGTTCATCAAGCATCATTTCCTTCTTCCATGACGGCATGCTGAAGCCCCATCCATCCAGTCTCCCTACCCATTGCAATTTCCACCCTCCTCGAATTCTGCCCAACACAACGCCCCCAACAACTTCCACTTCCTCTCCGTGTTTCAGGTCCCCCGCCGCCTATTCCTTTTCTGCTTCAACTTCCGCACACTCTGCCCGTCCCTTCCCTTTATGTCCTCCACGATGTCCCTCATCACCTCACGGCTCCCCGTACTGCTCATTCTCCTCCACGATTGGTGGAAGGCCTACGCTTCCTGGCGGGAAGAGGGACAAGGATGATGCAAATAACACAGCCATTGCTCTACGAGAAGCTCAAGAGGAGATTGGTTTGGATCCAGTCTCCCCCATTCCTTTCGGCGCAGAAGAAACCAGTACACCCAGCACTCTCAATTGCTTGGCTCAATGGAGGGCAGGACCAGCGTCGCCTGGCTTCATCGCATCCACGTTCATACTTCCTCCATCCTCCTCATCGCAGTGCCACGCATCCACCACACGAGTCCAGCACGTCCTCCAATCCTTCATGACATGGCAGAATTAGTGAACCAGTTTTCAAGGCTGATGGCATTTCATATCTCATCCTTATCCTCAGGCTATAACAGAACGATCAATTTAAAAAAAAACAATTTAATTATCATCCATCCCTTTAAAATCTAGTTCATATGCTTGACTTTAACCCTCCTTGTATGCCTTTCGTTACCAAGAATCCCCATGCCCCTCAAACCACACACGTATATCTATGTTTTATTTTCTTTTCAGTTTTCGAGTTTTATTCTTAATAAAACCTTCCTTCTTGAATTTTCTAAAAAAATAACATAAATCGGGTGGGAGAACTCTATTTTAAAATCCTTCATAAGGGTGTGCTTACATGTAATATCTTTTTCGGGTTTTCTTCATGAGCTTTATAGTGTGGTTATCTTCCATTCTAACTTGAGTGTGACCTTGTTCTTGTTTGCAAATTGTTGAAGAGCCCTATCTTATGGGTTTTGTTTGTGGTTTTAATTGTGTTATTTTCAACCTAGGCTTCAAGGTCCTAGTTGTGATTCTATTTTGTGTGTTATTTCCCTCCAAATCCAATGGCAATTCAAAGAAGATTCAAGAAAAGAAATGAAGACTGAAGACTAATGATGAAGATGAAGATTTGTCCAAGCTGATCGTGGTTCTTCTTCAAGTTTGTTCGCGGGGACGCTTCACACTTAAGCATGGGAGGAATGATGACCAGGAAATCAGTGCAAATAAAGGCACAAAAATGTGCTCAACATAGAAACATCCTTTGCAAATTAACACTTTGCTTTTGTACTCCTTTGTCAAATTTCAAATATGAAGCAATGTAAAATGTGTAGTCCAAAAGAGACACACTATAAAATATTCCTAGGAAAAGGAAAGGTCAAACCCTTTTGTCTCATGCTAAAAATTGAAGGGTCTTTAGACCTTAGCCAATGTATGCAAATTTGAATTTCATAATTCAAGAAAGGAAAAGGAGGTGGTTGCAGTCGTGGGATTTGGGGAGGTGGGAGGTTGAGGTGGTTACACCCTCTCTCTTCCTTTATCTTCTCCTCTCACGATTCATTTCTCCTCTCTCATTTTGGCACAACTCTCATCTTTCTTGTTCTTGTTTCCCTCTCTTGTGCTTTCATTGCAAGATCTCATGGAGAGTGAGGAAGAGGAAGAGGGTGAGGATGGAAGAATTTCTCAATTTCTTGTGTGCCTTCCTCTTTTGTGTTTTGAGAGCATGGTTTTTGGTGAGAAGAAGAAGAGGTTTCTTGCAGGTTTTGTGTCCAGCAATGTATTTGCAGCCTCTACCTAGCCGGTTCGTGGTTCATATTTGTGCCGTGGCAGGGTGCTCTTCAGGGAACTCTTCTTTGGGAGTACATGAATGAAGACCTTGTCTCCTTCCTCGAAAGTTCTATCTTGATGCTTCAAATCTACGTATGCCTTCTGTCTATCCTTGGCAGCTTGGAAGTCCTATCTTATTGACTTTACTTACTTGGTCATCCATCTCTTCCAACATCTACCTCGAAGCTTCAATCCTCAAGGTTGGATTTGAGAATTTTAGGGGACTTCGATAGTCATGACCATACAATGCTTGAAAAGGGGTCATATGAATGCTTTGTTGGTAAGAAGCATTGTAGGCAAATTCAACCAAAGGCAAGTATTGAATCCACCTTTTTGGTTCATGACGGCAGTGTGCCCTTAGCATATCCTCGATGACTTGATTGACTCGCTCCTTTTGGCCATCAGTTTGGGGATGGTAAGCTATGCTAAAATAGATTTGAGTCCCAATGGATTCAAAGATAGCTCTCGAGAAATGTGATGTGAAGAGAGAATCACAATCACTAATGATTCATCTGGGTAGCCCATGTAGCTTGAATATCTTCTTGATAAACAACCTTGCAATGTCTCAGGCTTTATAGTTTGTCTTTACTAGAATAAGGTGTGCAACCTTAGTAAACATGTCAACCATAACCATGATGGAGTTGTATCCTCCCTGAACTTGGGGTAGGCAACCAAACAAAGTCCATACTGATGAATTCCCATTTCATTTGGGGAATATCAAGTGGTTGTAACTTTCCTAGCATTTTGACATGTTCGGCTTTGATACGTTGATAAGACAAACACTTACTAGTGACATATTTGAGAACGTCACCTTTAAGCCTCTCCTAATAGTAGCTCTTTCTAACTACATTGAGAGTCTTGAAATAGCCAGGATGTCCTGAGAAAGGGGAATCATGAGCTTCCCACAATATCTTCTGCTTAAGTGACTGGCTTGCCGGTATATATAACCTCGTTCTATAGTAGACAAGTCCACTATTGATAGAGAATTCATGATGCTTAGCCTATAGATTTTGGTCTTGGTCCTTGATAGGGATCTCCCTTAGCATATTTTGATAGGCTGGATCATGGGATGCTTCCTCTCTAGCTAGCTCAAGTATTGGGTTGTTTGGCATGGAAACCTTTGTGGCTAGAGATCTAGCTGTTGATGGGTTTTGCAAGATTAGAGAATTAAGGAATGCCTTGCGGCTGAGTGCATCGGCAACTACATTCTCCTTTCCAGGTCAATATTTGATTTCCAAATCATACTCCTCTAGCACTTCAATCCACCAATGTTGCCTCATGTTAAGCTCATTCTAGGTAAAGATCCACTTGAGACTTTTATGATCAATCACTAGAGAAAACTTGTTACCGAATAGGTAGTGTCTCCAAAGCTTTAGAGCATGGATGATAGCTAATAGTTCTAGATCATGGGTAGCATAATTCTTGTCATGGCTCTTGAGTTTCCTTGAAGAGTATGCTACAGGGTGACCTTCCTGCATGAGCACACATCCTAAGGCAAGCGTGCTAGCATCAGTTACTATCTCGAACTCCTTACTACGGTCTAGAAGTTCTATGATAGGTGTTGATACCAAACTTTGCTTCAATCTATCAAAGCTGGTTTTTTCGACAGTTGACCATGCAATGGATGTTTGCTTCTTCAGTAGATCCATGAGAGGTACTGCTATCAAAGCGTAGCTTTTGATGAAGAGCCTATACCATCCTGTCAATCCAAGAAAACTATGTATTTCTTTGACAGTTGTTGGTATTGGCCATTCTAGAACATCTCTGACTTTGGTCGCGGATCCATTGAGATTCCTTCTGCTAAAATGATGAATCCCAGATATTCAATCTAACACTTGAAGAATGCACATTTCTTGAACTTAGCATACAGCTTGTGTGCTCTCATTGTCTCAAGGACCATCCAAAGTTGGGGTTCATGATCTTCTTCCTGTTTGGAATAGACTAAAGTGTCGTCGAAGAAGATGAGTATGAAGTCATCAAGATATGGCCTAAAGATATCCTGCATTAACGTGTTGAAGGTGGCAGGCACATTCGCAAGCCCAAATGACATAACTAGAAAGTCAAAGTTTCCATATCTTGTGTTAAAGGCCATCTTTGGGATATCTTCTTCCTTGATCCTTTTGACAATCAATCTTGGAGAAGATCTTCGCACCCTAAAGAAAGTACTGGAGCTCCCTAGGGTGAACTGCTAGGACAGATGTAGCCATATTCTAGCAGTTGCTTGAGTTGTTCTTTTAGCCCAATTGCTTTCAGTATGGACATTCTATAAGGTCTCTTTGCAATTGGTGTAGCTCCCGACACTAGCTTGATCTCATGATCCACTTCTCTAGGAGGCGGGAGTTCTGTTAACTCTTCAAGAAATACGTTTGCGTATTTCTTTAGCCATGAAGCTTCTTCACTAGACTCCTCCTTTTGATCTAACTTTTTGAGCTTAATCAAGTAGACAGGTAGTCTCTTTCTAACTCCCTTTATAATACGAGATGCTTTGGCGGCTTCCGAGCCTCACCTTGAGTTGTGACCAATTCCCCTTCAGAGTTTCGAAAGGAAACTTGGCCCTTTCCACAATGAATGTGGGTGTCATTAGGTTTAAGCCAATCCATTCCGAGTAGACACTCATGTATACCTAGGTTCATAACTCTGAATTTGACCGAAGTCTTCTTTCCTCCCAGAAAGAATTCCACCTTAGCAGTTTGCATGGTACAAGTGACCTCAAGACCATTTGCTAATTCCATAAGCGAGGTAGGTGCTTCTACTGTGGCTATTCCTAATCTTCTTACACAAGCTCGTGAGATAAAGGAATGTGTACTGCGACAATCAATCAAGGTCTTGAAACCTTTACCTTGAGAATCCAATGGCGTCTGAATCACCGAAATTCGACCCTTTCTTGTGAAGAGCGGCATGGACTATCGCCCTTTCAAACTCTGCTTCCATGGTCGGATCTTCTTCTTCGCACATTTCCCTGTTGGCAACACAGGCAGTTCTTCCTCTGCCTCTGGTAACGGTTCCCTGGCCACGGCCAGTTCCTTGGAAAGGTGCTTGGCGAAGTCCACTTCCAAGCTTGGGACATTGCCTCTTGAAATGACCGGGCTCGTTGCAGTGGAAACAATAGAGGTTTTGGCCATTGCTTTGAGTAAGGACAAAGTTGTTGATATTATTAGTCCTTGCCTTCTTTCTTTGTCCCCGATTTTGACCTTGAACTCTCTTTATTTGAGGCCTATATGCCCCTCGGTTTGGGTCATTATAAGACCAAGTTTTGTTGCCTCTTGGCCTAGCCTGCACCTCCTAAATTATAGGTGCAGCTCGAATGAGTGCGTCCTGTAGATCTGATGGGCGCATAGATTCGAGACGGGTATTCACTAGTGGGTTTAAACCAGCACAAAATTTTGACACCTATTGTGTCATGTCCATCTCTGGTGCATACTTAAGAAGTGAGACAAATTTAGAGTAGTATGCATCAAGAGTGAGTCCTAGCTATTTCAACTTGTAGAACTCATTCAGTTTCTGCGTGTGATACGCAGGTGGCAAGTATCTTCCTTGCACAGATTTCTTCAGCTTTTCCCAAGTAACGGATCCTTCCGCGATCCCTTGATCTTGTTGAGAATCAGCAATCACACTCACTAAAACAGCCTCTTTGTATGGAGCTTCAGGGTCAAGGATATGCAGGCTAACCTATCCCATATGCACAATGGTGCCTATTGCAGTTTCCTACTTTCCTATAAAGCATTGTACTTGCTTCCTTTTCTAAATAGCAATGATAGTACTCTTTTCTTTTTAGTGAAGTCTCAATGTCATTGTCCACATACACAAGATTGTGTTTATGAGTCCAAGTTTCAATCTTGGAACCTAATTCACTTGTGTAACAAACAGTGTCTTTGTCTCCTCCATCATGAGTCCACACTTCTCCTTTCATCCTCCATAGCTTCCGGTTTTGCCTTGCTCTAGATCCCGCATTTCTCACATGGTATCAAAGCTTGGAATCGTTCGGTTGTTCTTCAATCTTCTTAGGTCCTTCCCCTCCTTGATTTGATGCTGGGTCAATGGATTAGAGTGACAGAGGCTTGGGTTGAGTGTCAGGAGAAAGAAAAAACTGAGAAAAAAAACTTGAGAAATTTTGGCTATGGTGGAATTAGGGTTTCTGAGACAGGGGCGTGGTTTTTTCAACATTGCAGGAGCTATACTTGATCATTTTCAAAAAATTTTACATGCCTAGGAAGCTGACTTCATGGGCTATCAAAGCCCCATGATAATCGTCAAGATCGTGGACTGTATGCAGCACGCAGGCAACTCGAACAAATTCGGCGCAGTTTAGGACAGATTTTCGCGATTTTCACAATGCTGGAGTCAAGGCGCAGTAATATAGTCGATTTTCGTACCAGGATGAAGCGCCTTGAGTAGAGGAACAACTCCCTAGAAGAAATCGTGGGTAAGATGGCTTGTAGAGTAAGATATAGAAGCTCCAAGTGCTGTATGTCCTGTCTGGCTATGGCAGACACAGAGCAGAGATTGACAGTTTAAGCAATGCTGAGCTACAGATGGTTAAATATCTTGGATTGATGTGATACAGGGAAGCTTTGTGAGATTTTTTCCAGAAGGAAGCTCCAAGAGATTTGACTTGTGGAGTGAGATATAAGCAGCTCAATCTGACAGGGTGCTGCTGGCTATGACTGCCATGGAAGCTTCAGTGAGAGTAGAGTTGGGAGATGAAGTCATGAGCTGACATTGAGCTAGATTGAGGTTGAGAGGAATCAAGAGAGGCTAGAGAAGCAATGCCATGCCCAACTGGGCTCTGATACCATGTGAAACCCGACTCCTTTGAATCGAGCATTTGGAAAGTCTTTTCCCATGTTGAGGTTGCAAGAGGAGCAGCAAATCAACACCAGAATTTTGAGATTTTATCAGTAGAAGAGCAGAATGTAGTGTGTCAAGAGACACAGTTAATGACAGTGTAAAAACACACTATGTTAGTGTTGATGTCTAACAGTGATGCCTCCTGAATATAATAATGCATCAACAACTTTAATCAACATGCCAAATCCTGAACTTGTTGATATCCAGGCATCACTATTAGAAGAGGAAAAGAAGCTAAAAACTAAGGAAGAACCAAGTACCTCTAGAGATGAGCATGCATTATATGTTGGCAACAGGTACAAAGGCAAGAAGGATGTGACTTCTGCAAAAGGACCGGACACACTGAGAAGTTCTGCCATGCAAGAAAGAGATCCCAAAAGGCCTATCTAGTCGCAGTCAAAGAAGAAGAAGAAAATGGAGCAAAGGAAGAAGAAGATGAAGATGAAGACCACCAGGATCGGAAGGACAAGACTCATCAGTCCTTCTACTCTCATAACTCTGATAGACTGTTTTAAAAGCCTTGTATTTCCTTGCCCTAACACTTCATGTCATAAGCTTTGTAAACTCCTTATGTAACTTGGCATTACAATCCCTGTACACTTTGTGAGGCCCCTGTTACAACCTCTGGATGTCCATCATGTTTTGGTGCCCACACTTAGCCTTTTCTGCAACAGCCTCTGGTGTCTACCATGTTTGTGGTGTGCCCACACTTTGCAAGTGATTCTCATTATAGCCTCTACACACTTTGTGCCTTTCTAGTTGTGATTGAGGAGGGGTGTTGAGAATCAGCAATCACACTCACTAAAACAGCCTCTTTGTATGGAGCTTCAAGGTCAAGGATATGCAGGCTAACCTATCCCATATGCACAATGGTGCCTATTGCAGTTTCCTACTTTCCTATAAAGCATTGTACTTGCTTCCTTTTCTAAATAGCAATGATAGTACTCTTTTCTTTTCAGTGAAGTATCAATGTCATTGTCCACATACACAAGATTGTGTTTATGAGTCCAAGTTTCAATCTTGGAGCCTAATTCACTTGTGTAACAAACAGTGTCTTTGTCTTCTCCATCATGAGTCCACACTTCTCCTTTCATCCTCCATAGCTTCCGGTTTTGCCATGCTCTAGATCCCGCATTTCTCACAGATCTCTGCACCATTTCTTCCACCAAAGCCTGGCTTCGTCGGTGAGCTTAAGATTGGCGAGCATAGCCTGGTTGGCAGGTGTAGTACCGGCTGCTTTAAAGTAATCCTCCATAGACTCTATCCAAATTTTAGCATCTACTTGGACAATCCTACCTTTCCCATCAAATTCGGGTGGCTTAATCTGCTAGAGAAGAAACTTCTTCTCCTGGATTACGAGAGTACTTGATGTAGGGGGTAAAATGGGAATCTGTACCTGGGGTTGTGCCTGGATAAAGGATTCTTAATATTATAACTCGCTAATCATTATGATTTATATTTTATACCCAATTTAGCTATCAACCAAGAATCCTAGCCACTTAACTTTTTATCAATTCTCATGGACAAGACAGACATTGATAAAAAGAAGTCTTATTGCATTTATATGGGCATAGCCCTTTCGGAGTACAACATTTCCTGAGATGATAGAGCAACTGTTACATTTAGTTTGGGGAGAATAATTTTGTATTACATTTATCTACGAAAACTTGATAATAATATGGTTTCAGGTCATGAATCTTCAGGAATCGGTAAGTCATTGGAAGATTAGGGTATCCTTTCCTTTGGAACTCATTCTTCTCATAGCGCCCCAACACCTTGATCCTGTCGGCAGGGATTACACGGGTCACTTCCTCATATACATATGAGTTCAGCTCAACCCTCCGACCTTGAATATGTAAAGTTGAGTTTACGTGAGCCTCCACAAAAATGAATAGCTTCACGATCTTTAAGTCTTCCAACCACTTGATCCTCTTTAGGTTGGTTTGAAGGTATGCAAACCAGTGGGCAGCTATATAGTAGATTCTTGAGTCACCCGTCCATCTTCGTTCCATGTAAAAAGGAAATAGGTTATAGATACGATCTAGGATGTTCATCATTTCAACCCTTTGTCGATAATCCGGGGAATGCATCGCGGTCATAAACATGACTCGGAACACTAAGAACTTGTTCCATGCTTCATAATTCTGCAAGACAGCATCGAAAGAAAGGAAATGTTTGGAAAAACAACATTTGCTTTACTCCTTTTTATTAAAATTTCTTAAAAACAAATCCTTCGTTGGTTGGCTCTGATACCAACAGTAACGTGTCCACCTATTCCCTTTAGGACATGTCTTAGCAGTCCATCGGAAAGGAGGTCTAGAAAGCTCCCTCGGCACTTCCATGGAATGTCACGGGGTTTTCGATCTAGGACTTTCCGTGTCTGCCATGTAGCGGAAGTATTCTGGCCATTCCCACTTAGGACCAACCTGAATCAGGGTTTTCCCTAATGGTCATTTCCTAAACGGCAACTAGCATCGAGCAAACTACTTTACATAGAAACGCCAGGGCCGAAGCCGATTCACACTACACTTGGTTTAAGGAGAATGGGAAACGAGAGGGATGCAAAGCTTAACCTCTCTGCCATAAGGCATAGCCCCATTCCATTCCCCTAAAACAACGTAAACTGGGATGATTATAACCTAGAGTCTAGGTCAGCGCCCTTGCTATTCATTTCCTTTGAACGATCTTCTTGCTGTCCATTACGATTGAGAAAAGTTTCCGCCCAACCGGGAGCACCCATCCATAGGACGGACACATGGCCACATCCACCGCACTTTCCTCAAGTTGTTTTAGTTATCTAATTACCTACCACATTTAGTTGAGCATTTTTCTTAATTAGCCCGTTAGGCATTGGTTCCTCTGCATAATCTTAGCACTTGACATAGAAAAACAGTGTCAAACAAGGTCCTTTTCAACAGGTTATCATATTTATCTTTGGAATACATTTATAAAGTCCAGCCCATAGGCTTTTCCATAATCCACCCGAAGGCTATCCAACAATCCACATGGATTACTAATCCACGATTCTGCACGTAGACTAGTATGCGGGCCTTGAGATCCAATCCCGAGTCACGTTGGCCTCTTGTGTCGGGCCCGGAAGGCGAGGGATTTACGATGAGAGCCCCCCTGGCACCCAAGCGTCCTCCTACTCCAAGTAGCGCTCAACGAAGAGACCTCACGCGGCAGGTTTGGTCCACCTTCCCAACGCGGCTAACAACCCCCTTGGTTAGGGTCAGACAGACAGTTGGGGGTAACTGAGGCTGCTACTTCCTTCAGGCCTTCAACATGAAACATTAGATATCTTTTCATCCTTTAGTTCCTTGTGCAAACAAATCAAATAGTGCTCTCTAAACTATTACAAGCACAATCATATCCAGTGGTCATTATTTGGCCAACTGCTAAGGAGTGAATCCTTCTCTCCGAATGCATCCAACACTCGATCCAGGATCAATTGCGACTTGGCAAGATCCCCAAGGGTTGTTTGTTAACCCCTTATGTCCTTGGGTTAGGGCCATACCCTTTTATCCCAACTTAACCAATACCTTAAGTTCTATTAACAGAAAATATGTTACTTCAAATTATTGATTGGTCCTTTGCTTCCAAGAAAATATCTAATCCCCTTATCTTGGTCACCTTTCCCAAGAAAGGTGCTATAACAGGATGACTACTCATCCTCTTGCAAGATAAACTTGCATAAGAATCTGCCAATCTCATTCCGAGGAATTGGCCGTTCCCTTGTAATCAAACCACAAGATCATGCGACTCTGGAATTTGTTGCACAAGTGTCGCATCTAATCCATGGGACTATTTTACCCATAAAAGAGTGTCTTCTAATCACGCAATCATGATTAGATAGGAAACAGGGTTAGGGTGTCTTCATATCCAATCCGTTCCTGATTGCACTAGGCCGACATCGTCGGTCCTAGGGTTCCATCTCAAATCGAGTTTCATCCTTTTAGCGAGCGATCCTTAGGGTAGAAACCCTAGATCATTTTTCGCAAGTATGTCTTATTGTCCCTACATTCCGTGAATGTGGGCAAGTATTTAGGGTATGAGAGTTTCAACTTGGTAATAAGTGCGGCTAGGTCACGTCCTCAACGTGCTAAATCCTAGTTAGCACTTGGGATATGTTGCATCCATTTCACCATTCCTAAGCAAGCCCTTTGTGGTTTAGGTGTTTAGGGTAGAACAATGTACTTGTCTCTTCCTAAAGATATTGTCTTGCTCAAAGAGAAAAAAAACTAGTTGCATTACGAATCCATACATGATTCATTGCCTATGTATGAGTAGATTTACAACCCTTACCTTTTCTGGTTAAGATCAAAGCATATGTTAAGTTACGGCATAAATTCCATTGATGCATTCACGATTCATGCCGCTAAGCTTTTAGGGTTTATGTTAAAGCAAACCATGCATCCCTTTCCTAATTTCATTTTTGAATGAATTATTTGTATGCTAAATGAGCAATACACAACCTTTCGTAGCTACTTACGTAATTGATTGAGATTTATGCCAGCTGACTAGAGTTTAATCTACTTCATGCAGCCCTAGAATCATTTCCATGCCTTGCAAATTCCTACGGTTGTTAGCAATCTTCTTTAATGAATCCTTGCGAAGAAAGAGATGTCTAATAATGCAACATTGGATTGCATAATCGAAGTGTACAACAATAATTTCAACTTTGTAAAGTTGATCATTAGTTGATCTAAATTCATTACTTTGCAATGCATAAAAACAACTTGCAAAGAATTCATAGACGTCTTATGTCCTTCTTTCATTCGTTTCTTTGAAAAATACAAATGACCGGTTCTTCGATTGTGAGTTATTTCCTTTAAAATAGCCAAAAGGGCATCCTAATTCCATAAATTATCCATGCACAATTTCAATATTTCGACGTAAACCAAAATTAGGAAGAAAACCTGGACTTGTGGATTCGGTGATATGTCCACATGAATGTTACGAGATGATCCTCCTGCGGTTGCGCTTTGTGCCTTTTTAGGGGCCATCGTGAACTCAACCTTCTTGCCTTGGCCGCAGACTTATGATCTTGGCCCATCTCCCTTGTACGCACAATTCCTTTTGAGATTAGGCTTCCTTGACTGATGCAGCATCTTGCGGAATTGGGCTTTGGAAGGCCTTATAAGCTTCCTCCTCGAAGCTCGGAGGAAAGAGAAGTTAACTTTAGGAGGGTTCAATGGGAGAGCCCTTAAACTCAGCAAAGAGTTTGGGCTTGTGACGGGTACAATGGGAAAGGCTTTAAATCCCAGTTATAATGGGCTTACATGAGTCCACGGGAAGGACTTTACAACCATCAAAATGGCTTTTGGGGAATGTAAGGGAAAGGGGACTTGAAAATTCTAGATATAATAGGGCCTTCATGAAAAGAGATACAATGGATTTGAAAGACTTGTGTGGGAAGGGTTTTAAAAGGAAACCCGGGGGTTTAAAATGAACTTGTGTGGGGATTACAATGGGAGGCTTTAAAAGGCAACCAGGGGGGTTAAAAGGCTTTGTGGAAATGCTATGGAATGGGGCTTAAAAACCCGGCTAGTGTGAGATTTATGGGGGATGTAAGGGGGGAAAAGGGTGCTTAAATCCTGGAAGGTTAAAAAAACCACTTGGGAAGGGGGCTTATGAAAGCCCACAGGAAGGGGGGTTTAAATGGCTTTAGAGAACTTGTGGGGAAAAAATCCACGAGAAGGGGGTGTAAATGGACTTGGTTGGAACCCCATGGGAAGGGGGGCTTGGAGGAGGCCCTTAGAAGCTTTCAAGAAGCTTCCAGGAAGCTTCTGGGGCATGGTGAAACCACGTGGTAGAGTAAGGCGGCCGAATTTGCTGCTCGCGACGTTCGGCTTCAGCCGGTGGCTTCACGGCCCCCGGGCGGCAGATCTCTTCTATTACCCTCACGACCCCCTCAGCTCCCCTCCTCACACGATTGCGGCAGCCTGTCGCGAATGTTCTTTACGTCTCCCTCCTCACACACAATTTCCTCGGCTTTTACTCCTTCTTCACCCCATAGAGGAGGATATTTATAGGAAGGGGGGGTAAGGCCTCCCTCCCCCAGGTGGTGCCTCACATGTAGTCTCCTCTTTCACCTCACGACTTCCCATTATAGCCCCATCCTCTTCCCTCAGCCATGCTTCGGCTGGCGGGAAGAGGATTAAAAAAATTTGCAGTAAATATAACATTATCCTCTTGACCTCCTCCCAAGAGGAGGTTCACATGAGGATATGTGGGTTTCTTAGTCCTTAGTCTCAATTGGCCCGTGGAGAGTGTACCATTTAACGACCGCACCATTCGTAACTTCAATGCCGGAATTGACATTGCATGAGACTCACGTGGCTTGTAATATTTTTCAGCATAAATATTACATATCACTTGTCTATTATTTTAAATGACTTTCATTTCTATCTTTTTAGGATAATATCTAAAACATCTAGAATATGCTAGTTTCGCCTAAAATCTAATATTTTTTTGACCATCCAAACTGTACACGTTAATACTAGTGATTAATATAGCCCATAAGTCTTGTTCACATTCTAACTTCTGTGAAGGGTATCTATGGTCCTTGTCAATCCAAGAAAAATGTTGGATTACGACTCTCGATTTACTTTAAAATATATTTTTAATTAAATAACAATTATTTACTATAAATATTAGTTAGTTTTTACCTTAGTTAGTCTTTAGTTAGTAATCTTACTAACTTATTAATTGACTAACTAACTTTTAAACTAACCAACTAACTTTTATTTCGTGGAAATATTACAAAACTCTAGTTCAACATCAAGGTACTTTCCAAATCTTGATCAATTGTGGAGTTACATCTTCACATTTATTTTTCCTAAAAATGTAAAAAGGCTAAAGCTAAGTCCTAGACCCTCTACAAAACTCATTATAGAACTAGCAAACTAAACGGAAACAATGTTGATTCAATTCTATTGTAATATGTATTTTAAACTAGGGGAAGAGACCACATCATTAAATTTTTGAGTAATGCCTTTAGAGATTGATGACTATATATTAGGAATGGATTGGTTAGTACCCAATCAAGCAAACATACATTGTATGGAAGGGTGAGGCACATTTAAGGATCTATTTGGAAAAATGGTCCAATTACAAGGGAAAGTAGGCAACCCTAAGATTGAGTTAACCTAAGATTTAGTTAGCCAAGGCTAGTCAAATCCTAAAGGGATTAAGGAAATGCCTTCTTGTCTACCTAGTCATTTTCAACAAAATTGAGGGTACCAAGCATGAAGATGGGCCTTCATGGTTAAGTGAGCTCATCAATGTCCTTCTCAAGGAGCTAACAAAGTTACCTCCTAAAAGCAATGCAGATCAAGAGATCAAGCAGGTCCTTAAAGCCAAACCACTATTAAGAAGACCCAAAAAAAAAAAGGCAATCAAATTGAAGAAATAATTAAAACATCTATTTGATCAAGGATTTATTTGTCCCAAAAACTCTACATGGGGTACTCTTGTTTTTTCTAAAAGAATAAGGATAGGATACTCAAACTATGTATTATTATAGGGGATTGAATCAAATCTGTACCAAGAACAAACACCCCATTTCATGGATCGATGAGTTACTAGATTGATTGCATGGAGCAGTGATCTTTTCTAAGTTCGATCTAAGATCTAGATATTATCAAATTTAGGTAAATCATGAAGACATACCAATGATGTCTTTCAATGCTAGTATGGCCATTGCAAATTTAGCGTAATGTCTTTTGGGGTAACCAAGGCTCTTGCTACTTTTAACAAGCTAGTTCAACCATATTGAGATGAGTTTATCCTCACATTTTTTAATGACATTCTCACCCATTACAAGATAGAGAAATATCATCTAGGCCATCTCTGGATTTTCTTGGAAATTCTTCATGAAAAAAATATTTTTCCCAAAAAAAAATTCCTCTTCAAGAAGATGATTGAATATCTATGATCCATAGTCTTAAAGAAAGACATATCAGTGGACCTATTAAAGTCAAGGATGTCCAAGACTAGCTGCCACCCTAGAGTGTTAGAGATATCTAGGGCTTCTAGGTCTCATAGTGTGTTACAAGATTTTCAGCATAGATTGCTCCTTAGTAGCAACACCACTCATCGATTTTCTTAAACAACAAGCAAAAATCATGTGGACATTACAAGATTAGGAGATATTTAACAAGATAAACTACTGTCACACTATTGTCCTCATCTTGAAGCTACAAAATTTTACAAAGGATATTGAGGTCTCTACCAATTCCAACATCATGGCATTAGGATGTGTTCTTAGTCAAGAAGGGCATTTGGTGGTGTATTATTCTTGCAAAATCTTATGCCTTACGAGAAGAACTATGCTACATATGAACTTGAGCTTTTAGCACTCACTCATGTTCTAAAATTGTGGCATCACTATTTGCTTCAAAAAACATTCAATCTTGTGACAAACCACAAATGTCTCAAGTGGATTTTCACCCAACTTGATCTTAAAATGAGATAAAGAAGATAGTTTGAAATCCTTCAAGAGTTTGATTTTGAAACAAAGTTTTGATTTGGTAAGGACAATGTGGTAATTGATACCCTGTGTAAGAATTCATTCCTAAACTCCTTAATGATGGAAGAGTTGACCAATAAAGGATCTCTTGCAAGTCTAATTTTCATGCCTAGTAATCCAATTTTAGAGACTATAATTGCTCAAATTCCTAAGGACCCTGATTACCTTGAGCTTAAAAAATCCATCCAATCTGGGGGAGATAGACAAAATACAAAGGCTGAATTCAAGCCTTACCTCATTGTGGGTGAGCTTCTATTTTATTAGCATAAGTTATATGTGTCCAATAGTTGGGATCTGAAGAAGAATATTCTATGGGGGGTCCATGACAGTCCGGATAGGTGGACATCCTGACTATGCAAACACTACAAATGCAATAAGAAAAAGTTACCATTAGCCAAGATTGAAAGTTGATATAATAAGGTATGTAACTCAATGATTGAGTTGTCAACCAGTAAAGGATAAAAGGATAAAACTCCCTAGAGATCTACTATCTCCCAACATTTCTTAAATAAAGTGGGAGTTCATCAATATGGATTTTGTAGTCAAGATTCCAGTAGTGTAAGGAGGATATGACTCAACACTAGTGGTTGTTGATATGCTAACACAGATCACATCATCCCTAGGAAGACTACCTTCAAAGCATCTGACATTATTCATATAACTATAATCATTAAAAATCCTAGTTTTGTCTCCTGATTTAACTAGATGAACAACAAAATGGCAAGTAAATGTAAGGTGAATTAAGGAATACTAAATCAAACACAACTATTCATACATAAGTAAATTATTTCATACACTATTATAATAATTTCTTGCATCATAGGCACAACACAACTTATATCACAAAGCCATAAACCTCATTGACCAATGCTTTTTTATGG
The DNA here is from genome assembly GCF_053477565.2 of Lygodium microphyllum. Lineage (NCBI taxonomy): Eukaryota > Viridiplantae > Streptophyta > Polypodiopsida > Schizaeales > Lygodiaceae > Lygodium > Lygodium microphyllum. Next base: position 145,554,925 of record NC_141136.1, on the reverse strand, counting down.
TTCTTCATGTATAAGTTGGATCAGATACTATCACTTAATGGATTACTAAACTACTAATGCTACAAAAGTCATTTTGGTACTAGGCTCGATAAATAATAGTTTTATATATGTGCATACCAATTAAAACATTTTATAACTAATGCATGATGATTATCATCCCATCAATATTCTTTTAAGTATACAAACAATGGAAAGCTATCAACTCATTGTTGTTAATGTTGTCGATCAATCATCATAACGTTGAGACTACAATCATGCATGCATCATCATGTGGGAGTATATGCCAAGTCAATGGCCTTTCACCTAGTACAAGTCTAAAGTGTGCATGTGTATAGTTGATAAGATGATAGGTTCACCAACATTGTCATATGGGATATAGAATATGACTTCGTACATACTATGTACTATATGCTAATCATTGTGTGTGGAATCTAGCTATATAGTATATACATTTGTATACAATATATGTAAATACTATGTACTATATGCTAATCATTGTGTGTGGGATCTGGCTATATAGTATATACATTTGTAGACGATATATGTAAATACTATGTACTGTATGCTAATCATCATGTGTGGGCTCTAGCTATATAGTATATATATTTGTATAAAATATATGTAGTCATGTATCCATGTACTAAATTTCTCTCTCAATATAAAAATAAGGATAACAACATGCTAATGAAGTCATACATTAGCTTTTAGTCAAAAAAATTAGGAGACCACTCATTTAGCATAGTCCAAAGAAGCTGATTGTTGGCATGATCCAAAGAAACATGTAGCACCAAATCAATAAGCATATACTAAAACAAGCTAACCTAGCAAGCCAACATAGTTTATTTCTCATTCAATTGCTCATAGCAGATCTAGGCTAAGGGAATAAGGTTACAAATTTGTGTGCATTTCTCCTATATTCATTGAAATCGGAAACTATGAATACAATGATACTATGTGTGTCATCATTTAGACCATCTATTATCCATGTAGTTGTGTAGAAACTAGGAAACAAGCCACCTCTACTTTTCCAAGTAGGAGCTCGATGGAATCTTCATCAAGTATTGATGCCATAATATTGATGTATATTATTAGCTAGTAAGTACCACTATCCTTGAAAGGTATCATGTAGTCATCCAAGCATTAGAAACCTAGGAGCTCAATTGGAATAGCCAACTAAACTCCATCCATCATTTCGATTTGAAATGATGGATGGAGTTTAGTTGGCTATTCCAATTGAGCTCCTAGGTTTCTAATGCTTGGATGACTACATGATACCTATGTTTACCTATGTGTTTCATCACTTAATAGGAAAGAGATATTACCTATGTATGTTTACATGCATGTGTGTTTCATCACTTAATAGGTATGCACATGCATGTAAATCATTTAGATGAACTAGTAAAACTAAGAAATAGATATGCACATGCATGTGCGTAGATATAACACAAAGCAGTTATTACATTTTCATGTTCATGCAATACATAAACATGCTTTATTTTAGATAAATATCAAATGTGTGTGATATAATTAACAAGAGTTTGATTTTTTTGGTGTGTGTCTGAACCTAGGAATGCACATGCGTGTGTAAAAAGTAAGAAGGAAAGATAAAAGGAACTTGTCCAAGTAGTAAATATCTACTAGTCGCTGTGTGTGTAATAACAAGGTATCATGTAACGTGTCCGTTAGTATCATCCAGGACATGTCTTAGCAGTCCATCGGAAAGGATGTCTAGAAAACTCTGCCCGGCACTCCCATGGAATGTTACGGGTTTTGCGATCTAGGTCTTCCCATGTCTGCCACGTAGCGGAAGTATCCTGGCCGTTCCCACTTAGGATCCACCAGAATTAGGGTTTTCCTGATGGGTCTTTAGCTAACAGCAACTAGTGTCAGACCCGAGCGAACTAATTTACGCAGAAACACCAAGTCCGAAGCGGATTCACGCTGCACTTGGTTCAAGGAGAATGGGAAAGGAGAGGGATGCAAAGCTCAACCTCTCTACCATAAGGCATAGTCCCATTTCGTTCCCCTAAAACAGCGTAAATCGGGTAAGACGTAACTCTAGGTCATCGTTCTTGTTATTCGTTTTGAGGATGATGAGCATTCTGCTGTTCTTTGAGATTTGTGAGAAAAGTTCCCGGCTAACCGGGACCACCCAACCGTAGGACGGACCCATGGCCCATCCTCCGCACTTTCCTCTGTTTGTTTTAGTTATGTAATTATCTAACACATTAATTTGACATATAACAATCAGCTTCTTTAATTAGCCTTGTTGTTCCTTCACGTAATCTTATCACGTGACATAGAAAAACAATATCAAGCAAGTTCTTTTTTTTACATTTCATCATTTTATCATTGAAATACAAGGAGTTCCACCCGTAGGCTTGTCCATGATCTGCCTGAAGGCTATCCAGTGATTTCGAGGGATCACTATTCCAAGCTTCCGCCTGTAAACTAGTATGCGGGCCTCGAGATCCAATCCCGAGTCACATTAGCCTCTTATGCAGGACCCGAAAGGCGAGGGATTTACGGCTAGAGACCTCCCTGGCACCCAAGCGTCCTCCTACTCCAAGTAGAGCTCAAGGGAGAGACCTCTCATGGCGGATTCGGTCCACGTTCCCGGCGCGGTGAACAACCTCCTTGGTTAGGGTTAGGCAGGTAGTCGGGGGTAACTGAAACTGTCTCTTCCTTCAGGCCTTTAACCTAAAGTATAGGTACTCATTTAATTTGTAATTCATAATTCAAACAGAGCCCTAAAATCTCAAGCAAGCACAAACATTTCCATTTATCAACCTAGTAGTTTGGCAAACTGCTAAGGAAGTGTTCTTTCCTTTTGAGTGTATCAGCACTCTTCCCAAGGTGTTTTGTAAATTGGCAAGATCCTTTACATTCCGGTGTAGGGCGTACCTTATTAACCCAACTTGGTCAACCCTAAAGTTCCTTAGATATGCTAGTTTCCGGTTTACAACTTCCCTTATTTAGAAGGATATCCACAAATACGTCCTTTTGCAAGATAACTTGCGTAGGGATCTGCCATCCTTGATGAGGGTTTTTACCCTTCCTCCTTGTGAATCAATCACAAGACTAAATGATTTCGTACTTGCTGCGCAAGTCTTGTGATGGAATAATCTATTTTAGATCCTTTAAGCTGACATATGTCAGGCCAAGGGTTTCTTTTTTTAAGAACCTTAGGGACAAACCCTAGTTCCTTATCTTTACAAATTTATTGTCCCTACAGTAAGGAAAGTAGTCAAGTGCTTAGGGTATGAATGTTTCTATGTTTAGATTGGTTTAGTTATCTTTTGGAAGGTAATATTAATCGTCTTGTCACGGTTTTGCTATCCTTGTGACAATTTACTTTCCAGTCAATACAGTTTAATTTAACTTCCGTTTTCCTTAAAGATGAACTCATGCCAAATAACAACATTTGCCTTGCTAAGATGTGCAATTAGCAAAGATAACTTCCTAGTATTTTGAGCATCGAAAGAAACCTTTCATGAATTTAACCATTTACAATGAAAGGAATAAGACTAATGGTGCAATATATAATTTCTACACCTTTAGGATTTAACTAAAATATACTACTATAGTAAATGGATAATCTCGCTCGTAATTTATAATGCTTGATGCAACTCGAAGGAAACTAAGTTCTATTCATTATCATTCATTCAAATAAGCTAAACTTCTTTATTACAAATAACTCGGATACATATATCCTATCCCTAACAATTTCTATATTTTTGAGCTGCAAGATTGTGGATAATAGTTTTAGGATACACTACAATTTTGAATATATCGTCCAAAAGTGGATGCAAAGGTTACACATTTCAAATCTGCAAGTTGTGAGATGTTTACAAGGAAGCAAACACAAGTTCTATCTACAAATATGTTTAGATTACATGTACTATTGAGTAGTTAGTGAAAAATGCTACTTTGTGTATTGATGTGCACTTGTTCTAAAAGATTGTAGAATAATTTCTTGCTATTGTGTATCAATTCTATGATAATGGTAAATAATAGTGGAAACCCTATTTTTGAGAAGCTAGACAAGAACAACTACCTATTATGGAATCTCCGTGTGATAAACTTCCTTATTGGAAAAGGCCTTTACGAGTTTGTTTCAAGTGAAGAAAAGGAGCCAAAGCTAAGAACCCTATGAGATTGGAGATGCATTAAAGGTTTGGAAAGAAGAGAATGCAAAGGACTATGGGAGATTCTCACTCGACCACCAAGACCCACAAACCGCTTATTGTTTTAAGAGTTTCAAGCCAAGTGCAATGGCTACCTCTCACATAGTTGTACGCGCTCTCACACCTACAAGTGTAGTAAGCTTATCTTTATGCTTGATCGAGTTACCTCCTCCCTCAAGCAATATGGTAGCTCCACAATCCAAGGTGTAAGCTCAAGCCTCAAGCTCCAAGCTTCATGCTCAGTTCTCATGTGCAAGATAAGAGAAGAGAAGAAGAAGAGAGGAAAAAATAGAGAGCTTCTCCACCATGGTCCCTCAACCTCACACACTCTCTCTCTCCCTCCCGCACTCAAGAATGAGCACAAGAATAAGAAAAGGAAGAGAAGAAGGGAGCTAGTTTTGATGACACACAAGAATGAGCTTATCCATTCACTTTTTGCCTTTTATACAAGTCATGATCTCTTTTGGGCACGCATCTCTTTTTCAATATGATTGGCCATTTTAGTCTAGGTTTTCTTTTTATATTCCCTTTCTATTTACATTGTATCTTTATCCATGCATGTCTACATTTACAAATTTCATAAGAGAGAGCCTGGTTCTCTCTTACAAAAATTGAGGGTGCACCTTTGCATTTAAAATGTACATTTTCTCTTTTGCACTTTTCCTAAAATTTTGAGATAGTCCTTGTGCTTTTGGCCATTTTTTTCTCATATTTCTTTAGTTAGGCCGTCTTTTTTCGCTTACCCTATGTCTTTTTAATTTTTCTTTTTGCTTCCTTTGCACTAGGGTTAACAAGCACAAAAATGTGATGTATTGGCTATCTGCAAATCATCGATATTACTATGCTAAGTCATATCTGAAATGAAGAAAATTCACATACAACTTGGATAATTTTTTAGAATATGTTTACAGTAAATACAAAGGTACATAAGATTCAACTCAAGCGAGAGTTAAATACTTTGAAGAAAGAGAAAATGTCTGTAAATGAGTATATTTTAAAGGTGAGAAATATTACAGATCCTTTGGCAGCAATTGATGCAATGCCTAATGATGATAATTTGATTTCATCTATCTTGGGTGGCCTTAATAATGAGAAGGCATGGAAATCATTTGTCACTTCTATATATGCACAAAAGTCATTTCCAAATTTTAATGAGTTGATTTCTCTCATGATCACTTAAAATATCAATATATAGGGTGAATCATTTGAAAGAAGTAGCGAACAAGTCTAAGGATTTTACTCAAGTTCAGGAAGGGAATGTGGTCAATCCTCTTTGAGAGTTCATGTTATGGGATGTACTAGTGATAACTAGAAAAATATGTTAAATCAAAAATTTTGTTAAATGCAAGTTTCAAGAGACCGTGGTGTAACGTGCCCACGTGTTTCTTCAGGACACGTCTTAGTAGTCCATCAAAAAGGATGTCTAGAAAGCTCCGCCCGGCACTCCCCATGGAATGTTATGGGGTTTGCGATCTAGGACTTTCCGCGTCTACCACGTAGCGGAAGTATTCTGCAAGTTCCCACTTAGGACGGACCTGAATTAGGGTTTTACTTATTAGTCATTTCCTAACGGCAACTAGCATCGAACCCAAGCGAACTACTTTATGCAAAAATGCCAAGTTCGAAGCGGATTCATGCTGCACTTGGTTCAAGGAGAATGGGAAACAAGAGGGATGCGAAGCTCAACCTCTCTGCCATAAGGCATAGTCCCATTCCGTTCCCCTAAAACAGCATAAATCAGGATCAATTATAACTCTAGGTCAACACTTTTGTTGTTCGCGTTCTTTGACGATCTTCTAGCTGTTCATTGTGATTTGAGAAAAGTTCCTATCCAATCGGGACCACCCATTCGTAGGACAGGACCTATGGCCACATCCACCGCACATTCCTCAAGTTGTTTTAGTTATTTAATTACCAAACATATTTAGTTGGACATGCATCAATCAGCTTCCTTAATTAACCCGTTACGCACTGGTTCCATGTAATCATATCACTTGACATAGAAAAGTAATGTCAAACAAGTTCCTTGCTAACAGGTTATCATATTTATCTTTGAGATACATAAAGTTCAACCTGTAGGCTTATCCACAATCCGCCCAAAGGCTATCTAGCAATCCACAGGGATCACTAATCTAAGTTTCCGCCCATAGACAAGTATGCCGGCCTTGAGATCCAATCCCGAGTCATGTTAGCCTCTTGTGTAGGGCCCGGAAGGCGAGGGATTTACGACTAGAGCCCCTCCTAGCACCCAAGCGTCCTCCTCCTCCAAGTAGCGCTTAACGGAGAGACCTCTCACGGCGGGTTTGGTCGACCTTCCCAACTGATGCCAGGAGGCATATTCCACGGTGGATTCCGTAAACTTAGATGACTGGGGCTCATACACTAAGAGGATTCTTTGTGCGAAAAGTTGATGGGGACGCCTATCCTTTTCGAGCGTTTCATTAATTTAGTGTGTACATGGGTGATTCCATAGCGGGTGATTCCGCAAAATGCATATTAAATTAATAAACGTTTATGAGTTTAGAGTGTACACTCGTAATAAATTAAGGTTAGGATTTATTTCTAACCGGTTGATTTATTTATGTAGCTGAAGACTGCTAGGTATTCACTTTTGTCGGTTTAATTGTATTATTTTACTAACGATTGTGAATACTTCAGTTGATGTGTAGAGATAGCAGCAGTGGCGGAGGAAAGCATTGAAGTTTAGCGAGTATTCGACCTTTGGATTATATTTTGATAGGTGCCACGCCTATATTTTGTTATGTCTATTGAGACATCGATTATTGATTATTATTTTGTATGCGCCTATGCGCACGTATATGTTATTTCTATTTTGGACATTGAGATTGGGCGTGCCAAACTCTATGGGCACCGTCCATTAGCTTTATTTTCCTATTTTTGTAGAAAGCAAACTCAAAAGCTAAAAGCTTGTCATATTTTTGTAAATTGGGCTATTATTGAGCATGAAGATGGAAATATACATAAAATACATGCTTTGTGAAGCACTCACACAAGGCATGGGGGGAGATTGAACCCAATTGGTCTCTTGCTTCTTGTCGTTCATGCTTTTACATTGTTTTTTGCGCAAAAAGGTAGAGTTCATTGTTCTTGGGGACCTTCGAGGATTGACCACGTGAGCATTCTGTGACCGATCTGCGCACCAGTGGTATCAGAGCGGAGTTGAGATCAAGAGCTTCCAATCGCTACCAATCTCCGGCGAAGGCGGAGCTCCAGGAACGATCGGGATCTACAGTCAATCTCGTCGCGAACTGTCGATACAGGCAGACTTCTGGTGATCAAGGACCCCTGTTTCTACTGTCAGATCGCAAAGGACCAGGCTCTGTAGGTGCAGGACCACGTATTCATCTCCTTCATCAAGTCGTGGATATACTGTGAGAAAATTTCATATCTCTTTTCTCTCTCAAGTTTAAGCTTGACTTAAGCTTTAGAAGAAAGCTTAACCACTTCAGAAATTCATCACGAGGTGTATGAGGGGGCCCAAAAATTCCGCGACGGCATGAAACGGCTACCCACGTCCTAATCTACTGCACCGTTTTTTCCACAATTACCCCTTTTTCTTTATTAACCTTAAGCTATTAAGCTTAAGTCATTAAGCTTTCATCAAGTTGGACAAGACAAACAAGTCCACAAACTTCAGGTCCTGCACCTCTGAAGTCAAGTTCTGCAAGTCGACAGTAATCAAGTTCTGTAAGTTCCCTAAGTTTTGCAAGTCTGCAACTCTGTAAGTCGGCTAAGTCTGCAACTCTGCAAGTCAGACTAGTCAATTGGAGTCAGAACTAACTAGTGCTTAAAACTCCTAGAAGGCTTGTTCCTACGCAAAAACTTTGAACTGGAAAGTTGTTCATGGCAAGGTGTTCTACCTATCTACACGTCCGCTGAAGTATTTTCAGTAAACGAAGAAGGAAATATTGCAGATTTTTTGAAAATTAAGAAAGAAATACCCATATATATATATATATATATATACATAGCCTTGTAACCCCGAATTTGAGCTACGCTCATTCCGCTAACCTGATTTTGAGTGATAAAGGTTTATTGAGTTTTACAGGATGACGACCCCACATATGGATGATCCTATGGCTGAAGACGACTTACCTGAGCCTACCATGGAACAAAAGTTGGATCTAATCATGTTACAATTGGAAGAAGAGCGAAGGGCTAGGCAAGCATTGCAAGCGCAATTGACAAAACTACAAAGAGCGTCTATCGACAAAGAAGAACCTCAAGCTGAAGATTTGATTCGACGTACCATTGACGCCACTCTTGAAGCACAAACCATTCGCAAGGAATCAAAGATAAGTAAACGAAGTTTCAAATTTCGCACTTTCAATGGCATACAAGAAGGAAAGACTGTTTTATCATTCATTAGCCAGTTTGATGACTATTTCCATGAGGAAACTTATCCAGAAAAAGATAAAATCAAGTGTGTTACTAATCATCTGATAGACAGAGCATCACTTTGGTGGACTATAGTACGCAAGAGCATAGAATGTCCTGCTACTTGGGAAGATTTCAAGAAGAAGTTCATGCAGAATTTCCTTCCACCGCAATTTCATGAGAAGGCTATCAAACAATGGGATCTACTTCAACAACGGGATCGTGAGCCTATTCCACAGTATACAGAGCGTTTTTGGAATGCACTCCTACAGCTACGCATGCTTGAAGACGTACCTGAGGTGACACATAAGCGGAAGTATATGTCTGGACTTCTTGGACATTACTACGCTGAAGTGAACATGTTCAAGCCTGCTACCCTTGAAGACGCCATCTCACTAGCTCACGACACTGAAGATAAGTTACGCGGAAGAGACAGACGACCACAACAATTCCAAGCCAATGGTAATTATGGATCTAAACAATTCAATTCCAATTTTAGAACGTTTAATCCAGGTCGTTTCTCATCACCATCTTTCCGCAAGAATTGGGCTAAACCACCAGCATTACCATCCAATGTCAATCCAAACCTAAGCCTATTCCACAAGCAAATCCAAATGTACCCAGACTTCCAGCCATTGCAAATAATGTAACCAAAGCCAAGCCAATAGTATACTATAAATGTCACCAGCCTGGGCATCTCGCAGCAAATTGTCATTCAAAGAAACCACCAGCACATATCAACTATCTTGGAGCCATGGATGAAGACGAGCATGAGGATATGCCAGATTTCACTGAAGATGAGGATGATAGTACTACTACTTCCGACACTTTACCAGGTATGCCTACTCCACATTCATTATTGACTATGAAATGTTTGGTGCATGGAAAGGAAATAACTATCTTGGATGATGACGGTAGTACTCATGACTTTATTTCAACAAAATTGGTAAAGGAATTGAAATTACAGACTGTCTCTATGCATTATCGCATAAAAGCTGCATTTTTAGGCACTAGGTACAATGGCACACAAGAAGTACAAGATTTAGAGATTCAAATTGGTTCATATATTGAAAGAAGAAATTTCTTAGTTGTCCCATTACAGTCAAGCGACATTATTTTAGGAATGCCTTGGAGACACCAGCATAATCCAAATATAGATTATTCCACACACACAATGAATATTAATTTTCAAGGAAAATCTATTACATTATATAGTATGCATGCATCTAATGTCTTTCCACTGCTTTCGCATACTCAAGCAAAATGTGCATTACGAAAGAGTACTAAATCATATCTCATTTGGGTGAATGAATTGCAAGCAAAGGAAAATCATATGCACCCTAGGCATAAGGAATTTCATTGCATATTTTAAGGACTGTTTTGCAGAAGACCTACCACCAGGTTTACCACCTTCACGACCAGAAGACCATAAGATTGATTTAATCCCTGGCACACAACCATCTTGCAAAGCACCATATAGGCACAATCAAATAGAGCAAAAAGAAATCCAGAGTCAAGTTGAAGAATTACTAAATAGAGGCTTAATTCGACCTAGCAGTTCTTCATTCGGTGCACCTGTACTCTTAGTCAAGAAAAAGAATAATACCTATCGTATGTGTATTGACTACCGAGCTTTAAATAAGATCACTGTAAAGAATAGGTATCCTATACCTAGAGTTGATGACCTTATGGACAAACTGCAAGGATATTCTATATTTAGTAAAATTGACCTTAAGTCTGGATATCATCAGGTGAGGCTAGATAAATCTGACATATTTAAGACTGCATTCAGAACACAGTTTGGCCATTACGAATTCTTAGTCATGCCATTCGGATTGACTAATGCACCTGCTACTTTCAGTAGAATGATGAACCGTATCTTTTTGAAATATCAGTATTGTGTGATTGTTTTCTTTGATGATATTTTGGTGTTTAGTCAAAGTGAAAAAGAGCATTATGAGCATTTATCATTAGTTTTTCAATTACTGAAAGAAAATGAATTGTTTGCAAATCCTGAAAAGAGTGAATTCTTTAAGACAGAAATTGAGTATTTAGGTCATATTGTATCAAAAGAAGGAATTAAAGTTGATCCTAAGAAAATTGATGCAATATTGCATTGGCCTGTTCCTAAAAATGTACATGAATTACGCTCATTCCTTGGTCTTGCTAGTTTTTATAGGAAGTTTGTACGTAATTTTTCATTACTTGCTTTACCATTAACCAAACTTCTTAAGAAAGGAATTGTTTATCAATGGACTGAAACTCAGCAGAAATCTTTTGACTTACTGAAGTGTGCATTAACCAATGCCCCTGTTCTACAATTGCCTGACTTTAATAGACCATTCTTTCTAGTTGTGACCGATGCTAGCGGATCAGGAATAGGAGCCATACTAATGCAAGACAATCATCCAATAGCATATTCTAGTTCTAAGCTGAAACCCTCTGAGATCAAATATTCCACTTATGACAAAGAACTATTAGCAGTTGTACAAGCATTAAAACAGTTGAAGCACTATTTCATGGGTTCAGAATTCATGATAAAGACCGACCAGCAAAGCATTAGACATCTACTTAGCCAACCCCAAATTTCTGACCGTCATATCAAATGGGCTTCCTTCATTCAAAGTTTTCATCCTATCATTCAATACCAACCTGGAAAAGAAAATGTAGTTGCTGATGCATTGAGTAGAAGACCTGCAATTCATAATATTTCTGTCATATCTTTTGATTCTTTGATTGCTATGAAAGATACATATCACCAGGATATTACTTTTCATTCTGATTGGCAAAAATTAGTTCAAAATAATTTTATTCTTGTTGATTCATTGTCATATAATGATGGATTTATGTTTTTTGAAAAGAGACTGTGTGTTACTATTCCATTCCGATCTTTTGTTTTGAATGAAATTCATTGTCCCCCATATCAAGGTCATAGAGGTATCATATCTACATTACGCATGTTAACTGAAGATTTTTATTGGCCGCATATGGATGCAGATGTATCTAATTTCGTTTCTGAATGTTTGATTTGTCAAAGAATAAAGATACATCATGGTAAACAGTATGGATTCCTAATGCCTTTGTCTATTCCATCTAAACCTTGGGAACATATTTCTATGGATTTCATTACTGGTTTACCAAATACTAAATCTAACCATGACATGATTTGGACAATTGTAGATAGATTTAGTAAGTAAGCATATTTCATTGCATGTAAGAAAACTTTAACAGCATCACAAGCAGCACAGTTATTTTTGAAAACTATTTTTACTAACCATGGATTGCCAAAAGTGATAATTTCAGATCGTGATTCTAGATTTTGTAACAATTTTTGGATTATACTGTTTGCAAATCTAGGCACAAAGATTGATTTCTCATCTGCATTTCATCCAGAAACAAATGGACAAACAGAAGCCACAAATAGCACCATTCTAGATCTTTTACATGCATATACTATCTCTAAACCTCAAACATGGGATACTCATTTGCATTTATTACAGTTTGCATATAACAATACACCGCACACATCTACAAAGAAAGCACATTTTGAAGTCATTTATGGATATAGATTATCTACACCTGTTGCATCTTTGTCTAATAGAATTCAAAGTGCTGATGATATTGCTACTATGCATAATAGTAATTTTGATGAGGTTAAGGATATGATTGCTAAAGCCCAGCAATCATATACCAAACAAGCCAACAAGAAAAGACAAGCCATGAATTTCAAAGTTGATGATTATGTTTGGTTGAGAATAGAAAAACGTAGACTGCAAAGTGTAGATAGACATCCAGTTGTCAAATTAGCTCCTAGATTCTATGGACCATTTAGAATCATTCATAAGATTAATGATAATGCATTCAAGTTAGAATTGCCATTTCATTGGAAAATTCATAATACATTTCACATTAGTTTATTGAGACCATTTAGAGGCCAATTACCTATCCACCCTGTTTATGAAAACCCACCTTTATTAGAGGAACAAACTGAAATACTTGAACCAGAAGCCATCATAGACACTGACTACATGACCACTAGAACTGGCCGAAGGTATTCTAGATATCTAGTCAAATTTAAGAACCATCCTGTAGAGGAAGCACAATGGATGCACGCTAGAGACTTAAATGCTTTCCCCACTCTGTTAGCTCCACATTGAGCTAATAGCAATTGAGGTCAATTGCTATCCCACCCCGAGGGTATGATGCCAGGAGGCATATTCCACGGTGGATTCCATGAGGTTTTACGGTGGATTCCGTAAACTTAGACAACCGAGGCTCATACACAAAGAGGATTCTTTGTCCGAAAAGTTGATGGGGATGCCTGTCCTTTTCGGGCGTTTCATTAATTTAGTGTGTACATGGGTGATTCCATAGCGGGTGATTCCGCAAAATGCATATTAAATTAATAAATGTTTATGAGTTTAGAGTGCGCACTCGTAATAAATTAAGGTTAGGATTTATTTCTAACCAGTTGATTTATTTATGTAGCTGAAGACTACTAGGTATTCACTTTTGTCGGTTTAATTGTATTATTTTACTAACGATTGTGAATGCTTCAGTTGATGTGTAGAGATAGCAACAATGGCAGAGGAAAGCATTGGAGTTTAGCGAGTATTCAACCTTTGGCTTATATTTTGATAGGCGCCATGCCTATATTTTGTTATGTCTATTGAGACATTGATTATTGATTATTATTTTGTATGCGCCTATGCGCACGGATATGTTATTTCTATTTTGGACATTGAGATTGGGCGTGCCAGACTCTATGGGCACCGTCCATTAGCTTTATTTTCCTATTTTTGTAGAAAACAAACTCAAAAGCTAAAAGCTTGTCATATTTTTGTAAATTGGGCTATTATTGAGCATGAAGATGCAAATATACATAAAATACATACTTTGTGAAGCGCTCACACAAGGCATGGGGGGAGATTGAACCCAATTGGTCTCTTGCTTCTTGTCGTTCATGCTTTTACATTGTTTTTTGTGCAAAAAAGTAGAGTTCATTGTTCTTGGGGACCTTCCGGGATTCACTACGTGAGCATTCTGCGACCGATCTGCGCACCACCAGCGCGGTTAACAACCCCCTTGGTTAGGGTCACGCAGGCACTCAGGAGTAACTAAAGCTACCTCTCCCTTCAGGCCTTCAACTTGAAGCATTAAATATCCATTTATCCTTTAATTCCTTGATTTAAACAAAGCAAAATAGTGCTCCTAAATCTGTAACAAGCAAAATCATTTCCATTGGTTGTTATTGTTGGCCAACTACTAAGGAGTGAATCCTTCTTTGCGAATTCATGCAACATTCCATCCAGGAACTTCTGACTTGGCAAGATCCCCTATATCCTGGGATTAGGGACATACCCTATTAACCCGACTTGGTCAATACCTTAAGTTCATGTGTTATTCCAATTTACTAGCTTGTCCTTTGCTTCAAGCAATTATCTTTATCCCAAAAAGATACTATATTAGGATGATTATTCATCCTCTTGCAAGATAACTTGCGTAAGAATCTACCAACCTCATTCCAAGGAATTGGCCATTCCCTTGTGATCAAATCACAAGATCATACGGATCTGCACTTGTTGCACAAGTGTCGCGTCCAACTATGGGACTATTTACCCTTCGAATGGAGTTACGAAACAATCAGTTCATGATTACATTAAGCTGACGTTGTCAGTCCTAGGGTTCCAAGTTCCATCTTTTTTTAGCGAGAGATTCCTAGGGAAGAACCCTAGATCACTTCTCAAGTATGTTCCGTTGTCCCTACATTCTGTGAATGTGGGCAAGTATTTAGGGTATAGGAGTTGCAGTTTTAGCAATATGTGCGACTAGGTCACGTATTAAATCCTAGTTAGTTCTTTGGAATTGAATTAACTCTTTCTAAAACGAGTACTCCGTGGGTTTAGGTGTTTAGGTTTATGCCAATTTAATCTATCTAGTTTTGAAGATAATTACGCTATAATTTCCATAACCACATGAATTATTATCTATGCATAAGTTGATTTTCAAATCATAACTTTTTTGGTTTAAGATCAAGCTTAGGTTAGGTAATAATCTAATTCCAATTAATCATCCTACAACTTAGGAACAAGATTCATGCAATCTGAAGCAGCCTTTTACTAATAATTATGCAGTTGAAAAATGATAATTGACTAGAGTTATGCAACTTAAGAATCATTTCATGCCTTGCAATTTCCTATGGATTATTAGCACTTTCACTAATGACTCATTGCGAAGAAGATATGTCCTAATAATGCGACATGCAACTTATAATTCCATGCCTAAACAGAGTGCATTATCTTAATTCCGTTTTGTAAATATGGACATTAATTCAAGTTCAATTCATTGAAATGCACCAAAAACTACTTGCTAGAAATGCATATCAACTTTCTACTCACTTTATTTTTGTTTGTTTTATTGAAAATACTAATGACCAAACTTGTCCATCGTAAGCTAGTTAACCAAAATATCTAAGACGGAAAATGCATCCTATCTCCAAAAATCATCCACGCACATAAAATTATAACAACATAAAAATAAAAATTAGGAAGGAAAACCTAGACTTGGGGTGAGATGTCCACATGGATGTTAGGAGACGATCCTCGTGCGGTTGCACCTTGGGCTTTCTTAGGAGCCATCGCGAATGTAGCCTTTTTGTCTTGGATATGACTTTGCAAACTCCTTTTTGAAATTCCACCGTCCTTTATGAGTTTTCTTTTCCTTCCTTTCGTAGAAGCTCTTTGAAGGGATACTTCTATGGAGGAGGGGAGAAACCACGAAAAGGGTTCAAAACCTGGGAAGGAGGTGTTTCAAAATTCTCCAAGAATAAGGCCCATTAATGCCACGGGAAAGGGCTTAATGGCCTTCTAAAGACTCACAAGAAAAGGGGAAAATAAAAGGTGTAAAAGACCCCTTTGGATATAGGGGATTGTGTATGGAGAAAAAAGGGCTTAAAGAGCCCTTAGGAGGGGATCTTGCGTGTGGGGGAAAAAAGAAGGGTTTAAAAGAGGCACATGAAGACCCTTCAAGTCGAATGTGAGGGGAAAAGGTCTTTACCATGCCCAGATGAACAAGGGCCTACAAGGGTAGTTTATGAAGGGGGAAAGGTGTAACATAAAGGCTTATGAAGGCCCTTCAAGTCAAATGTGGGGGGGGGGGGGGGAGAAAGGGGCTTATAAAGGGGGCTTTTTCTTTTGTGTGGGGGGGGGGGGAACAAGGGTAAAAAAAGGGGCTAAGAAGGATTTTTTTTCAAATGGGGGAAAAGGGGCTTTAATAGTCTATATGAGGGGAATTTTTGGGAGGCTGGGAAGAAGGGCTCAAGGGTCACATGAAGGTACCTTTAATGGCAATTTAGGAGGGGGAAAAAGGGCTTTAAATAGGCCCACATGAAGGGGGGCTTATTAAGGGCTTTGGAAGCTTCCCCAAAGCTTATGGGGATTACTATGGAGCCACATGGAGGGAGATGACTTCCCCTGCGCAGCGTGACGAGACGGCTAGGGACAGCTGTGGCGGCGTGCAGATGGACGGCAACGACGAATGATGCGGCAACTCACGGCATCTTCCTTGCTCTTATGGCAGTGACAATCACCTCTCTCTCTCTTGCCCAGAGTCACGGCTCTTCCCTCTTCACGACCACCCTCTCCCTCTACTTTATGGCCACCAGCAAGCAGAGTTTCCACACTCTCCCTGTAAGCTCAGCGCAATGCCTTAGCCTGCACACCCCCTGGCTTTGCTTTACACAACGGCAACGTCAGCCTGAAGATCTGAAGGTGAGCGTGGATCGAGAGCAGTGTCGGCCTCTCCCTCTCCCTCTATGGTATAGATTTAAATAGGGGAGGGGAGGAGATGCTCCCTCCCCCACGCGTCTATGCGCATGGGTTTCCCCCCTTCAAGCTCCAGCAAGGAGCTTAGTGTCCTTACTAAACCCTTCTCCTCTAGCACGATAGTCGGCTGGAGGAGGAAGGGGATTTTTTTTTTACCATTATCCTAATAATTATCCAAATATTATTATCCCCATGACCTCTTTCCAAGAGGGAATTCATGCGCCATAGGGGGTTTCGTAGTCCCGGTTTTTGCCAAAGGAGATAAGGCTCTATCGCATCTAAGTTCGTACCATCCCGGATCCAATGCCGAGAATTCACATGGCCTCAATAAGTATTTTTGGTAGAAATATTACATTCTTTCCCCCCTTGGAGGATTCGAGATGTCCTCATCTCGAGATAAACTGGGGATATTGATGGTTGAGAGTGCTTTCATCTATCCAAGTGGCATCCTCTTTGGGATAATCTTTCCACTGTATGAGGCATTCTCTCAAAGTTCTGGATCTCAGTTGTCTCTCCCTAACATCTAAGATCCTGTCAGGCCTTAGTTCAAGGACTCCTTGACTAGGCATTACAACTTGTTGGTCATCAAGCACATGGTTAGGATTAGGTACATACTTCTTCAATAGGCTGATATGGGATACATTATGAACTTTTAGGTTCTCAGGGTGTTGCAATCTACAAGCATTAGGTCCTAAGCATTTGAGGATCTTGTACAGTCCACAATACCTTGGACTTAGCTTCTTGCAATCTCCTAAGGATAGGGAACTCTTCTTAGGGCGTACACAAATGAAGACCATGTCTCCTTCTTCGAAGAATCTATCTTGATGCTTCAAATCCGCATATGCCTTCTGTCTATCCTTGGCAACTTGGATGTCCTATCTTATTAACTTTATTTGGTCATCCTTCTCTTCCAACATCTGCCTTGATGCTTCAACCCTCAAGGTTGGATCTGAGAAGTTTAGGGGGCTTCAACAGTCATGACCATACAATGCTTGGAAAGGGGTCATCTGAATGCTTTGTTGGTAAGAAGCATTGTAGGCAAATTCAACCAAAGGCAAATATTGAATCCACATTTTTGGCTCACGACAACAGTATGGCCTATGCATATCCTCGATGACTTGATTGACTCACTCTGTTTGGCCATCCGTTTGGGGATGGTAAGCTGTGCTAAAGAAGAGTTGAGTCCCAATGGCTTCAAAGATAGCTCTCCAGAAGTGTGATGTGAAGAGAGAATCACGATCACTAATGATTCTTCTGGGTAACCCATGTAGCTTGAATATCTCCTTGATAACAATCTTGTAATGTATGAGGCTTTATAGTTTGTCTTTACTGAGATAAGGTGTGCTACCTTAGTAAGCATATCAACCACAACCATGATAGAGTTGTATCCTCCCTGAATTTGGGGTAGGCCAATAACAAAGTCCATACTGATGAATTTCCATTTCATTTGGGGAATGTCAAGTAGTTGTAACTTCCTTGGCATTTTGACATGTTCAGCTTTGATACGTTGACAAGACAAACACTCGGTGATATATTTGAGAACATCACCTTTAAGCCTCTCCCAATGGTAGCTCTTCCTAACCACATTGAGAGTCTTGGCATAGCCAGGATGTCTTGAGAAAGGGGAATCATGATCTTCCCACAATATCTTCTGCTTAAGTGATTGGCTTGCCAGTATACATAGCCTCGTTCTATAGTAGACAAGTCCACTATTGACAGAGAATTCATGATACTTAGCCTACAGCTTTTGGTCCTAATCCTTGATAGAGATTTCCCTTAGCATCTTTTGATAGGCTGGATCATGGCATGCTTCCTGAGAGCGGAATTTAGGAGACGACAGTCATGCGGGTTGACACGAGCTATTGGCCAATGCGGGATGCTAAGCCGGACGCCCAGGATTTTTCAGAGCTCGATTCCGAGTCCGGACGGGGAAATGGCCAAGAAACCGGTCAAGATACGAAGAGGTGGACCAAAGTTTGGCCAAATGGGTAAGTGACCTTTGGGAGCCCAAGAAATTTTATGCAACATAAAAGATAGCATGAAAACGTGGAGAGAGAGAGGATGAAGGAATTGTGATCAACATGGCGCCGAAAAATGCGCCCCATTGTTGATCAATGGAGCATGGCTGCTGCAAACAACCCCTGAGCAATGAAGAAAGAATGATGGAGGCTTGTCCGGCATGGACCGGATTGCTCCACGGGCCGAGAATGGTGATTTGTGATGTTGCTGGACATGAAGTGTTGCTGTTTTCCAAGTCTACAGCCATGGACACAAAACCCGAAACACGCGTTTAAGCGGTAAACTAAAAATTACAAAGGAAATCTAGTGTTTTATGCTTTTGATTGATGGAATGCCGTTCATATGGACTAAGATTTGATTATGTTGCTGATTCTTCTGAGTTCTTACTGTTTATAACCAGAAATTATGAAAAACATGCATTTCATGGCTCGAAATAATGTCAAGAAACCCGAAAACCGTGAAAAATGGGGAAAAACAAGGGTTTTGGGCGTATAAATGGGGAAAACCGTCGATACACATCAACTAATCTTTCAATTTTGTTGCAAATGAACTAAGGGCCACAGCCCACAAACTGGTTTCAATTTTCAGCAATTTAAAAAATACAAGAAAATGAAGAAAATGGGGAAAAATGATAAAAAACCATGAAAAAATAGGGGAAAAATACATTTGGGGCTACGAAAAATATAGAAAAATAGGATTTATGTTTGTTGATGTATGGCAAGGCTGGGGCATGAAGTTGTGCTTCAGTTCAGCCTTGTTTATTTGTTTTAGTGCGTGTTTCCTTCCTTTCTCCACATAAAATGACAAGGAAACCCTAAAAGAAATGAATGTAATGATGCACTATCGGCGGGGAAGGGTAGAGTTGTGGAAAAAATGGTTAAATGCCGCTGAGCATGAGGAATAATTTGCTGATTTTATATGCATTGCATCTAGGACGGAATAATAATGATAAAAATTAAACCCTAGTAGCACGAAGATCACTTCGGTGCTAGGTGTTGCAACGAAGTACAAAGCGGTTAGAAAGAAAAGCATGAAAGAGGTGTTTTGCACTTGCACACTGGTGGTTTTTAAAATGTTTGAGCACTAGGCATCCACCTCTTTGCATGATCATTTAGAGGAAATTAAAAGTATCAGAGTTAGCTCCTGGATATGCATAGCAATTGTTTTCAGTAGGCCTGTGACCCACCGTTGAGAGCGTGAGGTTCCTATGCTGTAGGATAGACGAGGGTTATAGGGGAAGTCAAGTGAGGGAATGGTACATTCCTGGATACGTTTATTTGGTACCTTGAGCGACGTTTGTGCGAAATGTTTAAATGTTGAGCGACGCATCGAGGGGCCAATCCCCAAGGTGTAGGAGAGTCGCAGAGGGTTGACGGCATTCAGCCGTAGGAGGAACCCCATATGTGTATGTGATTCGAGCATTTTGGCTATGTGAAAGGGACTCCCTCTGAGGAGCAATATTGGGTTAGGATCAGTTGGACTACAACGTATTACAAACGCAATGTTTAGGAAGGCAGAGATTTTGATAGACGCTCCTGGCCGTGAGGCCGAGGGGTTGTCTTGCGCATAGTGACGAGGTCCGGCTAGTGCATGAGCCAGTGCCGGCCCGTTTTTAGGTCCATCAGTGGTGCGTCTGCCGGGAGCTGCTTAAAAGTGGCGGTTCTCGAATCTTGGTTGTTTAAGGACCAACTAGCAGTTTATGCCAGAGGATACTGAGCTTGATCCGTTATTTATTGATAAGCATCGTCTAGCAGAAATCCAAAAGCAAGAAAGAGACGAAAGAGCTAGGCGACGTGCTGAAATTTTTAGGAGATATTCCCCTAAGCGTAGCGGTGCTGAACCCTTACGAGGGAGTGGATCTAGTGGTCTTAGGACCCCAAGCAGTAAGTTAGGAGAAGGTGGAAGCTCTAGTGCTCCCCTTCCTTCTATAAGCCAGTCCACGTCAAGTACGGGAGGTGTAACCCCACCGTCCCCTATTCCTAGTACAAATCCAATCCGCGTCATGGCGCAGCCTATTGCAATTCCAGCAGGAACGACGGATTTGCCGGCTCTAGGTTACCCACTACCCATTTTTAATGGGCTAGTTGAGGAAGATGCGGAACTCCACATTAGGGAGTTTCAAAAGTTGATGTTTAACTGTCGCATTCAAGAAGAAGGACATTTAATGATGTTCTTCAACATGACTCTCAAAGGAAGAGCTGCTATATGGTATCATGGTTTAGAAGCCGGAACCATATTGAACATTGATGCATTTTATGGAGCTTTTCGAAGGGAGTTTGCCCCTGAAAGGGGTGGGCAATATTGGTTGCGTGTACTCAACGTGACCCGCCAAGATCCACACGAGGATATTCGTGCTTATGCGAAGAAGATAAAAGAGGTCTTCCGTAAGTTGGACACCTCTATTCCTATCCCCGCAGCTGCCCAATTGCAATATTTCCTACATGGTTTGGACTTTAATATCCAATTGTAGTTGAGTAGTGTTCCCTTGGGGGATATAGATACTGCCATTACACGAGCACAAGAGGTGGAATCCCGACTACAAGCAGCCTATGCTTCTAGAGGCAATTCGAACATGGGTTTAGTATTGGGAAACAATATGGCAATAGCCAATGGCAGTAGTGGCCAAGGGATAGCGATGGCTAACCCTAATGGGAGAGGGAACATGATGCCGAGTGTCCCTTTATTACCCGCTCCCCCTAGCATGTTGATGCCTACGGGCAGCCAAATGGCTCCAAGTGGTGGAGGCCAGGCGGTCAATTCCAATACCATGCCTGTGACTCAACAGCCTGTGCCTAATCGAATTGTTAGGCCGATTGAAAGACACGGTAATGACCAAGGTTATGAGTCGAGTTCTTCCAATGTTCTTGGCGAGGTTAAGGACATGATGAAGCATTATACCGACATGATTACGGAGCAGTATCGACAAATAGCCGTTGATGTCAACTTCCTTAAAAAACAACAAAATTTAATAGGAAGTAGATACCCAGAGGAGGGGGCACCTTCGAGGTTTAGTTGCAAATGGTGTGGTGGGCAGCACTATCCAAGGAATTGCCCAAATGTTAAGTGCGACATTTGTGGAAAATCTGGCCATTTAGCAGCTACTTGCTGGAGTAAGATTAGTTCCCTCCAGCAAGGAAGTCGGCAACCAGGGCCTGTCAATCATCGTGGCCAAGGAAATGATTCCCAGCCAGAAAATGGGCCTAAACAAATACTTCAACGACCAAAGACTACAGTGGAAGAGCTACCAAGTGGTAGTGGGGTTAGTTTGATTGAGGCTGTACGCGTTAATGATGCTGAAACCTCTAATATACGAGCTGTCCTTACAAGAGGTAAAAAGGGTAGAGAAGCCGACATGGATAAGCCTGTCGACGGAAACCCTAAACAAGGCGACAAAGGAACGCAAGTTTTGGATCCTACCCTAGAAGGGGGACCTTTGAAGCCCGTAGAGAGTAAAGCCGATAAGGAAGCACCAAAGAAGAAGGTGAAAGTTAAGAAAGAGGCAATAAAGCCAGCTCAGCGACCTAAAGAGCGGATGATTTGGCGTGAAAAGCGAGCTCTTTCGAACTATCATGAATTCGATTTGGCGGGCTCTCTTTGCGAAGTCAAGCCGGATGTGAACCTTTTGCAGCTTATTAAGCTTTCCCCAGGAGTACGCAAGGAATTTAGAAAGATCCTACGTACCGGGTATATCGTAGAACCTTTGGGGATTGCGCGAGTTGGTGATGACTGGTTTGAGCATGCTGAGAAGCATTGCCCAAGGGTTGCAGCCTATGTCGATGGGATATTAGTAGATTATGCCATTGTCGACACGGGATCATCTGTTAACATTATGAGTTCTGAACTGATGGAAAGGTTGGGTCTTGCGATTCAGAAAGATACTTCCACAATTCTCAGAATGGCAGATGACAGTTTGAGACAGCCGGAAGGCTGCATTACTAAGGTCCATGTCACTGTTGCAAATGTAGAATGCCTGTTGGACTTTAGGGTGATTCGTTTTGCAGGGCGGCCAAGTTACCAAGTATTACTTGGACGACCTTGGATCTTGCAAGCGGATTGCCAAGTGGATATACCCGCCGGTCGATTGTTATTCGGCAGAGGTGCCCAGCGTGTGGTGGTTGATGCTTATCCTGAGTCCCCGCAGAGTGAGAGGGCTCCTCTATCTTCTACAGAATTGGAGACATTAGAAGATTCATCTGTTAGTGAGACATCATCGAGCGATGAGTCCAAAGAGGGATCCACCACGGAGGACATCTATCAGATCACTTTGAACGAGCCGATAGAGGCCCAAGATCGTATAAGAGATGCAGATGTTATCGAGCTAGACCTTGGTACGCTTGATGATTCGCGGCCAATCAAATTAGGCTCTATGCTCAGCTCAGCAGAAAGGGAGGACTATGTGGCCTTGATCCAGGAATTCCGTGATATCTTTGCCTGGAGTTATGATGAGTTGAGAGGCATCCCTCCCAGTCTTGCTGTTCATACAATTCCGTTGAAAGAGGGCAGTCGTCCTGTACGGCAGAAAGTAAGGCGTATGCCTTTCGAATTGAGGGACGGGCTGTTTGAGGAGTTAGAGAAGCTTCGAAAAGCGGGTTTGATTTTTCCTGTGCAACACACGGAATGGTGTTCGCCAGTTGTGATTAGAAAGAAGAAGAATAATCAGATCCGTTTATGTGTAGACTTTAGGGAGCTGAATAAGCAGACAGTTAAGGACTACTACCCATTGCCATTTATTGACCAGATTTTGGATCAATTAGCGGGTAGGGAGATATATTCGTTTATGGATTGCTTTGCAGGATACAACCAAATGGCAATTGCAGAAGAGGACAAGTTGAAAATAACTTTTATCACTGTATTTGGCACTTTTGCTTACCACGTGATGGCTTTTGGTTTATGCAATGCGCCTGGTTCGTGGCAACGAACAGCCGATAAGACATTCGGTGACATATCCCCTGAAGAGTTGAGGGTGTTTATTGATGACTTAGGGGCCGCCACCGTGAGAGAAAGGCAGTTGATCATTTTGAGAAAATGCTTTGAGCGCTGTAGACAATTTTGCATCGCCCTAAACCCACGGAAGTGTGCTTTTGGAGTACCTTATGGGCTATTGCTGGGTCATGTGGTCAGTTCGGTAGGAATTGCGACAGACCCCGAGAAGGTCAAAGTTATAGTTGCCATGGGTCCACCACGCACTCCGAAAGAAGTTCATAGCTTTCTGTCTTCGGTTGGTTACTACCGTAGATTCATTAACGCCTTAGCAGAAAGAACGTTGCCACTTACAAATTTATTGTCCTTTAGCTGTTCGTTTGTATGGGGTGACCCTTGTAAGGTAGCATTCGAGGATGTGAAACAAGAGCTAGCAAGAGCGCCCGTTTTAAAAGCACCTAAAAGAGGTGAGGTGTTCTATATATTTTCAGCAGCCACCATGTATAGTATCAGCTGCTGTTTAGCCCAAATTTGGGAAGAGAAGTGGTACCACCCGATTGCTTTTGCTAGTCGGAAGCTGGGGGTATCCGAAATCAATTACACCTACATGGAGAAGCTGTGTCTAGCGATGGTCTTTGGGACCAAGAAGTTTAGGCATTACATTCTCTATGAGAAAGTCGTGCTTTATACGAAGGCAGAGGGACTTCGACTATTGATGAATAAGCTACAGCCGCCTGATCGTCTAGCAAAGTGGTTGATCACTTTGCAGGAATTTGATTATGAAATCAAGAGTAAGCCACCAAGGTTGCAAGGCATCGTGGAATGTCTAGTGGACTTTGGGGAGCCGAAAGAATCTGTGGCTGAAGGTAGTGACATGGAGATGATATTTAAAATAGATACGGCATCTATTCCCTCCTGGTATGCTGCAATAACGCATTATTTATCAACGGGAGAGGCGGGATCCGAACTATCTAAGGCTGAGAAAAGGAAAATTAAGCAGCAAGCGTTAAAGTTTGCCTTGATCGCAGGTACATTATATCGGCAAGGGGTTGATGATATCTATCGCCGATGTGTGACGCCTGACGAGGTGCCATTCATTTTGGAAGAGTGCCATGATTCTGCTTGCGGTGGCCATTTTGCTGGACGGCTTACAGCACAAAAGGCTTTAAGAGCAGGTTATTGGTGGCCTGCCATCTTCCAGGATGCGTTTGCGTATGTTAAGCGATGCGATATTTGCCAACGACATGATAGTCGAGAGAATAGGAAACGACCACTCACCCCTATTATGGCGATACTTCCATTTGAGAAGTGGGGAATAGACTTTGTGGGTCCTATTACTCCGTCATCGACTACGCAAAAGAGGTACATCATTGTAGCAACTGACTACTTCACAAAGTGGTCAGAAGCACGTGCAACAAGGAAAGATGATGCTAAAGAAACTGCTAGTTTCCTTTTAGAGCAGATAATATGCCGGTTTGGTCCACCGAAAGAATTAGTGTCGGACCGCGGAACTCATTTCCTGAATAAGGTGATCAAAGGTTTGACAGAGTTGTGGAACATCAAGCATAACAAGACAACCCCATATAATCTGCAAGCCAATGGGCAAGTCGAAAGCACCAACAAGCAGCTTGTGGGCATCCTGTCCAAAATTGTGTCGGAAAAGAAACGGGATTGGGATAAAAAGTTATACGTGGCAGTGTGGGCTTATAATACGACTTTCAAACGAGCCACTGGCCATACCCCGTTCAAGTTAGTATATGGGGAGGAGTGTGTCTTGCCTTTAGAGATTGAGCTGCCGACTATTCGGTTTGCCATCAATCATTCTTTGAGCGATGAAGACGCTCTTTTTGAGCGTTTGACGACACTGGCACATTTAGATGAGCTTAAGTTGCAGAGCTTATTGCACCAAGAAGTGGCGAAGCGCCGAATGAAGAAGCTACACGACCTCAAAGCCAAGAAATACACCTTCAAGAAAGGACAGCTTGTTCTGTATTATGACGCACGACGTGAATTATTCCCAGGCAAGCTAGAACCCAAATGGGATGGGCCCTATAAGATCGTTAGAATAGGAAAGAATAAATCCACAGTTTTGTTAGCTGACCTTGAGGGGATAGAATTTAAAAATAAGGTTAATCTTAATAAGATTAAACCTTATTACTTCTGATTGCACTAATGCTATGACTGCCTTGCAGGTCTAGGCAAGATTGATCAAACATCTGCAAGGAAATCGTGATAGAGGTTGATGGGTCGTCTGATCCCTTATTTAGAACACCCATATTTGGAACAGAGGTATCATCAGGGAAAGCTCATTTGGTGGAGCAAAGGATACAAGGTGATTGAGCAAGAAGGCGGGACATTTATTTGGGAAATCAAGGTCTTCTACCATCACTGCCTACAAATTTTGACGAGCATCCCTGTTGAATTCAATGATGATGGAGGGATGGAGCCTACAGTCCACCCGTTGAATATGCTGAATTTCGATTACCATAATTACGAGTAGAGTTCAGGATGGCAGGATATGTAAACCCTTTATGGACGTATACCTTGTACTTTGATGGGGCGTCCAGGGGTCCATGCAAAAAAGGAAGCGTAGGAGTTGTCATCCGAGACCCCCGCCGACGCATTGTCATGAAGTTAGCTGCTTATCTCGGGGCGAATTTTACTAATAATATGGCCGAATACAAAGCCCTAATAATGGGTTTGAATATTGCAAAGAAGGGTGGTATCCGCCAGTTGTTGGTGAAAGGGGACTCTCAGTTGGTTTTAAATCAACTCAATGGGACGTACATGGTGCGGAACCCGATCCTTTGTATGTACCATCATACTGCCATAGCCCTGCTAGACGAATTCGATAGAGTGTCTTTTCAGCTGATTCCACGGAATTGGAATCAGTTTGCCGATTCATTGGCTAATCTTGCGTATGAAGAGGACCTCTTCTTTAATTGTGGCCCTTGTCCCGATATATCTATTGATGGTGAGACAGGACCTGGTCGTTTGTGGGGTATGCTTTCTGAACATGCCCTCTTTGGCAGACGATGGTTGATTTGGGTGATGCAGAGGGTAAGCGAGACTCATCTCCCTTTATTATCTGGGACCCATAGACTGATTCGACGACATGTGATGCGAACACCTCTTGCGATATACGCAGGAGGGATAGGTCATAATTTAATGCACCTAGTTTAGGGCTATGCGCCCTTGTTCCCCTGGGAATAGAATGCTTTGATGTCTATCATGGTTGTTTCCAGGAGGATGTTATGCATAGTATTGTTTGATTTCATTAGGCCAAGAGGGCCGATTCAGTTTTGTAGCAAAGTCATGTCTGATTTCATTAGGCCAAGAGGGCCATTTCCCTGTCTAGTGCGGGTGCGTTTAATTGGGTTTTTGTTTTAGTGTTGTGCTGGACAGGTTTTGCGGGTTGTGGAATTTTGTGGAGCCTGGAGGAGCCTTTGCTGCGATGGGAGCTTCTTTTTGGGCCAATCCAGGTGATATTTCTCCTTTACGAGTACCTTTCTTTCCTGTTATATGTGTATTTGTACTTGTTGAGGGGATACTTTTTGTTGGGGACCGGCGACCAAGGCATGAAGTCCCAGGTTTAGGCTACGTATGTTTGAGGGAGGTCGGAGTAGTCATTGCCTCCTGTAAAGACATTGTTAGACATTGAAAGATCTGTTTTAGAAGGAAGCCTAGTGGCTCTGTTCTGCTAGCCTGCCAGGCAGCCGTTCTAGGAGTTCTTGTTAGCAGTGAGGCAATTAGAGAAGCCTGCTAGGCGATACTAATAATGATGCCAAGAAATCCTAAATATCCTAAAAGATGAATATAAATGCGAAGGTGTGTAAAAAGGGGTTCTAACCCCTATCAATGAAAAGAAATGAAATAAAAAAAAAATATAAGCAGTTGCTCATTGCCTTGCGAAGGCCTGGTAGGTTCCTAGGGACGAGTCAGACCCGGGGCCGATACCTTGTCTTCCTAGGGGTGGCTTCTTGCTGGAAAAATAATATCAAAACAAGGAAGGTTGGAGCGAAAATAAAAGTGAGCGTTAGAAAAGGATTAAGTGTCGCCTTGCGAGGGCCTGGTAGGTTCTTGGGTGCCGAGACAGGTCCTGAGACCGATGCCCTGTTCTCCTTGGGTCACTACGCTCAGCTCCCTCCTTTTTACATGCCCAAGTATGTTCATCCAATCAAAACCCTCAAAGAAGAGATATACTGAAAGAAAATATCCTTTGTTCAGGCTATAGGAGTCCTCGCCTTGTAGGAGCTCCTAGTTGCGTTGTCTTTAGTTGGTCAGTAGTTCAGACTACCACTTAGGGCAACCTCTTTTGCAGTTCTTTTTAGTTTGGCTGTGTTGGAGCAGCTGGTTAGTGACTCACTTCGGATCTTCTATTAGATGATGCTAGGCCTATTCCTTGTGGATGTCATGCCTTGGTTCTGTCCAGGGGTAGGGGGAGCATTGTGCTGAGTTTTATGATGATAATTGCTTTGTATCAGTTTGATGCTTCTTTGGTTGTTTATGTGCAGATATGTTCGTGGATTCGACGGGCTGAGTCGCCCTATCCCGTGGTCGCCAATGAGAGCGGAATTTAGGAGACGACAGTCATGCGGGTTGACACGAGCTATTGGCCAATGCGGGATGCTAAGCCGGACGCCCAGGATTTTTCAGAGCTCGATTCCGAGTCCGGACGGGGAAATGGCCAAGAAACCGGTCAAGATACGAAGAGGTGGACCAAAGTTTGGCCAAATGGGTAAGTGACCTTTGGGAGCCCAAGAAATTTTATGCAACATAAAAGATAGCATGAAAACGTGGAGAGAGAGAGGATGAAGGAATTGTGATCAACATGGCGCCGAAAAATGCGCCCCATTGTTGATCAATGGAGCATGGCTGCTGCAAACAACCCCTGAGCAATGAAGAAAGAATGATGGAGGCTTGTCCGGCATGGACCGGATTGCTCCACGGGCCGAGAATGGTGATTTGTGATGTTGCTGGACATGAAGTGTTGCTGTTTTCCAAGTCTACAGCCATGGACACAAAACCCGAAACACGCGTTTAAGCGGTAAACTAAAAATTACAAAGGAAATCTAGTGTTTTATGCTTTTGATTGATGGAATGCCGTTCATATGGACTAAGATTTGATTATGTTGCTGATTCTTCTGAGTTCTTACTGTTTATAACCAGAAATTATGAAAAACATGCATTTCATGGCTCGAAATAATGTCAAGAAACCCGAAAACCGTGAAAAATGGGGAAAAACAAGGGTTTTGGGCGTATAAATGGGGAAAACCGTCGATACACATCAACTAATCTTTCAATTTTGTTGCAAATGAACTAAGGGCCACAGCCCACAAACTGGTTTCAATTTTCAGCAATTTAAAAAATACAAGAAAATGAAGAAAATGGGGAAAAATGATAAAAAACCATGAAAAAATAGGGGAAAAATACATTTGGGGCTACGAAAAATATAGAAAAATAGGATTTATGTTTGTTGATGTATGGCAAGGCTGGGGCATGAAGTTGTGCTTCAGTTCAGCCTTGTTTATTTGTTTTAGTGCGTGTTTCCTTCCTTTCTCCACATAAAATGACAAGGAAACCCTAAAAGAAATGAATGTAATGATGCACTATCGGCGGGGAAGGGTAGAGTTGTGGAAAAAATGGTTAAATGCCGCTGAGCATGAGGAATAATTTGCTGATTTTATATGCATTGCATCTAGGACGGAATAATAATGATAAAAATTAAACCCTAGTAGCACGAAGATCACTTCGGTGCTAGGTGTTGCAACGAAGTACAAAGCGGTTAGAAAGAAAAGCATGAAAGAGGTGTTTTGCACTTGCACGCTGGTGGTTTTTAAAATGTTTGAGCACTAGGCATCCACCTCTTTGCATGATCATTTAGAGGAAATTAAAAGTATCAGAGTTAGCTCCTGGATATGCATAGCAATTGTTTTCAGTAGGCCTGTGACCCACCGTTGAGAGCGTGAGGTTCCTATGCTGTAGGATAGACGAGGGTTATAGGGGAAGTCAAGTGAGGGAATGGTACATTCCTGGATACGTTTATTTGGTACCTTGAGCGACGTTTGTGCGAAATGTTTAAATGTTGAGCGACGCATCGAGGGGCCAATCCCCAAGGTGTAGGAGAGTCGCAGAGGGTTGACGGCATTCAGCCGTAGGAGGAACCCCATATGTGTATGTGATTCGAGCATTTTGGCTATGTGAAAGGGACTCCCTCTGAGGAGCAATATTGGGTTAGGATCAGTTGGACTACAACGTATTACAAACGCAATGTTTAGGAAGGCAGAGATTTTGATAGACGCTCCTGGCCGCGAGGCCGAGGGGTTGTCTTGCGCATAGTGACGAGGTCCGGCTAGTGCATGAGCCAGTGCCGGCCCGTTTTTAGGTCCATCACTTCCTCTCTAGTTAACTCAAGTATTGGATTGTTTGGCATAGATACATTTCTAGCTAGAGAACTAGCTGTTGATGGATTTTGCAAGATTAGAGAATTAAGGAATGCCTTGCGACTGAGTGCATCGGCAACTACATTCTCTTTTCCAGGTCGGTACTTGATTTCAAAGTCATACTCCTCCAGCACTTCAATCCACCAACGTTGCCTCATGTTGAGCTCGTTCTGGGTAAAGATCCACTTGAGACTCTTATGATCAGCCACTAGAGTAAACTTGTTACCCAATAGGTAGTGTCTCCAAAGTTTTCGAGCATGGATGATAGCTAATAATTCCAAATCATAGGTAGCATAATTCTTCTCATGACTCTTCAGTTTTCTTGAAGAGTAGGCTACAGAATGACCTTCCTGCATGAGCACACATCCCAAGGCAAGTGTGCTAGCATCAGTTACTACCTTGAACTCCTTACTAAGATCTGGAAGTTTCAGGATAGGTGCTGATACCAAACTCTGCTTCAACCTATCGAAGCTAGTTTGTTCGGGAGTTGACCATGCAATGGAAGTTTTCTTCTTTAGTAAGTCTATCAGAGGTGCTGCAATCAAAGCATAGTTTTTTATGAAGACCCTATACCATCCTGTCAATCCCAAAAAGCTGCGTATTTCTTTGACAGTTGTTGGTATTGGCCATTCGAGCACATCTCTGACCTTGGCTGGGTCTACTGAGATTCCTTCCGCTGATACGATGAATCCCAGATATTCAATCTGACGTTTGAAGAATGCACACTTCTTCATCTTAGCATAGAGCTTATGTGACCTCATTATCTCAAGGACAATCCGAAGCTGGGGTTCATGATCTTCTTCTTGTTTAGAGTAGACTAAAGTGTCATCAAAGAAGACGAGCATGAAGTCATCAAGATATGGCATAAAAATATCCTGCATTAACGTGTTGAAGGTGACACGTGCATTCGTAAGCCCGAATGACATAATAGGAACTCAAAGTGCCCATATCTTGTGTTGAAGGCTGTCTTTGGGATATCTTCTTCCGTGATCCTTATCTAATAGTAACCTAACTTGAGATCAATCTTGGAGAAGATATGTGCACCCTGAAGACGATCAAGAAGCTCATCTATTCTAGGAATAGGGTACTTTTTTTTTACAATCGATTGATTCAACCCTCTGTAATCAATACATAGTCGAAGTGTTCCATCTTTCTTTTTCTGGAACAGTACTGGAGCTCCCCATGGTGAACTGCTAGGATGGATGTAGCCCCGATCTAGCAGTTGCTTAAGTTGTTCCTTTAGCTCAATTTCTTCTAGTATAGACATTCTATAAGGTCTCTTTGCAATTGGTGCAGCTCCTGGTACTAGCTTAATCTCATGATCCACTTCTCTTGAGGAAGGAGTTTTGTCAACTCTTCAGCAAATACATCCGTGTATTCCTTTAGCCATGAAGGTCCTTCACTAGACTCCTGCTTTAGATCTAGCTTGTTGATCTTAGTTAAGTAGATAGATAGTCCCTTTTTGACTCCCTTTATAATCCGAGATGCCTTTGCCATTTGAATTTTTGGACTTCCAGCCTCTCCTTGAGTTATGACTAATTCCCTTTTGGAGTTTCAAAAGGAAACTTGGCCCTTTCCACAATGAATGTGGGCGTCATTAGGCTTAAGCCAATCCATTCCGAGTAGACACTCATGGATACCTATATTCATAACTCTAAATTTGACCAAAGTCATCTTTCCTCCCAAAAAGAATTCCACCTTAGCAGTTTGCCTGATACAAGTAACCTCATGACCATTTGCCAATTCCATAAGCAAAATAGGTGCTTCTATTGTGGCTATCCCTAATCTTTTTGCACAAGCTGGTGAGATAAAGGAATGTGTACTGCCACAATCAATCAAAGTCTTGAAAATTTTACCTTTATAGTCCGAATCACCAAGAACTGGCGATTCGGCCCTTTTTTGTGAAGAGCGGCATGGACTATCGCCCTTTCAAACTCTGCTTCCATGGTTGGATCTTCTTCTTCTTCGCACATTTGCCTATTGGCAACGCAGGTGAATCTTCCTCTACCTCTGGTAGTGGCTCCCTGACCACGACCCATTCCTTGGAAAGGTGCTTGGTGATGTCCTCCTCCAAATTTGGGACATTACCTCTTGAAATGAATAGGCTCGTTGTAGTGAAAACAACTGAGGTTTCGGCCATTTCTTTGAGTAGGAACAAAGTTGTTGACATTATTAGTTCTTGCTTTCTTTCTTTGTCCTTGATTTTGACCTTGAACTCTCTTCATTTGAGGCCTGAATGCTCCTTTGTTCGGGTCATTATAAGACCAAGTTTTGTTACCCCTTGGTCTAGCCTACACCTCCTAAATTATAGGCGGAGCTTGAATGAGAGCATCCTAAAGATCTGATGGACACATAGATTCGAGACGGGTATTTACTGGTGAATTTTAACCAGCACAAAATTTTGACACCTACTATGTCATGTCCATATGTGGCGTATACTTAAGAAGTGAGACAAATTTGGAATAGTATGTCCCAAGAGTGAGTCCCAGCTCTTTTAGCTCATAGAACTCATTCATTTTCTACGTGCAATATGCAAGTGGTAAGTATCTTCCCTGCACAGCTTTCTTCAGCTTCTCCTAGGTAATAGGTCCTTCCGCAATCCCTTGATCCCTGAACCATTGCTTCCACCAAAGCCTGGCTTCGCCCGTGAGCTTCAGCTTGGCGAGCATAGCCTGATTGGCAGGTGCAGTACCGGCTGCTTCAAAGTAATCCTCCATGGATTCAATCCAAATTTTAGTATCTGCTTGGACAGATCTACCTCTCTCGTCGAATTGGGGCAGCTTAATCTGCTTGAGAAGAAAATTCTTCTCCTAGATTACAGTAGTACTTGATGTAGGAGGCAAACTGGGATTCTGTACCTGGGGTTGTGCCTGAATAAAAATACTTAACGTTATTACTCGTTAAACATTGTGATTTATATTTCATTTCTATTTCAGCTATCAAGACCAAGTAATCTAACCACTTAACTTCTTATCAATTCTCATGCACAAACAAACATTTGATAAAAAGAAGTCTTATTGTATTTATATGTGCATAGCCCTTTTTGGAATACAACATTTCTTGTGATGATAAGCCAATTGTTTACATTTAGTTTGGGGAGAATAATGTTGTATTACATTTATCTACTGGACTTGGATAATAGTATGGTTTCGGGTCATGGTTCTTCAGGAATCGGTAGGTCATTGGAAGTTCAAGGTATCCTTTCCTTTGGAACCCATTCTTCTCATGGCGCCCCAATACTTTAATCCTGTCTCGGCGGGGATTACACGAGTCACTTCCTCATATACATATGAGTTCAGTTACACCCCCCGACCTTGAATATGTAAAGTTTAATTTACGTGAGCTTGCACAAAAAAGAACAGCTTCATGACTTTTAGGTCTTCCAACCTCTTGATCCTCTTTAGGTTGGTCTGGAGGTATGCGAACCGGTGGGCAACTATATAGTAGATTCCTGAGGCACCCATCCATCTTCGTTCCATGTACAAAGGCGATGTATTATAGATTCGCTCTACGATATTCATCAACCCTTTGTCGATAATGTCGGGAACGCATTGCAGTCATAAACATGACTCGAAATATCAAGAACTTGTTCCATGCTTCATAGTTCTGCAAGACAGCATTGAAAGCAAGGAAATGTTTGGGACAACAACATTTCTTTTACTTCATCTTATTAAGATTTCATAAAAATAAATCCTTCGTTGGTTGGCTCTTAGACCAACTGTAACGTACCCATGTGTTTCTTCAGGACACATCTTAGCAGTCCATTGGAAAGGATGTCTAGAAAGCTCCGCTCGGCACTCCCTATGGAATGTTACAGGGTTTGCAATCTAGGACTTTCCACGTCTACCACGTAGCGGAAGTATTGTGGCCGTTTCCACTTAGGACGACCTGAATTAGGGTTTTACTTATTGGTCATTTCCTAACGGCAACTAGTGTCGAACCCGAGAGAACTACTTTATGCAGAAACGCTAGGTTCGAAGCGGATTCATGCTGCACTTGGTTCAAGGAGAATGGGAAATGAGAGGGATGCAAAGCTCAACCTCTCTGCCATAAGGCATAGTCCATTCCCTTCCCCTAAAACAGCGTAAATCGAGATTAATTATAACTCTAGATCAACGCTTTTGTTGTTCGTGTTCTTTGACGATCTTCTGGCTGTCCATTGTGATCTGAGAAAAGTTCTTGGCCAACTGGGACCACCCATCCATAGGAGGGATCTATGGCCACATCTACTGCACTTTCCTTAGGTTGGTTTAGTTATTTAATTACCTAACATATTTAGTTTGACATGCATCAATCAGCTTCCTTAATTAACCTGTTAAGCATTGGTTCCTTCACGTAATCATATCACTTGACATAGAAAAGCAATGTCAAACAAGTTCCTTGCTAACAGGTTATCATATTTATCTTTGAAATACATAAAGTCCAACCCATAGGCTTATCCACAATCCTCCCGAAGGCTATCCAGCAATCCACAGGGATCACTAATCCAAGTTTCAGCCAATAGACTAGTATGCGGGCCTCGAGATCCAATCTCGAGTCATGTTAGCCTCTTGTGTAGGGTCTAAAAGGCGAGGGATTTATGGCCAGAGGCCCCCCTGGCACCCAAGCGTCCTCCTACTCCAAGTAGCGCTTAACAAAGAGACCTCTCGTGGCGGGTTCGGTCCACCTTCTCGGCGCGGTTAACAACCCTCTTGGTTAGGGTCAGGCAGGCACTAAGGGGCAACTGAAGCTACCTCTCCCTTCAGGCCTTCAACCTGAAGCATTAGATATCCATTTATCCTTTAATTATTTGATTTAAACAAAGCAAAACAATGCTCTTAAATCTCTAACAAGCATAATCATTTCCATTGGTCATTATTGTTGGCCAACTACTAAGGAGTGAATCCTTCTTTCTGAATGCATGCAACACTCGATCCGGGAACTTCCGACTTGGCAAGATCCCCTATATCCTCGGATTAGGGACATACCCTATTAACCCGACTTGGTCAATACCTTAACTTCATATGTTATTCCAATTTACTGGCTTGTCCTTTGCTTCAAGCAATTATCTTTATCCCAAAAAGATACTATATTAGGATGATTATTCATCCTCTTGCAAGATAACTTGCGTAAGAATCTACCAACCTCATTCCGAGGAATTGGCCATTCCCTTGTGATCTAATCACAAGATCATACCACTCTGCACTTGTTGCACAAGTGTCGCATCAAACTATGGGACTATTTACCCTTCGAATAGAGTTACGAAACAATCAGTTCATGATTACATTAGGCTGACATTGTCAGTCCTAGGGTTCCAAGTTCCATCTTTTCTTAGCGAGAGATTCCTAGAGAAAAACCCTAGATCACTTCTCAAGTATGTTCCGTTGTCCCTACATTTTGTGAATGTGGGCAAGTATTTAGGGTATAGGAGTTGCAGTTTTAGCAATACGTGCGACTAGGTCACGCATTAAATCCTAGTTAGTTCTTAGGAATTGAATTAAATCTTTCTAAAATGAGTACTTTGCGGGTCTAGGTGTTTAGGTTTATGCCAATTTAATCTATCTACTTTTGAAGATAATTACGCTATCATTTCCATAACCACATGACTTATTATCTATGCGTAAGTTGATTTTCAAATCCTAACTTTTCTGGTTTAAGATCAAGCATAGGTTAGGTTATAACCTAATTCCAATTAATCATCCTATAACTTACGAACAAGATTCATGCAAACTCAAGCAGCCTTTTACTAATAATTATGCAGTTGAAAAACGATAATTGACTAGAGTTATGCAACTTAAGAATCATTTTATGCCTTGCAATTTCGTATGGATTATTAGCACTTTCACTAATGACTCATTGCAAAGAAGATATGTCCTAATAATGCAACATGCAACTTATAATTCCATGCCTAAACGGAGTGCCCTATCTTAATTCTGTTTTGTAAATATGGACATTAATCTAAGTTCAATTCATTGAAATGCACCAAAAACTACTTGCTAGAAATGCATATCAAGTTTCTACTCACTTTATTTTTGTTCGTTTTATTGAAAATACTAATGACTGAACGTATCCATTGTAAGCTAATTAACCAAAATATCTAAGACAGAAAATGCATCCTATCTCCAAAAATCATCCACGCACGTAAAATTATAACAACGTTTAAAAAAAAAAGGAAGGAAAACTTGGACTTGGGGTGAGATGTCCATATGGATGTTAGGAGACGATCCTCCTGCGGTTGCGCCTTGGGCTTTCTTAGGAGCCATCGCGAATGTAGCCTTTCTATCTTGGATGCAGCTTTGCAAACTCCTTTTTGAAATTCCATTGTCCTTTATGAGTTTTCTTTTCCTTCCTTTCGTAGAAGCTCTTTGAAGGGATACTTCTGTTGAGGACGGGAGAAACCACGAAAAGGGTTCAAAACCCGGGAAGGGGGTGTTTCAAAATCCTCCGCGAATAAGGCCCATTAATGCCACGAGAAAGGGCTTTATGGCCTTCTAAAGACTGACAAGAAAAGGGGAAAATAAAATGTGTGAAAGACCCCTTTGGATATAGGGGATTGTGTATGGGGGGAAAAAGGGCTTAAAGAGCCCTTAGGAGGGGATCTCACATGTGGGGGGGAAAAGGAGGGTTTAAAAGAGGCACATGAAGACCCTTCAAGTCAAATTTGAGGGGAAAATGTCTTTATTGCACCCACATGAACAAGGGCCTACAAGGGTAATTTATGAAGGGGGAAAGGTGTAACATAAAGATTTATGAAGGCCCTTCAAGTCAAATGTCAGAGGGGGGGGGGGGGGGGCGAGAAAGGGGCTTATAAAGGGGCCTTTTTCTTTTGTATAGGGGGGGGAAACAAGGGTAAAAAAGGGGCTAAGAATGATTTTTGTTTTTAAATGCGGGAAAAGGGGCTTTAATAGTCCATATGAGGGGAATTTTTGAGAGGCTGGGAAGAAGGGCTTAAGGGTCACATGAAGATACCTTTAATGGCAATTCAGGAGGGGGAAAAATGGTTTTAAAGAGGCCCACATGAAGGGGGGACTTATTAAGGGCTTTGGAAGCTTCCCCAAGAAGCTTCCCCAAGAAGCTTCCAAAGCTTCTGGGGATTACTGTGGAGCCACGTGGAGGGAGATGACTCCCCCTACGCAGCGTGATGACGGCAGGGGCAGCTGTGGTGGCATGCAGACGGACGGCAATGACAAATGATACGGCAGTTCACGGTGTCTCCCTTGCTCTTATGGCAACGAGGATCACCTCCCTCTCTCTTGCCCAGAGTCACGGCTCTTCCCTCTTCATGACCACCCTCTCCCTTTACTTTATGGCCGCCAGCAGCAGAGTTTCCAACTCTCCCTCTATGCTCAGTAGCAATGCCTTAGCCTGCACACCCCCTAGCTTTGCTTCACAAAAAGGCAACGTCAGACTGAAGATATGAAGGTGAGCATGGATCGACAGTAGTGTCAGCCTCCCCCTCTCCCTCTATGGTATAGATTTAAATAGGGGAGGGGAGGAGATCCTCTCTCCCCCATGCGTTCATGTGCATGGGTTTCCCCCCTTCAAGCTCCAGCAAGGGGCTTAGTGTCCTTGCTAAACCCTTCTCCTCCAGCACGACAGTTGGTTAGAGGAGGAAGGGGATTTTTTTTTGGCATTATCCTAATAATTATCCAAATATTATTATCCCCATGACCTCTTTCCAAGAGGGAATTCATGCCTGTAACGTGTCCACTAGAATCATTCAGGACACGTCTTAGCAGTCCATCGGAAAGGATGTCTAGAAAGCTCCGCCCGGCATTCCCATGGAATGTTACAGGATTTGCGATCTAGGTCTTCCCACATTTGCCACGTAGTGGAAGTATCCTGGCTGTTCCCAGTTAGGATTGACCTGAATTAGGGTTTTCCTGATTTGGTCATTAGCTAACAGCAACTAGCGTCAGACCCGAGCGAACTACTTTACGCAGAAACGCCAGGTTCGAAGCGGATTCACGCTGCACTTGGTTCAAGGAGAATGGGAAACGAGAGGGATGCAAGGCTCAACCTCTCTGCCATAAGGCATAGTCCCATTCTGTTCCCCTAAAACAACGTAAATCGGGTAAGACGCAACTCTAGGTGATGCATCGCTCTCGTTATTCGTTTTGATGATGATGATCATCCCGTTGTTCTTCGAGATTTTTTTTTGAGAAAAGTTCCCAGCTAACCGGGATCACCCAACCGTAGGACGGAACCATGGTCCATCCTCCGCACTTTCCTCGGTTTGTTTTAGTTATGTAATTATCTAACACATTTATTTGACATATAACAATCAGCTTCTTTAATTACTCCTATTAAGCACTGGTTCCTTCACGTAATCTTATCACGTGACATAGAAAAACAATATCAAACAAATTCTTTATTATCATTTCATCATTTTATCTTTGAAATACAAGGAGTTCCTCCGTAGGCTTGTCCATAATCCGCCCGAAGGCTATCTAGT
Source organism: Lygodium microphyllum (assembly GCF_053477565.2). Classification (NCBI taxonomy): domain Eukaryota; kingdom Viridiplantae; phylum Streptophyta; class Polypodiopsida; order Schizaeales; family Lygodiaceae; genus Lygodium; species Lygodium microphyllum. The sequence continues at coordinate 145,516,701 of NC_141136.1, read as the reverse complement.
GATCCTCAGGGATCACTATTCCAAGCTTCGGCTCGTAAACTAGTATGCGGGCCTCGAGATCCAATCCCGAGTCACGTTAGCCTCTTGTGTAGGACCCGAAAGGCGAGGGATTTACAACCACAACCCCCCCTGGCACCCAAGCGTCCTCCTGCTCCAAGTAGAACTCAACGAAGAGACCTCTCGCGACGGGTTCGGTCCACGTTCCCGGTGCGGTCAACAATCCCCTTGGTTAGGGTCAGGCAGGCAGTCGGGGGTAACTGAAGCTGCCTCTCCCTTCAGGCCTTCAACCTGAAGCATTAGATATCTTTTCATCCTTTAGATCCTTGAGCAAACAATGAAAACAGTGCTTTCAAAATTGTTACAAGCACAATCAATTCCAGTGGTCGTTTATTTGGCCAATTGCTAAGGAGTGAATCTTTCTCTCCGAATGCATCTAGCACTCGATCCAAGATCAATTGTGACTTGGCAAGATCCCCAAGGGTTTGTTTGTTAACCCTATATCCTTGGGTTAGGGCCGTACCCTACTAACCCAACTTAACCAATACCTTAAGTTCTATTAGCAGTAAATATGTTATTTCAATTTACTAATTGGTCTTTTGCTTCCAAGAAAATATCTAAACCTTGTATCTCGGTTACTTTACCCAAGAAAGGTACTATATCACGACGATTATTTCTCCTCTTGCAAGATAAACTTGCATGAGAATCTGCCAATCTTATTCTGAGCAATTGGCCGTTCCCTTGTGATCAAACCACAAGATCATACGACTCTGCAACTTGTTGCAGAAGTGTCGCATCTAATCCATGGGACTATTTTACTTATCGAACGGTGTCTTCTAATCACAGAATCATGATTAGATAGCAAACAGGGTTAGGGTGTGTTCATATCCAATCCGTTCTTGATTGCACTAGGCCGACATTGTCGGTCCTAAAGGTCCAAATCCAAATCGGGTTTCATTCTTTTAGTGATCGATCCTTAGGGTAAAAAACCTAGATCGTTTCTCACAAGTGATCCTATTTTCGCTACATTTTGTGAATGTGGGCAGGTCTTTAGGGTATGAGAGTTTCAACTTGGCAATAAGAACAACTAGGTTACATCCTCAATGTTCTAAATCCTAGTTAGCACTTGGGATATGTTGCTTAGATTTAACCATTTCTAAGCGTGCCCCTCGGGATTTAGGTGTTTAGGGTAATACCAATTTACTTGTCTACTCTTGAGGATATTTACGATACCATTCTTGTAATCACATGATTCATTTCCTACATATGAGTATATTTACAAATCCTACTTTTTTGGTTAAAACCAAAGCATATGCCAAGTTACGACATAACTTCTATTGATGCATTTAAGATTTATGCTACTAAGCGATAGGGTTTTATATGAACCATGCAACCTTTTTCTAACTTCTTTTCTAAATGAGATTTTCGTATGCTGAATAAGCATTGTACAACCATTTGTAACTATTTACGTAGTTGATTGAGATTTAAGCCAATTGACTAGATATTAATTTACTTTACGCAGTTTTAAGAACCATTTCCATGTCTTGCAAATTCCTATAGATTATTAACAACCTTCTTTTAATAAATCATTTCAAAGGAAAGATGCCTAATAATGTGACATGCAATGTTGTCTTTCCATGCATAATCAAAGTGTACAATAATAATTTCGACTTTGTAGTGATAGTCATTAGTTGTTCTAGACTTGTTACTTTGCAATGCACAAAGGCCGCTTGCAAAAAATGCATAGACACCTTATGTTCTTTTTCGTTCATTCCCTTGAAAGTACAAATGACCAACTTCGTATCGTGAGTTACTTCAAGTAAATTTCAAATAGCCAATTTATTTATATCGCATTTAGCTAGGTGGATTTGACAAGCGTAAGTGCATCCTAGTTCCATGACATAACCATGCATAATTGCAATACTTCTACGTAAATCAAAAATGGGAAGAAAACCTGGACTTGTGGGCTCGGTGAGATATCCATACGCGGAGATCCCCTTGGAAGTACGGATCCTTGACAGAAGTACTGCCTTGCAAAATTTGGCTTATGGAAGGACTTAGGGTTTTAGGCTTGGGCCTTCTTTATTTCAAAAAAGAGGGGGTTCAAAAGAGGGTTCTTGTGAATGGGCCTTGCGAAAATGGAGGCTTGAGAGTTCTTCTTCTCCTTCCCTAAAATCCTAGGGCCGGCCTTGAGGGTGATTAGTGGGAAGGGGCTTATAGGCTTCCCCTTCTTCTCTTCAAAGCCCGGGCTAGGGGGCTTGTGGGTGTACAATCGGAAAGATTTTAAATCCCGGGGAGTGGAGGTTTTAAAATTCACTTGGTGGAAATAAAAGGGGGAAGAAAGATGTAAGAGTCGCCGGTGAAGGGATTAAATCCTGGGGAGTGGGAAAGAGGTTATGAAGAACTTCAAGAGGAAGGCCTAATAAAGCTATGGGAAGTGGAGGATTTGGATCCCGGGGGGGGGGGGGGGGGGGTGTTATTAAACTCACTTTGGAAGGCTTTAAGGAAGCCCACAAGAAAGGGGGCTTCCTAAGGGCTTTGGAAGCTTCCCAAGAAGCTTACAAAGATTTTGGAGGGTGAATTCACCACGTGGGAGGAAAGGAGATGTTGATGGCAGCAACTTGGGATCCCAGGCGGCAGTTTTCAAGGCGCAAACTTCCCTCACTCTCACTCATCATGGCCAGCGGCTGATGGCCCCCTTCTTCTTAGGATCCTCTTCCTCTCACAGCATCAATTTCCCCTCCCTCTCTTCTTCTCAGTCTGCATTACCCTCCGACCTCGCGACTGTAGCGTCACGGCTCCTTACTCCTTCACACGACCACCCCCTCCTTCATGGCTGCAATTCTCTAGCCGGTAGCATGTCGATCTCAGCTCCCCCTCTCCTTCTCTCGGCCTGGCGGCGTTCTGGCCCTACTCCACGGCAGGGCCCTCCTCCACGGGAGCATTGTGGCTCTCTCCCCTTCACTCCCCCCCAACAAGATTTATATAGGTGAGGGGAGGGAATCCTCCCTCCCCCACACGGCATCCTGCATGGGTTCACCTCCCCTCAGGCATCCAACACGGATGCTTAGTCATCCTACCTTCCCTACCTTTCCCCCAACAGGATAGTCAGCTGGGGGGGAGGAGGGAATAATAATAATAATAATCCATAATACTAAAAATTTAATCATTTGGATTTTTAGTAAGAGGAGGTTCTCGTGAGAAGTGCGGTTTTGAGATCAGAATTGTTACAATGCGACATAGGGGGTTTCGTAGTCCCGGTTTTTGCCAAAGGAGATAAGGCTACATCGCATCTAAGTTTGTACCATCCCGGATCCAATGCCGAGAATTCACATGGCCTCAATAAGTATTTTTGGTAGAAATATTACACGTGGAAACTTTAGGGTTAAGGGGAGCTCTAGAGCAATATATGAATGGTAAAAGAGAGGTTCTAGAAATTCTAGTATTGTTTGTCATTCTTGTATTCAAACAAGTCATATTTTAGTCTATTGTTATTGTAAGAAGAATGATATTCATAACGGTAAATTGCAACAAGAAAACTATCAATCATCTTCATGATAGAATGAAGACAAAAATGAACATATGTTTGTTATGCAACATATGATGAATGTTGTTATAAGAAAGGAGACACATGATGATGTATGGTATGTCAATTTTGGTGTATCTAAGCATATGACCAATCATGTTAAATGGTTTAGATAGATTAAGGATTTAACAAATCTAGGTTATGTGCAAATGGGTGATGATTCATACCACCCAATTTTACACATTGGGAAGGTTTCCTTATCTTTGCATGATGACTAGACAAAGAGTTTGTAAGATGTATTACATGTGTCATCAATCATAGAGAATTTAGTGTATGTTAGACAAATGGTAAAGCAAGGGTTGCAAGTTTAATGAAAAAGGCTCTTTTGTAGAAGACTTTAATGATAAGTATAAGTTGGATGCAAAAGGGAGTAGAGTTGACCGCATATTCAGTCTAGATGTTTGAACTACTAGGTAAGCTAAAGGAAAAGAAGTGGATATAGATATTCAAATATGGCATTAAAGTATTAGACATGTAAATGTGCAAAGGCAGCTAACATCATATTAGAGATTTTGAAAATTTTACAAGTTTCAATTTTAAATAAATGATATATATTTGATCACATGGCTAAATCTTGATCCACCTTTAATTAAGACAATAAGATTTGACCATGTAGTCAAATAATAAAGATATTGAGAATTCCCAAAGTATATCAAAATTTCTAAAATTTCTAATATAATATTGGTTGAAATTCATGTAGTCCAAACGATTGGTTATAAGGTTTTTTGTATTTAGAGTTGCAAAATTTTATAAAGTGTGTAAAGCATATAAGTTTTATGAGTAGATGAGACAACCCTTTTTACATGATAGAGGTGTGAGCAAAAATATACTTGATATTGTATATATAGATGTTTGGGAGTGTACACATACCATATCTCTTGGTAGTAGCAAATACTTTGTCACATTTATTGATGATTGTTCAAGAAAGCTATCGGCATATTTCATGAAGGAAAAAAGGGATGTATTTGAAAAACTCAAAACTTTCAAGGCTACTATTGAAATAAAAATGGACTTGAAAGTAAAGTGCTTGAGACCAAATGGAGGGGGAGAGTATCTCTCTAGAGAGCTTATTGACTTTTTGAGGTCTCAAGTGATAAAAAGAGACACTTTACTTATAGGTATGCCTCACAATAAAATGGGATTGTAGAAAGAAAAAATAGACATACTATAGAAGTTGCATGGATATTGATGGTGGTTGAAAAGAATATGTCAAAATAATTTTTTTGTGAAGATTTTCATACTGTTGTTTACATTATGAACAAAACTCCCATAACTACAGTTCATGGTATGACCCTCAGAGAATGCCTTACAGACAAGTTCAGGTAAGTTACTCATGAATATATGTATATATCACCTGAGCTCAAAATAAGATATTTTTAAAATACAATCTTTTTACATTTTTTACATACACAAGGGTGTAATATAAAGGGGTTATTTATAGATTGAATAGAAAAGGTTATGTTTTATTTAGGAAAAATTCATAGATAAGGACATTTATAAATAGGCCTTGAATGCACGAGATGTAGAGGATATACATATAGTAACTTCCTTGATTAGGCAAGAAATCCCAATGTATGACACTTGAAAGTATTTTATTGTTGTATTACATGTGTTCATGTGCCAAATGAGCTATGAAAGAAGCTTGATCCAAGGTCTAGAAAATGCATTTCTATTGGATACTCTTAGAGAAGGGTATCATTATAATAACCATGTCATAGGTGAGTTTAGAGTGAGTAGGGATTTTTATGAGATGAGAAGTTGGTATACATCTAGTAGTGATGCATTGGATGATGATGATGATGATGATGATCATAATAATTATATATAGAAAGAAAAGTAAGAATCATGGAGTCTTAGTGGACGAGAAACATCATCAGGTACTATATCTACAAGTAAATACAAAGAGAAGAAGAAAGCATCGGATGGTATCTACTAGTCATTTAGGATTTGATGGAGATTCAAGTGGTTCAAAGAGTTTAGATTATGAGCTTGGAATTCCTTCAATGAGGACATGAGGTATACAGAGAGCACATGGTAATATGAAGGTTATATAGCTCACCATTATGCTTAGCTAATAAAGATGATCAAGGATATTGAGCCCACTCTTTTTAAGGATGCTATTAATCATGCTCATTGGGATGCAGCAATGAATGAGGGGATGGTTGCATTAGAAGCCAATAGGACTTGAGATTTGGTACCATTGTCTAAGTGAAAGAAATTTATTGGCTATAAGTGGGTTTATAAAATCAAGCATAATGTAGATGTTTCTACTAGTAGGTGTAAGGCTAGGATAACTGCAAAAGGCTATGCTCAAATATAAGCATAGATTATGAAGATACATTCAATCTAGTTTGCTAGGATGGCAATTGTTAGATATATATTGATTGCTTTCATAGTAGTCAAAGGTCCAAATTTTTAGCAAGTGGATATGAAGAATGCCTTCTTGGGTGGTGAGTTGGAAGAAGAGGTATACATGGAGTAGCCAATGAAATGTGATGATGGTATATAGCTATCCAAAGGAATTATGGCTTGGATATGTTATCCAAGTATAGTATGGTAGCATGTAAACCTCTTTTAGCGCCATTGGAGCAAAATGTAAAGTTCACTATTGATGTTTTGGATGAGATAGAAGACCCTACTATGTTTGGGAGGATAGTAGGGAGTTTGATCTACATGAGTATCACAAGGCTAGATGTTGTGATACTCATGTTAGATTTTAAACAAGTCCACTTCATATCACAAAATTTTTATGAGGTAGGTAAGGATATATAGCTATTTTGGATACATAGATGCAAGATTGGGCTAATAGTATGTCTGTCAAAAGATCTACCAATGGATTCTTATTTTCCCTTGGTAGTTTAGAAGTTACGTGGAGCATCAAACAAAAAGCAACTTGCAGTTGCTTTATTGAGTAGAGAGGTTGAATATAGAGGTGCTACTATGGCAACATGTGAGGCAGTATGGTTGCAAATGTTATTGGGTGATTTGGATGTGCAGGGAGATAGTCCACTTCTCATTCACTATGACAACATACATAGCATACAACTAGCTAGGAACCCAATATTCCATACTAGGACAAAACACATTGAGGCATATTATCACTTTGTGAGAGAAAAGATACTTGTAGAAGAGATTGACTTGGTATATGTTTGCACGTAGGATCAAATAGATGACATTCTCACAAAGACATTGGATATAGAAAAACTTAAAAATTTCAAATGTTACTTAGAGTTGTAGAGATATAGTTAAGCTTGAGGGGGAGTATTGAGATGGCAATGTCAACATGTGTGAACATTGATGATGGATGGCTTGATTGGATGGGTCTATATATCTACACTTAGCACATTAGTGGTCATTATGATTATCACATGGTCTCTAACTTATCACTTATTATATTTACTTTATTGTGCCTACCTACAACTGGCATAGTTATAGTGTCAGTCCATTAATATAGTTAGTTATGCATTGTGTGACTTTGAAGGCCACTTTGTCAAGCATCGCGTGGTGGGGGGACTTGCTCAAGATGCTGCGCCGAACACACATAGAATGCACAAGGAAAAGCTCACTCAAGAGACAAGAAGAGAGATGGAGGCCAAAACGTTTTCTTGCTGGTTTCTTCTTCTTCTTCCACACTTTTACAATGTACAAAAAGTAGATAAGATACAACATAAAGGAAAGTGGCCTACTAAATCAAACAATACATAACCGACTACACTAGTCGACTGGTGCTATAACTATGCCAACTGTAAATAGGTGTAACAACCTGAATATAATAAGTAATGAGTTAGTGGCCATGTGAGAATCATAATGACCACCGATGTGCTAAGTGTAGATGTGTGGACTCATCTAACCAGGTGGTCCATCATCAATGTCCGCACGTGTTGAGCTTGTCAACTCAACACTCCCCCTCAAGCTCAACTACATCTCTGCAACTCTAAGTAAGCTTCGAAACTTTTGAAGCTTCTCTGTATCCAATGCCTTCGTGAAAATGTCAGCTATCTAATCCTGTGTGTTGACATACACCAAGTCAATCTCACCTGCCTAGTACCTTCTCTCTCACAAAGTAATAGTGTACCTCAATATGTTTTGTCTTGGCATGGAACACAGGGTTCCTAGCCAACTGTATACTGCTCATGTTGTCACAATAAATGACAACTGGACCTTCCATCTGTACATCTAAATCAACCATTAACTTTTGTAGCCATACTACCTCACATGCTGCAATAGCAGCACCTCTATACTCAGCCTTTGTACTCAACAAAGCAACTGTAGATTGCTTTTTGCTGCTCCAAGCACTACTGCACTGCCAAGAGAGAACATGTATCTGCTGGTAGATCTTCTATTAGACATACTACCAGCCCAATCTGCATCTGTGTATCCAAACACCTGTACATCTGTACCTGCCTCATAGAAAAGTTCATAATGTAATGTGGACTTCACATATCTCAATATGCGCCTGACTACATCCAAATGTGGCTTTCTAGGTACTTGCATAAACTGACTCACAAGACCAACAACGTAGCTCAAGTCTGGCCTTGTAATGGTCATGTAGATCAAACTCCCCACTATCCTCCTAAACATAGTAGGGTCTTCTATCTGATCCCCAACATCAGCACTCAACTTTACATTCTGCTCCAACGGGACTGAAAGTGGTTTGCTTGCTATCATACCATACTTGGACAACATATCCAAGCCATACTATCTTTGGAACAGCCATATACCATCATCACATCTGATCACCTCAATGCCAAGGAAGTACCTTAACTCACCTAAATCCTTCATCTCAAACTTATTCTTCAAAAAATCCTTGACTTTAGTAATCCCACTATCACTATCACCTGTAATAATCAAGTCATCCACATAGATGACTATGATGACCAAGCCTGCATCTCCCTTTCTCACATAAAGTGAGTGATCAGCATTAGAAACATAAAAGCCAATATTGACAAGATACTCTCTGATCTTGTCAGACCATGCTCTAGGTGCTTGGTTGAGCCCATAGAGTGCCTTCTTCAACCTGCACACATACGTGAGATGTTCTAAATCTTCATAACCTGCTACCTGATCCATATACACTTTTTCCTGCAAATCACCATGCAAGAAGGCATTCTTCACATCCATTTGCTGCAACCTCCAAGCTTTGGCTACTGCCAAAGTAATCACACATCTGACAGTTGCCATCCTAGCAATTGGACTGAAGGTTTCATCATAATCTATGCCATATGTCTGGGCATAGTCTTTTGCAACAAGCCTAGCTTTGTACCTACTAATAGAACCATCTGCATTGTGTTTAATCTTATAAACCCACTTACATCCAATAGCTTTCTTGCCCTTTGGCAATGATACTAGATTCCAAGTCTTATTGGCCTCTAATGCAGCCATCTCCTCATCCATTGCTGCATCCTAATGAGCATGACCAACAGCCTCCTCAAAACATGTGGGCTCAACATCCTCAATTAGTTTCACCATATAAGCATAATGGTAAGCTTTATAACCTTCAAAACCAAATCTTTTAACAGGATATCTGACCCTGCTAGATTTTCCTACCACCGGATCACTCAATGGAGCCTTTACATTATTATGAGCTCTCTTTACACCCGGTGTCCTCATTGAAGGAATGCCAAGCTCATCATCCAAGCTCTCTAAGCCACTGGAGTCTCCATCAAGATTTGCATCAATGCCATCTGATACTTTATTCTTTCCTTTGTCTTTACCTGTAGTACTACTAGATGCACCTGAAGATATAGAGGTACTCCTTAGTCTCCCAGACAAAGGACTACCAGATGACGTCTCTGGTCCACTAAGAGTTCGTGATTCTTGCTTTTCAGCCATGAGTGTCATGATCATCATCATCATCCAATGCATCACCACTAGATGCATACCAACTACTCATTTCATTAAAGATGACATCCTTGCTCACTCAGGGATATAACAGGATACCCTTTCTGCTCTAAAGAGTATCCAATAAAGACATACTTTTCAGCCTTTGAATCCAGTTTCTTCTGCAACTCATATGGCACATGAACATACACGATGCAGCCAAACACTTTCAAGTGTGAGACATCAAGCTTCTTACCTATAAAGCATTATTCAGGAGTCATACCATGAACTGTAGCTATGGGGATTCTGTTCATAATATAAACAACAGTATGAATAGCCTTAGACAAAAAATGCTTAGGCATATTCTTTTCAACCATCAAGGTGCGTGCAACTTCTACAATATGCATGTTTTTCCTTTCTGCAACCCCATTTTGTTGTGGGGTATACCTGCATGTGAAGTGTCTCTTTATCCCATGAGACCTCAAAAAATCACTGAACTCATTCGAGAGGTACTCTCCCCCTCCATCTGACCTCAAGCACTTTACTTTCAAGCATGTTTCTCTTTCAACTGTAGCCTTGAAAGTTCTAAAGTGCTCAAACGCTTCACTCTTTTCCTTCATAAAATATACCCACAGCTTTCTAGAACAATCATCAATGAATGTGACAAAGTATGGACTGCCTCCAAGAGATACATTTTGTGTAGGCCCCCGAATATCTATATGCACAACATCAAGGATATTTATGCTTACATCTCTGTCATGTGAAAAGGGTTGTCTTGCCTTCTTACCAAACTGACATGCTTCGCATACCTTATGAAATTCTGCAACTCTAAATGTAGGCAAACCTGTAACCAACCCTTTGGACTACATTAATTTCAGCCTTTGTACATTTGCATGTCTAATGTGTTTGTGCCAAATTTCAATATCTACTACAACACCTTTCCTTTAGCATACATAGCAACATTCAGAGTAGGAATTCGAGCATCCAGAGTAAACATACATCCAACTCTACTTCCCTTTGCTACCAACCTGCACTTGTCATTGAATTCTTCTACAAAGCAGCCCTTTGTATTAAATCTGACTTGCAGCCCTTGCTCTACCAACTGACACCAAGTTCTTTGTAATAGATGGCACATGTAATATATCTAAAAGACTCTTTGTCTTACCATCATGCAAGGATAAGGGAACTTTTTCAATGTGTGAAATTGGGTGGCATGAATCATCACCCATCTACACATAACCTGCATTTTGTAAATTCTGCATCTCTCCAAACCATTATGCATGGCTGGTCATATGATTGGATGCACCTCAATCAACATACCAAACATCATCATGTGTTGCCTTTCCTGTAATAGCATTCAGCATATACTGCATAACAAACAGACGCTCATTTTCGTCTTCATTCTGTCATGAAGATGATGCATAGTTTCCTTGCTACAACTTACCACTGCGAATATCATCTTTCTTAGCATAACATTGGGCTGCAATATGACCTGTTTTGCCACAGTAGTGACACACAATATAAGAGTTGTTAGAACCTCTGTTCTGCCATCCACCTCTTCCTCTAAAGCTCCCCCTGCCTCTAAAGTTACCACGACCTCCTAAAATCTGCATATCGCCAAATTGCTGGTTCAATCTGTTTTGCTGGTTGTCACTACCTCGTCCTGTACCACGGCCTCTTGAAGAGAACCTGCCACGCCCCCTTTGTGAACTAGAGTAGAAAGCTTGGACCTATTCACCACTTCTTTCAGATGTCTCACTCTACATGTTGATCTCTTCAATGATCATAAGGGAGGCCAACTCATCAAAATCTGGAAATGGCTTTCTGACATATACAAAAGTTACAAAAGACTTCCAAGCCTTTTCATTGTTAAGTCCACCCAAGGCAGACGATACCAAATCATCATCATCGGGCATTGCATCAATCACTGCCAATGCATCTGCAATGCTCCTTACCTTCAGTGCATACTCATTGATAGACATTTTCCCTTTCTTCAATGTATTCAACTCTTGCTTGAGTTGAATCTTTCGTGCCTTTGTATTTACGGAAAACATACTTTCATGTATGGTCCAAGCTACATATGAATTCTCTGCATTTCTAATATGTCCTAGCATATTATTGTCAATTACTATAAACAGCCAATACATGACCTTTTTATCTTTTGCATTCCATTCCTTCCGTGCCTTTGTCTCTTCTGCAGTTGGAGGATCACTCACCCTTGGCTCCTTTTCTTCACCTGAAACAAACTCATAGAGGCCTTTTCCAATAAGGAAGTTCGTGACATGGAACTTCCATGAAGGGTAGTTGTTCTTGTTGAGCTTCTCAATGATGGGGCTTCCACTGTTCTCTGCCATTATCACAAAATTAATACCAAACAACAAGCAAATCTTCTGTAACCCTCGACCTATAGTGTACAGCAATACACCAGATAGCCTTTTTCACTGTCTACTCAATAATACATGCAATCTATAACTAGTTTGCAGATAAACCTTGGGTTTACTCGTAGATAAACACCTTTGAACTTACAGATCTGAAATCAGTAACATGCGCGCCCACTTTCGATCAATACAGTCGAAGTCACAGTGTACCCTGAAATTGCTGTTCGTAACCTTACGGCTCTAAAATGGGGCCTGAAACGGCCTCAGATGCCTAAAATAACTACGGACTAGCCCTACGCGGCTAATCTGCAAAATACACAACGCTCTTCGTGCACACCAAATCTCACTGCAATCTGAGATTTTTGCTCGACCTTGCTTCCGGTGTCTCCACAGGCACTATCCAAGAGAGAGAGTGGAAGAATGGGAGAGCTTCTTACCCATGGCTTGCTTGCTCGAACCTTGCTTCTTCTCCTTCACTTCAGCCTTCAAAATCAGCCTCTCTTAGTGGCGTGGCTCCGATACCATGTCAAGAATCGTGTGGTGGGGGGACTTGCTCAAGTTGCTACGCCGAACACACACAGAATGCACAAGGAGAAGCTCACTCAAGAGACAAGAAGAGAGATGGAGGACAAAACGTTTTCTTGCAAGTTTCTTCTTCTTCTTCCACACTTTTACAATGTACACAAAGATAGATAAGATACAACATAAAGGAAAGTGGCCTACTAAGTCAAACAATGCATAACCGACTACACTAGTCGACTGGCGCTATATGCTAGCTGTAAATAGGTGTAACAACCTAAATATAATAAGTAATGAGTCAGTGACCATGTGAGAGTCATAATGACCACCGATGTGCTAAGTGTAGACGTTTGGACCCATCTAACCAAGCAGTCCATCATCAATGTCCGCATATGTTGATCTTGTCATCTCAACACACTTTTCTTTATGTTGTATCTTATCTATATTTTATGTAAATTATATTGTGTATGAGAATAAGAAGAAACCAACAAGAAAATATTTTGGCCTCCATTTCTCTTCTTATGTTCTTGAATGAGCTTCCTCTTGTGTGTGTATGGTATGTATTTAACACAAAAACTCAAGCAAGTCCCCATCGCCACGTGATTTGTGACAATATCCAATTGCCATTTCTATCATCCTCAAAGAACATGATTATCTTATTCATGTGGATTCCGTGAGGTTTTTATTCCACAGTGGATTTTGTGAGGTTTTTTGGTGGATTCCATAAAACTATATTTATTTGCCAGGGCTCGTACACAAGGTGGATTCCTTGTGTGAGAAGTTGACGGGAACGCCTGTCCTTTTTGGGCATCAGATTAATTTAATATGCACGTGGGTGATTCCACAGTGGGTGATTTTGCAAATGCATATTAAATCAATAGACATTTATGAGTTTAGAGTGCGCATTCCAATTAAATTAAGGTTAGGACAAAGTTCCAACCTATTTAATTATTTTGTAGCTAAAGATTGCTAGGTATTCACTTTTGTCGGTTTTATCTTATTATTTTCTAAGAATTGTGAATGCTTCAATTGATGTGTAGAGCAAGAAGAGGAGGCGTTGGGTAGCACTGGGCAATGATGTGAATTCAAAATGCCTAGAAGATTTACAATTTTGATGGACACATACCTTATCACTAAAGGCATAGTGTCAATATTTATTTAGGTGTACTTATTTATTAAAGCAATTGACAAACATTCATTAATTTTTATGCGCATAGGCACTCACTTAAATATTCAATTACTTGGTATTTGTATTTGGACACAAGCAGAGACTTTTGGGATGCCCAAACACTTTACTATTTATTGGGGAAAAAGCAAACACAAAAGCTAAAATCATGCTAATTGTAAAGTGGGCTATCTTTTAGCTTGGAGATTAATAAATCTATAAATACATTCCTTGTGTGTGCTTTGGGCGTCCCAAAAGTCAGGCTGTGCCCAAATATAAATACCAAATAATGAAATATTTAACTAAGCGTCTATGCGCATACAACATAATGAATGTTTGTCAAGCGCTTTAATAAATAAGCATGCATGAATAAATATTGATTCTATGACTTTAGTGATAAGATGTGCACCCATAAAAAATAGTAAATCTTCTAGGAATTTTGAATTCATACCATCACCTGGTGCTACCTAATGCCTCCACTGTCTGCTGTACATATCAACTAAAGCATTCACAATTATTAGGAAATAATAAGATAAAACCCACAAAAGTGAATACCTAGTACTCTTCAGCTACAAAATAATCAAATAGGTTGGAACTCTATCCTAATCTTAATTTAATTTGAGTGCACACTTTAAACTCATAAATATCCATTAATTTGATATGTATTTTGTAGAATCACTCATTGTGGAATCACCCACATGCACATTAAATTAATATGACATTCGAAAAGGATAGTCGTCCCTGTCAACTTCTCACACTACAAGGAATCCACCTTGTGGCCTTCATCTCTCTTCTTGTGTTCTTGAGTGAGTTTTCTCTTATGTGTATGATGTGTATCGCGTGTATTCAATGAAACAACTCAAACATTTCTAAAACTTACAATGCGCAGTGAATAGAATTTGAGCAAGAGATAGAGAAAGAGAGTACACAATAGATAAGAGGAGGGAAAAAAATATTTAACTCTAAACAAGTTGATACAAAGATAGCTCTGTCCACTCGTATGCTTCCAATGTGAAGTTTACATAGCAATCCGAACAGAAGATAGGTAAAGAGCTTAAGGCTAATTGGAATAACTCTGTTGGGTGAAAGGATGGATCATCAAAGCTATGAAGGGGTCTACCTTTTATAACTTGTGAAAGGGGTCATGATGGATGACCTTTCATATACACATGTGTCTCTTAACCTTCCATGTGCATGTGTGTCTATTGACCTTCCATGTATATCTCCACTAGTTGGATAAGATAATATTCTAGGGAATGTTACCTATCCCTAGTCAAGGGGCTACTTTTTGCGGCCATGGGATCCAAAATATGCATCCTTGTTGATAGCTTCATTACCCTACAACTCGATGTTGTGTGCCTCGAGTTGCTAGTGCCTTTAACTACTCTGTTCAACCCAAAGGCTAGACCCACAATGGTTACCTTTTGGCCATTCGGCCACATAGACCTCGTCTAACACATAAGTCAACACCCACCAATGTCCAGGCTTACACGTGGCTTCTCCTCATAATGGGGGTCTTACAACTTTAAGTACCATAGATCATTGGTGGCACCTTACGAGGGTAGGGCACTGAGAATATCTAACATCCCTCCTCAATGTCTACCTGTAGTAGGTGAACTAACTCCTTGGCCCAATGCTGAGTCTTTGAAGATGAACTGAAGTAGATCCTTTGATAGTGCTTTGGTGAAGAAATCTGCTCCATTCTCCTCTATTGGATAATAGATTAACTCCACTATCCTCTCCTCAATCAAATCACACACATAGTGATATTGAATCTCCATATGTTTTGTGCATGGATGTGACATTGGATTCTTAGCAATGATGATACAATTGAGATTGTCACACCTTAGCACAATCGGGTCCTCATCCTATACTCCCATATGCCATAAGATCCTCCTTAGCCATATTGCTTCACATGTAGCAAAATAAAGTGCATTTTACTTTTCTTCAGTAGAAGAAAATGCCACTATTGTTTGCTTCTTACTTTTCTAAGAGAAAATTCCCAAACCTAAAGAAAAACAACAACCAAAAACTAACTTTTTGGAATCACTGTCTCCTACCCAATTTGACTCATAATATCCCACAAGAGAAGTATCGAGACTATATGTGATACAATTGTCAAGATTTTCCTTCAAGTATATGAGCACTTGTATCCCAACTTGCCAATGACTCTCATGGGGTTTGTTTGAAAAGTTACTCAAAACTCCAACAACAAAACTAATATCCATCCTAGTCTTACACAAGTAGATCAAGCTGTCCACCAACCTCCTATACCTCCCAATGTTTGCTAGTGCTGATGTAATCTTCAATGGATAACTTTGCATTGACCTCCATAAGTGTATTTATTTCATTGCACTCAATCATACCAAATGCTTTCAAGATCTCCCATGCATACTTCTTCGGAGAGATGAAGATCTTTCCTAGCTCTTGTAGACTTCAATCCCCAAACAATAGTGCAACAAGCCTAAGTCTGTCATTTAAAACTCCAAGCTCAAAGCCTTTCTAGTTTGGTTGATCATATCTTCATAGTCACCAGTAACAAAAAGGTCATCCACATATAGTATAATAACTAGATACTTTTCACCATCCTTATAGACATACCAGCTAGCATCTGAGGCACATTTTTTTGAAGTTTAAGCTTAAAAAGAACTTATCTATCCGATGCTACCATACTATACGGACTTGTTTCAACCCATACAATGCATTCTTTAGCTTATATACTTTTCCCTGAGAATGGGGGCCCTGAAACCTTGGTCGTGGCTGAACCACCTGCACCTCCTCCTTGAGGTCATCATTTAAGAATGCTAATTTAATATCCATTTGATACACTGGCCACTTATTGTGGGTGGCCACTATGGGTATTGTGTGAATAGTGGTCACTCTAGCAATTGGAGAAAATGAATGTTGAAAATCAAACCCTTCAATCTATGAAAATCCATATACAACCAGTTTGGCTTTGTACTTTTCTAAGGTTCCATCAACTTTGTACTTGACCTTCCAAACCCATGTAGTGCCAATAATCATTCTCTTTGGTGGTGGATCCACTAGATTCCAAGTGACACTCATGATGCTTTCATACTCATATTGCATAGCACCCTTCCATGTTGGATTCACAAATGTTTCTTGCAAGTCAGCTCGCTCCTTTACTTTTCTCATAATCTCAATCATAAAGGCCATATTGACTATGTGAGCAAAAGTCCTTCTTTGCTCCTCTATTCTCTAAGACCTCCTTGTTCCATCTACCTTATTCTCAATAGATGTGGACATAGGGTTATTTTGGTCATAGAGCTGCATCACCCATCACGGCAATGGCTTTTTTGGTGGTGTGATGTTGTAACGTGTCCACTAGAATCATTCTGGACACGTCTTAGCAGTCCATCGAGAAGGATGTCTAGAAAGCTCCGCCCGGCACTCCCATGGAATGTTACGGGACTTGCGATCTAGGTCTTCCCGCGTCTGCCACGTAGCGGAAGTATCCTGGCCGTTCCCACTTAGGATCGACCTGAATTTTGGTTTTCCTATTTGGTCATTAGCTAGCAACAACTAGCGTCAGACCCGAGCGAACTACTTTACGCAGAAACGCCAGGTCTGAAGCGGATTCACGCTGCACTTGGTTCAAGGAGAATGGGAAACGAGAGGGATGCAAGGCTCGACCTCTCTGCCATAAGGCATAGTCCCATTCCGTTCCCCTAAAACAACGTGAATCAGGTAATAGTTAATTCTAAGTCATCGTTCTCGTTACTTGTTTCGGTGATGACGATCATCCTCTGTTCGTTGAAGACTTTGAGAAAAGTTCCCGGCTAACCGGGACCACCCATCCATAGGACAGACCCATGGTCCGTCCTCCGCACTTTCCTCGGTTTGTTTTAGTTATGTAATTAGCTACCACATTAATTTGACATATATCAAAGCGCTTCTTTGATTAACCCTGTTAAGCACTGGTTCCTTCACGTAATCTTATCACAGGACATAAAGAAAACAATGTCAAACAACTTCTTTGTTATCATTTTATTCCTTTTATCTTTGAAATACAAGGAGTTCCGCCCGTAGGCTTGTTCATAATCCGCCCGAAGGCTATCCAGTAATCCACCAGGGATCACTAATCCAAGCTTCTGCCCGTAGACTAGTATGCGGGCCTCGAGATCCAATCCCGAGTCACGTTAGCCTCTTGTGCAGGGCCCGGAAGGCGAGGGATTTACGGCCAGAGCCCCCTCTGGCACCCAAGCGTCCTCCTGCTCCAAGTAGAACTCAACGGAGAGACCTCTCATGGCGGGTTCGGTCCACATTCCCGGCGCGGTTAACAACCCCCTTGGTTAGGGTCAGGCAGGCAGTCGGGGGTAACTGAAGCTGCCTCTCCCTTCAGGCCTTCAACCTGAAGTATTTAGATATCGTTTCATCCTTTAGTTCATTGAGCAAACAATGCAAACAGTGCTTTCTAAACTGTTACAAGCACAATCAATTCCAATGGTCGTTAAGCTGGCAAACTGTTAAGGAGTGACTCCTTTTCTCCGAATGCAACCCGCATTCGATTCGGAATCAATTGCAACTTGGCAAGATTCCTATCATTCTTGGGTTAGGGTCATACCCTACCAACACTTTAGGTTTTGTTATGGTAGATTCCAGCGGCCATGTCGCTTTAGTTTATTGACTAATCATTTGCGTCCAAGCAAATACCTAGCTTCCCTTAACTTGACAAATTTTCACTAATGAGGATAGAGTAAGAGGATGACTACCCTTTTCCCTTGCAAGTTAACTTGCACAAGAACCTGCCAACCTTAAACCATGGAATGGTAAAACTTCCTATGATCAGCCCGCAAGGCTAAGTGATGTTGCAATTTATTGCACAAGTGTCGCCTCCATTCCAAGGGATCATTTCACCTAATGAATGGCGTATCCAGGTCACGGAATTAGCTTCAGGTGAGAAGGAGGGTTTAGGGTATCTCTTTACCCAACCCATCCCTAATTCCCTAAGTCGACAACGTTTTAGTCCTAGGGTTCCAACTCAATTCAGGTTTCATCATTTTGGACGCTTGGTCCCATAACGTAGGAATCCTAGCTTATTGTTTACATGAGCATCCAATTAGCTCAACATTTTTTCGGAAATGTGGGTATGATCTTTGGGTTTGAGGGTTTTGACTTGGCAACAAGTGTAAACTAGGTCGACTCCTTATCGTGCTACCTTAGTTAGCACCTTGGGATATTTGTCGTATCGACTGAACCATGCCCATATGAATCCCTTGGGGTTAGGTGATTTAGGCAACTCAATATACTTGTCCTGCGACAAGGATGAACCTTTCCTAGAGATAATAAACTAGATCTAAAGGAGGATAAATAGTTACAACTACACCAATACCCGTAAACATGCGATTTATTGCTTCTACGCATCACATGGTTCACGATAACTTTATCTTTCCTTGGTGTAGTAAAAATGCATGATAATCTGGATACTAACTTTTCCTAGGACTTACTAGGACTTACATCAAAATAATCATGCCTACAACCTTGTTGTCTACACTTTAGAATCTTATGCTTTGACGAACCATGCAACCTTTCCTAAATGCGGCTCCTGATGAATGACATTTTTGCATGATGACTATGCAATACGCAACGTTCTCCTAGCTACAATGAAACTTATACAAAACTAAAGCTAGTGATAATTTATTCCATTTTACATGCCACTTGCAAGTCCATAAGATCATTTCCGTACTCTTCTATTTCTTTTCGGATAATATCTTATGGGTGTTAACTTTTCCTCATGAAATCATTACGAGGAAGATGTTACCCAAAATGCGGCACACGCTTATTCCTACCATGTCTAGTAACCAATTGCACTTATCAATTTCATTTCTTTGTCCTATATGTTTAGACTCATTACTTTGATAATGTTCCAAAATAGCAACATGCAGCTAGTCCTTTAAGGCGGACAACTCCGGAAATGCAACCGTTTCAATTCCATGACATGCACCAACCTTATCTAATGTTTAAAGAGATAATTTATCAAATGTATTTTTAACACTGCCACATGCATTAAAAATAAGCGTAAAATGCATTCTTCCTTATGGAACTAAGCGCACCTAATCATTTCCTTATGCGAAAATAAACTTGAAAGAACCTGGACTTGTGGGCTCGGGAAGATATCCACTTGTATGCTTGGAGATGAACCTCCCGCAGTCGCACCTTGTGTCCTTTTAGGGGCCATCGTAGGCATGGTTTCGGCTTCTGGGTTGCCTTTGCGGTCAATGAATTGACTTGCCTCGGAATGCAGCTTCCAGACCTTTGCCTTTTTACCTCGTACGCAGGAGATTCCTTTGCGGGACTTTGGATAAATGGTGCTTGCGGAAGAGGGCTTTATGAGTCCTTTAGGAAAACCCGGGGTGGCTAGGAATGGGTTCACGGACGGCTTATGGGCTTTGAAACCTAATTTCAGGAAGCCTCTTACGAAGGTCTTGCGGGAGGCTTATAGCTTCATCCTCGTCTCTTCAAAGTTCCGGGGGGGTATGAATGGACTTTTGGGCCTAGTGGGAAGGGGGCTTTAAAAAAAACCCCCTTAGAAGCTTCTTAAGAAGCTTCTAAGAAGCTTCTAGTCCACTGCAGCAACGTCGGGGGGGGGGGGGGGGGGGGGGGAGGGTCGTGATCCAGGCGGCGGCGGACTGTGGTAGTCTAGCGGGCCGTGGCGGCTATGGCGGCTGGCGGCTGGCGGACTGGGGCGGCAGCGTGGCGGCTTCACGACGGCGACGGCCTGGTTTTCCCAACGGTGGCAGCAGCGTCCTCTCCTCTTCCTCACAGTCCCGTCCCCTTTCTTGCCTTCTCTCCCTAACGGGAGTTCATATAGGCAAGGGGGGGGGAAAAGATAGAGGGCCTCCACACACGTGGAGGACTCCTCCTCATGCAATCCGACTCACTCCTCCTTGGCCATTCCTCCCCACACTCCCTCTCCTCCAGCCATGCATCGGCTGGGGGAAGGGATAATAATTAAAAAAATTTGCCTAAAAATCTCCAAATTGCCCCTTCAAAAAGGGTGTTCCCTCACGGCTTTTACGGTCTTCAACCTCAGCCTCTTATTTACAATGTGGAGGCCTCATTTTTGAGCGTGCATGGTATGGATTATGCTCCCAATAATACAATGTAGGGGATAACCTTGCACAGGATTTTCACGGCGTGCAGAAAGTCAATTTTTACGGTACGCAGTGTGCGGAAATATTACATTCTCTCCCCCTTAGAAGAATCGAGATGTCCTCATCTCGAGATAAACTGGGGATATTGAAGATTGAGAGAGCTTTCATCCATCCAGGTAGCATCCTCTTTGGGATAATCTTTCCACTGGACGAGGCATTCTTTCAAGGTTCTAGATCTCAACTCTCTCTCCCTAACATCTAAAATCTTTTCGGGTCTTAGTTCAAGGACTCCTTGACTAGGCATTACAATTTGTTGGTCATCAAGTACATTATTTGGGTTGGGTACATATTTTTTTAAGAGACTAATATGGAACACATTGTGAACCTTTAGGTTATCAGGAAGTTGCAATTTATAAGCATTGGGTCCCAGGAATTTGAGGATTTTATACGGTCCACAATACCTTGGACTTAGCTTCTTGCATTCACCTAGAGATAAAGAACTCTTTTTCGGCCGTACACGAATGAAGACCATGTCTCCTTCTCCGAAGACCCTCTCTTGGCGTTTCAAATCCGCATATGCCTTTTGTCTATCTTTGGCTGCTTGTATATCTTGTCTTATTGACCTTATTTGGTCATCCATGTCCTCCAACATTTGTCTTGAAGCTTCCACCCTTAGGGTAGGATCAGAAAAATTTAGGGGACTTCAACAATCATGACCATACAATGCCTGAAAAGGCGTCATTTGAATGCTCTGCTGGTAAGAAGCATTGTAAGCAAATTCTACTAACGGCAAGTATTGAATCCACCTCTTCGGCTCTCGACAGCAGTAAGCCCTAAGCATATCCTCAATGATTTGATTTACTCGTTCTGTTTGTCCATCCGTTTGGGGATGGTAGGCAGTGCTAAAACAGAGCTGAGTTCCAATAGCTTCAAAGATAGCTCTCCAGAAGTGTGAAGTGAAGAGAGAGTCTCGATCGCTAACGATCCTTCTAGGTAGCCCATGTAGCTTGAATATCTCTTTGATAAACACCCTTGCAATGTCGGAGGCTTTATAGTTTGTCTTTACTGGAATCAGGTGTGCAACCTTAGTAAGCATGTCAACTACAACCATAATGGAGTTGTATCCTCCTTGGACTTGGGGTAAGCCCACCACAAAATCCATACTGATGAATTCCCATTTCATTTGGGGAATGTCAAGTGGTTGCAATTTTCCTGGCATCAAGACATGTTCAGCCTTGATACGTTGGCAAGACAAACATTCAGTAACATATTTGAGAACGTCACCCTTGAGCCTCTCCCAATGATAGCTCTTCCTAACTGCATTAAGAGTTTTTGCATAGCCAGGATGTCCCGCGAAAGGGGAATCATGAGCTTCCCATAATATCTTTTGCTTAAGTGACTAGCTTGTTGGTATACATAACCTTGTTCTGTAATAAACAAGTCCATTATCAGTGGAAAATTCCCGATACTTAGCTTGTGACTTCAGATTCTGCTCTTTGGTAGCTATTTCTTTTATCATGGTTTGGTAGGCTAAATCATGGCATGCCTCCTCTCTAGCTAGTTCGAGTATAGGGTTGCTTGGCATAGATACCTTTGTAGCCAGAGATCTGGCCGTTGATGGATTCTGTAAGATTAGGGAATTTAGGAATGCCTTGCGACTGAGTGCATCGGCAACTACATTCTCTTTCCCCGGTTGATACTTGATTTCAAAATCATACTCCTCCAATACTTCGATCCATCGACGTTGCCTCATGTTGAGCTCGTTCTGGGTAAAAATCCATTTGAGACTCTTATGATCTGTTACCAGAGTAAACTTGTTACCCAACAGGTAGTGTCTCCAAAGCTTTAGAGCATGGATGACAGCTAATAACTCCAGATCATGCGTGGCATAATTCTTTTCATGACTCTTCAATTTCCTTGAAGAGTATGCTACTGGATGACCTTCCTGCATAAGAACACACCCCAAGGCAAGAATGCTGGCATCAGTTACTACCTCGAACTCCTTATTGAGGTCGGGAAGTTTCAGAATAGGTGCTGATACCAGACATTGCTTCAATTGGTCGAAGCTATTTTGTTCGGGAGTTGACCATGTAATAGAAGTCTGCTTCTTTAGTAAGTCGGTAAGAGGTGCTGCAATCAAAGCATAGTTTTTGATAAAGACCCTATACCATCCTGTCAAGCCAAGAAAACTGCGTATCTCTTTGACGGATAATGGTATTGGCCATTCAAGCACATCTCTGACTTTGGCTGGATCTACTGATATTCCTTCTGATGATACTATGAATCCTAGATATTCAATCTAACGTTTGAAGAATGCACACTTCTTCATTTTTGCATACAGCTTGTGAGACCTCATTGTTTCCAAAACAATCCGTAGTTGAGGTTCATGATCTTCTTCCTGTTTAGAATAGACTAAAATGTCGTCGAAGAAGACAAGCACGAAATCATCAAGATATGGTCTAAAAATATCCTGCATTAATCTATTGAAGGTGGCAGGTGCATTTGTAAGCCCGAATGACATAACCAAGAATTCAAAGTGCCCATATCTTGTATTGAAGGCTGTTTTTGGAATATCCTCATCCGTGATCCTGATTTGATAGTAACCTGACCTGAGATCAATTTTGGAGAAGATCTTTGCACCTTGAAGGCGATCGAGAAGCTCATCTATTCTAGGAATAGGATACTTGTTCTTGACTGTTGATTGATTCAACCCACGGTAATCAATACATAGTCGAAGTGTCCCATCTTTCTTTTTCTGGAATAGAACTGGAGCTCCCCATGGTGAGTTGCTAGGCCGGATGTAACCCTGATCTAACAGTTGCTTGAGTTGTTCCTTCAACTCAATAGCTTCCGGAATAGACATTCTATAAGGTCTCTTTGCAATTGGCGCAGCTCCAGGTATTAGCCTTATTTCATGATCAACTTCTCTTGGAGGTGGAAGTTCAGTTAATTCCTCAGGGAATACGTCAGCGTATTCTTTTAGCCAAGAGGGTCCCTCATGAGACTCTTGCTTTTGATCTAACTTGTTGAGTTTGATCAAGTAAACAGGTAATCCTTTCCTAACCCCTTTTATGATCCGCGATACTTTGGCTAATTGGATCCTTGGCATTCCCGCTTCACCTTGAGTCGTAACAAACTCTCTTTCAGAGTTTCGGAAAGAAACTTGACCCTTTCCACATTGGATGTGAGTGTCATTAGGCTTAAGCCAATCCATCCCGAGTAGGCACTCATGGATACCTAAATTCATGACTCTGAATTTGACTGAGGTTTTCTTTCCTCCCAGATAGAACTCCTCCTTAGCAGTTTGCCTAGCACAAGTTACCTCACGACCGTTTGCCAATTCCATAAGTAGGGTAGGTGCTTCTACTGTGGCTATTCCTAATCTCTTAGCACAC
This sequence comes from Lygodium microphyllum, assembly GCF_053477565.2. NCBI lineage: Eukaryota > Viridiplantae > Streptophyta > Polypodiopsida > Schizaeales > Lygodiaceae > Lygodium > Lygodium microphyllum. The sequence continues at coordinate 145,492,726 of NC_141136.1, read as the reverse complement.
GCTGGTGAGATAAAGGAATGTGTACTGCCACAATCAATCAAGGTTTTGAAACCTTTACCTTGATAGTCCGACGGTGTCTGAATCACCGAGAATTGGCGATTCGGGCCCTTCTTATGTAGAGCGGCATGGACCGTCGCTCTTTCGAAATCCGCTTCCATAGTCGGATTTGCCTATTGATAATGCAGGCAGCTCTTCCTCTACCACGGGTGGCGGCTCCTTGACCGCGCCCTGCACCTTGACGGAGTCCTTCGCTAAGCTTGGGACATTGCCTTTTGAAGTGACCGAGTTCATTGCAGTGGAAACATCGGATGTTTCGGCCATTACCGTGAGTGGGAACAAAGTTGTTGATATTATTTGTCCTTGCTTTCTTCCTTTGTCCCTGATTGTGGCCTTGAACTCTCTTAACCTGGGGTCTGAATGCTCCTCTGTTCGGGTCGCTATAAGACCAATTCTTAATACCCCTTGGTTTAGCTTGCACTTCCTAAATTATAGGTGCCGCTCGAATGAGTGCATCCTGAAGATCTGATGGACGCATAGATTCGAGACGGGTATTTACAGGTGGATTTAAGCCCGCGCAAAATTTGGACACCTGCTGTGTCGTGTCCATTTGTGGCGCATACTTTAAGAGTGAGACAAATTTAGAGTAGTATGCGTCAAGAGTGAGTCCTAACTGTTTTAGCTCATAGAACTCATTCATTTTCTGTGTACGATATGCAGGCGGAAAATATCTCCCTTGCACGGCTTGCTTTAACTTCTCCCAGGTAACGGACCCCTCTGAAATCCCTTGATCCCTGCACCATTGTTTCCACCATAGTCTGGCTTCACCGGTGAGTTTTAATTTGGCGAGCATGGCCTGATTGGTAGGTGCAGTGCCAGCTACTTTGAAGTAGTCCTCCATAGATTCAATCCAAATCTCAGCATTCGACTGGACGAATCTGCCTCTCCCGTCAAACTCGGGTGGCTTTATCTGTTTGAGGAGGAACTTCTTCTCCTGGATCACAGTAGTACTTGATGTAGGGGGCGAATTTGGAACCTGTACCTGGGGTTGTGCCTGAGTAAAAGTTTTCTTAACATTATTGTATGATCATTGACATTAGCTTATCTTTAGTTCAGCTATCTCGTAAATCATGAAGCTACTTAACTTTTTGCAACAACCCTGATGCACAATCGAATAGTGATAAAAAGGAAGTCCTTATTTATATTTATATGGCGTAGCCTTATACAACATCTCGTGTGATGATAATCCAATCATTACATTTAGTTTGGGGAGAACAACATTGTATTGGATTTGTCTACAGGAACTGTGTAATAGTAGGGTTTTGGGTCATGAATCTTTAGGAATCGATAATTCATCGGAAGTTCAGGATATCCTTTCCGCTGGAATCCATACTTCCCATGGCGGCCCAATACCTTAATCCTATCAACTGGGATTACACGGGTTACTTCCTTATATACATATGAGTTCAATTCAACTCTCCGACCTCGAATATGCAAAGTCGAATTTACGTGAGCTTCCACAAAAATGAAGAGCTTCACGACTTTCAAATCTTCCAACCACTTGATCCTCTTCAGGTTGGTCTGTAGATAAGCGAACCGGTGGGCAGCTATGTAGTAGATTCCTGAAGACCCAGTCCATCTTCGTTCTATATATAAAGGTGATGGATTATAAATCTGCTCCAGGATGTTCATCATTTCGATTCTCTGCCTATAATGCGGAGAATGCATTGCAGTCATAAACATGATCCGGAACACCAAAAACTTGTTCCACGCTTCGTAATTCTGCAAGACAGTATTGAAGATGAGGAAATGTTTGGACAGGAACAATTTATTTACTTCATTTTTAATGAAATCTTATGAAAACAATTCCATTGTTGGTCGGCTCTGATACCAACTGTAACATGTCCACTAGAATCATTCCGGACACGTCTTAGCAGTCCATCGGGAAGGATGTCTAGAAAGCTCCGCCCGGCACTCCCATGGAATGTTACGGGACTTGCGATCTAGGTCTTCCCATGTCTGCCACGTAGCGGAAGTATCCTGGCCGTTCCCACTTAGGATCGACCTGAATTTGGGTTTTCTTGTTTAGTCATTAGCTAGCAACAACTAGCGTCAGACCCGAGCAAACTACTTTACGCAGAAACGCCAGGTCTGAAGCGGATTCACGCTGCACTTGGTTCAAGGAGAATGGGAAACGAGAGGGATGCAAGGCTCGACCTCTCTGCCATAAGGCATAGTCTCATTCCGTTCCCCTAAAACAACGTGAATCGGGTAATAGTTAATTCTAAGTCATCGTTCTCGTTACTTGTTTCGGTGATGACGATCATCCTCTGTTCGTTGAAGACTTTGAGAAAAGTTCCCGGCTAACCGGGACCACCCATCCATAGGACAGACCCATGGTCCGTCCTCCGCACTTTCCTCGGTTTGTTTTAGTTATGTAATTGCCTACCACATTAATTTGACATATATCAAACAGCTTCTTTGATTAACCCTGTTAAGCACTGGTTCCTTCACGTAATCTTATCACAGGACATAAAGAAAACAATGTCAAACAACTTCTTTGTTATCATTTTATTCCTTTTATCTTTGAAATACAAGGAGTTCCGCCCGTAGGCTTGTTCATAATCCGCCCGAAGGCTATCCAGTAATCCACCAGGGATCACTAATCCAAGCTTCTGCCCGTAGACTAGTATGCGGGCCTCGAGATCCAATCCCGAGTCACGTTAGCCTCTTGTGCAGGGCCCGGAAGGCGAGGGATTTACGGCCAGAGCCCCCTCTGGCACCCAAGCGTCCTCCTGCTCCAAGTAGAACTCAACGGAGAGACCTCTCACGGCGGGTTCGGTCCACATTCCCGGCGCGGTTAACAACCCCCTTGGTTAGGGTTAGGCAGGCAGTCGGGGGTAACTGAAGCTGCCTCTCCCTTCAGGCCTTCAACCTGAAGTATTTAGATATCGTTTCATCCTTTAGTTCATTGAGCAAACAATGCAAACAGTGCTTTCTAAACTGTTACAAGCACAATCAATTCCAATGGTCGTTAAGTTGGCAAACTGTTAAGGAGTGACTCCTTTTCTCCGAATGCAACCCGCATTCGATTCGGAATCAATTGCAACTTGGCAAGATTCCTATCATTCTTGGGTTAGGGTCATACCCTACCAACACTTTAGGTTTTGTTATGGTAGATTCCAGCGGCCATGTCGCTTTAGTTTATTGACTAATCATTTGCGTCCAAGCAAATACCTAGCTTCCCTTAACTTGAAAAATTTTCACTAATGAGGATAGAGTAAGAGGATGACTACCCTTTTCCCTTGCAAGTTAACTTGCACAAGAACCTGCCAACCTTAAACCATGGAATGGTAAAACTTCCTATGATCAGCCCGCAAGGCTAAGTGACGTTGCAATTTATTGCACAAGTGTCGCCTCCATTCCAAAGGATCATTTCACCTAATGAATGGCGTATCCAGGTCACGGAATTAACTTCAGGTGAGAAGGAGGGTTTAGGGTGTCTTTTTACCCAACCCATCCCTAATTCCCTAAGTCGACAACGTTTTAGTCCTAGGGTTCCAACTCAATTCGGGTTTCATCATTTTGGACGCTTGGTCCCATAACGTAGGAATCCTAGCTTATTGTTTACATGAGCATCCAATTAGCTCAACATTTTTTCGGAAATGTGGGTATGATCTTTGGGTTTGAGGGTTTTGACTTGGCAACAAGTGTAAACTAGGTCGACTCCTTATCGTGCTACCTTAGTTAGCACATTGGGATATTTGTCGTATCGACTAAACCATGCCCATATGAATCCCTTGGGGTTAGGTGATTTAGGCAACTCAATATACTTGTCCTGCGACAAGGATGAACCTTTCCTAGAGATAATAAACTAGATCTAAAGGAGGATAAATAGTTACAACTACACCAATACCCGTAAACATGCGATTTATTGCTTCTACGCATCACATGGTTCACGATAACTTTATCTTTCCTTGGTGTAGTAAAAATGCATGATAATCTGGATACTAACTTTTCCTAGGACTTACTAGGACTTACATCAAAATAATCATGCCTACAACCTTGTTGTCTACACTTTAGAATCTTATGCTTTGACGAACCATGCAACCTTTCCTAAATGCGGCTCCTGATGAATGACATTTTTGCATGATGACTATGCAATACGCAACGTTCTCCTAGCTACAATGAAACTTATACAAAACTAAAGCTAGTGATAATTTATTCCATTTTACATGCCACTTGCAAGTCCATAAGATCATTTCCGTACTCTTCTATTTCTTTTCGGATAATATCTTATGGGTGTTAACTTTTCCTCATGAAATCATTACGAGGAAGATGTTACCCAAAATGCGGCACACGCTTATTCCTACCATGTCTAGTAACCAATTGCACTTATCAATTTCATTTCTTTGTCCTATATGTTTAGACTCATTACTTTGATAATGTTCCAAAATAGCAACATGCAGCTAGTCCTTTAAGGCGGACAACTCCGAAAATGCAACCGTTTCAATTCCATGACATGCACCAACCTTATCTAATGTTTAAAGAGATAATTTATCAAATTTATTTTTAACACTGCCACATGCATTAAAAATAAGCGTAAAATGCATTCTTCCTTATGGAACTAAGCGCACCTAATCATTTCTTTATGCGAAAATAAACTTGAAAGAACCTGGACTTGTGGGCTCCGAAAGATATCCACTTGTATGCTCGGAGATGAACCTCCCGCAGTCGCACCTTGTGTCCTTTTAGGGGCCATCGTAGGCGTGGTTTCGGCTTCTGGGTTGCCTTTGCGGTCAATGAATTGACTTGCCTCGGAATGCAGCTTCCAGACCTTTGCCTTTTTACCTCGTACGCAGGAGATTCCTTTGCGGGACTTTGGATAAATGGTGCTTGCGGAAGAGGGCTTTATGAGTCCTTTAGGAAAACCCGGGGTGGCTAGGAATGGGTTCACGGACGGCTTATGGGCTTTGAAACCTAATTTCAGGAAGCCTCTTACGAAGGTCTTGCGGGAGGCTTATAGCTTCATCCTCGTCTCTTCAAAGTTCCGGGGGAGGTATGAATGGACTTTTGGGCCTAGTGGGAAGGGGGCTTAAAAAAAAACCCCCTTAGAAGCTTTTTAAGAAGCTTCTAGTCCACTGCAGCAACGTCGGGGGGGGGGGGGGGGGGGGGGGGGTCGTGATCCAGGCGGCGGCGGACTGTGGCAGTCTGGCGGGCCGTGGCGGCGGCTGGCGGACTGGGGCGGCAGCGTGGCGACTTCACGACGGCGACGGCCTGGTTTTCCCAACGGTGGCAGCAGCGTCCTCTCCTCTTCCTCACAGTCCCGTCCCCTTTCTTGCCTTCTCTCCCTAACGGGAGTTCATATAGGCAAGGGGGGGGGAAAAGATAGAGGGCCTCCACACACGTGGAGGACTCCTCCTCATGCAATCCGACTCACTCCTCCTTGGCCATTCCTCCCCACACTCCCTCTCCTCCAGCCATGCATCGGCTGGGGGAAGGGATAATAATTAAAAAAATTTGCCTAAAAATCTCCAAATTGCCTCTTCAAAAAGGGTGTTCCCTCGCGGCTTTTACGGTCTTCAACCTCAGCCTCTTATTTACAATGTGGAGGCCTCATTTTTGAGCGTGCATGGTATGGATTATGCTCCCAATAATACGATGTAGGGGATAACCTTGCACAGGATTTTCACGGCGTGCGGAAAGTCAATTTTTACGGTACGCAGTGTGCGGAAATATTACAGATGTTAGGTTGGTGAACTTTCTCTTCATCATATGAATATGATTCTTTCTCCTCCTCAAAAATAGGAGTAGCTCTTGGGACAGGTTCATAGTTGACTACTTCTTCTCTTTGATGATAAAGTGTCGAACTTTCCTTATCCTCCTCCATTGTATGAAATGCTCCTTGAACACCACATCATGATAGTGGCTATGATCTTTATCCCTTGGTCATATAATTTGTAAGCCTTTTTCTCATCACTATAACCTAAGAAGCTACATTTTCTTCTTTTTGATTTTAACTTGTTTATTTTCTCATCAGAAACATGTGCTCCACAACACCATTCTATTGAGGTGTATGAGGTGTCATCAATTGACGCTTGATCCCTTTGCTCTTGCAAAAGTCTTCTAAATCCTTTAAGTTGAACTTACCACTACCATCAGTTCTAAATTTTTTTACACTTTTCCATGTTTCATTCTCAATAAGTTTTAGACATTCTTTAAACTTACCAAAATCTTGAGCCTTATCACGAAGGAAATGCACCCACATCTTTCTACTGTAGTTGTGATGATCAACATAAAATAAGAAAATTCTCCCAAGGCTTGTGTAGGCATCTTACCACACAAGTCAACATGTACCAACTCTAGAGGAGCATTTGCTCTATTCTTTCTTTCTTGTGGAAATGTCTTTCTTTGTTTCTTACCATCATACAAGCTTCACATGGATCCTTAAATTCAGTAATAATTGCACTTAGGTGACGAACCATATCTTTCTTATGCATCTCCTTCAAAACTACAAATCCAATGTGTCAAAATCTTTCATGCAACACTTACTTGTTTACACTCAAATGGTCTCTATGAGAGCACTTAGCTCACATAGGTTGTTCCTCCTTTCTCCTTTGCCAACAACTTTGCTAGCACTGTCAAGAAATTTTGCACATGTCTTGTTGAATCTCACTTCATGACTAATATTAGTTATGGTAGCAAAACTTTTAAAAACGATCTCCTAGTTTCTAGAACATACAACACATTTGAAAGTTTTTTGAATTTACCATTTGCAGTAATAAAGGAAATAGTGCCTATGCCCATATCACACGGCATTTTGCATCATTGCCAAGTATCACAGTGATGGATTCTTGTGGAGGCTACATAGAACTATATAGACATTTCTTGTTTATCACGTGATGGGATGCACCACCATCCAATACCCATGAATCAATGGCTAATTCTTCTTGTGACGAGGAACATACTTTCTCCATGGTTACCATGAATAACTCCATGTCTTCTTTAGCTATGTTGGTTGCCTCCTTCCTCGATGGTTGCCATGAACAACTCCACATCTACTTTATCCATGTTTGTTGTCTCCTTGATGGTTACCATGAAAAACTCAAGGTCTGCTTCAACCGTGTTGATTGTCTCCTTCCTCTTACTTTTAGGGGTACCATTCTTTTCATTTTCCTTCTTGACACAATAGTCTTCAATTGCATGTTCTTTCTTCTTGTATTAGAAACACTCTCCTTGAAATTTCTTCTTACACCCCTCTTCTTTTTGTCACCATAATTTTTGGACATGGAAAAGCCATCTTTGCCTTTTGCATTGGTGTTGCCTTTTACACTCATGGAGAATGCAGCATCTCCACTGCTGCCTCCTTCTCGGGCTTTCAACCTCAATTCCTCCTCCATTAATAATGCACAAAAATCCTCAAAGGTCAAATCTTGACGTCTCATTTGAGTATTAAGGGTAGATACTAATCTATCAAACTTTGGTGGACAGATCCCGTGACACCTTCAAGCTGGCTCCTTATTAGTCTTTTGTATCCTAGTGCCAACCATTTGGTTGGGGAAGATTTATTGAGATATAAGCAATCACACCTAATGTAGCCTCTTTGTATGAGGCAGTTTCGGATGAAGACATGCAAGCTGCAAGAATCCCATATGCACAGAAAGGGAAAAATGTACCCATCCAACAACTATAAAGCATTGTACTTGACTTCCACTTTTGATAGATGAATGAATACATGATGATGCTTTTCTTTATCAGTTAGTGTCAGTCTTGTACTTGTCAATCCTACACAATATTGTGTTTATGAGTCCAAGCTTCCATCTTGGAGCCTAATTCACTTCTGTAATAATTGTGGTCTTCAATCAATGTCATCATGAGCTTAGTCTATGCTTACAAGCCGCCATAGCCATGCTCTAGATCCTGCATATTTCAACATGGTATCAGAGCTCAGCTGAGCATGGCCCAACTCTCCTTTCACTCCTCTCAACTCCTTTGCATCTCTGCTCAGCTCAGTTTGAGTATTGGACCCTATCTCCAACTTCATTTGCATTCCTACCTTCAATGAAGCTTCCATGGCAGCCATAGCCAGCAACACCCTGTTAGCTTGAAGCTTTCATATCTCTCTCCACATGCCAAATCTCTCTAAACTTCCTTCTAAAGAATTGTTTCTCTACTTTCACAGCTCCTCCCTAGCACCTCAATCATTGAGATTGGGCAACTATAGCTTCAATATTGCCTCTTTTCAGAGTCGTTGCCATAACTTTATTTGTGGACAACACCTACCTACCTTTGTTGGAGCAACCATATCTCATGAACTAGGCCATATATCTTCAAGATTTCTTCTCAAGATTGTTCTCCAAGTCAAGGCACAACTTCTTGGCACAAAAATCAAGGAGATTGATGCACACCATGCTCGGCATTTGCATTTTTTCAAATTTAGGTGCAGTTTTGTTAGCAACCACTTTGAAGGCTTAGATCTCTCAACTCGGGCAAAACGAGTACAAAACCTCTCTAAGGGAGGTGAGGGTCCTGCATCTTAAAGGGTTTGAGCAGATTCAACCTGTGGAGCTCGTGGAAGCTCATTTACCAGTGATGGTCCCTGTTTTGACAAGACAACCATAGCCACTTACCTTCAAGTTCATTTTTCCTTCATTTTCTCTCTCTTGCCACTTAAACCAAGCTAAGGACACTCTAATCTAAAGCTTGCAGCAATTTAATCTTAAAATCAGCAAGGAGGGGAAGGTATGAAGAGTTTTTGAAGATCATCAAGTCAAACTTAAGCAACAAACATCATATTTCAAACTAGTATCTTTTAATATGTCATTGCCATTGCTTGTGTCTTTGGACACATACAAAGATAAACTCATTGGTGGTTATTCTCACTCATTTGAAGCTTATTTTCATCATGGGAATGAACAAAATCAAGTCTTTTATGAAGATGCTTCTCATGAAGAGTAACATTACTCTTGTTGCTCAATTCAACTACATGGAAGAACTGCTTATTCCGCTTGCAGGGATGGATGGATTTATTTGTTTTGAAGAGCAATCAATGAATTTATTTGAAGATTTTGAAGACCTTTCTGCTACCTCAAAGATAATGATACCTTTGCTTGAGGGGGACATGGACATAAAGATTGATACAACTATTGCAAACAAAGTCAATGAAGAAGCAGATCAAGAGGACCAAAATAACAAGAATAAAAAGAAGAAGAAGAAAAATCATGAAGACTTTGAAGTGGCAAACAAAGTGAAGTACAAGTACAGGAAGCTAGACAAGAAAAATTGCAATGAATCAAAGATCTATGTCAAAAGAAATGCTAAAAAATGCAAGGGCCTCATAGTCCTTGATCCTATTTTTTACTGAATTTTTTAGCGTTGTATTGCCTAGCCCAAATGTCTTTATCATAAGCTCATAAACTCCTCATGTACCCTTGTACTATAGCCTCTATAAGGCCCCTGCTACAGCCTCTGGATGGCCATCATGTTTGTGGTACCCACACTTAGCCTTTCTACGAGAGCCCCTCGTGTTTTGCCATGTTTATGGTGTGCCCACACTTTCCAGGTGTTACTTTACTAAAGCCTCTACACACTTTATACTTTCTGGTTGTGATTGAAGAGGGGTGTTGAGATAGTAGCAATCACACCTAATGTAGCCTCTTTGTATGAGGGAGTTTGGGATGAAGACATGCAGGCTACAGGAATCCCATATACACAGAAAGGGAAAATTGTACCCATCCAACAACTATAAAGAATTGTACTTGACTACCACTTTTGATAGATGAATGAATACATGATGATGCTTTTCTTTATCAGTTAGTGTCAGTCTTGTACTTGTCAGTCCTACACAGGATTGTGTTTATGAGTCCAAGATTCCATCTTGGAACCTAATTCACTTGCGTAATAGTTCTGGTCTTCAGTAAATGTCATCATGAGTTTAGTCTATGCTTACAAGCCGCCATAGCCATGCTCTAGATCCCACGTATTTTAACAAGATTCTAAATCCGAGTGATGAATGCTTCAGCCATCTCTTCTTCAGAAAATTTCTCTACTATCAGAATAAAATAATCATGGCAAGGGCTTCAACTTATTAAAGAATGTTTAAAAATGGTTTTTGAGAAATGCCCAAAGGCTTAGATAATATGAGAGTTTTACAGTGTAATAAGGGATCAATTTACCCATTTCATGCAATTTGGTTGATTACATGTCTTTCCCACAGGGAGAAAGAGCTTGCCCCTTCAAAAGAAGATTGTTTTTTTATAGCAACAAAAAAAGAGTCCGGATGTTTGCTTAATTTCAACTAATTATACCCAATTTTTACATTCTCCATGTGACTTGCAATCATTATTTCAAGCAAGCCACTAGAAAACCAATAAAAACAATTGTAATGACTATCGTATGAGAAAGAAAGAAAGCAAATCCAATTGTTAGTTGATTCTCTAGGTTTTGAATCTATGTTTGATTTTTTGTTTCATATTGAATTTTCAATACAATCCACTCTTCTCATGCCTTGGTTGTATGTTGAATCAAATTCAAAACACTAATAGAATAGCTTGTAACTAACGCACACAATGTGAAACTTAGATGGCAATCTAGATAGAAGATAGGTGAAGATCTTAAGGCTAGCTAGAACAACTCTTGTTGGGTTAAAGGATGGATCATTAAAGCTATGAAGGGCTCTACCTTTTATAGCTTATGAAGGGGGTCATGATGGATGACCTTCCATATGCACATGTGTTTGTTGACCTTCCATGTGCACATAGGTTTGTTGACCTTCCATATACACATGTGTTTATTGACCTTCCATGTGCATCTCCACTAGTTGTCTAAGAGAATATTCCAATGAGTATTTCATATCCCTAGTCAAGGGCTACTTCCATGGCCCTTGGACCTGAAATAGGGGTCCTTAATAACTTCCTTACCCTGCAACTCGATGTCATGTTCCTCGAGTTACTACTAGCTTTAACTACTCTATCTAACCCAAAGGCTAGATCCACAACTGTCACCTTTTGGCCATCCAACCACATAGACCTCATCTGATGATATGTAAGTCATGACCCACCAATGTCTAGGCTCACACATGGCTTCTCCTCATAATGGGGGCCTTACAACTTTAAGCACCATGAATCATTGGTTATGCCTTACGAGGGTAGGCCATTGAGCATATCTAATAACAAGTCCCCTCACTACATGATGCTTGACATGGTATCAAAGCACTGTCATTGAGAGAGGTTGGTGCCAAAGTGAAGGAGAAAAAGAAAGGATTTTAGGCCATTTCGGGCTCTCTTTTTGAGCCACAAGGTTGCATATATTAGTTTCAAGGTACACTATGATTTCACCCATTGTCGAAGCGTTTGGGGTCAAAAGTCTACCACAGGGGTAAGAGACAATAGGGTGAAGGGAGATTCAAGGAGGGGAGTAGATGCAAGAGAAGGGGTTCAAAAAAATGGAAGAATACTCATAAAGGTGAAGCCTATCAATTTATTTCTGCATTTTGAGAAGATTAATCTCTTGTAGACAAAAAGCGTGCATAAAACAATTGCTTGCTTACCACTACTGCTCAGACCACCAATACGATGCTTCGGTTGACTCCGAAAGGGGGATAAAATAGCAAGACACCTAGTCAAATCTCTCTTAGATCACTCCTTCTTCTCCCAGTTTGGAGTGTTGTTTACTACCTATAAATTGGGATCATGCATTGCATGATTTTTCCAGATCTTCTTCTTGCATAAAATCCCCCAAAAATGACTGAAAGCCACTTGTTTTTTTATTTTCATATCATCGTGTTCTAGAAGTTTTCTGTAGCTTTTGGATATTTACAAGAGATAGTGGATATTTACAAGAGATAATATCAGAAATAGGCTAAACTTGTCCAAAAATCTAGTATTTTTGAGCCATCCACACTACGAACACTGACACTAATGACTAATATGGCATTGGCTCTCTAGATCAATAAGACAATCGAATTTTGATGCACTTTAGATTTTTTCAGACTACTTCCACATAGCGGCACGACATCCACTTTCTCTTAACATTCACATCCTCTGGCATATGCCAAAGTCTTATGGATTTGCAATGTTAGAAGAAGTATCCTTTGCCATGTCAATGTCTTCATCTTCTACCTCTTCTTCTTCCATATTCTCATGTTCTTGCTCAGTAACCAACTCCTTCCACTCATATACTGAAGACTCCCTACATTTAAAGAGCTCGATATGTTTTCTAGCCACCACTGGAATCCTTAGAGATGTCCCATCCATCTCATTTAATGCATAGGTAGCATTGTAAAAAATAAACCTTACCACAAATGAACCAAACCACTGCTTTGCTATCTTCTGTTTGCCACTATGCTGATTTTGCAACGTGTTGTCATAAACCAGCACCTAGTCTCCTTCTTGTATAGCTCATGGTCGAATTCTGTGTCACTTGTCAAACCTCTTCTTGTTCTTGATCCTTGTAGTCTTCAGCTTTTTCATGGTTGTCTCAATGTCTTCAGGCCTTTTTTCTAACTGTCTAATGCATAGGATCAGCAACTCTTCTCTATTCAAACCCTCTTCCCATGGTAGAACACTCCAAGTAGTAATAGTCTCCTCAATCGGTATGATTGGCCATTGTCCATATATTAATTCAGCAGGCATATACCTTGTAATTGCACTATGAGTGGTCCTACCAACCCATAAAACAAAGGATAACATTCTTGGCCACTCTCTCATCCTATCCTTGCATGACTTTGCTAATGTCTTAATGATAGGCTGATGACCCCTTTCACTTTTGCCATTTGCTTCAAGATTGTAGGCTGAAGTTAAAGCCAACTTGATATCCAATCGTGAAAAGAAGTCATGATCCTCATTCGCATCCAATTCTCTCGAGGAAGTTACTACATGTATATCCTCTACATCATGTGCATTCAAGGTCTATTTATAAATATCCTTATCTATGAAAATTTCCTAAATAAAACATAACCTTTTCTATTCAATCTGTAAATAATCCCTTTATGTTACACCCTTCTGTATGTCAAAAATGTATAAAGATGGTATTTTAAAAATACCTTATTTTGAGCTCACGTGATATACACATATATTTATGAGTAACTTGAGACAATTCTCCTCTATTTGCAACCACTTTACTAACACAACCATACCTACAAAAGAGTTCTTCCAATAAGAACATGCAAATTGCTTGAGTAGTATTTCTACTAAGAGCCTTCCACTTAATTTGTCAAGTCTTCTCGTGTAAGCACAAGATATCTCATATTCCATAAACCTGTAGGCATAGTAACCAAATCAACTACCTATTTGTAATGCATAGACAATGGATAGGTTGGTTACGACCCATCTCTGTGCTTTACCTTAGAATACATCTGACAGTCACTACACGATTCTACATAATGCTCCACATCTTTATACATGTTCTGCCACTAATACTTGTCTTTGATCTTGGCAAATGTACCCCAAACTCCTCTATGTCCAGCCCATAAACGTTCATGAAACTCTTGCATCACCTATTGTTGAGACACCTTATCTCCCAATACACGTAATGGAGCTCCTCTCTTTTTCTTTGTATGCTTCCATAAATATCTATCTTTCAAGAAAAACCCATAAGTTTGAATTCAGCTTTAGACCACTCAGCCTTCTTTGTCACAAGGTTGAAATATTGGCCTATTTTTAGCCAATCATCCCCATACAACTCTTCCAAAAATTGTTTTCTTGCTGACGCATAACACTGATGATGCTTTCTCCCTACTCCCTATCTTCTCTTCATGGTTGTTAGTTCTTTTCTTCTTGTAAAAATTCCTATTACAACAATTGTACCTGTAGTATAACAGCAACTGCATACTCATTCCCTACTATCATAAAGTTGTTTTTAGCACCTATCACATCATCCTCTTCATCTTCCATCAACTTCTCTTCATCTTCAAACCTTGCTCATGAAAGCATGTCAGCCGAGAGGTTTTCTCTACCTTGGATACATTCAAACATGTCTCCCACATCCTGCTTATGGCATCAATCTTTATTGGTGAGGGCTTTCTTCCATATGGTCCACACATGTGCCCAACAACTAATACTTCCTCCACTCCAAAACTAGCTTTTCTCCTGACAAAGTCAAAGGCACTTCTTCAAAATAGCTAAAAATCTTATCACAATCAACAATATGATCAACCACAAATCTTCTACATCCATGCTCATTCAACTCTTCTTTCTTATCATAGATATCACATCCTTCCATTGGTGCATCATCAAGAAAGGGTAAGGTCAACTGAGGAATATAATCCCTCGAGAATTTATGCATAGCATTCATCATATGTGTGATTGAATTGGTTGTTCCCTGTGAAAGTGTAAACATCCTAACCAATCTAAGTAGTGTCTTCATGGTAGTGATATCTTGGATTTCTAATCTAAGCTAGAACTAATCAGATCTTGAATATAAATCTCACATAGAGTAAATTGCCTTGCCTGAAAATGCTTCTGCAAATTCATCCACTATCGCGCCTAATTAAACATTCCTTATGGTGACCTTATTAATTGGTTGTAAATCCTATATAAACCTCAAAGAAACATTCTTCTTTGGAACAATAAACCACAGATTCAAATATGGAGCTGAAGAAGGATCCAAAATCTGCATTCTATTCTTCTCGTTCAAAAGCTCCAATAGCTTAGGCAAATATGCCCGAGGTACTAGAATAGGCTTTAAATTCCATGGCACATGAGGTACTGTAAAGATCACCATAGGTGCAACTATGGTCAGATCAACACATCCAATTTCATTTAGATGAAACAAAAAGGCTTTCCATGCCTTGCCAACATCTGCAAGAAACAAACTCTTTCTACAGGCAAAAGAAATCTTGTATCACCAATTTTTAGCTTTTGTAAAGTTTTAGTTGTAAATTTTTGTCCTACTCCATGTGGATCCCATAAACTAAGCTGTTGAGTCACTTTTTCAACCAACCCATCACTTTCAAGTGGTAAAGGCAAAGCCATAAGCTTAACCTTCTTTGCAAATATTTAGTACTTTGTATCCACCCTTGCTTCAGCCCTGTTTTTTGCAGGCCATATTGCATCCCATAACATTCATGCTCAACAAAATCTTGAATGACTTCATACATCTCTAAAGTGTCAACATAAATAACCTCTTTTTATACACTCCTTTTAGCATAAAGTGTTGCAAAAGTTTCAATCACTGTATCAACATCAACTAGCCCTAAAAATAGCCCTGAAATACCTTGTAACGTGTCCACTAACATCCTCTAGGACACGTCTTAGCAGTCCATCGGAAAGGTTGTCTAGAAGACTCCACCCGACACTCCCATGGAATGTTGCGGGTTTTGTAATCTAGGACTTTCCGCGTCTGCCCCGTAACGGAAGTGTCCTGGGCGCTTTCCACTTAGGATCAAACGGAATTGTTTGGTCGTTTGCTAACAGCGACTAGCGTCAGACCTGATCGAACTACTTTACGCAGAACGCTCGGTCTGAAGCGAATTCATGCTGCACTTGGTTCAAGGAGAATGGGAAACGAGAGGGATGCAAGGCTCGACCTCTCTGCCAAAAGGCATAGTCCCATTCCGTTCCCCTAAAACAGCCTGAATCGGGTAATCGGTACTTCCAAGTCATTGTTCTCCTTGCTTGCTTTGGTGATGACGATCATCCTCTGTCCATCAAAGATCTTGAGAAAAGTTCCCGGCTAACCGGGACCACCCATCCATAGGACAGGCCCATGGTCCATCCTCCGCACTTTCCTCGGTTTGTTTTAGTTATGTAATTACCTACCACATTAGTTTGACACATACAAACAGCTTCCTTGATTAACCCTGTTAAGCACTGGTTCCTTCACGTAATCTTATCACAGGACATAAAGAAAACAATGCCAAACAACTCCTTTATTATCATTATATCCTTTTATCTTTGAAATACAAGGAGTTCCCGCCCGTAGGCGTTTTCATAATCCGCCCGAAGGCTATCCAGTAATCCTTCCTGTGATTACTATCCCAAGTTTCCGCCCGTAGACTAGTATGCGGGCCTCGAGATCCAATCCCGAGTCACGTTAGCCTCTTGTGCAGGGCCGGGAAGGCGAGGGATTTACAGCCAGAGCCCCCCCTGGCACCCAAGCGTCCTCTTGCTCCAAGTAGAACTCAACGGCGGGTTCGGTCCACGTTCCCGGCGCGGTTCACAACCCCCTTGGTTAGGGTCAGGCAGGCAGTCGGGGGTAACTGAAGCTGCCTCTCAGGCACCAACCTGAAGCTTTAGATATATTTTCATCCTTTAGTTCATTGAGCAAACAATGCAAACAGTCCTTTCTAAACTGTTACAAGCACAATCAATTTCCAATGGCCGTTTGGCTGGCAAACTGTCAAGGAGTAACTCCTTTTCCTCCGAATGCAACCCGCATTCGATCCAGAATCAATTGCAACTTGGCAAGATTCCTATCATTCTTAGGGTCAGGGTCATACCCTTCCAATACATTAGGTTTGTTGTGGCAGGATCCAGCGAGCATGTCGCCTTAGTTTATTGTCGGTCATTTGCTTCAAGGCAACGCCTAATCTTCCTTTCCCTTGGCAATTACTTTTCCAAGGAAAGTGAGTTAACAGGATGATTACTCATCCTCTTGTAAGTTAAATTCTTTCAATAACTTGCTAATCTCATTTCGAGAGATGACAAGACTCTTTGCGGACAAATTCCAAATCTATACAATACTGCAGCTTTGTGCACAAGTATTGCATCTATTTCATGGAAGCCTTCTATCCATTTCTTAGCGTTCCGATCACGGATTTTAACCCCAGCTGAGTAACAGGATTTTGGGGTATCCTCCAAGTCATTTCTAATTAGGTTTGGCTCATGATTCTAGAATATGCAACTCCGTCGGAGTTCCATCATGATCCTTAGGATAAAACCTTAGATCATTTCATGAATAAACAACCAATCGCTTCGACATTTTGTGAATGCGTGTAAGATCCTTAGACTCACATTTTTTTTTTGTCTTAAGCGGGGTCGAATTATCCTTGCACTAAATCCTAGTTATCTCTTAGGATTCCTATCATATTGACTCAGTCATGTTTATACGAATCCTTGATGTTTATATTACCTAGTCAATTCAATTAGGCTTGTTCTGCGATAAGAATGATCCTTCTAGGGTGATAAACCAAATCTAACGGGATCCAATTCGCGTAAACATGCGATTGATTTCCGTTTCCTTGGTAAGGTAAAATTACTTACTAATCTGTACGCTAACTTTCCTAAGTCTCCCTAGGGTTTACCAATTAATCATGCCTACTACTTTGTAGTCTATGCTTACGAAACTTATGCATTGGCGAACCATGCAATCTTTCCTTGGTGCACGATAATCTAGCTACAGCTTTTCCTAGGACCTTCTAGGTCTTACATCAATAGTCGTACCTACAACCTTGTTGTTTACCCTTTTTCATTTTATGCATTTACACCTAATTACGGCTCTTAATGATTGACCTTTTTCTCATGACGACTACGCAATTCCTAACATTCTCCTAGCCACTAAGTCATTGATGATACTCAAGCGAAATTAGTGTTATTCTATTCCATCTTATAACTATTTTGCAAGTTATAAGTTCACTTTAGTACCCTATTAATTCTTTCCGAATGAAACCTTATGGTGCTAGCCTTTCCCTATAAAATCATTATGAGAGGTATGTTACCTAATGTGCAGCATACGCTTATTCTACCATATCTAGGATGACAAATAATGCACATATAAATTCCGTTTCCTTGCTTAGGATTAGATTCCTTACCTTGATAAGGTACCATCTACATGCATCTAACTCTCTAATCGTTCAATCTTTTATAATGTTCAAAAGATGCATTTCTTTCAATTTCCATATGCTTTTAATTTAAACGTAAACATGAAATTCCCTTTCTAAGCGCGCCTAAACATTTCCTTATGCGGAATTAACACGGAAGAACCTGGACTTGTGGTGTCGGGGTGATGTCCACTTGCACATTTGGAGTCGAGCCTCCCGCGGTTGCCTCTTGGGATCTTTTTGGAGCCATCGTAGTCGTAAATTCGACTTCCGATCTGCCTTTGTGCTTGTATGCGGATGGGTTCCTCTTCGGAATAGAGCTTGCGACAAAAGCTTCGGAATTCCCACGAACTCGATTCAGCGCGGTATTTGGACGGCTTGCGGATTTAATGTCTTTGTCCGAAGTCTTGTCGAAGGTTCTTGTGAGGTCTTTATGGCCTCACCGTCTCCTTCTTTAGAAATCCCGGGGTATTTAACGGATCTTCGGGAAGATGCCGTGGGAAAGGTCCTTTGGGACAAGTGGTGGAAAAGTGCCTTTGAAATGGTGGAAAAGGGTGGAAAAATTGGGTCGTGGAAAGGTGGTTTAGTGATGCCCCCCTATGGAAGCTTCTAAAGAAGCTTCCAAAGGAGCTTCTGAGAGCACGTGGGCAGGGTCGTGGACGACGTGGCGGTGGGATGGCGGCCTGGCGAGTAGCGATCAGCGTGGCGGACGGAGGGGTGGTAGCTGCAGAAGACTGACGGCCAGGGCGACGGCAGAGCGGACTGGCGGCGGAGCTGGGCGGCAGCACGGCGGCGATCTTCAGCGCTGGCGGCTTCTCCTTCTTCTCTCCCTTCACACAGACCTTTCTCCCTCCTCCTCTCTCCTTCTCTAAGCACACCCCCATCAAGGGGGTGTTTTTATAGGCCGTGGGGGTGGGGAAGGGGTCTCCACCCACGTGGGGAACTCCCCCATGCAAACCCCCACTTTGCCATCCTCCCCCCACACACTCCCTTTCCCCCAGCCATGCATCGGCTGGGGAAAGGGATAAACATAAAAAAAATTTCCATTTAATTAATTAAATTGCCCCTCCCAAGAGGGTGTTTCCGTGCGGCTTGCGGTTTTTTTAACACCCGGTTCAATTTACCATTCGCACAGGACCCCATTTCACGCGCGCGGGTCACACATTACGCCGTCAACAATTTCAATGCAAGAGATACCCTTTACACAGGGTTTACACGGTATACGGCAAGTTAATATTTACGGTACGGTACGCGGAAATATTACATACCTTCACTTGTAGCCATCAAACCATTTCTTTAACTCTTTTTCAACCCATCCTACATATTTCTTTTTAGCCCTGCACATGGCTAAAATATTCTTAAAATTGCCAAGACTACGTGTTTTCCATTCTTGCAATCCAGACATACACAAAGTTTCCCCCTTTCTTGGAGGCATAATTATCTTCCTAGGGGCACTGCCATAGCCTCCACTTGCAACAATGTTGTCTAAAAACCCTTAAACTCTCATGCATTAGGTGGCATGGGATTATCCCACAGCCTATCCTGATTGCGGGGATGATTCACATAAACAATGAGAAATTGTACTATCTTTGTATTATCTTTACTCCGAACCTGAGCATATGAAGAACCATCATCTAAGGATTTTGTTTCCAGCCTTGATTTTGAGCTATAGGGTTGCCCCAAAATCACCGAATAACTACATGAATCCTGCATTAAAAATTTATATTCGTCCCTAACATCTCCAATAGTCATGGGTACATTCAAAAAAGCCACATATAAGATCTCCTAATGAATTATTTATTGCGTACATGCGCCATCTCGGATCTGCATCAATCGGCCAACCTCTATTCTCATACAAGCTGCATGCCATAACATTGATTTTTGAACCATGATCCAAGAAAGCTATGCAAGGTGTCTCTTTTTCTTTCACTTTAACAATTGTCTCTATTGCAGCACGATCCCAATGCGTTCGTATGAATAATGACTGCTTGGAATAAAATGAGCATCTTCTTCTTCATATACTTATTGATGGACATCCCCATTATACATAACCTTCTCTCTATGCTTAGTGCTATCCATAAGACGAATTTTAGCCATGCAAGCTTGTTGTCTACACTCCCATTTAAACATTAACCTGCTCCAAATTAGCATTACATACATCATCATATTTCCTCTGAAGTTGTTTCTCTATGCCTTTGTCAACTTGCATCAATGCTTGCAAAACTTCACCATCAAAATGTCTTTTTTGTTTTAGGATATCAATGATTGCATCATGAAATTCACACTTCACGATTCCAAGAACTTCACCAAGTGTGAATTCCACTCTACTACCAAGTACGTGATCTTCTAAGACTTTTTTAAGGTTTGTGGTAGTCTCAAGATCCGATTGTAACCTATAACCGGGATGCTTGCTCCTTTTCTTCCCTTCTTGTTTCTTCTCTTGAAATGCATCCTCTATAACATGCTCATGTATGGCCTTTTCAACCTCTTTCAGTTGCTCAATTTTACTTTTTGTTATGTGTTTAGATGGGCCTGAAGAGGAAGGACCAGTAGTGTCCTCATCTCTTCTTCTCTTTTCTTCCACAAGAGCTTCTTGATTATGAACCTTAGCCAAATAAGAATAGGTTGAAAATGAATCCACTAGTGCACTCCATCCTGTTCTCCATCATATACTTTAACTTGCATCAACCAATTCAAACTTTCTTGTTTTTCCTTTTTCCATGCAATCTAATGCTTGCATTCAAACATGAGATTTTGCTTCAGTCATGCCTCCTTTACGAGCTTCATCAGTCCTTTCAAATCTCAACCCATATGTGGCTGCATCTATGGCAACAAATGTTGTCCTTACATCCATATCTTCTAACCTCTTATGCATGCCACCGTTTCCAAAATTTGGCTCTATTGGAATACCAATTTTTGTTGCATGTATGTTTCCATCTTTTCAAAAGACTAACCTTTTTGCTTTCACTTCATGGTAGGCTATACACTCTCACTTTTCATGCTATAAACTATCACACCAAATGCATCTCCCCTTGTATCCTTCTCTATATGGCCTTTGGGTTGCTACCCAAGCCTTATCTTCTACCTTAACATCCAAATTTTTTACCTTTGCATAGATTTCTGTCAAATTCACCCTCAAATCATGCATGCCTTTGATTAATTCATCCACAACATCATCTTTAAGAGTTGGACCAACATGTATAGCCAACTGTTCTATCATAGCCATAGGTGCCTTGGCATACGACTTATCCCCGGGGTTTAAAATTCAAGTCTCCAAGTCCTTGATCCTGTGCGGGATAGGAAGATCGCGGTCTGTGAATATTTAGGCCGTGCGAGTAACCCAAGGAAAGCTGCTGCAATTAAAAAAATAAAAAATACGCTTCGCAAATGGCCCCAAAACAAAAGATGCAAGGCACACACGCGGGAGGTTCCTCCCCGAGCATACGGGTGGACATCCCCACGAGCCCTCAAACCCAGGTTCTACGAGTTTAATTCCACGTAAAAAAAATGCATTAGGCACGCTTAACTCCATGGGAAGAATGCATTTACACTTGTCTCTAATTCATATAGTAAAGATAAAAATACATTTGAGAAATTATCTCCTTGAATGACGGAGAAGGGTTGGTGCATGTCATGCAATTGGGTTGCTTGCATTTCTAAAGTTATGAATGTAAATTACTTATTTGTCTTACGAGCTTAGTCGCATATTTCCCTTTTCGTGCATTTCTAAAGTGACAAACCTAAATGCATATTGCATAGGTTAAAAGGATGGAAAATTTGTTTCAATTCACCCTAGTCTTCCTTGCAAGAAAGAACAAGCGTATATTGCATTTAGGCAATAGCTTCCTTGTTGTGATTCGCATGAGGAAAAATAGTTAACATCCGTTAGATGTTGTCCAGAGAATTGCATGGCATGGAAATGAAACTATGGACTTGCATGTTGCATGCGAAGATGCTTGTAGAATGGATTAAGTCAACATTAGTCTTATAATATTCGTCATGCATGAACTTCATTTATCAAAGTGGCATCTAGAAAAGGTTGCATATCTAATCAAAGGCTGAAATTCGATTGCATTAAACGAAAGGTTGTAGGCAAAACTCTTGATGTAAATCTTTGTAGGTTTTGTGCAAGTGATTTTTCAAATTGTCAATCATCATGATTTTTGCAAGGAAAAGAAATAGTTATTACAAACCTTATAGTTGCATAGAAGTAATGAATTGCATGTTTACACGTAATGTGATGTCTTGCAACTATTTACACCTTTAGAACAAGTTTAGCATCTCTAAGAAAAAATCATTCCTTATCGCAAGACAAGTAGACCAATTTAGTTAAATCACTTGTAATGTTATAACCCTCTAGGGATTTGTAAAAGCATGACTAGATGGTACAATGAACACCTCAAACTGCTAGGTAGGGTTTAACACATTAGAAATTCTACCTAGTATCACACTTGGGACGCCAAGTCGAGACATTAAAACCCAAAGGTCCTACCCACATTCACAGAATGTTTGGGTTAATTGGACATCCATACACTAACGATCTAGGGTTTTTACCCTAAGGATCAAACGACCTAATACTAAAATTTCGATTGAGCCTAGAAACCCTAGGCCCAAACGTTATTGGCCTAGCAAGGTTAGTGTTGGGTTGGATAAGAAGACACCCCAAACCGTACATCCTGACTAGATATATTTCTTGACCAAGAAACACCGATTGATGGGAAAGATGATCCCGCAAGTCGGATGCGACTCCTATGCAACAAGTTGCAACGTCACATGGTTGTGTTAAATCACAAAGTAGAGTTGCCACTCTTTGGAACAAGGTTGGCAGGTTCTAGCGCAAGTCTAACTTGTAAGAGGATGAGTAGACATCCTAGTACATCACCCTTCTTAGGCTAATTTACCAAGTTAAGGGAAGTTATGAATGGCCTACTAAGCAAGGGATCAATCAAGTTAGAGCGACATGGTTGCCAGGACTTACTATCTTAACTTAAGAAACCTAAGGGGTTGGTTAAATTGGGTTAACAGGGTATAACCCTAACCCAAGAATACAAGGGTACACAAACAAAGAAACCCTTGGGGAGCTTTCCAAGTCACAATCGATCCCGGATTGAATGGTGGATGTATTCGGAGAGAAGGATTTACTCCTTAGCAATTGGCCACATAAAACGAGCATTGGATTGATTGTGTTTATATAGTTTAGGAGCACTATTTGTATTGTTTTGCTCAAGGAACTAAAGATGGAAAGATAATTTATGCTTTAGGTTGAAGGCGTGGAGGGAGAGGTAGTATCAGTTACCCTCGACTATCTGCCTGACCCTAACCAAGGGGGTTGTTAGCCGTACCGGGAACATGAACCAAACCCATCACAAGAGGTCTCTCCGTTGGGCGCTACTTTGAGCAGGAGGATGCTTGGGTGCCAGAGGGGGATCTGGCCGTAAATCCCTTGCCTTCCGGGCCCTACACAAGAGGCTGACGTGACTCGGGATTGGATCTCGAGGCCCGCATACTAGTCTACGGGCAAAAACTTAGATTAGTAATCCCTTTGGATTGCTGGATTGCCTTCAGGCATATTATGGATTGCCTTCCGGTTGATTATGGATTAGCCTACGAGCTGGATTATTATAAGATGTATTCCAAAGATTAATAAGATCAATTGTTGTAAAGGAACTTGTTTGACATTGTTTTTCTATGTCGGTGCTAAGATTACGTGAAGGAACCGGTGACTAATTGGCTAATTAAGGAAGCTATTTTTTGTGTGTCAAACTAAATGTGATAGGTAATTAGATAATTGAAGCAAACCTAAGGTAAGTGTGGTGGATGTGGCCATGG
Organism: Lygodium microphyllum; assembly: GCF_053477565.2. NCBI lineage: Eukaryota > Viridiplantae > Streptophyta > Polypodiopsida > Schizaeales > Lygodiaceae > Lygodium > Lygodium microphyllum. Next base: position 145,469,142 of record NC_141136.1, on the reverse strand, counting down.
GTCCGTCCTACGGATGGGTGGTCGCGGTTGGCCAAGAACGTTTCTCAAAGGAAATGAACAACAAGGAACGTTGACCTAGAGTCTAGGTTACTAGAATCCCAATTTATGCTATTTTACGAGAATGGAATGGGACTATGCCTTATGGGCAGAGAGGTTGAGCTTTGCATCCCTCTCGTTTTCCATTCTCCGTGAGCCAAGTGCAGCATGAATCTGCTTCGACCCTGATGTTTTTGCGTAAAGTAGTTCATCTGGATTCGAAGTTAGCTGCCGTTCTAGAAATTTGATATTAGGAAAACCCTGATTCAGGTCGGTCCTAAGTGGGAACAGCCGGAATGCTTCCGCTTCTAGTAGACTCGGGAGGACCTAGATCGCAAACCCCGTGACATTTCGTAGGAGTATTGGGTGGCGCTTTCTAGACTCTCTTCTCGATGGGCTGGTAAGACGTGTCCTGCAAGTGAAGAGGTGGACATGTTACAGTTGGTATTAGAGCAAACCAACGAGGAACTAATGTTTACAAGAAAACTTAATCAGGAAAAGTAGAGCAAATGTTGCTGTTAAGATCCTTTCCTTACTTACTTATCAATACTGACTTGCAGAGTCATGAAGAATTGAACATATTCTTGGTGTTCAAGATTATGTTTATGACCACAATGGGTGCCTCGGATTATCGACGAAGGATCGATATGATGAATATCCTTGACCGCATCTACAATCCTTCACCACTGTACGTGGAACGGAGATGGACGGGTGATTCCGGAATCTATTACATAGGTGCCCACCAATTTGCGTACCTTCGAACCAAGGTAAAGAGAATCAAGTGGTTGGGGGACTTGAAGATCGTGAAGTTTTTCATCTTTGTTGAGGCTCACGCAAACACAACCCTACATGTCGAAGGATGGAAGGTCAAGTTGAATACGTATGTGTACAAGGAAGTGACTCGAGTAATCCGTGCCAACAGAAACAAGGTGTTGGGACGTTACGAGAAGAACGGGTACCAAAGGAAATGATACCCTAATCTTCCAATGACCTATTGATTCCTAAAATCTATGACCCCAACCCATACTATTACCCAGTTCCCGTAGCTGAATGTAACACAACTTTATTCTCCCCGAATTAATGTATCAGCTTGTTCCATCTTCCCAAGAGTAATGGTACTCTGAAAGGGCGATGCCCATATGAATGAAATAAGACTCTTTTTATCAATGATTGTCTTGACTCTGAGTATTGATAAAAAAAATTAAGTGATTAGGTCTCTTGGCTGAAAGCTGAATTGGGCATGAAATTTAATGTGAGAAACGTTTAGCGAGTTGTTAACGTTAAGAATCTCAAGCCCAAGCTCAACCTCAGGTGCAGATTCCTAGTCCGACCCCTACACCAAGTACAACCGTGATTCAGGAGAAGAAGTTTCTTCTCAAGCAAATCAAGCCACCAGAATTTGATGGCAAGGGAAGGACCATCCAAACTCATGCGAAGATCTGGATCGAGTCCATGGAAGATTACTTTGAAGTGGCCGGTATTGCACTCGCTAACCAAGCAATGCTCACCAAGCTGAAGCTTACCGGTGAAGCCAGACTTTGGTGGAAGCAATGGTGTAGAGACCAAGGGATTTTGGAAGGATCCGTTACTTGGGAGCAGCTGAAAAGAGCTGTGCGAGGAAGATACTTACCACCTGTATACACAGGCAGAAGATGAACGAGTTCTATGAGCTGAAACAACTTGGTTTATCTCTTGACGCATACTACTCAAAGTTTGTCTCTCTTTTGAAGTATGCGCCACATATGGATATGACACTACAAGTGTCAAAGTTTTGTGCCGGATTAAACCCACCCGTAAACACTCGCCTCAAGTCGATGCACCCAATAGATCTTCAGAACGCACTCATTCGAGCTGCGCCCATAATTCAAGAGGTGCAAACCAGGCCAAGAAATAACAAGACTTGGTCTTATAAGGATCAGAATAAAGGAGTGTATAGGTCCTAGGCGAAGAGAGTTCAAGGTCAAAACTAGGAACAAAGGAAGAAAGCTAGAACCAACAATGTCAATAATTTTGTTCCTACCCAAGGTAATGGCTGCAACCTCTATTGCTTCCATTGCAACGAGCCTGGTCTTTTCAAAAGACAATGTCCCAAGCTTGGCAGAGGACAACATCAAGGACCATTCCAAGGAACCGCCCGTGGGCAGGGAGCTGCCAACCGGGGCAGAGGAAGAGCCACTTGTGTTTCCAACAGGGAGATGTGAGATAAAGAAGGCCCAACCATGGAAGCAGACTTTGAGAGGGCAACAGTCCATGCCGCACTTCACAAGAAAGGCTCGAATCTCCAATTTTTGTTGATTCAGACACCATCAAACTATCAAGGTAAAGGCTTCAAAACCTTGATTGATTGTGGCACTAGGCATTCCTTTATTTCACCAGCTTGTGCGAAAAGATTAGAAATAGCCACAAAAGATGCACCTACCTTGCTTATGGAATTAGCAAATGGTCGTGAGGTCACTTGTACCAGGAAAACTGCTAAGGTGGAATTCTAACTGGGAGGAAAGTCGACTTTGGTTAGATTCAAGGTTATGAACCTAGGTATCCATGAGTGTTTGCTCAGAATGGATTGGCTTAAACCTAATGATGCCCACACTCATTGTTAAAAGGGGCAAGTTTCCTTTTGAAACTCTGAAGGGGAATTGGTCATAACACAAGGAGAGGCTAGAAAGTCAAAAATTCAATTGGCCAAAGCTTCTCGGATAATAAAGGGAGTTAGAAAGGGACTACCTGTCTATTTGATTAAGCTTAATAAGCTAGATCAGAATCAGGAGTGTAGTGAAGAACCTTCATGGCTAAAGGAGTACGCAGATGTATTTCCTGAAGAGCTGACAGAACTTCCACCTCAAAGGAAAGTTGATCATGAAATCAAGCTAGTGCCAGGAGCTGTGCCAATTCCAAAGAGGCCATATAGGATGTCCATCCCGGAAGCGATTGAGCTGAAGGAGAAACTCAAGCAACTATTAGATCAGGGCTACATCCATCCCAACAGTTCGCCATGGGGAGCTCCAGTTCTGTTCTAGAAGAAGAAGGATGGAATGCTTCGGATGTGTATTGATTACTTAAGAACAAGTACCCCATTCCAAGGATAGATGAACTTCTTGACCGTCTTCAAGGAGTGAAGATCTTCTCCAAGATTGATCTCAGGTGTGGATACTATCAGATAAGGATCAAGGAAGAGGATATCTCAAAGATGGCATTCAGCATGAGATATGGACATTTTGAGTTCTTGGTCATGTCATTCAGCTGACAAATGCACCTGCCACCTTCAATAGATTAATGCAAGATATCTTTAGACCATATCTTGATGACTTTGTACTCGTCTTCTTCAACGATATCGTAGTCTATTCGAAACAAGAAGAAGATCATGAACCCCAGCTTTGCATTGTCCTTGAGACAATGAGAGCACACAAGCTTTATGCTAAGAGGAAGAAGTGTGCATTCTTCAAGCGATAGATTGAGTATCTGGGATTCATTGTATTAGCGGAAGGAATTTCAGTAGACCCGGCCAAAGTCAGAGATGTTCTGGAATGGCCAACACCAACAATTGTCAAAGAAATACAAAGTTTTCTTAGATTGACAGGATGGTATAGGGCCTTTATCAAAAACTATGCTTTGATTGCAGCACTACTGACCAATCTACTAAAGAAGAAAACATTGATTGTATGGTCAACTACTGAACAATACAACTTTGATAAACTAAAGCAAAGTTTAGTATCAGCACCTATCCTAAAACTTCTGGACCTCAGTAAGGAGTTGGAAGTAGTAACTGATGCTAGCACACTTGCCTTAGGATATGTACTTATGCAAGAGGGTCATCCAGTAGCATACTCTTCAAGGAAAATGAAGAGCCATGAAAGGAATTATGCTACCCACGATTTGGAGTTGTTAGCTGTCATCCATGCTCTCAAGCTATGGAGACACTACTTGTTGGGTAACAGGTTTACCCTAGTGATGGATCATAAAAGTCTCAAGTGGATGTTTACCCAGAATGAGCTCAACATGAGGCAACGTCGATGGATTGAAGTGCTGGAGGAATATGATTTTGAAATCAAATACCGGCTTGGAAAGGAGAATGTAGTTGCCAATGCACTCAGTTGCAAGGCATTTCTAAATTCTCTAATCTTGCAAGATCCATCAATAGCTAGATCTCTAGCCACAAAGGTATCCATGCCAAATAGCCTAATACTTGAGCTAGCTAGAGAAGAGGCATGCCATGATCCAACTTACTAGAAAATGCTAGGGGAGATCCCTATCAAGGATCAAGCCCCGAAGCTACAATCAAAGTATCAAGAATTCTCTATCAATAGTGGACTTGTCTATTATAGAATGAGATTATGTGTACAACAAGCCAGTCACTCAAATAGAAAATACTTTGGGAAGCTCATGATTCCCCTTTTTCAGGACATCTTGGCTATCCGAAGACCCTCAGTGCAGTCAGAAAAATCTATTATTGGGAGAGGCTTAAAGGTGACATTCTCAAATATGTCACAGAGTGTTTGTCTTGTCAACACATTAAGGCCAAACATGTCAAAATGCCAGGGAAATTGCAACCACTTGACATTCCCCAAATGACATGGGAATTCATTAGTATGGATTTTATTGTTGGCTTGTCCCAAGTTCAGGGAGGATACAACTCCATTATGGTTGTGGTTAATATACTCACCAAGGTTACACATCTTATTCCCATTAAGATAAACTATAAAGCCTCAGACATTGCGGAGTTATTCATTAAGGAGATATTCAAACGGCATGGGTTACCTAGAAGAATCATTAGTGATCCTGACTCTATCTTCACATCACACTTTTGAGGGCTATCTTCGAAGCCATTGGGACTCAACTCTATTTCAGTGCAGCTTACCATCCCCAAACTGATGGTAAAATGGTGCGAGTCAACCAAGTCATTGAGGATATGCTAAGGGCACAGTGCTATCACAAATCCAAAAAGTGGATTCAATACTTGCCTTTGGTTGAGTTTGCCTACAATGCTTCGTACCAACAAAGCATTCAGATGACCCCTTTTCAAGCATTGTATGGACAGGACTGTCTAAGTCCTTTAAAATTCTCGGATCCAACCTTAAGGGTTGAAGCTTCAAAGCTGATGCTGGAAGGTTCTGAAGAAGATGGCACCATGAGAGCCAACCCTTGCTCTGCCACCACTCGATGTTCTCTTCAACATTTATGAGCTCTTTAATTGGTTTATCTCTCGTGTATGTGATAGAAACAACATATGGAGTTGTATGTTCATCGCTCTCCTCCTCTAGGGGTGTATCCAATGCAAGGAGATAACTTGCCAATGCGCAATCACACTCCACGAGATCCAAAGGTGATGTACTTGGTGCACTTTCCATGGAAACAGTGCATACTCTATGCGAAGGATCCACACAGTAGTTGTAGTAGAGGGATGACCCCTATGATGATGTTCATTTGGCCTCCAGCCATTAGTAGATCTTGGCTTACGCTAAGTTGCATGGACTGGTTGTCAGGGAGCGGGCAGGGCTCATCCTTGGAAGGATAGACTGTAAAGGGAAACCAAATGAAGTCAATAAGACAGGACATCCAAGCCGCCAAAGACATATGCGGATTTGAAACGTTAAGATAGGTCCTTCGCTGAAGGAGATATGGTCTTCATTCGTGTACGCCCAAAGAAGAGTTCCCTGTCCTTAGGTGATTGCAAGAAGCTAAGTCCAAGGTATTGTGGACCCTACAAGATTCTCAAGTGCTTAGGGCCTAATGCCTATAGACTACTACTCCCTGAGGACCTAAAGGTTCATAATTTATTCCATATCAGTCTACTGAAGAAGTATGTACCTAACCCTAGCCATATACTTGATGATCGACAAGTTGTAATGCCTAGCCAAGAAGTCCTTGAGCTATGGCTTGATAGGATCTTAGATGTTAGGGAGAGACAATTGAGATCCAAAAACTTAAGAGAATGTCTTGTCTAGTGGAAAGATTATCCCGAGGAGGATGCCACTTGGATGGATGAAAGTACTCTTAACCAACAATACCCCTAGTTCTTCTCGAGATGAAGACATCTTGATTCTTCTAAGGGGGAGAGAATGTAATATTTCGGCTTGAAATATTAAAGAACCTTGATCACCACACGCCCGTGAAAAAGCCATGTAAAGTCATCTTTCGCAACGGAATAATGATTGTGACAAAGTCCTTACCCCGCACACGCAACAATGAGCCCATCCGCATTGTGCAAATAAGGCCGGGGCTTAAAAACCGCAAGCCGCACAAGAAACACCCCTTACATAAATGCAAATGGATAAATTATTAAAGTAGTGATTTTTTTAAAATTAATTACCCCTTCCCTCAGCCGATGCATTGCAGGGGGAGAGGGAGTGTGTGGAGGAGTGAGTTAAGTGGAGAGAGGGAGGAGTGTGGTGTGGGGATGCATGAGGGAGGGAAGGCATGAAGCCTCCACGTGGTGGATCTCCCCCCCCTTCCTTACACTCTGTATAACCTCCCCCTAAGCCTTGGGGGGAGGAATGAACGAAGAGAGAGAAGGAAGGACTATTGTTGCTACCATGCCGTGCCACCATTACCCGTCGCCACTCCGCCACGCAGTCCATCTATAGGTGCCAGCCGTACTCCCCGCCATCATCGTCATCAATCATTACCCCCCTCCATGTAGCTTTTGCTGAGAATCAGAAGCTTCTTAGAAGCTTCTAAAGTCAAGCCTCCTTAAGCCTTCTGCATACGGCTTATCCCCGGGGTTTAAAATCCCAGCCTCTAAGGCCCTGATCCTGCGCAGGAGAGGAAGAGCGCAGTCTATGAATCTTTAGGTCGCACGAGTAACCTAAGGAAAGTTGCCGCAATAAAAAAAATTAAAAATGCGCTGGGAAAATGGCCCCAAAACAAGAGATGCAAGGCGCACACATGGGAGGTTCTTCCCCGAGCATACGCGTGGATATCCCCAAGAGCCCTCAAGCCCAGGTTCTACAAGTCTGATTCCACGTAAAAGAAATGCATTAGGCATGCTTAACTCCATGGGAAGAATGCATTTATGCTTGTCTCTAATTCATGTAGTAAAGATAAAAATACATTTTAGAAATTATCTCCTTGAATGATGGACAAGGGTTGGTGCATGTCATGCAATTGGGTTGCTTGCATTTCCAAAGTTATGAATGTAAATTACTTATTCGTCTTACGAGCTTAGTCACATACTGCCCTTTTCGTGCATTTCTAAAGTGACAAACCTAAACGCGTATTACATAGGTTAAAAGGATGGAAAATTTGTATAAACTCACCCTGGTCTTCCTTGCAAGAAAGAACAAGCGTATATTGCATTTAGGCAATAACTTCCTTGTTGTGATTTGCACGAGGAAAAATCATTAACATCCATTAGATGTTGTCCAAAGAATTGCATGGCATTGAAATGAAACTATGGACTTACATGTTGCATGCAAAGATGCTTGTCGAATGGATTAAGTCAACATTAGTCTTATAATATTCGTCATGCATGAACTTCATTTATCAAAGTTTCATCTAGAAAAGGTTGCATGTCATATCAAAGCTTGAAATTCGATTGCATTAAATGAAAGGTTGTAGGCAAAACTCTTGATGTAAATCTATGTAGGTTTTGTGCAAGTTATTTCCCAAATTGTCAATCATCATGATTTTTGCAAGGAAAAGAAATAGTTATTACAAAACTTATAGTTGCATAGAAGTAATAAATCGCATGTTTACACGTAATGTGATGTCTTGCAACTATTTACACCTTTAGAACAAGTTTAGTATCTCTAAGAAAGGATCGTTCCTTGTCGCAAGACAAGTAGACTAATTTAGCTAAATCACTTGTAATGTTATAACCCTCTAGGGATTCCTAAAAGCATGACTAGATGGTACAATGAGCACCTCAAAGTGCTCGGTAGGGTTTATCACGTTAGAAATTCTGCCTAGTATCGCACTTGGGACGCCAAGTCGAGACCTTCAAACCCAAAGGTCCTGCCCACATTCACGGAATGTTAGGGTTAATTGAACGCCCATACACTAAGGATCTCGGATTTTTACCCTAAGGATCGAACGACCTAATACTAAAATTCCGATTGAGTCTAGAAACCCTAGGCCCAAACGTTATTTGCCTAGCAAGGTTAGCATTGCGTTGGGTAAGAAGACACCCCAAACCCTACATCCTGACTAAATATGTTTCCTGACCAAGAAACGTCGATTGATGGAAAAGATGATCCCGCAAGTCGGATGTGACTCCTATGCAACAAGTTGCAACGTCACATGGTTGTGTTAAATCACAAAGTAGAGTTGCCACTCTTTGGAACAAGGTTGGCAGGTTCTATCGCAAGTCTAACTTGCAAGAGGATGAGTAGACATCCTGCTACATCACCCTTCTTGGGCTGATTTGCCAAGTTAAGGGAAGTTTTGTATTGCCTAGTAAGCAAGGGATCATTCAAGTTAGAGTGACATGGTCACCAGGATTTACTGTCTTAACTTAAGAAACCTAAGGTGTTGGTTAAATTGGGTTAATAGGGTATAACCCTAACCCAAGGATACAAGGGTACACAAACAACGAAACCCTTGGGGATCTTGCCAAGCCGCAATCGATCCCGGATCGAATGCTGGATGCATTCGAAGAGAACGATTCATTCCTTAGCAGTTGGCCAAATAAAACATCCACTAGATTGATTGTGTTTGTACAGTTTAGGAGCACTCTTTGTATTGTTTTGCTCAAGGAACTAAAGATGGAAAGATAATTAATGCTTCAGGTTGAAGTCCTAGAGGAAGAGGCATCATCAGTTACCCCCAACAATCTGCCTGACCCTAACCAAGGGGGTTGTTAGCCACGTCGGGAACGTGGACCGAACCCGCTGGGAGAGGTCTCTTCGTTGGGTGCTACTTGGAGCAAGAGGATGCTTGGGTTCCATAGGGGGCTCTGGTCATAAATGACTTCCGGGCCCTGCACAAGAGGCCAACGTGCCTCGGGATTGGATCTCGAGGCCCGCATACTAGTCTACGTGCAGAAAGTTGGATTAGTAATCCCTGTGGATTGCTCGATTACCTTCAGGTGGATTATGGATTGCCTTTGGGTGGATTATGGATTATCCTACGGGCTGGATTATAAGATGTATTCCAAAGATAAATAAGATCAATTGTTGTAAGGGAACTTGTTTGTCATTGTTTTTCTATGTCGGTGCTAAGATTATGAGAAGCAATCGATGACTAATTGGCTAATTAAGGAAGCTATTTTTTGTGTGCCAAACCAAATGTGATAGGTAATTAGATAATTAAAGCAACCCCGAGGAAAGTGCGATGGATGTGGCCATGGGTCCATCCTACGGATGGGTGATCCCGGTTGGCCGATAACTTTTCTCGAAGGAAATGAACAACAAGGAACGTTGACCTAGAGTCTAGGCTACAAGAATCCTTATTTATGCTATTTTAGGGAACGGAATGGGACTATGCCTTATGGGCAGAGAGGTCAAGCTTTGCATCCGTCTCGTTTCCCATTCTCCTTGAACCAAGTGCAGCATGAATCCACTCCGACCCTAATGTTTCTGCGTAAAGTAGTTCGCCTGATGCTAGCTGCCGTTCTAGGAATTTGACCGTTAGGAGAACCTTGATTCAGGTCGGTCCTAAGTGGGAATGGCCAGAATGATTCTGCTTTGTGGCAGAATCAGGAGGACCTAGATCGCAAACCCCGTGACATTCTATGGGAGTGCCGGGTGGCACTTTCTAGACTCTCTTCCCAATGGGCTACTAAGACGTGTCCTGCAAGTGAACAGGTGGACACGTTACACAATCAATTAGCTTCTCCTACAATATATGATCTACAACCTTCAGAAACAAATCAATTTTTTGACTCTCGAACGATTGCTACTCATTGGCATCCAACTGCACATACCAACTTTCAAATTCATGAAGCAAATTTGTAGTAGCCAACCCTTTATTGGGATTTTCAATCCAATCTGTAAATGTCTTTTTAGTTACCAATCTTGCATCTTCCAAGAAAAACTCCCCTCTCAAAGCTTTCTTAAAAGCTGCCCAATCAACATCTGTTCTATGTAATCATCGATCTGATCATGCAATGCCAACGGGAGAAATACAGACTCCATGCATACTGTGGTACCCCATGAAACATTATCTTTTCTTCATACAATTGAATGAAGACCGAAACATTTTAAACCTTAGACTGCTTCAATTCCCGTCCCACTGCCTGCAATGCATTTACAGCTAAGAAATCAATTCTTTCTACTTCCTACTTAGTTTGTATCTGTTGTTATAATAACAAATGTTGTTATTGTTGTTGCTGTAACAAAGCAATCATTTGTTGTAAAGCATCATCACCACTTGAACGTGTAGAATACCCCATCTTTAAACATTTGCTACTACCAACTTTCACGTCAAGTTCACCATTGTCGGAGTATTTGGGGTCAAAAGTCTACCATGAGGGTAAGAGACAATAGGGTGAAGGGAGATTCAGGGATAGGAGTAAATGGAAGAGAAGGGGTTTGAAGAAATAGAAGATGTAGAAGAATACTCACAGAGGTGAAGCCTGTCAATTTATTTCTGCATTCTGAGAAGATAAATCTCTTGTAGACAAAAAATGTGTATAAATTAATGGCTTCCTCTTTGTTACTCAGACCGCCAATCTAATGCTTGTAGTGGCTCTAAAGAGGGGGTAAAATAGCAAGATACCTAATTAGATCTCTCCCAAATCACTCCTTCTTCTCCCAATTCAGAGTGTTGTTTATTGCCTGTAAACAGCGATCGCACGTTGTGTGATTTCACCAATCCTTCTTTTTGCATAAAATCTTTAAAAAATGGCTAAAAACCACTTGTTTTTTTTTAAACATGTCATATTAATCTAGAAGCTATCTACAACTTTTGGATATTGTAACGTGTCCGCAAGAATCCTCTAGGACACGTCTTGGCAGTCCATCGGAAAGGCTGTCTAGAGAACTCCGCCCGGCACTCCCATGGAATGTTACGGGTTTTGCAATCTAGGTCTTTCCGCGTCTGCCACGTAGCGGAAGTGTCCTGGCCGTTTCCCACTTAGGATCGACCGGAATTAAGGTTTTCCTATTTGGTCATTAGCTAGCAGGAACTAGCGTCAGACCCGAGCGAACTACTTTACGCAGAAACGCCAGGTCTGAAGCGGATTCACGCTGCACTTGGTTCAAGGAGAATGGGAAACGAGAGGGATGCAAGGCTCGACCTCTCTGCCATAAGGCATAGTCCCATTCCGTTCCCCTAAAACAGCGTGAATCGGGTAATAGGTAATTCTAAGTCGTCGTTCTCGTTATTCGTTTCGATGATCATCCTTCTGTTCGTCGAAGATTTTGAGAAAAGTTCCCGGCTAACCGGGACCACCCATCCATAGGACGGACCCATGGTCCATCCTCCGCACTTTCCTCGGTTTGTTTTAGTTATGTAATTACCTACCACATTAATTTGACATACAACAAACAGCTTCCTTGATTAACCCTGTTAAGCACTGGTTCCTTCACGTAATCTTATCATAGGACATAAAGAAAACAATGTCAAACAACTTCTTTATTATCATTTTATCCTTTTATCTTTGAAATACAAGGAGTTCCGCCCGTAGGCTTGTTCATAATCCGCCCGAGGGCTATCCAGTAATCCGCTAGGGATCACTAATCCAAGCTTCTGCCCGTAGACTAGTATCGGGCCTCGAGATCCAATCCCGAGTCACGTTAGCCTCTTGTGCAGGGCCCGGAAGGCGAGGGATTTACGGCCAGAGCCCCCCCTGGCACCCAAGCGTCCTCCTGCTCCAAGTAGAGCTCAACGGAAAGACCTCTCGCGGCGGGTTCGGTCCACGTTCCCGGCGCGGTCAACAACCCCCTTGGTTAGGGTCAGGCAAGCAGTCGGGGGTAACTGAAGCTGCCTCTCCCTTCAGGCCTTCAACTTGAAGCATTTATATATCTTTTCATCCTTTAGTTCCTTGAGCAAACAATGCAAACAGTGCTTTCTAAACTGTTACAAGCACAATCAATTCCAGTGATTGTTTATTTGGCCATTTGTTAAAAAGTGAGTCTTTCTCTCCGAATGCATCCAGCATTCGATCTGGGATCAAATTGCGACTTGGCAAGATCCCCAAGGGTTTGTTTGTTCACCCTTTTGTCCTTGGGTTAGGGCCATACCCTGTTAACCCAACTTAACCAATACCTTAGGTTTTATTAATAGTAAATCCTGGCGACCATGTCACTTCAATTTATTGATTGGTCATTTGCTTCCAGGGAAATACCTAACTCTCCTTTTTCTTGGCAATTATTTCCCAAGAAAGGTGATGTAACAGGATGATTACTCATCCTCTTGTAAGTTAAATTTGCGCAAGAACCTGCCAACCTCATTCCAAGGATTGGCACAACTTTCTTGTGATCAAACCACAAGGCTATGCGACGTTGCAACTTGTTGCACAAGTGTCACCTCTATTCCACGGGATCATTTCACCCATTGAATGGCGTTTTCTGGTCACAAAATTACCTCCAGCCGAGTAGCAGGGTTTAAGGCGTCTTCTTACCCCACCCATTCCTAATTATATTGGCCACGATCCTAGGAATTTCCAACTCAGTCGGAGTTTCATCATTTGAACGAGTGATCCTTAGGATAGAAACCTCAGATCGTTTTATGCGTGAGCATCCAATTGACTCAACATTTCGTGAATGTGGGTATGATCATTGGGTTTGAAGGTTTTGACTTGGCAACAAGTGTAAAACTAGGTCGACTCCTTATCGTACTAAACCCAAGTGAGCACTTGGGATATTTGTCATATTGACTGAACCATGCCCATATAAATCCCTTGTGGGTTAGGTGATTTAGACAACTCAATATACTTGTCTTGCGACAAGGATGAACCTTTCCTAGGGATAATAAACTAGATCTAAAGGGGGCAAAATAGTTACAACTACACCAATACATGTTAACATGCGATTCATTGCTTCTACGCATCACATGGTTCACGATAACCCTATCTTTCCTTGGTAAAGTAAAAAAAATGCCTTATAATCTGGACACTAACTTTTCTAGGTCCTACTAGGACTTACATCAAGTAATCATGCCTACAACCTTGTTGTCTACACTTTAGAATCTTATGCCTTGATAAACCATGCAACCTTCCCTAAATGCGGCTCCTGATGAATGACATTTCTGCATGACGACTATGCAATACGCAACTTTCTCCTAGCCCAATGTATTCAATGAAGCTCATACAAAAACTAAAACTAGTGTTAACTTATTCCATTTTACATGCCACTTGCAAGTCCATATATCATTTTCATGCTCTTCTATTTCTTTTCGAATAACATCCTATGAGTGTTAACTTTTCCTCATGAATCATTACAAGGAAGATTTATCTAAAAATGTGACATGCCATTAATCTTTCCATGCCTAGTAAAAAGGTGTACCTCAATAATTTCAACCTTGTAATGAGGTAACAGTTGTCCTAGGCTCGCCACTTTTGAATGCACAAAAGGAAACTTACTGATAAGGTCCTACAAATGCATAGACACCTTATGCTCTTTTTCGTTCATTCCATTGAAAAATACAAACGACCGATCTTCAATCGTGAGTTACTTCCTTTAAAATAGCCAATGTATTTCAATCGCAAAAGTGCATCCTAATTCCATGAATTAACCATGCATAATTGCTACTTCGACGTAAATCAAAAATAGGAAGAAAACCTGGACTTGCGGGTTCGGTGAAATGTCCACATGAATATTAGGAGATGATCCTCCTATGGTTGCGCCTTGTGACTTTTTAGAGGCCATCGCAAATTCGATCTCCGATTAGCCTTTGTGGATTTCAACTTCTTGCCTTGGCTTGCAGTCTTATGACCTTGGCCCGTCTCCCTTGTATGCGCAATTCCCTTTGAGATATGGCTTCCTTGACCGAAGTTCCGACTTGCGGAATTTGACTTTGGAAGCCTTAGGGTTCTTATGAGGACCCTTGGACAATGGAGGTTTGAGAGCTTTAATTCACCTTGAAATTCCGGGTTTAGGAAGGATTTTTTTTTTGGGCCTTGGGGAAAAGGGGAACTCTAAATCCCAAGCCTAGGGCCTTATGGGTGATTAGTGGCAAGGCCTTTATGCTTAATTTCTTCAAAATTCTGGGGTAAAGGTTCTTGAAAAAGGGCCTTAAAGCAACCCTCTTCAATGGGCTTATGGGGGAAATCGAGTGGGAAGGGGCTTAGAGGAACCCCTCTTCTTCTTTATGAAGAACCGGCCTAGGGCCTTAGTAGCTCCCTTTGCTTCAAAGCCCGGGATGGGCTTATTGAGGATCAAAAGGGAGGGCTTTAAAACCCGCCTAGGGAATGGCTTGTGTGAGATCCAAAGGGAAGGGGACTTAAAAATCCCGGGGGTAAAATGGGCTTTATAGGGACTCCACGGGAAGGGGGCTTAGAGAAGCCCCCTTAGAAGCTTCCTAGAGAAGCTTCTAAGAAGCTTCAGGGTCTGCACACGACGGCGTGGCAACGTGGAGGCTTACTGGCCGGCGGCTAACGAGCCCAGGCAGCTGGCGTCTCCCTCTCCTCCACGGCACAGCTTCTTCTCCCTCCACGCCGGACTCCGCAGCTCTCCCCCTTCCACGGCCGCCTTCCTTCACGCCGCCTTCTCCTTCACGGCCCTTTCTTCATGGCCGTCTCCTTCACGACCCCCCCCCTCCTTCACGGCAGCCTGGCGACCTTCCCCTCCTTCACGGCAGCCTGGCGACCTTCCCCTCCTTCACGGCAGCCTGGCGACCTCCCCGCTTTCCTTCAGCACGCGGCCTTTTTTTTTTTCCCCTTCCCCCCTTTGTCCACAGGGGGGTTCATATAGCCTTAGGGGAGGGAAGGGAAGCTCCACCACGTGGAGGATTCATGCCATTCCCTCCTCATGCATTCCCTACATCACTCTCCCTTAGGCCATTCCTCTCCACACTCCCTCTCCTCCAGCCATGCATCGGCTGGGGGAAGGAATAATAATAATAAAAATTGCCTAAAATTTATCCAATTGCCCCTTCAAAAAGGGTGTTCCCTCGCGGCTTTTACGGACTTCAACCCCAGCCTCTAATTCACAATGTGGAGGCCTCATTTTTGAGCGTGCATGGTATGGATTAAGCTACCAATAATTACGATGTAGGGGATAACCTTGCACAGGATTTACGCAGTGTGCGGGAAGTCAATATTCACGAGTGGGAATATTACATTCTCTCCCCCTTGGAGGAATCGATATGTCCTCATCTCGAGATGAACTAGGGATATTGATGGTTGAGAGAGCTTTCATCTATCCAGTTAGCATCCTCTTCGGGATAATCTTTCCACTGGACGAGGCATTCTTTCAAGGTTCTAGATCTTAACTGCCCCTCCCTAACATCTAAAATCTTATCCGGTCTTAGTTCAAGTGCTCCTTGACTAGGCATTACAACTTGTTGGTCATCAAGTACATGATTTGGGTTGGGTACATATTTTTTTAAGAGACTAATATGGAATACATTGTGAACTTTTAGGTTATCTGGAAGTTGCAATTTATAAGCATTGGGTCCTAGGCATTTGAGGATTTTATACGGACCACAATACCTTGGACTTAGCTTCTTGCATTCACCTAGAGATAAAGAGCTCCTCTTGGGGCGTACACGAATGAAAACCATGTCTCCTTCTCCGAAGACCCTCTCTTGGCATTTCAAATCCGCATATGCCTTTTGTCTATCTTTGGCTGCTTGTATGTCTTGTCTTATTGACTTTATTTGGTCATCCATGTCCTCCAACATTTGTCTTGAAGCTTCCACCCTTAGGGTAGGATCAGAAAAGTTTAGGGGACTTCGACAATCATGACCATACAATGCCTGGAAAGGGATCATTTGAATGCTCTGCTGGTAAGAAGCATTGTAGGCAAATTCTACTAACGGCAAGTACTGAATCCATCTCTTTGGCTCTCGACAGCAGTAAGCCCTAAGCATATCCTCAATGATTTGATTTACTCGCTCTGTTTGGCCATCTGTTTGGGGATGGTAGGCAGTGCTAAAACAGAGTTGAGTTCCAATAGCTTCAAAGATAGCTCTCCAGAAGTGTGAAGTGAAAAGAGAATCTCGATCGCTAATGATCCTTCTAGGTAGCCCATGTAGCTTGAATATCTCTTTGATAAACACTCTTGCGATGTCGGAGGCTTTATAGTTTGTCTTTACTGGAATCAGGTGTGCAACCTTGGTAAGCATGTCAACTACAACCATAATGGAGTTGTATCCTCCTTGGACTTGGGGTAAGCCCACCACAAAATCCATACTGATGAATTCCCATTTCATTTGGGGAATGTCAAGTGGTTGCAATTTTCCTGGCATCATGACATGTTCAGCCTTGATACGTTGGCAAGACAAACATTCAGTGACATATTTGAGAACGTCACCTTTGAGCCTCTCCCAATGATAGCTCTTCCTAACTGAATTAAGAGTTTTTGCATAGCCAGGATGTCCTGCGAAAGGGGAATCATGAGCTTCCCATAATATCTTCTGCTTAAGTGCCTGGCTTGTTGGTATACATAGCCTTGTTCTGTAATAGACAAGTCCATTATCAGTGGAAAATTCCCGATACTTAGCTTGTGACTTCAGATTCTGCTCTTTGGTAGCTATTTCTTTTATCATGGTTTGGTAGGCCAAATCATGGCATGCTTCCTCTCTAGCTAGTTTGAGTATAGGGTTACTTGGCATAGATACCTTTGTAGCCAGAGATCTGGCCGTGGATGGATTCTGCAAGATTAGGGAGTTTAGGAATGCCTTGCGACTGAGTGCATCGGCAACTACATTCTCTTTCCCTGGTCGATACTTGATTTCAAAGTCATACTCCTCCAATACTTCAATCCATCGACGTTGCCTCATGTTGAGCTCGTTCTGGGTAAAAATCCATTTGAGACTCTTATGATCGTTACTAGAGTAAACTTGTTACCCAACAGGTAGTGTCTCCAAAGCTTTAGAGCATGGATGACAGCTAATAACTCCAGATCATGCGTGGCATAATTCTTTTCATGACTCTTCAATTTCCTTGAAGAATATGCTACGGGATGACCTTCCTGCATGAGTACACACCCCAAGGCAAGAATGCTGGCATTAGTTACTACCTCGAACTCCTTATTGAGGTCGGGAAGTTTCAGAATAGGTGCTGATACCAAACATTGCTTCAATTGGTCGAAGCTATTTTGCTCGGGAGTTGACCATGTAATAGAAGTCTGCTTCTTTAGTAAGTCGGTAAGAGGTGCTGCAATCAAAGCATAGTTTTTGATAAAGACCCTATACCATCCCGTCAAGCCAAGAAAACTGCGTATTTCTTTGACGGATACTGGTACTGGCCATTCAAGCACATCTCTGACTTTGGCTGGATCTACTGATATTCCTTCTGATGATACTATGAATCCTAGATATTCAATCTGACATTTGAAGAATGCACACTTCTTCATTTTTGCATACAGCTTATGAGACCTCATTGTCTCAAGGACAATCCGAAGTTGAGATTCATGATCTTCTTCCTGTTTAGAATAGACTAAAGTATCATCGAAGAAGACAAGCACGAAGTCATCAAGATATGGTCTAAAAATATCCTGCATTAATCTATTGAAGGTGGCAGGTGCATTTGTAAGCCCGAATGACATAACCAAGAATTCAAAGTGCCCATATCTTGTATTGAAGGCCGTTTTTGGAATATCTTCATCCTTGATCCTAATTTGGTAATAACCTCACATGAGATCAATTTTGGAGAAGATCTTTGCACCTTGAAGGCGATCGAGAAGCTCATCTATTCTAGGAATAGGATACTTGTTCTTGACTGTTGATTGATTCAACCCACGGTAATCAATACATAGTCAAAGTGTTCCATCTTTCTTTTTCTGGAACAGTACTGGTGCTTCCCATGGTGACTGTTAGGACGGATGTAGCCCTAATCTAGTAGTTGCTTGAGTTGTTCCTTCAACTCAATTGCTTTCCGTATAGACATTCTATAGGGTCTCTTCGCAATTGGCGCAGCTCCTATTACTAGCTTGATCTCACGATCTACTTCACTTTGAAGCGAGAGTTCTGTTAACTCTTCAGAAACTACGTCCACGTATTCCTTCAACCAAGTGACCAAATCACTTTACTTCTTTATCAATATTCATAGTCAAGACAATCAGAAAAAAAAAGTTTTATTCCATTCATATCAACATAGCCCTTTCGAGGTATAATTATTTCTTGGGGCGATGGAACAAGTTGATACATTAATTTGAGGAGAATAAGATATTGTTGCATTCAGCTACAGGAACTGAGTAGTAGTACGGATTGGGGTCATCGATTTTCAGGAATCGATAGTTCATTGGAAGATTAGGGTATCTTTTCCTTTGATATCCCTTCTTCACATGACGTCCCAAAACCTTGATTCGGTCGGTAGGGATTCTTTGAATCACTTCCCCGTACACATACTTATTCTGGTTAACCCTTCGACCTCCAACCTGTAGGGTCACGTTTGCGTGAGCCTCAACAAAGATGAACATCTTTACGATCTTCAAATCCTCCATCCACTTGATTCTCTTCAAGTTAATTTGAAGGTACGCAGGTTGATAGGCAGTTATGTAATAGATCCCTGTAACACCCATCCATCTCCGTTCCACGTACACAGGCGATGGATTGTAAATGCGGTCTAGGATGTTCATCATCTCAACCCTTTGTCGATAATCCGTGGAATGCATCGCGGTCATAAACATGACTCGGAACACTAAGAATTTGTTCCATGCTTCATAATTCTGCAAGACAGCATTGAAAGTAAGGAAATGTTTGGGACAGTGGCATTTGCTTTACTTCGTCTTATTAAAATTTCTTAAAAACCAGTCTTTTGTTAGTTTGCTCTGATACCAACTGTAACGTGTCCGCTAGAATCCTCTAGGACACGTCTTGGCAGTCCATCGGAAAGGCTGTCTAGAGAACTCCGCCCGGCACTCCCATGGAATGTTACGGGTTTTGCAATCTAGGTCTTTCCGCGTCTACCACGTAGCGGAAGTGTCCTCTCGTTTCCCATTCTCCTTGAACCAAGTGCAGCGTGAATCCGCTTCGGACCTGGCGTTCTGCGTAAAGTAATTCGCTCGGGTCTGACGCTAGTTGCTGCTAGCTAATGACCAAACAGGAAAACCTTAATTCCGGTCGATCCTAAGTGGGAAACGGCCAGGACACTTCCGCTACGTGGTAGACGCGGAAAGACCTAGATTGCAAAACCCGTAACATTCCATGGGAGTGCCGGGCGGAGTTCTCTAGACAGCCTTTCCGATGGACTGCCAAGACGTGTCCTAGAGGATTCTAGCGGACACGTTACAGATATTTACTAGAGATATTATCTACAATATCAAAAATAGGCTAAACTTGTCCAAAAATCTATTATTTTTTAACCATCCACACTACAGACATTGGCACTAATGACTAATAGGGAATTGGCTCTCTAGATCAATAAGAAAGCCGAATGATGATGCACTCTAGAGTTTTTCACATTGTGTCTGCGTAGCAATACGACACCGTGTCGACCAAAAGTGGGTGCATAGGTTACAGATTTCAAATCTATAAATTTTTATTGTTTTTTTAGGAAGAAAATATACGTATTATCTATCAATAGGTTACATATTACATGTACTATTGATGAGTAGTCAATGAAAAAGGTTACTTCGTGTAATCATTGTGCACTTGTTGTGATAGGTTGTAGAAGACTTGCTCACCATTTTGTATCATTTTTCTGATAATGACCAGGAATAGTGAAAACCCCATCATTGAGAAGCTAGACAAAAATAACTATCCATCATTAAAGTTCTATGTGACAAACTTATCGGAAAGTACTTTCACAAGTTCGTTTTAGGTAGGAGCTAGAGCTAAGTGACCATGCAACTACACATGAATTAAAGGCATGGAAAGAATGGAATGCAAAGGACAAAAAGGTGATGTATTGGCTATGTGCAATCATTGATAATACTATGAAGGGACATATTAGAAATGTAGAAACTTCACATGCAACTTGGACAATATTTGAGAATGTGTTTTCAATAAAAGGCATGGAAGATTCAACTCAAGCAAGAGTTGAATATTTTGAAGAAAGAGAGAACATTTGTCAATAATTATGTTTTGAAGGCAAGGAGCATTACATATGCTTTGGTAGTGATTGTTGCAATGCTTGATGATAATGATTTAGTTTCATCTACTTTGGGTGGTCTTAATAGTGAGAAGACTTAAAAATCAGTTATCACTTTTGTAAATATAAAGAAGCTATTTCCTGATTTTGATGACTTGATCTCTCTCATAATCATCAAAGAGATCAATATGCAGGGAGAATCATATGAAAGAAGTTATGAACAAGTCCAAGCATTTTACTCAAGCTCAAGAAGGGAATGTAGCGGATCCTCATCGACAGATTTTGGGTGTGGACATGCTAGTGAAAACTAACAAAATGTGTTAAATTAGTAATTTAGTGAAATGCAATTTTTAAGAGGCCCTGGAAACTTTAGAGATAGGGGATCTCTAGAAGAGGAAGAGATGGATGGGAAAATAGAGATTCTTGTAGTTTTAGTATTGTTTGTCATTATTGTGGCAAAACAAGTCATGTTGCAGCCCATTGTTACACTAAGAAGGATGATATCCGCATTGGTGAGTTGAAATAAGGTTCTCTTAATGATAAAATGAAAAAAAAAAAGCATCATTTTATTATGCAACATATGACGAATGCTATTATAAGAAATAGAATACGTGATGATACATGGTATGTCAATTCAAGCACATCTAATCATATGATCAATCATGCTGATTTGAAGCGATTGAGGATTTACAAAATCTAAGTTGTGTGCAGATGGGTGATGATTCACACCACCCAATTGTACACATTACGAAGGTTCCCTTGTCGTTGCATGATGGTTGTACAAAGAGTCTATCAAATGTTTTACATGTACCATCAATCACAAAGAACTTAGTGTCTATTGACCAAATGGTAGAGAAAGGTTTGCAAGTTTGATTTAATACAATTTAAAGATTGTTTTATTGAAGACTTTGATGACAAGTGTAGGTTGGTAGCAAAACAAAGTAGAGTTGGCCACATGTTCACTTAAGATACCACAATTCTTGTTATGAATGTTGTTATGTATGCTAAAGGAAAAGGAGTGGTTGTAGATATTAAAATATGGCATAAACCTATTGAACATGCAAATGTTCAAAGGCTAAAATTAATGCAATCCAAAGGATTGGTTATAGGGTTGTCTACTTTCAGAGTTGCAAAATTTCATAAGGTATTTGAAACATGTTAGTTTGATAAGCATGCAAGACAAAAAAAATTTGCATGACAAATATGTAAATAAAAGTATACTTGATGTTATGTGTGCAAATATTTGGAGGCCTACATAGAATATATGTCTTGGTGGTAGCAAATACTTTATTACGTTTATTGGTGATTATTCAAGAAAGATATGGGTACATTTCATGAAGGAAAAAAAATCTATGTGAGCACCTAAAAAATTTTGAGGTTGATATTGAAATAGAAACATACTTAAAAGTTAATTAATTAAACTCCTCCACAGCGAAATGGAGTTGCAAAAAGGAAAAATAGATATATTGCAAAAGTGGTGTAATGTGTCCCCCTGTCCACTTGTAGGACACATCTTAGCAGCCCATCGGGAAGAGAGTCTAAAAAGCACTTCTCAGCACTCCCAAGGAATGTCATGGGGTTTGCGATCTAGGTCTTCCCAAGTCTGCCACAAAGCGGAAGCATTCCGGCTGTTCCCACTTAGGACCAACCTGAATCACGATTTTCCTACTGGTCAACATCCTAGAAGGTAACTAGCGTTGAGCCCTAGATGAACTACTTGTGCAGAAACGTCAGGGTCGTGACTTTTTCTTGGAAAATCGCTGGTTTACTTTCACTGAGTACAAGGTTCAATCGTAGGTTTTCTTTCCTAAGCCTTTCATTCTCTATCCTATATGCCTTGTAGCTAATTTGGACTTCCTCAAGTCTATCCTTAGTGTAATGGAGGATGCCCTATTTATACTCGAGCTTTTTCTAAATTGCTACTTCTCTTTGATGGGCGCTTTGGGTTTCCACTTTCAAGGCACACTCCCTCTCCTCCATTTCCTTTTTAAATTGTTTCTTTGGGAGGTTTTCTTTTTATGGCCAAGATTTGTAGATTTTTTCTTATAGAGACTCCTTATTTTCTTGTAATGCTCTTTGGATGGTTTCATCCCATGTAGCCTTGGCTATGTTGAGTTTCTCCCTTTTTGTTTGGAGTTGCGCTTCCTTCTCCTCAAGTTGTTCTTACAATTATGTTTCTTATTTATCTTTTTCTATAATGAAGATCCTATAGTCCTCTCGCAAGTTAACTAGTTTTCATGCAAATCCTAATTTTATTAAGCGCATTAGTCTTTGGCCTCTTCATATCCTCATACATTCTCTCTAGGATTTCTATTCTTCCTACCCTTTCCCATGTCATTTTGGATGGCTATGCATACTCTTCATGGACTTTGCATGCTATGAATCCACAAGTCTAGGTTTTCTTCCTAATTTTGATTTACGTCTTAATCTTACGATTGTGCATGGATCATTTATAAAATTAGGATGCACTTTTTTGATTGAAATACTTTGGCTAATAGCTCACGATTGAAGAATTCGGTCATTGGTATTTTTCAATGAAACGAACAAAAAAAGAGCATAAGATCTCTATGCATTCTTAGCAAGTGGTTTTTATGCATTGCAAAGCAACGAATTTAGATAAACTAATGACCATCTTTACAAGTCGAAATTATGGTAGTACACTTCGATTATGCATGGAAAGAATAAATTGCATGTCGCATTATTAGAAATCTTTTCTTCACATGAGGTTGCTAATAACCATAGGAATTTGCAAGGCATGGAAATGATTCTAGGGCTGCATGAAGTAGATTAATCTCTAGGAAATTGGCATAAAACTCAAATCAATTACGTAAGTAGTTACGGGAGGTTGTGTAAATTTAGCATACAAATAATTCATTCAGAAAATGAAATTAGAAAAAGGCTGCATGGTTTGTTTTAACATAAACCCTAAATGCTTAGCAGCATGAATCGTGAATGCATCAATGGAAATTATGCCGTAACTTAACATATGCTTTGATCTTAACCAGAAAAGTTAGGGTTTGTAAATCTAATCATACGTAGGCAATGAATCATGTGATTACGAGAACGGTATCATAAATATATTCAAGAATAGACAAGTAAATTGGTTTACCCTAAACACCTAAACCGCGAAGGACTTGCTTAGGAATGGTTAAATCGAGGCATCATATCCTGAGATTTAACTAGGGTTTAGCACGTTGGGGACGTGATCTAGTCGCACTTATTGCCAAGTTGAAACTCTCATACCCTAAAGACTTGTCCACATTCACGGAATGTAGGGACAATAGGATATACTTGCAAGAAATGATCTAGGGTTTCTACCCTAAGGATCACTCGCTAAAAAGATGAAACTCGGTTTAAATTGCAACCCTAGGACCAAAAATGTCGGCCTAGTGCAATCAGGAACAAATTGGATATGAAGACACCCTAACCCCGTTTCCTATCTAATCATGATTCGGTGATTAGAAGACACCATTTCATGGGTAAAACAGTCCCATGGATTAGATGCGACACTTGAGCAACAAGTTCCAGAGTCGCATGTTCTTGTGGTTTGACCACAAGGGAATGGCCAATTCCTCGGAATGAGATTGGCAGATTTCTACGCCAGTTTATCTTGCAAGAGGATGAGTAGTCATCCTGTTATAGCATCTTTCTCGAGAAAAGTGACCAAGATAAGAAAATTAGATATTTGCTTGGAAGCAAGGTGTAAAAGTCCGCATGAAAATAATTGATTGGGCTTTTGAAAATTTTTTATTTTATTTCCCCCCCTTATCCCTCCAGCCGACTGATAAGCTGGAGGGGGGAGGGGAATAGAAGGAGTTACGAAGCTCCTTGGTGGAGCTTGTGGAGGGAGGGAGGGAATGCTTGTTGACACGCAGAAGGAGAAGATCCCCCTCCCTCCACTATTTAAATGAGGGGAGGGGAGGGGCCGCAGGACAGAGAAGGCTGGGGGGGAGACCGTGAGGAGAATTGACGCCTTGCCGAAGTTCGTATCGCTGTGAAGAGGGAGGGGACGGGACGCTGTTGATTGGCCGCCAGGGCAGCAGATAGGAGCCGCCTCCAAATCCCCCCCGTCAGGTCGGACGACCATAACCACCCCCCCAAAGCCTCCGGAAGCTTGGAAGCTTCCAAAGGGGGGGGCCTCTTTAAACCCCCTTCCTATACCCTACTACCCCCTTTGCTTTTTTTTTTTTTTCCCGGGGTTAAAATCCCTTAAGCCCCTTTCATTTTCCCTCCCCCGTGCTAAAACCCTTTCCCCTGGATTTCAAAAATTTTCACCCCCTCCTTGTACGTTATGAAGCCCTTTTAACCCCCATATCCAAAACCCTTTTCCATGGGTATTAGAACCCCCTCCGCCGGGATTTAAAAATCCCTTAAATCCCCTTTCACCCTCGTACTAAAGCCCTTTTATTTCACTTGGAGTCACTTTCCCCCCCCCCCCCCCCCCCCGAGCACAAAGGCCTAAGGGTCTTATTACTTCTTTACCTGTGTATAGTCCCTAAAAGACCTATCCCCTTGGCTTTGGAATCACTCTTCCTGTGGCCTCTTAAAACCACTTCTCCCGTGATTACCCCTTAAGCCTTTACCTTGGCATCAAAAACCTTTCACCCTCCCCCATGTGTAAGCCGCCATAAGCCCTTTTTCTCCAAGTTTGACCTAAGGGCCCTTAGACCCTTACTTATAATCTTTACGGCTATTATTTTTCCTTAAAGCTCTCCTACACCTTGTGTCTTCTCCACACCTTGTTATTTCCGTTTGTGCGAGCTTACAAAGACCATTAAGCCTTCCCCATGGCTTTAATGGGTCTTAGTTGTAAAAGTTTCTAAAAATACCCTTTTCAATTCCCGAATTCAAGGAGGGAAACCTTCCAAAAACTACTTTGACGAACGGTGCAAGGAGCGACGGTGGAGTTCTAAGGAGAAGTTGTAAAGCTGCTTCCACGTTCGACAGACCACACTTGCGATGCCTCCTAAGAAAGTCCAAGGTGTAGCCGCGGGAGGGTCATCTCCCGGTATCCATGTGGATATCTCACCTCAAAGCCAGGTTGTCTTCTTGATGTTAATTCGGGTTTTAGTCAATCATGCAAAGAAAAATTATCAAGGAAATATATATATTTGTTCAAATTAATTCTAACGAAGGAGTTAGCTTATGAATGACAATGTATTCAAATTAGCTTCCCTCAAATTGCATCAAGCATTATAAAATAATAGGCAATACTATCCATTTACTATAGTATTATAGTACTAAAATGAAGAAATTATATCTTGCTCCATTAGTCTTATTCTTTTCGCAACGGATCATGGCAAAATGACTAAATTCATGAAAAGTTTCTTTCAATGCTCAAATTACTAGAGAGTTATCTTTGCTAGTTGCAAGGCAACTGTTGTTAATTGGCATGAGTTTATCTTTAAAGAAAACGGAAGTTAAATGTTAGAAATTAACAAGTATAAAAATTAGACATACGAAATCATTTGGAAAGAAAATGTAATGGGGAATTGCTGGATGATACTTTATTAACACTTTTCCCCTGCAAATTGAGGACTTGGAACAAATAAAGTGTGTATTCACCAATTCCTTAGCTAGGTATTTAGGAGTATCGTCACTCTTTGTATCATCATGACATTATGCTATATGCCAAATTAAACTGTATTGATTGAGAAAGTAATCAAAGATAGTAAAACCGTGACAAGACGAGTAAGATTACCTTCCTAAAGCTGACCAAACCAATCTTTCCGAAAGATAACTGGACCAATCTAAACATAGAAACATTCATACCCTAAAACACTCGACTACTTACCTTACCGCAAGGACAATAAACTCATAACGATAAGAAATTAGGGTCGTCCCTAAGGTTCTCAAATAAAGAAACCCTAGGCCTGACATACGTCAGATTAAGGAGTCTAAATAGATTATTCCATCGTCTGACTTGCGCAACATATATAAAATCATTTTGTGATTGATTCACAAAAAGAAAAGGGAAAAACCCTTTTCAAAGACGGCAGATCCTTACGCAAGTTATCTTGCAAAAAGACGTAGTTTTTGGATATCCTTCAAAATAAGAAAAGTTGTAAAATAGGAACTAGCATATCTAAGGTACCTTATGGTAAACCAAACTAGGTATACCCTACATCCGAATGTAAGGGATCTTGCCAAGTTACAAGACATCTTAAGAATGACTGCTGATACACTCAAAAAGGAAAGAACACTTCTTTAGCAGTTTGCCATACAACTGGGTTGGTTAATGGAAATGTTTGTGCTTGCTAGAGATTTTAGAGCTCTGTTTGATTTATGAATTACAAATCAAATAAGTATCTATACTTCAGGTTAAAAGCCTGAAGGGAGAGGCAACTTCAGTTACCCCCGACTGCCTACCTGACCCTAACCAAGGGGGTTGTTTGACCGTGCCAGGAACGTGGTTCGAACCCGCCGCGAGAGGTCTCTCTGTTCAGTTCTACTTGGAGCAGGAGGACGCTTGGGTGCCAGGGGGGGCTCTAGCCGTAAATCCCTCACGTTCCGGGTCCTGCACAAGGGGCTAACGCGACTCGGGATTGGATCCCGCAGCCCGTATACTAGTTGACGGGCAGAAGCTTGGAATAGTGATCCCTGGAGATTACTTGTTAGCCTCCGGGCAGATTATGGATAAGCCTTTGGGCGGAACTTCTTGTAATTCAAAGATAAAATGATGAGATGTTGAAAGAACTTGCTTGATATTGTTTTTATATGTCACGTGATAAGATTACGTGAAGGAACCAGTGCTTAAACAAGATTAATTAAAGAAGCTGATTGTTATATGTTAAATTAATGTGTTAGATAATTACATAACTAAAACAAACGGAGGAAAGTGCGGAGGATGGACCATGGGTCCGTCGTACGGTTGGGTGGTCCCGGTTAGCCGGGAACTTTTCTCATAAATCTCGAAAGACAGCGGAATGATCATCATCATCAAAAAGAATAACGAGAACGATGACCTAGAGTTACGTCTTACCCGATTTACGTTGTTTTAGGGGAACGAAATGGGACTATGCCTTATGGCAGAGAGGTTGAGCTTTGCATCCCTCTCGTTTCCCATTCTCCTTGAACCAGGTGCAGCGTGAATCCGCTTCAGACCTGGCGTTTCTGCGTAAAGTAGTTCGCTCGGGTCTGACACTAGTTGTTGTTAGCTAGTGACCCATTAGGAAAACCCTAATTCCGGTCGATCCTAAGTGGAAACGGCCAGGATACTTCCGCTACGTGGCAGACGCGGGAAGAACTAGATCGCAAAACCCGTAACATTCCATGGGAGTGTCGGGTGGAGCTTTCTAGACATCCTTTCCGATGGACTGCTAAGACATGTCCTGGATGATACTAGGGGACACGTTACAGTTGGTATCAGAGCTGACCAACAACGGAATTGTTTTTATGAGATCTCAATAAAATGAAGTAAAGAAATTGTTGCTGTCCAAACATTTCCTCATCTTCAATACTGTCTTGCAGAACTATGAAGCGTGGAACAAGTTTTTGGTGTTCCGGGTCATGTTTATGACTGCAATGCATTCTCCGCATTATAGACAAAGAGTTGGGATGATGAACATCCTGGAGCAGATTTATAATCCATCACCTTTATATATAGAACAAAGATGGACTGGATCTTCAGGAATCTACTACATAGCTGCCCACCGGTTCGCTTATCTACAGACCGACCTAAAGAGGATCAAGTGGTTGGAAGACTTGAAAGTCGTGAAGTTGTTCATTTTTGTGGAAGCTCACGTAAATTTGACTTTACATATTCAAGGTCGGAGGGTTGAAATGAACTCATATGTATATGAGGAAGTAACCCGTGTAATCCCAGCTGACAGGATTAAGGTGTTGGGCCGCCATGAGAAGTATGGATTCCAACGAAAAGGATATCCTGAACTTCCAATGAATTATCGATTCCTAAAGATCCATGACCCAAAACCCTACTATTACACAGTTCCTGTAGACAAATGCAATACAATGTTGTTCTCCCCAAACTAAATGTAATGATTGGATTATCAACACACGAGACGTTGTATAAAAGCTACGCCCATGCAAATATAAATAATGACTTCTTTTATCAATATCTGACTGTGCATCAGAGTTGTTAAAAAGTTAAGTAGCTTCTTGATTTACGAGATAACTGAACTAAAGATAAGCTAACATCAATTATCATATAATAACATTATGAAAAAAACTTTTATCCAGGCACAACCCCAGGTACAGGTCCCAAATTCGCCCCCTACATCAAGTACTGATGTGATCTAGGAGAAGAAGTTCCTCCTCAAGCAGATAAAGCCACCCGAGTTTGATGGGAGAGGCAGATTCGTCCAGTCTGATGCTGAAATTTGGATTGAATCTATGGAGGATTACTTTGAAGCAGCTGGTACTGCACCTACCAATCAGGCCATGCTCGCCAAATTAAAACTCACCGGTGAAGCTAGACTATGGTGGAAACAATGGTGCAGGGATCAAGGGACTTCAGAGGGGTTCGTTACCTGGGAGAAGTTAAAGAAAACTGTGCAGGGGAGATATTTTCCACCTGCTTATCGTACAAAAAAAATGAATGAGTTCTACGAGCTAAAACAGCTAGGACTCACCCTTGACGCATACTACTCTAAATTAGTCTCACTCTTAAAGTATGCGCCACAGATGGACATGACGCAGCAGGTGTCCAAATTTTGTGCAGGCTTAAATCCACCCGTAAATACCCGTCTCGAATCTATGCGTCCGTCAGATCTTCAGGATGCACTCATTCGAGCGGCACCTATAATTCAGGAAGTGCAAGTTAGACCAAGGGGTAACAAAAATTGGTCCTATAGCGACCCGAACAGAGGAACATTTAGACCCCAAGTGAAGAGAGTTCAAGGTCACAATCAGGGACAAAGGAAGAAAGCAAGGACAAATAACGTCAACAACTTTGTTCCTACTCAAAGTAATGGTCGAAACCTCCGATGTTTCCACTGCAACGAACTCGGTCACTTCAAAAGGCAATGTCCCAAGCTTAGCGAGGGACATCGTCAAGGTGCAGGCCGCGGTCAAGGAGCCGCTACCCGTGGAAGAGGAAGAACTGCCTGCATGACCAATAGGCAAAGATGCGAAGCAGAAGACGAGGAAGATCCGACTATGGAAGCAGAATTCGAAAGAGCGACAGTCCATGCCGCTTT
Source organism: Lygodium microphyllum (assembly GCF_053477565.2). Lineage (NCBI taxonomy): Eukaryota > Viridiplantae > Streptophyta > Polypodiopsida > Schizaeales > Lygodiaceae > Lygodium > Lygodium microphyllum. The sequence continues at coordinate 145,439,874 of NC_141136.1, read as the reverse complement.
ACACAAGAAGGGGCCGAATCGCCAGTTCTCGGTGATTCAAACACCGTCGGACTATCAAGGTAAAGGTTTCAAAACCTTGATTGATTGTGGCAGTACACATTCCTTTATCTCACCAGCATGTGCAAAAAGATTAGGAATAGCCACAGTAGAAGCACCTACCCTACTTGTGGAATTGGCAAACGGTCGTGAGGTAACTTGTACCAGGCAAACTGCTAAGGAAGAATTCTTTCTGGGAGGAAAGAAAACCTCAGTCAAATTCAGAGTCATGAATTTAGGTATCCATGAGTGTCTACTCGGGATGGATTGGCTTAAGCCTAATGACGCCCACATCCACTGTGGAAAGGGTCAAGTTTCCTTTCGAAACTCTGAAAGGGAGTTTGTTACAACTCAAGGTGAGGTAGGAGTGCCAAGAATCCAGTTAGCCAAAGTATCGCAGATCATAAAAGGAGTCAGAAAAGGATTACCCGTTTATCTGATCAAACTTAACAAGTTAGATCAAAATCAAGAGTCTCATGAAGGACCTTCTTGGCTAAAGGAATACGCTGACGTATTCCCTGAGGAATTGATTGAACTTCCGCCTCCAAGAGAAGTTGATCATGAAATTAGGCTAGTGCCTGGAGCTGCGCCAATTGCAAAGAGACCTTATAGAATGCCCATACCGGAAGCTATTGAGTTGAAGGAACAACTCAAGTAACTGTTAGATCAGGGTTACATCCAGCCTAGCAACTCACCATGGGGAGCTCCAGTACTATTCCAGAAAAAGAAAGATGTGACACTTCGACTATGTATTGATTACCATGGGTTGAATCAATCAACAGTCAAGAACAAGTATCCTATTCCTAGAATAGATGAGCTTCTTGATCACCTTCAAGGTGCAAAGATCTTCTCCAAGATTGATCTCAGATCAGGCTACTATCAAATAAGGATCAAGGAAGAAGATATTCCAAAAACGGCCTTCAATACAAGATATGGGCACTTTGAGTTCTTGGTTATGTCATTCGGGCTTACAAATGCACCTGCCACCTTTAATAGATTAATGCAGGATATTTTTAGACCATATCTTGATGATTTCGTACTTGTCTTCTTTGATGACACTTTAGTCTATTCTAAATAGGAAGAAGATCATGAACCTCAACTACGGATTGTCCTTGAGACAATGAGGTCTCATAAGTTGTATGCAAAAATGAAGAAGTGTGCATTCTTCAAGTGTCAGATTGAATATCTGGGATTCATAGTATCATCAGAGGGAATATCAGTAGACCCAGCCAAAGTCAAGGATGTGCTTGAATGGCCAATACCAATATCCGTTAAAGAAATACGTAGCTTTCTTGGCTTGACAGGATGGTATAGGGTCTTTATCAAAAACTATGCTTTGATTGCAGCACCTCTTATAGACTTACTAAAGAAGCAAACTTCTATTACATGGTCAACTCCCGAACAAAATAGTTTCGACAAATTAAAGAAATGTTTGGTATCAGCACCTATTCTAAAACTCCCTGACCTCAATAAGGAGTTCGAGGTAGTAACTGATGCCAGCATTCTTGCCTTGGGGTGTGTACTTATGCAGGAAGGTCATCCAGTAGCATACTCTTCAAGGAAATTGAAGAGTCATGAAAAGAATTATGCCACACATGATCTGGAATTATTAGCTATCATCCATGCTCTAAAGCTTTGGAGACACTACCTATTGGGTAACAAGTTTACTCTAGTAACCGATCATAAGAGTCTCAAATGGATTTTTACCCAGAACGAGCTCAACATGAGGCAACGTCGGTGGATTGAAGTATTGGAGGAGTATGATTTTGAAATCAAGTACCGACCAGGGAAAGAGAATGTAGTTGCCGATGCACTCAGTCGCAAGGCATTCCTAAATTCCCTAATCTTGCAGAATCCATCAACGGCCAAATCTCTGGCTACAAAGGTATCTATGCCAAGCAACCCTATACTGGAACTAGCTAGAGAGGAAGCAAGCCATGATTTGGCCTACCAAACAATGATAAAAGAAATATCTACCAAGGAGCAGAATCTGAAGTCACAAGCTAAGTATCAGGAATTTTCCATTGATAATGGACTTGTCTACTACAGAACAAGGCTGTGTATACCAACAAGCCAGTCACTTAAGCAGAAGATATTATGGGAAGCTCATGATTCCCCTTTCGCAGGACATCATGGCTATGCAAAAACTCTTAATGCAGTTAGGAAGAGCTACCATTGGGAGAGGCTCAAAGGTGACATTCTCAAATATGTCACTGAATGTTTGTCTTGCCAACGTATCAAGGCCGAACATGTCATGATGCCAGGCAAAATGCAACCACTTGACATTCCCCAAATGAAATGGGAATTTATCAGTATGGATTTTGTTGTGGGCTTACCCCAAGTCCAAGGAGGATACAATTCTATTATGGTTGTAGTTGACATGCTTACTAAGGTTGCACACCTGATTCCAGTAAAGACAAACTATAAAGCCTCCGACATTGCAAGATTGTTTATCAAGGAGATATTCAAGCTACATGGGTTACCTAGAAGAATCATTAGCGATCGAGATTCTCTCTTCACATCACACTTCTGGAGAGCTATCTTTGAAGCTATTGGGACTCAACTCTGTTTTAGCACCGCCTACCATCCCCAAACGGATGGACAAATAGAGCGAGTGAATCAAATCATTGAGGATATGCTTAGGGCATACTGTTGTCGAGAGCCGAAGTGGTGGATTCAATACTTGCCGTTAGTTGAATTTGCCTACAATGCTTCTTACTAGCAGAGAATTCAAATGACCCCTTTCCAGGCATTGTATGGTCATGATTGTTGAAGTCCCCTAAACTTTTCTGATCCAACCCTAAGAGTTGAAGCTTCAAGACAAATGTTGGAGGACATGGATGATCAAATAAGGTCAATAAGACAAGACATACAAGCAGCCAAGGATAGACAAAAGGCATAGCAGATTTGAAACGTCAAGAAAGAGTCTTCAAAGAAGGAGACATGGTCTTCATTCGAGTACGCCCTAAAAAGAGTTCTCTATCCCTAGGAGAATGCAAGAAGCTAAGTCCAAGGTATTGTGGGCCGTATAAAATCCTCAAATGCCTAGGACCCAATGCTTATAAATTGCAACTCCCTGAGAACCTAAAGGTTCATAATGTATTCCATATCAGTCTATTAAAAAAATATATACCCAATCCTAATCATGTACTTAATGACCAACAAATTGGAATGCCTAGCCAAGGAGTCCTTGAACTAAAGCCAGAAAAGATCTTAGATGTTAGGGAAAGACAGTTAAGATCTAGAACCTTGAAAGAATGCCTTGTCCAGTGGAAAGATTATCCCCAAGAGGATGCCACTTGGGCAGATGAAGGCACTCTCAACCATCAATATCCCCAGTTTATCTCGAGATGAGGACATCTCGATTCCTCCAAGGGGGAGAGAATGTAAAAGTCCACATGAAAATAATTGATTGGGCTTTTGAAAAAAATTTATTTTATTTCCCCCCCTTATCTCTCCAGCCGACTGACGAGCTAGACGGGGGAGGGGAATAGAAGGAGTTACGAAGCTCCTTGGTGGAGCTTGTGGAGGGAGGGAGGGCATGCGTGTTGACACGTAGAAGGAGAAGATCCCCCTCCCTCCACTATTTAAACAAGGGGAGGGGAGGGGCCGCAGGACAGAGAAGGCCGGGGGGGAGACCGTGAGGAGAATCGACGCCTTGCCGAAGTTCGTATCGCTGTGAAGAGGGAGGGGATGGGACGCTATTGATTGGCCGCCAGGGCAGCAGATACGAGCCGCCTCCAAATCCCCCCCGTCAGGTCGGACGACCATAACCACCCCTCCAAAGCTTCTGGAAGCTTGGAAGCTTTCAAAGGGGGGGGCCTCTTTAAACCCCCTTCCTATACCCTACTACCCCCTTTGTTGTTTTTTTTTTTTCCCGGGGTTAAAATCCCTTAAGCCCCTTTCATTTTCCCTCCCCCGTGCTAAAACCCTTTCCCCTGGATTTCAAAAATTTTCACCCCCTCCTTGTACGTTATGAAGCCCTTTTAACCCCCATATCCAAAACCCTTTTCCATGGGTATTAGAACCCCCTCCGCCGGGATTTAAAAATCCCTTAAATCCCCTTTTACCCTCCTACTAAAGCCCTTTTCTTTCACTTGGAGTCACTTTTCCCCCCCCCGAGCACAAAGGCCTTAAGGGTCTTATTACTTCTTTACCTATGTATAGTCCCTAAAAGACCTATCCCCTTGGCTTTGGAATCACTCTTCCTGTGGCCTCTTAAAACCACTTCTCCCGTGATTACCCCTTAAGCCTTTAGCTTGGCATCAAAAACCTTTCACCCTCCCCCATGTGTAAGCCGCCATAAGCCCTTTTTCTCCAAGTTTGACCTAAGGGCCCTTAGACCCTTACTGATAATCTTTACGGCTATTATTTTTCCTTAAAGCTCTCCTACACCTTGTGTCTTCTCCACACCTTGTTATTTCCGTTCGTGCGAGCTTACAAAGACCATTAAGCCTTCCCCATGGCTTTAATGGGTCTTAGTTGTAAAAGTTTCTAAAAATACCCTTTTCAATTCCCGAATTCAAGGAGGGAAACCTTCCAAAAACTACTTTGACGAACGGTGCAAGGAGCGACGGTGGAGTTCTAAGGAGAAGTTGTAAAGCTGCTTCCACGTTCGATGGACCACACTTGCGATGCCTCCTAAGAAAGTCCAAGGCATAGCCGCGGGAGGGCCATCTCTTGGTATCCATGTGGATATCTCACCTCAAAGCCAGGTTGTCTTCTTGATGTTAATTTGGGTTTTAGTCAATCATGCAAAGAAAAATTATCAAGGAAATATATATATTTGTTCAAATTAATTCTAACGAAGGAGTTAGCTTATGAATGACAATGTATTCAAATTAGCTTCCCTCAAATTGCATCAAGCATTATAAAATAATAGGCAATACTATCCATTTACTATAGCATTATAGTCCTAAAATGAAGAAATTATATCTTGCTCCATTAGTCTTATTCTTTTCGCAACGGATCATGGCAAAATGGCTAAATTCATGAAAAGTTTCTTTCAATGCTCAAATTACTAGAGAGTTATCTTTGCTAGTTGCAAGGCAATTGTTGTTAATTGGCATGAGTTTATCTTTAAAGAAAACGGAAGTTAAATGTTAGAAATTAACAAGTATAAAAATCAGACATACGAAATCATTTGGAAAGAAAATGTAATGGGGAATTGCTGGATGATACTTTATTAACACTTTTCCCCTGCAAATTGAGGACTTGGAACAAATAAAGTGTGTATTCACCAATTCCTTAGCTAGGTATTTAGGAGTATCGTCACTCTTTGTATCATCATGACATTATGCTATATGCCAAATTAAACTATATTGATTGAGAAAGTAATCAAAGATAGTAAAACCGTGACAAGACAAGTAAGATTACCTTCCTAAAGCTGACCAAACCAATCTTTCCAAAAGATAACCGGACCAATCTAAACATAGAAACATTCATACCCTAAAACACTAGACTACTTAACTTACCGCAAGGACAATAAACTCATAAAGATAAGAAATTAGGGTCGTCCCTAAGGTTCTCAAATAAAGAAACCCTAGGCCTGACATACGTCAGATTAAGGAGTCTAAATAGATTATTCCATCGTCTGACTTGCGCAACATATATGAAATCATTTTGTGATTGATTCACAAAAAGAAAAGGGAAAAACCCTTTTCAAAGACGGCAGATCCTTACGCAAGTTATCTTGCAAAAAGACGTAGTTTTTGGATATCCTTCAAAATAAGAAAAGTTGTAAAATAGGAACTAGCATATCTAAGGTACCTTATGGTAAACCAAACTAGGTATACCCTACATCCAAATGTAAGGGATCTTGCCAAGTTACAAGACATCTTAAGAATGACTGCTGATACACTCAAAAAGGAAAGAACACTTCTTTAGCAGTTTGCCATACAACTGGGTTGGTTAATGGAAATGTTTGTGCTTGCTAGAGATTTTAGAGCTCTGTTTGATTTATGAATTACAAATCAAATAAGTATCTATACTTCAGGTTAAAAGCCTGAAGGGAGAGGCAACTTCAGTTACCCCCGACTGCCTGCCTGACCCTAACCAAGGGGGTTGTTTGACCGTGCCGGGAACGTGGTTCGAACCCGCCGCGAGAGGTCTCTCTGTTGAGTTCTACTTGGAGCAGGAGGACGCTTGGGTGCCAGGGGGGGCTCTGGCCGTAAATCCCTCACGTTCCGGGTCCTGCACAAGGGGCTAACGCGACTCGGGATTGGATCCCGAAGCCCGTATACTAGTTGACGGGCAGAAGCTTGGAATAGTGATCCCTGGAGATTACTTGTTAGCCTCCGGGCAGATTATGGATAAGCCTATGGGCGGAACTTCTTGTAATTCAAAGATAAAATGATGAGATGTTGAAAGAACTTGCTTGATATTATTTTTATATGTCACGTGATAAGATTACGTGAAGGAACCAGTGCTTAAACAAGATTAATTAAAGAAGCTGATTGTTATATGTCAAATTAATGTATTAGATAATTACATAACTAAAACAAACCGAGGAAAGTGCGGAGGATGGACCATGGGTCCGTCCTACGGTTGGGTGGTCCCGGTTAGCCGGGAACTTTTCTCATAAATCTCGAAAGACAGCAGAATGATCATCATCATCAAAAAGAATAACGAGAACGATGACCTAGAGTTACGTCTTACCCGATTTACGTTGTTTTAGGGGAACGGAATGGGACTATGCCTTATGGCAGAGAGGTTGAGCTTTGCATCCCTCTCGTTTCCCATTCTCCTTGAACCAAGTGCAGCGTGAATCCGCTTCGGACCTGGCGTTTCTGCGTAAAGTAGTTCACTCGGGTCTGACGCTAGTTGCTGTTAGCTAGTGACCCATTAGGAAAACCCTAATTTCGGTCGATCCTAAGTGGAAACAGCTAGGATACTTCCGCTACGTGGCAGACGCAGGAAGAACTAGATCGCAAAACCCGTAACATTCCATGGGAGTGTCGGGTGGAGCTTTCTAGACATCCTTTCCGATGGACTGCTAAGACGTGTCCTGGATGATACTAGGGGACACGTTACACAAGGGACCAATCAATAAGTTGGAGCAACATATTTTCTATTAATAGAACTTAAGGTATTGGTTAAGTTGGGTTAATAGGGTACAACCCTAACCCAAGGACATAAGGGTTAACAAACAAACCCTTGGGGATCTTGGAAAGTCGCAATTGATCTCAGATCAAGTGCTCGATGCATTCGGAAAGAAGGATTCACTCTTTTCAGTTGGCCAAAAATAACAAACAATGGAAATTATTGTGCTTGTAACAGTTTAAAGAGCATTGTTTTGCTTTGTTTGCTCAAGGAATTAAAGGATGAAAAGATATCTAATGCTTCAGGTTGAAGGCCTGAAGGGAGAGGCAGCCTCAATTACCCCGGAGTGTCTCCCTGACCCTAACCCAGGGGGTTGTTAACCACACCAGAAAGGTGGACCGAACCCGCCGTGAGAGGTCTCTCCATGGAGCTCTACTTGGAGTAGGAGGATGCTTGGGTGCCAGGGGGGCTCTGGCCATAAGTCCCTCGCCTTCCGGGCCTTGCACACAAGAGGCCAACATTACTCGGGATTGGATCTCGAGGCCTGCATACTAGTCTACGGGCGAAATCTTGGATATGCACCAAAAAAAGAATTGAATTTCTTTTTTTACTTAACATATATATATTTATGCATGTATGAACATGTATGCATATATGCATGCATGTATGGATATATGCATAAATGTGCATGTGTGTTTGCACATATGTGTGCATGTGTACATATGTATGTGTGCACATATTATTCATGTGTTTTTAGTCTATGTGCATTTAAGTGTGGTTTTAGAGTATGTATGCATTACATGCACATATTCAATGAGTGAGAGAATATATATATATATGACAAGGAACTTGTTTGACATCGTTTTTCTATGTCAAGTGCTAAGATTACGCGAAGAAACCAGTGCCTAACGGACTAATTAAGGAAGCTAATTGATGCATGTCCAACTAAATTTGGTAGGTAATTAGATAACTAAAACAACCTGAGGAAAGTGCGGTGGATGTGTCCATGGGTCCGTCCTACGGATAGGTGGTCCTGGTTGACCGAGAACTTTTCTCAATCATAAATGACAGCAAGAAGATCGTTTCAAAGGACATGAACAGCAAGGGCACTGACGTAGAGTCTAAGTTATAATAATCCTGATTTACGTTGTTTTAGGGGAACGGAATGGGGCTATGCCTTATGGTAGATAGGTTGAGCTTTGCATCCCTCTCGTTTCCCATTCTCCTTGAACCAAGTGCAACATGACTCAGTTTCGGCCCTGGCGTTTCTGCGTAAAGTAGTTTGCTTGGGGTTTGACGCTAGTTATCGTTTAGGAAATGACCATTAGGGAAAACCCTGAGGGAACGGCCAGAATACTTCCGCTGTAACGTGTCCACTAGAATCATCCCGGACACGTCTTAGCAGTCCATCGGGAAGGATGTCTAGAAGGCTCCGCCCGGCACTCCCATGGAATGTTACGGGACTTGCGATCTAGGTCTTCCCGCGTCTGCCACGTAGCGGAAGTATCCTGGCCGTTCCCACTTAGGATCGACCTGAATTTGGGTTTTCCTGTTTGGTCATTAGCTAGCAACAACTAGTGTCAGACCCGAGTGAACTACTTTGCGCAGAAACGCCAGATCCGAAGTGGATTCACACTGCACTTGGTTCAAGGAGAATGGGAAACGAGAGGGATGCAAGGCTCGACCTCTCTGCCATAAGGCATAGTCCCATTCCGTTCCCCTAAAACAGCGTAAATCGGGTAGGATGTAACACTAGGTCATCGTCCTCGTTATTCGCTTTGATGCTGAAGATCAACCTGCTGTTCGTCGAAGACTTTGAGAAAAGTTCCCGGCTAACCAGGACCACCCATCCATAGGACGGACCCATGGTCCATCCTCCGCACTTTCCTCGGTTTGTTTTAGTTATGTAATTACCTACCACATTATTTTGACATATAACAACCAGCTTCCTTGATTAGCCCTGTTAAGCACTGGTTCCTTCACGCAATCTTATCACACGACATAAAGAAAACAATGTCAAACAACTCCTTTATTATCATTTTATCCTTTTATCTTTGAAATACAAGGAGTTCCCGCCCGTAGGCGTATTCATAATCCGCCCGAAGGCTATCCAGTAATCCACCGGGGATCACTAATCCAAGTTTCCACCCGTAGACTAGTATGCGGGCCTCAAGATCCAATCCCGAGTCACGTTAGTCTCTTGTGCAGGGCCCGGAAGGCGAGGGATTTACAGCCAGAGCCCCCCTAGCAACCAAGCGTCCTCCTGCTCCAAGTAGAACTCAACGGAGAGACCTCTCACGGCGGGTTCGGTCCACGTTCCCGGCGCGGCTAACAACCCCCTTTGTTAGGGTCAGGCAGGCAGTCGGGGGTAACTGAAGCTGCCTCTCCCTTCAGGCACCAACTTGAAGCTTTTAGATATCTTTTCATCCTTTAGTTCATTGAGCAAACAATGCAAACAGTCCTTTCTAAACTGTTACAAGCACAATCAATTTCAATGGTCGTTTAGCTAGCAAACTGTTAAGGAGTGACTCCTTTTCTCCGAATGCAACCCGCATTCGATCCGGAATCAATTGCAACTTGGCAAGATTCCTATCATTCTTGGGTTAGGGTCATACCCTACCAATACTTTAGGTTTTGTTGTGGCAGGATCCAGCGACCATGTCGCTTTAGTTTATTGTCTGGTCATTTGCTTCAAGGCAAATACCTAACTTTCCTTTTCCTTGGCAATTATTTCCAAGAAAAGTGAGTAACAGGATGACTACTCATCCTCTTGTAAGTTAAATTCTTTCAATAACTTGCCAACCTCATTTCGAGAGATGACAAACTCTCTTGTGGACAAATCTCAAGTCTATACAATGTTGCAGCTTTTTGCACATGTATTGCATCTAATTCACGGGATCATTCTACCCATTTGCTTAGCATTTTCCGGTCACGAGATTTACCTCCAGCCGAGTAGCAGGGTTTAGGGTATCTTCTTACCCAAACCATTCCTAATTATATTGGCCCACGGTCCTATAAATAGGCAACTCCATCGGGGTTCCATCATTTTGAACGAATGATCCCTAGGATAAAACCTTAGATCATTTTATGCATAAGCACCCAATTGACTCGACATTTCGAATGTGTGTAAGATCTTAGGGTTTGCGGTTTTAACTTGGGCAACAAGTGTAAAACTAGGTCGAATTCTTGCCGCACCAAACCCTAGTTAGCACTTGGGATACTTATCATATCGACTGAACCATGCCCATATGAATCCCGTGTGGTTTATGTGATTTAGACAACACAATATACTTGTCCTGCGACAAGGATGAACCTTTCCCAAAGGTAATAAACTAGATTTAATGGAGAACAACAGTTACAACTACACCAATACGTGTAAACATGCGATTCACTGCTTCTACGCATCACATGGTTCACAATAACCCTATCCTTCCTTGGTAAGGTAAAAATGCCTGATAATCCGGACACTAACTTCCCTAGGTCCTACTTACATCAACTAATCATTCCACTTTCAAGACCATAGATCATTTTCGTGCCCTCTATTCCTTTTCAAATAACGTCTTATGGGTGTTAACTTTCCCTCATGAATCATTACAAGGAAGATCTATCTAAAAATGGGACATGCCATTAATCTTCCCATGCCTAGTAAAAAGGTGTACCTCAATAATTTCAACCTTGTAATGAGGCAACAGTTGTCCTAGGCTCGTCGCTTTTGAATGCACAAAAGGAAACTTACTAATAAGGTCCTGGAAATGCATAGACACCTTATGCTCTTTTCATTAACTCCATTGAACGTACCAATGATCAATTTTCATATCTTAAGCTATCTCTAATAAATGTTCAAATAGCCAATTCATTTTCCAATTGCATTTAACTTGACTAGTTGAATTCGAACATGCATGAGTGCTTCCTAATTCGTGAAGTTATCGTAAATAATTTCAATACTTTTGTGTGGAATCCAAATAGATAAAATCTGGACTTGCGGACTCCGGGAAATATCCACGTATGCTCGGGGTGAACCTCCCGCATCGCACCTTGTGATCTTTCTAGAGGCCATCGCGAATTCGATCTCCAGTTAGCCTTTGTGGATTTCAACTTTTTGCCTTGGCTTGCAGTTTTTATGACCTTGGTCCGTCTCCCTTGTATGCGCAATTTCCTTTGAGATATGGCTTCCTTGACCGAAGTTCTGACTTGCGGAATTTGACTTGGGAAGGCCTTAGGGTTCTTATGAGGTCCTTTGGACAATGGAGGTTTGAGAACTTTAATCCACCTTGAAATTCCGGGTTTAGGAAGGATTTTGTGGGCCTTACGATGATGTTCGCGGAAAAGGGCTCTTGCGAATGGACCTTGCAAGAATGGGGCTTTAGAGTTCTTCTTCTCCTTCCCAAAAATCCTAGGCCCAGCCTTGTGGGTGATTGGTGGGGAGGCTCGTAGGCTACCCCTTCTTCTCTAAAAAAAATCCCAAGGCTAGGGATGGGGTTGTGGGTGATCAGTGGGAAGAGCTTTATACTTATTTTCTTCAAATCCCGGGGGTAAAGATCTTGTGGATAGGGGGTTTAAGGAAATCCTCCTATTCTCTACAAGACCCGGGGAAAAGAAATAGGGATGGCTTATGGGAGAAATCCAGTGGTAAGGGCTTAGTGAACCCATCTTTTCTTTACAAAGAACCGGCCCTAGGGCCTTGTGGGAAATTTGGTAGGAAGGCCTTATAGGCTTCCTCTTCAAAACCCAGGGAGGAAAATATGATTGGGGGGAAATCATGGGAAGGGGGCTTAATATCCCGGGGGTAAAATGGACTTATGGAGGATCTGTGTGAAAGGGGGTTAAGGAAGCCCCTCACCCTTAGAAGCTTCTTAGAAGAAGCTTCTAAGAAACTTCAGGATTGACGTGGGGAGAGAAGGCTTATGGTGGCCGTTTTAGGAAACGATGGTGCCCTGAGGTGATGGACTCTTGGAAAATTGGACGGCGGCAATGGCCAGCATGCTGCAGCAATTTCGGTGGCGACCTCTCTCTCTCACGGCGTCGGCCGTAGCTCCGCCTCCTCTCACCCGATGACCTGATGCAGGCCGGCGCAATCTCTCCTTTCTTCCACCTTCTCCTTCACGGCCCCTTCCAATGGCGGCAGCAGCAGCGACCTCTCCATCCACGGCCATTTGGCCCCTTTTCCTCCCACAGCCGTCCCTCCTCCACACGGCCACCTCCCTCACACGTCCGGCACCCCTCACGGCCCCTTCATCATCGTGGCCTTCCACAGCCTTCTGTCCATTCCTTCTCACGTCCGGCACCTTCTCTCTCTCACGCCCTCCTTTTTTTTTTCTTCTCCCCCCCCCCCCCCAAGAGGGGGTTCTTATAGTCCAAGGGGGGAGAGGGGACCTCCCCACGTGGCCTGTTGCATGGCTCTCTCCCCCACGTCCTCATGCTCCCCTAGCCCATCCCTTTCCCCCAGCCACACATCGGCTGGGGAGAATAATAAAAAGAATTTGCAATAATTCCACCTTTATCCCCTTATCCTCCTCCCAAGAGGGAGTTTTTCCACGGCTATGTAGGATTGAATCCCCGGCCTTATTTTCGTAAGGTGGAGTGTCTCCATTTCCCGCGTGTGGCTATAGATTAGCTGCTGGCACTAGTGATAATCTTTGCACGAGATTTACACGACGTGCGGGAAGTCAATATTTGCGGCACGCAGTGTGCGGAAATATTACATCCGCTACGTGGCAGACGCGGAAAGTCCTGGATCGCAAACCCCATAACATTCCATGGGAGTGCCTAGTGGAGATTTCTAGATCTCCTTTCTGATGGACTACCAAGAACGTGTCTTGAAGAGAAGAGGTGGACACGTTACACAAGAACCTTTATGGCTAAAGGAGTACGTAGCTATATTTCCTAAAGAGCTGACAGAACTTCCTCCTCAAAGGGAAGTTGATCATGAAATCAAGCTAGGGCGAGGAGCTGTGCCAGCTGCAAAGAGACCATATAGAATGTCCATTCCGGAAGCAATTGAGCTAAAGGAGTAACTCAAGCAATTGTTAGATCAAGGCTACATTCATCCTAACAGTTCGCCATGGGGAGCTCCAGTGTTGTTCCAGAAGAAGAAGGATGGAACGCTTCGGCTATGTATTGATTACAAAGGGTTGAATCAATCAATCATTAAGAACAAATATCCTATTCCAAGAATAGATGAACTTCTTGACCATCTTCAAGGTGCGAAGATCTTCTCCAAGATTGATCTCAGGTCTGCATACTATCAGCAAGGAAGAGGATATCCCAAAGATGGCATTCAACACAAGATATGGGTATTTTTTAGGTCCTGGTCATGTCATTCAAGCTGACGAATGCACCTGCCACCTTCAAGAGGTTAATGTAGGATATATTTAGGCCATATCTTGATGAATTTGTACTCGTCTTCTTTGATGATACCTTAGTCTACTCCAAACAGAAAGAAGATCATGAACCCCAGCTTCGCATTGTCCTTGAGACAATGAGGGCACACAAGCTTTATACCAAGAAGAAGAAGTGTGCATTCTTCAAGTGACAGATTGAATATCTAGGACTCATTGTATCAGGGGAAAGAATTTCAGTAGATTTTGACCAAGGTCAGAGATGTTTTGGAGTGGCCAACACCAACTACTATCAAAGAAATACGCAATTTTCTTGGATTGACAGGATTGGTCATGGTCTTTATAAAAAACTATGCTTTGATTTCAATGCCATTGACCGATCTACAGAAGAAGCAAACATCAATTTTATGGTCAATTGCTGAACAATCTAACTTTGATAAACTAAAGCAAAGCTTGGTATCAACACCTATCCTGAAACTTCTGGATCTTGGTAAGGAATTTGAAGTGATAACTGATGCTAGTACACTTGTTTTAGGATGTGTGCTTATGCAAGAAGGTTATCCTGTAGCATACTCTTCAAAGAAACTGAAGAGCCATGAAATGAACTATGCTACCCATAATCTGGAGTTGTTAGCTGTCATCCATGCTCTTAAGCTTTGGAGCCACTACTTGCTAGATAATAAGTTTACCCTAGTGACGGATCATAAAAGTCTTAAGTGGATCTTTACCCAGAATGAGCTCAACATGAGGCAACGTCAATGGATTGAAGCGCTGGAGGAATACGATTTTGAAATCAAATAGTGGCCTGGAAAGGAGAATATAGTTGCCGATGCACTTAGTCGCAAGGCATTTCTAAATTCTCTAATCTTGCAAGATCCATCAATAGCTAGATCTCTAGCCACAACGGTATCCATGCCAAACAACCCAATACTTGAGCTAGCTAAAGAAGAGGCATGCCATGATCCAACCTATCAGAAGATGCTAAGGGAGATCCCCATCAAGGATCAAGACCCGAACTTACATGCAAAGTATCTAGCATTCTCTATCAATGGTGGACTTCTTTACTATAGAACGAGATTATGTATACCGGCAAGCCAGTCCCTCAAGGAGAAAGTACTTTGGGAAGCTCATGACTCCCCTCTGGTTATACCAAGACCCTCAATGTAGTCAGAAGGAGCTATTATTGGGAAAGGCTTAAAGGTGACGTTCTCAAATATGTCACTGAGTGTTTGTCTTGTCAACGCATTAAGGCTGAACATGTCTTTCCCAAATGAGATGGGAATTCATTAGTATGGATTTTTTTGTTTGCCTGCCCCAAGTTCAGGGAGGTTACAACTCCATTATGGTTGTGATTGATATGCTAACCAAGGTTGCACATCTTATCCCCATTAAGACAAACTATAAGGCCTCAGGCATTGTAAGGTTGTTCATCAAGGAGAGATTCAAACTTCATGGGTTACCCAGAAGAATCATTAGTGATCATGACTCTCTCTTCACATCACACTTTTGGAGGGCTATCTTCGAAGCCATTGGGACTCAACTCTGTTTCAGTGCAGCTTACGATCCCCAAATTGATGGCCAAATGGAGCGAGTCAACCAAGTTATTGAGGATATGCTGAGGGAACATTGTTGCCATGAACCCAAAAAGTAGATTCAATATTTTCCATGGTTGAGTTTGCCCACATTTCTTCCTACCAACAAAGCGTTCAGATGACCCCTTTCCAAGCATTGTATGGGCATGATTGTCGAAGTCCTTTAAATTTTTTGGATCCAACCTTAAGGGTTGAAGCTTTAAGACAAATGCTGGAAGATATGGATGACCAAATCAAGTCAATAAGATAGGATATCCAAGCCGGAAATGATAGACAGAAGGCTTATGCGGACTTGAAACTTCAAGATAGATCCTTGGTTGAAGGGGATATGGTCTTCATTCACATAAGCCCAAAGAAGAATTCCCTATCCTTAGGTGAATGCAATAAGATAAGTCCAAGGTATTGTGGACCCTACAAGATTCTCAACTGATTAGGGCCTAATTCTTATAGACTTCAACTCTCTGAGAACCTAAAGGTTCATAATGTATTCCATATCACTCTATTGAAGAAGTATGTGCCTAACCCTAGACACATACTTGATGATCAACAAGTTGTAATGCCTAGCCAAGGAGTCCTTAAACTATGGCGTGACAGGATCTTAGATGTTAGGGAGAGACAATTGAGATCCACAACCTTGAGAGAATATCTCGTCCATTGGAAAGATTATCCCAAAGAAGATGCCACTTGGATGGATGAAAGTACTCTCAACCAACAATACCCCTAGTTCTTCTTGAATGAGGACATCTCCATTCCTCTAAGGGGGAGATAATGTAATATTTCCGCTCGAAATATTAAGTCAAACTTAAACCCTGCACACCCCGCGCAATAAGGCACCCCAAAGTGATCTCCCACATCGAAAAATGTTGGCAGTTAAACACTTACCCGGCGCACACGATAATAATCCCCATCCGCATTGTGCAAATAAGGCCGAGGTTAAAACCCACAAGCCGCACGAGAACATCCCTTACGAAAAGGCAAATGGATAAATGATTAAAGTAGTGCAAATTTTTTTTTAATTTTCCCCCTCCCTTCAGGCGATGCATGGCAGGGGAGAGGAGTGTGAGAGGGAGAGAAGCTAAGTTGCGTGGGAAAGCATGAGGGGGGAGGCATGCACACAAGCCACGTGTGTAGCTATCTCCCCCCCCCCCCCCCCATGCTATATGAACGCCCCTCCCGTTGAGCTTGGGAGGGAGGAGAGAAGGAATCAAAAAATGTCATGCTTCTGCTTGTCAGAAGAGTTGCCGCCATCTGCCATCGCCGCCCTGTTGTAGGCCGCCACCATCTTCATCACACCCCTCCTCGTTGACATCGCCCTGGTCGTCGTCCTCTCCTCCAATCATTATCCCCTCCTTCATGTCATTCTGTTGAGAAGCACAAGCTTCTTGGGAAGCTTCTAATAAGGATTTCATAAGCCTTGTACATGCTTGCTTCCCCGAGAATTAAAATCCAAGCCTCTAAGGCCCTGATCCTGTGTAGGAGAGGAAGATCGCGAATTGTGAGTCTTTCCGACGCGCGAGTAACCCAAGGGAAGCTGCTGCAACAGAAAAATACGATGCATAAATGGCCCCAAAACAAAAGATGCAAGGCACACGCACGGAAGTCTCCAACCTAAGTCTACGCTTGGACGTTCCTACGAGTTCTCATGCCCAAGTTCTACGAGCTTAATTCCACATAAAAAGAAATGCATTAGGAACGTTTAACTTCATGGGCAGAATGCATTTACGCTTGCTTGTCTCTAATTCATGTAGTCAAGTTGAAATACATCTGGAAATTTATCTCCTTCGATGATTTACAAGAGTTAGTGCATGTGTAGGAGCCTTCACTCAATCGCCAAGACCCACGGACTGCTTATTGTTTCAAGCGTTCTGAGCCAAGCACTAATGGCTACCTCTCACATAACCAACGTGCCATCCATATCTACGGGTGTAGTGAGCTTACTTCCGTGCCGTTCGAGTTACCTCCTCTCCTACGCACTCCACTAGCTCCACGATCCAAGTGCAAGATTCAAGCAAGCTCGATCCTCCCACTCCAAGCTCCAAGCTCCATTGCCACGAGTAAGACAAGAGAAGAGAAGAGACGAGAAGAGAAGAAGAGAGGAGAAGATGGAGAGCTTCTCCACCCCACGGTCCCTCACCCTCACACACTCACTCCCTCACACTCTCACACTCCCTCTCTCAAGCACAAGGTCAAGCAAGAAAGAACAAGAAGAAGAAGAAGAAGAGGAGAGCTACTTTTGGCCACACACAAGAATGAGCTTCTTATTCACTTTTCAACTTTATCTACAAAACCCTAAATCCCTTTTCGGCGGTCATCCCCTTTTTCCCTTTTTTACCTGGCCGGCCGTAGCCTAGGTCCTTTTTCCCATTGTCCTTCTATCTTCCTAGCTTCCTTTCCACCACCCGTCTACATTTACAAATTGCACGGGTGAGAGCCTGGCGCTCCTTGAATTAAACCATGATGCGCTTGTGCCCTTTTACAAAAGTTTTGACTTGCGCTTTTCCTTGTGAGCCTTTCTCCCTTATTTAGGACTCTTCTCCTTGTGCGTCTTTGTCTTCCGTTTTACTTTGCCTTGGCCTTTGTCTTTGTCTTCTGCTTTAGCTTTTCCGGATTTTCCACCTTCGTTCGTTTGAGGGTTAACATTACCCCCTCCTAGACGAGTGCGAGTCCCATGGCACTCACCGTCGTAGGTAGCAGGCTGTAGCATGCACCGAAGACATGGGTGACAAGGATGCCTATGGTTTCCGTGGAGGAGTGTTGGTGGTGGTGTGAAAGAAGGTCCTAGGGTCCTGTTGGTGGCCAAGGTGGCTGGTGGAAGGGTTGTTGGAGTTGGTGGTAGGGCTATTCTGTGTTGGGGATTGCATTGATGGCCAGCACAAATGTAGGTTTGTTGGGGATTCTGCACATGACGATTCTTTGTGGGCTTGTGGGATGGTAAGGGATAAGCATTCAGAGTTGGGTGTCACTAAAGAGCGATTGAAATTTCATTGGAGGCTTCAATACTTGCAATTTGAAAACTTGTTGTGTGGTCTCTCCCTATGGGGTAGTTCTAGTCTTCTTATCATACACAAGACATATTTGATTGGTTTGGGAGACAAGTCGAACTCTAAGCAAGCTGAGAGCATTGTCCTACACTTGAGGACCCAAACTGTGTATATACTTCGGTGTAGATACTATGTAAGTGCTCGTGCATACTTAGATATTACGTAGTTAGAAGATCGCGGGCTAGTTTCTTGTAACAATGCGTGGATGAAGCAAAGTTTTCCATGTTGAGAAAAAGTACACGTGAAGGTATATGAGACATCCTTTGCAGTGTGACTGCACGACATAGCATGAGTGAATACAGGGACACCGCAGCTGGAAGCTATTGGACTCGCTTGATGAAGACGGTGTACTTTTCATGGCCAATCATGCGGTCCTTACCACCACTGATTGCAATGGTACTAAGGCAGAGTGCAAGAGAGAATTGTGCAAGTGGGTAAGGGTGACAGGTCTAACCATAGGCAAGACAAGCTCCCTAAGTATGTCCTGCCCTTGATGTGTCTTGAACAATTGTGGGGGATGCTAAAGGGCGAGGGGACTAGGGATGGAGCCAGTCGACCAAGGTCACTAGATGTACCTAATTTGAGGACCCCTAGGTGTTGTGCTGTGATCGTGGGTGCTTCTTATCTTTTCGTTCGTTTCTTTTTTTCATTTTTTCATTTTTTTGTTTCTTTTTCTTGTGCTTTTTTCTTTCTTTCTTTCTTTCGTTCTATTCTCTCTGTTTTTTTTTTTCATTTTTTCTTTTTTGGGACTTGCTTGAGTACAACCATTACAATATGTTGAGGCTAGTAGCCTTTAAATGGGTAGGAAAATGTCAAGCTTCGAAGGCTCAAGAAATGGATATTACAGTGATGATTGTGCCCTAGCATCGTTGTTAGAGCATCAGTTGTTGAGATGGGGAGATACACTTGAGATATTGCAAACCTCCTTGCGACACATGCAATGTTGATATAATTGAGGTAACGACTACCGTGAGCCAACTATAGAGCTTGACCCAGAAAGAGAGCGTAGCCCATGAATATGCTTTGGGCCATGCAATGTGGGCAGTCGGCAAGGGTGATTTTTGCTTTCGGCAGCGTGGCTTTGTCAGGGCTCTTTGTGGGGTCAATGGTCTTGCGATGATCGAGCATTGAACACTTTCGCACAAGGACATGTATTATCTTGCATCCACTTGTCACTTCGTGAGAGTATATGCTCGCTTGTGTTAAGTGCATCGAACAAATGCAATCATGATAAGACATAATTTTTCAGAATTCTATGATGTCTATTGGGATGCCTATTTCATTGCTTGTTAAGGTCGCATACATTAACGAGAAGTAACGGGAATGTGTACAAGTGGGGATCTTGCCCCTTTACTCATCAAAAAACAAAATGTTCTGGCATGCTAACTTGTCGAGCTACTTACACATCATAGGGATTTAGTTGATAGATACGAGGCAGGGTGAGTCCGGTTGGCTAGGTGACCGGGGCCGTGATAGTGCGGGACTCCCATGAGGCTGGGCAGGGAACATGTCGACCGGGACATGAATGGTGTAGTCCCGGGCCGCTACCATTTCTAGAATGTCTTTAAACAATTCATTAAATTCTACCCTATCCCTAGCCGCCTTGTCACTTCGTGAGCACCTGGTGCCCGAGTGTTCGTTGGGCGTCTGTGCAACTAGCGTTGCCACATTTTGTGTGCCTCCCTGAGCGTCTGCTTTCCTGGCCCGCGGATTCTTCGGCCTTCATCCGGGGCGGTGTCGCTTGTGGCGGTGTTTCTTGGCGTACCTTTTAAGAGTGGGCACGTAGCGCACTGGCGGAGAGGCGTGTGATGCATGTTCCCGTCGGCTGCTGCGAAGAGCGTCCTTGCAAGCTAGGTGCCCTTGGTTCTCCATATTTTCCTCACGTGGGGCCTGTAAGATGCGAATGAAGGATTAGGATTTGTTACATGATAAGACCATATGTATGTAAGGGATTATAGTGCAGGTTATCAAGCGCATAGGACGAGAAGGGGAGGGGTGGGACATGCAGTGCTTGTTGTAGAGGGATGGCCCTCGTGATGTATATTTAGCCTCCTGCCATTAGCAGATGTTGGTTCACGTTGAGTTACATCAGCTGGCGGTCATGGATTTAGGCAAGGCTCCTCCTTGAAAGGATAGACCAAAAAGGGGAAAAGGTGTACAGAAAGGGATAGTATCCCATCTACACCATCAGAGTCATTGGTCAAGGCTTCCTATTGTGGTAATGAGGGTTGCATGCCCTTCACTTGGAGGTAGGAATGGTCACACGACTTTTAAAAGTATGATGAGAGGAGGACTTGAGGAGCTTAGCCTATCAAACCCAACTCTTCTCCCTGCGCTTGACTATCATTGCTTTTGTGTGTTGATAGTATCTATACAGGGTGACACAAAAATCATTGTTTATATATACACCTATATATATACATATACGAGTCCATGTCACCTCACGAGGATAGAAACCAATTGTAGAACTCGGGATTGTACTGGAGCGTGGCACACGTATCTAGTATTCGTGGTAGCTTACTCAATACCGATAGATATTTTGCCACATCGAGTAGCATGGAACCTTGTCCGAGTCTACTGGCAATATGTAACTCCTCCTCATTCAGAACCTTATCAAAGAGAGCATTCTCTTGGCTAGTTTCAGCTAAGTCTGTACCCCGAATGGCAATCAGCACTCGAAGGGAAGTTGGTGCTACATAGGTTGGGTCTCTTTGAGACCGCCATTTGGCCAATCGCTCCTCTGAGACTGTCATGATCTAGGCTCCTAGTTGGGCCATTGCAATGCGATTTTCACACCAACGTCGTTCAAATTGACTCTAGCCTGCTAACAATCGCTTTAGTTGCTCTAGGTCTACAAGATTTGGTTGGTAGAGCACTTCATTGAAGGTGACGGTTAAGCGCAGTTTGTCGGCTTCCTCATCAGAGATGAGTCACATGCGTTCATGCAGGAGCCTGTCATAGTGCTCGTTAAGATGTTCTTGCTCTTCCCAAGATAAAGGGAAGGGCAAGTAATCTCCAAGCTACTCCTTGGGGATTGTGCCCATGTTTGCAAGGACGTAAACGCGTGTAAACACCTTGAGCTTAGCATCCAACTAAGTTAAGCATTCTGCAACACTTCTATGTTCAATGAGGGCTTGCTCGGTTGCTATTCCATGCAAGGTTCTAGGAGTTTGTCTAGGCTTTAGCATAGCTGGGGGTTCAGGCCTGTATGAGTAAGATTGGTCAAAACTAGGATTGCTCATGCTCTTGGGTTTACCTTGTTTCTCTTGAGGCTTCGTTATTGCGTCATGGTTCTCCTTGGGTGTGACTGGTATGTGTTGAGATGTTGAGCTCCACTTGTGATATGCCAGGGTGATCGCTGTGCATTTATGTCACAGACTTGTCAATTGTTGCAGATGCGGTTGGTACATCGCCCGTGAATAATAGCTAGATGACAGCTATCCTTATCTACTCTAGTTTATGGCTCAGTTAGTATGCCACCTTAGTTAGTTGAGTTTGGTTTGAGACCCATATATAGGGTTCTTCTATTTCTATGTACTTGAGTTCTTTTTGGCTTACACAACTAAGAAAATAAAAAAGTGTTTTCAGCGTCCACCTTTGTGTGTATTCGCCCATTGTACAAGCAAGAAAGCTACAAGTGAGACTCCTTCCTTCTCTCCCACAATCTTGACATGGTATCAGAGCCTTGTTCGTGGTAAGGAGCTCAAGAAAGCAAGCCAAGTTTGCAAGGTTCTGGTAAGAGGACCAGTGTTGCTTTCATTCTTCTGTTTTGGGAGCAAGTCTCTGCAAGTAGCACAGCTGAAAAGTGTAAGAGTGCATTGTCTCAAGTTGAGACACCCTTCATGGTGAAGCAAGAGGGCAGTATATGCTGCGGGCAAGGGCTTTAGCCCTTGGTTGCTCTGTTTTTTTTATTTGAGACCATTTTGAGGCCTGTTTTGGAGGCGGAAGTTTTTTGCACACACTCAGGAAAAGGCCCAGTTTTATGCTGTGCGACCACTGTTCTACAGGTCGATGAAAAGTTAATGTAGAAATTGAATCGTATGCCTGTGCTTAGAGACATTGTGAGTTACAGAATCATCCTTGTTGCACGTTGATGCAAAATCATCACTAGGAAGTGACTGTGTGGTCAAATACCACTTTCGTCAATTTTGTAGATTTGCCCTTATGAGGTTGAAGCTGTGTTCTTTGCAATGACAGAATTTTTGGAGTGTTCTGTAATGGCATCTGATTCTCTTTCACAGATTGTTACTGAAAAGCTTGACAAGAACAACTTCCAAGCATGGAAGTTTAGAATGACGAATTTCCTTATGGGAAAAGGATATTGGGAATTTGTTGCAAGAAATGAAGAAGAACCAGTTCTTCCTGATGTTCCCAATCAACAGCAAATGCAAGAATTTAAAGCATGGCATGAGAGAGCCACGAAAGTTATGTACTGGCTGTCTATCAGCATTTTAGGCTCTATGATTGTGCATATTCAAGATGCAAGTACGCCAAAGGAGGCATGGGATACTTTGTAAAAAATGTAGCACAAATACTCAAGCTAGAAAAATGCAGCTCAAGTAAGAGTTGCACAATGTGCAAAGAGAAAATATAAGCATCAATGACTATCACATGAAGGTGAAGAAGATTGCAGATGCACTTGCTTCCATTGGGTCGCTAGTGGAAGATGATGATTTAGTTTCTATGACCTTGAACGGTCTAGGAAAGGATTATGCACAGTTCCGAACATCCATTTCCGTTCGTGAAAGATTTCCTGATTTTAAGGAGTTGATTGCTCTTCTAATTTCTGAGGAGCAGAGAAATGGTGGTGCATCTTCTTTAGGAGGAACTTCAAAAGAAGCTGTCTTCTACTGAAATGTTGGAAGAGGTAGAGGCAGAGGTAGAGGAGGCCGTGGTAGAAATCAGAATATACAGCAAACTCAAGAAAACCAGTCCTATGGAGGAGGACGTGGTAACTCTAGAGGTAGGGGGAGCCAAAGAGGTCGTGGTGGATGGCAAAGAGGCCAAAATGCAAATAGTAATGTTGAATGCTACTACTGTGGTAAAATGGGTCATATGGCTAAAGACTGCTATAAAAAGCAGAATGACATCATGAATGGAAAATTGCAACAAGGGAACTATGCATCTTCTAGTAGATAGGGTGATGACATAAATGAGCATTTGTTTGTGGTCTAGCACATGAACAATTCTGTGACAAGTGCAGAAGAAAGCAACGATGTATGGTATGTTGACTCAGGTGCATCAAACCACATGACAGGTCATGCAGAATGGATGGAGGATGCAAGGAAAATGGAAAAACCAAGATTTGTGGAGACTGGTGATGATACTGCACATCCTATTGTGCAGATCGGAAAAATTCCTTTGTCTATGCAGGATGGGAAAAAAAAATACCTGTCCGATGTATTTCATGTCCCGAAAATCACCAAGAATCTGGTTTCTGTTGGTCAAATGGTTGAGCAGGGCTTGCAGGTCAGATTTAATCCTCATGGATGCTTTGTTGAGGATATGAAAAATAAAGGTCGCTTGATAGAAAAAGGAAAGAAGAAGGGAAAAATGTTTACGTTGGATGCAGACATACCTGAATTGAGTGCAGCAATGTTTGCACATGGGACCATATTGATATCTGGCATAAACACATTGATCATATTAATGTACATCGACTTAAATCCAAACCAGGCCCAAAATATTGTTGCAGGATTGCCTAAATTCAAGGTTGTAGAAATGCATAAGGTATGTGAAGCCTGTCAAATTGGAAAACAGGCAAGGAAACCATTTCCTAGACATGTTCAAGAGAGTAAGAAGCCATTGGAATTAATCCACTCTGATGTGTGGACTACTAAAGCTACATCTCTTGGAGGCTGTCATTATTTTGTCACTTTTATTGATGACTAGAGCAGAAAAGTTTGGGTGTATTTTATGAAAAAGAAAAGTGAAGTTTTTGGGCATTTCAAAAATCTTAAAGCTATGGTTAAAAAAGAAACAGGCCAGCAAATAAAATGCCTAAGGTTAGATGGAGGGGGAGAGTACATCTCAAATGAGTTTGCAAGGTTCCTGTAGGAGCATGGCATAAAGCAGCAATATTCATGCACTCATACCCCACAACAAAATGGAATTGCATAAAGGAAAAATAGGCATATTGGAGAGGTATCTCGTGCCATGCTCAACGAAAAAGACTTGCTAGTTTTTTACTGGGCTAAAGCAGTTGCTACAACAATCTACATAATGAACAGGACTCCCATTGCAGCAATACATGGGATGACTCCAGAGGAGAGGTATACTGGTAGGAAACCAGATATTTCTCATTTGAAAATTTTTGGTTGCATTGCCTATGTTCATGTGCCAGATGAGTTGAGATCCAAGTTGGATCCAAAAGCTGAGAAGTGCATCTTTATTGGTTATTCTCTGTAGAGCAAAAAGGGTAAAGATGCTATAACCCTTCTACTCGTAAGTTTACAGTGAGCAGAGATGTTGTTTTTGATGAGATGAGTAGCTGGTATAAACCAGTAAATGTGATTGATGACGTAGATGCACAAAATGGTAATGCTACACAGAATTCACAGTAGCAGTCACAAGATATTAGTGGACCTGGAGCGTCCTCTAGCAGTGGTTCACATTCTTCACCATGGACAGGTAGATTGAGATCAGGAGAATCTTCTCAAAGCAATGCAAATAGTTGTATGCAGGTATCATGAAAAGGAAAAGAGAAGGTAGATCAGACCATGTTTGATGTGAATGCAGGTCACTTTTATGTGGATGGTGAATCCAGTGGCTCAGAACAGAGCATTGATGATGAGTTGGGTATTCCTTCCAATTTTCAAAGTGGTCCGATTCTGGGAATTGGATCGGACATGGTGGTCCGATTCTAGTAGTTGGACGGTCCGATTCTGGGTGGTCCGATTTCGGGTGGTCCGGTCCAATTTCCAAAATCGGACGGGCTGGTCCAAGTGGTCCGATCCGACAGGATGGTCCAATCCGAGCATCCAATTCTAGTGGTCCGATTCTGATGGTCCGATTCTGGTTGTCCGATTCTGGACTAGTCTAATTCTGGGACTCGGACGGCCTGGTCCGATTGGATTGGTCCGATTCTGGGTGGTGGTCCGATTTTGGACTGGTCCGTGGCCCGATTCTGAGACTCGGACAGCCTGGTCCGACGACGCGGCCAATGGCCCACAAGTTGCATGTGATGCCTCTAGGCTGACGTCTACTATACCGAATCGTCCATCGCCTTGCAAATAGGTACAAAAAACCACAAGAAAATGCTAGACATACCTGAAATCACTATGGTGCTCGAATCAAACGGCACTCCAAGGATCTGTGCCCCTATTTTCCTGTTTTAGCCTGTTATACAACAACAGAAAACCCTACTGTTTGTTTCTTTTTCTTTGTTTTTTCCTATCCTAAATGCATACAAATCACAAAGCAATCACCTACACTACTCCAACATGCTTTTCCAAATCCAAAAAACCAAAAACCTACTTGCTAAGGAGATCGAATACCTCTTCAAACTCCCTCACTTCCTACCTATCTACCTCAAGCACTCGTTCGGGAAAAACCCTACTCTAATGCTCGATTCGAAGCGCGCAAGCACTCAAGGCTTGAATCCGTTGGTCCCGGCAAGGAAACCAAAATATGGGAGCATTCACTCAACCGCCAAGACCCATGGACTGCTTATTGTTTCAAGCATTCCAAGTCGAGCACTAATGGTTTCCTCTCACATAACCGACGTGCCATCCATATCTACGGGTGTAGTGAGCTTACCTCCATGCCCTTCGAGTTACCTCCTCTCCCGCGCACTCCGGTAGCTCCACGATCCAAGTGCAAGCTTCAAGCAAGCTTGATCCTCTCGCTCCAAGCTTCAAGCT
The DNA here is from genome assembly GCF_053477565.2 of Lygodium microphyllum. Classification (NCBI taxonomy): domain Eukaryota; kingdom Viridiplantae; phylum Streptophyta; class Polypodiopsida; order Schizaeales; family Lygodiaceae; genus Lygodium; species Lygodium microphyllum. Next base: position 145,413,964 of record NC_141136.1, on the reverse strand, counting down.
CCATTGCCATGAGCAAGACGAGAAGAGAAGAGAAGAGAAGAAGAGAGGAGAAGATGGAGAGCTTCTCCACCCCACGGTCCCTCACCCTCACACACTCACTCCCTCACACTCTCACACTCCCTCTCTCAAGCACAAGCTCAAGCAAGCAAGAAGAAGAAGAAGAAGAAGAAGAAGAAGAGGAGAGCTACTTTTGGCCACACACAAGAATGAGCTTCTCATTCACTTTTCAACTTTATCTACAAAACCCTAAATCCCTTTTGGGTGGTCATCCCCTTTTTCCCTTTTTTACATGGCCTGCCGTAGCCTAGGCCCTTTTTCCCATTGTCCTTCTATCTTCTTAGCTTCCTTTCCACCGCCCGTCTACATTTACAAATTGCATGGGTGAGGGCCTGGCACTCCTTGAATTAAACCATGATGCGCTTGCGCCCTTTTACAAAAGTTTTGACTTGCGCTTTTCCTTGTGCGCCTTTCTCCCTTATTTAGGACTCTTCTCCTTGTGCATATTTTTCTTCCGTTTTACTTTGTCTTCTGCTTTAGCTTTTTCGGATTTTCTACCTTCGTTCATTTGAGGGTTAACAGCATGTCGTGCATTTGGGTTTGCTTGCTTTCCAACTTGCACATGCATATTGTGTAGGTTTTAAAAAATATGAAAATTTTTAAATGCATACTTGATTGGCCACAGAAAAGAAAAGCGCATAAGGTATTATTTTTCTACTTATGGATTCGTATGAGATAATCGTTGTCATCCATTGGATGTTGTCCAAGTAGTTTCATTGCATGGAAATGAAACCATGAACTTGCCTATTGCATGTGAATATGCTTGCATTTTTAAGTTGGGTTAAGTGCCGCTGAATGGATTAAGTCAACAATAGTCTTATGATATTCGTCATGCATGAACTTCATTTATCGAAGTTGTATCTAGAAAAGGTCGCATGTCATATTAAAGCCTGAAATTCAATTGCATTAAACGATAGGTTGTAGGCAAAGATATTGATGATAACTATATTGGTTTTATGCAAGTTATCCCCCAAATTGTCAATCATTCTGATTTTAGCAAGGAAAAGAAATGGACAAATGCAAACCTTATAGTTGCATAGAAGTAAAAATCTATGATTCTCATACTTGCATGGAATGTTGCATCTTGAATTTATTTATTTGCATCTCTTAGGAAAAATATTTGCATCTCTTTTAAGCAAAGATCACTCTTGTCGCAAGACAATTAGATTGTTTTAGGTAGATCACTTGTAAGGGGATAACGCTCAAGGGATTTGTAAAAGCATAACTAGTTGGTACAATGAACACTGCTAGGTAGGGTTTAGTACGTAAAAATTCTGTGTAGTATCGCACTTGGGATGCCAAATCAAGACTTTTGAACCCAAATGCACTACCCACATTCACGGAATTTTTGGGTTAATTGGACGCCCATACAATAACGATCTAGGGTTTTTACCCTGTGGATCGGATGACCTAAGACTAGACTTCCAATTAAGTTTAGAAGCCCTAGGGCCAAGCGTTGCGACCTAGTAAGGTTAGGGTTGGGTTGGATCAAGAGGACTCCCAAACTCTACATCTTGACCAAACGTATTTCTTGACCAAGAAATGTCGTTTGATGGGAGAAACGATCCCACTCAAGTTAAGTGTGACACTTGTGCACAAGTTGCAACGTCGCATGGCTTTGTGTTTTAATCATAAGATAGATTTGCCACTCCTTGGAATAAGGTAGGCAAGCTCTAGCACAAGTCTAACTTGCAAGAGGATGAGTAGTCATCCTGCTACATCACCCTTCCTTGGGCTGATTTGCCAAGATGAGGAAGTTATGTATTGCCTAGCAAGCAGATTGTCTAATCAAGTTAGGGTGACAAAGTTGCCCAATATTTACTTTCTTAGTTTAATGAACCTAAGGTATTTGCTAATTTGGATTGACAGGGTATAAACCCTAACCCAAGGATAATAGGGTAACCATAAAAACCCTTGGGGATCTTGCCAAGTCGCAAATTGATCCTGGATTGAATGCTAGATGCATTTGGAGAGAAGGATTCACACCTTAGCAGTTGGCCAAGTAAACGACCACTAGATTGATTGTGTTTGTATAGTTAGGAGCACTGTTTGTATTGCTTTGTTCAAAGAACTAAAGATGGAAAAATATTTAATGCTTCAGGTTGAAGGCCTGGAGGGAGAGGCAGCATAAGTTACCCCTAACTGTCTACTTGACCCTAACCAAGGAGGTTGTTAGCCATGCCGGGAACATGGACCAAACCCGCCGTGAGAGGTCTCTCCATTGGGTACTAGTTGGAGCAAGAGGACACTTGGGTGCCAGGGGGGGCTCTGGCCATAAATACCTTGCCTCTGGGTCCTACATAGGAGGCCGACATGACTCGGGGTTGGATCTCAAGACCCGCATACTAGTCTACGGGCGGAAACTTGGATTAGTAATGCCTGAGGATTGTTGGATTGCCTTCGGGTAGATTATGGATTGCCTTTGGGCGGATAATGGATTAGCCTTCAGGCTGGATTATATGATGTATTCTAAAGATAAATAAGATCAATTGTTGAAAAGGAACTTGTTTGTCATTGTTTTTCTATGTCAGTGCTTAAATTACGTGAAGGAATCAGTGACTAATTGGATAATTAAGGAAGCTGTTTTATGCATGTCCAACTAAATGTGGTAGGTAATTAGACAATTAAAGAAACCCTGAGAAAAGTGCAGTGGATGTGGCCATGGGTCTATCCTATGGATAGGTGGTCCGGGTTGGTCGGAAACTTTTCTCAATAGAGATGATAGCAAGGAATGATGACCTTGAATCTAGGAAACTAGAAACCCGATTTATGTTGTTTTAGGGGAACGGAATGGGACTATGCCTTATGGGCAGAGAGGTTGAGCTTTGCATCCCTCTCGTTTCCCATTCTCCTTGAAGCAAGTGCAGCATGGATCTGCTTCGACCCTAACGTTTCCGCATAAAGTAGTTCGTCTGGGGATTGACGCTAGTTGCCGTTCTAGGAATTTGACCATTAGGAAAACCTTGATTCAAGTTGGTCCTAAGTAGGAATGGCCAGAATGCTTCCGTTTCATGGCAGACTCGGGAAGACCTAGATCTCAAACCCCATGACATTTTGTGGGAGTGCCACACGACACTTTCTGGACTCTCTTCTCGATGGGCTGCTAAGACGTGTCCTACGAGCGAATAGGTGGACACGTTACAGAGTTAGAGCAACATGGGATTTGAAATGCCATATTAGTCAAAGATTCCCTTAACAAGAACAAAAACATCTTCTCCTTTACAAAGTGCCAACTTTGGCATGCAAGTAAACATGTTTGAAGTTGGACAAATCCACTTCAAAAGCACAAGTAGCCTTGACGACTTCATCAACCATCATCAAGCATTGAAATAGATAATAGTCAATTTTAACTACCCTTATCAAAGCATATTTCCACCCTATTAACTTCACTGCTTGTGAAGTTGTGATCTATGGTTACCAAGTAGAAAATAAAGGACTTCTTGATACGATTGTGCACAAAGAATGGAGATCACTAGGAACACTAGGGAAAGGTCATTGAACTCATGCCTAAAACATATTGGAACAAACACTCTGCCTAAAAAGAAAAACAAGAAGATACAACAAGATGAGAAAACTGGTGAGTGACTGTATCCCTGAGTTGGAAGGACCTAAACGTAGTGACACCAAAGGGAGTGCTCTTGAGAAAACTAGGAAATGAAGAATTGAAGGTCAAGGCACAAGTCCTTCACCACCTCTTCACTTATAATACTCATACTTTTGCAACCTATTGAGAGTGCCAAAATTTTTCATGGAGGATATAATGATACGGAATATACTGAATGAAGATTTGAATGTTTTTTGGTTAGAGTGTATCTTTGAATCCTTTGTATGAGTTGATAAGATTTTTGAAAAAGATACAGCCTCCAAGTTGAGTCACACAATGGCCAAGAATATGATCATCAACTATGGATTTGTGATGACTCACATGCTAGGTGCCTACCTTAGAGTAGCTCATGAGAAATTGATGCATGGCCCCCTACCTCAGAGTTTGGAGGGAAAGAAAAGAAAAAAGAGTAGTAATGGAAGAGGAAAAGATACTAGAGGTGAGGAACAACAAAGATTGTTTAATATGGTAGCCAAAATATCCAAGATAGAATTTGAGAAACTAGAAGTTGGATGTGCATAATAAGAAAGGGAGGATCTCACTAAGGCTATCTAGATATCACTAGATATCTCTATCCGAGAGCACGTCATGTCTATCATAGCCCTTGATATAGGAGAATCTAGTTCAGAGAAGGGCAATGAAAAGGTAGATGAAGAGTCACTACAAGGATTTGAGCTAGTAGCGATGCCGATTAGCGACGGCGAATAGCGGCGTCGCTATTGGCGTCGCTATTTGCGTCGCAAATGCAACGCAAATAGCGACGCTCCACAGGGAAAAAAAGCGGCCGAAACCAAGCGTGGTTTTCATTTCGCATTTGCGGCTTGTGAGTTTTGAGAGCGAGAGTGACCGTCGTGAGAGAAGGAGAGGAAGAAGACTTGCCACCGCCACCGATGCTGCCGCCGCCGTTGTTCGTGAAGGAGAGGAGGAGCCTTCATCGTAAAGAGGAGCCGCCCCACGCTCGCCATATCTCATCGGTGAGTCTCCCTCTCTCTTTCTTTTGCTTGTTTAAGGTTTAAATCACTTTCTCTTTTGCTTGTTTAGGAGAGGAAATGAGAGAGAAAGAGAGGGAGAGGGAGAGAGAGGGAGAGAAAGAGAAAGAGAGGGAGAGGGAGAGGGAGAGGGAGGGGGAAGAAATGAGAGAGGGAGAGGGAGAGGGAGAGGGAGGGAGAGTGCATTCTCTCTCTCCCTCTCCCTTTCGCTTGTTTAATGTTTAAATCACTTTATTTTTTGCTTGTTTAGGAGAGGAAATGAGAGAGAAAGAGAGAAAGAGAGGGAGAGAAAGAGAGGGAGAGGGAGAGGGAGGGGAAGGAAATGAGAAAGGGAGAGAAAGAGAAAGAGAGGGAGCGGGAGCGGGAGCGGGAGCGGGAGAGGGAGGGAGAGTGCATTCTCTCTCTCTCTCCCTTTTTCTTGTTTAATGTTTAAATCACTTTATTTTTTGCTTGTTTAGGAAATGAGAGAGAAAGAGAGAAAGAGAGGGAGAGGGAGAGGGAGGGGAAGGAAATGAGAGAGGGAGAGAAAGAGAAAGAGAGGGAGAGGGAGGGAGAGTGCATTCTCTCTCTCCCTCTCCCTTTTGCTTGTTTAATGTTTGAATCACTTTCTTTTTTCCTTGTTTAGGAGAGGAAATGAGAGAGAAAGAGAGAAAGAGAGGGAGAGGGAGGGGAAGGAAATGAGAGAGGGAGAGAAAGAGAAAGAGAGGGAGAGGGAGGGAGATTGCATTCTCTCTCTCCCTCTCCCTTTTGCTTTTGGAGAGTGTTAATATATATTGTGAGAGGGAGAGGAAATACAAGAGAAAGAGAAAGAGAGGGAGGGAGAGGGAGAGAAAGAGAAAGATAACATATATTGGAATGATAGCATATCCATGATTATGGTAATGGTATCCACTTTACTTTTTTTATGGGTACCATTACATTGACTCCTTAAGGGGGCTAAAAATTAGTCATACCGTTTATAAAGTCTAATTAGGAGATTTAAGATGCTTGATAATAGACTTATCGATAATGGTATGCAATGTGCTTTGCCATGGGCCATGTACATTGGTGACTCTTTAAGATGGCTTAAAATTGGTCATGTCCTTCATAATGTCCAAGTAGGGGATCTGATTGTGATATGCATAATTCATTGTTTTTGTATTAACTTTATAGGCATAACAATTTAGAAATCATGCCAACTAGTCAACGGAAGGACTAAAAGAAAATGATACCCTAGCTAATGGTCATTACAGTACTTCATCAAAATGAACCCAAAAGTATTGTTATAGAAGAAGAATCCCTTAAATTGAGTATAGGATATTTTCTCTCAGGTCTTATGACTATGAGTAGAATTGATTGAAATAAATTTTATTACTATAGTTGATAAATTTCATAGATGGCATTAATTTTAATACGTGATCCTAGGACAAAAAAACCACATTTCTAAGATGCTTTTTGTTGAGACTGATTTATTATTAGACCAAGATATCCTCAATGATGCTCATAAATGGATTACTTATACTCAAAGCCCTCTAGTGCAGTTTTTTATAATAACGAATAATTATCTACCGAGACAAACAAATCCTTGAGCATGATACAAGGCCGAGATATAATATCAATAAATCTCTCAACTACTATGTACAATGCAAGATTTATGGTCAACTTGCAACTTGACGTACATCTCCATAAAGCTATCCATTTAAGCCTCGTTTACTGTAATGTAGATAAGATGGAAAACAAAGAAGGTCTTATTGTTCAAGATCGCAAGACGTATCTTAATCAACGTGTCCCATGTCCTTGCTCTCAATGCAAGTTGGCAATTAGACGAAAACGCTGATTGTCTATAGAACACGTACGACGATTTGGCGAGTTTCAATCTGAGATCATTGATCAGGCGATTGCGGATTTTCAGCAAACCGTAATTTCAAGTTAATATTAATCATGCATTGTACTGGCAAGCTAATTGAAAAGCATATACAATAAGATTGGGTCTTGTTGGAAAATTTTCTATCCAGGGGGTGATGTCTCGACCCAAGGGGGAGTGCACCATTTGCGGCCAATTAGAAGAGTTCATGGATATGCGATGGATGGATTGTAGGAGCCAATCCACCAGTCGCAAGGCCCATCTATACCATCAATGCTAGAGGAGACAGACAACCTTCCCGACCTACCTACAATCTTGGAGCCTGAGATGGAGGCAATGATCGATGCATTGATTCCCATGGATGTTGAGACATTTGACCCGCTTAGAGAGGAAGAATCCATACCATTATATGATGGGTGCCGAGTATCTCAGTTGAAGACATTTCTTGCACTCTTAAGTGTGCAAGCAAAATACGGTTGGAGCGATACGAGTGTGACCAAGTTATTCAAGTACCTTGCACATAGGCTTCATTGATATTTTTTTTAACAGTATTATTGCAAACATTTGTGATTTTTCAAGATGTTTTATGATTCTTTTCAGGTTATTGAAATATCATATATTACCAACTGCAAATACCATGCTTGAGTCTCATGATGATGCACGACATGTTTTACGGAAGCTTGGCATGGACTACAATAGCATCCATGCATGTATCAATGACTGCATACTGTTTCAAGATGAATACGAGACTATGGAGACATGTCCAAAGTGTGGTGCTCACAGGTATCGATAGGACTTGCAAGGGCAAACCATCCCCCAAAAAGTTCTCAAACACTTTCCGCTCATGCCCCGCATAAACCACATGTTTCGCACGTCCGGCATGGCAAGCTTGACAATGTGGCATGTGTAGAATAGGTCCACGGATGGAGTACAATGAATATCAACGGATTCACGCGCATGAAGCCACATTGACTCTACCTTCTCAAGCTTTGCGCGAGAGCCAAGGAATCTTTGGCTTGGTCTCGCCATGGATGGTGTGAACCCATTCGGTCTGCGCTCGACTTCTTACAGTGTGTGGCCTATAGTGCTTGTCAACTACAACATCCCTCCATGGCTTTCTACGAAGAAAGAACATCTCATCCTTAGCTTGCTCGTCTCGGACCACTACAAAGTAAAAAATATGGACGTGTATCTTTGTCCATTAGTCGATGAGCTTAAGATTTTGTGGGAGGACGGGGTCACTCTGCAAGATATGAGCAAGCACGATGGTCAGCGGTCAGCCAACATTCGAGCCATTCTCATGTGGACGATGCATGACTTTCCGGGATTGGGAGAGTGCTTAGGTGAGCAGACCTCTGTTTTCATTGGTAATATCTATATTTCATCTCATTCAATAAAGTATTCACTAGGTCGTGGCTCGCCTTACAGATTTGGTTACCTCAGGTTATCATGCATGTCCATTGTGTGGGCCACAGTTAGACTCCCAAAGGTCAGGAACCATGAAGAAGATGGTATATCAAGGATATGCCACTTTCTTGCCGGAGGATCATGAACTCAGGGAAGGTTTTCTTGGAGGACCTCCAACACGTATGAATGCTGCAAGCTGGTACGAGCTGAAAATGGTAAACCCGAAATCACATCCAAATGGAATGCGATGGTTCTCAGTTTTCTATGAGTTGCCATATTGGACCCACTTACAGGTTAACCACTTGTTGGATCCCATGCATATTTTCAAGAATGTGGGCAGCTTGCTACAGGACCACGTCACAGGAAAGAGAGACACTATAGGGTCATGAATGGATTTGAAGGAGGTAGGTAAGATGGAGGTGCTTTGGCCACAGTCGAGTGCTGAAGGGGGAGTGCAGCTTCCTCGCACTCCTTGGGTTTTGTCCACCAAAGAAGAGCGCATTGTGAAGCAAGTAATCAAGTCTATCCACACTCCAACGGTTATGATGTGTTCTCTCAGGTCCATACTTTCTAAAGATGACTAATTGTCAGGGCTAAAATCCGATGATTGGCATAAGATATGTCAGGTTTTGAACAGAATTGATTGTAATTAGCGTGGGAATTTTGCAATTTGAAAAGTAGCCATTATTCATAATGCTTTCTCATTTGTGGCACTTTGTCCTACCGATCACGATCGCAGGATGCCTTACTCCAGAAATTCGTGGGGCCATTTACAAGTTGTCAATATTGGTGCAATGGATCTCAGAGAAAGAGATTAAGACGTCCTTTATTGAATTCGTGAGGCGAGGAGCAGTGGAGATGGTCTGTCTCTTTGAGAAATATTTGCCCACTAGCATGCTCACGATACAAGTCCACCTTCTTGTGCATCTTGTGGACAAAGTGGAGATTGCTGGACCTGTCCATATGCGATGGATGTTCTTCCTGGAGCGCTTCATGAAAACCCTGAAAGGCTTTGTGCGACAACGAGCTTCGCCAGAAGGTAGGATGGCGGAAGGTTGGTTGGTGTCAGAGGCGTTAGTGCATATCTCACAATGGCTACCAATGGTGGAACCAGACAATGAAATGCTATGGACGCTGAAGGACGATGATAGACTGACTGGAGATGTGGTGGTTGGAAATGGGGTAGAAAAAAGAATGGATGCCTCAATGGAAGAGAAGGTGAATTGCTTTTGTATGTTGCACCATGCCTCCATGGAGATGTGGCTCGCCAAGTACCAAATTGCAAGGCAAGATCGACAGGAAGCGCAAGCTGAATTCTGACGCAGTACGCGTCATTAACCAATTCGATATCCCAAAGGCACGGAGGAGATGCCTTGGTTTATGTCAACACGATGGTTGCATGGAGCCTTGACAGTAGCATCCAGCGAAGGGACAAAGGTCTCAATGGACGAGTGGGAGTTCTCGAGGGGATGTAGTCCAAAGGTGATGAGGGGTTTAGAATATGTCATATCTAAATTTTATATGCGACATCTAATTTGAGTGTTTCAATGTACAGTACAAAATATATAGTGCAATGTGGTCACGCGGACGGCATTTTTGCGTGGAGCGTATTGACAAAATGCGCTCCACAATGGACTATGGTGTCATGGCAAGGTTTGAGCAAGAGAGCCGGCGACGAGCAAGAGATCCGAACACGGTTGTGGATGAGATGGAGTATTTTGGGAACTTGCAAAGTATTATTACGGTGGATTACCGTAGCTACTCCATGATACTATTCGATGTGCAGTGGTTCAAAGTGGTACTTGGAGGAGCTGGAGCAACAGTTCGACGAGGTCCATCTGGATTTCTCGAAATAGATTCTGAAAAAAATGGATGGATTTGTGCGACACCTTTGTGTTGCCAGCCCATTGTGAATAGGTGCATAGAGTCATTTGCTTGCTAATTGTAATACTACATGGCTTATGTCACAATGGTTTGAACTTGCTTTTAACGTATTTGTGAACATGTAATCTTCTATCCAAACCCCCGACAACCTCGATGATGGTATGTTATACCTTCAACTCCTTGAAGTGCGAGAGTATATGATCAAAGCGATGTTTCGGGCATAGATGAAGATAATATGCAAAAAGAGGGGTCGATATTACAAGGGGTGGAGGCTGCCGCAAGCTTGGAGCCCGCATTGGCTAAGAATGATGGAAATACAGGAGTGTAAGAATTTTTTGAGAATGAGGCAGACTCATTCTTTTGTGGTGACATGTCTATCGACCTTCTAGTGTATACAGAGTTGTGTCAGGAGATTAACATGGGACCATAGGATACTTCATTCTTGGAGAATTGTATTACTCAATTCATTGTTTAGATCTTCCATAAAGGTATATAAGATATACATTTTAAGAGGGATTTTTAAAAAATGACTTATATTGCTCTGCTTTCTATAGTTTAAATTGATTATTCTAACACCATTTTTTATCTGTGTAGGTGACATTTTCAGGATGAGTCGAGGGATGAGTGATGAGGAGTTTTAGGACATGATGGCACGCATGTCTCCAGACCAGCTCGCGAGATTCAAAGGGATAGCAGACCAGGAACTGTCTTGTTCTTTGTCAAGGTGCTCTGCTAGATCTGCTTCAGTGTGATCAAATGCTTGACGATCTCGACGCTCACAACTTGGGCCAGAGGGAGGGACTGCATCAGGATCAGGGGGATGTTGCTGTGGAGACACGGATGTGGTGTCTCCATCTCGTCGTTCAGCCGGAGCTGCATCACCTCCAGGATTTGTCACACCTCTGGGGATGTCTACTCCAGTTACTTCGGCTTTTGCGCAGCCGTCAGCAGGTGGCACCCCTTTGAGTGGCACTCCGAGAGAGGTTACCCCCGTCGGTACCCCGGATGTAGAGGGGTCTCCTGGATATGCCTAGGAGCGTGGATGGAAATGGGAGAGGACCCATCTTAGGCAAACTCTTAAGGGTTATGGATACCTGGTTGATAGTAGGTCCGGAGCCATCATCATGAATGATGAGGGGAGGAGGGTGATGGCTCAGATGAGAGAGTTGTGCCAACAAGCTTTTCGGCACAAAGTCTTGGATCATTGGAAGAACATACCGGGGGGGAGCAAGGACTACATAGTAGCATCCTTGCACGAGGAGTTTCCGGTGCCAGCCGCAATAGATAGATTCTCTACAGGCTAGATGATGGATTGCATGCGTGCATACATGTCACATAGACGATCCGACACATGCAAGGCAATCAAGAGTGGGCCTGTAAAGCCCGAGTGGTTGGATGTAGATGACTGGCGCCGACTGAGGGAGGAGGCTACAGATTCGCAAGGACGTTGGAGTCAGCAGTGAGAGGCGGCGAGGGCACGACTTGAGGCCGGAGTGGTCCATCATCTTGGGAGTGGCAGCCACATGATATATTTGGAGGACTTTGTAAGGTCCATGAATGGAGTACAATGAATATTAATGGATTCACGCGCATGAAGCCACATTGACTCTACCTTCTCAAGCTTTGCGCGAGAGCCAAGGAATCTTCGGCTTGGTCTCGCCATGGATGGTGTGAACCCATTCGGTCTGTGCTCGACTTCTTACAATGTGTGGCCTATAGTGCTTGTCAACTACAACATCCCTCCATGGCTTTCTACGAAGAAAGAACATCTCATCCTTAGCTTGCTCGTCTCGGGCCACTACAAAGTAAAAAATATGGACGTGTATCTTTGTCCATTAGTAGATGAGCTTAAGATTTTGTGGGAGGACGGGGTCACTCTGCAAGATATGAGCAAGCACGATGGTCAGCGGTCAGCCAACATTCGAGCCATTCTCATGTGGACGATGCATGACTTTCCGGGATTGGGAGAGTGCTTAGGTGAGCAGACCTGTGTTCTCATTGGTAATATCTATATTTCATCTCATTCAATCAAGTATTCACTAGGTCGTGGCTCACCTTACAGGTCTGGTTACCTCAGGTTATCATGCATGTCCATTGTGTGTGCCACAGTTAGACTCCCAAAGGTCACGAACCATGAAGAAGATGGTATATCAAGGACATGCCGCTTTCTTATCGGAGGATCATGAACTCAGGGAAGGTTTTCTTGGACGACTTCCAACATAAATGAATGCCGCAAGCTGGTACGAGCTGAAAATGGTAAACCCAAAATCACATCCAAATGGAATGCGACGGTTCTCAGTTTTCTATGAGTTGCCATATTGGACCCACTTACAGGTCAACCACTTGTTGGATCCCATGCATATTTTCAAGAATGTGGGCAACTTGCTATGGGACCACATCATAGGAAAGAGAGACACTATAGGGTCACGAATGGATTTGAAGGAGGTAGGTAAGATGAAGGTGCTTTGGCCACAGTCGAGTGCTGAAGGGGGAGTGCAACTTCCTCGTGCTCCTTGGGTTTTGTCCACCAAAGAAGAGTGCATTGTGAAGCAAGTAATCAAGTCTATCCACACTCCGACGGGTATGATGCGTTCTCTCAGGTCCACACTTTCTAAAGATGACTAATTGTCGGGGCTAAAATCCCATGATTAGCATAAGATATGTCAGGTTTTTAACAGAATGGATTGTAATTAGCATGGGAATTTTGCAATTTGAAAAGTAGCCATTATTCATAATGCTTTCTCATTTGTGGCACTTTGTCCTACCAATCGCGATCGCAAGATGCCTTATTCCAGAAATTCGTGGGGCCATTTACAAGTTGTCAACATTGGTGCAATGGATCTCACAGAAAGAGATTAAGACGTCCTCTATTGAATTCGCGAGGCAGGGAGCAGTGGAGATGGTCTGTCTCTTTGAGAAATATCTGCCCACTAGCATGCTCACGATACAAGTCCACCTTCTTGTGCATCTTGTGGACAAAGTGGAGATTGCTGGACCTGTCCATATGCGATGGATGTACTTCTTGGAGCGCTTCATGAAAACCCTGAAAGGCTTTGTGCGACAACGAGCTCAGCCAGAAGGTAGGATGGCGGAAGGTTGGTTGGTGTCAGAGGCGTTAGTGCATATCTCACAATGGCTACCACCGGTGGAACCGGACAATCAAATGCTATGGACGCTGAAGGACGATGATAAACTGACTGGAGATGTGGTGGTTGGAAATGGGGTAGAAAAAAGAATGGATGCCTCAATGGAAATACAGGAGTGTAAGAATTTTTTGAGAATGAGGCAGACTCATTCTTTTGTGGTGACATGTCTATCGACCTTCTAGTGTATACAGAGTTGTGTCAGGAGATTAACATGGGACCATAGGATATTTCATTCTTGGAGAATTGTATTACTCAATTCATTGTTTAGATCTTCCAAAAAGATATATAAGATATACATTTTAAGAGGGATTTTAAAAAAATGATTTATATTGCTCTGCTTTCTATAGTTTAAACTGATTATTCTAACACCATTTTTTATCTGTGCAGGTGACATTTTCAGGATGAGTCGAGGGATGAGTGATGAGGAGTTTCACGACATGATGGCACGCATGTCTCCAAACCAGCTCGCAAGATTCAGAGGGATAGCAGACCAGGAACTGTCTCGTTCTTTGTCAGGGCGCTCTGCTAGATCTGCTTTAGTGTGATCAGATGCTTGACGATCTCGACGCTCACAACTTGGGCGAGAGGGAGGGACTGCATCAGGATCAGGGGGATGCTGCTGTGGAGACACGGATGTGGTGTCTCCATCTCATCGTTCAGCCGGAGCTGCATCACCTCCAGGATTTGTCACACCTGTGGGGATGTCTACTCCAGTTACTTCGGCTTTTGTGCAGCTGTCAAAGCAGGTGGTACCCCTTTTGGTGGCACCCCTTTGAGTGGCACCCCTTTTGTCCAGTTACCCCCATCGGTACACCGGATGTAGAGGGGTCTCCTGGATATGCCCAGGAGCGTGGATGGAGATGGGAGAGGACCCATCTTAGGCAAACTCCTAAGGGTTATGGATACGTGGTTGATAGTAGGTCAGGAGCCATCATCATGAATGATGAGGGGAGGAGGGTGATGGCTCATATGAGAGAGTTGTGGCAACAAGCTTTTCGGCACAAAGTCCTGGATCATTGGAAGAACATACCGGAGGGGTGCAAGGACTACATAGTAGCATCCTTGCATGAGGAGTTTTCGGTGCCAGCCGCAATAGATAGATTCTCTACAGGCTGGATGATGGATTGCATGCGTGCATACATGTCAAATAGACGATCCGACACATGCAAGGCAATCAAGAGTGGGCTTTCAAAGCCCGAGTGGTTAGATGCAGACGTCTGGCGCCGACTGAGAGAGGAGGCTACAGATTCACAAGGACGTTGGAGACAGCAAAGCGAGAGGTGGCGAGGGCACGACTTGAGGCCGGAATGGTCCATCATCTTGGGAGTGGCAGCTACATGACATATTTGGAGGACTTTGTAAGGTCCACGGATGCAGTACAATGAATATCAACGGATTCACGCGCATGAAGCCACATCGACTCTACCTTCTCAAGCTTTGCGCGAGAGCCAAGGAATCTTCGGCTTGGTCTTGCCATGGATGGTGTGAACCCATTTGGTCTGCGCTCGACTTCTTACAATGTGTGGCCTATAGTGCTTGTCAACTACAACATTCCTCCATGGCTTTCTACGAAGAAAGAACATCTCATCCTTAGCTTGCTCGTCTCGGGCCACTACAAAGTAAAAAATATGGACGTGTATCTTTGTCCATTAGTCGATGAGCTTAAGATTTTGTGGGAGGAGGGGATCACTGTGCAAGATATGAGCAAGCACGATGGTCAGCGCGGTCAGCCAACATTCAAGCCATTCTCATGTGGACGATGCATGACTTTCCGGGATTGGGAGAGTGCTCAAGTAAGCAGACCTCTGTTCTCATTGGTAATATCTATATTTCATCTCATTCAATCAAGTATTCACTAGGTCGTGGCTCGCCTTACAGGTCTGGTTACCTCAGGTTATCATGCATGTCCATTGTGTGGGCCACAGTTAGACTCCCAAAGGTCACGAACCATGAAGAAGATGGTATATCAAGGACATGCCGCTTTCTTTCCAGAGAATCATGAACTCAGGGAAGGTTTTCTTGGACGACCTCCAACACGTATGAATGCCGCAAGCTGGTACAAGTTGAAAATGGTAAACCTGAAATCACATCCAAATGGAATGCGACGGTTCTCAGTTTTCTATGAGTTGCCATATTGGACCCACTTACAGATCAACCACTTGTTGGATCCCATGCATATTTTCAAGAATGTGGGCAACTTGCTACGGGACCACATCACAGGAAAGAGAGACACTATAGGGTCATGAATGGATTTGAAGGAGGTAGGTAAGATGGAGGTGCTTTGGCCACAGTTGAGTGCTGAAGGGGGAGTGCAGCTTCCTCGCGCTCCTTGGGTTTTGTCCACCAAAGAAGAGCGCATTGTGAAGCAAGTAATCAAGTCTATCCACACTCCAACGGGTATGATGCGTTCTCTCAGGTCCACACTTTCTAAAGATGACTAATTGTCGAGGCTAAAATCCGATGATTGGCATAAGATATATCAGGTTTTGAACAGAATGGATTGTAATTAGCGTGGGAATTTTGCAATTTGAAAAGTAGCCATTATTCATAATGCTTTCTCATTTTTGGCAGTTTGTCCTACCGATCGCGATCGCATGATGCCTTACTCCAGAAATTCGTGGGGCCATTTACAAGTTGTCAACGTTGGTGCAATGGATCTCACAGAAAGAGATTAAGACGTCCTCTATTGAATTGGCGAGACGGGGAGCAGTGGAGACAGTCTGTCTCTTTGAGAAATATCTGCCCACTAGCATGCTCACAATACAAGTCCACGTTCTTGTGCATCTTGTGGACAAAGTGGAGATTGCTGGACCTGTCCATATGCGATGGATGTTCTTCCTGGAGCGCTTCATGAAAACCCTGAAAGGCTTTGTGCTACAACGAGCTCGGCCAGAAGGTAGGATGGCGGAAGGTTGGTTGGTGTCAGAGGCGTTAGTGCATATCTCACAATGGCTACCAATGGTGGAACCAAACAATGAAATGCTATGGACGCTGAAGGATGATGATAGACTGACTAGAGATGTGGTGGTTGGAAATGGGGTAGAAAAAAGAATGGATGCCTCAATGGAAGAGAATGTGAATTGCTTTTGTATGTTGCACCATGCCTCCATGGAGACGTGGCTCGCCGAGTACCAAATTGCAAGGCAAGATCGACAGAAAGCGCAAGCTGAACTCCCACGCAGTACGCGTCATTGACCGATTCGATATCCCAAAGGCATGGAGGAGATGCCTCGGTTTATGTCAACACGATGGTTGCATGGAGCCTTGACTGCAGCATCCAGCGAAGGAACAAAGGTCTCAATGGAGGAGTGGGAGTTCTCGAGGGGATGTAGTCCAAAGGTGATGAGGGATTTAGAATATGTTATATCTAAATTTTATATGCGACATCTAATTTGAGTGTTTCAATGTACAGTACAAAATATATAGTGCAATGCGGACGGCATTTTTGCGTGGAGCATATTGACAAAATGCGCTTCACAATGGACTATGGTGTCATGGCAAGGTTTGAGCAAGAGAGCCGGCGACGAGCAACAGATCCGAACACAGTTGTGGATGAGATGGAGTATTTTGGGAACTTGCAAAAAATTATTACGGTGGATTATCGTAGCTTCTCCATGATACTATTCGATGTGCAGTGGTTTAAAGTGGTACTTGGAGGAGCTGGAGCAACAGTTCGACGAGGTCCATCTGGATTTCTCGAAATAGATTCCGAAAAAAATGGATGGATTTGCACGACACCTTTGTGTTGCCGGCCCATTGTGAACATGTGCATAGAGTCATTTGCTTGCTAATTGTAATACGACATGGCTTATGTCACAATGGTTTGAACTCGCTTTTTACGTGTCTGTGAACATGTAATCTTCTATCCATCCCCGACAACCTCGATGGTAGTATGTTATATCTTCAACTCCTTGAAGTGCGAGAGTATATGATCAAAGCGATGTTCCGGGCATAGATGAAGATAATATGCAAATAGAGGGGTCGATATTACAAGGGGTGGAGGCCGCCGCAAGCTTGGAGCCCGCATTAGCTAACAATGATGGAAATACAGGAGTGTAAGAATTTTTTGAGAACGAGGCAGACTCATTCTTTTGTGGTGACATGTCTATTAACCTTCTAGTGTATACAGAGTTGTGTCACGAGATTAACATGGGACCATAGGATACTTCATTCTTGGAGAACTGTATTACTCAATTCATTGTTTAGATCTTCCATAAAGGTATATAAGATATACATTTTAAGAGGGATTTTAAAAAAATGATTTATATTGCTCTGCTTTCTATAGTTTAAACTGATTATTCTAATACCATTTTTTATCTGTGCAGGTGACATTTTCAGGATGAGTTGAGGGATGAGTGATGAGGAGTTTCACGACATGATGGCACGCATGTCTCCAGACCAGCTCGCGAGATTCAGAGGGATAGCAGACCAGGAACTGTCTCGTTCTTTGTCAGGGCGCTCTGCTAGATCTGCTTCAGTGTGATCAGATGCTTGACGATCTCGACGCTCACAACTTGGGCGAGAGGGAGGGACTGCATCAGGATCAGGGGGATGCTGCTGTGGAGACACTGATGTGGTGTCTCCATCTCATCATTCAGCCGGAGCTGCATCACCTCCAGGATTTGTCACACCTGTCGGGACGTCTACTCCAGTTACTTCGGCTTTTGCGTAGCCATCAGCAGGTGGCACCCCTTTTGGTGGCACCCCTTTAAGTGGCACTCCGAGAGAGGTTACCCCCGTCGGTATACCGGATGTAGAGGGGTCTCCTGGATATGCCCAGGAGCGCGGATGGAGATGGGAGAGGACCCATCTTAGGCAGACTCCTAAGGGTTATGGATGCCTCGTTGATAGTAGGTCAGGAGCCATCATCATGAATGATGAGGAGAGGAGGGTGATGGCTCATATGAGAGAGTTGTGCCAACAAGCTTTTCGGCACAAAGTCCTGGATCATTGGAAGAACATACCGGAGGGGAGCAAGAACTACATAGTAGCATCCTTGCACGAGGAGTTTCCGGTGCCAGCCGCAATAGATAGATTCTCTACAGGCTGGATGATGGATTGCATGCGTGGATACATGTCACATAGACGATCCGATACATGCAAGGCAACCAAGAGTGGGCCTGCAAAGCCCGAGTGGTTAGATGCAGACGACTGGCGCCGACTAAGGAAGGAGGCTACAGATTCGCAAGGACGTTGGAGTCAGCAGCGAGAGGCGGCGAGGGCACGACTTGAGGCCGAAGTGGTCCATCATCTTGGGAGTGGTAGCCACATGACATATTTGGAGGACTTTGTAAGTTTCTCTTTTGTTTTGCTAACTATTTGGAGAGGATCCTTGGAGCTCACACACCTTTAGTTTTTAGTCTCCTGATCTATGTAGACATTTTCTATGTATTAGTGATATCCTTTCATGATTGTACCAATCACATTTTATGCGATCATGTATTTATTTCATGTATCAGTTTTATGATTTCAATATACATTCTTTTTGTTTGCAAGCGCTTTGTATGCAGTAGTGCAGAAAATATTTTGTATGGCTCTCATACAGCACACACATTTTTTTTTTTCCTGTTACCGTCGCTATTTGCGTCTCAAATTTACTACTCGCGTCGCTATGTGCATTGCAAATTTACTGGTTGCGTCGCTATATGCATCGCAAATATTGCGACGCATATAGCAATGCCAATAGCGACGTTTCTATGGCGTCGTCAATAATGACGCTTTTTGCGACGACGGGGGAAAATTTTGTTGTTTGTATTTTCGTCGCTTTAAATGTTGCTACTAGCTCAAATCCTTGTAGTGAGTTTATTCCTTTGAGCATCTTGCTCAATATGTAGAGAAAGATGGATCAACTACAAGCACAAGTCTTTGAATTAGCCGAACTTAATAGGAGACCACTACAAACAATCAACTATCCTGCACTTGGCTCAAGGAGAATGGGAAACGAGAGGGATGCGAAGCTGGACCTCTCTACCTGCAAGGCATAGTCCCATTCCATTCCCCTAAAACAACATAAATCGGGACTCTAGCCCTATAGATTCTAGGTCATTATTACCTCGTTGTCAAAATCCTTTGAGAAAAGTTTCCAGCCAACCGAGGCCACCCTTCCGTAGGACGGACCCACGGTCACACATCCACCACACTTTCCTTGGGTTGCTTTAGTTATCTAATTACATGCCACATTTAGTTTGACAAGCAAAAAATAACTTCTTTAATTAACCAATTAATCATTGGTTCCATCACGTAACTTAGGCATTGACATAGAAAAACAATGTCAAGCAAGTTTCTTTTCAACATTTGATCTTTATTTATCAGTCTTTGGAATACATCATATAATCCACTCGAAGGCTAATCCAACAATCCTCAGGGATCACTATTCCAAGTTTCCACTCATTGACTAGTATGCAGGCCTCGAGATCCAATCTCGAGTCACCTCGGCCTCTTGTGCAGTATCTAGAGGCAAGGGATTTATGGCCAGAGCCTCCCATGGCACCCAAGCGTCCTCCTGCTCCAAGTAGCATCCACGGAGAGACCTCTCACAGTGGGTTCGGTCCACGTACCCGGCGCGGCTAACAACCCCCTTGGATAGGGTTAAGCAGATAGTCGAAGGTAGTTGATGCTGCCTCTTCCTCTAGGATTTCAACCTAAAGCATTAGTTATTTTCCAGCATTAGTTCCTTGAGCAAAGAAGAACAAACAGTGCTCCTAAGTGTACAAACACAAGCACTCTAGTGGTCGTTTATACCGCCAACTGCTAAGGTGTGAATCCTTCTCTCCGAATACATCCAGTATTTGATCCGGGATCAATCGCAACTTGGCAAGATCCCAAGGGTTTCGTAAGCTGAGTTGCTTGTTTCCCTATTTCCTTGGGTTAGGGTTTATACCCTTGTTGACCCAAATTGTTTCCACCTTAGGTTTCCTTAAATTCTAGACAATAAATCCTGGGCAATCTCGTTACCCTCGCTTGATTGGTCCATTGCTTGCTAGGCAATTCATAAATACCCTAACTTGGTAAATCAGCCCCAAGAAAGGGTGATGTAGCAGGACGACTACTCATCCTCTAGAAAATTAGACTTGTACTTAGAACTCGCCAATCTTGTTCTAAGGAGTGGCAATACTATTTTGTGAATTAGACACAAAACCATGCGACTTTGCAACTTGTTGCACGAGATAGGTGTCAGCACTTAACTTGTGGGATTATTTCTCCCATCACATGGTATTCCTTGGTCAAGAATACCTTTGACTAAGATATAGGGTTTGGGAGTCCTATTGATCCAATCCAACCCTAACCCTATTAGAACGATAACACTTTGGCCCTAGGGTTCCTAAATTCATACGGAAGTCTAGTACTTGGCCCATTGATCCTTAGGGTGAGAACCCTAGATCATTCTTTCATGGGCGTTTGGATAACCCTAACATTCCGTGAATGTGGGTAGGACCTTTGAGATCGAAAATATTAGATTGGTATCCTAATTGCGATACTAGGCAAAATTTTAACATAACTTAACCCTACCTAGCAATTTGAGGTGATCGTAATTTGCAATCTAATTGTACCTCTATGATTTTCATGTAAGCTACTCAGCTATATGCAGATTACTTAGTTGCTCTAACCAACCCACGATTTAAGATGATCTTCTATTAAAGATGCAAATACGTTCTTCTAAATTTGCAAGTACTTTTCCCTAAAATATGTAAGTAATTGGAAGATAGGTAAGATGCATCATTCCATGTGAGTATGCAACTTCAAACCATAGACCTTCTACTTTTATGCAACTTATAGATCATTATTTTCCTTGCCCTATACTATAAGGATTGACATTCAGAGCTAACTCATATAAACCCTACGTTGATGCAACGAAGTCAAAGCTTTAATATTTTTAATGAAGATGCATTCAAACTTTGATAAAGAACTCCATGCATGAGCGAATACCATGAGTCCATCATTAAATTAATCCTTCCTTTAGCACTTAACCCAATCCAAAATGAACTATCATCGCATGCAATTCGCAAGGTATGTAAATCCTTTCCATGCATTGCAACTATTCAGACATCATTTAATGTCAGTCTATGATTACCTTAATTGCCACTACAAGATATAGGCCTTATACCAATGTTTAAAGTGATGAAAATGCAAATAACAAAATTTTTCCCTGTCGTCACAAAATTTGTCGTTATTGGCGACACCATAGAACAATCGGTATTACCGTCGCTATCAGCGTTGATATTGGCATCGATATTAGCGTCGCTGATACCGACGCTGATACCGACGGTTTGCGACGTATATAACGACGCCAATAACGACGCGAGCAGTAAAATTTGCAACGCTAATAGCGACGATAACAAGGAAAAAAAAATTTGTGGCAGGACAGCAAGCTACCTTGCCACATATAGCACTGTGTGCTTTATGAGAGCCATATAAAATAGTTTCTGTACTACTGTGTACAATGTGCTTGCAAACAAAAACAATTTATATTGAAATCATAAAACTGATATATAAAATAAATACATGATTGCATAATAAACGATTAGTACAATCATGACATGATATCACTAAGACATAGAAAATGTCTACATAAATCAGGCGACTCAAAAATAAAGGTGTGTGAGCCCTAGGGATCCAAGGGTGAGCTACAAATCCTCATCCACCGAAAGCTCGTCCCACCGCAAAGAAGCATCGAATGCACTCTGCAGAAAAAGAAACAACACATCAGTTCACCATACAATAATGCACTCAAATATCTCAAGGCCAGTCGGATCGCGATTTGTAATGGAGTGCTACAAAGAAAACAAAATGCTAACTGCTTAAAACATGGTTGTTGATCCGGGTTTTTTACAACCCGGATTAGTACCACAAAATTTGGCCAAAGCCCCTATCAAGAGCTTACCATATCACTTTAGGTTTACTCTTCAAGCACTAGCTATGCTACATTGCTTCTCGATTATGATAACTCTAGCAAATGGGGGGAACAAGTTCTTAGAAGGCATGTCAATGTAAAGGGTAAATGGGATGGTTATCTTAGTGAAGATGAAAATGGATTACACCTAGGAGTTGAGTGAATGCATAGATTTTTCAAAGGACTAGCCTCCAACTACATATGGGCTCCGTTTGCATCACTAAGATTTGGAATCTATCACCATCATTAGAGGACACCTCACCCTTGCACACAAGTCAATATCCACATCATGGTGTCATTTGGATCTTGCACAAAAGCTTACAAGCATGGACCCCTTTTGTCACATGCTTATATGTATTTATATACATATGGGATACTAAAGTCAAAGCAGCTTTTGGAAGCCCTTTTTTATAATCTCAATAACTCCCAAGAAAAAGCGAATTTCAAGAAAATTCCTACAAGGGCCGATCGGTTTCGATCTGGTCTACAAAGTTGCAGAAGAAACTTTTTCCAAATTCCTCACGGATTTGAAGTTACGAAGGCGCAGACTGCTGGCTATATGCAATTTTCTTCTCTCTTTCACCACACCAACTTTCCACTCTATCCTTCTTGTAAATATATTATAATAATGTGCTTTGGGCACCCACCTCTTGTAATCTAGCTCCATTTCTCTATTTTGTCTACCACCACCCTTGGCTTCTTGCATGATGACCAAGGTGGGGACTTGTCCCATCCACTACTCTCCATATTTTCAAAGATGCCATACATCATCTAGGATTATGTTAATCAAGAAGATTAGCTTAATCTAATCCCTCATGAAGGCTATATAAAGAGCCCATGGAGAATGAAGAAGGAAGAGAGGGAGGGGGGAGAATGACAAGTCCATGAGAGCACTCTACAATACCCTCATCTCTTTGAGGGAAGCTATGAGTGAGTTCTTTTATTATGTAGCATAATGGCAAGCTTTCTCTACCTCTTCTCCTATTATCTCTCTCTCTTCTCATCTTCTCATTCCATGTAGCATAATGGCAAGCTTCTTCTATCTCTTCTCCTCTTGTCTCCCTCTCCTCTCATCTCTCTCTCTTATATTCCAATATGGTGTCTAGTACATGTATTCTCTCTTGTAAATTTGTGTCTTGGTTCTCTTGATTCTCTTTGAGAAAGGAGGGGGAGAGGGAGAATGACAAGTCCATGAGAGCATTCTAGAATACCCTCATCTCTTTGAGGGAAGCTATGAGTGAGTTCTTTTATTATGTAGCATAATGGCAAGCTTCTTCTACCTCTTCTCCTCTTGTCTCCCTCTCCTCTCATCTCTCTCTCTTATATTTCAATATGGTGTCTAGTACATATATTCTCTCTTGTAAATTTGTGTCTTGGTTCTCTTGATTCTCTTTGAGAAAATGGATGTCCTAGCCCATCCTCCCTTTGGCTAGGTGGTGCCCCTCTTTAGTTCTCTTAGTGAGGATTGGAGGTTCGATGGGTAAGAGGCAACCCGTTCATCATTTCAGCCCTCATTTTTGGTGCCTCCGCTGAGGAGTTCTCAAGCTATGCTCTACAACTTCCATGAAGAAAGAAACATCTAAGGAGTTGTCCTCTTCTTCAACGAGTGTTTGTCAAGGAATCACTAAGGAGGAATCTTCATCAAACCCTATTCAAGGGATTCGCCGCTCAAGAGTACCGCAATGGTCTCCAAAAGAAGCTCAAGAGAAGAAGGATCTTTATCAACAAACGGCACGTATGTGGGTAAAGCAAGTTAATTATACACATCCTTCTTTGCTTCATGAGAAATCTTGCTCTCATCAAGTCTTTACGTCAAGGCATTGTGTTGAGTGCTTGGTGTCTAGTGTAAAGACACTCCCTACGGAGCTTCGTCTTCAAGTGGTGAAGGCGCTTTCAAATTCGGGGATTAACAAGTTTTTGGAGGGTGAGTTACACATCAATGGTGTGCGGTATTGGCGAGAGGCTACATATGGTGATGCGCTTCAACTACTACTAGCAAGAAGACTCAAAGTAATTGAAAAGATAGCTATCGAAGCCTATGAACTTTACAAGGCTGAAGATGGTCACACAAAAGCTACGCTAATTAGTGGTGAGCAAATCCTTCGCATCTCTCGAATGGTGGGATCTAAGAGGCCATAGCTTCAACGACACGCTTCATGAAAGTTTGTAGTGTAAATTTGTAGTTAATGCATAAATGACTACTCCTACTTTTTACAACTTTCAATCGGTTCAAAACATTCGGGTGGATGTGTGCATTAGTAGAAAGATTCATTTTCAGCAAAGGTTGGTCTTCTATTTTGGAGCTGAGAGGTTGAGAGAGATCTTGTTGTCTCCTGATCCCATAATACTCCCTATTTTGGATTATAACATCTCATTTAATGTGCACATATTCATTCTACTCTAAGTGTATCCCATGAACCATAGGGACTTGTACGGACCTATCCGTCCACTTGCTAGACAAACCGTGCATATAATCGTTAGCACAAAGATCAGGTTTCAAAATATTATAAGGGGCTTATTGGGCCCTCGTCGTCTTGCTGAGATTAATGCATCTGTAAATCCATTTATTCTACCCTTAATAAGATATGACTTGGGCCTAAACGTGTTCATATTTATTTTGTATTGAGCTAGGCCAACATCTTCCTATCATGGCTTTTCCAAGTTTTTTTGGGCACAAAGGGAAGAAATCTCTGGACTTTTTGGATAACTTAGAAATGGCATTCCTAGTCACAGGACGGGATGACGAAGCAACCAAAGTACGGGCCTTCCCTTTAGTTCTAAAGGGTGATGCTCGAGTGTGGTATCAAGCTCTCCCAGAGGCTACAAGGGGTAATTAGGAGAATCTCAAGACCGCATTCATGCACAAGTACCAAGATGCAGAGCCACCTGAAGATATTTGGAGACAACTCTTAGATCTTCGCCAAACCATAGCAGGGGAGTACCAAACCTATGAAGGCATGTTTATAAAATTGTGGGATAAATGGACAACATCTTTAGCCAAGGGAGAAAGAGTACCTAATTGCCTTAAGAAAGATTGTTTTCTAGCCGGACTCCATCCTCTACTAAGGGAGAAGGTCAAAGGAAAGTTTCCCACATCCTATGAAGAATCAGTCACTTATGCGAGAGAGAAAGATAGAAAATTGAAGTATCAAGCCCAGTTAAAGGGGGGAGTTGAGCCCATACAGGTTTTACCAACCATGCAAAGGCCTAGAGAAATAGCAGAGGCCCCACCTGAACCAGAGATACCACAGCAAGAGCTCCTACAATGCATTACTAATCAACTCGAAAGCCTTTCATTAAATTTGGTGCAAGGAGTGCGGCCCCCTCCCCTCATAAATGAAGGCAATCGAGGTCCAAGAAGACAAGAAAGAGAGTATGTTTGCTATAATTGTGGGGAGACTGGCCATGGTATGTACTTTTGCCCTCATCCTAGGCGTTTTCCAGGAAATGGGTTCCAACCAAGAAGGAGGGGACAACAAGTGACACCACCTAGGGAAAGGTTTGTTCCACCGAATCCAAGGCCTCCACCATCGGTTCAAGTTCTCCAGCATCCTCGACCACTTGCAGAGGTGCCGCCCTTGCCTGTTCAACCGCCAGAGAATCATGATGTTAGGATAATTAGTTTAGATGAGAGTGATGTCAAAGGAAATGACAAAGTAGTAGAGGTTGAAGCAATGCCGGTGAAGAAAGCCCGGAGAATTGAGAAGATGGAGCCTACACCACAAAAGGAGGTTGAAAATATGGAAGAGGAGGCAGAGTCATCAGTGGCTGCAAAGACACGCAACAGTAAAAAGAGGAGGGCTCGCTCACGCCGACACATTGAGCCAGATGATTTTCCCTTGGGTAAAGGTACTAGAGCTTATGATTTGCTTGCTGATGTGAGGAATCAAGGGCCAAAAATTTCATGGCCACAATTACTACATCTATCTCCAATAGTGCGGCGACAATGGTTAAAGATGGTAAGCATTAGACCCATGAAGAATAGACATGTGAATGCAATCCAGGCTAGAAAGATGAAAGATATTGTACCTCTAGTGGAAGCCGAAATCAATGGGCAGAGAGTGTCAAAGACATATGTGGATGGAGGTGCAGAGATTTGTGTCATGACGGAAAAGTTGATGCATCGTTTGGGATTAGAGGTAAATGAAACTACTAAATTTGGGGCCAAAATGGCTAACAATGTGGTAGTAAATTGTTTGGGAGTTATAAAGAAAGTCAAGGTAAAGGTGTGTGGAATGCAACTGGAGCTTGACATGTATGTGATGCCAGTGAAGGGGGATGGCTATCCGCTCATTCTTGGGCGACCATGGCTAATGGGAATGAAAGCCAGACAAGATTGGGAGACAGGGGCTTTAGAGCTCAGGCCACAAAAGGGGCTGCATAAAAAATGGAAGAGCACTATCCACAACATGAAGGAGGGCCGACAGGAGGATCTTGTGTTAGAAACCACCGCTGATGAATGGAGTTCCAGTGAGGGTTGGTCATCTAT
Source organism: Lygodium microphyllum (assembly GCF_053477565.2). NCBI lineage: Eukaryota > Viridiplantae > Streptophyta > Polypodiopsida > Schizaeales > Lygodiaceae > Lygodium > Lygodium microphyllum. Next base: position 145,387,655 of record NC_141136.1, on the reverse strand, counting down.
GACAGAGGGAGAGTCTTCTAATGAGAAGGAAGAAAGCTCTCTAGAAGTGATGGGGATTACATTAAAAGGGCCTTCTGGTAGTGAAATTCCGCAGCAGCTTCCAAAGGTCGAGAAGGAGGGGTTAGAAAAAATGTTGGCTAAGGATCTATCAGTTGAGGAGAAGGCAGCCTACATGGAAGTGGTGATAAAACACTCTGCACTTTTTATTTCTGATTATGAACACATCACAGGTGTGACAGCAGTACAACATCACATTAATCTAAAAGAGGGAGCACGGCCAGTGGTGCAGCGACTACGACGATTGGGAGTAGTTCAACAAAACGCTCTACTCACTGAGGTGCAGCGACTTTTGAAGGCAGGCTTCATCTATCCAATAGGGGACTCAGAGTGGGTTTCACCTGTGGTGGTGATACCCAAGAAGAATGGAAAATAGAGGATTTGTGTGGATTACAAGCCGCTAAATGCTGCAACAAAGAGAGATCACTTTCCTCTTCCCTTTCAGGATGAAATACTCAACGAGGTGGCTGGGCATGAGAGATACACTATTTGTGATGGGTATTCAGGTTATTTCCAGATCCGAATAGCTGAGGAGGATCAACAGAAGACCACCTTCATTACACCTTGGGGTTGTTTTGCTTACAAAGTAATGCCATTTGGATTAACAAATGCCCTAGCTACCTTCCAACGATTCATGAATTATGTCTTCCAGCCATATTTTGGGAAATCCATCAGGGTCTTTATTGATGATTTTTGTATTTATAGTTCTAAGGCTCTACATCTAGGGAAGGTGGATGAAGCTTTCAACCGACTCGCACAAATGGGGGGGCAATTAAACCATGAGAAGTGTCGAATTGGCGAAAGTAGTGTAACTTTGTTAGGGCATGTCGTAAGTGAGAGGGGCATTGAAGCAGATCCAAACAAAGTTAAGGCCCTATTGGCAGTGCCATCACCATCTTCTGTGAAGCAACTAACCTCTTTCATTCAGAAGGTGCGATATATGGGGCGGTTCATTCATCTCCTCTCCCAATTAATATTTCCACTGCAACAGTTAACCCACTCCGAGGAGCTCTTGTGGAGTGACGAAAGTGAAAGGTGCTTTCACGAGGTGAAGAAGGCTCTTAGCACCCTTCCTATAATTTTACAGCCTTGTTGGGATCAAGAGTTTTTTGTCAACCCGAGTTTTGGGGAAGATGCTCTAGGGGCAGCACTAATACAAAAGGATGCTAAAACTGGCCTAATGAGACCAGTTTACTTTTCTAATAGAGTAATGACAGCATCAGAACGAGGGTACAAGATGGTCGAGGTGATGGTTTTGTCTCTAATGTTTGCTGTAAGGAAGTTTCGTCCTTATCTTCTCCCTAGGCCATTCACAGTGATCACGACAGAAGAGCATTTTCCCTATGCCTTACAGCACATGGATGTTTCAGCTAGAATCGCTAAGTGGGTGATACAACTCCAAGAGTTTGACTACACCTTCAAGGTGGAGGATTCTACTCGAGCTTGCCTAGCTGATTTGTTGACCCATAGATGCCATCAAAAGAAGGAAAAGGAGAAGGGAAAGGTAAAAGAGGAGACACCTCCTCTTGAGGAGCCGCCACAGGTGGAGAATGCCCATGCCCTCTACTTCGATGGGGCCTACAAGCGTATTAAAGACAGAGCGGCAGCAGGAATAGTGGTGTTCAGTCCCGAAGGTGACAAACTTTATGGAGAAGGTATCAGCTTGGAGGATGTCCATTCTAACAATGAGGCAGAATATCAAGCCTTGCTTTTAGGTTTGAAGTGGTGTCTCTCGCATGGTATCACTCGGCTTAATGTTTTTGGGGATTCTATGCTCATTGTTAAGCAAATGAAAGGAATCTGGGCTTGTAAAAATGATAACTTAGCAGTGAAAATGAGAGAAGCTAAAACTCTCATGAGAAAGCTACAGAAAGCCCAAATCTATTTTGTGCCAAGGCGCGCAAATGGCGAGGCAAATGCTCTAGCAGCTGAAAAATTGAAAGAGGTAATGGTGGGCATCATTACAGTAAAGCTTCCCTTGTTTCAGGGTAAGTTTCAACTACAAGATGTGCTTTATTTTCTTGAGCATGGTGAGGCACCTACACATATGAGTAAGAGTGAGAAAAGGTGGCTGGCTACTAAGGCCACTAAATACCGCTTGATAAATGATGTGTTGTATTGCAAAGGAAAGGATGCAGTGCTTAGAAGGGTGCCAACAGCAAAGGAGATTATAGATGTGATTAAGAGCTGCCATGAAGGGGTTTGTGGTGGACATTTTGCTCAAGAAATAACCAGCAGAAAGATTCTCCAAGCCGGTTTTGTGTGGCCTAGTCTACACCGAGATGTGCAACATTGGTGCCGCACTTGTGACAATTGCCAAAAGGACGGACCAAGGAAGCTAGTGCATGAGGAACAAAATCCCATAACTACATATGGCCCATTCGAGAAATGGGGGATTGATGCAATAGGGCCACTCCCACGAACTCAATCTGGCAAGGAATACATCATAATGGGAGTGGACTACATGACGAGGTGGGCAGAGGCTTCAGCAACTAGTAGGATCACAGCCCAAGAAGTGGGAAAATTTGTGTTTGAAAATATTTGTTGTAGGTTTGGCACACCTTTGGAAATTATCTCTGATCGGGGTCCTGGTTTTAGGGCAAACCTGGTAGGGGAGCTAATGGAAAGGCTAAAAATCAGGCACAGGCATTCTACTCCCTACTATCCACAGTGTAATGGTTTGGTCGAAAAAGTGAATGGGCTGATTTGTAAGATAATTACCAAGCAGGTACACATGCACCCCAAGCACTGGGATAAAAAATTGAATGCAGCTCTTTGGGCCTACAGGACTTCATTTAGAACCTCGCTTGGCTATACTCCATTTCACCTCGTCTATGGCCAAGAAGCTTTGCTTCCTATAGAGGTGGAACTGGCCAGTTTGCGTGTTTTAGTAGCCAGTCAAGAGAAGAATCAAGATAAGAAGTTAGAGGAAAGGATCTTGGATCTAGAGAGGCTGGAGTTAGATAGAGAAGCAGCAATCCAACACTATTCCATGCAGGCTGAAGAGAGGAGGAAGACCTTTAATAAGAAGCTGGCTAGCAAACACATAAGGGAAGGATCACTTGTGCTACGCTATGATAACCGCTTCGATAACAGAAAGGATGCTAAACTTGTGTTCAAGTGGGAAGGGCCATTCATGGTCATAAGGAGATATCCAAATGGCAGCTATAAGCTAGGTAACATGGATGGGAAGGTTCACAAGACAAGGGTAAATGGATGGCGACTGAAGCCTTATTTTCAAAGAAATATGAACACTTTGGAGCAGTCATTGAATGAAGAGCCACCAATGAGGGGGTGCAGTCCTCCTTGCTCTATTGGACCATCATTATCAAGCTAGAGGCATGAATACCTCTAGCCTAAGGGGAGGGCTAATGATCCGGGTTTTTTACAACCCGGATTATTACCGCAAAATTTGGCCAAAGCCCCTATCAAGAGGGTACCATATCACTTTAGGTTTACTCTTCAAGCACTAGGTATGCTACATTGCTTCTCGATTATGATAACTCTAGCAAATGGGGGGAACAAGTTCTTAGAAGGCATGTCAATGTAAAGGGTAAATGGGATGGTTATCTTAGTGAAGATGAAAATGGATTACACCTAGGAGTTGAGTGAATGCATAGATTTTTCAAAGGACTAGCCTCCAACTACATATGGGCTCCGTTTGCATCACTAAGATTTGGAATCTATCACCATCATTAGAGGACACCTCACCCTTGCACACAAGTCAATATCCACATCATGGTGTCATTTGGATCTTGCACAAAAGCTTACAAGCATGGACCCCTTTTGTCACATGCTTATATGTATTTATATACATATGGGATACTAAAGTCAAAGCAGCTTTTGGAAGCCCTTTTTTATAATCTCAATAACTCCCAAGAAAAAGCGAATTTCAAGAAAATTCTTGCAAGGGCCGATCGGTTTCGATCTGGTCTACAAAGTTGCAGAAGAAACTTTTTCCAAATTCCTCACGGATTTGAAGTTACGAAGGCACAGACTGCTGGCTATATGCAATTTTCTTCTCTCTTTCACCACACCAACTTTCCACTCTATCCTTCTTGTAAATATATTATAATAATGTGCTTTGGGCACCCACCTCTTGTAATCTAGCTCCATTTCTCTATTTTGTCTACCACCACCCTTGGCTTCTTGCATGATGACCAAGGTGGGGACTTGTCCCATCCACTACTCTCCATATTTTCAAAGATGCCATACATCATCTAGGATTATGTTAATCAAGAAGATTAGCTTAATCTAATCCCTCATGAAGGCTATATAAAGAGCCCATGGAGAATGAAGAAGGAAGAGAGGGAGGGGGGAGAATGACAAGTCCATGAGAGCACTCTACAATACCCTCATCTCTTTGAGGGAAGCTATGAGTGAGTTCTTTTATTATGTAGCATAATGGCAAGCTTTCTCTACCTCTTCTCCTATTATCTCTCTCTCTTCTCATCTTCTCATTCCATGTAGCATAATGGCAAGCTTCTTCTATCTCTTCTCCTCTTGTCTCCCTCTCCTCTCATCTCTCTCTCTTATATTCCAATATGGTGTCTAGTACATGTATTCTCTCTTGTAAATTTGTGTCTTGGTTCTCTTGATTCTCTTTGAGAAAGGAGGGGGAGAGGGAGAATGACAAGTCCATGAGAGCATTCTAGAATACCCTCATCTCTTTGAGGGAAGCTATGAGTGAGTTCTTTTATTATGTAGCATAATGGCAAGCTTCTTCTACCTCTTCTCCTCTTGTCTCCCTCTCCTCTCATCTCTCTCTCTTATATTTCAATATGGTGTCTAGTACATATATTCTCTCTTGTAAATTTGTGTCTTGGTTCTCTTGATTCTCTTTGAGAAAATGGATGTCCTAGCCCATCCTCCCCTTGGCTAGGTGGTGCCCCTCTTTAGTTCTCTTAGTGAGGATTGGAGGTTGGATGGGTAAGAGGCAACCCGTTCATCATTTCAGCCCTCAGTTGTCAGTACAAAGAATATTTCAAAAAAAAAAAACTTACAAAGTCCTCCAAATATGTCCTGTGGCCCCCACTCCCAAGATGATGGACCACTCCGGCCTCGAGTCGTGTCCTCGCTGCCTCGCACTGTTGACTCCAATGTCTTGGAGAATCGGTAGCCTCCTTTCTCAGTCGGTGCCAGTCATTTGCATCTAAGCACTCGGGCTTTGCAGCCCCACTCTTGATTGCCTTGCGTGCGTCGGATCGTCTATGTGACATGTATGCATGCATGCAATCCATCATCCAGCCCGTAGAGAATCTATCTACTGAGGTTGGCACCGGAAACTCCTCGTGCAAGGATGCTACTATGTAGTCCTTGCTCCCCTCCGGTATGTTCTTCCAATGATCCAAGACGTTGTGTCGAAAAACTTGTTAGCACAACTCTCTCATGCGAGCCATCACCCTCCTCCCCTCAGCATTCAAGATGATGGCTCCTGACCTACTATCGACTAGATATCCATAACCCCCTGGAGTTTACCTAAGAGGGGTGGGTCCTCTCCCATCTGCGTCTACGCTCCTGGGCATATCCAGGAGATCCCTGTGCATCCACTGTACGGACGGGGGTAATATCTCTCGGAGTGGCACCCACAGGGATGCCACCTGCTAATGGCTGAGCAAAAGCTCGAGTAACTAGAGTAGACGTCCCCACAGGTGTGGCAAATTTGTGAGGTGACGTAGCTCCAGCTGAACGATGAGATAGAGACATTGTATCAGTGTCTCCACAGCATCCACCTGAGCCTGAGGCACACTCCCTGGAAGAGCCACGAGAGCGAGGAGTTGCACTTGTATCCCGTGTTGACCGCGCGCTCATTGCCTTTGTATCTTTGCAGCATCCCTTGATCCCGATGCACTCCCTCCCTCTAGCCCAAGTTGTGAGTGTTGAGCTCGTCTGCTCAACGTTGAAGCACATCTAGTAGAGCGCCCTGACAAAGACCGAGACAACTCTTGGTCTACCATCTCTCTGAATCTTGCGATCTGGTCTGGAGACATGCGTGCGAAGATGTCTTATAACCCCTCATTGCTCACCCCTCGACTCATCCTGAAAATGTCACCTGCACAAACAAAAAATGATGTTAGAATAATCAATTTAAATCATACAAAGCACAGTAATATAAATCATTTAAAACAAATCTCACTTAAAATGCATATCTTATGTAACCTTATAAACGATTGGTTAACGAATTGAGTAAGTGGATGCTCCAAGTATGAAGTATCCTATGGTTCCATGTTAATCTTCTGACACAACTCTCCATACACTAGAAGGTCGATAGACATGTCACCACAAAAGAATGAGTCCACCTCATTCTCAAAGAATTGTTGAACTCCTGTATTTCCATCATTGTTAGCCGTTGCTGGCTCCAAGCTTTCGACAGCCTCCACCCCTTGCAATATCGACCCCTCTATTTCATATTATCTTCATCTATGCTCGAAACATCGCTTTGATCATATACTCTCGCACTTCGAGGAGTTCAAGGTATAACATACCACCATCGAGGTTGTCGAGGGTTTGGATAGAAGATTACATGTTCACAAACACGTACAAGAGAGTTCAAACCATTGTGACATAAACCATGTCGTAATACAATTAGCAAGCAAATGAGTCTATGCGCCTGTTCACAATGGGCTGGCAACACAAAGGTGTCGCACAAATCCGTCCATTTTTTTTCGGAATCTATTTCAAGAAATCCAGATGGACCTCATCGAACTGTTGTTCCAGCTCCTCCAAGTACCACTTTGAACCATTGCACATCGAATAGTATCATGGAGAAGCTACGGTAATCCACCGTAACAATACTTTGCAAGTTTCCAAAATACTCCATCTCATCCACAACCGTGTTTGGATCCGTTGCTCGTCGCCGGCTCTCTTGCTCGAACCTTGCCATGATACCACAGTCCATTGTGGGGCACATTTTGTCAATACACTCCATGCAAAAATGCCGTTCGCAGGACCACGCTGCACTATATATTTTGTACTGTACATTTAAACACTCAAATTAGATGTCGCGTATAAAATTTAGATATGATAGATTCTAAACCCCTCATCACCTTTGGACTACATCCCCTCGAGAATTCCCACTCCTCCATTGAGACCTATGTCCCTTCGCGAGACGCTACGGCCAAAGCTCCATGCAACCATCGCGTTGACATAAAAAATGGCATCTCCTCCATGCCTTCAGGATATCGAATCGATCGATGACGTGTACTACATCAGAATTCAGCTCGCGCTTCCTCTCGATCTTGCCTAGCGATTTGGTACTTGGCGAGCCACGTCTCCATAGAGGCATGGTGCAACATACAAAAGCGATTCTCCTTCTCTTCCATTAAGGCATCCATTCTTTTTTTACCCCATTTTCAACCACCACATCTCCAGTCAGTCTATCATCGTCCTTCAGCGACCATAGCATTTCATTATCTGGTTCCACCGTTGGTAGCCATTGTGAAATATGCACTAGCGCCTCAGATATTTGGATGTGATTCTGCGTGGACCATTTTCAACTTGTAGAAAACTGAGAACCACCGCATTCCATTTGGATGTGATTCTCGTGGACCATTTTCAACTCGTACCAGCTTGCGGCGTTCATACTTGTTGGAGGTCATCGAAGGAAACCTTCCCTGAGTTCATGATCCTCTGACAAGAAAGCAGCGTGTCCTTGATATATCATATTCTTCATGGTTCATGATCTTTGGGAGTCTAATTGTGGCCCGCACAATGGATGTGCATGATAACCTGAGGTAACCAGACCTGTTCCAACACCACGACTTAGTGAATACTTGCTTCAACGAGATAAAATATAGATATTACCAGCGATTGAGAACACATGCCTGCTCACCTGAGCACTCTCCCAATCCCGAAAACTCATGCATCGTCCACATGAAAATGGCTCGAATATTGGCTAATTGCCGACCATCGTGCCTGCTCATATCTTGCACAGTGACCCCCTCCTCCCACAAAATCTTAAGCTCATCAACTAATGGACGAAGATACACGTTCATATTTTTTACTTTGTAGCGGCGGGGGACGAGCAAGCTAAGGATGAGATGTCCTTTCTTCGTAGAAATCCATGGAGGAATATTGTAGTTGACAAGGACTATATGCCACACACTGTAAGAAGTTGAGCGCAAACCGAATGGGTTCATGCCATCCATTGCAAGATCGAGACAAAGATTCCTTGGCTCTCGGGCAAAGCCTGGGAAGGTAGAGTCAATGTGGCTCCATGTGCGTGAATCCGCTGATATTCGTTGAAATCCATCCATGGACCTATTCTGTGCATGCCGCGTTGTCAAGCTCACCATGCCAGACGTATGAAACATGTGGTTTATGCGGGGGATAAGCGAAAAGTGTCTAAGAACTTTTTAAGGGGTGGTTTACCCTTGCAAGTCCTGTTGATACTTGTGAGCACCACACTTTGGACATGTTTCCATGGACTCGTATTCTCCTTGAAACAATATGCAATCGTTGATACATGCATGGATGTTATTGCAGTCCATGCCAAGCTTCCGTAAAACATGTCGAGCATCATCACGAGACTCAAGCTTGGTATTTGCAGGTGGTAATATATGATATTTCAATAACTTGAAAAAAATCATAAAACAACTTGAAAAAGCACAAATGTTTGTAATAATAGTGCTGAAAAAAAAATCAATGAAGCGTATGTACAAGGTACCTGAACAACTTGATCACACTCGTGTCGTTCCACCCGTATTTTACTTGCACACTTAAGAGTGCAAGCAGTGTCTTCAGCCGAGATACTCGACACCCATCATATAATGGTATGGATGCTCCTTCTCTAAGCGGATCAAAAGTCTCGACATCCATGGGAATCAATGCATCAATCATTGCCTCCATCTCACGCTCCAAGATTATAGGTATGTCTGGAAGGTTGCCTATCTCCTCTGGCATTGACTGTATAGATTGGCCTTGCAAGTGGTGGGTTGGCTCCTGCACTCCATCCATCGCACGTCCACATACTCTTCTAACTGGCCGCAAAGGGTGCACTCCCCCTTGGGACGAGACATCACCTCCTTGGATAGAAAATTTGCCATCAAGACCCAATCTTATTGTATATGGTATTCAATTAGCTTGCGAGTACAATGCATGATTGATATTAACTTCAAATTACCGTTTGCTGAAAATCCGCAATCGCATGATCAATGATCTCAGATTGAAACTCGCCAAATCATCATACGTGTTCTATAGACAATCGGCATTTTCGTGTAATTGCCAACTTGCATTGAGAGCAAGGACATGGGACACGCTGATTAAGATACGCCTTGTGATCTTGAACAACAAGACCTTCTTCATTTTCCATTTTGTCTACATTACAACAAACAATTTGTTTTTGTTATCATTCTTTTCTTTTCTTAGATTGTTATCCTCTCCTTCCATCTCTCTCTTTTTCTATGACCTAGCATATAGTATCATAGAACACTAGTATTTAGTACCTAGTACTCAGTATCTAGCACATAATATTTCTTTTTCTCTCTTCCTCTCCCTCTCTCATTTCCTCTCCCTCCCTCACCCTCACCCTCTCTTTCTCTCTTTCCCTATTAGGTTTAATGATACTTCTATTTTTATCTCTCCTCTCTCTCTCATTTCCTTGTCTCTCCTCTCTCTCATTCCTTTTTCTCTCTCCTCTCCCTCTCTCATTTCCTCTCCCTCCCTCTCCCTCACCCTCTCTTTCTCTCTTTCCCTATTAGGTTTAATGGTTTTTCTCTCTTATCTCTCTCTTATTTTTTCTCTCTCCTCTCCCTCTCTCGTTTCGTTTTCTCTCTACCTCTCCCTCTCTCATTTCCTCTCCCTCCCTCGCCCTCACCCTCTCTTTCTCTCTTTCCCTATTAGGTTTAATGATATTTCTCTTTTTCTCTCTCCTCTCTCTCTCTCTCATTTCCTTTTCTCTCTCCTCTCCCTCTCATTCCTCTCCCTCCCTCTCTCTTTTTCTCTCTCCTCTCTCTCTCATTCCTCTCCATCCCTTGCCCTCTCTCATTCCTTTTTCTCTCTCCTCTCCCTCTCTCATTTCCTTTTTCTCTCTCCTCTCCCTCTCTCGTTTCCTCTCCCTCCCTCGCCCTCACCCTCTCTTTCTCTTTTCCTATTAGGTTTAATGGTTTTTCTCTCTTTTTCTCTCTCCTCTCCCTCTCTCATTTCATTTTCTCTCTTCCTCTCCCTCCCTCATTTCCTCTCCCTCCCTCGCCCTCACCCTCTCTTTCTATCTCTATTTCCCTATTAGGTTTAATGATTTTTCCCTATTAGGTGCCATTGTAGTCCATGATACACAACCATTGGTAGCCATTGTGAAATATGCAAATGCGATGCAAATAGCGACGCCGCTACCTGCGTCGCTACTCGCCATCGCTATACGTTTAAATCCTTGTAGTCCACGATACACAACCAAGAATTTATTACATAAATGCGTTACGAGATATATGTCCTATCCTTTGCGAGGTGCAACAAAGATGCCTTTGCACAATTCCGTCTTTTTACTTATGCATCATGCATCCAGGATTGCATCTTGAACACGGAAGTGCAAGCAATTGCAAATGCATGACATGCAACTAAGTTTTGTAAATCGGTGATCAAGTAAAATTCCCAATGTATTTAAACTTACATACAAGAATTAAATATGCATAGTGCATTCTTTTCATGTAGAAAATTTATCGAAACCTGGACATTAAGATTCAGGGCATTGTCCACTCACGTACTCAGGTTTGGAAGCTCCTGCGTGTGTGCCTCGCGACTTTTGCTTAGTAGCCATTTATGCAGTGAATTTTGTCTCAGCAACTCCCCCTTGGTCTACTCACGTGTTTCAAAGTCTCTCAATCCGAGATCTCCTCTCCCGCGCAGGACACAGGCCTTGCAGTCACGATTTTTTAAAAACTAGGGAAGGCACGGGAGAACAAGGCCTATGGAAGTCTTAATGGAAGCTTCTAAGCTTCTATCCACAGGGCTGATGACGTGGAGAGAGAAAATGATTGGAAAGATAATGAGGATGGAGGTGAAGATGACGACAAGGATGATAATGATGATGATGAAGGTGGAGGCGCAGCAACCTAGCAGCGTGGCCTGGTGGCGTGGCAGCGTGGTGGACGAGCAACAGCACTTCAACGACGGGCAGCAGTAGCACGACCTTCCCTCCACTACAATAGAAACGAGGCATAGACGCACAAAGTCGGGCGTGCCTATCACAACGTCTATCCGCGCATCTAAACGTGCATGTAAATAGACGCGATTTTTGCGTCTATATATCCGCGCAAATAGAGGCGCTTATACACGCAAAAATAGACACACACGTCAAAATTCAAATCATACTTAAATCATTTCTTTTCAAACTATGCCTTTCCTTTCCTACGTTTTTTGCGGTTCTGAAGCTTGAGTTTAGCCGACATGCAGTCTCTTCATGCCTCACCTAGTCTTTTCATGCCTCACCTCCTCATGACTCACCTCTTCTTTCATTTCAAACACACAAGAAGGAAAAAAGGAAAGCCAAGAAGAGGAAGAAAGAGAGAACAAGAGAGAGTAGAACAAGAAGAAGCAGCGAGCAAGGAAGCAAGCATCAAGGGAGGGTAACTTACCAAGAAGAGGAAGAAGGAGAAGGAAGAAGCGCTACCACCCGCCACACCAAACACCCAAGGTGAGTCTCTCTCTCTCTCTCTCTCTCTCTCTCTCTCTCTCTTGCTATCTTTCTCTCTCTGCTCTGTCTGTGTATTTAGGATTTCTGATTTCATTATGTATTGCATTTTGTAAATCAATAATGGCAGTCGCCTGGTAAAATCATCTGACCAAGCGCGTCTGATAGCGCGTCTACATCTTAGTGTAGACGCAGATATAGACGCGGAAAAGGTTTCTGTGGGGGCACGTCTTTAAGCACATGTGCGAGCGCGTGTGCTCTGCAGTGTAGCTGACAGACGCCCACAGAGACGCAGGTATAGACACACACAAAGACGCAAGTATAGATACTATATGTAATATGTTTTATCTACACAGGGTAATATGATTTTTTTTGTGTAGATATGGAATCCTAGATCCTCCAGCACCCTATCAACAAGGAGAAATTCATGGGGGAGATGACCAATTATGTTGCTCGCCCTCCCACTGCAGATGAGGTTTTCAGTGTGATGTCTGGGACACCTATCACATCTTTCCCTACACAGGGATCAGCTGAGGTACATGGATCGGTCGAAGCACGTACATCTGCAGAGGCATGTGTATCGAGTGAGGTGGAGGGTAGTACACATCGAGGGAGGAGGGAGAGTGGTGCGGGAGGACAAGGAGGTCGAGGGCTTTGTGGGGGTTTCCTAGGTGGTGGCTCTCGATCACCCTCACCGGAAAATGAGAGAGCTGAGCCTCCACAAATGTACTACTCTATCACTGATCTTGGTGGTATCATGCATGACTTTGAGGGGAGGGAAGTGATAGCCTACTTGAGGAGTGTCATGCATGCCACATACAAAGATTGCATGATTCCCTTCAAGTACCAAAAAAATAGTTTGTGGCAAGAGGTGCTGCGGGCAGTACATAAAAGGTACCCTAATCCTGAGAATTCATGATTCTCAGATGATTGGGGACGGTCAAAGGTGAGAGACGCGCTTCATAACAAGAGGTCTCACCTTATGACACAGGCCAAGGAGTCATTGCGGAGACAAGAGCAGGGGCGCCCTGGATATGGCCAACCACCCAATTGCCACCGCAAGGAGTGGAAAGAGGCCAAGAAGAGAGCAACGGAGAAAATGACAAGTCGCCAACATGCAGAGGCGCGACGTATCCAGATGGCAACCATGGGATCGTCGCATTATGGATCGGGTGGCAGGGAGTCATGGGAGGCTGAGTTTGTAAGTATTATTTGATTTCTTTTTTAAAATTAAATTTTGTAATTTGTTTCACTTCATTATGTAGTGTGTTTTAATACGTTGTATGTTCAAATTGTTTTGTAGTTCCATATCATTGGTAGGATGCCTACTCCTAGAGAGGTAGGCTACCATCGAGGTCATAACAGGGCATCCACTTGGCAGCATTTCTACGAGGAGGGACTCATCAGAGAGGAGCAATATAATCGCGCCATGAGGATTCCACCACTAGAAGAGGTATGTTTTATTTTTTACATGAAAAGTATAGATCAATATGATTTATTGTTTGTAATGGTATTTATATACTTTAATCCTTTGTGTAGGTGAACCCTGATGTAGTTGAGGATAGCGAAGGGGTGACTAGTAGTAGCGGTGGCGGCAACGGCAACGGCACAGGCAGCGCTGGTGGTAGCGATGATGATGCCTCTTCTGAGGAGATATAGAGGAGCCCCATGCATACATGCCTCCCCTTGGCTTGTAATTTTCATTCTTGATATGTATTACTTTCAGCTAGTGCTTGCGATCATGACGTCACAAGCACTTGAACTCATAATGTAAAAACGTTTCATCTATATATATGAAATTTCGTGTGCTACATACATTGTTTTGTTTTCAGTATCCAATCTTCAAAATAGTCTTTCTCTGTTTTCCCTAAGCATACAATTTGATGTTGATAGGGGGCATGCTCTCTGGTTTTTTTTTCATACCTCTGTTTTGCGCGTCTATCAATGCATCTAAATTGCAGGATAAATGCGCGTCTATTCTCGTCAAAAACTTTCAGAGTAAACATAGTTTTAGACGCGTAGATACACGCGTGTATAGATGCAAAATATGAATATATCCACTTTTTTATAAATATGGTTATATACTTACGTAGCACGTTTATAAACGCGTCTATAGGTGCGTCTAAGTGTGCATCTACTTCTGACTATAAGCGCGCTTTTAGACGCGATTTTGTAGATGCAAAAATAGACGTGTTAATAAACGCACTCGACTTTTTTTTTCACAATTAAAATAGTTGTAGTGCTCCTCTCCCTCAAGCTTGAGAGGGAGGGTTCATATAACACTAAGGTGGGGGGGGGGGGGGGGCAGCCACACACGTGGCAAGGTGCATGCCTCCTCCCCATGCCCCTCCACCACTAAACTCATACTCCCTCTCCCCACCATGCAACGGCTGAAGGGAAGAGGGTTAATAATAAAAAAATTTGCACAAATTCATTATCTTTTTGCCCCAAGAAGGGGTGTTCCAGCAGAGTCCTACGGTGGCTCGCAGTTTTCAAGCCACGGCTTCCTATACGCGACACAGAGCTGGAGTTTGCTATTGCGCGAGGGTGGTGCACTTAGCCCAGGGTCTTTTTGTTGCGGGAAGTTTCTTTGAATCGCTTTTGCACGAGATTTAGGATCTTGAATATTTTGTAACGAAAATATTACAAGTGGCATTGATGGATGAAAACAATATACCAAAATATTTTTTGTGTTAAGCTATTCATAGTACTATCTATATTATGAATTGTAAGAAGCTGGGAATCAGGATTTAGTATAAAAAATAATATTGATATTATGCCATGTCACACTGACATTGGTATAAAAGGAGATGAGAGCGGAATTTTGGTACCGGAAAGTGCTTAAAAATAGCTAAAATTTATGAATATCAAGGGAAAAATATTCAATGTCAAAGGCGGCGGCTCGACCTAGGACGACGACCTAGGACGATTTTAAGCGTCAAAGTGCTCAAGGATGCCCGGGCAACACTTGCGGATTTTTAGTAATTTTTCCATGCACCTGCATGGGTCAGTGGAGCTATTAGTCAGTGCGAGATGCCGAGACGAGCTCACAGAAATTTTCAGATCGCGATTTGGACACCGTATGCGCGAGAAGTGACACCCTAAACTTAGGCTAGTCGTGGGGTCTAGAGGAAAGAGAAATAAGGACAATGGTACATTCCTGTATATGATTAAATGGTACCTTGAGTGGATTTTGTGTGAGATGTTTATATGTTGAGCGACGCATCGAGGGGCCAATCCCCAAGGTATAGGAGAGTCGCAGAGGGGTGGCGGCATTCAGCCGTTGGAGGACCCCCTATGTTTGTGCTTCGTGCCATTAGGCAATGTGTAAGGGACTCCCTCTGAGGAGTAGTGGGTGAGAGAAGAGTGGACTACAAACAACGTAATACAAACACAAGATGTCTAGGAAGGCAATGTATGTGTCATCAACGCTCCTGGCCGCGAGGCCGTGGGGTTGTTGAGCGCGTGAGATAGAGGTCCGGCTAGTGCACGAGCCAGTGCCGGCCCGTTCTAGGTTCCATCAAGAGAGGACATGTAATTTTTCACATCTTTGACACATTAATACAATTACTGTCCTCTCCCATCTTGCTCATAGCTTCCATGGCTTCTCTTTCTTTCTTGTCTTTCTCTCTCCAATGCTAGTCTTTCTCTCTCCTCGTCACTCTCTTTCTCTCTCTTTTGCAATCTTCTCTCTCCTCTGTCTCTCTCTCTAGTTCTCTCTCTAACAAGTGGTATCATAGCATTGGTTTTTGATCCATTTTTCCTTCTATTTTCAGTCCTATTTTCTTCCATCAAAATCAATTTTAGACAAGTATTGTACAAGACAGTGACTAGTGGAGTGCTACAGACCATCTATAGCTAGTAAGAGACTAAATGTGGTGATCTCCAAGGTTAGATATGGTGGAGGATGGCTAAAGTGGCAGGTCGTCATCAAATTTCATGCAAAATTGGAGGTAACTAGGGTAAAGGAGAATAAACCAGAAACTCTAGTTACTTTTCAAAAGGGAGCTTCTCTTCTCTCTCTTCCAAGCTTTTGACTGAAGCTTCAATGGTCGCTGCCAAGAAATCCTCCAAGTTATCTCTCTATTGATCAATTTTCACAACCAAACCATGGGGAAAAGATCCTCCATCTCTTGTGCTTCAGATTGAGTACCTTGGTTAGGTGATTGATGCAGCAAATGGAGCAGCCAATAGACCAAAAAATACACTGATTTTCCTAGTCTAATTCTCTTCCAGATCTACACTTCATGTTCTACTAATTGGTTGTATCCTTGAAGCACTTCATCGTGCATTATTTAAGCAACTTCTAGTAGGAGGGAAACTCTAATATTAATCTCCTTTGTTCAAAACCCTAAAACATAGAAGGACAGCCATAGCCACAGACTTAGAAGCTCAAATTTCTTCAAATTTTGGACTTTTCCGACCTCCAAGGATTCTCTAGTACCATGTATAAGTTGGATAGACTTCAAGATTGAAAACATTGTAAAGATTTCAACCCGTGGAGGACATTGGAGCTCATATTGAAGGTTTCTTTTGGGGCTTTTCTTCAAGAGGCTTGAATCTTTGATATTCAAGTGTTTAAGCAAGCTAGGGGCATTGATTCTTCACGGATTTGAGCGTATTAGAGCTCATATGGATTGATCTAGTGGATATTTCAAACTCCGTGGTGGATTTTGAAGAATTCTTCCATCAATGGGATTGGATCTGACATCTATCATCTTCTTCAAGCTTAATCAAAGTATTTTTTTCACTTAATCTCTGAAATCTCTCAATAATCAACTTGCTAATGTTTTTCCACTTGTTGCTGAAAGATTATTGATCAATTAATTCTCTGAATTAATCAATAGATAAGAGATTAGTATTATTCCTCATTAATATCAGCCTATTCCATTGAGTTTTAGTATTGATTCAATCATTACTTCATCATAGATATCATTTGCCAAGTTTGATGCATAACCTTGACTTGTTTTTGTTGAATTATTTTGCCCAAGATAAAATATTGTACAAGGGTAGGTACTAAAGCAATCAGTGAGTCATTGAATTGTATTGGTAAGACCCTTTCCCTATCCAAATTTTCCAGATTTCATTCAATTACATCTCATGAAAAGTGCTGAATGAATATTCCAGCAATGCATTTCATACTAATTGATTAGAATAGAAAGTCATTGCCATGTTGATGTGCCCACCGAGGAAAAAGGTGGATACTGGCAAAGATAGTGGGACAAAAGAGAGGTGACTCTCCCTCACTATCAAAGATCCCGAAGGGGTGCAACCAACTGACCCGAGGGGAGCTTTGCCCACCTCCCGGTGATTCAGAGACCGTGTAGGGAGCCTATCATGCATTTTATCCCTCACACAGGTAGAGCAAGTGGAGAATTGAAGTTTGAATAGTTTCCAAAGGCTCAATTATCTTCAAGATCAAAATAGGGTAAAATAGAGATTTTATAGGGCACTACAAGGCATCTACAGGTTGTTACAGGTACACCCTTCATTATTGAAGTACAAGTGCAGAGTACCACAGGATACCCACAGGTCCTACTCAGCCTTCTATAGGATTTGGTAGCTACTTGGGGTTACTATTTTAACTTACAGGGTCAAAGCAGGGCATTTACAGGTCAAAATAGGGTGTAGGCCTCGAGCATTTCAGACTTAGAGATTGAGTTGCAAAATTTTCTGTCCTCCTAAATTTGTTATAGCGTGCTATATCTCATCTCAAAGAGGGCATTCTTGGCTTAAATTTGAACTAAAAACTTTTGAAATTGGAGTTCCCTAGCAAAAGTTATAGCCATTTTGCTGGCAAGGGGTACTGTAGGACTGCACTATTATGGCAAGGCATAAGGGTAAAAATAAGGTCCAGGATGATTATGCTCAACAAATCATAGATTCCATGTTGGATAATGTACCTCAAGAGAGCCTTGAAGAGCCTCAACAATAAGGATAAATCAGTATACTCAATGATACCTTGTGCGTACATGAATAAAGACATAAAGAACATCATGAGACCCTATTATCTAGAATGGAGTAAATGGTTTTGACTACTGATCAAATGAAGTCTTCCATTGATAAGTTAGTAGATTCAATCACTCAAAAAAAGGCTTCTATTTACAAGTTGGTGGAATCTAATGCTCAAATTATGGCTCAATTCTCCCAATGGATGGAGATGCAAATGGGATCTAAAGAAGCTAAGGAGAAATCCTATTCAAATAGTGAGCCTTCAATCCCACTTCAACCATCTAACCAGAATGGTCATGGTCATGTGATTATTGGACTAATAGCATTCCAAATGGCCAATATGAAGTAGGTGATACTTCACAAAGGCATGATGACTATTTGGGCAGTTTGAATGGAGTTAATTCTCAAGCTTTTCAGTTGAATACTCAACTTCCTAGGGATCCTCTACGAACAGGAAGATTGCATATTGGTTCTTAGCCACCTATTGGGAGATTTCCATCTCAATTTGGGGGTTCAGTGTATGGTACTCATGATCAGTCTATTTTGGGACAGCAACCATTCCATGAAATAGAGCTAAAGGACAAGATTGTTTTAGCCAAGTTTAATGATCAATCATCTTCACCATCTAATTTATAGGAGTGGACCTTTAAGATGGAATCTTACTTTGACATATTCCATAAACCTGATGACATAAAGATTCATTTTTCTTCTTTGCATTTGGAAGGATTTGCCCATACTTGGTGGAGGTATATCAAAAAGGAAAACATACTTGCAGAAAATTGGGAAGCTTTCAAGGCACTTATGGCTGAAGTATTTGTCTCCCCTCTTGAAAAAGAGAAATTGTCATGGAGATGGTATGGTTTGGAACAAAGAGGCCTAAGTGTAAGAGAGTACACTAACCAAATTCTCAACCTAACCATGTATGTAAAAAGCATCAGTGATGAGGCTAAGCTCCACAAGTACACATATGGTTTAGAACCATCTTTATTAGCTAATGTCATTGCACAAAACTCCACTTCTCTCTTTAAGGCTATTGAGCTTACGGAGTGCTATGGAAGAAAATATAGAAGAGAATCTTTATTTGAGCCTCGTTTTTGACATCCAAGGATTTTTTTAAAACAGGGGCAAGTTGGTAACACTTATGGTAGCAATCATGTGCCAAATGGGAGCTTATGGGTGCCAACTTATCCTCAATTAAATGCTTCTAGACCTCAAAGTAATTTCAAGACAACAAACAGTCCTAGAATTGACTTCAAACAAGGGGACAACAAGCCTAAATCCAATTTAGTCAACATGAATCCTAAGTCCATTCCTACGGATGTTTACAAAGAAAGAAAGAAGAAAGGTTTATGTTTCAAGTGTGGGGAAAAGTATACACTTGATTATGCCTCAAAGTGTGTATATAAAAATGTCAAACCCAAGCTTCAAAGTATGTTATTCTTTGAGGATCTTGAAGATGACATGGATTAAGTCACTCCAATTGCACTCAATGCTGAAAATGAAGATCTTGAGGAAGAAGTTGGGCAAGAGTATTTCTATTATCCAGCTAACTCCTTTCCTTTTGATCTACGTGGAAGTGTTCCTTTTGATCCAGGTGGGACTTGTTATGGCGCACTTGTTGCCACTAGTTGTTCTATTTCCATGGATGCTTGGACAGGATCTAAGAGCCCTAATACACTCCCTATGAAGGGTAACATTCATGGAAAGGCAGTATTCATTTTGATAGACAGTGGCAATATCCATAGTTTTGTGAATAAGTCCATCATGGACAAGATGAATTGTATTCCCACAGATTTACAGTAGCCCATTAGAGTTCAAGTGGCCAATGGTGAAGAAGAAATCAGCACACAGATATGCCCACAAGTTTCTTTACAGCTGGCTGAAAATTCTGAAGCTAAAATAGACCTGATTTTTTTGGAAATGGGGCCTATAGACATCATACTCGATTGTGATTGGTTGATGACATTAGGCATGATCACTATGGGTTTCTCATAGTTGTACATGGAGTTTATTTTCAATGGACAGCTCATCCATTTACAGGGAATTCCTAGTAGATGAGATTTTCAGCTTATTACCATTCAACAACTCAAAAGGGAGTACAAGAGGTGCTCACAAATATTTGTTTTGCATTTGAATAAAGAGATGCAAGATCAGCCCAATAATTCAGCAAACCATCCAACCTTGATAGCTCTTCTTGAGGAGTACAAGGATTTGTTTGAGGTGCCTACTTCATTGCCTCGCAAGAGAGCAGTAGATTACCCTATTGATTTGGAGCCCAACTCAAAGACAATCAATAAGCCACCTTACAGATTATCTAAGTGTGAACAAGAGGAAGTAGCCAAGAAAATCAAGGAACTTCTTGAGATGGGATTCATTGAACCAAGTTCTTCACCTTATGCATCTCAAGTTCTATTAGTCAAAAAGAAAGATGGATCTTTCAAAACGTGCACTAACTATAGGGATCTTAATAAGATCATAGTGAAGAACATGTATCCGATACCCGGGATTGATGGTTTTCTTGATGAGCTCAAGGGGGCTTGATTCTTTACAAAGATTTATTTGAGATCAGGGTATCATCAAATTCGCATGCGAGAGGGTGATGAAGTCAAGACTACTTTCAAGACTGATCGAGAGCTCTATCATTTCTTAATGATGCCATTTGGGCTTACAAATGCTCCAGCTACCTTCCTAAGCCTAACGAATAAGATTTTACAGCCTTTTCTCTTTCAGTTTGTCTTGGTGTTCTTTAATGACATTTTGATCTACAGTAAGACTTTACAGGATCACTTGGCACATATGAGAAGGGTTTTTTATGTATTGAGACATCACATGCTTTTTTCCTAAGGAGAAGAAATGTTCTTTTATGCAGAATGAAGTGGAATACTTGGGACATGTTGTCAGTGGAAAAGGAATATAGATTGATCCCAAGAAGGTGCAGTGTATAAAAGATTGATCAACACCCACTACTACTACCTCTCTTAGAGGATTCCTTGGTTTATCTTCATTCTATCATCAATTCATCAAGCATTATGCAACTATTGTAGCTCCTTTGACTGATAGGTTGAAGAAGGAGACTTTCCATGCTCTTGCAGATAGTAGCTTCAACCAGCTAAAGGGACTCCTTACCTCTACTCCTTTCTTAGTATACTTAGGCTTCTCCAAAGAATTTACCATACAGTGTGATGCTAATGGCCATGGCATTGGGGATGTTTTGTTATAGGAGCATGTAGTGATTGCTTTTGAGAGCCGTAAGCTTATAGATAAAGAAATGGCCATGAATGTTTATGACCAGGAGATGTTGGATATCTTGCATGCAATTAAGAAATGGCACCATTAGTTGTATGCCAATTGATTCAAAGTACACAATGATCACAAGATTCTTAAGTATTTCTTTACTCAGTCTAATCTTACTCCTAAGCAGCGTCGATGGGTATCTATACACTACAGAATTATGATTTTGATATCACTCATACGAGGGGGCAAAGACAATATAGTGGCTGATTCTCTTTCTTGTATGTGGGCTTGCAAAGTTTCAGTTATGACTGAATTGCATAATGATTTGATTGAAGAACTATAGGAGGCTTATCTTTTGGATGAAGAATTTAGCCAGAATTTTTAGAAATTACAGCAAGGTCTTATGGAAGAAAACTCGCATGATCAGTTCAAAAATGGCATTTTTTGGTTGAAAGGCAAGATTGTCATTTCTTCTACCTCTTTTTTTACACGAAAAATTATGGAGGAACTACATTCTTCACCTTCACCTTTAGCTGGACATGTAGGAGTTTTCAAGACCTATGATAGGATCAATAAAAGTTTATATTGGAAAGGACTGTGGAAAGATGTCAAGGACTTTGTCATAAAGTGTATGCCTTGTCAGTAGAATAAGGACAACATGTATAAGCCAGGAGGTTTGTTACAGCCATTACCTATTTCTACAAGTAAATGGGCTCATTTTACTATGGATTTTATTACTGGCTTACCTATTACCAAGAAGGGATGGAATAGTATATATGTGGTGGTAGATAGACTCACGAAGGCAACCCATTTTATTCCAACCAAGATCCAGGGAGATGGTTGAATTGTCATTTTCTATGACAACATAAGCAGCATACAATTAACTAGGAATCCAATATTCCATGCTATGACAAAACACATTCAGGTGCATTACCACTTTGTGAGATAGAAGGTACTTGTAGGAGATATTGACTTGATATATGTTAGCACATAGGATCAGATAGCTAATATTTCTACAAAGGCATTGGGTACAGAGAAGCTTCGAAAATTTCAAATCTTAGTTGGAGTTATAGACATACAATTGAGCTTAAGGGAAAGTGTTGAGATAGCAAGCTCAACATGTGCAAACATTAATGATGGACCGCTTGGTTAGATGGGTCTGCAGACCTACACTTAGTACATTGGTGATCACTATGATTCTTACATGGCCACTAACTTATCACTTATTATATTTAGTTTCTTGCACCTACCTATAGCTAGCATAGTTTTAGTGCCAATCGATTAGAATATTCAGTTATGCATTGTTTGACTTACTTGGTTACTTTCCTCTGTGTTGAACCTTATCTATACTTTGTGTACATTGTATTTTGTGAGGAGGAAGAAGAAAAAACTACCAAGAAAACATTTATGCCTCTATCTCTCTTCTTCTATTCTTGAGTGAGCTTCCTCTTGTATGTATGGTCTGTGTTTGGCACAGTAACTCAAGCAAGTCCCCCCACCACACCATTCTTGACACCATGTTCACGCATTACCATCAAGAACTATTAGTACCCAAGGGAAGCACTAATGCTAGTATATTTTCATAACATTACTTAAATAGTACTTAGGGTTTAGAACATAGCCAAGTAGGCAATCTACATTTCTTTTTCATTGTTGTAAGTGAGTCATTGGATTATGGCAAGTTTGAAAGCTTAACATATATCTTGGTATATAATTAAACATGCTACTATTCAATTAATATCACCACCAAAGTTGATTAATAAGTCACACCATGATGAAGCAAGGAAACAATAGATACCATTATAAAATTTTTACAAGTCATTATGGATAGTGATACCGAAATAAACATCAAGGGTAAGTACTAGGAGATTTACTTTCTAAACAACTCTTATGTAGACAGAATGAAGGGTAGGGTGAGCCCATAGTGAACTAGTGATATAACTATGTTTATGTTTAAAATCAAACTATTGGGAACAGTATCATATCTTATTGTAGATCTTTCATAGCAAGAAATTGACCATTTTACTCCTAGGTAAGTTACTCATAAATATATGTGTGCATCACGTGAGTTCAAAATAAGGTATTTTTAAAATACAAATTTAAAAAAAAATCATATAGAAGGGTGTTATTTATAGATTGAATAGAAAAGGGTTATGTTTTATTTAGGAAAAAAATAGAAATAAGGATAGTTATAAATAGGCCTTGAACGCATGTGATGTGTAGGATACACATATAGTAACTTCCCTGAGATCTTACTATGATGGTGTCACATACATAGTTTAGGCAAAGATATTACAACACCATAATAGTACAATGTCATTATAGATTTAAAAACTTACAAACAACTAATACTAATCAACCATGAAGTTAGTACACGATCCCAATCACTTACCTAATGTCAATTATAGGACTATATCATAGCATGGATATGCATGCCAACCAATTAAGGACACCTAAGAGGGGATTTCAACTAGTACATTGATGCATATATTTCATCCATTAGGAGCTATTCAAGAAGTTTTCTAGGATCTAAACATGAGGATCATTTAAGATGGTGGTTAAGTAGACATACCCTTTCATGTTAGAGATGCAATGGTGTAGAGAAATAGAATCCATGTTGAGGGCCCTAGCTAGCATCAACTAGCATATCTAGGAAAAGGCACCAAGATGGATAGGCTATGGGAAAAGGGGGACCAAGCTAGGAGAGGGATAAAAACAAGATTACCTATGCTACAGTTTATATGTATAGTCAAGATGGCGTCCAAATGTAGAACCAACAAGCAAGAATTGGATATTGGTTAATAGGGCCACATAGTAGCAATGGTCTAGCAAACACCATTTGGGAGTAGGAACCTTAGATGCAACAATACTATATAAGTGGGCTTGCGAAGGTAATAGCCACTTCATGACAAGAAGTAATAAGGGGTGGCTCCAAAAGGGCTTTAAAGAGAATAGGGTAGTTGGTCTATAAGGTAAATTAGGCTAGGGTTAGGGTTTGGGACCATTCATGGTTAGAGCGTAGGGGTCCAAGGTAATAAAGGATACTACAATTTACTAGGGACTAATCCAAAGAGAGTAACTGAGTAACTAGTAGGAAGCATAAGTTTAGAATGAGGGGTTTCTAAAATTTGTTTGTGTCTAGGGTACATATGAGTAAAACCATTATTTTTTCTTTAATTTTTTTAAACTATAAAAGTGGAAGAGTAAGTACAAGTACCCAAAAACAAGAGGATTCAAGGAAAATGATTCATAAACTAATAACAACCGTTGGGGGGGTTTTTTGAGGGTAGGGGGTGATTCGGAGAATCAACCAAGGGATACTAGTACTACAAGGAGAATGCACTGCAAGACATGGAAAGGGAAGTATTCCAAGCTACATCAGCAAAGTCTTATAAATTGTTGTTGTTGTTGTTGTGTGTGTGTGTGTGTGCACGCGCGCGCATGTGCGTGTGCACACATGTGCACATGTGTGTGTGTCCATCTATCTAAGTCATGTGTGTAACTTTGTAGAAGAAGCTTAGTTAAAATTTGTGTGTGTGTGTGCTTGTGTGTAGGTATTAAGAGTGTGAAAGTACATAAATGCAAAGCAATTCTATGTATAGATGGGTGAACATGTCAAAAATGATTACAAGTCATATTCATACATGAGATCTACATATATGGATGCTAATGAGTTTTAATTGTTGGCTTTAAACCCATATGTGTGTGGAAGATTTCAATAAGAAATATATAAAGATATTTTTTAAATATGTTGTGTGTGTGTGTGTGTGTGTGTGTGTGTAAATCACTTAAATGTGCTATTTGCTCAAGGATGAAAGGTCACATAGGGTGTTAACATGCCTTCTACTAGTTAGCTCACCAAAATCTTCGTGGATCTCACTTGGAATATAAGTCCACAATATGGATTTATCACTATATGGTAGTCAAAGAAGTTCCACCACAAAGGATGGACTAAGCTTGAAAACACTACCAAGCTAGCCCTTGGTTTTGCATAGTGTTTCCATTTGAAGGTGTGCTTAAATAATCTATTGCCAATGTAAACAAGGAAGATTGGAGTAATCCCATAGGTCAATAACTTGTAACCAAAGTGGAGACTTTGGATTATCTAAATTAAGAGACTACATTGAAATCTTTGTGCCCCCATTTACTTGAAGGTGATAGAATGATGGTGGCACATGATTTGAGAATCATTATTTGATGATGACTACATAGAATAGTATGGAAGCCTCCACATCATTTGGACTTGTACACTGCAACATGATCCATTTTCTCAAGAATTTTATTCTTCATGTAATGATTATCCTAAGCCTACCTCCATTGCACTTATAGTTATGTGTGTGTATATGCACACATATAAAATTGTAGTGAAGATTCTCATAACTGATTACATTATAAATATATGTGCATTTTTTAATGAGGATCGATTAGGAATAGAATAATATCCAGTTTTAAATTTCATCATCACTTCATTTTGTATTATGAAAAATGAAAAATGGTGTCCCATGTGAAAATTTTCTAAAATTTATTTTTAGTTTCTTTGTCATCTTGTTCCTTCATCCTCCCCTCTAATTCCTTGTACAACATAGAAAGCTCTTCCTAGTCTTACCCATTGCACTAGCAAATACATTAAGCTCCTCCCACTCTTCAAAAATATTCTATCAATTCTCTCTCTCTCTCTCTCTCTCTCTCTCTCTCTCTCTCTCTCTCTCTCTCTCTCTCTCTCTCTCTCTTTCTTCCAGAGACAAATAGTCCTCTCTCTATCTCTCTATTTGTCTCTCTTTGCTTTCCCCTCCAACACACATAGTCTCTTTACCATGGACACTCCCTCTCTCTCTCTCTCTCTCTCTCTCTCTCTCTCTCTCTCTCTCTCCCTCTGCTTTCCCCTCCAACACACATAGTCTCTCTACCATGGATTCTCCCCTCCCCTCTCTCTCTCTCTCATTATAAGCTCTATTATGTCATGTGGACTCTTTCTCTCTCCACTAACACACACACACATTGTCTACCATATACTCCCTCTCCCTTCCTCTCTATTCCTCTCATAGACTCTCTCATGTCCTATGGACTCACACCTTATTTTCCTTTGGTTTATCAATGGATCTCTCTCTCTCATAGGATTAAGAGTTAAGCATGACTATTAAGCTTTAACTAATATTTTGAGTGATTTTATGCAAGTTATGATAAGTAAGACTTCAAAATCTAATAATCAAGCAACATTATCTGAATAAGAAATCCAATATACACAAATCAATCAACTAGTCATTAGATTTATGATTTTAGGATGATTTGTTGGCCCTTGTGTTGAAATTCAAATCCTAATAGAAACTTGCAAAAGAGGGAGATGATAGATCTAATGTTAGAGAATGAAAAAATGGCTTGTTAGAGATAAACTTATTTATACTTAGGATGTAAAATTGAAATTCAAAATTTTATGGTATTCAATACTATAACCAAGAGAGTTATAATTGATTGAATTTTAAATGACATGAGTTAAAATACTTTTAACCCATAAAATTAGAATACTAAATATTGCATTTTCATATGTAGTCCATCAAGCTCCCATTGATATCGAGCTTGATCATGTGCACATGCTCACTCAAACTAGCTTTGAGATTACGCTTGGATCTATATAGAAGTGTAATCTCAAGTAGAGTTTAAGTGATCTTGAGCACATGGTCAAGCTCTACCTCCTCAAAGAAATCCTTAAGATAGAGGCGTTATAAGCTTGAGCACATAGCCAAGCTCCACCTCTGTCTCTGAGATGTCCTACGAGTTAGAGCTTGATCACACAGTAAATCTTGTAGTAACCATATCTTGTTTATATGACTTTGAGGTATCTTTGGAATAGATCTTGAGAAAATTCTCAATCTTGGATCAACCCTCTCTTTCTTTAAGAAGAGGAAAGGGTGGTAGAGGAGCTTCACAAGATAGTAAGACAAGGCTTGTATCAACCCTATGTAACTTATGTCAAGAATCGCGTGATGGGGGGATGTGCTTGAGCTATTGCGCCAAACACACACTTTATACACAAGAGGAAGCTCACTCAAGAATAGAAGAAGAGAGATAGAGGCCAAAACGTTCTCTTGCTGATTTTTTCTTCTTCTTCCACACACTATACAATGTACACAAAGTATAGATAAGATACAACATAAAGGAAAGTGGCCTTCTAAGTCAAACAGTGCATAACCGACTACACTAATCGAGTGACGCTATATCTTTGCTAGCTGTAGGTAGGTGTAACAACCTAGATATAATAAGTGATAAGTGAGTGACCATGTGAGTTTCATAATGACCACCAACATCCTAAGTGTAGACGTGCGGACCCATCTAGCCAGGCGGTCCACATCAATGTCTGCACGTGTTGAGCTTGCCATCTCAACACTCCCCCTCAAGCTCAACTCTATCTTTGCAACTCCAAGTAAGCTTTGGAACTTTCTAAGCTTCTCTGCACCCAATGCCTCTGTGAAAATGTCAGCTATCTAATCATGTGTGCTGACATATATCAAGTCAATCTCTCCTGCAAGTACCTTCTCTCTCACAAAGTGGTAGTGCACCTCAATGTGTTTTGTCCTAGCATGGAACATTGGATTCCTAGCTAATTGTATGCTACTCATGTCGTCATAATGAATGGCAAATGGACCATCTCCTTGCACATCCAAATCACCTAATAACTTTTGGAGCCATACGACCTCACATGCTGCCATAGTAGCACCTCTATACTCAGCCTCTATACTCGATAAAGCAACTGTAGCTTGCTTTTTTCTGCTCCATGTAATTGCTGCACTACTAAGGGAAAACATGAATCCACTAGTAGATCTTCTTTCTTACATGCTACTAGCCCAATTTGAATCTGTGTATCCAAAGACATGTACGTCCTTACTTGCCTCATAAAAAATTCCATAATGTAATGTGGGCTTCACATACCTCAATATACGTCTAATTGCATCCAAATGAGGCTTTCTAGGCATCTGCATAAAATGGCTGACAAGGCTAACAACATAGCTCAAGTCTGGCCTTGTGATAGTCATGTAAATCAAACTCCCTACTATCCTCCTGAACATAGTAGGGTCTTCTATCTCATCCCCAATGTCAGCACTCAACTTCACATTTTACTCCAATGGTACTGAAAGAGGCTTACATGCTGTCATACCATACTTGGATAACATATTCAAACCATACTGCCTTTGGGAGAGCCATATACCATCATCACATCTTATCATCTCAATACCAAGGAAGTATCTAAGCTCACCCAAATATTTAATCTCAAACTTCTTCTTCAAGAAGTCCTTAACTTCAGCAATCCCATTGTCACTGTCACCTGTGATAATCAAGTCATCCACATAGATGACTATGATGACCAAACCTGCATCTCCCTTTCTCACATAAAGTGAGTGGCCAACATCAGAAATACAAAATCCAATATTGACAAGATACTCTCCAATCTTGTCAGACCATGCTCCAGGTGCTTGCTTTAGTCCATAGAGTGCCTTGTTTAACCTGCACACATATGTGGGATGCTCTAAATCCTCATAACCTATTGGCTACTCCATATATTTTCATTATGTTTGACCACAAATCCCTAAAAGTTCCCTATTTATTTTTAGCATACTTACTCTCAACATTAGAGCCAAATGTTGTCTCAAAAGTGCCCTATTTTCTTTCAACATGGAAGGTGGGGTAAGTGGGTATTCTATGGCTGTTATTAGGCGTACAATTTTCTCAAAAGCCACCTCCATATGGGGCAAATCTTAAAGGGGTATGGGGCTGTCCATAACCTTGCTGAAAATTTTCATTCTTAGGGTACTTTCTTGCATATCTTTCAACCAATTCAATTGCTTCAAATAGTGTGGTAGGTTTTTGGGCCATGACATCCACACATAGGCTTGAATCCAATCCGTAAATATACTTATACAACTCAGCGTCATTGCTAATGCTCTCACATTCATGGTCAACTTCATAAAGTGATTTATGTACTCACACACAGTGAGATTACATTGGCAAGAGTGTACCATTGTCTTGCCAACTACTCTTTTTCCACAGGGGATATAAATACTTGAACCATATGGATTTTAAAGTCTTCCAAATATGATTCTCTTGATTGATATAGCACCACCATGTGTGGAAAAAACTTTCTAAGTGGAGAGAGGAAAATATAATTTTGTGATCATCAATGCGGGGGTAGATATTGAAGTAGGACTCTAACTTGAATATCAATTCCTCCAAGTCTAATGGCGAGGGAGATCGCCTATTGTACTTAGTGATCCGTACATATCTTGTTGCCCATACATACCATGTGGTGCATTTATCCCATGCTACACATTATAGCCATGCTGTGCATGATTGCCATGCTAGCCATTAATAATATATTGTCCTTGATGGGGCTGATTCATATAGGTTCCATTGGGGCTCCAAGGGAGAGTGGTCTTCCACCAATTGTAGAAGAGTGACTCAATGGGGGGTTGGCTACATGGTTGATGGGGGAGCTCAATAGGGGCTCGACACATGAACATAAGAGGGTTCACTAACCTCATAGGTAGAAGGGGGAATACCTTTAGATCTAAGGATGCCTTATGGGCCATGCACTGACTCAAGTGGTGGTGGCCATTTAGATTCACACTTAGATTCATTTGTCTTCTCCTAGGATAAAGCTATAGCTAGCTAAGAAACAAGAGTGGTGAGTTTCTCCACGGTTTTTTGAGTTCTAGAGTGTGAGAGGGCCATTTTCTTAATTGCTTCATCAAACTTGGACATCATTTGGCAGTGGTTGGTGACCATGTCATTATGTCTTTCCAGGTAATGAAGCTCATGTTGACATAAGGTGTGCTTGAGTAGGCTATAGGGATCCATATCAGGCATTTCCTCATGCATATCACCATGATAATCTTGTGCTGAGCTTGGTTCATCATTCATGGAGATCTTAGAGTCTCTAAGCTCCCTCTCGAGTTCTTCATGGACCTTACTTTTGCCTTTTTGGCCAATCGTGTGGATGCAATCCATAGGACCCGGTGTCATTAAATGGGGTTTAACTTTTGGTGGGAAACTATTATTGGTAATATTTTTTATTCATATAAGAGGGAACAAAGCCCTCTTTGAGATGAAATATTAGGCTTTGTGACAGAAAGTAATCAGAATATTCAGCAATGGGAGTTTTGTGTTTGTCTACATAAAATGGCCATAACTTTGAGAATGTAGCTCTAATTGAAGAGATTTTTGATTCAAACCAGAGGGGACAAAGCCCTCTTCAAGAGAAGCTATAGGGTTTACTCCAAGTATAATACAAAATGTTTTGTAATTGGATCTTTATGACTTTCCTAATATTGACTATGACTAAAATCATTGTCTGTCCCTTAATGCAAAAGCACTATATGAATGGCTCATATACTGAGGGGCTTGAGCAAAATTATAAATAACATCTTGAGCTTCACCATCCCAAGCATATTTGCATATCCATCTGCTCAATCATCACTACATAAGTAAAGATTACTTCCATACATCTCTTCTAACTGCATACACTTCAAGTGTCATACATAGGTACCATCAGCACTAAAAGGGTGTCCAAGGGGGATCATCTCATCAGAAGAGTTGGTGATCATAGAAGAGTACCTACATCAGCATACAAGTATTGGGATTTGGATCACAGAGAGGTGGGAAAAGTTCCCCCTATGTCAGGTTGTTGTGTACCCCTTTAGGATCTTAAGTGGTAAGGGAGGGTCACCTCTGTTTTGTCTTACCATCTCGCTTTGGCATTGGCCTTTTCTCTCTGCCACAGTATACACTGTAGACATTTTTAATTAATAAATTAGCATGAGATACATTAGAAAGGAAACATTGGGTCATTTCATGAGATGCAAGGATGCTTGGATAGAGATTACCTTGGCAGTCCAGTGACTCACTGACTGCTACTTACCCATTTACAAAGTTGTATTACTCACTTGAGATTAATCCAAGGCACACAATATAAAGAGGAGGGTTAATTTCAACAAATACAATTGATTTAGGATCAGTTACAATGCATTAGGAGGCAAATTGGATATTGATTTTTAGTGGAAACATGCATACAATGAGGGATTGAACTAGTAAAGCCTATGCAACCTTTCATCTCTCCAACAAAAGCATTAAGCTCAACAAGTGCATTAAGATGAGAGATTAAGATTAGGTTGATATACCTCTTTTAGTGTTTGAGGAAGATAGTTGAACCATAACCCATCATGATGCCAATTGCTCCATCAAGCAAGCCCGGTTGGTTGGAGCACTCCAATAGATAAAGACTTCAAGCATTCGAATGCTTCCAGTGATGATGGGGCTCCCATGTTTGCTATTGAGCTTGAATCTCAAAATGGAAAGCTTTAAATGGAGTCTTCATGGCTGCCCACAAGAATCCCATGCATGGTAAGCTCCATGTTTTCAATTCGGTTAAAAGGAGGCAAAACAGGTGAAGAATCTCTTGAGGGTTGAGCTTCTAGAGGTTGTGGGCTAAGTTAATAACTTGGGTTGAGATTTAATGGATGTCCTCTAATAGTGTACATCAGGGTGCTTCATCAAGGAGGCCAGCAAGAAGAGGGGTAGGAGAAGATCCAATTTATCAAAAAGGGGGGGGGGGGGGGTGTTTGCATGCTCTAGGTATCCGCGCACTAGGACCAGCAACAACAACAAGAAAAGAGCAGGGACTGAGAAGTAGGCAACATGCAACTCAACAAAAAATGCATTGAATTTTATGGGTTTCTATCTACTATCCACATGGACTGTAGTTTGCTGGACACAAGGGTGCTTACCAGGCGGAGAATCACTCCAAGAAGCTTATGGAGTAGCTAGATATTGGGACTGAAGGTTGGTTGCAACAGGAAGAAGGGATTTGGGGGTAGTCCACCATGGGAGCTTGAGGGAAAGCTTGTTGGGGAGAAGAGAGAAGTCTAGAGAAGAAAGTAACTATGATTTTTCCCTCCTCTGAAATCCCGAATCTCCAACTTGCCTTGGAACCCCTAAAATTTGCAAGAAAATAAGTGACAACTTGCTAAGTTAGCCATTTTACCTCTAGATATGTCTGAGTCTCTAGCCATAGCTCTTGCTTGCTCCAAAAACTTGAGACTAATTTTGGTCCTTTCTGTTGTACTTATACCTATAAATTGAGTAGTGAGGGTTTTGGAATTTGAGAAGGGAGAAAGAAGAAAGAAAAAAAGGACCAAAGCTTCATGCTCTAATACCACTTGTAATGAATGAAGCTAGTAGGAGAGAGGAGAATGAGTTGAAGAGAGGCAAATAGAGAAAGAAGGAGAGAAAGAAGGACTAGAAGAGAAGAGAGAAAGATAGAAAAGAGGGGAGAAAGAAGAAGGAAGACATGGAAGCTCAAGATGAAGATGAAGAGTAAGTTCTTGATAATCACTTGGTGCCCTAAAATAGGAGTCTTACACCTTATATACCACAGTCAGTGTGACTGGGTGTCTAATCCCTAGTTTCCATATATCCTGCTCATTACACAGATCTTCAACATGTGATCTAGCCTATAACAACCTTCTTTATTTAATATGCATTTGAGGAATATTTAGGATAGAGGCTAGAGGCTAAATCAACCATGGATTTCTTGAAACATGGGAGCTTGAGCATGTGGGTTAAGCATGCACAAACTCTCTCTTTCTTTGGTAGGAGGTTTGCAATATAGTGAGAAAGAGCTTAAGAATGTGCTCAATGTAGACATTACATGGCAAAATGGACATAATCTAAGCAAGGAGTAGAGAACACAGAGCAAATATGAGAAGAAAAGAGATTGCTTTAATTTCAAAAAAACTGAACAAAGATGGCCCTGTCCACCCATGCACTTTCACTATGAAGCTTAGATGGCAATCCAAACAAATAATAGGCAAAAATCTTAAGTGCAGCTAGAAGAACTCTGATTGGGTGTAGACTCATGATGGCTTTAGAGGGATCTTCCTTTTATAGCCCAAGGAGGTAGTGTAGTCAACATGTCCAACCATATTATGGACCTTCCCTAATCACCCAAGGAATATTTTGGGGCCCTTGATAACTCGCACACCTGCAACTTGATGCATTGTGCCTTGAATTGCTACCAATATAACTACTCTATCTAACCTAAAGGCTAGATCCACAAAGGTCACATTTTTTCCATCCGATCACATAGACCTCATCTAGCATACAAGTCAGGACTCACCCACTTTCCATGCTCACACATGGCTTCTCCTCACATAATGGGGGCCTTACAAATTAAAGCACATGGATCATTGGTGACACCTTACAAGGGTGGAATATTGAGTATATCTAATGCCCCCCTCAATGTCTAGCTACATTCTCAGTCTATTGCCAAGTCTTTAAAGATGAATTGGAAGAAGATCCTTTGTAAGAGCTTTGGTGAAGATATGTGCTCCATTCTTCTCTACTAGAGAATAGATTTCTTCTCCATTCTCCTTCATCATTGGACAACTCTACTATCCCATCCTTGATCAAGTCATGCATATAGTGATACTGGATCTCAATGTGTTTGGTGTGTGCATGAAAAACTTGATTTTTGAGAATGGAAATGCAACTCTGATTCTCACTTCTTAGCACTATTGAATCTTCATCCTGCACTCCTATATTCCATAGGATATATTGCTTCACATGAGGCAAAGCAAGATGCATGTACTCTACTTTGATAGAAGAAAATGGCGCAGTTGGTTGCCTCTTACTAATCCAAGAGAAGATTCTTAAACCAAAAGAGAAACAATATCCAAAAATTGATTTTCTATAATCACTCTGTTAGGTGCCCAATGTGAGTCACTATTTCCTATAAGAGCACTTCCAGAACTGTATGTGATATCATAATCAAGAGTCCCTTCAAGTATTTCAGCACCTACATCCCAAATTTCCAATGACTTTCTCAAGGTTTCTTTGAGAACCTACTTACAACCCCAATAGCAAAGTTGATATCTAGCTTGGTATTACATAAGTAGATGAGGTTGCCAACCAACCTCTTGTACCTCCCAATGTTTGTTAGTACTGTTGTATCCTCAATGGATAAATTTATGTTGATCTCCATAGGTTTAGCTATCTCAATTGGCCATGCCAAATGCTTTTAAGATCTCCCATGCATACTTCTTTTCAGAGATGAAGATTTTACCACGTACTTACTAGCATCTAAAATTTAGAGCTCGAAGCCTTTCTATTATGAGGGATTATATCTTCATAGTCACGTGTAATAAGGCCGTTCACATATAAGACAATTACTACAAACTTTTCACTATCCCTGTAAACATACAAGTTAGCATCTAAGGCACATCTTTTGAAATTAAAACCTAGAAAGAATTTACCTATCCGTTGGTACCATGCCCGAGAGGCTTGTTTCAGCCCATACAATGCCTTCTTTAGCTTACAAAATTTGTTCTTAGAATGGGATGCCTCAAACCTGGTGACTGATTCATGTAGATCTCCTCCTTGAGTCACTATTCAAGAACCTTGATTTGACATCCATTTCGTAAATTGGTCACTTCTAAATGAGTAGCCACACCACTAGAAGTATTGTCCAAATAGTGGTAATTCTAGTAGTTTGAGCAAATGCTTCTTGAAAATCAAATCTTTCAACCTGCAAAAATCCCTATGCAACTAATTTGGATTTGTACTTTTCTAAGCTACCATATCATTCTTACACTTTAACTTCTAAACCCACTTTCTGCCAATAATCTTCCTCTTTTCTATTGGCTGATCCACTAGCTCCTAAGTACCATTCTTCATTATGCTGTTATACTCAACTGGCATAGCTGCTGTCCATGCTAGATTAGGAAGTGCACTTTCCAAGTGTGTTGGCTCCTTTACTTCTCTCATAATCTCATCCAACCATCAAGGCCATATTGACTATGCTCCTCTATTCTTAGAGTTCTCCTTAGTCAATCTGCCTTTTTGTCAACTGTAGTAGGCATAGGATTACTACAATCATAGAATTGCTTCACCTATCATGGCAATGGATTTTTTGACTGTGTGATTTTTAGGTTTATAAACTTTTTCCTCATCATCATAAGATGATGCTTCCTTCTCCTTGAGGGTAGGGACAACTCTTGCAATAGGTTCACAATGGACTACTTATTCACTAGATGATAAAGTGAAAGAACTTATATGATCATTCTCCATTGTATGTGGCTGCTTCTTGGACACCACATCATGGCTTGCTATGATTTTCTATGCCTCTTGGTCATACAATTTTTAAGCCTTTATCATGACTATAACCCAAGAATGTTGAGATGTTGAGAGGTAGAAATTGTGATTGTGAAATGCTACATTGAATGGGTGAATAAAGTAAGACCTCGCTTAAAAGGGGGTGTTGAGAATATAAGCTTTGATATTTTCAACTATATAGATATAAAAGAACCTTATGTGCTTAAGATTGTATAGTGCAAGATGTGGAGTGAAGTGTGCCACATAGATGCACACATTTAAAGTGTGGATTGTATGGTGTCATATGGGGACACACATGGAAAGTGTAAGGGATTATTGATGGAGCATCTCCTTCTTTATATATGTAACTAATTTGTGCAATGGAAGAATAAGTGAACATTTGAGTGTGAAAATTGTGCGCTTTCTCTCTTTTGCCATGGTGTTCCTTGTCTATTACAATCTACCATGATTATCTATCAATAATTTTCTACACACCATGATCAATATCAAATTGGGATTCTTGACATGGTATCATAGCCAAGTTAGGAATCTTGATCATGGTTTTTTTTGTTGTATCTTGCCTATGTCATTGTATGCCCTTAGTATGTTTTAGCCATTCCTTTCTTAAAAATCTTACACACTCATTATCATTATGATTGCATTTGGAGAAGCTGAAACCTTGTTAGGATTATAAAGAAGCCATCGATATCAAATGATAAAGATTTGTATTATGGAGACTAGAAATGGAGTTTTTTATAACAAGTGAGTGGAGCCATCATCATCAAAAAATATGCTCATATAAATCACATGTATTTGGTCATTTTGCCTCTCAGTTATTATTTTCGAGCATGGGACAATACTCAAATAAGAGAAGGGTGGTTGTTTCTTTTGAACATTATTGTCTCGTTGGCTCTTGCTATTGAGCAAGGAGCATATAAAGATGCATATGGTTACTATCATTGGAATGGCAAGTGGTGTTGGGCTAGTTGCAATCCAAGTTGTAATATGTTGGTTGAGGAAGGTGTCTCATGTGTATGCTCAAGGATGAGCATGTGGAGTGGAATCAAGGAAGCCTTTCACATAGTTTGCACCTTAGAGGCTTCTCAAAAAATGAGAAAATTTTCTAAAGAGCACCCTTGAAAACGCATGAAGTCTCTATAGTTCTAAGAAAGGAAGGAGGCAACACAAATACATTAGGTACCATTGAAGGAAGAGTTCATGAGAGCACTTTATAGTGCTAATTTGCATTGCACATAGAGACTATAGATATTGTGTGGTAGAAAATAAAAAAGAGAGAAAAATAAAGATGAAGAAGATTTTCTTTAAGAAGAGAGGGAGAATATGAGGTGGCATTCCTCCTTAAGCCTACAACTCCAGCCATGATGTCCCTCAACCCTTGCCCATAAAAAGCCTCCTTTATTGTCCAATCCATGACCATGTGGCCTCCCTAGCAATCCTATGGTACTTGCACCAGCAATCTTGCTATTGTTGCCATTGTGTCAATTTATATTACATGAAATATTGGGCTACTATGACAAAAAAAATATTAAAGTGGAAGGAAGAGGAGCAAGAAGAAGAAAAGAAGAGGTGAGATAGATAAGAAGTTTGAAACAAGAAAAAGGAGGAAGAACATGATGATGAAAAATAATAAGAAAGTAGAAGAGAAAGTGGAAGACCCAACAACCACATGCCCCATTATCCATTTTTTTTAGAAACCCTTAAATTCAATGTTTTTTTGCAAAGCATTATTCACACACAAAAAGTTAAACCATGTATATTTTAAATGTTTGTAATTTAGACATTTATTCATGTGATCATGGGTAATTATAACTATGCCAATCAAAGCTAGAATTTATAATGCACCCATGGGGGTCCTCTACTTGAGCCCACCTAAAGACTCAAAATGAATGTATAGATATGCATGTATACTCTCAACAAAGGTTTTTCTCGAGGTAAGATTGCAGAAGAGTTGACTTGTGCAAGGGTTCTCTACCCCAGATTGAGATCTCATATGGTCTTTGTAAGTGTGTGGTGTGTGAGAATGTGCACATTTGGATGCATTGCTAGGTTTGTCATGCCTTTGAGAACATCTAGGGCTGTTCAAAAATGATGGGGTAGGTTCATTCAAGCAATTTATGCTCAAATGAACATTATAGATGCACATGAAGCATGCATATAGTGGACTAGATGTGCCTAGTCATGTAAACACTCTGATATAGCATTGAGGGGGAGTGTTGAGATGTTGAGAGGTAGTGATTGTGGTTGTGAAATGCTACATTGGATGGGTGACAAAAATAACACCTTGCTTAAGAGGGGATATTGAGAATGGAAGGTTCAATGTTTGTAGGTGTATAGATGTGAAACCACCTTATGTGCTTAAGATTGTATGATGCATGAATACAAATGAGAGATGTGGTGTGCCATATAGGTGAATACATGTAAAGTGTGGATTGTATGGTGTCACATGGAGACACACATCGAAAGTGTGAGGGATCATTGATGGAGCATCTTTTCCTCCTTTAAATACAAAACTAGTTTATGCAATGAAAAAATAAGAGAACATTTGAGTGTGCATTTTCTGTACTTTCTCTCTTAAGCCTTGGAGTTCCTTGTCTATCACAATCCACCATAATTATGTGTCAATCATTTTGTACACACCATGACCAACTCCACATTAGGATTATTGACAAAGAAGGTACTTTTTGTGCTTTTTGGATTTAACTTGTTTCTCTTATCCTTTTGAACAAATGCATAACATTCACATCCAAAAGTTCTAAAATGTGAGACAAATAGTTTCTTACCAAAGTAGGCCTCATGAAGAGTTTTTTCCTCAACAATCTTTGTGTAACTCCAATTAAGAATGTAGAGTGCATTATTAATAGATTCTATCCAAAACTAGTAAGATAATCCTTGCCCTTGAGCGTGTACATTTTCATTTCCACAATGGTGTGATTTTAGCATTCGACAATGCCATTTTGGTGAGGTGTATGAGGTGTCATCAATTGATGCTTAATCCCTTTGCTCTTGCAAAAGCCATCAAACTCCTTTGAGTTGAACTCACCACCACCATCTTTTCTAAAATTCTTCATACTTTTCCTTGTTTCATTCTCAATAATTTTTAGCCATTCTTTAAGCTTACTCAAATCTTCCTATTGTAGTCATTGATGATCAACATAAAATAGGAAGATCCTCCCAAGGATTTTATAGGCATTTACTACATAAGTTAGCATGCACCAACATCAAAGAATCCTTTACTTTGTTCTTGATTTCTTATGGAAATGTCTTTCTATGTTTCTTGCCCATGATACATGCTTCACATGGTTCCTTGATTTTAGTTATTGTAGGTAGGTGAGCAACCATACCTTGCTCATGCATCTCCTTTAACATTGCAAAACCAATGTGAGTAAATATTTCATGCCAAAGTTTACTTGTTCTCACACCAATGGTGGCTATAAGAGAACTTAGCTCATACATGGTGTTCCTCCCTTCTCCTTTGCCGACACTTTGACATCACTATTCATAATGTGAACCTCACCTCATGGCCAAGATCAATTATAGATGCAAGTGATAGCAGATTTCTCCTAATATCTGGAACATACAATATATTTGAAAGATTATTGAGTTTACCATTTATAGTAACACAGCAAATAAAACTTGTACCCTCAATAGGACATTTTGCATCATTCCCCAACTATCATAGTGATGGATTCTTATAGATGTTTCATTGAACTTTTCATGCATAAGTTCAATGGTTTATCTCACAATTGTTCTCCGTGCAACCTACTAATATAGAACTCCACAAATTGGACACACTTATCATCCATCATGTGCATGGATAATTCATGCAATGTAATAGTCCATCCTCTCTCTCTCTCTCTCTCTCTCTCAACCCATCTATATCAGTTTATCTCTATAGCAATCTCTCTCTACTTGTCTTTGTATACATAATCTATGTTTGTTTTAATATTGTGCTCGTTTTCTAGCAAAAAAACTTCTATAACATTACATAATGCAAATTTGGGTTTCACCTTTGCTGTTCAATAGGTGCATGCATTCTTTGATTTAGGGTTCACCATGCAAAACATAGATGCCTTTGTAACACTAACAATAACAAAAAATAGTTTAATTATATTGTCTATATCCTATTTATTTTTGCATTCCATGCACCTCACATAGATTTATTTTCATTTTCAAATGTGCTTTTTTTAATTTGCATTTTGGATTTAAAAAAATAAAACCATCTTTGAGCAACTCACTTTAGGATTGTGTACAAAAATTAAAAAATTGTTTTCTACCCATCATGTACTACTTGTTGGAAGCATGTTTGTGTCAGAATGAGATCTTCAACATCTTCCAAACATTGTACATCACATGATTTTATTCATTTAGAACTTAGGTTGCATCCCATAGCATTCTTCTAATGGAGAGATTGCATCTTGTATAAGACATAAATTAAAACACAAGATAAAAAAACAGAATACTCCTTATGTACATCCTTATAGCATGATCTCATGGAAATAGTTTGATGTCCAAATGGAACCCATTGAACTTTCACACCCTTCAAACCATAAAAAACAACAAACATGAAGTAATGAAGTCACTACATGGCCATTACGTCCATTCTGATGACATCATAATGCTAAAAATAATTGAAAGCACTACCAAGAAATAATGGTTAACTTAGAATGTACATTTTTTAATATAACTATGATTGTTTAGTCATGTATTTGCATATTATAATATTGTGGATAATGATTTGTACTAAACCATAAGGTCACAAATATATGCCTTGTTAGAAAGCTTGCTTTTAGTTCAAAGATTTCAAAGGAGCTCACCTAAATAAGCTTCCCAAAAAATCCCTCACCCCTTTTAAATACAAGATTTGTCCACATAAATTAAAATGACAACACTCAAACAAGTAAAGCAACCATTGTCAAATAGTTATTTATTCATATTAAAGATTTATATTTTTACAATGTCTTTCCCATCTACAAGAACGAATCTAAAAGTATAATCCACCAAGTTTCTACCTTTAACTAGTAAACATAGCCTTTGAGGAAGAAAACAATCCTTGGCTCATAGGAGTTAGGTAGGGCATAAAGAACTTACAACCATAGCCCTTGTAGTACCTTTACCAACTCCAAGCCTAATATCCTCCCTACAAAGATACCTCTTGCAATGAGGTTAGTCCTAGCTCTTGATGTGGCTAAACAAACTCTCTTTGTATAGAGTTTCTAGTACTAGCCTTGACGGAGGTCTAGTGCAACCATATCAAATTTTTATTGTTAAGATTCAATAAGAATTATAGTTCTTACAAACACAAACATATCATTCATGGTGCATCAATCAATTCTTAAATGCACAAATTAAAAATGGTATTTACCCTTGTAGGCAATCCCTACAACAGACCTTGGGTTCACTCTTCCATGTGGGATTTTTCCTAGGGTCTCCAAGGCCTTGAATTTCCTAACCTTCTTGGAGGACTAAGGTTCCATCTTATGTTCATCTTTTTAACTTTATTTGCACTCCTTGAACTTATGCTTGAAATGATTTTTTATGTTGGATTGTGCTCTCTTGATTCTTCAAACCTTGATTTATATATCTCAAGCACTTGTGTAATTTGAGCCTTTGATCTTCTACATATTGATGAGGACACGAATGAGTTTCCTTACTTTTCTCAAGTTGACATGATAATGGAAATTTCTTGTAACTCTAATCATGGGACTTATGGTAAGGAAGAGGGGGATTAAGGCCTCATCTTTTTCTTTTTCCTTAAGAAACTACAACACTTGAATCATGTATGATTTACTCCTTCTTGGGAGCTCAGTAAATTTTTTCGCTCCTCTAGGATTATTATCCCTTAAGTAAGGTTTCTTAGCAAAGTTTCTCTTTAGAGCCTTATGTGATTCTCATTAAAGGGATCGTGTCTGGATCATGTTAGTTTAGTGGACCATTATCATACAATATGATTTACCCATGAAAGAGGTTTGCCCCTTAAATATTGGCTCTCTAATCCTTATAAGAATCCCAAGAGGATAGTTATTCTACATGTATGCGAGATAAACACAATCACAAGTATTTTCTATGAGAATATATTTATACTTGAAGATAATATGTATAACTAGAGTTACAACATCCTGATTGATTTACTTGATTAATATAAGTTATCTTAAAAATAAAAAATCCTTTATTGCTTCTCTCTTCTTTACTAAATGAGCATCAAGCATTCTTTTCCTTACAAGGGTTTGTATCCAATGTAAGAACTTGGTATTGAATTGGAGTTTGTCTATTGTTGACACTTGCTACTATGTTTTTACCCTTGCACTTGTAATTTTTGAGCTTCTTCTTTTGAGTGCCATCATGCAACACTCCTTTAGCTCCAATGGTCTTGAAATAGAGTCATTGATGAAAAAGTTGACTTAGTGAACATGATATGGATTTAGGAGCTCTTTTTCAAGTATGGGAAGAGGGGGAGAAAAGGCACTTGGCTTTGACAGACAGGAGTTCCTTCAAAGGGACTTGTAAGCCTCTCTCTAAATTTTTTTACCTCACCCTCTCTCTTTCTCTCTATCTCTTCCTCTCTCTCTATATATTTCTCTCCATCTTCTTCTCTCATCTATCTCCCTCCCTCTCTCTTACTCCCTCTGTATTTGCCTCCCTCTCTCTCTCTCTATCCCTCTCTCTCACTCCATCTCTCTCTCTCTCTCTCTCTCTCTCTCTCTCTCTCTCTCTCTCTCTCTCTCTCTCTCTCTCTCTCTCTCTCCCCCTCATTATGTTTATCTCCACCACTCTTTATTTCTCCCTCCATCTCTCTCTCATTTTCTCTCTCTACTTTTGTGTGTGTGTGTGTGTGTGCGTGTGGCAACATCTTGAGAATACCAAAAAGTAATCCTAGTGTTTAACCTTTAGGCTTTATATATCCTTAGGGGGGGAAGTACCCTTCTCCTTTTCATTACAATCAAATACTTTCTCTTATTCATACAATAATATCGGATTTTTCAGCATGGGGAGAAGAAAACTAGTTGATCTAATCTGCATATTGAACTAATGATGTCAATGTTTATGATGATGGGATGTGGAGTGTCATTGTTAATGGTGCTATACATGACAGAATGATAATAGAATACTACAACCAATGTGAACAAGTAGATAAGATTGAAAGGTAAAGTTAAACATTTACATTTTTTTAAAATCTCTTCCCAAAACATTAAAAAATGAGAAAAGAAAAATTTGAGTCTGAATCTTTTAGGAAGTGATAGCCTTGTAATCCCCACATTTTTCCTTATTTTATTGTCGAGGGAAGATTTAGGCCAAGATGTGGCTAAAAGATTCATGTTACATGAATCTAGAATCCGAGCTCTCTCATTACTTGGGCCTATTTTAATTTATTCACTCCTTAAGTGGAAAAATACAAAGTCCATATGTCTCCTAATGTGTTCCCTCAAACTATAAGCTCTACTTACGTCTTCAATGACTTGATCTACTTGCTTTATTTAACTATCAATTTGAGGATGGTAAGTTGTCCTAAAATAATTCTATGTTCAAATGGCTTCAAACAAGCTCTTTTAGAAATGAGAATCGATAAGAGAATCACAGTCTCACTGATGATGCTCTTTAGCAATCCATGAAGCCTAAAGATCTCTTTAACAGAGAGCCTTGTAATATTTGAAGCTTTGTAGTTGGTTTTGAGTGACATAAGGTGTGCAACCTTTATCAACATATCCACAATCATTATCCACAATCCTCCTTGAATTGAGGGTAACCCAAGTACAAAAGCCATATGTTGAAATTTCCATTTCATTTGAGGGATGTCAAGTGTCTAGAGCTTACCTAGCATCTTGATATGTTCAACTTCTACTCATTGATAGCTTAAGTATTTAGTAATATACTTTAGTACATCACCTTTGAGATTCTCCCAATGATAGTGTTTTTTCTTGTGGCATTTAGACTTTTTGGATTGCCATGGTATCCTAAGAATGGGGAGTTGCGAGATTCCCAAAGTATCTACTTCTTGAGTTCTTAACTTGAATAAATGCACAATCTTGCCTTAAAATATACAAGTCCTTCATCAATAGAGAATTTTTTATACTTGAATTTGAATTTAGGGCTTTATTCTTTAGCTTGAATGTCTCTTAATATCTATTGATATCTTGGGTCTGTAATGCCTTCTTCTTTGGTCATTGCTAAGATAGGATTGCTAGGCATTGACACCATGGTAGCTAGAGATTGCACTTTAGAGGATTTCTCTATGATGAGAGCATTGAGAAATGTTTTGTAGCTTAGGATGTTTGCTACTATATTCTCTTTACTGAGCCTGTACTTGATTTCAAAATCATATTTTTGCAAAATCTCAATCCACTAACATTACCTCATATTTAGATCTTTTTGAGTAAAGATTCATTTGAGATTTTTGTGGTTAGTGAGTGACTAGAGAGAACTTGTTCCCAACACATAAATAATATATTTGCATCCTGAAAGGATGGATCATTGCTAGTAGCTCTAGATCATGTGTAGAATAATTTTTCTCATGAGTTTTTAATTTCCTTAAAGAGTACACTATCGATGACCTTTATGCATAAGTATACAACTCAATGCAAGGGAACTTGCATCTATTACAACTTCAAACTCTTGGCTTAAGTTAGCTAGGTTCACAACGAGTGTTGTCAGTAAGCTATCCTTAAGCTTCTCAAAACTACACTATTCAATGGGGGTCCATACAAGGATGACTTACTTCTTGAAAAATCAGTGAGAGGTGTAGCAATCAAGGTGTAATCCTTGATAAAACTCCTACACCATCTGGTTAATTCTAAAAAGCTTCACACTTCTTTCATTGTTGTTGAAGGCACCCATTTTGACCTTGTCAAGATCTAGTGTGATTCCTTCCTTAGATATTATGAATCCAAGATACTCGATCTGCCTTTGGGATAATGCACATTTCTTCTTCTTGGCATAGAGTTTATGTGTCCTCATTGTGTTAACGATAGTGCAGAGTTACAATTCATGGTCTTTGTCTTTCTTTGAGTATGCCAAGTTTTCGTTAAAGAAAACAAGGAAAAATCATCAAGATATGGTTGAAAGATATCCTACATTAATCCATTGGAAGGTTACAGGGGCATTAGTTGATGAAAATATATTACAATAACTCATAATGACCATATCTTGTGCTCAAAAAAGTTTTAAGAATGTCATCTTCCTTGATTCTTATTTAGTAATAACCTAATCATAAATCAAACTTGGAGAAGACTTTGGCTTCCTAAAGTTAATCAAGAAGCTCATCATTCCTTGGAACTTGATACTTGTTATTGTCTCTCACATGGTTCAACCCACAATAGTCAATGCAAAGGTGGAAGTCTCATCTGTCTTCTTTTGAAACAAGACTAGGCCTCCCTAAGGTGAATTACTTGGTCTAATATACCCTTGATCTAGAAGTTTCTTGAGTTGCAAGCTTTACCTCAATCTAGAATGGACATCTATTATGGTCTCTTAGAAATTGGAGTGACTCTGGGTACTAGATTAAGGTCAACCTCCCTTTGGGATGGG
This sequence comes from Lygodium microphyllum, assembly GCF_053477565.2. Classification (NCBI taxonomy): domain Eukaryota; kingdom Viridiplantae; phylum Streptophyta; class Polypodiopsida; order Schizaeales; family Lygodiaceae; genus Lygodium; species Lygodium microphyllum. The sequence goes on along the minus strand of NC_141136.1, from coordinate 145,343,113 downwards.
AGTTCTATTAGTTCCTTTGGAAATATATTTGGGTATCCCTTTAGCCAAGATGGTTCTTCTTTGGCTTCAGTATCCTACTCAATATTATTAGGCTTAATGAAGTAAATACATAGGCCTCTGCTTAATTCCTTGGTAATGAGGGAGACTTTTGTCAACTATGGTATCCTAGGCTTTTTGACCCCATCTTAAGTAGTCACTTGCTCCACATTAGGCCCTTTTGAAATGTAATCTGGCCCTTTTCCCAATGAATGTGGGTGTCATTGGGGATTAGCCAATCTATTCCTAATAGGCACTCATAGGCTCCCAACTTCATAACCCTAAACCTCATATTGGAAGGATTTTCACCTAGGTTGATTTCCATTTCACTAGATTTTATACATAAATAACTTTTTTTTTCTATTGGCTAATTCTATATGAAGTTTCAATGCAAGTGCAATGACTATTCCTAATTTTCATGCACTCTTTGATGAAATGAATGAATGAGTGCTCCCATCATCAATCAAAATGTTGAAAGCTTTATCTTGGTAAGTCTCTTGCATTTGAGTCACATAGAATTAGCAACTTGTCCCCTTTTTTTTTAAGTGAAACATTGACACTTGATCTTTCTATTTCTACCTCTAGTGTATGGTTTTTCTCTTCCTCCATTTCCTTATGTGTCACATCGACAACTTTTCCTCTAGCTATGATAGATGGGTGTTTGCCATCAAATTATCCTTGGGAAAAAGTTTGGTTAAGATTTGAGCATTACCTCTTCAAGTGGCCCAGTTCACTATAATGAGAGTATCTTTGCATGTTTATGTTTCCTCCTATTGGCACAAAATACATGTGTATACTTCTCTTGGCTTTCTTTATTTGGTTAGTTTGGTATTTCCATTGTGATAGTTTGATGAAGCCACATGGTCCTTTGTTTGGTGAACTATTTCTCCAAAATTTGCCACCTCTAGGTTTTGATTGAAGCTCTGATAATTTTTGTTGCCCAAATAAATACATCTTGGAGGTTGGATGGATGCATTGTATCAAGGTGGTTATCCAATAGAAGTTTAATCTATAGCAAAATTTTAAGACCTATAATTGGGAGATATTCATGGGTAGTACATACTTTAGAAGTGATAGAAAATTTGAGTAGTAAGCTTCAAGGGTTAGGTTTAGCTAGCACAAGGTGAAGAGTTTGTTCATCTTTGTGGTTCGATAAGCTAGCAAAAGGTATATCCCATATAAAGCTTCATTTAGCATATCCTAGGTGATGGATAATTCAAAATTCCTTGGACTTCACACCATTGTTTCCAACATAGGCAAGTTTAGCTTATCAGATGTAATTTGGTGATCATAGCCTGGTTGGAAGGGGTAGCTTCTCAAGTAGTAAAGTCTTCTTCCATTGTTTCAATCAATATTTCTACCTCTGATTCCACATCCTTTCCCTTGCCATCAAACAAAAGTCTCTTGATCTCTTTGAGCAAGAACTTCTTATTTTGTGCTTTGGCAAGGCTAAGAGCAAGTATAGTGCACTAGGATTGGCAAACATTTACATGATCAGCCTTACCTACAACATGCTAATATTCCATCTCTCACTTAATGATTATGGTAGAAGATGCAAATTTATGTTTAAAGATATGAACTTAGTATAATGAGTATACAATTTGTGAAAATGTAAATAAATACTATTTTCATTATTAATAGATGTGATAACACTAACCATGTTTATTACATCAAGTAGAAAATTTTTATTTTTATGCGTTTCATAAAGAATTACTCTTTCTATATTTACGATTCCATAACCTAAGGCACCACATATCTCCAATAGGGAACTAGGAATGATAATCAGATTCATCGAGAGTATAATAGGATTGTGGTTAGCCATGAATATCCATGAGTTTGTAGTACAAGGAAATATTAGAGAGACCTTCTATGCGATAGCCACCATGACTAGAGCAGCCCTTCATGAACACTCTCTCTGTTGGAATCACTTTTATCACATTGTTGTAAATGTAGTAGCCCATAGGGACTTGCCAGCCACATGTGAACAAGATGGGATTTCTTCTAGACTTGCAAAATATAAAAGTTTTCACAACCTTCAAGTTCTTCATCCACTCTATCCACTGTATCATTACAAGTTGATATGGATTTAGGAAAGACAATCAACATCAATATAGAAGAATTGTCTTATCCCAAAACCATGGTCTTTCTTAGGATAGCAGTGAAGAATCATATAGTTGGTCCAAAATGCACATAACTTCTGTTCTCCACCCAATGTCAAAAGAATGTATTGCCAACATGTACATAGCTCAAAATACCAAAAAGCATTCCCAAGCTTGAACACTCTACCAAAGATTCATTCCACATTAGTGGTTAAAAACCCTTTAGAAGCTTAACTTAAATTATCAAATTTTCATAAAATTTTCAAGTATATCTATTTTCTTTTACACTTTGGTACAACCTGTGATGTGCTTGACTAAAGAGCCTTTAGTGATACAAATTTTGGTGGTCCATCAAGAGATATTTCTAAGCAATAACATGAATCATTGAAATACTACATAGTATTTCACCTATACTCACTTGAGTCCACCTCACATGGAAAATTTCTGGCCTTTTCCACAAAAATCAACTTGAATTTCATTCTTTCATAAGGTGCAATCACATAATGGACTTCTATCATTGGTTTTTGAGTGTTTGATGGAATTGGATCTGTGTCGCACACATAGGGTACACCTTATAGACCATGTAAAATACTAGGTGATTTTAAAAGAAATGGTATTTTATTTAGTAAAATTTACATGATTATATTTATAGAAGGGGTTTTTTTAAATACAATTTAGAAAAAGATCCATAAGTTTAGTAAAGTAAAATGGTTCATTTTATGGCCTTATAGTATATAAATAAATTATATTTCTTAATATTCTATGAACGCATGTTATATAGATGATTTCTTATAGGTGCGCCCTCCAAGGCCTCACCCCTCGATTCAAAAAGAGGAAAAAGGAGGGGGAGTGTAGCATGTCAAGCCCTTTGCTAGTAGGGCATAGTCTCACTTATGTTCCCTAAAATGACACAAAGTTAGGGTTCTAGAGTGCCTAATTGGTCAACATGGGATTCCCTACCTAACATAAATTTGAAGAAAAGCTCTCTAGTAAAAATGACGACCACTGACTCCATTAGGGGTGTCACCCTCTTTCTTTCTTTTTTGAGAGGGGTATTCTTTGGTTAGCCTTTCAACATTTTTCACATAAATTAAAATCATAATACTCAACCAAGTAAATCAAACCTTGCCAACTAGTTCTTTATTCATCTTAAAGTTTTTTATTTCTTTGGTTATCCTTTCAACATTTTTCACATAAATTAAAATCATAATACTCAACCAAGTAAATCAACCCTTGTCAACTAGTTCTTTATTCATCTTAAAGTTTTTTATTACTAGAATGTCTTTCACATCCATAAGGATTAATCTAAAAAAGTATTATCCACAAGGTTCATACTCTGAGAACGAGTAATAGGGCCTTCTAGAAGGACCATCACGGGCTCGTAGGAGTTAGGCAGTTCTTCAGTGCAAGGAATTTACTACCAAAGTACCGTCTAGTGCCCTTACAACTTCCTAACCTAGCATTCTCCCTAGGAAGAGTTCTCTTGTGAATAGGGCTAATCTAAGCTCTTGATGTGGCTAAACAAACCCCCTTGATGTAAAATTTCCACTATTAGCATTGGGGGAGATCTAAGTACAATCATATCAAATTATAACTATTAAAATTCAATTAGAATACGAATTCTTATAAATACAAACATGTCATTTTATGGTGCCTCAATCAAGCCTGAAATACACAAATTAAACATTAAATTTACCTTAGTAGAAAATCCCTAAGGCAATCCTTGGATTCACTATTCCCCTTGGGACTTTTCCTAAGACTTTGAAGTTCTTCAATTTCCTAACCTTCTTGGAGGACCAAGTGGTGAATTGGTGATAACAACATCTAGGATGGGGGGAGGTGGATTGCCACAGTCTCGATGGTAGCATGCATGGTAGGAGAGTGCAATCGAAGGTGACAATAAAGTAAGTTTGAAAGGAAAATTAGAACATTAAAGTTTAAATTTTTCATTTTAATAATCTAACCCCCCCTTAAGCCCCTTTCATGTGCAAGGAATCAATATATTACCATTAAGTATTCCTAATCAAGTTTTTACTAGGCCCTTTTTGAGTATGTATTTCCCCTAATGTTTAAGAGATGTGATATGTTAGAAATACCTAGCAAGTATGATTGAAAAAGAGGGAGATGACATAATGTGTAGTATGATTTGATAGAGGATCTATGGAATTAGCTACATAGAAAACACCACATGATGGAGATTGAAAGGATGCATTGGTAATCATTAAAAGTTAACATGAAATTAATCTTTGTACTAAGGATAGTATTTGGAGCAGAGCTTATATAAATCATATTTGCGAATAGGAAACAAGTGATTGTCCTCTAAGGTTGAATTTTCTTTTGCTCTCACATGTTTTGGATTTTTCCCATTACCCTTTGCTAATAACATGAAGAATAATGTGCACAGAGAGAACATATAAAGCCCCTTCTCTTCACTTTCAAGTTGAATGTATCCTATTTGAGTGACAAAAGCTATTGCATTGTTGATTTATGATAGGTTGAAAAACACCTACTATTTCTAGAGAGATTATATTGAAAATAGGATGCTCTATATCAACTTTGTTAAAAGGCTATCAAAGAGATATGGAAGATATACTGTTGTAGCAATATGAGCTAGTCGTGATATATTTGTGCTATGTGGGTATTACCTTTTTTGTTTTGTTCTTATAATTCATAGGAATGGGGTTTTATTATGCCTCAGAGAGGATGTTCATGATTTTATTAAGGCTAGAATAAATGATTCAATTGCAACTCTACTAAGATTCAACTAAAGGTTTGAAATGTTATTCATGGTTGGTTGAGTTGAGTGAATGAGTAATAATGTATTCCAAATGCTAATGCATAAGTAGAAAATAGACTCCATTGAAAGCATTAATAATAGATGTCTCAAAATTAAGAAAAAAAATGTAGATATTTTTATGAACTATCTCTTTGGTATGGTTTTCTCACCCTTAAGATGATTTAGGGGTGCCATAAAGGGTTCAATGCAATTTTAAGGTCCAACAAAATATTCTACTCTAGTTGAGACTTTTCTTCATATATACAAACAATTACCTAAAGAATTATATGCTTGGTAAGAGGAGAAAAGAATAGGGTCTCAGCACAAGTGGAATAAATATTCATTTTTATTTAGTAGGTGGAAAAGTCATGGTGATGATATGTGCAATATGATTACAATTTCAAGGTTTTGGATTTATTCCTCAAGATGAGAACAAGGTCCTAATTGGATTGGTTCCAAAGAATGACATTCAATGTCAATTAGGGTACTTTTGGCTACTCACTATATTAAGCGTCCTTATAAGCTTATGATCAAAGAAATGGCTTGACCAACCATCCACCAATATGTCTTGCACATCTTTGAACTCTTGGGTGCCAATTGCAACATGTTCTTCTAAGTGCATGGCATCCTTGAGTGATACTATTGTGCTACAAATGTCTTTAAGCTACAAATTGTAATGTTCTTATTGTAGTAGACCTTTACCATAAAATAGCTATAAAGTAATAAAAGAACTACAAAAAGAGAGAAAACAGAATAACAGTGCACCATACAAGATTCAGTAGAATCTCCCTCATGGATGGGTGAGCACCTTCTCCCATGCATGTATTTATGGAAGGTACATTATATTTTTATGATTAAAGCACATTGAGAAAATTGTCCTTTTTGGGATATTTTCTTCTTTGCCTATAAGCAAACCTCCTGATCTTGTTCCTATATACCGGGTATGAGGGCTCATCTATAGGAGTTGCAAATCAATACTCAACACATTATATGGCCACTCGCAAGTGCTTTAGAATATACATAGAACTCAAATCAAGACATTTACCTCTTCAATGCCATACATCTTAAAAAGTTGTCCAATAAGGAAGGAAGAGTGATATAATATGTTTAAGTTCTTCAATATAGAATTTTCCTCAAACCTCTCTCTCAAAGCATCCAAAAACAAAGAGCAATACTCTTTTTAAAAAGTAAGAGAAATATGCAAATTTGTTCATGTTGCACATTTCTAGGACTTCACCCTACAAAAATAAGTACCTTTTATAGGTGACCTCAAGGATGTTAAGTGACTAGTTTTAGAGCCATAGTCACAAATAATAGGATGTTATTTACTATAATGATTGCACATATTAACATCCATAACTAGATCAATAATATACTCCAACTCAATGGACCCAATAGTAACATTGATGATAGTACTAGAAATAGTTGTGATATCCACAAAATCACTCTGAAATGTATGGCTCAAATGTGATACATATTCTAATAAATCTACAAGAAAATGTACACTATAAAGAAACTCAAAACATGATACTTGCTCTTAAAGTGATCAATTTTCAACCCATAGAATTTCCAAAACGACTTAAAAATCTCACAAATGGTTTGAATAACATTATGCCAACTTAGCTATCTAAACCTCACACGAAGTGTAGAACAATCAAACTCTTGTTCTAGTTGTTTCAACATTTTTATTCATGAAGGGCTTTGTTTTGTAAAGGTTTAAATTTCATTAAGGATCGTATCTATCTTGCATGCATATTGACTTCCCTTCATTGCATCACTTACACATAAATGCACTCAATGTGCAAGAGAATGGATTGCAATAAGAAATGGACTACCTTTCTTAAGCATAATAGCAATGCTATTTTCTTTCCTCACATTATAATGTACCACCTATCCCAAAACTGGCCATCTTTGATACATCCACCCCATGTTTTGCAAAAGATTCCAAGAGCAATGCATATACTCCTTTTGCTAGCTTGTCATTTATCTCCAACAAACCAAGAAAGAAAACATGTTGCTTATGTGACCACATGTAGCTAGCATACACAATCATATGCATAGTGGCTGAGATATTTGTTGACTCATCTATATACAATCCAAAGAAGGAAGATTTCTTTACCTTATTGATAATATCATCTCTCATAAAGTCAGCAATGAAGGACATAAACATGGCTGTAACCTTATCATTATTATACATGTAACTAGGAACATTTTTAGCACCACAACAAAGCATGAATTCCAATTATGGAGCACACTTTAAAGTATACATATCATGCTTTGCAATGAGGTAAGCTACTCTAAATAGACATAGCACACTATCATCTGCATTCTCTTACTGTCTTTGGAGTCCCTTTTCTAGTTCCTTTTGATTATATCCTTGCACATATGTTGCAAACTTGTGACCTTTTGAGTCTACATGTTGCTTGGTGGCACTAAGTTGTACATTAGTTGATCTAGTTGTTGTGCCATACTTACATTTGCACTTTTTACAATTTCTACTAATATTAGAAAACACCCTTCCTTATGATTTATCAAAATAGACCGACTCAAATAGAACTCCCCAAGATTTGTTCCATATTTGCGTTGCTTTTTTAAAATGGTTTAGCTCTCCCTTGCCCAAATTTTTTGTAATGCATGCATCTACCTCTGAGGTAGTACAATTGCACCCTCAAAACTCAAATGTTTAGGGTTTGCCTCTTTTGTTGATCAGAGGCCTAGTAATGTTAAGAGTGAAGTTTATTTTTTATTGTCCTTATGTTGAGTATGTTAATTTTCTACTTATAAATTACAAGCAAGAGAAATAAACAAGCAACTATTTTTATTTTTTCAGAAATTCAACCATAAGTATAAAGTTTCCTCATCACAAAACATTGGAGACCATTGAGAAAGAGACATGAGATATTATAAAAGGCAACACAACTACATAAATCAAATAGTATTACAAAATTTATTATGCTTCTCCTTAGAGTTAATTTTTTTTCCAGTTTTTTCTGTCTACATGAAATGTTTATTTTGTTACCTTTTTTCTACTTAAATTTATTTGAAATTTATAATATTTTATATCATACAAAAGGTCATTTTTTGAATTTTTATTATTGCAAGTTTCTAAACTAACAACAATTTTAAATTATTTGGAATTCAAAATCAATTTTAAAATGGAAAATATGCAACACATATGTGCCTATGGTGTAAGAGATAAATAAACAATAATAAAGAAAGAGTAATATGGTAGTGAGAGAGAGAGAGAGAGAGAGAGAGAGAGAGAGAGAGAGAGAGAGAGATCCTATGGGAAAAAACTTAGTTTAGTATTGTTGCACAATACCTTTTGTCTCCACACAACTCCTCAACATAGCATGTTGTATCCCCTCTTCCTCCACCAGTAAATGTAGATTAGAGTATACTCACTCAACCAATATCTCTTCTACTTTCACATTAATATTATGATGTACCTACTCTTAAATTTTGAAGAAAATTTCACTTAAAACTATGATTTTTTAATGAACAAAAATTAATCTTATTCAAGATTCTAAAGATGACAAATCAGTAGCCACCTCCTAACTTGAACGACATGTTATAATTATTTATTGGAAACTTGTAGCATCCCTTTTCTTTCATTACGTAAGATTTTGGAATGTTTTCACCATTTGGACTCAAAGAAATCATACTTTATGGAAGATTTCTTGGCCTCCGAATCGATGCAGTGTGTTGTGTACCTAGGGGACATTGTGACCTTGTTGTTGGGATCAATGGTGGGTGAAAGGATTCTATGCTTCTTTCTGAAGTATTTGAGTGATCAATAGGAAGCACTGGAGCTAGGGAGCTTCATCATCTTTTAGTAGGCAGTTGTGCCTTTTTCTACATAGACTTGGAGGTCCTCAAGAATGCAAGGCAACACCAACAGTGTGGTGAAATGCAACAACAACAATGTAAGAGCCACAAGCAAGAATGACATTGGGCCATGGGTAGGATGTAGTAGCAAAAACATGGTAGATCACAAGAGTAACAAGGTCAAAACCACTAGCATAAACCACATCATGGTGGATCACAATAGCAACAATGTTAAAGCCATAAGTGGAGATAGTGATGAGCCACCAGCCAGACATAATAGCAACAACATGGCATATCGTAGCACCACTACCATTAGAGTAGCAACAACATGGCCAATCACAACAAAAACATTGTCAAAGCCACTAGTATGAATGAAGTCGCAACAATGTGAGAGCTAACAGGAATGTAGTCTATGCTTGATGCCGAAGCCCACTATTTGAGAAAGCACCTTCTTATGTAAGAAGGCAACAAGAAGTCACAGTATCAATAATTCTGCAAGCAATATGGAGAACTACTTTATTAATATAGAGGAAGATAGATCATAACACATAAGGGGGGGGGGGAGAGAGAGAGATAGAGAGACAACTATAGCAAATATGAAGATGAGAGGGGCTCAAAGGGATTACCTGCATGGAGTCATGGACTAAGTCAAGAGAGTCAAGAGAGTCAAGAGTCTCCTCTCTCTCTCTCTCTCTCTCTCTCTCTCTCTCACTCTCTCTCTCACACACACACACACACAAAGGAAGTAGCTCGTGTCCATCTTTCCCATTAGTCTAATTTGAATATTTAAAAAAGAATACAAATTTAAAAAACTACCTTGGATGTTGTCTGCTTTGCTTGTAACACTATATTAGGGAATTATCATATAGCTTGGGGATTCTCGATATATATCAATATTTGGCCACATGATCAAATCTTGTTCCCTTACTTGAAAGTGGAGTCTATCTTAGTTATAGTCGTCAAGTGTGACAGGTCTGGCAGCAGTCGATAAGCAATACTTGACATGAAAGATAGGGCAAGTCGAGATCGTGTGCAATGTGATCAAAACCAGCATGCCATTATTCTTTATGAGACTGATGTAGGTCACGGGGGTAACAATGGGCAACCAGGTTCTAATAGGCCCAATGTTAGATAGGGGCTGACCAATATGGTGGCTAGGTAGACTTCCCATGATGGGTTGACCAAGCCAGGTGAAGGCAGACGGCATCGCAATCAATGAACATCATGCGCCAAGTCAATGAGTGACTAGTCAAGCGAGCAGACAGATGACCAGTAAATAGTTTGTGTTTTTATTGTGAAGTGGCTTATTTTTAAGCCCTAGTTAGCGTATGCAAGCACAATATTTAGACTAATGCATTCTTATGCCCGAAAATTTATAGGTTGGTTTTCCAAGTCCCACTTTGAAGCATGTGTTAAGATTTAGCCGCATGGCCAAATCTTTATCCCTTATTTGAAAGTTGGACATGGGAGATTTGCAAATTCTCTGGTATGGTGTTTTGTCTGACCCATCCTAATGCATCCATTGAGCTATTAATACTATTTAATACCCCATAACATATATTGAATTAAATTCTATTGCAATTGGTATCTAGATTCTAGCACTAGTATTCTTTTAATCTTTCGCATGTCATACTCTTAATAGCACTTTGGATGGTTATGCTTGATAAGTCATGACTCTTTAATACTTATTAATAAATATGAATTCATATATTATATTATTATTATATCATTATAATTATTCTATATATCATTCAAATATTATGTATATATTACCAATTCTAAAATTTTATATCTGATCAATATTCTCTCTTATTTATTGATTTAGATATTCTCTTACATGTAAATATTTTTTGTCTCTTTTAATTTTTTTTTTACTAAACCTTCTACTCATTTTTTAAAAGTTGACTTTGTAAAATTTACATTTCATTCTACATTAAATTTCAATTTTTCATGAACATTTATCCAATTACTTTAATTGCTCGGGTTACTAGTTTTCTCTTAAGATTCACACAAGCTTCTCCAATGTGGATTGCAATAATGATCACTTGAATTCTAGATTGTCATGAATTGCGTGGTGGGGGGACTTGCTTGAGTTGCTATACCAAATACATGCCATACACACAAGAGGAAGCTTACTCAAGAACACAAGAAGAGAGATAGAGACCAAAACATTTTCACTACAACAGAAACGAGACATAGACACGCAAAGTCGGGCACGTCTATCATTGCGTCTATATGTGCGTGTAAAAGTGCATGTAAATAGACATGAATTTTGCGTCTATATATATCCGCACAAATAGACGCCAATATAGACACGCCAATAGACGCACAATTATTTAACCACCTAAAATTGGAATTAATATAATTAAAAAAACCAAAGTTAATAATTATTTAACCACCTGAAATTGATTCTTGAGCATGCACGTGTGCGCATGATAAAAACCATAGAATTAAGAATACACATTGAATCATTGAATTAAAAAAGTAGAGTTAATAATTTCTTTTTCATTGCTCTCTAATGAATGGCAGTTCCTCCAGTTGACAAGCTTGATATAAGTAATTAGTGGCAAGCGACAGAAACCTTACAATTAGTAGCAAGCATTGCAATATGTATCTCGTAATTTCTCTACTTGAAGATGATAATAAATACATCCTTTTTATTATGGAAAATTCAATTTAGCTTTAAACTTGACTATTGATTCTTGAGTATGCACGTGTGCGCATGATAAAAACCATAGAATTAAGAATACACATTGAATCATTAAGAAAATTAAGTATGTTACAGTGAATGATCCATCTCATCTTCAATGAGATCAGCCCTTGCTAAACTATCTACTTCTAGGTCTATGTTACCAAGAGGTAATGAAACAAATAAGTCTATCCCACTATCAGATGTGTTGCTATATTGCTCAATAACTTCATCAATATCATCGACAATCACATTATTGTCTTCTTCTGCGTTTCCTTGAACATCCTCGCGAGGTTCATCTTGTACTATATCACGCATATAATCCATTATGGTGTCAGCATGCACATCATCATTAATTGTTGGATTGTCATCTGCTATCTCCATGTTGGTAATATTACCATATATTAGTTTTGAATGATTAGATATAGGGATGACATACCACCATCGCTTATTGTTTACCATTGGATGATACACAACCTGTATTTGAAAAACAAAAGCAAGAAACTTAAATACTTATTATATTGTGTATATGTATCACATGTATACATATTAAAAAATTAGCCTTTACATATATACCTGCTCGTATTGTTGAGGTAGTACTAATGTGTCATTCTTATTTTGGTGAAATTTTGTAGAGTCAATGATTACAAAACCACTTGGATGACGTCTGATTGTGCAATGCTCACTATTTGTTACCACTTCTTTAAACCACTTCACATCCAGTACATATATAAAGAATCATCTGAAGTCAAGCTTCATAATATCTTGGATCAAGCCACAATAACCTTCCATGGTACCATTGGCATCCTCAAAGTAAGCAAGGACACCACAATCTTGGGTATTTCTCTTTTCATCTATAAATTGAGTTGGAAGATGTTTACCCTCACACCAAAGTGCATTGAATAATGTGCACTAGTAGTAAAAGAGAAAAGATCAAACATGTCAATTATTTATATAAAATAAAACTTATAGAAACAAATTAATTGATAGTATGTCTCACCCTTGATAAAAGCAACCTCGTGTGTATTCCCACTCTTCTTGAGATATATTAATTTCCTCCTCTTTTTCCATTCTCTCCATTTCCTCATGTAACCAATCTATATCAATATGATGTGGGAGCGCATTTAGATGATCTGAAAATGAGACATTACGTCCATATCTAGTGCGAAATTCTTATCTTTCACTTTTTCTTCTTGCCCTTGCTTCATTATATAGTGTCACCCATTTGCTCATTACATCACTATTGAGCACACAAAAACTATTTAACTTACGAAGTTCTTCTTTTGTTAGCACTTTACTCATTCCTTTTCCTTGAGGTACTATAGAGGTCATCCTCAAGTCTTCATCATCTTTTCATATTCCTGGTTGAGAGGGATCCACTTCAACAAGATATTCAAAGATATAAACAAGGGATGATTGCACTAACCAACCCTCAGCCATGTTTCCCTCAGGCCGTGCTTTTTTCCTCACAAAATCTTTCAAGGTTTTCATGAAGCGCTCAAGAAAAAACATCCACCTTGCATGAACTGCCCCACAAAGTGCGATCTCATCAATCAAATGTACGAGTAAATGTAATTGAGTAGTCAAAATGGATCAAGGAAAAATTTCCTCCACCAAACAAACCACCTCAACAGATAATACTCAAGCATCTTGCAATGTGATCAATTTCCTTCGAGCTCACGTATCTGTCAAGATGTATTTGAGATTTGTTTATTTTTGTGTAGAAATTCACAGATATATAATGAAAAAATACAATTTATACACACCTCACAAGCTCTCCCATCTTGTAAATGATATCACATACATCTTTGGATACACAATGGAATATGCTAGTAGGAAGTACGAACTGAATGTAAACAATATTCATAGATCAAATGATTAGTTGAGGAAAAAGTCATCATACCCCAAAGTTTACACATGTTACTCCACTAATTACTATATTCATGGTTAGAGATACCCTTACTTGAATCATTTTGTGCCAATTGTGGGACTTCAATCTAGATAGTTGCTCCACACCTCTTTTCTTTTTCTTTATGAAGGCTCCCTTGAGACATCTCATACATCCTGTGGGTGTTCGAAAGCTATATATTTGTTCCTTCACTATTTTTTCCTCATTCTTTGATAACATCCAAGGTGCATGGGGTAGCTCAATCTTTCCTCTGGGTCCAATGCGTGGCCAGGCTCGTCTCATGCGACCAATGTTACGTAAATCCTCCCTTACATTAATTGAATCACGAGCCCCTATCAAGTGATCCCATAATGTAGATACAACATTTTTTAATATGTGCATGGGGTCCAACAGGTGATTGATCTTGAGTTTAGTCCAGTACAGAAGACGAAAAAATATAGAGAACCTAACAAACAAACAATATATTATGTAAACAATTCATCATGCTAAATACTTTAAAGTCAATCGAGAGAAATGCACTTCTTACCGACTCATGCCGAGTGGAGGGTGGCTGTCGGCATTAATCCATCTCTCCTTCCAATCTCGAATGGTTAGAGATTGTGGAGTCATTCCATTAGTAGGGAGAACATATTTGGGATGGTCAATAGGAAAAAATCGATGATGATTGTCGTAGATAACCTTCTTTAAACGTGCCGACCTAGAGGAAACTAGAGAAGGACCGCAAATAGGACATGCATGATATCCTGATGTGGTTAAACCTGAAAAAACAAGTGAATTAATAAAATGTAATTGATTCAAGTCTTGAATTTCAAATATAGAGTTATATACATGTACTTGAACACTCTCCGTATCCTAGAAAGTCATGCATGCTCCACAACAACATGGCCTTCAATGTGAAATCTCTAGAGGATGCAGATACACTTGTATCTTGCACCTCAATACCTTCCCATAACATTTCTAACTCTTCAATCAAAGGCTCTAAGTAAATGTCCATGTTTTTTACCTTGTGCTTTCCAGGAATCAGAAGGGACAACATTACATGTCCCTTTTTAATTGCCATGGATGGAGGAATATTATAGTTCACCAATGCCACTCGCCATACATTGTATGATGTGCTTTTAATGCCAAATGGATTGATTCCATCCATACCTAAACCAAATCTCAAAATTCTTGGCTCTTCTTTGAAAACGGGCCACAAATTATCTATATGTTGCCATGCCGGTGTGTCTGCAGGGATCCTCCATTTTCCATCACTTGAACGATGACTAGCATGCCATGACATGAGCTTTCCAATAGACTTACACTTGAACATAAGTTTTATACGTGGAACAATCAAAAAATGTCGCAAAACCTTACGAGGCACATCCATTGACTTCATCTCCACTTCGTATCTTGATTCGCCACAAACAGGAGACTCTCGTGCGAACTCATGAATCCCACGAAATAAGACACAATCATTGACACATGCATGGATCTTGACATAATCGAGGCCTCCCAGAGATGTCAAGTAATGTCTTGATTGCTCTCTCTTAGTTGGCAATTTGTTTCCTTTTGGAAGCATTTGTGATAATAACCTACATATATTTTTAAAAGTGAGTTAAAAAACCACCAACATATATTTCTATTTGATTTTAAAATAGAACAATTAATATTATGATTCATAAGCCAAACTGAATTGATAGCTACTTCAATAACACATCCAAACTGACATTACTCCATCCATAAATTGTTTGCAAGTTAAGTATCTCGAGGGACACATGAAGAATGGAGTACATACAACCTTCATACAACGGAGTAGATGATGCTACATATAGTGGATCATCTGGCTTCGTAGAGTGACCTTCTCCCTGAACCGGTTGCGAAAATAGATGGTGTACCATGTTGTCCAAAATCTCATCCTCTACAACTTAATGGGGCATTTCATGAGGGCTACTATCATGGTTGTGAGTCTCTACTCTTCTTGAAGACTCTGCCTCCTCGCGTCGACGTTTTGCAGCCTCTCGACGCCCAAGAGGGAGCATCTGAGGATGTGGCACTGTATCTTGCTCAACACAAAAGGGAGTTTCATGGACGTTGATATATAATTCTCGTAACATAGACTAGCAATCTTAGTGGCAAAAAAAACAATGAATACATGTGATTTTTCTCAGTCCCATTCTCCATACAAGCTAAGGTGTGACATTGCAATTCGACGTGCTCGAAAAATACACCCTTGACAATGATCACACATGCATTTAATTTTTCATCGTAGCCATGCATCTCGATTATGAAGACACAATGTTTCATCCTCACTTGAGGATGTGCTCATTGACTCATCAGCATGCACCACACTAGGTGATGACGACGACATTATTAAACCTAATTCATGACAACATCAAAATATTTGTCATTCATATGTTTACATAAAAACTTAAAGCTAGCGTATTAATTATTCTAAGATCTCAATTTTAAATACACAAAACTCATCATAAATACATTAAAACTTATGATAAGAATTCACTATCAGAACTTATCTTAAAAACAAAAAATTATGATAAAGCCTAAATGTGCATCTATATCCGCATTTACGTACGCATCTATATTAGCGTCTATTTATGCATCTATGTTCGCATCTATACTTGCGTCTACATGAACAATAGACGCGCATATACACGCCAAAATAGATGCACATGTCAAAATTCAAACCATACTGAAATCATTTCTTTTCAAGCTGTGCCTTTCCTTTCTTGCATTTTTTGCGGTTCTGAAGCTTGAGTTTAGCCGACATGCAGTCTCTTCATGCCTCATCTCCTCATGACTCACCTCTTCTTTCATTTCAAACACACAAGAAGGGAAAAAGGAAAGCCAAGGAGAGGAAGAAAGAGAGAACAAGAGAGAGGACAACAAGAAGAAGCAGCAAGCAAGCATCAAGGGAGGGTAACTTACCAAGGAGAGGAAGAAGGAAAAGGAAGAAGTGCCACCACCCGCCACACCAAACACCCAAGGTGAGTCTCTCTCTCTCTCTCTCTCTCTCTCTCTCTCTCTCTGTGTTTCTCTCTTTCTCTCTCTGCTCTGTCTGTGTATTAGGATTTCTGATTCCATTATGTATTGCATTTTGTAAATCATCAATGGCGGTCGTCCGACTAAAATCAGCCGACTGAGTGCGTGTGCTAGCACGTCTACATTTCAGTGTAGACGTAGGTATAGATGCATGTATAGACTCAGGTGTAGATGTAGGTATAGATGCAGTATAGACGCGTCTGCTAGTGCATGTGCTAGCGCTGTCGAAGGGTTTCGAAAGCAATGTCGCAACTTTAGAAGTCCTTGATAAATTTCAAGATAGAAGATCATTTCTAAAATAAGAGATATCGGTGATAAAAGATAGATCAATGGATCATCTTGTGTTAGATCTTTTCTATTCAAAGCCGTGCACAGTTGAGAAGTACAAGGTTTCAAAAAAAATTCTTCCCCAACAATACGAAATCCAAGTTCAAGGAGGAATGAATTTGAAAATCACAGCAGCAGAGATGTATTCACAAACAATTTGCCAAGGATTTTGCAATTCATGGCCACACTCAGGAAAGCCTGAGCTTACAAGTTGTAAAAGGACACCTTCTCATTCTCAGCAAGAATTAGACCTTTGTATACAAGGTTTCTAAAGACTGGCTTATTGAAAAGTGCAGTTGTCAATATCATAAGTGTATAGAACCAGTCAAGGTTTGGTCTAAACTCTCTGCTGCTATGTTACTGGATATGAATTCACTGTACATCCTGTATACATTCAGCATAACCAAGTAGATAAGTGATAATCTCTGATGACAAAAGATATATATCTTAAGTCTCTTCTGTTACATCAGTGTGTATGAAGGATAGAACTTCTCTAAATTGCTCTTCATCTGATATGCACTGTTTCCAGGTCTGGCTCAATGAAGCTTTATACATAGGATAAACTGTTTTGCAAAATTTGTTGTATGATGTCTTCTGGATTCCTATATGTTTTATCCCTGAACCCATTGAGATAAGAAGCCTCCAACAACATTGCAAAGATCTGTCCTAAATGTTATTCTGCTCTCTCATCAAGCAACCAACAGAATGTCAACTGTGTGCCTCGACCTCTGACGATGAGCACTCTAACGACACAAGTAGGAAGGATGATAAAAATTGACAAAACTTGACGATTCTCTCCTTCAAGGCACAATCAATCATCCTAGACTTCTTCAATCCACTGCAGCCTTAGTTTAGTCCCTTCTATGACCATAGTAGTGTTCTTTTGTAATCGTCCTCTTGCCTGGATTCACGTAAACATAGCGTCGATCCTCTTCCACAGTCCACGCCTGTGAAGAGTACCAATTCATTTCTTCCTCTTCAAAATCACAAAGCTCTTCAATGTTCATTCGTTAATTGCCATAGTCTCGAATTAACTCCACATAACAGCTTCGTCTCGTCTTCACGTTCCTGTCCTTTATTCAGCAGCACCTTCGTCCTCCATCATGTAAACTTTTGGAATACAGTCTTCAGCATCTACTTTTGTTGTCAAGACGTCTTTTGTTTCTACCAGTCCCAGTCTCTGTATTTTCTGAAATCTTGACCTGGTTCGTTAGAACAGATGAAATTCCCCGTCATTATTTCCAATCGATGCCTATCTCATACATGAATTAGCTTCCCTCCAAAGGCAACAACCAGTCCCTTTGCTTGCATCCTTTGTCTTTGCTTTTTATCCCCTGAAATCTCTTCTGCCCCAATCCTCTGCTCCTTGTTTTCTTTCTCAGGCTTTTCCCTCACACGTCCGATTCAAAAAAAAAAAGCTCCTTTCTTTTTCTTTCTCGTAGCTCCCAGATTAGCTTTTCTGCCCCCACCAATAAAGCGGCTCTTGAAAATAGCCATCTAAATTTGTTCCTTTTGTGGGCCTCTTTGGCACAACCATATCTTTGTTGTTTCCTTTGACGAAGACCTCAATCAAGTTTCTGTCAACTGTAAATTTGTTCAGAGTAAGTGTTCCTACAAGCCTTCAAGCAAATAACATATGTAATAGAATTGGCATGCACTCCTTGATGTTGCATCTCCTCATAGCATCGCATAGCCATATCACCTTCATGATTATGAACATAGGCATCTAGCATTATTGTCCACGATATAACATCATGGACAGTCAATTTCTCAAATGCTTCTCGTCCTTCCTTGATAAAGCCACATTTTCCATACATGTCCACGAGCATGTCACCAACAACATGGTCTCTTTCTAGGCCCCTTAGGATGATCTCAGCATGTATCTCTTAGCCCATTGGGAATGCTCCTATGCTGCCACAGGCTTTCAAACGAACCTTTGGTCACAATCAAAGTGGTCCATGAGATTGCATCTCGAGTCACCAATCTACCAAAACTCCTTGTTCTTCTCCGTCTTCAGCATAGAATGAGAGAGCAAACATAACAACTAAGTATGTACAAAGTATCTAATCACACGTACAACTTTTGGGTGGTTTTCACACCTCAAATGTGCAACAATACGACAGTGCGTGTGCTTTGCAGTCTACACGCGACGATACACGCACGCCTAGATTGACCTGGAATATGCATCTAACAGCACGTCTGTACTGCATCTTAGATGCGAATATAAACACGCTGACAGAGGGTTGACTTTAGGAGCGCATCTAACCTACAATTTAGACGCGGTTATACATGCGCGAGCACTCCCAGCTCTGCTAAAAAATAATATATTTTTGCAATGATGAATGTGACCAATCCCATATTTGTGTTTATCAATTTTCTTGTTTATGAGAAGCATTAGCACTTAATTTCTATGCTCAATGTCTAAAGAAAGCTCTTTGAAAATGTAGGTAATATATGATTTTTTGTATGCAAACAAATTTTTCTTTTTCCTGTGTTTTTTTTGCAAATGTCGTATCCTGGTTCATCTAGCAATGACCCAGATTTTGATCGCATGAATGATACATTGGCCTCGTTTGGCAGGGGGGTCAATGCATTTTTTGGAGGTTTTCCTAGTAGGGAAGACTTCATGGGAGAGATGACTAGACACCTTGGCCACTCCCCCACAGCGGACGAGGTGTTCAATGTCATGTCTGAAACGCCTCTAACGTCTTTGCTTGGCACTACTTCCCAAACTCCACATGCAAGTACTCCACATGCAGGTACTCCATATGCAGGTACTCCACGTGCAGCACTTGTACGTGTATCGACTGAAGCACAAGCATCTACAGAAGCATGTGCATCCAGCAAGGCAGAGGGATGTAGTCGACAGAGAGGGAGGAGGGAGAGTGGAGGGGGAGGATGAGGCTTGTGTGGGGGTTGCCTAGAAGGTGCCGAGCGATCACCCTCACCAGTAGATCACGTAGAGGAGCTTGTACACCAGTACTATAGAGTTACAGATACTGGTGCCATCTTCCATGATGATGAAGGAAGGGATATAATGGCGTATATGAGGAGCGTCGTGCATGCAACGTATAAAGATTGTTTCATTGCCTTCAAAAATCAGAAAAGCGACTTGTGGCAGGAGGTGTTGAGGGTAGTCCATAGGAGGTACCCAAATCCTGAGGGTCAGTGATTCTCGGATGATTGGGGATGCACAAAAGTGAGGGATTTTCTTCACAATAAAAGATCCCACCTCATGACACGCGCCAAGGACTCACTATGGAGGCAGGAGGAGGGGCGTGGAGCCTATAGCCAACCACCAATGTGCCACCGCATAGAGTGAAAGAAAGCCAAGAAGAAAACAACAGAGAAAGTGAAGAGTCGCTAGCACGCAAAGGCGCGACGGATCCAAATGGAAACAATGGGATCGTCGCATTACGGATCGGGCGGCAGAGAGTCGTGGGAGGCAGAGTTTATAGGTATATTTTGGTTTCTAGTTTTTTAAAATTTATATTTCTTTCAATTCTTTATATAATTTGTTCTAATACATTGTGTCTCATAATTGTTTGTATATATCATAATTGTTTTGCAGACTACTATCGTTGGTAGGATACCTACTCCTAGAGAGGTAGGTTACCATCGAGACCATAATCATGTAGCCACATGGCTTCACTTCTATGAGGAGAGTCTTATCACTGAGGACCAATACAACCGGGCTATGAGGATTCAACAGCCAAAGGAGATATGTTTTTCTTACTTTCCTATTAAAAGTATAGCTAATTATAACTTTTTCTCCACCATGCCTACGTAAGCAACCTTGATCTTTTGTCTGTGTAGGCGAACCCAGATGTGGAGCATAGCGAGGAGGGGGATAGCAACGCTAGTAGCCATGGTGGTACTAGCAAAGATGTTTCTTCTTCAGATTCATAGAGGAGCACCATACCTTCTCTGTGGCCTTGTTTTCTTGTAGATGTATGATCCATCTTTGAGCCTACTGCTTGCGGCCACGCTTTAGGTCGCAAGCACTTAAACTTCCCATGTAAATGCTTTTGATCTATAATGAATACATGGACTTTTATTTTCAATTCTCGTGCTTTTAGATCCATTGTCTTTTTCCCAAATGCACAATCTAATGTATGGGAGGTGGAAAAAAAAAACCAGAGAGCATGTGGCTTTGTAACCACATGCTCTCTAGTTTTTTTTTTTCCAGTTCTGTTTTGCGCGTCTATCCGTGCGTCTAAATTGCAGAAAATGTGCGTTTTTAAGCGCGTCTACAGTGCTGAGTACATGCGCTAGATAATTCAAATTTAAAAAAAAAATTAAATATGTTTTTTAAAAAAAGGAGTTTTTTTATTTTCCGTTCGCATCTACAGGCGCTTGTAAAAGCGCGTCTATAAGCATGTCTATATGCCAGTCTAACTGCCAAATAGACGTGCTAATAGACACACAAATTAAATTAAATAAATAGCAATTTTGGTTTATTATGCACGTGTATTCACGTGTGTATATGTGCGTCTATTGCGCGTCTATTTTTGCATGTAAATTCGTTTATACATGCGATTATAGATGCGACACGGTAGACGCGCAAATAGACGGGTGGATAGATGCACCCGTAAGATTTTCTCTATATTCAAAAATCGCGTCTAAAAGTGCGTCTATGAGACCTTTTTGTTGTAGTGTTTCTTGATGGTTTTTTCTTCTTCTCCCATACACAATACAATGTAGAGAGAGTATAGATAAGATACAACATAAAGAAAAGTGGCCTACTAAGTCAAACAATGCATAATTGACTATACTAATCAACTAGCCCTATAACTATGCCAGCTATAGGTAGGTGCAACAAACTAAATATAATAAGTGATAAGTCGACGGCCATGTGAGGATCATAGTGACCACTAACATGCCAATTGTAGATGTGTAGATACATTTAACCAAGTGGTCCATCATCAATATCTGCACGTGTTGAGCTTGCCATCTCAACACTCCTCCTCAAGCTCAAATGTATCTCTATGACTCCAAGTACGCTTTGAAATTTTCAAAACTTCTTTGTACTTAATGCCTTTGTGAAAATGTCAGTTATCTAATCCTATGTGCTAACATATACCAAGTCTATCTCCCCTACAAGTATATTCTCTCTTATAAAGTGGTGCACCTCAATGTGTTTTGTTCAAGCATGGAACACTAAGTTTCTAGCTAATTGTATGCTTCTCATGTTGTCACGATGAATGATAGCTAGACCATATCCTTGTATATCCAAATTACTCAATAACTTTTGCAGCCATAGCACCTTACATACTGCCATAAGAGCACCTCTGTACTTAGCCTGTATACTTGATAAAGCAACTCTCAGTTGCTTTTTGTTGCTCCACATAATTATTGCACTACTAAGAAAAAACATGAATCTATTGGTAGACCCTCTATTAGACATGCTATCAATCCAATTTGCATCGGTGTATCCAAACACCTTTCTATCATTAAATATTCCATAATGCAAAGTGGACTTCATATACCTTGATAAATTGATTGATAGGGGAAATAGCAAAATAGACTTCTATATAAATTGGTTGATAAGGGCAGTAGTAAAACTCAAGCCTGGCTTGTGAAAGTAATGTGAATTAGACTCCCCACTATCCTTCTGAATAGACTAGGGCCTCCTATCTCATCCCTAATATCAACACTCAAGTTCATATTTTGCTCCAATTGCACCAAAAGCAGCTTACATGCTGTCATACTATACTTGGACAACATATCCAAGCCATACTGGCTTTGGGATATCCATAAGCTATCATCACATTTAATCACGTCAATACCAAGAAAGTACCTTAGTATACTAAAATCCATTATCTAAAACTTCTTCTTCAAAAGGTCCTTAACTTTAGCAATCCCATTGTCAATGTTACTTGTAATAATCAAATTATCCACATACATGACTATGATGAGCAAACTTGCATCTTCCTTTGTGATATAAACTGAGAAATCAACATTAGAGAGATAAAATCCAATGTTGACAATATACGCTCTGAACTTGTCAAACCATGCTCTAGGTACTTTTTTCAATCCAAAGGGTATCCTTTTTTAACTTGCACACATATGTGGGATGCTCGAATCCTCATAACCTATTGGTTGCTCCATATATAACTCTTTTTGCAATTCACCATGCGAGAAGGCATTCTTTATATCTATTTGTTGCAAACTCTAGTTTTTGACTACTACCAAAGAAATCACACATCTAATAGTTGCTATCATAGAAAGTGAATTGAAATCACACATCTATGCCATATGTTTAAACATAGCTTTTTGCGATCAACCTAATCTTATACTTGCTAATAGAACCATCTATATTATGCTTAATTTTTTAGACCAACTTATAACCAATAGCTTTCTTACCCTTAGGCAATGGTACTAGATCCCAACTCTTATAATCTTTCAATGCATCCATCTCCTCCTCCATTCCTACATCCCAATCAGTATGATCAACATCATTTTCAAAACAAGTGGACTCAACATCCTCAACCACCTTTATTACATAAGGATAACAGTGACCTACATAACCACTAAAACTAAATATTTAAACAAGGCATTTGGCCTTGCTAGACTTATGTACCACTAGATCACTCAGTGGAGCCTTTACATTACCATGTGCTCTCAATACACCTAGTGTTCTAACAAAAGGAATACCAAGCTCATTATCAAATTTCTCTAAACCACTAGAATCTCCATCGAATCCAAAATGACTAGCAAATGCATCATTACCATATGATACTTTCTTCTTCCCTTTGTCTTTACTTGTAATACCTGTAAATGCACTTGAAGATGTGGGGGTGTTTCTTAGTCTCTTAGACCAAGGGTTTACTATGGATGTAGTACTAGATGATATTTTTGATATACTAAGGCTATGTGATTCTTGCTTTTCTTTTTGCATATAATTATCATGATCATCATATCATCCAGTGCATCACCACCAGATGCATACCGACTCCTCATCTCATAAAAAATAATATCTTTGCTCGCTCTGAACTCACCTCTAATAGGGTTATAGTGATGATACTCTTTCTACTCTAAGAAGTATCCAATGAAAATACATTTTTTAGCCTTTGGATTAAGCTTTCTTCGTAGCTCATCTAGCACATGAACATATGCAATACAACCAAGCACTTTCAAGTGTAACATATCAAACTTCTTGCATGTAAAGTATTCTTTGAGAGTCGTTCAATGAACTACAATTGTGAAAGTTTTGTTTATAATATAGACAAGAGTATGAAAAGCTTCAAACTAAAAATATTTTGGCAAATTTTCTCAGTCACATCAATGCCCGTGTAACTTCTATAATATGTCTATTTTTTCTTTTTAAAACTCCATTTTATTATGGATTATACATGCAAGTAAATTGTCTCTTTATCCTATGAGACCTCAAAAAGTCATGGACCTCATTCGAGATGTACTCTCCCCCTCTATCTAACCTCAAGTACTTAACTTTCAAGCATGTTTCTATTTCAAATTTAGTCTTGAAACTTTTGAAGTGCTCAAACATATCACTCTTTTTCTTCATGAAATATGTCCAAAGCTTTCTTGAATATTCATCAATAAACATGACAAAATATTTGCTGCCCCTAAGAGATATATTCTATGTAGGCCTCCAGATATCTCTATGCACAACATCAAGTATATTTTTTCTCACATCTCTATCATGCGATAGAGATTGTCTTGTCTACTTACCAAACCAAGCTGCTTCACATACTTTGTAAACTTTTGTAACTCTAAAAGCATGCAACACTATAAGCAACCCTTGGACTACATTAATTTCATCCTTTGCACATTTGCATGTCCAATACATTTGTGCCATATTTCAATGTTTGCAGCAACCACTCCTTTGTCTTTAGTATACATATCAACATTCATACATCTAACTGTACTTGCTTTTTTTATGAACCAATATCTATTTTTAAAGTCTTCCATAAAATAATCTTTTATATTAAATTAAATTGCAACCCTTGCTCTACTATCTAGCTAATAGACACTAAATTATTTGTTATGGATGGCACATGTAATAGATCTAGCAAACTCTTTGTCTGACCATCATACAAATACAATGAAATTTTTCTAATATGTAAAATTTGAAATTTGTAACCAGTGCACCCTCATTCAATCGATACAACAATTGAACTTATAATATACCTTGAAACTATTGTCCATAATCTTGTAGGGCTAAAATGTGGCCTGAAATAGCCTCAGATGGCCAAACAAGTAGCAGGATAAACCTCCAAGGATAACATGCAAAATATACAGTGCTTTGCTTACACAACAAATCTCACAACAATCTGAGATTTTGGCTATGCCCTTCTTCCGATGCCCCCATAAGCACTGTCCAAGTGAAAGAGTAGAAAAATAGGAGAGCTTCTTACATGTTGCGTACTTGAATCCTTGCTTTTTGTTCTCTTCATTCTTTAAAACCAACCTCCCTCAATGCCACCACTCTAATATCGTATCACAAATCACGTGGCGGAGAGACTTACTTAAGTTGTTGTGCCAACTATACACTATACATAAAAGAGGAAGCTCATTCAAGAACACAAGAAGAGGGATGGAGACCAAAACGTTTCTTCTTAGCTTTTTTCTCTTCTCCCATATACAAGACAATGTATATAAAGTATAGATAAAATACAATATAAAAGAAAGTTGTATACTAAGTCAAATAGTGTATAACTGACTATATTAATTGATTGGCACTTTAACTATGCCAGTTGTAGATAGGTGTAACAAACTAAATATATTAAGTAATAAATCAATGGCCATGTAAAAATCATAATAATCATCAACGTGCTAAATATAAATGTGTGAACCTATCTAATTAAGCAATCCATCATTAATATTCACAAAAATTGAGCTTACCATCTCAATATAAATCACTCTGTCAATGTTTACGAAAAGTGAAACATTCTCTCCTTTTAATGGTCAAAGCTTCACCGTCCAGGCTTGAGTCATCTCACGGTTTCTAGCAAACAAGAGTTTAAAGCTTTAAGTGAAAGGTTTAAAACCAAGAACCAAGGTCGGGGGACCCTAGTACTGCTGTATAAGAGTGACTTGTTTGTAAAGTTTTTCGTTTTGACGCTAATGGGGTCGCCCACAATGCATGTAGCCCGCCTTCAAACTGCGTTCCGGGTGCTTTTCCTTCTCTGGTACACTCAAGGAATCTCTGCGGTACAGTCGCGTTCGCGGCCCTCAACTTCCTACATTAGCAAGGATTGGTCTGGGGGCTACCATGGGCGGCACCAACACGATGTGGCGCGCAAGCGTCTGCAGGTGAAACTGGTCAACGAGCGGCCTATCGTGATGGGGCTGCGGCACAGGGACCATCCGGAGTCGCCGTTCCGGCCCAAGAACGCAACCCCTCAGGAGCTCTTCGAGGCAGCCATGAGGAGAGACGAGGTACGGATGGCGCACCGTCGACGCATGCAGGAGCAGATCAGGGGGAAGTCATCAAGCAAGCGGGACCCACTCGGAGACACACACATCCGGTTGCCGCATTGGGATGACGGAGCCGACAGCCTTATCTCGCCGGGAACCTTAACGTCAGATTTCTACCTCCAGCTTACGGTTGGCACGCCCTCCAGTCCGCCCCAACAGTTGCTCGTCGACACGAACTCTCACCTCACTTGGATCCAGTGCAGCCCATGCCCTTTGGCGATCTGCTTCAACGAGACAACCTCTCGCTGGGACCCTTCTACCTCTTCCAGCTACATGCCTGTCCTCTGTCACGATGACCTGTGCAAAGGCCGGCTCCCCGACACCATACCCTGCGTCCCCGCCAGTGGTTTGCCGCCCAGCGATTCCATGACAGATAAATTGCAGTGCGCCTACAGCCTTCAATACCCGGACTACCACAACCAGGGCCCAGGCGCCATTGTCGCAGGGGTCTACGCTACCGACACGTTTCTGCTGGATGGCGCTGAAAGAGCAATGGAGGACATCGTGTTCGGGTGCGCGCACAACGCAACCGGCTTCATCGAAGGGTCCGGCGTGCTAGGCTTAGGTCCTGGCAACTATACCCTCCACGGCCAGATCGGTAGACGCATCGTCAACATCTGCCTGCCCAGTGGATTTGCCCGGCCGCCGCAGCAAGGGTTCTTGCGGTTCGGAACGATGGCCCTACCGGGCCAGATGTTCTACACTGGGCTGAGCTACAAGCAGTCTGGAGGCTATTATGTGGACATGACCGGGATCAGCGTTAGTGGAAAGTTACTGAATTTCTCGACATCGGTTGATCTGCAGACGCCCGGAGTCTCCGTAGACATCGGTACGACGCTCACCCAGCTGCATCCCGACGTCTTCAAGGTTTTCGCGGCCGCCATGGACGACGCCACCAAGGGCTTCAAGCAAAGCGTGAGGCAGCGCCCCTTCTGCTACCAGTTCGATGACGGCATCCCCGACACCTTCCCTCAGGTGGCCTTCCATTTCCAGGGCGGCGGCATCTTGAACCTCACTTCCCGGCAAATCATCATTCCCGTACCAGTCGACCTCCAATTCGATTACTG
Source organism: Lygodium microphyllum (assembly GCF_053477565.2). Classification (NCBI taxonomy): domain Eukaryota; kingdom Viridiplantae; phylum Streptophyta; class Polypodiopsida; order Schizaeales; family Lygodiaceae; genus Lygodium; species Lygodium microphyllum. Next base: position 145,315,899 of record NC_141136.1, on the reverse strand, counting down.
TCTCGCTTTCGAAAACTCCACAGTCGGCTACACAATCATTGGCAACATCCAGCTGGCCGGCGTCCTTGTGGAGCTTGATCTCGCTACGCACATTGCCGGCTTTGCTTCCGTTGACTGCGTAATCACGGACCTTTCGTCCTAACACTTTGGACTACGTGATTCAGCTTAAGAGAAATGCTCTCTCTAAAACCAATTCACTAGAAGATAGTAGTAGGATTTAGAATATTGTTATGCCTTGTTGGACATGACGAATGGGCTTTTCTCTCTCCAATGAGGAATCAAATCAATAGGATATGGATTATTGGTGCTCTTCTTTAGAGGACGATGGTTTTCAATTGTATGCTCAAAGCTTATAAAGGAAAGTCAAAGAACGGTTTTGGAAAAAATTAAAGTTTTTAATTTCGAAATCTCTTGCATATATATATCTTCAAATTTTTTTGTTAATGTCTCAATTGTTGAAAAAACAAGGTATGAGAGAGAGAAGCAAGAGAGTGTGTGTGTCTCGGTATGTGCATGCACTTATGGAGGCTAGAAGTCTTCATCCGCTTTTGTGTCTCTACTCATGCTAATCTCTCTACCTCTATTTTTTGTAGGGCCATGTTCTACTATTACAATGTTAAGTAGTGGCCATATATATATATATATATGAATATTTTATATTAAGGAATTATAACATTTTATTAAATTTTAAGCTTGAAAATAGATTCTCTTAAAACTAATCATTTTATTTGTTTAGCTTAGAAAGATTATGTTAAATTGTTTTTGTTTTTCTTCTTTGATTTAAGTTTTATGTGATATGTTTTGTACATAAGAAATGTTAGTAGATTTTTTAGTATTGTTAACATTCATATTATGTTGTCGAAAAAATCTTTATTTTATGTATGTGTGTGTGTATACATACATACATGCATGCATGCATGTATGTACATATGCACACATATGTACATACACATATATAATGTTTGTACAAATGAATTGTATTATTAATATATTATTGTATATTATCTTTCCCTATGTGTTTTGAGAGAGAGAGAGAGAGAGAGATGATATTATTGAATAATTTTTTTGGTAGTATAAATAATTACATCAATATTAATATAATGTTTAGATTAAACTTATGAACATTTATAGGATAGTGATAATATATAATGTTATGAGTGTTTTAGATAAAGTGATTGAAAAAGTCTCATTTCTAGTATGGCCAATTTTCCTATGGTTCAGATATCCCTTATAAGAATACTCTAATAATGTGTCCATGTTTTAGCTTTTATAACCTGCTTTTTGTCACTTACTAATGTTTTTTTGTCACAGTGGAAATCTTTTTTGACATTTATCATTCTAAATACATGAGGAAGGCATGGCTATGTGGCTAAATAGATTGGATTAAGTTGAAGCCTTCAAGATTTTAGGATCATTCTTTTCTTTTAGTAAAACTTAGTTAAGATTGGTTTCACTGAAATTTAATAAAGGTATAAAGGGATTTAGAGTTTTAGGGTTAATAAGTACCATCACAAAAAAAATTGAGCTAGAAAGGACCCTTTAAGGATTTGGATTAACTTTCTAATCACATATTAACTAGATTCATATAGGAAAAGAAGGATATCTCATTTATTGTCTCATTTCTTCTAGTTTTAGAGTCGAATTTATATGAGGATGATAAGTCTCCTTTTTCTCTCTCTTTCCTTTACTTTCATATTTTATGAGCCAATTCCCAAAGATTTTTCTTAAGAATCCAAAAATAATATCTCATCTCTTAATAAGTTTAATTATGATCTCTAGATCTTGACTTAAATTCTAGACATGTCTTATTTTTCAACTTAACATTTTCAAATATTAAGAAAAACATTATAAATTATTTTATTATCTTGTTTTCTTTTTTCTCTATTTCTTATCTTTCATTCTCAAATTCATCTTTCTTTATGTTCCATTCATGCATGAGTATTGGAAGAAGCCTTCTTAACATTTCTTTTTCTTTGTATTATAACTATATCATTGATAGAAACTTGAGGTCTTGGGGGTCTATTAAAAAATATGTTGTGTATATCACATGGATTTTATATTATGGATTTTTCAAATGTTGTTTTGATATACATGTTTTTGGAGATAGAAGGGTATCATATAAAGGTGTTAGATATAGATTGAATAGAAAAGCGGCGCATCTCATTTATGGAAAATTCATAGATAAGGGTATTATTTGAATCTCCTAAGCTTGAGGTGTTATTTCTATCACAAGATGCAAAACATATACTAATGTGTTAATTTCAATACTAAAGCATATATTGACTTTGTATTTGCATTTGAAAGGGTTTAAGAAGTTTGTTGAACTAAATGTGCAACGATTGGGACATTCAATGGACTACTACTACTTCAAAAGATACAACTCACTTTGGTGATAACCTCTTACCTTGTCTCTCAACACTTCACTCTAACTAACCATGCATCCTTCTCTCTATTCCAAGAAAGCAAGAACATAAGACTAGCTTTGAGGTGTAGTGAACTCATCTATCTTGCCTTCCAACATTGTAGTCTGAAAGCTTGAAGGCTCAAAGAGATGGTTTCATGATCCAAACAATACAATCCAATGTCTTCGCTCCTTTGCATCCACGACGAAGTATACCAATGATAAGAGAAGAAGATAGAAAACAAGACAGAGAATGATGCTAGGAGGCATATTTCACGGTGGATTCCGTGAGGTTTTACGGTGAATTCTATAAACTTTGATGACCGGAGCTCATACACAAAGTGGATTCTTTGTGCAAGAAGTTGGTGGGGACGCCTGTCCTTCTCGGGCGTTTCATTAATTTAGTGTGTACATGGGTGATTCCATAGCGGGTGATTCCACAAAATGCATATTAAATTAATAAACGTTTATGAGTTTAGAGTGCGCACTCGTAATAAATTAAGGTTAGGATTTATTTCTAACTAGTTGATTTATTTATGTAGCTGAAGACTGCTAGGTATTCACTTTTGTCGGTTTAATTGTATTATTTTACTAACGATTGTGAATGCTTCAGTTGATGTGTAGAGATAGCAGCAGTGGCGGAGGAAAGCATTGAAGGATAGCGAGTATTTGATTTATGGATTATATTCTGATAGGCGCCACACCTATATTTTGTCATGTCTATTTATTGAGGCATCGATTATTTATTATTATTTTGTATGCGCATGGGCGCACGGTTATGTTATTTCTATTTGGACATTGTATTGGGCGTGCCAGACTCTTTGGGCACCGTCCATTATCTTTATTCGTATTTTTGTGTTAAAGCAAACTCAAAAGCTAAAAGCTTGTTATATTTTTGTAAATTGGGCTATTATTGAGCATGAAGATGAAATATACATAGAATACCTGCTTTGTGAAGCGCTTACACAAGGCATGGGGGGAGATTGCACCCAATTGGTCTCTTGCTCTTGTCGTTTATGCTTTTTACCTTGTAACTTGTGCAAAAAGTAGAGTTCATTGTTCTTGGGGACCTTCCGACATTCACTACGCGAGCATACAACGTTCGATCTGCGCACCAGTGGTATCAGAGCGGAGCTGAGATCAAGAGCTTCCAATCGCTACCCATCTCGTGCGAAGGCCAAGCTCCTGGAACGATCGGGCTCTACGGTCAATCTCGTCTCGAACCGTCCACTACAAGATATAGACCTTATAGCGACGTCTAAAGCGACGAAAATACAAACAACAAAATTTGCCCCCGTCGTCGCAAAAAGCGTCGTTATTGACAACGCCATAGAATCGTCGCTATATGCGTCGCTATATAGCGACGGTTACAGGGATTTTGCAACGCTGATAGCGACGACAATAGCGACGCGTGCAGTAAATTTGCGACGCAAATAGCGACAGTAACAGAGAAAAAAAAAATTTTGTGGCAGGGCAGCAAGCTGCCCTGCCACATATAGCACTGTGTGTTGTATGAGAGCCATACAAAATAGTTTTTGCACTGCTTCATACAAAGCGTTTGCAAACAAAAAGAATGTATACTGAAATCATAAAACTGATGGATAAAATAAATACATGATATCGCATAAAATGCGATTGGTACAATCATAAAACAATATCACTAATACATAGAAAATGTCTACATAGATCGGGCAACTAAAAACTAAAGGTATGTGAGCTCTAAGGATCCAAGGGCGAGCTACAAATCGTCGTCCCCCGAAAGCTCTTCCCGCTGTAAAGGAGCATCAAACGTATTCTACAGAAAAAGAAACAACATATCAATCCACCATATAACAATGCATTCAAATATCTAATGGTAACTACGAACAAGAAAGATGAGTGACTTACTGGGCCGCCACGTCTATACAATCGGTCGATCAATGATCTGAGACCGTGTCTCTCCGCATATCGAGTCTCAAGGCCTTGCGGATCGCGATTTGTAATGGAGTGCTGCAAAGAAAACAAAATGCTAACTGTTAGAAACATGATTGTCAGTACAAAGAATATCTCAAAAAAACAAATAAGCAAAACAAAAGAGAATCTTACAAAGTCCTCCAAATATGTCCTGTGGCCGCCACTCCCAAGATGATGTACCGATCCGGCCTCGATTCGTGCCCTCGCCGCCTCCCGCTGCTGACTCCAACGTCCTGGCGAATTTGTAGCCTCCTCCCTCAGTCGGTGCCAGTCGTCTGCATCTAACCACTCGGGCTTTGGAGCCCCACTCTTGATTGCCTTGCGTGCGTCGGATCGTCTATGTGACATGTATGCACGCATGCAATCCATCATCCAGCCCGTAGAGAATCTATCCACTGCGGCTGGCACCGGGAACTCCTCGTGCAAGGATGCTACTATGTACTCCTTGCTCCCCTCCGGTATGTTCCTCCAATGATCCAGGACGTTGTGCTGAAAAACTTGTTGGCACAACTCCCTCATGCGAGCCATCACCCTCCTCCCCTCATCATTCATGATGATGGCTCCTGACCTGCCATCCACTAGGTATCCATAATCCCTAGGAGTGTGCCTTGTATGGGCCCTCTCCCATCTCCGTCCACGCTCCTAGGGATATCCAGGAGACCCCTGAACATCTGGTGTACCGACGGGGGTACCCTCTCCCGGAGTGCCACACAAAGGGGTGCCACCAGAGGGTGTGCCACCAAAAGGTGTGCCACCAGAGGGGGTGCCACCAAAAGGAGTGCCACCAAAAGGCGTGACATCTACCGATGGCTGCGCAAAAGCCGGAGTAACTGGAGTGGACGTCCCCACAGGTGTGACAAATCCTGGAGGTGATCGAGCTCCAGCTGAACGACGAGACGGAGACACCACGTCCGTGTCTCCACAGGAACACCCCCCTGATCCTCCTGCAGTCGCAGTCCCTCCCTCTGGCCCAAGTCGCGAGCGTCGAGATCGTCTGCTCGAAGCTGAAGCATCTGATCGCGCCGAAGCTGATCTAGCAGAGCGCCCTGACGAAGAACGAGACAGCTCCTGATCTGCTATCTCTCTGAATCTCGCGAGCTGATCTAGAGACATACGTGCCATCATCTCCTGAAACTCCTCATCGCTCATCCCTCGACTCATCCTGAAAATGTCGATACCTGCACAGATGGAAAATAATGTTAGAATAATCAATTTAAACTATACAAAGTACATTAATAAAATCATTTTTGAAAAATCCCTCTTAAAATGTATATCTTATCTACCTTTATGGAAGATCTAAACAACGAATTGAGTAATACAATTCTCCAAGAATGAAGTATTCTATGGTCCCATGTTAATCTTCTGACACAACTCTGCATACACTGGAAGGTCGATAGACATGTCACCACAAAATAACGAGTCTGTCTCGTTCTCAAAAAATTCTACGACTTCTGTATTTCCATCATTGTTAGCCGATGCAGGCTCCAAGCTTGCAGTGGCCTCTACCCCTTGTAATTTCGATCCCTCTATTTGCATATTTTCTTCATCTATGCCTGGAACATCACTTTGATCGTATACTCTCGCACCTCGAGGAGTGGAAAGTATAACATACCACCATCGAGGTTATCGGGGATTTGGATAGAAGATTACCTGTTCACAAACACTTACAAACCATCTTCAAACCATTGTGACATAAACCATATCGTATTACAATTAGCAAGCAAATGCCTAATTGCACCTGTTCACAATGGGCCGGCAACACAAAGGTGTCGCGCAAATCCATCCATTTTTTTTCGGAATCTATTTCAAGAAATCCAGATGGACCTCGTCGAACTGTTGCGCCAGCTCCTCCAAGTACCACTTTGAACCACTGCACGTCGAATATTATCATGGAGAAGCTACGGTAATCCACCGTAATAATACTTTGCAAATTCCCAAAATACTCCATCTCATCCACAACCGTGTTCGGATCCGTTGCTCGTCGTCGGCTCTCTTGCTCAAACCTTGCCATGACACCACAGTCCATTGTGGAGCGCATTTTGTCAATACGCTCCACCCGAAAATGCCGTCCGCGCGACCACGCTGCACTATATATTTTGTACTGCACATTGAAACACTCAAATTAGATGTAGCTAGCAAATTTAGATACGACACATCCTAAACCCCTCATTACCTTTGGACTACATCTCCTCGAGAACTCCCACTCCTCCATTGAGACCTCTGTCCCTTCGCTGGATGCTGCGGTCAAGGCTCCATGCAACCATCGTGTTGACATAAACCGCGGCATCTCCTCCATGCCTTCGGGATATCGAATCGATCGGTGACGCGTACCGCATCGGAATTCAGCTCGCGCTTCCTCTCGATCTTTCCTTGCAATCTGGTACTTGGTGAGCCACGTCTCCATGGAGGCCTGGTGCAACATATAAAAGTGATTCACCTTCTCTTCCATTGAGGCATCCATTCTTTTTTCTACCCCATTTCCAACCACCACATCTCCAGTCAGCCTGTCATCGTCCTTCAGCGTCCATAGCATTTCATTGTCTGGTTCCACCGTTGGTAGCCATTGTGAGATATGCACTAACGCCTCTGACACCAACCAACCTTCCGCCATGCTACCTTCCGGAGAGCTCGTTGTCGCACAAAGCCTTTCAGGGTTTTCATGAAGCGCTCCAGGAAGAACATCCATCGCGTATGGACAGGTCCAGCAATCTCCACTTCATCCACAAGATGCACAAGAAGGTGAACTTGTATCGTGAGCATGCTAGTGGGCAGGTATTTCTCAAAGAGACAGACCGTCTCAACTGCTCCCCGCCTTGCGGATTCAATAGAGGACGTCTTAATCTCTTTCTGTGAGGTCCATTGCACCAAAGTCGACAGCTTGTAAATGGCCCCGCGAATTTCTGGAGTTAGGCCTCCCGCGATCGCGATCGGTAGGACAAACTGCCACAAATGAGAAAACATTAAGAATAATGGTCACTTTTCAAATTTCAAAATGTCCTCGCTAATTAAAATCCATTCTGTTCACAAACCTGACATATCTTATGCCAATCATGGGATTTTAGCCCAGAAATCTGGTCATCTTTAGAAAATGCGGACCTGAGAGAACGCATCATACCCGTCGGAGTGCGGATAGACTTGATTACTTGCTTCACAATGCGCTCTTCTTTGGTAGACAAAACCCAGGGAGCGCGAGGAAGCTGCACTCCCCCTTCAGCACTCGACTACGGCCAAAGCGCCTCCATCTTACCTACCTCCTTTAAATCCATTCGTGACCCTATAGTGTCTCTCTTTCCTGTGATGTGGTCCCATAGCAAGCTGCCCACATTTTTGAAAATATGCATGGGATCCAACAAGTGGTTGACCTGTAAGTGGGTCCAATATGGCAACTCGTAGAAAACTGAGAACCGTCGCATTCCATTTGTATGTGAATCCGGGTTTACCATTTTCAGCTCGTACCAGCTTGCAGCGTTCATACGTGCTGGAGGTCGTCCAAGAAAACCTTCCCTGAGTTCATGATCCTCCGGCAAGAAAGCAGCGTGTCCTTGATATACCATCTTCTTCATGGTTCGTGACCTTCGGGAGTCTAACTGTGGCCCACACAATGAACATGCATGATAACCTGAGGTAACGAGACCTGCAAGGCGATCCACGACCTAGTGAATACTTGATTGAATGAAACAAAATATAGATATTACCGGTGAGAACAAAGGTCTGCTCACCTGAGCACTCTCCCAATCCCGGAAAGTCATGCATCGTCCACATGAGAATGACTCGAATGTTGGCTGACCGCCGACCATCGCGCCTGCTCATATCTTGCACCGTGACCCCCTCCTCCCACAAAATCTTAAGCTCATCGACTAATGGACGAAGATACACATCCATATTTTTTACTTTGTAGCGGCCCGGGATGAGCAAGCTAAGGATGAGATGTCCTTTCTTCGTAGAAAGCCATGGAGGAATGTTGTAGTTGACAAGCACTATAGGCCACACACTGTAAGAAGTCGAGCGCAGACTGAATGGGTTCGCACCATCCATGGCGAGACCGAGCCGAAGATTCCTTGGCTCTCGCGCAAAGCCTGGGAAGGTGGAGTCAATGTGGCTCCATGCGCGCGAATCTGCTGATATTCGTTGCACTCCATCCGTGGACCTATTCTGCACATGCCACGTTGTCAAGCTTGCCATGGTAGACGTGCGAAACATGTGGTTTATGCGGGGGATGAGAGGAAAGTGTCTGAGGACTTTTTGAGGGATGGTCTGCCCTTGCAAGTCCTGTCGATACCTGTGAGCACCACACTTTGGGCATGTCTCCATAGTCTCGTATTCATCTCGAAACAATATGCAGTCGTTGATACATGCATGGATGTTATTGTAGTCCATGCCAAGCTTCCGTAAAACATGTCGCGCATCATCACGAGACTCAGGCATGGTGTTTGCAGGTGGCAATATATGATATTTCAATAACCTGAAAAAATCATAAAACACCTTGAAAAATCCATCCATGTTTGCAATAATACTGTTTAAAAAAAAAACAATGAAGTCTGTGTGCAAGGTACCTGAATAACTCAGTCACACTTGTATCACTCCAACCGTATTTTTCTTGCACACTTAAGAGTGCAAACAATGTCTTCAACCGAGATACTCGGCACCCATCATATAATGGTATGGATGCTTCCTCTCTAAGCGGGTCAGATGTCTCAACATCCATGGGAATCAATGCATCGATCATTGCCTCCATCTCAGGCTCCAAGATTGTAGGCAAGTCGGGAAGGTTGTCTGTCTCCTCTGGCATTGACGGTATAGATGGGCCTTGCGAGTGGTCGATTAGCTCCTGCAATCCATCCATCGCACGTCCACGAACTCTTCTAATTGGCCGCAAAGGGTGCACTCCCCCTTGGGTCGAGACATTACCCCCCTGGATACAAAATTTACCAATAAGACCCAATCTTATTGTGTATGGTTTTCAATTAGCTTGAGAGTACAATGCATGAAAAATGCTAACTTCAAATTACCATTTGCTGAAAGTCTGCAATCGCCTGATCAATGATCTCAGATTGAAACTCGCGAAATCTCGTACGTGTTCTATAGACAATCGGTGTTTTCGTCTAGTTGCCAACTTGCATTGAGAGCAAGGACATGGGACACGCTGATTAAGATACGACTCGCGGTCTTGAACAATAGGACCTTCTTCGTTTGCCATCTTATCTACATTATAGCAAACAAGGCTTAAATGGATAGCTTTATGGAGATGTACGTCAAGCTGCAAGTTGACCATAAACCTTGCATTGTATATAGTAGTCGAGAGATTTTCCGATGTTATATCTCGGCCTTGTATCATGCTCAACAATTTGTTTGTCCCGGTAGATAATTTTTTGTTATATCTCGGCTTTGAGTATAAGTAATCCATTTTAAAATTAATGCGCGCCATCTATGAAATTTTATAACTATAGTAATAAAATTTATTTCAATCAATTCTACTCATAGTCATAAGACCTGAGAGAAATTATCCTATACTCAATTTAAGGGTTTCTTCTTCTATAACAATAATTTTGGGTTCATTTTGATGAAGTACGTGGCCGTATGCAAAGCACATTGCATACCATTATCAATACGTATATTATCTTAAATTTCCTTCCCTTCCCTCTCCCTCTCCCTCTCCCTCTCTTTCTCTCCCTCTCCCTCTCTTCCTCTCTTTCTCTCACCCTCTCCCTCTCCCTCGTTCTCTTTCTCTTCCTCTCTCATTTCCTCCCTCCCCCTCCCTCTCCCTCTCCCTCTCCCTCGCTCCCTCTCCCTCCCCCTCCCTCTTTCTCTCCCTCTCTCATTTCCTTCCCCTCCCCCTCCCTCTCCCTCTCCCTGTCTTTCTCTTTTTCTCCCTCTCCCTCTCTATCTCTCTCTCTCTCATTTCCTAAACAAGCAAAAAATGAAGTGATTTAAACATCCTCCAAGCAAAAGGGAGAGGGAGAGATACAATGCACTCTCCCTCTCTTTCTCTTTCTATCCCTCTCTCATTTCCTTCCCCTTCCTCTCCCTCTCACTCTCTTTATCTCTCATTTCCTCTCCTAAACAAGCAAAAAATAAAGTGATTTAAACATTAAACAAGCAAAAGGGAGAGGGAGGGAGAGAGAGAATGCACTCTCCCTCCTTCTCCCTCTCTTTCTCTTTCTCTCCCTCTCCTATTTCCTCCCCTCCCTCTCCCTCTCCCTCTATTTCTCTTTCTCTTTCTTTGCCTCTCCCTCTCCCTCTCTTTCTCTCTTACTCTCTCGTTTCCTCTCCTAAACAAGCAAAGAAGAAAGTAATTTAAACATTAAACAAGCAAAAGGGAGAGAGAGAGAGAGAATGCACTCTCCCTCTCTTTCTCTCCCTCTCCCTCTCTTTCTCTCCCTCTCCCTCTCCTTCTCTTTCATTTCCTCTCCTAAACAAACAAAAGAGAACGATTTAAACCTTCAACAAGTAAAAGAAAGAGAGAGGGAGACTCACCAATGAGATATGGCGAGCGTGGGCGGCTTCTCTTTGCAACGAGGGCTCCTCCTCTCCTTCGCGAACAACGACGGCGGCGGCGGCGGCAAGTCTCTTCCTCCTCTTCTCTCACAAAGCCTTGGCTCTCTCCCTCGCTCTCTCCTTCGCTCTCGCTCTCAAAAGGCGAAGAAAACAAAATGAAAACGGCGCTCTGGTTTCGGTCGCGCTTTTTCTCCCTGCGGCGTCGCTATATGCGTCACTATTTGCGTCGCTATTTGCAAATGCGACGCAAATAGCGACGCATGTAGCGATGCCAATAGCGATGCCTATAGCGACGCCGATATCCGTCGTCGCTAATCGGCGTCGCTATTGCCCCATTCCCTTGTAGTGGTCGATACAGGCATACTTCTAGCGATCAAGAATCCTTGTTTCTGTTATTGGATCGCGAAGGAACGGGCTATAGCGACGGAGGACCACTTCCAAATCTCCTTCATCAAGTTGTGGAAAAACAGTGAGAAACCTCCATATCCAATCTTTTCATAAGCTTAATAGTAAAGCTTATAAGCTTTAAAGAAGCTTAAAAGCTTCAAATTTTATCCGCGAGGTCTCTGAAGACCTCCGAAATTTTCGCGTCGTCATAAAAAATGGCCCCCCCAACGATTTGTGCTGTTTTGCTGCCAAGAAGTCTTAAGCTTAATCAATTAAGCTTAGTCACATAAAACTCTCAATCCTGCAAGTCACAAATAACTCCAGGTCACACACAGTCAGTCAGATTTGGCAAGTCTACCAAGTTGAAGTATGGCAAGTTCCATAAATCGACTAAGTTCTGCAAGTCTGCAACTCTGCAAGTCACATAAGTCTTCAACTCTACAAGTCAGACTAGTCAACTGGAGTCAGAACTGACTTGTGCTCAAAACTCCTAGAAGGATTGTTCCTGCGTAGAAACTCCGAACTGCAAAGTTGTTTGTTCGAAGGTACTCTATCCATACGCAGGTTTGCTGAAGCATTTTCAACATACGAAGAAGGATAAATCGCAGATTTTCCGAAGATTGAGAAAGCTATACCCAAAAACACATAAGCCTTGTATTCCCGAACTTGAGCTATGCTCATTCCGCTAACTTGATTTTGAGTGAGAAAGGTCTTTTTAGTTTTACAAGATGACGGAACCACATATGGATGATCTTATGGCTGAAGGCGACCTACTTGAGCCTATGATGGAGCAAAAGCTGGACTTAATCATGATGCAATTGGAAGAAGAACGAAGGGCTAGGCAAGCATTGCAAGCTCAACTGGCAAATTTACAAAGAGAGTCTACCGACAAAGGAGAACCTCAAGCTGAAGATCTTATTCGACGTACCATCGACGCAACTCTCGAAGCTCAAACTATCCGCAAGGAATTAAAGATAAGTAAAAGAAGTTTCAAATTCCATACTTTCTATGGCATACGAGAAGGAAAAACTGTTCTAGCATTCATTAGTCAGTTTGACGACTATTTCCATGAGGAAACCTATGCAGAAAAAGATAAAATCAAGTGTGTCACTAATCATTTAGTAGATAGAGCATCTCTTTGGTGGACTGTAGTATGCAAGAGCATAGATTGTCCTGCTACTTGGGAAGATTTCAAAAAGAAGTTCATGCAGAATTTCCTTCCACCACAATTTCATGAGAAAGCTATTAAGCAATGGGATCTTCTTCAGCAACAGGATCGTGAGCCTATACCTCAGTATACAGAGCGTTTTTGGAATGCATTACTCCAGTTACGCATGCTTGAAGACGTACCTGAAGCGACATATAAGCGCAAGTATATGTCTGGACTCCTTAGGCATTACTACGCTGAAGTTAACATGTTCAAGCCTGCTACTCTTGAAGATACCATTTCATTAGCTCACGACACTGAAGATAAGCTACGAGGTAGAGATAGACGACCACAGCAATTCCAAGCCAATGGTAATTATGGATCTAAACAATTCAATTCCAATTTTAGAAGATTTAATCCAGGTCATTTCTCTTCATCATCTTTCCGTAAAAATTGGGCAAAACCACCTGCATTACCATCCAATCTCAATCAAAACCCTAAGCCTATTCCATAGCCAAATCCTAATGTACCTAGACTTCCCGCCATTGCAAACTATGTAACCAAAGCCAAGCCAATAGTATGCTATAAATGCCACCAGCCTGGACATCTAGCAGCAAATTGTCGTTCAAAGAAGCCACCTACCCATATCAACTACCTTGGAGCAATGGACGAGGATGAACATGAAGATATGCATGATTTCAGTGAAGATGAGGACGACACTACTACTACTTCCGATACTTTACCAAGTATGCCTACTCCACATTCATTATTGACTATGAAATGTTTGGTGCATGGAAAGGAAAAGACTATTTTGCATGATGACGGTAGTACTCATGATTTTATTTTAGCAAAATTGGAAAAAGAATTGAAGTTAGAGTCTGTACCTACGCATTATCGCATCAAAGCTGCATTTTTAGGCACTAGGTATAATAGTAAACAGGAAATGCAAGACTTAGAGATTCAAATTAACACAATATTAGTGAGTTTGGGAATCTCCCAATTCCCATTTTTCGAATACTAAAAAGGTGGCACCTTGATAACATGCCCATAAGTTTCTCAAAACTATATGATGTGACCTATCATTGGAAAGTACTTGAAAAATGGAATTTATTGAGCTATAGAGCACTTGATTTGGAGTTATAGTGTGTAAGTTATGACAAATCCAAAGATTTGACCACGTATCCCAAACTTATGGGAAATTCCCATATTCCCCAATATGGTGTTAATTGGTCAATACACAGAAAGAAGAAATTTTCTAGTTGTTCCATTATAGTCGAATGACATTATTTTAGGAATGCCTTGGCATCACCAGCATAACCCAGATATAGACTATTCCACACACTCAATGAATATTAATTTTCAAGGAAAATCTATTACATTATATGGTATGCATGCATCTAATGTTTTTCCACTGCTTTCGCATACTCAAGCTAAACGTGCATTACACAAGAGTAGTAAATTTTATCTCATTTGGGTGAATGAATTGCAAGTAAAAGAAAGTCATATGCACCCTAGGCATAAGGAATTTCTTGCACATTTTAAGGACTGTTTTGCAAAAGACCTACCATCTAGTTTACCTCCTTCACATCTAGAAGACCATAAGATAGATTTGATCCCTGGCACACAACCACCTTGCAAAGCACCATATATGCATAACCAGATAGAGCAAAAAGAAATCCAGAGTCAAGTTGAGGAACTACTAAATAGAGGATTGATTCGACCTAGCAGTTCTCCATTCGGTGCACCTGTTCTGTTAGTCAAAAAAAAGAATAATACCTATCGTATGTGCATTGACTATCATGTTTTAAATAAGATCACTATAAAGAATAGGTATCCCATTCCTAGAGTTAATGACCTTATGGACAAACTGCAAGGATTTGCTATATTTAGTAAAATAGACCTTAAGTCTGGTTATCATCAGGTGAGACTAGATAAGTCTGACATATTCAAGACTGCATTTAGAACACAGTTTGGTCATTATGAATTTTTAGTGATGCCATTTGGATTGACTAATGCACCTGCTACGTTTAGTAGAATGATGAACCGTATATTTTTGAAATATCAGTATTGTGTAATTGTCTTCTTTGATGATATTTTGGTGTTTAGTCAAAATGAGAAAGAACATTATGAGCATTTGTCATTGGTTTTTCAGTTATTGAAAGAAAATCAACTGTATGCAAATCTTGAAAAGAGTGAATTCTTTAAAATAGAAATTGAGTATTTAGGTCATATTGTATCATCTGATGGAATTAAAGTTGATTCTAAGTAAATTGATGCAATATTGAATTGTCCTGTACCTAAAAATGTGCATGAGTTACGCTCATTCCTTGGTCTTGCTAGTTTCTATAGGAAGTTTGTACGTAATTTTTCATTACTTGCTTTATCATTAACCAAACTTCTGAAGAAAGGAATTGTTTATCATTGGTCCAGAAATCAATAGAAATACTTTGACTTATTGAAACATGCATTAACCTATACCCCTGTTCTATAATTGCTTGATTTTAATAGACCATTCTTTCTAGTAGTGACCGATGCTAGTGGATCAGGAATAGGAGTTGTACTTATGCAAGACAATCATCCTATAGCCTATTCTAGTTGTAAGCTGAAACCTTCTGAACTGAAATATGACAAAGAACTATTAGTAGTTGTACAAGCATTAAGACAGTGGAAACACTACTTAATGGGTTCAGAATTTATGATTAAGACTGATCAGCAAAGTATTAGACATTTACTTAGCCAACCCCAAATCTCTGATTGACATATCAAATGGGCCTCCTTTATTCAAAGTTTTCATCCTATCATTCAATACCAACCCGGAAAAGAAAATGTAGTGGGGCTGATACATTAAGTAGAAGACCTGCCATTTATAATATTTATGTTATATCTTTTGATTCTTTGATTGCTATGAAAGATACTTATCATCAGGATATTATTTTTCATGCTGATTGGAATAAATTAGTTCAAAATAATTTGATTCCTATTGATTCATTGTCATATAATGATGGATTTATGTTGTATGAAAAGAGATTGTGTGTTACAATTCCATTCGGATATTTTGTTTTGAATGAAATTCATTGTCCCCCATATCAAGGTCATAGAGGTATCATATCTACCTTACGTACATTAACTGAAGATTTTTATTGGCCGCATATGGATGCTGATGTATCTAACTTTGTTTCTGAATGTTTGATTTGTCAAAGAGTTAAGAGACATCATGGTAAACAATATGGATTACTAATGCCTTTTTCTATTCCATCTAAACCTTGGGAATAAATTTCTATGGATTTCATTACTGGTTTACCTAATACTAAATCTAACCATGATATGATTTGGACAGTCGTAGATAGATTTAGTAAACAAGCATATTTCATACCATGTAAGAAAACTTTAACAGCATCACAAGCAGCACAATTATTTTTGAAAACTGTTTTTACTAACCATGGATTGCCAAAAGTTATTATTTCAGATCGTGATTCCAGATTTTGTAACAACTTATGGATTACTCTGTTTGCTAACCTAGGCACAAAGATTGATTTCTCATCTGCATTTCATCCAGAAACTAATGGACAAACATAAGCCACAATAGCACAATTCTAGATCTTTTACGTGCATATACTATCTCTAAACCACAGACATGGGACACACATTTGCATTTATTACAGTTTGTATATAACAATACACCACACACATCTAGAATTATCTACACCTGTTGCATCTTTGTCAAATAGAATTCAAAGTGCTGATGATATTGCTAGTATGCATAACAGTATTTTTGATGAGGTTAAAGATATGATTGCTAAAGCCCAGCAATCATATACCAAACAAGCCAACAAGAAAAGACAAGCAATGAATTTCAAAGTTGATGATTATGTTTGGCTGAGAATAGAAAAATGTAGACTGCAAAGTGTAGATAGACATCCAGTTGTCAAATTAGTCCCCCAGATTATATGGACCATTTAGGATCATTCATAAAATTAATGATAATGCATTCAAGTTAAAATTACCACCTCATTGGAAATTTCACAACACATTTCACATTAGTTTATTGAGACCATTTAGAGGCCAATTACCTGTACACCCTATTTATGAAAACCCACCTTTATTAGAGAAAGAGACTGAAATACTTGAACCAAAAGATATTATAGACACTGACTTTATGACCACTAGAACTGGCCGAAGGTATTCTAGATATCTAGTTAAATTTAAAAACCATCCTGTAGAGGAAGCACAATGGATGCACGCTAGAGACTTAAATGCTTTCCCCACTCTGTTAGCTCCACATTGAGCTAATAACAATTGAGGTCAATTGCTATCCCACCCCGCGGGTATGATGCCAGGAGGCATATTTCACGGTGGATTTCGTGCCACTGCGGATTCCGTGAGGTTTTATGATGGATTCCGTAAACTTTGATGACCGGGGCTCATACACAAAGTGGATTCTTTGTGCGAGAAATCCATGGGGACGCCTGTCCTTTTCGGGCATTTCATTAATTTAGTGTGTACATGGGTGATTCCATAGCGGGTGATTCTGCAAAATGCATATTAAATTAATAAACGTTTATGAGTTTAGAGTGCGCACTCGTAATAAATTAAGGTTAGGATTTATTTCTAACCAGTTGATTTATTTATGTAGCTGAAGACTGCTAGGTATTCACTTTTGTCGGTTTAATTGTATTATTTTACTAACGATTGTGAATGCTTCAGTTGATGTGTAGAGATAGCAGCAGTGGCGGAGCAAAGCATTGAATGATAGCGAGTATTCGATTTGTGGATTATATTCTGATAAGCGCCACACCTATATTTTGTCATGCCTATTTATTGAGGCATCGATTATTTATTATTATTTTGTATGCGCATGGGTGCACGGTTATGTTATTTCTATTTGGACATTGTATTGGGTGTGCCAGACTCTTTGGGCACCGTCCATTAGCTTTATTCCTATTTTTGTGTTAAAGCAAACTCAAAAGCTAAAAGCTTGTTATATTTTTGTAAATTGGGCTATTATTGAGCATGAAGATGAAATATACATAAAATACATGCTTTGTGAAGCGGTCACACAAGGCATGGGGGGAGATTGCACCCATGGTCTCTTGCTCTTGTCGTTCATGCTTTTTACCTTGTAACTTGTGCAAAAAGTAGAGTTCATTGTTCTTGGGGACCTTCCGGCATTCACTACGTGAGCATACAACGTCCGATCTGCGCACCAGAGAAGGGATTTGCCTCCCTAGATCCCTCACTCTCTCGCAATCTCACAACCTTATACACAACTCAAAACTCCACCCTCTTACCATGAATGGAAAGGAAAAGAAGATGGAGAGATTCACTTTCCCTCACTTCCTCACTCAACACACCTCTCACACAATATCTCTCCCTCACTCTCAACAAGGAAGGAAGATGACAAAATATAAGAAGATAATAGAAAGCTTCAATAGTTGGATCAATAGAGATTCTACAACATAGATGTGCCAAAAGGGTGAATATAATTGAGATATCTCACCCTTATATAGACACAAACTAAAGCTAGGGTTAGGTCACTTCTCTAGGGCTTCCTTAAATGTTAGCTTCTTTTCCTCCTCTAATAGTGATGCTTGGATATCAACAAGCTTAAGGTTTGGCATATTGATTAGAGTTGTTGATGTTAGATATGATCAATGTCCCAGCCTCATTAGGTGCCACCAATGATCCATGGTGCTCAAAGTTGTAAGGCCCCCATTATGAGGAGAAGCCAAATGTGAGCCCAACTATTGGTTGAGTCCTGACTTGTATATCAGATGAGATCTATGTGACTGGATGGCAAAAAGGTGACCATTGTGGGTCTAATCTTTGGGTTAGATGGAGTGGTTTAGTTGGTAGCAACTCGAGGCGCATTGCATCGAGTTGTGGGGTAAGGGAGTTAAAAGAGGTCCCTATTTTGGGGTCCGGGGGCCGCGGAAGTGGCCCCTGGCTGGGGGGGTCCCAGGGGGGCTAGCAACCCCCCTGGCGGGGGTTCGGGGGCAGCGCCCCCGGCCCGATGGTAAAGTGAATATTCCCTATAATATTTCCTGGTCGACTAGTGGAGACTTATATGGTAGGTCGGTCAGGCCGACCTAATGGCCTTTGCAGGCTATAAAACCTAAACCATCTATCATTCATCTTTCACCCTGTCAGAGTTGTTGTTCCAGCTAGCCTTAAGCTCTTCACCTATCTTCTATCTAGATCGCCATCTAAGCTTCACACAGTGGAAGCGCATGGGTGGACAGAGCCATCTTTGTATCAGTTGTTTGGAGCTAAAGAATGTATTATTCTCCTCTTTTCTGTTGTGTACTCTCTATCTCTATCTCAGATTCTGTTCACTACACCGTGTAATATTTTACATGGTATCAGAGCCCAAGGGGCTCCAGAGATCAGAGAGTGTGCAAGAGGCAAAGGCTTCAACAGCAAAGAGAAACTATGTCGACTTTCGGAAGCGGTTCTGGCGCATCAGAAAGCGGTGTAGGAGGTGGTGCTGCTGTACCGGCTATTCAAACACTGAGGATTCATCCACCAACCTTCAATGAAGGCAAGTTAGATGGTACAAACTACACCTTGTGGAAGTTCAAAATTACAACTATCCTTGATTCTTATGAGCTTCTAGAGACTGTGCTAGGGACTGACGTAGAACCACAGCCTACCCCCGACCCATCAAATCCTAGTGTGATGATTCCTCTAAATGTAGATCTTCTACAAGCTTGGAAATGAAGGAATGCAGATGCATTGTGTGCCTTAGTTACAAGCTGTTCTGATAGTGTTCTGACTTTGATTCAGCATACAACCAAAGCGTCAGAGGCTTGGAATGTACTAAGGAGTCAGTATGAAACACGAAACCAAACAAGGATTCAAAACTTAGAGAATCAACTAGCAGCGGAGAAGTTTGCTGAAGGAGAGACAGTTGAAGCATTCATCACTCAAATTAAGAATCTGTGCGACCAGATGACTGGCGCTGGGATACAAAAGACTAGCGAAGAGCTAGCTCGGAGGTGTCTTCGGATTTGTCCACAAAAGTTTGATGGACTAGTAACTGCCCTTAATAGTCAGATGAGACCTCAAGCTTTGACTTTTGAGGAGTTTTGTGCATTATTAATGGAGGAGGAGTTTAGGTTGAAAGCCCGAGAAGGAAGCCATAATGGAGATGTTGCATTCTCTGCCAATGCAAAAGGCAAAGGTGGTTCCTCCACAAAAAATGATGGTGACAAAAAGAAGAAGGGTGGCAAGAAGAAGTTTCAAGGAGAGTGCTTTTACTGCAAGAATAAAGAATATAAAATTGTAGATTGTCGTGTCAAGAAGGCAAATGAAAAGAATGGTACCCTTAAAAGTAAAGAAAAAGAGATAGCCAATATGATTGAAGCAAAGCTGGAATTATTCATGGCAACTATTGAGGAAGTGTGCTCCTCGGTGCAAGAAGAATCTACCACTGACTCATGGGTGTTGGATAGTGGGGCCTCCCGTCACATGACCAACAAGAAAGGTCTATATAGTTCTATGCAGCCTCTATAAGAATCCATCACTGTGACGGTTGGAAATAATGCTAAATGCCCTGCTGCGGGCACAGGTACTATTTCTTTTGTTGCTACAAATGGTGAAGTCAAAAAGCTTTCAAATGTGTTGTATGTTCCCGAAATCAGGAGAAATCTGTTATCAGTTGTTGTTGCCATAACTGATCTTGGTCATGAAGTAAGGTTCAAGAAGACAGGTGCAGAAATTCTTGATAGTGCTGGCACAATTGTTGGCAAAGGAGAAAGAAGGAACAACCTGTATGAGCTAAGTGCTCTTACAGCCACCGTTGGAGTGGGCACAAGTAAGCTTTGGCATGAAAGGTTTGGACACATCAGATTTGCAGTGTTGAAGGAGATGCAAAAGCAAGGTATGGTTGCTCACCTACCTACAATAACTAAATTGAAGGAACCATGTGAAGCTTGTATGATGGGCAAGCAACAGAGAAAGGCATTTCCACAAGAAAGCAAGAATAGAGCACAGGCTCCTCTAGAGTTGGTGTATGCTAACTTGTGTGGTAAGATGCCTACACAGGCCTTGGGGGGATCTTCTTATTTTATGTTGATTGTTGACGACCACAGTAGGAAGATGTGGGTGTACTTCCTTCATGATAAGGCTCAAGCTTTTGGTAAGTTTAAAGAATGGCTAAAACTTGTTGAGAATGAAACAGGGAAAAGTGTGAAGAAATTTAGAACAGATGGTGGTGGTGAGTTCAACTCAAAGGAGTTTGAAGGCTTTTGCAAGAGCAAAGGGATCAAGCGTCAATTAACGACACCTCACACACCTCAACACAACGGTGTTGTGGAATGCAGGAATCGCACCATTGTGGAGATGGCAAGATGCATGCTAAAGGGCAAGGGATTGCCTAACCATTTTTGGGCTGAAGCTGTTAATACTACAGTCTACATTCTAAATTGGAGCTACAAAAAGGCTCTCAAGGGAAAAACACCTCATGAGGCTTACATTGGTAAGAAACCATCTGTCTCACATTTCAGAATTTTTGGATGTGAATGTTATGCTCATACTCTAGATGAGAAGAGAAACAAGTTAAAACCAAAAAGTAGAAAATGTATCTTCTTGGGTTATAGTGATGAGCAGAAGGCTTACAAATTATATGACCGAGGCAAAGAAGATCATCGCGAGCCGTGATGTGGTGTTCAAGGAGGAGCTGCATATAGTGGAGGAGGAGAAGGCAAGTTCTTCCACTTTATCATCAAGCGAAGAAGTAGTCCACTATGAACCTGTCCCGAGAGCTGTCCCTATCCTCAAGGAGGCGGAAGCATCATCTTCAGATGATGAGGAAAAAGTTCACCAACCTGACATCACCCAACCGGAAAAGCCATTCCCGCGATGGGTGAAGCAGCTCTATGACCACAAAAATCCTATGCCTATATCTGTTGAGCAGAAGGCAAAAGAAGCAAGGAGGTCTCAGAGAATAGAGGAGCAAATGAGGGCTTCTGCTCACATAGTCAATATGGCCTTGATGGTTGAGATTATAAGAGAAAGGAGCCAACTGACTTAGAAGAAGCACTTGTAGATCCATCATGGAAGGCTGCTATGCAAGCAGAGTATGACAGCATAATGAAGAATGACACTTGGGAGCTAGTGGATCGCCCAGCAAAACGGAAGGTTATTGATACCAAGTGGATCTGGAAGGTAAAGTATAAGGCTGATGGTACGTTAGAAAAGTACAAAGCTAGACTGGTTGCCCAAGCATTTTCACAAGTTTAAGGAATTGATTTTCAAGAGTCATTTGTCGCAATTGCCAGAATGATCACTATTCGCACGGTACTTGCAGTGGCTGCCCACAAGAAGTGGCTAGTGTACCAAATGTATGAAGAAGGCATTGTATGGGCTGAAACAAGCTCCTAGAGCATGGTACCAGATGATAGATAAGTTCTTCTTAAACCTAAACTTCAAAAGATGTGCCTCAGATGCTAACTTGTATGTTTACATGGATGGTAAAAAGTCTTCAGTGATTGTCCTATATGTGGACGACCTTCTTATTACAGGTGACTATGAAGATATGATCAACCAAGCTCGAAAGCTTTGAGTTCTGAGTTTGAAATAACAGACTTGGGCTTGCTGCACTATTGTTTGGGGATTGAAATCTAGCAAGAGCCAGGAAAGATCTTCATCTCTCAGAAGAAGTATGCATGGGAGATCTTGAAGGCATTTGGCATGACCGAGTGCAAGGAGATAGCTACACCTATGGAGGTGAATGCAAAGTTATACTTTGAGGATACATCAACACTAGAAGACATTGGGAGGTATAGGAGGTTGGTTGGCAGTCTAATCTACTTGTGTAACACCAGACCAGATATCAGTTTTGCTATTGGTGTTTTGAGTAGGTTCTCAAACAAACCTCATGAGAGTCATTGGAAGACTGGGATGCGGGTGCTCAGATACTTGAAGGAAACTCTTGACTATGGTATCACATACTTTTTCGGAACTTCTCTTGTGGGAAACTAAGACTCAGATTGGGCAGGAAACAGTGATTCCAGGAAGTCAATTTCTGGTTATTGTTTCTCTTTGGGTTCATGAATTTTCTCTTGGATTAGTAAGAAGCAACCAACAGTGGCATTGTCTTTTACCGAAGCAGAGTACAAGGCAGCTTGTTTTGCTGCATGTGAAGCAGTATTGTTGAGAAGGATTCTATAGCATATGGGAGTGCAGGATGAACAACCAACTGTGCTGAGATGTGACAATCAGAGTTGCATTGCCATTGCCAAAAATCGAGTGTTTCATACACACACCAAACATATAGAGATCTAGTATCACTATGTGCGTGATTTGATGGAGGATGGGATAGTGGAACTGGTCTAGTGTCCAACAGAGGAGAATGGAGCAGATATCTTCACCAAAGCATTTACGAAGGATCTTCTTCAAATTCATCTTCAGAGACTCGGCATTGGGCCGAGGAGATAGTTCACCTATGGGTGGACATTGAGGGGGGGTGTTAGATATGATCAATGCCCCACCCTCATTAGGTGCCTCCAATGATCCATGGTGCTCAAAGTTGTAAGGCCCCCATTATGAGGAGAAGCCAAATGTGAGCCCGGACATTGGTTGAGTCCTGACTTGTATATCAGATGAGGTCTATGTGACCAGATGGAAAAAAGGTGACCGTTGTGGGTCTAATCTTTGGGTTAGATGGAGTGGTTTAGCTACTAGCAACTGGAGATGCATTGCATCAAATTGTGGGGTAAGGGAGTTAAAAGGGGCCGCTATTGTGGGGTCCGAGGGCCGCGGAAGCAGCCCCTGGCTAGGGGATCCCAGGGGGGCCAGCAGCCCCCCTGGCAGGGGTTCGCAGGCAGTGCCCCGGCCCGATGGTAAAGAAAATATTCCCTGGAATATTCCCTGGTCGACTAGTGGAGGCTTATATGGTAGGTCGGTCAGGCCGACCTAATGGCCTTCGCAGGCTATAAAAGCTAAACCCCTTCACAGCCATCTATCATTCATCTTTCACCTTGTCAGAGTTGTTGTTCCAGCTAGCCTTAAGCTCTTCACCTATCTTCTGTCTAGATCGCTATCTAAGCTTCACACAGTGGAAGTGCACGGGTGGACAGAGCCATCTTTGTATTAGTTGTTTGAAGCTAAAGAATTTACTGATTCTCCTCTTTTCTGTTGTGTACTCTCTATCTCTATCTCAGATTCTATTCGCTGCGCCGCGTAATATTTTATAGTTGACACATTATAATATTCAAGAGGTAAAATTTTGAGCAGAACACTAATGCAAAACATCTTCTTCCATTTTAATGTTGATTCCTGCAAGCTGGGTTGGAAGTCCTTCCATGTAATTTAGATGTGTGGCAAGTGATGTGCTAGACTTCATTTCAAGCCTGAAAATTTCAATCAAGAGATCATACTTTGATGGCTTAGACTGTGCACCAAACAGAGTGTCAAGTCTCTTCCAAGTACCCTTGCAGATACAAACACATAAAAATTTTAAAGAAATAATAAAAATATGAAGGGTTGTATGTCTTTTGGAGAAAAGGTGGGGTGAGTGCACGGTTGCTTATGTGTCTCTTTCTCTCCTTTCTTCCAAGATTCCCACAATCTCCTTTTATATGGTGCCAAATTTTCTCTTTCCTCTCTTCTCTAAGAAAAAGTTCCCCTCTCTTTCTCTTTTTCCTTTTGTGGATATGTACCCAAAAGCAGTCCATGGGACCTTCATCCATGAGAGGTGGAAGGTGAGAAACCGTTAACTTTTGTGGATACATATGCCACCAAACATCACATGAAGGTGGGTATCAGTCTTTTAGAAGAGGAGCTATCAGTCTTGCATGACCTATTGAAGGAGAACTTTTACATGTTTGAATGGTTATATAAAGATCTAAAGGGGATTCATTTCATGGTGTGTTAGCGTTATCTCATGGAATATGCACAGAGGGAGTTCGTGAAGTCCCTTGCATAGGGACACTTTGCAAGATGGAAGAAAAAGAAGAAGTACAATGAATCACTTCACAAGAGATCTTCAAAATTTTGTCATAAGAGAGCTTAATACAATAAGCATGAAAAGATTGAAGTATATTTAGTATTTGAGGAAGAAGGAACTTCTAGGTAAGGGAATTAAAGATTAAAAAGATGCTCTAAAGCATGCCCTTTTAGTATTTCTTTGGAACTTCTTCTTCAATCAAAATCTTCCACCAAAATTGTCAAAATCTCCTGAATTTGTAGACAATGTTCATATGTGGAGCCAAATAAGTAAAGATGTGCCACAAGAATGGAAGTGTAATATAACTAAGGGGTTTCAAAGCATGATCACAAAAAGGTTCTGATGTAGTTGGTTATTTTGGAGGCTAAGAGACGAATCTGCGGTCACTACTTTGCGCAGGTTGCGTAATTGGATAATGTTATGGATGAAACCAAGGAGGATGGTTCTATACTCAAGATGGAGAGAGGTGTGGCAGAAAGTACATTTTCAATGAGTGGTGGTAAGTCCCATGTGGTAGTTCAATGATTCCTCTGCGGTCACTACTTTGCGCAGGTTGCGTAATTGGATAATGTTATGGATGAAACCAAGGAGGATGGTTCTATACTCAAGATGGAGAGAGGTGTGGCAGACAGTAAGAACATTTTCAAAGAGTGGTGGTAAGTCCGTGTGGTAGTTCAATGATTCCTAGCCTTTACAGTAACACCTTCGTCATATTCTGTCACCTTCTGGATGTGCCCTAGTAATGTGGAGGGGCTCCACCACGTCATGATTTTTTTAAATCATCAAGCTTCTCTTCATCAGCTACCCCCTCTTCGATTACCTCGCAACCTCGTTCACGCCTTCGTCACCCTATTCTGTCACAACAGCAACATTTGCATCTTGCAGACTCTGTGGCATTGAGGAAGGTGCCGTCAAGGGAAGAACAACCACACGGCTATCAAGGGAGCAGCAAGTGACATCACATCAGCCATAGAGGGTGACTTCAGAGGGATTCTGAGAGGACGGAGGGCAAAGGCGGAGCCGGTCTGCAAAGGAGGGACACAAAATTATGAGCCATGTACAATGCCATATTGATTGCTAAGGATGATCCACTCCTCCTTCTTATATAAAGATCTTGATGATCTTCCTTCTTTACCTTCGTCTACTTCGTCTCCGACTTCTTCATCTCCTCCCCCTTCCACTTCGTCTATAGCAATTACCTTCAAAGCTTTTCTTTGTCAACTTCTTCGTCCTATATTCACCTTCATCACGTGTTTCCACTTTGGTTTCCTCTCCCTCTGTCACAGTGGAGCACCTTCTGTCATCCTCACTTCATTTTTCTTCCTCTTCCTAACTGTCCCCATGTAACGGTGTCCACTTGTATCTTCAAGACACGTCTTAGCAGTCCATCGGAAAGGATATCTAGAAAGCTCCGCCCGGCACTCCCATGGAATGTTACAGGTTTTGCGATCTAGGGCTTTCCGCGTCTGCCACATAGCGAAAGTATTCCGGCCGTTCCCACTTAGGATCGACCTGAATTAGGGTTTTCTTTATTGGTCATTTCCTAACGGCAACTAGCGTCAGACCCAAGCGAACTACTTTACGCAGAAATGCCAGGTCTGAAGCAAATTCATACTGCACTTGGTTCAAGGAGAATGGGAAACGAGAGGGATGCAAAGCTCAACCTCTCTGCCATAAGGCATAGTCCCATTCCATTCCCCTAAAACAGCGTAAATCAGGTTCAATCATAACTCTAGGTCAAAGCTTTTGTTGTTCGTGTTCTTTGACGATCTTCTTGCTGTCCATCGTGATTTGAGAAAAGTTCCCGACCAATCGGGACCATCCATCCATAGGACGAACCTATGGCCCATCCTGTGCACTTTCCTCGGGTTGATTTAGTTATTTAATTACCTAACATATTAGTCAGACGTGTAGTAATCAGCTTCTTTAATTAGCCCGTTAGGCACTGGTACTTTCACGTAATCATATCACTTGACATAGAAAAACAATATCAAACAAGTTCCTTACTAACAGGTTATCATATTTATCTTTGAAATACAAAGAGTCCAGCCCGTAGGCTTCCGCCCGAAGGCTATCCAGCAATCCACAGGGATCATTAATCCAAGTTTCTACCCGTAGACTAGTATGCGGGCCTCGAGATCCAATCCCGAGTCATGTTAGCCTCTTGTACAGGGCCCGGAAGGTGAGGGATTTACGGCCAGAGCTCCCTCTGGCACCCAAGCATCCTCCTGCTCCAAGTAGCGCTCAATAGAGAGACCGCTCACATCGGGTTCGGTTCACATGCTCGGTGCGGTTAACAACCCCCTTGGTTAGGGTCAAGCAGGCAGTCGGGGGTAACTGAAGCTGCCTCTCCCTTCAGGACTTCAACGTGAAGCATAGATATCCATTTATCTTTTAATTCATTAATCAAACAAAGCCAAATAGTGCTCTAAAATCTAAAGCAAGCACAAACATTTCCATTGATCGTTTTTTTGTTGCAAACTGCTAAGGAATGAATCCTTCCTTTCGAATGCCTCCAGCACTCAATCTGGGATGACTTGCAACTTGGCAAGATTCCCTATATCTTGGGTTAGGGCATACCCTATTAACCCGACTTGGTCAAATCTTAAGTTCATCGGTTATTTCAGTTTATCGGTTGGTCTTTACTTCCCAAGCAGTCTTCTTTACTCAAGAAAGATACTAAATTAGGATGATTATTCATCCTCTTGCAAGATAACTTACGTAAGGACTTGCCATCCTTGTTGCGAGAATTTGGCCATTCCCTTGTGATCCAATCACAAGATCATATGACTCCGCACTTGTTGCGCAAGTGTTGCATCGAACAATGAGACAATGGAGTCACAGAACAATCTGTTTCAGGTTACTAGGGTGACGTCGTTAGACTTAGGGTTTCCAAGTTTCATCTTCTAAGATTCTTAGGGACAAACCCTAGCTCACTTCCCAATTTCATTTCAATGTCCCCTACATTTAGTGAATGTGGGAAAGTATTTAAGGTATAGGAGTTTCAGTTTTAGCGATACGTAACGATTAGGTCACGTGTTAATTTCCTAGTAAATTTCTTGGAATTCAACTCTTTCTAAATGACTACTCCGCGATTTAGGTGTTTTAGGTTTATACCAATTTGGTTAACTCTAGAAAATAATTACGTGATCATTTCCACATGACTCATTGTCTATGCGTAAATTAATTTTTCAATCTTAACTTATCGATTTAAGGTCAGGCATAGGTTAGGTTAATTCCAACTAATCTTCCTATACTTTGCGAACAAAATTCATGCTAAACAAGCAACCTTTTACTTGATAATTTATGCAGTTGACAAACGATATTTTCCTAGAGTTTATGCATCATAAGAATCATTTCATGCTTGCACTTTCCATGATGATTCATTGCAAAGAGGATATGGGTTAATAATGCGATACGTAGTTTATATATCTAGGCTTAAATGAAGTATACTATTTTAATGGATAATAATCCAATTTTTAATTTATTTCAATGCATAAAGCTATTTACTAGAAATGAGTTTATGATTTTTTTATTTTGCATGATTCATTTAAAAGTATTAATGACTAAGTTCCTATGTCGTGAACATCTAGGATAAAAATATATCATATTTCTAACAATTAACCTTGCATGATTGAATTACAACAATACCAAATAAAAATTAGGAAGGAAAGCCTGGGCTTGGGGTGAGATATCCACGTGGATGCTGGGAGACGACCCTCCCGCGGCTACGCCTTGGACTTTCTTAGGAGGCATCACGATTGTAGTCTTTCGGACGTGGAAGTAGCTTTACAACTCCTCTTTGGAATTCCACCGTCGCTCCCTTGCACCGTCTGTTGAAAGTAGTTTTAAAAGGCTCCCTCCTTGAAGTAGGGATTTTCGAAAGAAGGGGTGTTTCAAAATCTTTTGCGGATAAGACCCATTAAAGCCATGGGAGAGGCTTAATGGCCTTATAATGACTCGCACAAATGGGGAATAAATAAAGTGTGGAATCCCTTACGAGGGTTTTTGAGTGGGAAAGGGAGGTGTTAAAAGCCCTCAACACTCTCTTCTCTTTTACGAGTGGGGAAAAAGAACAAAGCTCCAAGGGTATTTTGCATGGGGTTTCAAGAGCATAAAGGAAGGGCTTAAGGGGGTTTTTATGATAGGGACTTTCAAGCCCAAAGGAAGGGCCTTCAAGAGGATTTTAAAAAAAAAACCAGGGAGATAAGACCTTAAAGGTCAAAACCCTTTTATGGGGGGGAAAACCCTAAGGGGCAAACTCCAAGGGAAATAGTAACCTTAAAGGTTATAAGTAAGGGTCTAAGGCCTTAGGAAAATTTGGAGGAAAGGGTTTCAAGAGGCCATGGGAAGGGGTTTCAAGATGCCTCAAGGGAAGGGGGGCTAAAAGAAATTATTAAACACGGGTGGGGGGGGGGGGGTGAAAGGTTTTAAAGCCCAAGGGAAAGGGGGATTATAGGGGGTTAAAACATGGGGGGTGTAAGGGGGCTTATCAAGCCCTTTAGAAGCTTCCCCCCTAGGAAGCTTCTAAAGCTTCTGCCACATGGAAGGGGGAAGCTCAAACGGCGCGACTGGTGGCTGTGCAGCTCCTCCTCGGCTCAGGCAACCCTCCTCTCTCCCTCAAGTGACACAAGCGCCCGGCTCCACCTCGTGCTCCTCCTCTAGGCTCTGGCGATGATAGGCAGGCTGGCAGCTCGCACCCTTATGAGTCGAGCAGAGAGACTCACTCTCTCCCTCTCTGCAATGTGACGGTGCACGGCGTCTTTTCTTCACGATCTTTGCCCTTCCCTCCTTTTACAACCTGCGGCCGGCCTTAGTTATATAGGGGAGGGGATAAGATCCTCCCCCCCCTTACATGTCGACGGGCATGTATCATTGCCCTGGCAAGCTCTAGCAAGGAGATTGCCTCTCTTGCTATTCCCTTCTTCCTCTAGCATGACAGTCGACTGGAGGAGAGGGGAATTAATAAAAAAAATTGCTTTAAAAAAAATATTAACCCTATGAGGGCTTTCATATAGGCCTTTCGAATTTCGGATTTGTTACACCCCAATGCTTGATAATGGTGTTTCAATGCTTGATGAAGAAGGTAATGAAGAAAGTAATGGTATTTTGTTGCACCTTCTCTGTTCTCCTCAATTGCAGCCTCCTCTTCCTCCTTCAGCTTCGTTGTAGGCTTCTGGTCTTCCTCTGTCGCTTCGTTTGCAGCACAGCTCTTCCTCTTTGATTTCGTTGTGGCTTCATTGACCGCTTTCCCTTTGCGATCAAAGCTCTGAGCTTTATAGGAATTATGAGCTATTTTTCGGAGCTTTTTCCTCGAGAAAGCAGTCGTTCCCATCATCAATACTTATATCAGTTAGGTGGCGTGCAAAAGCAAAAGCTTTAAGCTTTTCCCACCATCCTGTTTATTAATGTTGTCATAAAATCTATAGCCTTATCTATCCATTGTCTCAATCGTGATTTCACCATAACGATGTCTTCTACTATTTAGTCTCATCCTCATATCCATTTTCTGTGTGATCTAAGAGTAGAATGTTGACAAAGGAACGTGTTTCTTGGTATGGTGAAAGCACGTAATAACAATAGGTGTAGACAATCACAGATCCCACCCATTGCCCGTAGGAAATATATGCAATCCCTAGTTTATTGCAGCTCCTAAGATCTCCAAATGGATTACTTGGATCTCAGCACCGTGCACCAATGAGGACAAGGGGTATATTGCCAATGTTCGCGACGCCAACCGTGATCACAGTAAACTTTCTGAATTCTGGGGCAAGTCTTATGATAAGCATCACAATCAATCCCACAATAGACCCTATAATCGTTGACATGACAATGTTTGCTGGGATGTACCACCAGTCCAGCATCTTATCCAATGTGATAGCTGATCCAAGGGCAGTGAATATGAGACATGGTAAAAACAACATAAACACCAGCCTGCTAAGCAACTTGATCCCTCTTGGGTTGAGTATGCTAGCACGATTGGTGGCAAGCAAGCACCCCATTCTGCACATAACGAGGACCTTGGCGATGGCAAATACTGCAAACTGGACCGGTCTAGTGACTGTACTGCAACATTGCGAGGGTCTATAGGGTTACCGGTGTTTCTACTGGGGCTTTATCTTATAAAAGATGCTAATAATACTAGAGCTATTATGGTGATATATAGTGGATGAATAAGGCCTGAGAAGATGAATATGGCATGTATGTTGTAATTATGAGAAGATCACCACCAAACGGAGCACTGATTATGAGCTTGTATGCAAAGTTAGTACCAAATGAGAGGCCGATGGTGGCCGACAGTGTACTTGGATTGGTAGATTTCAATGGAGTAGAAGAGTCAACCATTATATGTGGTGAGCTCTATTTTTCTTTTTCCTCTGTTTTTTTTTTGTTCTCTACCTGTTAGACGGTAATCTGTCAGTCTCTTTGACGAGTGGTGCCTCGTCCATACTTATTTTCAGTATCCTCAATGCTATCTCTCTTACACAATAGGAAGTAGACCTGAATGAAGCATTGTTATGACTCTCTCCACATAACTCGTTTTTCTTTTCAACAATAAATTTCAATCCAGAACCTCCTTCATGAAAAGCATAATGCTGTAGTGGTATTGGTCTGAAGTGATGCCAGGAGGCATATTCCACGGTGGATTCCGTGAGGTTTTGCAGTGGATTCTATAAAATTTTATTACCAGGGCTCATACACAAGGTGGATTCTTTGTGCGAGAAGTCGATGGGGACGCCTATCCTTTTCGGGCATTTTGTTAATTTAATGTGTAAGTGGGTGATTCCATAGCAGGTGATTCTGCAAAATACATATTAAAATTAATAAATGTTTATGAGTTTAGAGTGCGCACTCGTAATAAATTAAGGTTAGGATTGATTTCTAACCAATTTATTTTTGTAGCTAAAGACTGCTAGGTATTCACTTTTGTCAGTTTAATTGTATTATTTTTCTAACAATTTTGAATGCTTCAGTTGATGTGTAGAGCTAGCAGCGGTGGCATTGGGAAGCATTGGAGGAAAGCGTGTATTCAAATTATCATCAATTTTTTACGGGCGCGTATCTTAGGCGTGGCGTCCATATTTTGACGTGCTTATTTATGAAAGTGCTTGATATTTATTTATTACGTTTGTATGCGCATGGGCGCACGATTTAAATATTTGTATTGGACATTATATTTGGGTACCGCCTGACTTCTGGGGCACCCAATAGCTTTAATTCTTTAGTGGCACAAAAGCTAAAGCATGCTAATTGTAAATTGGGCTATTTTTTGAGCTTAAAGATGAATAATATATAAAATACATGCTTTGTGGAGCGCTCACACAAGGCATGGGGGGAGATTGCACCCAATTAGTCTCTTGCTTCATATCGTGCAAGCTTCTTCATTGTTTTTTATGAAAAAAGTAGAGTTCTTTTGTTCTTGGGGTCCTTCTGACGCTCACTACACGCACATGCGATGTCCGATCTGTGCATCAGTGGTATCAGAGCGAAGATGAGATCAAGAGCTTCCAATCGCTTACCATCTCCCACAAAGGCGGAGCTCCTGGAACGATCGAGCTCTAGAGTCAGTCTCATGGCAAACAGTCGATACGAGCGTGTTCCTGGTAGTCAAGAACCCCCTACTGTACACTTAGATCGCAAGGGACTGTCTGTACAGGTGGAGGACCACGCGGGAAGATCTCTCATCAAGTCGTTGAGTACAAATAAGAAAATTCATCCATAGCTTTTCAAGCTTAAAGGATTAGTTATAAAGTTTAAAAAAGAATCTTATTAAAAGCTTCATAATCTGTTTTCATCCATCTTCGGGTAGCACGAACTAGCCGTCGTCGAATCGGGCGAGGACATACTCAAGTCCTCAAAATCCAAGCTAAGTCATAAAAGCTTAAAGCTCCGAGTCCTCTAAGTTACCCAAGTCAATAAGGTCCTACAAGTCATCTTCAATAACTATCATAAAGGCAGTTCGTATGCAAGAACTCAGGAATCAGTCCACTACTCTCTAGAAGCTCTTGTTCACACCTGTAAACTAACAGAAGCACATTACAGCAATCAATCATCAACACGCAAACTATACGCAGTCTATACACAGACTATACGCAAAGTTATTTTCTTGGAAGACCATTGTGATGTCGAATTTCAGAATTGTAAAGGAGAAATACTACAAAATCCAAACTAAAAAAATATATACAAGCCTTGTAAACCTGCCTTTGAGCTACGCTCATCCCACTAACAAGGTTTCGAGTGTGTGAGGTCTTTTGGAATTTTGTAGGATGACTGATCAAAACATGGACGATTTTATGTGGCTGAAGGTGATTTATCCGAACCAACAATGGAGCAAAAGTTGGATTTGAATATGATGCAGTTACAAGAAAAACAAAGAGCACGACAAGCTTTGCAAGCTCAACTGGCCAATCTGCAATGATCTACAACCGACCAAGATGGATTGCAACTTGAAGATCTTATACGACATACCATCGATGCAACACTTAAAGCCCAATCTATTCGAAAAGAAACAAAGATAAGTAAAAGAAAATTCAAATTTGGTACTTTCAATGGATCACACGATGGAAAGACTGTACTTGCTTTTATCAGTCAATTTGATGATTATTTCCATGAAGAATCATATGCTGAGAAAGAGAAAATTAAATGTGTCACTAACCATTTAGTTGACCGAGCATCCTTATGGTGGACTGTGGTCCGCAAAAACGTTGATTGTCCCACTACTTGGGAGACTTTCCAAAAGAACTTTTTGCAGAATTTCCTCCCTCCCCAATTCCACAAAAAAGCAATCAAGCAATGGGATCTTCTACAACAAAGGGATTGGGAACCTATTTCAGAATATACTAAATGTTTCTGGAATGCTCTATTACAACTACGAATGCTCGAAGATGTACTTGAAGCAACTCATAAACGCAAGTTTATGTCTGGCCTACTTGGACATTTTTATGCGGAAGTCAATATGTTCAAGCCAACAACCCTTGAAGATGCAATTTTCTTGGCCCATAACACTGAAGACAAAATTCGCGGACGAGACAAGCGACCACAACAATTCCCAACTAATGGTAACTTTGGTTCAAAACACTTCAATTCAAATTTTTGAAGATTCAATCAAAGTCGTTTTCTTCCATCTTCATTGCGTAAATCTTGGACACGACCACCTGCCTTGCCATCAAACACAAATCCAAACCCTAAGCCATCCTCACAGTCAAATCCCAACATTCCTAAACTTCCTTCCATTACTAATAATGTATCTAAAGCAAAACCCATAGTCTATTACAAATGTCATCAACTTGGACATCTAGCAGCAAATTATCAATCCAAAAAGCCATCCATCCATATCGATTATCTGGGAGCAATAGAAGATAAAGAACGTGAAGAAATGGTGGACTTTACGGAATACGATGACGACATTGGTACTACTTCTGATACTTTGCCAGGTATGCCAACTCCCCATTCCTTATTAATAATGAAAAGTTTTGTGCATGGTAAAGAAAATACTATTTTACATGATGATGGGAGTACACATGACTTTATTTGTGCAAAATTAGTCAAAGAATTGAATTTACATACTGTTTCTACACATTATCGCATTAAGGCTACATTCCTAGGTACGAGATATAATGGAATACAAGAGGTGCATAATTTAGAAATTAAAATTGGTGATTATACTGAACGAAGAAATTTCTTAGTTGTACCTTTGCAGTCTAGTGACATTATCTTAGGAATGCCTTGGCGTCATCAATACAATCCTGATATAGATTATTCTACCCATTCAATTAAAATTTATTTTCAAGGAAAACAAATCATACTGCATGGTATGCATGTTTCCAACAATTTTCCATTGCTTACTCATACTCAGGCTAAACGTGCATTATGTAAAAGTAGCAAATCCTATTTAATATGGGTGAATGAAATTAAAGCTAAAGAAAAACAGATGCATCCTCGGCATACACAATTTCTTGCCTAATTTTAAGATTGTTTCGTTGTTGATTTACCACCTGGATTACCACCTTCATGTCCTAAAGATCATAAGATAGATTTAATTCTTGAAACACAACCACCATGTAAAGCACCATATAGACATAACCAAATTGAACAGAAATAAATTCAAAACCAAATAGACGAATTGCTTAACCGAGGACTAACTAGACCTATTAGTTCTCCATTTGGTGCACCTGTCTTATTAGTGAAAAAGAAAAATAATACCTATTGCATGTGCATTGATTATTGTGCCCTAAATAAAATTACTGTTAAGAATAGATACCCAACTCCTAGGGTAGATGATCTTATGGATAAGCTATAAGGATTTGCAATATTCAATAAGATAGATTTTAAATTTGGATATCATCAAGTAAGATTGGACAAATCTGAAATATTCAAAACTACATTTAGAACACAATTTGGACACTATGAATTTCTAGTTATGCCTTTCGGTTTAACTAATGCACCAACTACATTCAGTCGTATGATGAATCGCATATTTTTGAAACATTAGCATTGTGTCATTGTTTTCTTTGATGACATATTAGATTTCAGTAAAAATGAGAATGAGTATTATGAACATTTGTCTTTAGTTTTTAAGTTATTAAAAGACAATCAATTATATGCTAACCCCGAAAAGAGTGAATTCTTCCAAACAGAAATTGAATATCTAGGACATATAATTTCATCAAAATGTATTAAAGTCGACCCTAAAAAGATATAAGCAATTTTAAATAAGCTGATACCCAAAAATGTGTATGAATTATGTTCTTTTCTAGGTCTTGCTAGCTTTTACAGAAAATTTATGAGGAATTTCTCATTACTTACGTTACCTTAGACAAAACTCTTAAAGAAGAGTATTGTGTATAACTAGTCTGACAATCAACAAGAGTCCTTTGATTTGTTGAAACATGCTTTAACTCATGCTCCTGTATTACAATTACCTGACTTCAATAGACCATTCTTTTTAGTAGTTACTGACGCTAGTGGATCTGGGATAGGAGCAGTCCTTATGCAAGATTCTCATCCCATAGCTTACTCTAGCTGCAAACTCAAAACATCTGAACTTAAATATTCTATCTATGACAAAGAATTGCTAGCCATAGTATAAGCCTTACCTCAATGGAAACATTATTTAATGGGATCTGAATTCATGATCAAAATT
Organism: Lygodium microphyllum; assembly: GCF_053477565.2. Lineage (NCBI taxonomy): Eukaryota > Viridiplantae > Streptophyta > Polypodiopsida > Schizaeales > Lygodiaceae > Lygodium > Lygodium microphyllum. Next base: position 145,280,426 of record NC_141136.1, on the reverse strand, counting down.
GACCAACAAAGCATTAGACATCTCCTAAGTCAACCACAAATATCTGACTGACACATTAAATGGGCCGCTTTTATTCAAAGTTTTCATCCCCTTATACAATATCAACCTAGAAAAGAGAATGTTGTTGCTGATGCTTTGAGTAGAAGACTGACAATTCAAAATATTTCTGTGATATCATTTGATTCTCTTATTCCTATGAAAGGTAATTATCATCATGATCCTACTTTTCAAGCTGATTGGAATAAATTAGTTGCAAATAATTGGATTCCTATTGATTCATTGTCTTACACTAATGGATTTATATTTTACGAAAAAAGATTATGTGTGATTGTTCCATTTCGATCATTTGTTTTGCATGAAATTCATTGTCCCCCATATCAAGGTCATAGAGGAATCATATCCACTTTGCGTACATTGATTGAAGATTTTTATTGGCCACACATGGACACTGATGTATCTAACTTTGTATCTGAATGCCTAATTTGTCAACGAGTAAAAAGACACTATGGTAAAAAATATGGTTTATTAATGCCATTATCTATTTCATCATGACCATGGGAACAGATTTCAATGGATTTTATCACTGGTCTACCTAACACTAAAGCTAACCATGATATAATTTGGACTATTGTAGACAGGTTCACCAAACAAGCATATTTTATTCCATGCAAGAAAACCTTAACTGCATCTCAAGCTGCTCAACTGTTTTTTAAAACTATTTTCACTAACCATAGTTTACCAAAAGTCATTATTTCTGATCGTGATTCTAGATTCTGCAATAATTTTTGGATTACTTTGTTTGCTAACTTAGGAACAAAGATTGATTTTTCATATGCATTTCATTCTAAAACAAATGGTCAAACAGAAGCTACTAACAGTACTATTTTAGATCTTTTGCGTGCTTATACCATTTCAAAACCACATACATGGGATACATATCTACATTTACCTCAGTTTGCATATAATAACACACCACATCAACTACAAAGAAAGCACCATTTGAAATTATCTATGGATATCGATTGCCTACACCTATTACATTTTGCTAATATGTATGCTACTATTACAGCTGATGATTTTGCTAATATGCATGCTACTATTTTTGATGAAGTTAAAGATATGATTCAAATTGCTTATGATTTTGCTAATATGCATGCTACTATTTTTGATGAAGTTAAAGATATGATTGCCAAAGCCTAGCAATCATACACAAAACAAGCAAACAAGAAAAGACAGGCTATGAATTTTCAAGTTGATGATTATGTTTGGTTACGAATTGAAAAACGCGGATTACAAAGTGTAGATAAACACCCCGTTGTCAAATTAGCACCTAGATTTTATGGACCATTCAAGATCATACACAAAATCAATAATAATGCATTTAAACTAGAATTACCACGACATTGGAAAATCCACAACACCTTCCATATCAGTTTATTATGACCTTTTAGAGGACAACTATGTGTATAGCCTGTCTATGAAAACCCTCCTTTGCTAGATGATGCAACTGAAATCCTTGAGCCTGAAACTATTATAGATACTGACTTTATGACTACTAGGACTGGCCGTAGATATTCCAAATATTTGGTCAAGTTTAAAAACCATCATGTTGAAGAGGCCCAATGGATGCACGCTAGAGACCTAAGTGCTTTCCCCATATTGTTAGCTCCACATTGAGCTAATAGCAATTGAGGACAATTGCTATCCCACCCTGGGGGTATGATGCCAGGCGCCATATTCCACGGTGGATTCTGTGAGGTTTTGTGGTGGATTCTATAAAATTTTATTACCGGGGCTCATACACAAGGTGGATTCTTTGTGCGAGAAGTCGATGGGGACGTCTATCCTTTTCGGGCGTTTTGTTAATTCAATGTGTAAGTGGGTGATTCCATAGCGGGTGATTTCATAAAATACATATTCAAATTAATAAACTTTTATGAGTTTAGAGTGCGCACTCGTAATAAATTAAGGTTAGCATTGATGTCTAACCAAATTATTTTTGTAGTTGAGGACTGCTAGGTATTCACTTTTGTCAGTTTAATTATATTATTTTTCTAACAATTGTGAATGCTTCAGTTGATGTGTAGAGCTAGCAATGGTGGCACTGGGAAGCATTGGAGGATAGCGTGTATTCAAATTATCATCAATTTTTGATGGGCACGTATCTTAGGCACGGCGTCCATATTTTGACGCACTTATTTATCAAAGCGCTTGATATTTATTTATTACTTTTGTATGCGCATAGACGCATGATTTAAATATTTGTATTGGACATTGTATTTGGGTACTGCGTGACTTCTTGGGTGCCCAATAGCTTTAATTCTTTAGTGGCACAAAAGCAAACACAAAAGCTAAAGCATGTTATTTGTAAATTGGGCTATTTTTTGAGGAGATTGCACCCAATTAGTCTCTTGCTTCATGTCGTGCAAGCTTCTCCATTCGTTTTTTGTGCAAAAAGTAGATTTCTTTTGTTCTTGGGGACCTTCTAATGCTCACTACGCGTGCATGCGGCGTCTGATCTGTGCACCATGAAGTTAATGTACACAACATTGCACGATTGTTTATACAAATAGCATATCCGTTATTAGGGCTATAGAGACATTTTGAGTCGTCTCCTTGAGGACAAAACCCATGTTCCTCAATGTCCTTGAGTCTTCAAGATGGAATCCTTCATGTGAGCTTGTTTATCCATGCATCGTGCCCTATCAAGAATATGCTTTGGAAGAGAATTTCGTGCCCAAACACTCATGTAGTTTGTAAATTCAAATCCATGCTATGCAAACAATCGAGCTATGCTCTGCAAAAATTTATGAATGCATTGAGAAATTTGTGCCTAGCCTAACTACATGAGCTTGTGCATCATGCACAAAAGAAAAATACAATGGAAAGTCATAATGATGCTGACTTAAGAGTTCAAAATCTTGGTAGAAAAATCCGCCCTCAGGTTTGCAATGGTAGCTGTGTAGCGTCATGACATCCACCCCCTCCAAACCTGCACACCCTCCGGATGGGCCACAACTACCCATCCTCATCACCGCCAAGCTCAATAGTCAATGTAATCTCACCATCTTCTACAAAAGCATCTTCAATGTCCACATCTTCATCTGCATCATCTCTTGGCTCAAGCCCATTATAAATCGCATCATCCATCTCCTCGAATGCATAGGATGCATCATCTCATCTCTTAAATAGTTTGATTCTCTTCCCTGCAATCAGAATCCGCAAGGCCATACCATCAAGTTCTACTTAAGAATATGTAGCATTATCATGGACATGCTACACTAATTAGGGCCCAAACCATCGTCTGGAAACCTTGCAGATAGCACTATACTGGTTGTCTAGACTACTGTCATAGGCCAACACCCAATCTCCCTCTTTTATCTCTTTAGGCCTCAATCTTTGTCTGCTATCATAGTAGTGTTTGTTGCAAATTCTAGCCTCTTTTAGCGTTAGAATTGCTTTCTCAATATCTTCAGGTCTTCTTTCCAACTGATAAATACGAAGAGACAAAAGATCTTCCATAGTCATCTCTTCTTGTTGACACAGTATAGCACTCCAAGTAAGTGTGCAAGTCTTTGTAGGCATGACTGACTTCTATCCATACATTAACTCAGCTGGCATATATCCTATAGTCACACTGTGAGTAGTGCGATCAACCCATAAATCATAAGGCAACAACCTAGGCCACTCTTGTACCCATCCACCACATGCTTTAGCCAAGGCCAAGGCGAGAGAAAAACTCTCTAGCCTCATTATCATCCAACTCACCTTTGTTTGCAGTAACTTTTCCAATACATCCGTACCTGCAAAAAAATCATCAAATAGGAATTTACAAACCACTCAAGTAGACTTTGTTCGTGATGCTCTTCCTTCCACTTGATTTGTGAGATATTCTCGTGCCAAAACAATATAGTGCATTGTAATATTCCCACCCGTGAATATTGACTTCCCGCACACGATGTAAACCTTGTGCAAAGGTTATCTCTCGTATTGAAATTATCGGCGGTGTAATGTGTGACCTGCACGCGAGAAATGGGGTCCTCCGTATTGGTAAATCAAACCCGAAAGTTTGAAACCGCAAGTCTCACATAAACACCCTCTTGGAAGGGGCAAATTGAATATTCAAGGCAAATTTTTTTATTTTTATCCCTTTTTCCCCAGCCGATGCATGACTGGAGAAAAGGGAGTGTGGGAGAATGGGTTAAGGAAGAGTCGTGGGCTGCATGGGAGGGGGGGAAACCCATGCAGTGGCCACATGGTGGAGGCCTTCTCTCCCCCCCCTTTGCCTATATATACTCCCTCTAAGGGAGAAGAGGGAGAGGGAGAGGAAACGGACGCTGCTGCCATCGCCGTAGACCAGAGCGGCGCGGAAATAGAAGGGAGGGAGTCGCTGTCCGCTAGGGAGCCGCCATCAGGGTGCCGCCGCCTCGCAGGAAACCACCAGGCTGCCGCCCGTCCTCGCCTCGACCACACCTTTTCCTCCAAATCATTGGGACCCCCCCCCCCCCTCGACGTTGCTGCAGACTCCCAGAAGCTTCTTTAAGAAGCTTCTAAGGGAAGGCCATAAGCCTTGGTCCTATGCGGGCTTCTCAGCCTTAAAACCGGGCCTTCCATACTCCCAAAAACCCGTGAGGCCGGTACTCTCAAGGGTCCGCACTAGGGAAGGGATTTCCGGCGTACGATTTTGAAGCAGCTCGCAAAATTGAAGAAGACTCATCAAACGTGTAAGGGTAAAGGCAAACCGGAAGTCCGTAAGCACGCTAACGATGGCTCCCAAGAAGTTGCAAGGCGCGCCTGCGGGAGGTTCATCTCCTAGCATTCAAGTGGACATCTCCCCGAGCCCACAGACCCAGGTTTTTATGATTTTTGATTCTACGCAAAAGTAATGCATTAGGTATGATAACTCTCACGGAATAGAAAGCACCTATGCATGTTCAAATTTACCAAGCCGAATTAAAAGGAAATTGAGGAAAATTTGTCTATTTGATCGATTACTAGAATTATCTCATGACATGAAATGGAGTTATTAATATTTTCAATATGATGAACGTGAGTTGTCTATCCATCTTACGACCTTAGTATTATGTTGCCTTATCATGCATTTCAAAGGACGAGCCTAGAACACCTACCGCCTATCATTATAAGGCTGAAGTTATTAAGTGTATTTTTGACTAGACATGGAAAGAATAAGCTTATGTCGCAATTTAGGAAAAATCTTTATTGTAATGGTTCATGGGGGAAAAGTTGTTAACACCCGTAGGAGGTTATCCGAAAAGTAATGGTGGTGTATCAAAAATGAATCTATGGATTGGCATGTGGCATGTGCTTGCAAGAAAGAATATACCAACACTAACTCTACAATAATATCATTTAACTACGTTGTAGTTATGAAAGGGTTGCATGTTGCACTTTCATCGTGCATAAAATTCATTCATCAGGTGTTGCATTTGGGAAAGTTTGCAGGATTTAAACAAAGCATGAGATTCTAAAGTGTAGATAACAAGGTAGTAGACATGATTATTTGAAGTAAGTCCTAGTAGGTCCTAAGAAAGTTGGTATCCAGCTTATCATGTATTTTTACTTTACCAATGAAAGATAGAGTGAGTTGCATGTTTACATGTATGGTGATAGTCGAAACTATTTTTCTTCTTTAGATCTAGTTATTATCTCTAGGGAAGGATTCATCCTTGTCGCGAGACAAGCATAGTGAATTACCCAAATCACCTAGCCGCAAGGGATTCGTATGGCATGGTTCAGTCAACACGATAGATACCCCAAACACTAACTAGGTATTAGCACATTAAGGATTCGGCCAAGTTTTCCAATTTTCGCTAAGTCGAAACCTTCATGCCCAATGGCCCTAACCACATTCCCGAAATGTTGAAGTCAATTGGGTGCTCATGCAAACAATAATCTAGGGTTCCTACCCTAAGGACCAATCGTTCAAAATGATGAAACTCGAATTGAGTTGGAACCCTAGGACTAAAGATTTTCGATCTAGTGAAATTAGGGATGGGTTGGGTAAAAAGACACCCTAAACCCTGCTTCTCGTCTGAAGATAATTCCGTGACCAGAAAACGCCATTCAATAGGTGAAATGATCTCTTGGAATGGAGGCGACACTTGTGCAACAAGTTGCAACGTTGCATAGCCTTGTGGTTTGATCGCAAGGAAGTTTTGCCATTCCTTGGAATGAGGTTGGCAAGTTCTTACGCAAGTTTAACTTGCAAGGGGATGGTTAGTCATCCTGTTACATCGCCCTCATTAGGGAAAATTTGCAAAGTTAAGGGAAGTTAAGTAATTGCTCGGACGCAAATGATTAATCAATAAATTAAAGCGACATGACCGCCGGGATTTACTATTAATAAAACCTAAGGTATTGGTTAAGTTGGGTTAACAGGGTATGACCCTAACCCAAGGACGATAGGAATCTTGCCAAGTTGCAATTGATTCCGGATCGAATGCGGGATGCATTCGGAGAGAAGGATTCACTCCTTAACAGTTTGCCAACTAAACGACCACTGGAATTGATTGTGCTTGTAACAGTTTAGAAAGCACTGTTCGCATTGTTTGTTCAAGGAACTAAAGGATGAAAGATATATAAATGCTTTAGGTTGAAGACCTGAAGGGAGTGGCAGCTCAGTTACCCCCGACTGCCTGCCTGACCCTAACCAAGGGGGTTGTTGACCGCGCCGGGAACGTGGACCGAACCCGCTGCGAGAGGTCTTTCCGTTGAGCTCTACTTGGAGCAGGAGGATGCTTGGGTGCCAGGGGGGCTCTGGCCGTAAATCCCTCGCCTTCCGGGTCCTGCACAAGAGGCTAACGTGATCGGGATTGGATCTCGAGGCCCGCATACTAGTCTACAGGCAGAAACTTGGAATAGTGATCCCTAGCGGATCACTGATAGCCTTCGAGCGGATTATGAACAAGCCTACGGGCGGAATCCTCTGTATTTCAAAGATAAAATGATGATATGATAATAAAGAAGTTGTTTGATATTGTTTTTCTATGTCATGTGATAAGATTACGTGAAGGAACCAGTGCTTAACAGGGCTAATCAAAGAAGCTGTTTGTTATATGTCAAATTAATGTGTTAGGTAATTACATAACTAAAACAAACCGAGGAAAGTGCGGAGGATGGACCATGGGTCCGTCCTATGGATGGGTGGTCCCGGTTAGCGGGGAACTTTTCTCAAAAACCTTGAAACAACCGGATGATCATCATCATCAAAACAAATAACGGAAACGATGACCTAGAGGTACATCCTACCCGATTTACGCTGTTTTAGGGGAACGGAATGGGACTAAGCCTTATGGCAGAGAGGTTGAGCCTTGCATCCCTCTCGTTTCCCATTCTCCTTGAACCAAGTGCAGCGTGAATCCGCTTCGGACCTGGTGTTCCTGCGTAAAGTAGTTCGCTCGGGTCTGACGCTAGTTGCTGTTAGCTAATGACCAAACAGGGAAACCCTAATTCCGGTCGATCCTAAGTGGGAAACGGCCAGGATACTTCCGCTACGTGGTAGACGCGGAAAGAACTAGATTGCAAAACCCGTAACATTCCAAGGGAGTGCCGGGCGGAGTTTTCTAGACATTCTTCCCGATGGACTACTAAGACATGTCCTAGATGATTCTAGTGGACACGTTACATGCATCTACCATAAACCAACGGCATAGTAATCTGATGCCAGGAGGCATATTCCATGGTGGATTCTGTGAGGTTTTGCGGTGGATTCCGTAAAATTTTATTACCGAGGCTCATACACAAGGTGAATTATTTGGGCAAAAAGTCGATGGGGACGCCTATCCTTTTTAGACATCTTGTTAATTTAATGTGCACATGGGTGATTTCATAGCGGGTGATTCCACAAAATACATATTTAAATTAATAGATGTTTATGAGTTTAGAGTGCACACTTGTAATAAATTAAGGTTAGGATTGAGTTCTAACCAATTTATTTATTTTGTAGCTGAAGACTACTAGGTATTCACTTTTGTCGGTTTAATTTTATTATTTTTCTAACAATTGTGAATGCTTTAGTTGATGTGTAGAGCAAGTAGCGGTGGCATTAGAAAGCATTGAAAAATAATGTGTATTCAAATTATTATCAATTTTTGATGGGCACGCATCTTAAGCATGGTGTCAATATTTTGACACGCTTATTTATTAAAGCGCTTGACATTTATTTATTATTTTTGTATGTGCATGGGTACACGATGTAAATATTTGTACTGGACATTGTATTTGGGTACTGCCTGACTCCTTGGACGCCCAATAGATATAATTCTTTAGTCGCACAAAAGCAAACACAAAAGCTAAAGCATGCTAATTGTAAATTGGGCTATTTTTGAGCTTGGAGATCAATAATATATCAAATATATGTTTTGTGGAGCGCTCACACAAGGCATGGGAGGAAATTGTATCCAATTAGTCTCTTACTTCATGTCGTACAATCTTTCTTCCTTGTTTTTTGTGCAAAAGTAGAGTTCTTTTGTTCTTAGGGATCTTCTGGCACTCACTACACACGCATATGGTGTCTAATCTATGCACCAATGGTATCAGAGCAAAGCTGAGGTCAAGAGCTTCCAATCACTTACCATCTCGCACAAAGGCAAAGCTCCTGGAACGATCGAGCTCTATAGTGAGTCTCATGGCAAATGGTCAATACCAGCGTGTTCCTGGCACTCAAGAACCCCTTGCTGTACACTCAGATCACGAGGGACCGGTCTCTACAGGTAGAGGACCATGCGAAAAGATCCTACATCAAGTCATTGATTTCTTCTGATCAGATAATAAAATTTCTATCCATAGCCATTAAAGCTTGGAGAATAAGCTAGAAAGCTTTAAGGTAAGATTTTAAAAAAGCTTCAACCATCATTTTTTTCCGTCGGCGGTGGCAGTATGTACTGCACGTCACCGAAACGGACTTCAATGTCCTCTTGTCCCCTAAGAAAAGCACGATTAATTTAAAAAAAACTAAAGCCTAGAACCCCAAAGGTTCTAAAGTTTCCAAGATTCAACTTCAATTATCTACCATAGCGACAGTTCCTATTCGATTATACTCGAACCTGCTTACAATTCTCTAGAAGCCCCTGTTCACACCTGTGGACTGATAGAACCAGATTCCAGTGAACAATTGGCAACACTCAGTCTATACACAAGATTATCTTCTTGGAAAATGATCGTGATATCAAATTTTGCGATCGTAAAAGAGAGATACTACAAAAATCAAAATTTTTTAAAAATATAAGCCTTGTAAACCCGACTTTGAGCTACGCTCATCCCACTAATAAGGTTTCGAGTGTGTGAGGTCTTTTGGAAATTTGTAGGATTTTTTATCAAACCATGGAAGATTTTATGGCTGAAGGTGACCTACTCGAACCAACGATGGAGCAAAAACAAGATTTGATTATGATGCAGCTTCAAGAGAAACGAAGAGCACGACAAACCTTGCAAGCTCAATTGGCCAATCTGCAACTATCTACCGCCGACCAAGATGGATCGCAACTTGAAGATCTTATACAACGTACGATCGATGCAACACTTGAAGTGCAATCTATTTGGAAAGAAACAAAGATAAGTAAAATAAACTTCAAATTTCATACTTTCAATGGATCACGTGATGGAAAGACTCTTGCTTTTATCAGTCAATTTGATGATTATTTCCATGAAGAATCATATGCTAAGAAAGACAAAATTAAATGTGTCACTAACCATCTAGTTGACTGAGCATCCCTATGGTGGACTGTTGTCCGCAAAAGCGTTGATTATCCCACTACTTGGGAGATTTTCCAAAAGAAAATTTTGTAGAATATCCTTCCACCCCAATTCCACGAAAACGCAATCAAACAATGGGATCTTCTACAACAAAGGGATCATGAGCCTGTTTTACAATATACTAAGCATTTTTGGAACGCTTTATTGCAACTATGAATGCTCGAAGATGTACCTGAAGGAACCCATAAACGCAAGTTTATGTCTGGCTTACTTGGACATTTTTATGCGGAGGTCAATATGTTCAAGCCAACAACTCTCGAAGATGCAATTTCCTTGGCCCATGACAGTGAAGACAAAATTCGAGGACGAGATAAGCCACCACAACAATTTCAAACTAATGGTAACTTTGGTTCCAAACAATTCAATTCAAATTTTCAAAGATTCAATCAAAGTCGTTTTCTTCCATCTTCATTGCGTAAATCTTGGACACGACCACCTACCTTGCCATCAAACACAAATTCAAACCCTAAGCCATCTCTCCAATCAAATCCCAACATTCCTAAACTTCATGCCATTATCAATAATGTATCCAAAGAAAAACCCATAGTTTGTTACAAATGTCATCAACCTAGACATCTAGCGGCCAATTGTCTATTCAAAAAGCCAATTGTTCATATCAATTATTTGGGAGCAATAGAAGATGAAGAACGTGAAGAGATGCCGGATTTTATGGAAGACGATGATGATATTGGTACTACTTCTGATACTTTGCTAGGTATGCCAAATCCCCATTCCTTATTAACAATGAAATGTCTTGTACATGGTAAAGAAAAGACTATATTAGATGATGATGGGAGCACACACGACTTTATTTCTGAAAATTTGGTCAAAGAATTGAACTTACATATTGTTTCTACACATTATCGCATCAAGGCTGCATTCCTAGGTACGAGATATAATGGAACAAAAGAAGTGCATGATTTAGAAATTAAAATTGGTGATTATACTGAATGAAGAAATTTCTTAGTTGTGCCTTTGCAGTCTAGTGACATTATCTTAAGAATGCCTTGATGACATCAATACAATCCTGATATAGATTATTCTACGCATTCAATGAAAATCCATTCTCAAGGAAACCAAATCACATTGCATGGTATGCACACTCTCAATAATTTTCCATTGCTTACTCATACTCAGTCTAAACATGCATTACGGAAAGGTAGAAAATCCTATTTAATATGGGTGAATGAAATTAAAGCTAAAGAAAACTAGATGCATTCTAGGCATACACAATTTCGTTCCCAATTCCAAGATTGTTTTGGTGCTGATTTACCACATGGATTACCACCTGTACGTCCTGAAGATCATAAGATAGATTTAATTCTTGGATCACAACCACCATGTAAAGCACCATATAGACATAACCAGATTGAATAGAAAGAAATTCAAACCCAAATTGAAGAATTGCTAACCCGAGGACTAATTAGACCTAGTAGTTCTTTATTTGGTGCACCTGTCTTATCAGTGAAGAAGAAAAACAATACCTATCGCATGTGCATTGATTATCGTGCCCTAATTAAAATTACTATTAAGAATAGATATCCAATTTCTAAAGTAGATGATCTTATGGACAAGCTACAAGGATCTGCCATATTCAACAAGATAGATCTTAAATCTAGATAACATCAAGTAAGATTGGACAAATCTGATATATTCAAAATTGCATTTAGAACACAATTTGGACACTATGAATTCCTGGTTATGCCTTTCAGTTTAACTAATGCACCAGCCACATTCACTCGCATGATGAATCACATATTTTTAAAGCATCAGCATTGTGTCATTGTTTTCTTTGATGACATATTGGTTTTCAGTAAAAATGAGAATGAACATTATGAACATTTGTCTTTGGTTTTGAAATTATTAAAAGACAATCAATTATGTGCCAATCCAGAAAAGAGTGAATTTTTTCAAACAGAAATTGAATATCTAGGACATATTTTTTCATCTAAAGGTATTAAAGTCGACCCTAAAAAGATAGAAGCAATTTTAAATTGACCGATACCCTTGGGGGGTTCATTTTATATATATTCTCTATATAACGTGCATTCATGGCCTATTTATAGATATCATAATCTGTGAATTTTTCTTGAATAAAACACAACCCTTTTCTATTCAATCTGTAAGTAAACCCTTTCTATAATACCCTTCTGTATGTTAAAAATGTATAAAAATGGTGTTTTAAAAACCCCTTATTTTGAACTCACGTTATATATACATATTTTCTGAGTGATCCCCCTGAGCCGATACCCAAAAATGTGCATGAATTACGTTCTTTCCTAGATCCTGCTAGCTTTTACAGAAAATTTGTGAGGAATTTCTCATTGCTTGCATTACCTTTGACAAAACTATTAAAGAAAGGCATTGTGTATAATTGGTTTGAAAATCAACAAAAGTCCTTTGATTTGCTGAAACATGCTTTAACTCATGCTCATGTATTACAATTACCTGACTTCAATAGATCATTTTTCTTAGTAGTTACTGATGCTAGTGGATCTGGAATAGGAGCATCCTTATGCAAGATTCTCATCCCATAGCCCACTCTAGCTGCAAACTCAAACCCACTGAACTTAAGTATTCTACCTATGACAAGGAATTGCTAGTTGTAGTACAAGCTTTACGTCAATGGAAACATTATTTAATGGGATCTGAATTCATGATCAAAATTGACCAGCAAAGCATTAGACATCTCCTTAGTCAACCATAAATATCTGACCAACACATTAAATGGGCTACTTTTATTCAAAGTTTTCATCCACTTATAGAATATCAACCTGGAAAAGAGAATGTTTTTTTCGATGCTCTAAGTAGAAGACCGACTATTCACAATATTTCTGTGATATCATTTCATTCTCTTATTCCTATGAAATATACTTATGACCAAGATCTTACTTTTCAAGCTGACTGGAATAAACTAGTTGCAAATAATTGGATTCCTATTGACTCATTGTATTACACTAATGGATTTATGTTTTATGAAAAAATATTGTGTGACTGTTCCATTTCGATCATTTGTTTTGCATGAAATTCATTGTCCCCCATACCAAGGTCATAGAGGAATTATATCTACTTTGCATACACTAATTGAAGATTTTTATTGGCCATACATGGACATTGATGTATCTAATTTTGTATTTGAATGCCTAATTTGTCAAAGAGTTAAAAGACACCATGGTAAACAATATGATTTACTAATGCCCTTTTCCATTCCAGCACGACCATGGAAACAGATTTCAATGAATTTTATCACTCGTTTACCTAATACTAAAGCTAATCATGATATGATTTGGACTATTGTAGATAGATTTAGCAAACAAGCATATTTTATTCCATGCAAGAAAACCTTAATTGCATCTCAAACTGCTCAACTGTTGTTGAAAACTATTTTCACTAGCCATGGTTTGCCAAAAGTTATTATTTCTGATCATGATTCTAGATTCTGCAATAATTTTTGGATTACTTTGTTTGCTAACTTAGGAACAAAGATTGATTTTTCATATGCATTTCATTCTGAAACAAATGGTCAAACAGAAGCTACTAATAGTACCATTTTAGATCTTTTGCATGCATACACAATTTCAAAACCGCAAACATGGGACACATATTTACATTTACTTCAGCTTGCATATAATAACACACCACATACAACTACATAGAAAGCACCATTTGAAATTATTTATGGATATTGATTGCCTACACCTGTTACATCATTGTCAAACAAAGTTCAAACTGCTGATGATATTACTAACATGCATGCTACTATTTTTGATGAAGTTAAAGATATGATTGCTAAAGCCCAGCAATTATACATAAAACAAGCTAACAAGAAAAGAAAAGCTATGAGTTTTAAAGTTGATGATTATGTTTGGTTACGAATTGAAACGCGAAGATTACAAAGTGTTGACAAACACCCCGTTGTAAAATTAGCGCCTAGATTTCATGGACCATTCAAGATCATTCACAAAATCAATGACAATGCATTTAAACTAGAATTACCACAACACTGGAAAATCCACAACTTCTTTCATATCAGTTTGTTATGACCTTTTAGAGGACAACTACCTCTACACCCTATCTATGAAACCCTCCTTTGCTAGAAGAAGAAACTGAAATTCTTGAGCTTGAAACTATTCTAGATACTGCTATCCAACATCGAGTCTTCCACAGATTTGAAAAAGGTACTTGAAGATAGAATTCTTAATTGCAAGATTGAATTTACACTTGGAGAATTTTTGAGGATTTCCAGGAGAGAGTTCCATGATGTTATTATTGACATCATAAAAAGAAAGTGCCAAATTATTGAAGAACCATCGCAAGATATGATCCATCGAGAGGTTTTAGCTGTTGCAGAGGCTATTCTCTATGGATTACAGATTGAGGAGGTTAATTCTTAAGAAGAGATCAATGAGGAAACTACAGAAGGATCTCTATGTATGCAGACTAAAAAGTCTCTTCATCCTTTACTTCAGCCCGTGTAGTATGATGAGAGTGAAGATGCACCTAGATTGGTGTCTCGAAGCCATTTTTCTCGAAGTCACTGGGCTCGTGCGACTACGGAAACTATCGTCAAGCTTGGTGAGACTGAGACTCCTTGTGTTGCACTTTTGGATCATGATTTTGAGATTAATATAATTGTGCGAGGATTATATGATACCAGTAGATGGTCAATTGATGTTGATCATGGTTGGCGTATATGTGCAACTAACAACACTACAGGGGATTTATATGCTACTTCCCCAATTCTTAAGATTTCCATTGGAGATGTGGGTGAGTCCTATCATTTCTTTGTACAAAACTCTTGTTCTTATCCTATTATTTTGGGATAGCCATTTATTGCTGAGGCTCGGATGGAGACTAAGGTTCTGGATGATGGATTTGCCTATGCACGGATCCGAAGCAAGGATGGGAAGAGAGTTGTTCAGTTCATGATTATTTGTATTAATCATCAGCGGAATAAATATTCCTTGAGGGATTTCCCTCTTCTAGCAGGAGAGCCGGATTTTTGCTAGGTACCACTGTCTTGTGAGACGATGGTGGTACAAGTCAGGGGAAGCTCTCGCCTCCTGGCAGCAGTAGTTTTTCCTCATGTGTTTATGGTGTATCCACTGAAAGTACTTTGTATTTTTAACATATTTCCAATCTGCCTAGAGTTCCCAAGCAATATGTGAAAAGAAAACAAAAAGAATTAATAATTGCATGTGTTTTGTAGAAAGAAGACTGGATAGATGGTCTCTATAATGGCCTTTCATGCTCAAATACCATGGAAGAACTTTTGGTTTTGCTAAAGCTAATAATCTGTAGGTGTCATATGTCTTACAGGTTCATTCTCTGGTGATGTATTGTGAGATTGCTGATTTCATTCTTCAAAATAATTTGGGTAATGAGGATTCAAAAAGATTTCCTTGCTGACATATTTCAGCAAAAAGATTTGGG
The DNA here is from genome assembly GCF_053477565.2 of Lygodium microphyllum. NCBI lineage: Eukaryota > Viridiplantae > Streptophyta > Polypodiopsida > Schizaeales > Lygodiaceae > Lygodium > Lygodium microphyllum. The sequence goes on along the minus strand of NC_141136.1, from coordinate 145,265,219 downwards.
TGTTGCTGTTTATACATAGCAAAATTTGTGCTTACTAGGGTTTTCTCATCATGAGGTGAAATCTGTAGGTTGTAGCAATGAAGCTAGAGTTCAAACAAAATATAAGATAGTTGACAATAAGGTTCAACTAGTTGTAGGATCTCTACCTTCGGATAGTGATGAGTGTTGAGATATCGAGCTCCACTCGTGATATGCCAGGGTGACCGTTGTGCATTTATGTCACCGACTTGTTCAGTTGCAGATGCGGTTGGTACACCGCCCATGAATAATAGCTACATGATAGCTATCCTTATCTACTCTAGTTCATGGCTCAGTTAGTATGCCACCTTAGTTAGTTGAGTTTGGTTTGAGACCCATATATAGGATTCTTCTATTTCTTTGTAAGTGAGTTCTTTTGGCTTACACAACTAAGAAGAGGAAAACTGTTTTCAGCCTCCACCTCTGTGTGTATTCCCCCATTGTGCAAGCAAGAAAGCTACAAGTGAGACTCCTTCCTTCTCTCCCACAATCTTGACAATGAGATGATTAGAAGAGCTGCTATGCAACCTCCTTTGCGAGATCCTGTAGTAGGTATTGGACATAAGTTTTCAACTGAGACAGTAAAAGAGATGAAGATTGGAACCGAAGGTTTTCTACTTCCTAAAGAGGTAAGATGTTTTGAAGAGATGCTATGTAGACATGAAAAAGATTTTGCTTTCTTTCCACATGAGATTGGATACATTGATCCCAGGGTTGTGACACCTATGGGTATTTTTACCATTTTGCATGTCCTTTGGAATCTACAGCCTATTCTTGTGCCAAGGGCTCACTTTTCCAACTGGTAGAGCTCTTGAAGGAGAGGATCAAGATGGGAAGTCTAGAACCATCTTCAGCTCCATATTCCAACAGGTGGTTCACTATTCCTAAGAAGAATGGGACACTCAGATTCATACATGACCTACAGCCACTAAACAAGGTCACTATTTGAAATGTTGGTAATGGACCAATTGTGGATGATTTTGCTGAAGCTTTTACTGGACATCCTATCTATTCTCGTGGTGATCTTTATTCGGGATATGATCAGTTCTAGCTTGCCCTTGAGAGCAGAGATTTGACTACGATGAAGACACCTCTAGGCATTGTCCGAATTTGTATGGTTCCACAAGGAGCTACTAATTCGGTTACTCATATGATGAATGGAATGAACAAGGTTCTACGAGATTTTATCCCCAAGCTTACTATGCCTTTCATTGATGACTTACCTATCAAGGGTTGTTTGGAAGAAGGTAAAGATGATTCTTTAGATGATCATGGATGTAGATTCTTTGTGACTTCACATATTAAAGATGTTGAGAATATTCTTTGCAGACTAGAAGAAGTGAATTTGACCTTGTTAGGGTTGAAGTCTATTTTTGGTGTTAGAGAAGTTTTTATTGTTGGTCATATTTGTGGATATTATGGTAGGAAGCCTTGTTCTGCAAAGGTTGATGCCATAGAAAAAATTGTGGAAACTTGTTCCTCTACTTCAAAGGTTCGCAGGTTTCTTAGAGCTTGTGTGTTTTATCTTATTTGGATTCCTCACTTTGCTCATGTTGCAGATGATCTTTATCAGCTCTTGAGAAAAGGGCAACATTTTTCTTGGGAGGTGAGACATACTAAAACCATGCACTAATTGAAGAAATTATTCAAAGCTGCTCCAACTCTTCGAAAGGCAGATTATGAGTGTGGAAGACCTATTGTGCTTACTATTGGTACTAGTCCTATTGGCATTGGATGGGCTGTTGGCCAAGATGATGCAGATGGGAATAGGTATGCTATTCGGTTTGGGAAGAAAGTCCTAAACGAGTGACAATGAAGGTATCCAAAAATTAAGACAGAGATCTAGGGAGTTGTCATGGCTCTCATGAATGACAGAGAATATTTCATTGGAGCTACTATGGTGGTTGAGACTAATTGTTTGCCTCTTTTAGATATGATCATGAGTTGTTCTACTCTAGATATTGCCATGCTTAGATGGATTGGGTACATAAAATCCATGAATCCTGAGTTCAAGCATATAGTAGGTAAAGACAATCCAGTAGCTGATATGCTTTCACGAGCAAGGTATGATAATATGGATTTTTATTGCATTGATGATGATGATGATGATGGGTCTGATCTTTTAGCAATACATGATGATCATTTTGTCATATGTCTACTTTGGAAAGCTTTGATGAGTCTTTGTGTATAGGAGAGTATTTGGAGATTGGATGTTATTTGAGCACAATGTCTAAACGGGATTGATGGATTGATGGGAATTTCAAGACAAATCGAAGAAAAGCTTATGGTTTCTTCTTGCGAAGTGGGCTACTTTGGAAGCATCCACGAAAGTGAGGAGGACAGCCAAAGAGAGTTGTTTGTGATAGAGCTTCACAGGTGCGTGTTATAAAAGAACACCATGAAAGTCTTTGGGTTGGGCATCGAGCTATTTGGGTGACCTATGAGAAGATCAAAGAACGTTATTGGTGGAAAGGAATGTATAAAGATATCTTACAATTTGTTGAGACATGCCCTGGTTGTCAGTTGTTTTCTTCAGTGAGGCATAGAGATGAGCTTCATCCTACCTACCTACTATGTATTCATTATAAGTGGGTTCTTAATTTGATTATAGTGCACAGATTGGACGCCATATGCATGCACGTAGTGAGTGCCGGAAGGTCCCCAAGAACAAAAGAACTCTACTTTTGCAGAAAAAACAAGGAAGAAAGCTTACACGATATGAAGCAAGAGACTAATTGGGTACAATTTTCCCTCATGCCTTGTGTGAGTGCTCCACAAAGCATGTATTTGATATATTATTGATCTCCAAGCTCAAAAATAGCCCAATTTACAATTAGCACGCTTTATCTTTTGTGTTTGCTTTTGTGCCACTAAAGAATTAAAGCTATTGGGCACCCAAGGAGTCGGGCGGTACCCAAATACAATGTCCAATACAAATATTTAAATTGTGTGCCCATGCACATACAAAAATAATAAATAAACATCAAGAACTTTAATAAATAAGCGCGTCAAAATATTGGCACCATGCCTAAGATGCGCACCCATCAAAAATTGATAATAATTTGAATACACGCTATTCTCGAATGCTTCCCAATGCCACCACTGCTTGCTCTACACATCAACTGAAGCATTCACAATTGTTAGAAAAATAATAAAATTAAACCAACAAAAGTGAATACCTAGTAGTCTTTAGCTACAAAATAAATAAATTGGTTAGAACTCAAGCCATGCTCTGCTCAAGCCCTAAAGAACAAGGCTGAAAAACTAGCTCACTCCTCCTAGTTGCTTTCTTTTATCCTTCTAGTTTATCATTGTCTCTTTTGCGCTTTTCTTTAACAAGTTCTTGAAATCCTTGAGATTTTGCAATATAAGCATAGACAGAGAAGACATCTACATGATCATTCCATCCGATTCCTTTTCTAATTGCATCTCCTATGAATGAAAGTTCAGATAAAGAAGCTTTATCTTTCTTTTTTGCATGTAGTGCATAGGACCGTAAAAGAGACTTATCTTTTGGTAAGTGCTCTAATTGAAGACCATAGGCTGCAGCTTCTCTTGCCGCCTCTTGCTTTACATAAGAGGAACATAAAAGAGTTTCTTCCAATAATTTCTTCATACCTCCTCTACTGAAATTTGTTTTGAGAGATTGCTCTAAGTCTCTAAAACATATCATCCTATCCTTCAATACCACCAAATTCAATATTTTCACCTCTTCGAAGTCTTGACAATCTTTGCGCTCATGGTCTGGAGTGTCACACCATATGCATCGATGAACACGATCATTTCTGGAAGAATTCATAGGAGTGGAAGAAGAGGGAACATAAATTGGAGCTGGGTTAAGTGGATGTTGATCTCTTTTGGCCATCTTTATGTGAAGATCCTTTAGGTTCTTTGAAATTTCTTCCACCATGTCTTCGATAGTTGGTTTGGTAGATGGCCTAATAACTGCCACAGGAATAGCCATAGGCATAGCCATAGAAGTAGGCATAGACTTGGGATGGGAGGTAGAAGAAGTGGAAAGAGCAATAGGAGAAGCAGGAGAAGTGGAGGTAGGAGTAGAGATCGTTAGGGGAGTTTGCATACTGTTTTGTAGGCAAGCCTTCCATCTTTGCCTCTTCATTAATGTGGAGACCGCATCAACAATATCTCCTTCCACGTGGGCTTCTGTCATATCCAGAAGCCTTGGAAGCTTCTTGGAAGCTTCCAAGGTTGGGCCTCCTAGGAAGCCCCCCTTTCTATAGCTCCTTAAGACTACCCCCCCCCCCCCCCGAGTTTAATCCCTCTAAAGCCATCCCCCCCCCCCGGTTTTAAATTCCCCTAGGATTTTAAATTCCCTTTTCCCCTTAAGCCCCTCCCTTGACATTGGGAACCTACACCCCCCGTGTTTTATTCCCCTAAACCTTATCACCCCCTTATAGCCCTTTTAACCCTTTTTCAACCCCCCCTCATAACTCTTTTCTTTTTTTTCCCACAACTCCCTAAGCTTTCCTCTTAATCCCCCATATCCCCCTTATTATTTTTCCCCCCTGAACCTAAAAATCCAAATCACCATCATGGCCTTCGAGGATATCCCGTAAGGGAAAAGTAGCCGTGAGATAAAAGATAGGGAGGGAAAGTAGAGGGAGTGAAAAGAAGGAGTGAAGGAGGAAGAGTGGGAAAAAGATAAAAGAAAGGGAAGGAAGGAGAATAAGTGCTTTCTATTCCTTCTACCCCAAGTCAAAGTCCTCCAAGGGTTCTTGTGGTTGCAAAACCATGCTCTTTTTTTTCGAAGAGACGGTGGAATTCCAGAAGAAAGTGAAAAAGGCTATCTCACATTCAAACTACGATGCCGCCCAAGAAAGTCCAAGGTGTAGCTGCGGGAGGGTCATCTCCCGGTATCCATGTGGATATCTCACCCCAAAACTAGGTTTTTCTTCTTGGCTTTAATTTGGTTTTAAGTCAATCATGCAATGAAAAAATGTTAAGGATAGGATATATTTGTTCGAGTTATTTGTAATGAAGGAGTTTAGCTTATGAATGACAATGTATAGAACTTAGTTTTCTTCAAATTGCATCAAGCATTATAAATTACGAGCAAGATTATCCATTTACTATAGTAGTACATTTTAGTTAAAATCCTAAGGTGTAGAAATTATATCTTGCACCATTAGTCTTATTCCTTTCACAACGAATCATTGTAAATGGTTAAATTCATGAAAGGTTTCTTTCGATGCTCAAATTACTAGAAAGTTATCTTTGCTAATTGCACATCTTAGCAAGGCAAATGTTGTTATTTGGCATGAGTTCATCTTTAAGGAAAACGGAAGTTAAATTAAACTGTATTGACTGGAAAGTAAATTGTCACAAGGATAGCAAAACCGTGACAAGATGATTAATATTACCTTCCAAAAGATAACTGAATCAATCTAAACATAGAAACATTCATACCCTAAACACTTGACTACTTTCCTTACTGTAGGGACAATAAATTTGTAGAGATAAGGAACTAGGGTTTGTCCCTAAGGTTCTTAAAAGAAGAAACCCTAGGCTTGACATACGTCAGCTTAAAGAATCTAAACAGATTATTCCATCGCAGGAATTGCACAACAAGTACGAAATCATTTAGTCTTGCGATTGATTCACAAGGAGAAAGGGTAAAAACCCTCATCAAGGATGGCAGATCCCTACGCAAGTTATCTTGCAAAAAGACATATTTTTGGATATCCTTCTAAATAAAGAAAGTTGTAAACCAGAAACTAGCATATCTAAGGAACTTTAGGGTTAACCGAGTTGGGTATGCCCTACACCGGAATGTAAAAGATCTTGCCAATTTACAAGACACCTTGGGAACGAGTGTTGATACACTCAAAAAGGAAAGAACACTTCCTTAGCAGTTTGCCATACAACTGGCTTGATTAATGGAAATGTTTGTGCTTGCTAGAGATTTTAGGGCTCTGTTTGAATTATGGATTACAAATTAAATGAGTACCTATACTTTAGGTTAAAGGCCTGAAGGAAGAGGCAGTTTCAATTACCCCCGACTACCTGTCTAACCCTAACCAAGGGGGTTGTTGACCGCGCGGGAACGTGGATCGAACCCGCCGCGAGAGGTCTCTCCATTGAGCTCTACTTGGAGTAGGAGGACGCTTGGGTGCCAGGGGGGCTCTGGCCGTAAATCCCTCGCCTTTCGGGTCCTGCACAAGAGGCTAACGTGACTCGGGATTGGATCTCGAGGCCTGCATACTAGTTGATGGGCAGAAGCTTGGATTAGTGATCCCTGGGGATTACTGGATAGCCTTCGCGCAGATTATGAACAAGCCTACAGGCGGAACTCCTTGTATTTCAAAGATAAAATGCTGAAATGTTAAAAGAACTTGCTTGATACTGTTTTTCTATATCACGTGATAAGATTACGTGAAGGAACCAGTGATTAACAGGGTTAATTAAAGAAGATGATTATTATATAACAAATCAATGTGTTAGATAATTACATAACTAAAACAATCCGAGGAAAGTGCGGAGGATGCACCATGGGTCCATCCTACGGTTGGGTGGTCCTGGTTAGCTGTGATTTTTTCTCAAAAATCTCGAAGAACAGCGGAATGAACATCATCATCAAAACGTATAACGAGAACGATGACCTAGAGTTACGTCTTACCCGATTTACATTGTTTTAGGGGAATGGAATTGGACTATGCCTTATGGCAGAGAGGTTGAGCTTTGCATCCCTCTCGTTTTCCATTCTCCTTGAACCAAGTGCAGCATGAATCCGCTTCGGACCTAGCGTTTCTACGTAAAGTAGTTCGCTCGGGTCTGACGCTAGTTGCTGTTAGCTAATGACCCATTAGGAAAACCCTAATTCCGGTCGATCCTAAGTGGGAACGGCCAGGATACTTCCACTACGTGGCAGAAGTGGGAAGACCTAGATTGTAAAACCCGTAACATTCCATGGGAGTGCCCGGCAGAGTTTTCTAGACATCCTTTCTGATGGACTGCTAAGATGTTTCCTGGATGATACTAGGGGACACGTTACAAGTTGGTATCAGAGCTGACCAACAAGGGAATTGTTTTTATGAGATCTCAATAAAATGAAGTAAAGAAATTGTTGCTGTCCAAACATTTTCTCATCTTCAATGCTGTCTTGCAGAACTATGAAGCATGGAACAAGTTTTTGGTGTTTCGGGTCATGTTTATGACTGCAATGCATTCTCCCCTTTATAGATAAAGAATTGGGATGATGAACATCCTGGAGCAGATTTATAATCCATCACCTTTATACATAGAACGAAGATGGATGGGATCTTCAGGAATCTACTATATAGCCGCCCACCGATTTGCTTATCTACAGACCAACCTAAAGAGGATCAAGTGGTTGGAAGACTTGAAAGTCGTGAAGCTGTTCATTTTTGTGGAAGCTCACGTAAATTCGACTTTACATATTCAAGGTCGAAGGATTGAAATGAACTCATATGTATATGAGGAAGTAACCCGTGTAATCCCAACCAACAGGATTAAAGTGTTGGGCCGCCATGAGAAGTATGGATTCCAACGGAAAGGATATCATGAACTTCCAATGAACTATCGATTCATAAAGATCCATGACCCAAAACCCTACTATTATACAGTTCCTGTAGACAAATGCAATACAACATTATTCTCCCCAAACTGAATGTAATGATTAGATTATCATCACATGAAACGTTGTATAAGGCTATGCCCATGTAAATACAAATAAAGACTTCTTTTATCAATATCTGGCTCTGCATAAGAAATGTTAAAAAGTTAAGTAGCTACATTGTGTACGAGATAGCTGAACTAGAAATGAAAGATAAGCTAACGTCGATTATCATATAATAACGTTAAGAAAACTTTTATCCAGGCACGACCCCAGGTATAGGTTCCGAATTCGCCCCCTACATCAAGTACTGTTGTGACCCATGAGAAGAAGTTCCTCGTCAAGCAGATAAAGCCACCAAAGTTTGACGGGAGAGGCAGATTCGTCCAGTATGATGCTAAAATTTGAATTGAATCCATGAAGGATTACTTTGAAGCAGCTGGTACTGCACCGACCAATCAGGCCATGCTCGCCAAGTTAAAACTCACCGGCGAAGCCAGACTTTGGTGGAAGTAATGGTGCAGGGATCAAGGGATTTCAGAGGGGTCCGTTACCTGGGATAAGTTGAAGAAAGCCGTGTAGGGAAGATATTTACCAGCTGCATATTGTACACAGAAAATGAATGAGTTCTATGAGCTAAAATAGCTAGGACTCACTCTTGACGGATACTACTCTAAATTCGTCTCACTTTTAAAGTATGCGCCACAGATGGACATGACGCAGCAGGTGTCCAAATTTTGTGCGAGCTTAAATCCACCTGTAAATACCCGTCTCGAATCTATGCGTCCATCAGATCTTCAGGATGCACTCATTCAAGCGGCACTTATAATTCAAGAGGTGAAAGCTAGACCAAGGGGTAACAAAACTTGGTCCTATAGTGACCCGAACAGAGGAGCATTCAGACCTCAAATGAAGAGAGTTCAAGGTCATAATCAGGGACAAAGGAAGAAAGCAAGGACAAATAACGTCAACAACTTTGTTCCTACTCAAAGTAACAGCCGAAACCTTCATTGTTTCCACTGCAACGAACCCGGTCACTTCAAGAGGCAATGTCCCAAGCTCAGCAGAGGACATCGTCAAACGCCTTTCCAAGGTACAAGCCGCGGTCAAGGAGCCATTACCCGTGGAAGAGGAAGAACGGCTTGCATTGCCAATAGGCAAAGATGCGAGGAAGATCCGACTATGGAAGCAGAATTTGAAAGAGCGACAGTCCATGCCGCTTTACACAAGAAAGGGCTGAATCGCTAGTTCTCGGTAATTCAGACACCGTCAGACTATCAAGGTAAAGGTTTCAAAATCTTGATTGATTGTGGCAGTACACATTCCTTTATCTCACCAGCATGTGCAAAAAGATTAGAAATAGCCAAAGTAGAAGCACCTACCCTGCTTGTGGAATCGGCAAACGGTTGTGAGGTAACTTGTACCAGGAAAACTGCTAAGGTGGAACTCTTTCTAGGAGGAAAGAAGACTTCAGTCAAACTCAGAGTCATGAATTTAGGTATCCATGAGTGTCTACTCAGGATGGATTGGCTTAAGCCCAATGATGCCCACATTCATTGTGGAAAGGGTCAAGTTTCCTTTTCGAAACTCTGAAAGGGAATTTGTTACAACTCAAGGTGAGGCAGGAGTGCCAAGAATCCAATTAGCCAAAGTATCTTGGATCATAAAAGGAGTCAGAAAAGGATTACCCGTTTACGTGATCAAACTCAACAAGTTAGATCAAAAGCAAGAGTCTCATGAAGGACCTTCTTGGCTAAAGGAATACGCTGACGTATTCCCTGAGGAATTGATTGAACTTCCGCCTCCAAGAGAAGTAGATCATGAGATTAGGCTAGTGCCTGGAGCTGCACCAATTGCAAAGAGACCTTATAGAATGTCCATACCAGAAGCAATTGAGTTGCAGGAACAGCTCAAGCAACTGTTAGATCAGGGTTACATCCGGCCTAGCAAGTCACCGTGGGGAGCTCCAGTACTATTCCAGAAAAAGAAAGATGGGATACTTCGACTATGTATTGATTACCGAGGGTTGAATCAATCAACAGTCAAGAACAAGTATCCTATTCCTAGAATAGATGAGCTTCTTGATCATCTTCAAGGTGCAAAGATCTTCTCCAAGATTGATCTCAGGTCAGGTTACTATCAGATAAGGATCAAGGAAGAAGATATTCCAAAGACAGCCTTCAATACAAGATATGGGCACTTTAGTTCCTGGTTATGTCATTCGGGCTTACAAACGCACCTGCCACCTTCAACAGATTAATGCAAGATATCTTTAGACCATATCTTGATGATTTTGTGCTTGTCTTCTTCGATGACACTTTAGTCTATTCTAAACAGGAAGAAGATCATGAACCTCAACTTCGGATTGCCCTTGAGACAATGAGGTCTCATAAGCTGTATGCAAAAATGAAGAAGTGTGCATTCTTCAAGCGCCAAATTGAATATCTGGGATTCATAATATCATTAGAAGGAATATCAGTAGACCCATCCAAGGTCAGAGATGTGCTTGAATGGCCAATACTGGTATCTGTCAAAGAAATACGCAACTTTCTTGGATTGACAGGATGGTATAGGGTCTTCATAAAAAACTATGCTTTGATTGCAGCACCTCTTACAGATTTACTAAAGAAGCAGACTTCCATTACATGGTCAACTTCACAACAAAATAGCTTTGACAAATTGAAGCAAAGTTTGGTATCAGCACCTATTCTAAAACTTCTTGACCTCAATAAGGAGTTCGAGGTAGTAACTGATGCTAGCATTCTTGCCTTGGGGTGTGTACTTATGCAAGAAGGTCATCCAGTAGCATACTCTTCAAGGAAATTGAAGAGTCATGAAAAGAATTATGCCACGCATGATCTGGAATTACTAGCTGTCATCCATGCTCTAAAGCTTTGGAGACACTACCTGTTGGGTAACAAGTTTACTCTAGTAACCGATCATAAGAGTCTCAAATGGATTTTTACCCAGAACGAGCTCAACATGAGGCAACGTTGGTGGATTGAAGTATTGGAGGAATATGACTTTGAAATCAAGTACTGACCAGGAAAGGAGAATGTAGTTGCCGATGCACTCAGTTGCAAGGCATTCCTAAATTCCCTAATCTTGCAAAACCCATCAATGGCCAGATCTCTGGCTACATAAGTATCTATGCTAAACAACCCTATACTTAAACTAGCTAGAGAGGAAGCATGCCATGATTTGGCCTACCAAACAATGATAAAGGAAATATCTACCAAGGATCAGAATCAGAAGTTGCAAGCTAAGTATCAGGAATTTTCCATTGATAATGGACTTGTCTACTACAGAACAAGGGTGTGTATACCAGCAAGCCAGTCACTTAAGAAGAAGATATTATGGGAAGCTCATGATTCTCCTTTTTCAGGACATCCTCGCTATGCTAAGACTCTTAATGCAGTTAGAAAGAGCTACCATTGGGAGAGACTTAAAGGTGACGTTCTCAAATATGTCACTGAGTGTTTGTCTTGCCAACGTATCAAAGCCGAACATGTCATGATGCCAGGGAAACTACAACCGCTTGACATTCCCCAAATGAAATGGGAATTCATCACTATGGATTTTGTTGTGGGCTTACCCCAAGTCCAAGGAGGACACAATTCCATTATGGTTGAGGTTGACATGCTTACCAAGGTTGCACACCTGATTCCAGTAAAGACAAACTATAAAGCCTCCGACATTGCAAGATTGTTTATCAAGGAGATATTCAAGCTACATGGGCTACCTAGAAGAATCATTAGTGATAGAGATTCTCTCTTCACATCACACTTATCAAGGAGAGCTATCTTTGAAGCTATTGGGACTCAACTCTGTTTTAGCACCGCCTACCATCCCCAAACGGATGGCCAAACAGAGCGAGTAAATCAAGTCATCGAGGATATGCTTAGGGCATACTGCTATCGAGAGCCGAAGAGGTGGATTCAATTCTTGCCTTTGGTTGAATTTGCCTACAATGCTTCTTACCAGCAGAGCATTCAAATGACCCCTTTCCAGGCATTGTATGGCCATGATTGTCGAAGTCCCCTAAACTTTTCTAATCCAACCCTAAGAGTTGAAGCTTCAAGACAAATGTTGGAGGACATGGATGATCAAATAAGGTCAATAAGATAAGACATACAAGCGGCCAAGGATAGACAAAAGGCATATGCAGATTTGAAACGTCAAGAAAGAGCCTTCGAAGAAGGGGACATGGTCTTCATTCGGGTACACCCTAAAAAGAGTTCTCTATCCCTAGGAGAATGCAAAAAGCTAAGTCCAAGGTATTGTGGGCTGTACAAAATCCTCAAATGCCTAGGACCCAATGCTTATAAATTGCAACTCCCTGAGAATCTAAAATTTCACAATGTATTCCATATCAGCCTCTTGAAAAAATATGTACCCAACCCTAATCATGTACTTGATGACCAACAAATTGTAATGCCTAGTCAAGGAGTCCTTGAACTAAGGCCGAATAGAATCTTAGATGCTAGGGAGAGACAGTTAAGATCTAGAACGCTGAAAGAATGCCTCGTCCAATGGAAAGATTATCCCGAAGAGGATGCCACTTGGATAGATGAAAACTCTCTCAACCATCAATATCCCCAGTTCATCTCGAGATGAGGACATCTCGATTCCTCCAAGCGGGAGAGAATGTAATATTCCGCGTGAACTGTCTCCATAAAAATGAAATTTGATAATGAATTTTTTTTAAATTTCCCTTACTCCCCCCCAACTGATTGACGAGCTGGAGGGGGAGGGGAATAGAAGGGGTGAGTAAGCTCCTTGTTGGAGCTTCCTCATCACTGGTCGCCATGCGGGTTGACAGGTAGGGAGGGAGGATCCCCCCTCCCCTCCCCTATTTAAATCAGGGAGGCCGTCTGTCTGCGTAGAGAGGGAGAGAAGAGCGGATACTCTGACGCTGGGCAGCCGTGAACTAGAGTGGGAAGCTGTTAGTCGTGAAGGGAGAGACCCTGTCGTTGTCTTGTGGAGGGAGGAGTCATCATCTGCTGTCGCAGTCCGCCTCGGTGGGGTTGCCGTGAGAGGAAGAGGAGTCGCTGTAGTCTCCGCCTGCCACAACCATTCGCCACGAAGTCGCCAGCTCGCCACGAAGTCACCCTTTCTCCTCCCACGTGGGCTTCTATCATATCCAAAAGCCTTGGAAGCTTCTTGGAAGCTTCCAAGGTTGGGCCTCCTAGGAAGCCCCCCTTCCTATAGCTCCTTAAGACTACCCCCCCTCGGGTTTAATCTCTCTAAAGCCTTTTTCCCCCCCCCCCCCGGTTTTAAACCCCCTTAGGATTTCAAATTCCCTTTTCCCCTTAAGCCCCTCCCTTGACATTGGGAACCTACACCCCCCCGTGTTTTATTCCCCTAAATCTCATCACCCCCTTATAGCCCTTTTAACCATTTTTCAACTCCCCCTCATAACTCTTTTCTTTTTTTTTCCCACAACTCCCTAAGCTTTCCTCTTAATCCCCCATATCCCCCTTATTATTTTTCCCCCCTGAACCTAAAAATCCAAATCACCATCATGGCCTCGGAGGATATCCCGTAAGGGAAAAGTAGTCGTGAGATAAAAGATAGGGAGGGAAAGTAGAGGGAGTGAAAAGAAGGAGTGAAGGAGGAAGAGTGGGAAAAAGATAAAAGAAAGGGAAGGAAGGAGAATAAGTGCTTTCTATTCCTTCTACCCCAAGTCAAAGTCCTCCAAGGGTTCTTGTGGTTGCAAAACCACACTCTTTTTTTTCAAAGAGACGGTGGAATTCCAAAAGAAAGTGAAAAAGGCTATCTCACATTCGAACTACGATGCCGCCGAAGAAAGTCCAAGGTGTAGCTACGGGAGGGTCATCTCCCGGTATCCATGTGGATATCTCACCCCAAAACCAGGTTTTTGTTCTTGGCTTTAATTTGGTTTTAAGTCGATCATGCAATGAAAAATTGTTAAGGATAGGATATATTTGTTCGAGTTATTTGTAATGAAGGAGTTTAGCTTATGAATGACAATGTATAGAACTTAGTTTTCTTCAAATTGCATCAAGCATTATAAATTACGAGCAAGATTATCCATTTACTATAGTAGTATATTTTAGTTAAAATCCTAAGGTGTAGAAATTATATCTTGCACCATTAGTCTTACTCCTTTCGCAATGAATCATTGTAAATGGTTATATTCATGAAAGGTTTCTTTCGATGCTCAAATTACTAGAAAGTTATCTTTGCTAATTGCACATCTTAGCAAGGCAAATGTTGTTATTTGGCATGAGTTCATCTTTAAGGAAAACGGAAGTTAAATTAAACTGTATTGACTGGAAAGTAAATTGTCACAAGGATAGCAAAACCGTGACAAGATGATTAATATTACCTTCCAAAAGATAACTGAACCAATCTAAACATAGAAACATTCATACCCTAAACACTTGACTACTTTCCTTACTGTAGGGACAATAAATTTGTAGAGATAAGGAACTAGGGTTTGTCCCTAAGGTTCTTAAAAGAAGAAACCCTAGGCCTAACATACGTCAGCTTAAAGAATCTAAACAGATTATTCCATCACAGGACTTGCGTAACAAGTACGAAATCATTTAGTCTTGTGATTGATTCACAAGGAGAAAGGGTAAAAACCCTCATCAAGGATGGTAGATCCCTACGCAAGTTATCTTGCAAAATGACGTATTTTTGGATATCCTTCTAAATAAAGAAAGTTGTAAACCAGAAACTAGCATATCTAAGGAACTTTAGGGTTAACCAAGTTGTAAACCAAACACCTTGGGAACGAGTGTTGATACACTCAAAAAGGAAAGAACACTTCCTTAGTAGTTTGCCATAGAACTAGCTTGATTAATGGAAATGTTTGTGCTTGCTAGAGATTTTAGGGCTCTGATTGAATTATGGATTACAAATTAAATGAGTACCTATACTTCAGGTTAAAGGCCTGAAGGAAGAGGCAGTTTCAGTTACCCCCGACTACCTGCCTAACCCTAACCAAGGGGGCTGTTGACTGCGCTGGGAACATGGAACGAACCCGCCGCGAGAGGTCTCTCCGTTGAGCTCTACTTGGAGTAGGAGGAATCTTGGGTGTCAGGGGGGGCTCTGGCCATAAATCCCTCGCCTTTCGGGTCCTGCACAAGAGGCTAATATGACTCGAGATTGGATCTCGAGGCCCGCATACTAGTTGATAAGTGGAAGCTTGGAATAGTGATCCCTGGGGATTACTGGATAGCCTTCGGGCAGATTATGGACAAGCCTACGGGCGGAACTCCTTGTATTTCAAAGATAAAATGATGAAATGTTAAAAGAACTTGCTTAATACTGTTTTTCTATATCACGTGATAAGATTACGTGAAGGAACCGGTGATTAACAGGGTTAATTAAATAAGATTATTGTTATATGTCAAATTAGTGTGTTACATAATTACATAACTAAAACAATCCGAGGAAAGTGTGGAGGATGGACCATGGGTCCGTCCTACGGTTGGGTGGTCCCAGTTAGCTGGGAACTTTTCTCAAAAATCTCGAAGAACAGCGGAATGAACATCATCATCAAAACGAATAACGAGAACGATGACCTAGAGTTAAGTCTTACCCAATTTATGCTGTTTTAGGGGAACGGAATGGGACTATGCCTTATGTGGCAGAGAGGTTGAGCTTTGCATCCCTCTCATTTCCCATTCTCCTTGAACCAAGTGTAGCGTGAATCCGCTTCGGACCTGGCATTTCTGCGTAAAGTAGTTTGCTCGGGTCTGACGCTAGTTGCTGTTAGCTAATGACCCATCAGGAAAACCCTAATTCCGGTCGATCCTAAGTGGGAACAGCCAGGATACTTCCGCTACGCGGCAGACGTGGGAAGACCTAGATCACAAAACCCGTAACATTCCATGGGAGTGCCAGGCAGAGTTTTCTAGACATCCTTTCCGATGGACCGCTAAGACGTGTCCTGGATGATACTACGGGACATGTTACAGTCCCATTCAACTCCTCTCTAAATGACATGAGTCATGGGGCGAGCAACTGATCTATCATTCCCCCATGAGTGACTGTCGAGATTGAATGCTATATTCTTTGCCATTGATGGCTTACTAGCTCTTCCTGAACATTGCAACCTCTATGGGTATGCTGTTCCATGGTCGTTGCCATACTGGATTCATATTGTAGCAAGCTATTGTATCTCCTACAGGGACAACTTCGACTCCCCATGCATTGATGACAATCTACAATGATTACTTGAATGAGCCAAGTGTTTCTAACCCTATCTCTTTCGTTTGTTTATGTGTATGATATCTATTAAGTGTGGGGATGCAAGGATAAGAGTCATGGTCAAGAACTAGACCCGAGTAGTTCACTATATGTATACCCTCCATATCACGTGCATTCAAGGCCTATTTATAAATATCCTTATCTGTGAGTTTTTTCTTAATAAAAGATAACCTTTTTCTATTCAATTTGTAAGTGACCCCTTTATATGGGGACCCTTCTGTATGTAAAAAGTGTGTAAAAATGGTATTTTAAAAATAGCTTATGTTGAACTCACGTGATACATACTTATATTTATGACTGATCTCCCCGGGGAACTAGGCCCTTGTTGATTAGACAAACCACTCTGTTTATGTTTTAAGTGTGGGGACGCATCCTTGTGTGTTCTCATTTGCATATATTCATGGACCCACCACTATTTGATCCTTACATGATATCATATTTTATTTATACCTTATTGGGGTCCCTTCCTTACCCCACCCGTCCTGCTCTACCCCATTTCCATGGTCTTTCCTTGCTTTTTAGCATTTTTTACCGTTTTGTTGTCAGAGAGAGAACTAGGAAGAGAAGAAGAGGAGAGAGAAAGACTGCAGGAAGAGAGAGAAATAGAGTGACGAGGAGAGAGAAAGACTAGAATTGGAGAGAGAAAGACAGGAAAGATGAAGAAGCCATGGAAGCTTGGAGCAAGAAGGGAGAGAAAGATTGTAATTGTATTGATATGTCAAAAAGATGTGGAAATTTATGGCTTATCTCCTTATATACCAATATCAGTGTGACATGGCATATTATCAACATTTTAACTATTTCCAACTTCTTACAATCCATCCCTTCCCAAAAGTTTTTGTCCTAAAAAACAAACCTAGAAACAAGCTAAAGAGGAGATGGATAGAACAGAGTACTACTCTGTACAGCATTACAAGGGGTAAAAGAAAAGATTACCTAATACTCAATAGTAGTACTAATCTATACAGGAGGTCAAAATCAGCCTGTAGCCTCCCGGATCAAAAGGAAAAGTTGTATCTTTGCCATGCATAGGAGCAACTTTCATAAGATCGAAATCAAATACTGCTGGAAACATGATCATCATGATAGTACTCACTAACAAAGTCTCCATTGCATGATGGTCTTCCAAGTCCACACGCTGTCCATAATCTGCCTTCTTGAACTGAACTTCTTGTTGTTGAACTTCTTGTTGTGGACTCATACCAAAATGGTCTTCAACAAGATGTTCTTCATCATTTATATCATAATATTCAAATAGCAAGATTATTTTGGCAGACTTTGCCCTACATGTGGCTTGGTGATTACAAGATAGTGGCTTAGCACAACGATAGCATAAGCCCGCTGCATGCAGTTCCCGTATTGTATCACTAGTAAGGTGTCTAACACGTTTAGCTTTAGATAGCAGTTTACACACCTGTTCATCACCATTGATCGGCTCTATGATAGTTTTGACAAGCTGCTCATAGTCATCTTGCTGCTCATGCATAACAGATGGCTGTCCATGCTCATCATGTACAACAGATGGCTGTCCATACTCATAACCATATTGCTCATGCTGTTCATACTGCATATGGTGATAATAGTCCTGCTGCACATCAGAGGGACAATTAGGTTGAGCATATGCAGTTGTTTCCACTGCAGTTTGCTGCTCACATTCATAAGCATGTTGCCTTTGATCATTGATCCCACTGTATTGGTCATAATCACTTGCTTGCTGTTGATCAAAGCTAGAAGTGTACTGATAGGCATAACCATTTCTGTTACATCCATAAGAACTATGTTGCTGAAGAGATGGATGCTCATAAGCATAAGCATGTTGACCATAGTAACCATTCTGCTGCCAAGGTTCAATGGAATGATACTCTGCATTATGATATGGTACATCATATTTATAAGCATTAACATGTTGTCCAGATGTACTTGCATACTGGTCATATTCATTTGCATATTGTTGCTATTCATATTCATAAGATGTATGTGGATCATAGTGTGTACCATCAGCATATAAATGCTGTCCATAAGCATGAACATTTGATTCAGGTCCTGCTGTTTTTCCCATAGGAGCAATACACTGTTGAATCGAAACTACAAGTTTGTCAATATTAGCTTTTGTTTGAAGCTGATCTTGTCCAAGTTTGTCCATTTTAGCCTGTGTTTGAAGCCAACCTTGTCCAAATTTGTCCATTTTAGCATGTCTTTGAAGCCAACGTTGTTCACTAGAGCTGGAGCTATTGTTCTTAGCTGTTGCCATTGCAATCAAGTTGAAGAGATATGCTGTTCCTTGAAAAATAGAAGTCCAAATAAGGTGTATGATAGCTTGACTCGAAAGTTAGGATGTCTAGTATCAAGTAAAAATCCTAGTTTGAATTTAGGAGTAGCAATACCCCTCTCTGTTTAAGAATTTCCAGAACTGTCCACAGTAAACTGCTAGTGAACTGCCGGGACAAAATAGACTCTAGTTCGAGAAATATGTGTCCAAAAAATACGTTTGATGGCTCCACTCGAAGCTTATGATATCTAGTATCACTTCCAATTTTTCCTTTCTCATTAGAATGATGCTACTAATTTCTGTAGCAACTTTTCCAAATCTGTCCCTGTTTGGACTGCTCCCTGGTTAGCACTGTAATGACCCTATTTTCAAGGATGTTGCCAGAGCATTTAGCCAGCAGTCAAACTCAGAAGCAGTTCTTTAGATATTTTGTCTTCACAATGGAAGTCGGCCTAGCCTACATGCCATCTACTGTCCAGCAATGCACACTCATTTTGGATGCAGATCCTTTGAAAAAGGGAGCGCCTGGTTTTTTTGCCATAGTACCATTACTGAAGCTATTGGCTGACTATTACCCAGAGAGAGCATGCTGAACATTGCGTAAGGACTGCTAGATCTTATTCTAACTGCAATGAGTGGACAACAGAACAAAGTTATAATGATCAAGAAGATGAGGACAAATTTGACACCATATGGAGCTCAAAAGGGCACACAAATGCAATCCAAAGTGTTTCCAATTGCTCCAGCTTCCGCATTTCATCCTCATCGTCATGTTCATCTGCAGGTGATAAAGAACCTTTACCAGAAATGCCAAAGAGATGGCGAGATTATACAGTGGAGTTCCATTATTGGACACATGGACAGATCCCCCAGATCAGCAAAACAAAGAACAGCTCAAACCAGAGAAGCCAGGGTTGCAGAAAGATTGGTATCCATTTGCATAATTCATATTCAGGTCTTCAACAGTCTCAGAGGGCAGAGCTTTAACCAATGCCGTGGGCAACCTTGTGCCACAAGGCAAGTAGCACAACAGTCTATTCTAACACAAGATAAAGCTTTTGGTGCTGTCCTGTTGTTCTGGCACAGCTAATAGGATGTCACAAAGCAGAGAGAAGAGTCTTCTTTCGGCAAGGTATTTGATAAGTGATCCGCTTTGGCACTTTTCTTCCTTCCAGGCCACTTCAGCATTACTTGACGATGCTTCTCCTTCAGGAATTCTAGAGTTTAAGATGGCACAACCTGGTGCTGGGGTTTTGGATCCTCAGTTCTCAAAATTAAAGATACAGGAAGAACCTTAATGAAGGAGCGTGCAGCAAAATTTACAGCCCTTCTAGAGGCACAACAACGTGAAGAGAATCTGAAGAAAGCTCTAGCAATTGAGAAGCAATGTGTTGAAGATCTGGAAAAGGCTTTAAAGGATATGCGAGCAGACTCTGCCGATATGAAGGTCTCTGCAGAAGACAAGCTCTCTCAAGCAAGAGAAATGATCACTGAAACTGAACAAAAGATTCTTGCAGCAACAGAGTCAAAGTTGCGTGTAGCAGATGCCTTGGAGGCAGATGCCACTCGCAAACATGGTGTTGTAGTGAGAAAATTGCAGGAAGCTAAGGCTCGTGAAGATGCTCTAAGAAGGGAGCGGGTTGATCATTACGACAGTCAGAACTGGATCTGAATGCCAATCCTGATCCCCCAGCACTTCAGTCGTTAGACATGGAGGTTCTTAGGCACGAGTCTATGCAGCATGCAACAGCTATGCTACAGTTCCTCCTCCAGCTTTTCAGACACCTGGGACCATCGACTGCTATAGCGATGGTGTCGCTCTGTGTGTCATCAACGCCTGGGACCGTCGACTGATGTAGTGGTGGTGTCGCTTTGTGTGTTGTCAAAATGGAAATAAGAAATGGCAAAATAGCATGCTATCCCACTCTACTGAAATCATCTCAGGAAATGGTTTGATCATGCCAATTTTTCGACCATATCTGTGAATGCAATCTCCAAACCGTCTAAATCTTTCGGGCATGGAACAGGTGTAGCACTTTCAGATGATGACGATGGAGATGATTGAATCCTTGAAGTAGGAGGCCAAGGAGGCAAGTACCAATTCATCTCCAGCAACCCTGATCCCAAGACTATGCGGCATGGCTTCAATTGTCAGCACGTCTAGCTTGCCTAAAGGATCTACCAAACTCCGAACCTTCACCAACTTCTCGATCTTTTCCTGCTGTGGTGTCCCGGGGTTCTCATTCCACTTCCTTCTCATCACGGCCTACTGTTCTGGTACAAGATCCATAGGACATGCCAAAGTAAAAATAGGCACAGACACCACTGTGCCATTAACATCAGCACACCGGCCACTGATCTCTGTAACAAGACCGTCTAATAGCAGCTCTTCTTCTGCGTCGAACTCCATAGGAATGCATTTCAGATGCTGAATCGAGACCTCTTACAGCAGAATGGCGATATAGAGGCAGGAAATGGGAGGCCCGAAGAATGGAGAAGCAGCTTTTCTTCACAGGCAGTAGCATACGACCCTGCTCATAGCTTCCGGGACAGCAGGGAGATGATGATAATGATGATGAGAGAACAAAGGAAGTGCAAGGTGTGCAAGATGGATGAAGTGTGCATCCTTTTATTGCCTTGCAGGCATCTCTGCCTGTGCAAGAAGTGCAAGGGATGCCTTGATGTGTGTCCGGTGTGCAGAACTCTGAAGAGTGCAAGTGTGCAAGTATACATGGATTAAAAGAGATCGCACTCATATAGTCTATCTAACCTCTTCGTGATAGCGGAATGGCACAAACTGTACTCGCGGAGAACTGTCTTTGACCGATTGAGCGTGTTCGAAATCCTTCCTTGATGTGATGAGGAAGGCCAGGCTGTCTCCTGCAGGGGCTAGGGTTGAGAAAGAGAAAGAGAAAGACGTAGAGAAAGAGAGAGAAGGGGAGAGGAGAAGGGAAATGGAGAAGAGCAGAAGGCCAGAAGCATTCTGGTGAGATCCGCAAAGCTGGATGGAAGAAGATGATGATGACGGAGTAGAAGAGGGCGAGAGGCAGCCACCGTTCAAAAGCAGGAGCCTGTCAAGAGAGTGAAAATCAGAGAAAGAGAAGGAGAGAGGACAAGAGGAGGAGGAAGGCAAGAGAGGAAGAACTTGTAACTAGAGGAGAAAGTGAGGTAGCTGAGCTTGGAATCACAGCTATGGCAGAACTTAGCAAAAAACCATGAGCTTAGGGCGTTCAACCTTAAGAACTGCAGTAACAACATTGTGTAATGCACCTTTGATTCCCTGTTTAAGTGCAAGAGAAGCACACAATTTTGCTGCTTTTGTAACACCTTTATGCAAAGCAATGGAGGCCATCTTTGTCTGTCTGCCTCCACTTTTGGTCCAAACTCCATTTAAGACCCAAGAAAGGCTGCCATGGTCTATGTGGTCTTCATGGAAGCTGCCATTAATGCTCCTACATGTTGTCCTTGTGGTCTGGAGGTGTAAACTCCCAAGAAAGTTGCCATTAATGCTCCTGCATGCAGTCCTTGTGGTCCAGAGATGCTTTGGAAACTCCCCTACTGCTCCCGTACTTGTGTACCTGTGACTCAAAATTCCATGTAACTAGAAAGTTATAACTAGGTAAAATGATGGACTAACTGGGACCAAGAACCAAGGCTCTGATACCACTTGTCAGAGAGAGAACTAGGAAGAGAAGAAGAGGAGAGAGAAAGACTGCAGAGGAGAGAGAAAGACTGCAGGAAGAGAGAGAAATAGAGTGACGAGGAGAGAGAAAGACTAGAATTGGAGAGAGAAAGACAGGAAAGATGAAGAAGCCATGGAAGCTTGGAGCAAGAAGGGAGAGAAAGATTGTAATTGTAATGATATGTCAAAAAGATGTGGAAATTTACAACTTATCTCCTTATATACCAATATCAGTGTGACATGGCATATTATCAACATTTTAACTATTTCCAACTTCTTACATTTGTGGATTTTCCATGTGAACACACCCTACATTTAATGAAATTTTACCTTCAAATCGACCACTTGTACTTATTACTACCTTTGTTACGAGCACTGATTTGCAAGTTATTAATGTTTGAAGAATTTTTAATTGAATCATATGTGTTTCCATGTGAATGTATCTTCCTTGCACAAGAACTGTAGTTTGAGGTGATAGTCCTGATCTTTCCCATCTCTCAAACAATTTTTTTTTACAACCTGTCTTTCTAATGCACAACTTGGTTGCTATTTATTTTTACGTGTTTATGAGTTTATTTTATATTCTTTTTACATTTTTTCTATGTGACCATGCTATTTTCTCATTAGAATGGTGTCCTCCTTTGATAACCTCAAGCTTTTGGTCTCATCAAACATTTTTCATTTTCTGTCCCCTTCTTTTCGGCCCACCAGTTTTTTGTTATTAATTTTTATTTGTATATTTCTCTGTGTTTTTTACATTTTTCCACATGAATGGGCATTTCTTATATTGGAACCGTGTTTTGACATGGCAATCCTGTCAAATGCCACTCGATATTTTTTTCATTTTGTTTGCCCTTGTTTTGCTTGATGGATTTTCGTGTGTTTTTATTATTTTTTCCATGTGAACACTCTCGTTTGTCATCGAAACCATGTTCAATATGATAGCCCTATCCATCTTGTCAAAGCAAAAAAAATTTCTTCTTATTGCATTCCATTCTAGCAACCCTATTTTTCTTTATTAATTTTTTATTACGTTCATGTGCTCTCTTTTTCAATATTACCATGTGAACATGCCCTATTCTTGTTGTAATTATGTTATGACTTTGTGGAACATCTAGTTAGATATTTTTCCTTCTTTCCACACTCCATTTTGGCAAACGAAATTTTTGTTATTAATTTTTTATTGTGTCTTCATGTACATTTCTTGTTATTTGTCAATGAGAACACTCGGTATTCGCCTTGTGATGCATGCGGGTGTGTTTGCCATGTTGTGCCCAATCTGTATATATTTCTTCCATTCCCATCCGATCCCATCATGGAAAACTTTTTCACCCCACCCTGCATTTTTCTTTTTATTAAAAAAGTAGTTTATTAAAACTTATTCCCTCCCAACCATTCCCTCCTACCCCCTCATCTCTCTCCTCTCTCTCCTCTCTCTCCTACTTTCTTCTTTCTTTTATTCTTTCTCTTATTATACACAGTTCTTGAGCATATCAGAGCAGGGATTCATAGAGATTCCGAGATATATGCAGATCTATATGCCACATCGATTGAGAGTTCTTATTGGACAGCTCAGGGTATCATCACATCAGCTTATGATTGAGAGTGGCAAAGCCAGTGGCATCCCACGGGAGGAGAGGATATGCCCCCTTTGTAGATCAAACGTGGAGAGTGAGGAGCATTTTGTTCTCAGATTCTCGGCATACTCAGAGTTGAGATCTAGATACACATTGAGCAGCTCACTTTAGGGATGTATGACTGATATGGATCAGAGATCATTTGGTTGTTTTTAGGGAGAGGCATGGCACATCAGAGAGCAGAGCACATAGCGGGTCCCAGTCAGAGAGGGGCCCACCCAGACGACTATTACACAGTTCTTTCAGACAGACAGAGTGAGAGCTACTGTACCAGCCTCCAGCCAGACCTCCAGGCTCACACTACAGCAGGCTGAGGACCAGCACACACGACGCCGCACGAGGATCCGTGGGTTTCGGACCCCACAACTACACCGACAGGAGATCTGGAGGATTCTTGATCTACATCGACAAGAGACTGAGATCCGACGACACTCGACACATTGGATCTCAAATCTCCAGTTTGCTCTTTCTCCACCGCCGATGTATCACATCCTGCATCTAGGAGGGATCAACTGCTATTAGCGACTTCGATGACTGCTACTACATCCCAGGATAGTATATCTCCCTGCATCTATTACATATACACATCGCACCACTTTATCACAGCCGACAGTTGTTCCCCTATCACAGCCGACATTTGTTCCCCCTTTGTAGCCATTATCTAGAGTACCAGAGCTACATATGCACATACACATACACGACACTTATCACACTCACAGCACCGTATTTTCAATTTCCAGTTGTTAGCTTTTCATTCAGCACTTTTATTTTGGATAGCTGGACCTCATGAGTTGTATCACAGTTTGTCTCATAGGCCAGTTTTGGTCTTTAGAAGACGTTAATATAACTTTCTTTCTTTCTTTCTCTCTCTCTGTCTCTCTCTGTCTCTCTCTCTCTCTCTCTCTCTCTCTCGTAAGCCTTCCTTTCCAACCCCTCTTTTTCTCTCTCCTCCCTTCCTCCCCCATGGTGGTTACCCACACCTCCTCTTCCCCTTTCTTCTTCATCCTCCACGCCTTCTCCTTCTTCTCCCTCCTTCACGTGCTCCTCCTCCTCCACCCTCTCTTCCTTCTCCTCTCCTTATCCCGGCCTCTTTCTCAACTGCCACTCTGTCGAGCCTCCCCCATGGCTCCTCTGGCCTTCTACTACCTTGACTCACCCTGTCTCATCTGCCACTTCCTCCTCGCCACTATCCCCCACCTCATTCTGCACTTCGCCTCCTTCTCCCTCTTGCCTCTCCCACTTGCGCTTGCCTCCACTTCTTGTATCAGCGTCCTTGCTCGTCTCCATCAGGCTACATCGCCCTTCATGCCCCTCGCATGCCACCTCCTCCACACCTCCCTTGCGTCTGTGCCACCTCGCATTTTCTTCGTTCCCCCCACCCGCAAAATCCCCCCCACTCACCTGTCATTTCCTCCCCCTCACCCATCATTTGTCCTTCCACCCCCACTCCCACCCCCTTTACCCCCCCTACCCCACCCCACCCCACCCTACCCCACTCCATTTCGTGCCCGCCCCTCCTTCCTTTTTGCCCCCCCACTCCATTCCCTGCCTGCCCAAACCTCCCCTTTGGTCCACCCTGTTCCCCTTATTTGCCTTCCCCCCCCCCCCCCCCCCGGGCCAATTTTGACCCTCCCACCCCCTTTACCCCTCCTAGTCCCATTTCCCCTCACCTCCTCCTATGCACCTGACCCCTCCCTAGTGGCCATTTGTGTGCAGATTCTGTCAGGATGATTTTGTGTATTTTTCTTCATGGTTGTTCATGTTCATGCGAGCCCTCATTCATGCATTAGTGATTCATAATTGGTATTCATGTGTGGGCTTGCAACAAATATTCTATATGTTCATGCGCAGATTTTCTTTATTCTTGCATGCATGCCATTTACTCCCCTCTGTTCCCTGTGTGAGGAAGACATGCGTGTAGTTTTCTCCATGCAATGGACTTATTGTTGTTCACATCTTAGGAAAGTTACTATATGTATATCCTCTACATCACGTGCATTCAAGGTCTATTTATAAATATCCTTATCTGTGAGTTTTTCTTGAGTTAAACATAACCCTTGTCTATTCAATCTGTAAATAACCCCTTTATATTATACCTTTATGTATGTAAATTTTTTATAAAAATGTTATATTAAAAATACCTTATTTTGAACCCACGTGATGCACACATATATTCATGAGTAACTTACCCGAGGTTCACATGCAATGTAGCTCAATACCCGCCATTGATCTACTTATACTTTAAAAATCCCTAAAGTATATAAAAATTTATTTAAAAATCAAATTGAATGCAAAAATTTGCTAAAAGATCACAAGAAAAATCAAAACAATTCGAAAAATTGGGATTCCAAGTGAAAATTTTCATTAAAAATTTAAAGTTTTTTGAAAAAACTAATCAAAATTGATAAAGTTTATGAAAAATCTGTAAAATTTTTAAAAATTAGTTGTAATTTTTTAAAAAAATCTAAAAAATTCCAAACAATCTTCTATATACTTTCCACACATTTTTGTTAGCATTTGGACATTCGAAATTAAATATTTCTTGGTATCAACATGATATAATTAGATAAAAATAAATAACAACAAAAATACAACACCAAAATTAATAAGAAACAAGAAAACCCAATAAAACACAACTCAACTCACACAAAGTCTACATTTACAAAACTAAATAAACAAAACAAAAGAAAAACCACACCCTAAAAATCACAAATGGAGAGAAAAAATATAAACACACATTTAAGAGAACAAAAACAGAAAAAAAAACTAACAAAACCAACCACTCCTATTGTTTTTCTGTATACTTGGGTATTAGCCATCAATTGTTTATTTTATTATTGTCTAGGAGGTCGATTGTCTACTAGTCAACCTAATGTCTTCTTGTTTGCACATTTTCTAGATGTGGGATTTGCGCTACCTCTTTTTTCACCATGCCATTAGACTTTGAGGGTGAAACATACACACTACGAGGTTTCATTTTTTTCCCTCCTTCACATGCATCATAATACACATTTTATATGTAAATAAAATTAATCTAACTATTGCATCCATAAATTTAACAGAATGCACTTCATAAATTTTTAATTAAAATGAATCGATCGTTAATTTGTAAAAGGAAATCCCCTGTGTGGCACGTGTGCCTTGCACAATAACACACATAAATTTGTAAATTAAAAATAATCCCTGATGTTCACAGTGCACGCACACATGTAATCTAGACACCTTTAAATTGTAAATAAAAATGAACCCCCATTGTCATTCATTCATGCATTTTGCACCAAACATAATATAATTTGTAATAAGGAATTGGATTTTTAGAGACCATTGTTTAGTGAGTGTAGTTTGCATGGATTTTGGATTGCGAACTACGATTCATAGTGCATTAAGGGCATTATTTAACAATGAATTGTTGCTAATATCATCTAATAAAAGTAATCTATGTAGTTCTCACTCATTTATACCACCACACCTCAATATGACGACTATGTCTATGAGGTTGGGGTTTATCAGAAAAACGGTAGTCTTGTCAATCATATCTATCATCAGTGGTTTTGTCAAGAGTTTGTTATGGTTTCTTTGCTTGAGTCTGAGTCAGAAATTTGGAGTGCCTGATTATGGGGGATGAAGGTGCCTATTTGTTTACATATCATGAAGCTATTGGGCGCATGTGAGCATAGATCATGTCGAAATTTTTTCGTAGGGCTCTAGTTTTCTTGGGATTGTTTGGTTTAGTCTTGTCAGTCTTGTTTAGTTCTTTAAATTTTTCCATCTTTGTTGTAGTCTATATATTGGTTTGTTACAAGATTTTTCTACTTTGTTTTATTGGTTCTGTGTGTTTTTTCCTGAATAGTTTGAATGGCACATCCTAAACCTCCTATGCTTGTGATTCAACATCTTTCCCTTCCAGTCCATGATTATTCTCTCCTAGTGGATGCTAAATTACATTGGTAAGGCTTGTCTTCATCTTTTTGTGGCCTTGAATATCTCTCCACTGGTGGATGCATAACTTTGTTACTCTTTTCTAGAAACTTACAAGAAGCATTGGAGCTTGGTTTATGGCTATCATTCCCCCTGCCACACTTAATGAGGCCTTGCTCTTGCCATTTATAGCTTCCACTATGCCTAGCAATAATACTTTATTATCCACTATACAGATTCTTGCCCTGTTGTAGAAGGAGACCTCTACTCCTTTGGTAAGAAATAAGGTTATCACTAGATCAAGAGTATTAGTAGCACATATTTCCTTTCCCTTGTGGAAGCAATTATGCCACTTTCTCTAGGACCAATTTATGTTGGCGGGCAAGGCTACATCAAGTGCTTGTTTAAGGAATTATTCACAACATCTATCAAAATCCTTGAGGGGGTTAACTTCAACTCGACATCCTTTTTTTTTTTTCTAAAATGGATAAGCACTTTCAACATGTAAAGAAGGGTCAACTCAATATTGTTTACTATGGGGTTTTTCTACAAAAAATAATTCAATTGGCACCTGCCCAAGTGGCATTCTTGTGCTTTATTCTACCCCTCTTCCTCAACAGCCTCCTCCTTAGGTTCCTTCTCCTCCTCCTATGCCACCTAGCTTAGATTCAACAAATGTCCCCATTGTCAAAAAGTTCATTTGTAAGAAACATCACACACAAGGTCCTCCTAATCTTGCCCCTCTTCTATCACCTCTAGTATAGACTCTGATACTTGATGTGTCTCATAGCTCCCTTCCGTCGTTCCTTGCATGTCCTAATTTTCTTGTGGTACAAAGGGAAGTTACATTGGATTCACAAATTCATTCAACCCTCCAAACATTGATTACTGGTACCCTATTTTTCAAGCTCATATCAAATGTCCAAGCTACAATGGAAACAACTTTGACTGTTTTCTACACAAGAGTTTCTACCTCTTTGGAGGATAAGGTGGACTCCTTGAATTGTTAATTGAGTAAGGCACTAGAAGATTTGTCTTTAAAAATTTCTACTCTAAGTAGCATACATAAGCAAATGAAAAGAGTTATTGTTTTATTAGATTCTTAGAAAGCTATTATTATAGATAGTTGGAAGTTAAAGTTGCAAGCTTAGAGACAGATAAGGTGTCTATTACTAAAGAGAAGGATGATGCTTTGGTAGAGATGCTGTCATGAAGCTTAATGTTTGTGAGGGTGAATTAAAACATGCCCAAGTGACTCTAGAATCTCAACAGAAGCATATAGATGAGTTATAGTCTAAAATAGTTACCCTCTCTATTCCTCCTCTCCTGCCCCTATTATTTCTTCTATTGTGCCTTCTAAGGAGGAGCTAGATAATTTCTAGGAATAGGCTAAGTTATGTGATGTCTTTGTTACCAAGGTGGAAAGTTTATAGAATCGTATGGATTGTGTGCATGAAGTTTTTACTCATTATATTGAGCTTGTCTCCCCTTCACCCTCTTTCTAGCTTAAACATCATCAGTAGAGGTTGGCCTTGTATATCTCTTTGAGCAATGTGGATTTACAACCTCTAGAGACAGTTGGGAGGATTGGGAGGATCTTTGGTTGAGTGATTTGCTCAAATCAATGTTTGATAGAGCCTTGGGTGACATGCTTGATCCTGAAGTCACATTGCTCTCTTTCATGCATATTAAAGGGGATTCATAAATTCCAGATAAGGAGGATTGGAATATTTATGTGGGGGATGTGGTTTTGCAAGCTATATTGTATGTCCATTCTATGGAATTAGATCTTGCCGATGGTCTGCAAAATTTTCATAAATGCATGTCATGATGTGGAGGAGATGCTTGGTATCCTCCTTTGGATGATGTTGTCATGGGTCCACACTGTCAAAAGAGTACTTTTTATACGTCTCATATCTAGTAATTGCATGCTAAAGTGTTGCAACACATTGTTGATAATCCCTTGTTTATTGAGGGATATCCAAAGTTTTAAATTTTGTTGTTCTATTTATCCTCATGATCTTATTTCCTATTCCCTCATTTCTATTTGTCTTTCTTATATTCATCGTCTTACTACTAATCATGATTCCATTTCTATTTTATCTTTTACCCCTTTTTTTCCCCCTCATATTCCAGTTTCTACTTCATTTCCTTTTATTGCTGATCCTACTACCTCTTCTTCTCTTGATACAAATCCTTTTCTTATTGTTCCTCCTATTTCTTTCACTTTTTATTCAAAATCACTTATAGCCTTTTCAAAATTATTTTTTCCATTTCCAATATCATTATCCTTACACTTTTCTTCTTTTTATGATCTATCATATCTACCTCCTCAATGTTCTACCCTCATTCCTATTCCACACATTAGGAGAAATATGGACTCTCTTTTTTTCCCCTTAAGGAGTGAATAAATAATATAGGCCTAACCAATGAGAGATCTTGGACTCCAGATTCGTGTAACATGAATCTTTTAGCCATATCTTGGCCCAAATCTTCCCTTAGCAATAAAATAAGGGAAAATATGGGGAATACAGTGCTGGCACTTCTTGGAATTTTGTGACTCGAATTTTCATTTTCTTATTTTTTTATGTTTGACTTTTTATTTCTTCCCTTTTCAGTTTTCCCCTCTTTCTTAGGCGGATATCAAATTTATCATATCTCTTTCTCCGCTTCTTCTTTCCTGACGAAATCTTACAGCCTCATTATTGCTTGCTCTATCTGTAACCCTGTGAAATTTCATTTCCTCTACACAAATATAGAGTAGGTTTCACACGTTTTATGAGAGCAGAGCTTGTTCTACCAAAGTTCTAAGATTTTCTTCACAAAACTTTACAGGTATATTGTTCTCTTCCATGGATGTTGTATGGTAAAGTTTTATCTCGTTTGGACAAAACCTATGCAAGTTATGTGCATTCTCTAACATGTAATTTCTTTTGTTTTTGGTACTCTAGGAGTTTCTTACAGTCAAGAACAATGATATTTTGAACACTCAACTTCTTCTTCAACATCTTGTAATTTCTTTGTAAACAAAGTTAGAGGAATATTGTCTTGTTTTTTTGCTGCTCCATGGTTAAATTTTATCTCGTTTGGAAAAATATATGCAAGCTATATGCTTACTGAGTTTTTCTTTGTTTTTTTACTCCCAGAGTCTTTGAGGGTGGAGAATAATGATTTTTTAAAAACTCAACTTCTTCAATATCTTTGGGCTTCTTTGCAAAGAGAGCCAGAGGAATATTGCCACTTTTTTTTGTTGCTCCATGGTTAAGTTTCAACTCATTTGGACAAAGCCTATGTAAGTTATATGTATGCTTTGACTTGATATTTCTTTTGTTTTTCTACTCTAGTAAATTGTCAGTGAAGGAACAATGGTCTTGTTATAAGTCAACTTCTTGTTCAACATCTCAAGGCTTGTTTGTAAAAAGAATTGTAGGTATGATGTTTTTCTAAAATTGCTCCATTTAAATTTTATTTCATTTGGAGAGAACATTTGCAAATTATACACATGTTGATAGGTAACTTTTATATTTGGTTATCACAGATATCTTCACGGAGGAAAAACATTAGTAACATACTTGCAGTGGAGGTTTTCAATAGGAAAGATAGTGGTGGTAATTGGATTTGTGATAAGTACTATAAGTTGGATTGGATTTTGATGCACCCAAGTACTCGAGGGAGTTTCAAGGTCAGGCATAAGGGAGTTGCAAACCCTAGCAAACATTGGAAATGTAAAATTTTAGAGTTCAGAAAAGTATCCAATGGAACAAGTACAATAACATAAGTGTTGATCTAACATGTTTATACGCACAAATAAATCTCTGTACACGACAAGAACTACATTGCAAATTATAAACAAAACAATAAGTTTTTAAATTTTATCATTGTTTATTCTTTTTCATTAGAGTTGTTTTTAAAAATCTTTGCAGTGTTCTAATTCAATCTTGTTTTATTGACAACTCTATATTCATCAACTTTGCATGAATTGCAGAATGTGGAATGTTTGAGCGGCAAGATACATGTTTGGCATGAAGACATAGGTTCTTTGATCTATGATAATAACTCTCCAAGTCAACTTGCAACTCAAAATATCTTTTTTTATAATTCATTGTATGTAGTAGAAAGCCACAGATTGCAGCATGTCCCATTGCCGCCATTATCTAGTGGTGAATGGTTGATTTTGGTAGCTTGGAATTATCAAGAGCATGTAAGTACAAGATAAAATCTGACATCAATAGTGCTATGAAACCCACTGCAGGCTCCAATTAGTTGGTTTATTCCATTCTCATTGTTTGCACATTTGTTTGGTTCATGTGATGTTTTGAAGAAAACAAAGATTACTTATCAATGCAAGTGTCCATTCGAGGAATGGATGAGTCAGATATTGGGTGAGTCTTGGCAAGTCAAAAGAACACATTTTGATGAGACAATTGAATGCAAGATCAACCAATTTGATCTCACATTCAGGTAAATATTTTTTATTACTTTGAATGCCTTGATTTAATTGACATAGGTCTTGCTTAGATGAATTGTTGTGTTATTCGCATTTACTTACCATTATTTTTGTTTTTATTACAGGTATTTCATCGCTAGACAAACTCTTTGCATTCACTTTCAATATAGAAGATGGCAACTTTTACGAGGGGAGTGGATTAGCTTGGATCAAGATACCCGAGATGAGAAACATACATATCTCATAAGTGTGGTTATCTTGTGGAATGGTCATAATCCTTTTGTGGTTAGTGCTGCAGAGAGCCATTGGCCCATTTCTTTTCTGAGACAAGAAATCTAATTAATGTCCAATGAGCCCCTCTGCAACTTCTATTTGAAGTTAGATAATAGAAAAGTCAGGATTCGTAGTGAGCAATCCATGACATGTAAATAATGTGCTTCTCCATCATTGAGATATTGGAATCCTTGTAAATTTTTTAAATAAAGAATGAATATAAACTTTTTTAAAACTTCTGAATACTTTTAGTTTAGATAATATTATTTTACTATGATCCAAGCGTGCAATAATACATACTATAATTAGTTAATCGTGCTGGTTAAAATCATAATTAAGTTGCAGGCTAGAGTTTTATAATCTATGCAATATTGTCTTTGCATAATGATATATTATAGCTTATCTATTCTAATTATTTCTTAAAATTAAATATTAAATTGGATCCAAGGGATTTTGAAGGTCTTTTAGATTTCTTTTCTTAAAAATTTTCTATATTTTTTGTAGTTGGACTTGCACATACTCAGCAATCCAAGTATATTCGAGGATATAATAATGTAGAACGAAGCATTTGTCTGTATGAGTAATCTTAACGGTTACTTTAAAGTATTAAAATAAAGAAACTAAGGTAAGAGTTTTAATTTGAAACTTCAGGGTTAAAAAAGAACCTTTATTTAAAACCCTAGATACATAAAAGCTATAACTCCAAACTCATTTTCACTTTCATTCTCTACTTCCCTACACTTGTGCTCTCCTCCCTTCTCTCTTTATGTGCCATCGCTACCACTCCTGCCTTCACCTCATGGATTAGCTCCACATGCTACACACACATAGGAGACTGGATATACCCTAGGTTTTCTGCAATTTTGAGTCTAGAGAGCTCACTTTCCACCCTAGACCCTAGCTCTAGTATACAGGCATTGTTTTGTGATGTGGAAAACCCTCTCACCAGCTCTATTCTGGACTCTGCTCTTAGATGGGTCCACATAGATTTCATATATATTTTACGTGCTAGATCAAGCCATACAAAGGTAATAAATCAAGCCCTCGTGCATATGGGGCAGTATCTTCTTGCCAGAGCAGTGTCCACCTCATCCTAAGACCATGCCACGATGGATCTTATTGAGCATGATGCAGCATTTGCCATAAATTTTTTGTGCACTGAGGTGCAAGAGGACACTAAGAAAGACATCGACACACCCTCTCGGCTAGAGCTAGATTATTTCAAGAGGGAGCCTGAAGAGATCACACTCAATTCGAGAGTAGAGGCAACACAAAGCTTAGCCATTGTGCACCCACCTCCTTTCCCTGTTAAGATGCTAACAAGCGATGAGCCACCCCTCGCTTCTCTCCATGCTATAATCATTGAGGGGGTGGAATATTTACTTATGCATGATGTACTAAAGATTTTGGAGCTAAGGGAAGAAGAGCTATATTGTAACATGGTGCGTGATGCATCTCATGATTTTATAGATTTTGATATACAAGATGCGCTAGCACATGTTTATAAGGTGGCTTGATATGATGGCATGAGTGTCGATGACATCTCTGCCATTGTGAGCATCCAAGAGCAGATTGAGAATGCAACGCCATAGTATGAGATCTCACATGAGGAGTTCGAGCGGTCGCAAGAAAGCATTTTTGGACCCCGACTCGATTACACAGTACCTTCCCAAGAGAGAGACAAGAGTGGCCTAATTGCAGGGGTAGACCTGGATACTCCATTACAACAACAGATAGATTGATGCAGAGAATGTAATGTTATCAGATTAATGGTATCGATTTTGCATCAAAATTTACCAATAGGACATCAGATCGTGCACATAAAATTTTGCCAAGATCGGGCCCCAAGAGCTGCCCTCGCTAGAGGCTCGCATCTGGGGGCCTCAATCTGCACATCAAATTTTGCTAGGATCAGGCCCTGAGAGCTGCCTTGGCTGGAGGCTTGCGTCTGGGGGCCTCAATCTGCACACTCTCGATGCCATCATAGAGGTCCTATTGGTAAATTTTGACGTAAATCCGATGTATATATCTTTGCTACACTCCATGCATAGTGAGTTTGACACAGTGAGTCTGACACTAAACTTGTGTGATGCAGGAAATTGTCTATATAGATGAATTTTCATCTAGAGAAGGTGGCCAATCTAGCAGCCAAGGAAGGATGCAGGACTCAACATTCAAGGAGTATATCGGCCAGCTTATGAGCGACATTTTTGTATTCCATAAGACATGCTCTCCGGCTTTTTCTGAGAACTTCTTGAAGTTGAGGGCACTCCCTTCAAGACTATCTCAACAAACTCTAGCTTGGAGAAAGCAGTCTTGCTTCGACGTTCGAAGCTCCTCTACTTATTCTCTAGTACTAGGTCTAGGCCACTTTTTTCCATGGTGGCCCATGGCATGGTTGCTGGTGTTGAATACCCCAATGTCGTTATGCAGGAACTACTAGGGCAAAATGTGTTACTACCTATGATCAAGAATAGCTCTGACCATGGAGAGTCTAGCTCAAAGAAGCGTAGGAGAGAGTATATGTACTTAGTGTCAAATGATATCTCATCACCAATGTAATGTAATTTATAATGTTCTCTTGAAGTAATGAAAACCGATATTTGTTGGATTTGCATGCAATGTAGTTTGTAATACGAATTGTTTATTATTGTTTTTTACTTGAATATTTTGTTTATTTATCAAATTTATACAGAACACGATTCATACCCTAAAGTTAATACATAGTGCTTTATCGAGTTCGTGCGCAATATTTATTCATTCAAATGCATGTAATGATAACTCAAATACATAAATAAAACAAATAACAAGTGAATAAACAAAAATAAGATGAGCCAAAAAAATTGTATTCATATTCATAATATTTTACATGGGATCCATTACAACTAGGGTTTTAAAAAATCTCTTTGGAAGCTACATTCCATATATGTTTTGGTAGTACACCCCTATCGTTGTTGATCTCCATGAGAACTATCCTTCCATCGCCGGAAGAACCTTACTATCCGCAAATCCCTATCGGTGACAATGACGCTCCTTTTGCATGTACTGTTGCATAGACTGAGTCTCCAAACAAGTCGATGACGTAAGCTTTGGTAGCTTCCTGTAGTGCAAGGAGGGCTTGGGCAGTCCAGCGATCGGGTTGTTGCAAGTGTATTCCATTTGGGAAGTGCCTCCTGCTGTTGTTAATGAGTATGCCATCCATAATCTCATGCACTAGCTTCTAGAATGGAGCCTTTGGTATCAAGAGGTGCGTAGCCTTCTGGTAATGGTAGATCTCACACAAAGAGCCACTGTGCATGGCTTCCATTGATGCTTGCGATGTTGCTGTGGTGGTGGAGTTGAGGGAGGTGGCCTCTACATAGGATTGCTAGGGGGTATCTTTGAGCCGCTTGCTTGGTGCATGCCATGTTGTCTTCTAGGAGAGAAAACCCAAAACTCAAAAGTGAAATGTGTAAAATGAGGTGAAACTTTAAACTTATAGCAAAAATTTCAAAAAATCCTTAAACCTGAATTAATGTATCCAGGCTTTGGAAAAATATGACCAGTGATCTGATTAACATGAAATTTTACATGTGGACTCCTCTAGGGTACATCAACTACTATAAAAAAAATTGGCCTCATCAGAAGTCTCTGGGACATCTGTCAGGAGGCTTCTATTTGGGGCCATGTGGCTGGTGTCTAGGGCCCTGAATCCCTAGATTCATGGCCCTTGACGCGAGCCTCTGGACAGGTGTCCTAGAGACTTCTGATGGGGCCAATTTTTCAATATCCATGAGTGTTTATGATGCCTGGTATGTGGGTGAAGTTTCACCAAATTTCGATTTATAAAATTGACGATTCAATAATTCTTTCAAAATGCATTAACAAGATTATACTTCACTGATAATAGAAAAATTCACCACCACACTGACTATATGCAATTGCATATTAAATGTGTTATCAACCAAACTACGTGAAATATTAGAAACTTAAAAATTCACAAAAAATAAGTCATGGGTCAAATGGAATATCACATATCGGATATAGTGTTGCCAAATCTCTAAATACGGTAAAGATATAGTGCATTGGCCCATGTACAGCTGATCATTGATGTGTGTGTGATTGCACATTTAATTTATCCTTAACAAAACTACTTTCAAAATTAGAAACTTAGAAATACGCAAAATGCAAATTGTGACAAAATAGAATAATAAATATCAGATTTGGCATTATGAAACCATGAAATACATAGTAGATAGTGCATTGCACGAAGTACAACTAGAGCTAGGAAAAATTTAGCTCCATTTTGTAGACCACTACTATCAAATACTTGAAGGTCTACTGGAAAGATAAACCAAAACTAAGATCCTTACAATCTACAACTAAACCTGAGCTAAAAACATAGATACAACTACAAGGTAGCTTCTCAAAGCATATTGTTAACATTAAGATTAAATGCATCCTTGTTGTTTTGCAGATATTATGAACAAGAATCATATCTATGGGCTTAATAGTGATATGTAAGGCATGAATGGCTAAAACTTGAGAATCACCCATTAGATCAATCAAGTAATTTTTAGCTTCTTCTTGGAGAGCAAGCAAGGCTTGGCTTGACTATTGCCCCACATTCCTTTCCTGGTTCCTTGAAAAGAACTTGTGATGATGCCCTAAATACAGATCTTGCAGTATTTCTCGCACCAACCTAGAGAATGGTTCCTTAGGAATAATCAAGTTGGCACTCTTCTAGAATTTCCTTGTCTCACGTAGCGCAGCTATGCCTGGTCTCCATCTTCACTTCTTATGTGTTGGAGGATGTGTATTACCAATTGGAGCAGTAGTGGAAGGTGGAGCAACTGGAGCATGTGGACAACCATTTCTGGACAATGGAAAACCATAATTATTAACCACACTAGGGACACCATTGTTGGACACAATAGCACCACCATTATTAGTTGTAGTGGGGCCATTGTTGTCAGTCACACCAAGGGACCTTTATCACTCATAGTACTCTCACTAGATTCGGAAGAGTGTTGAGCTCTTGCTCTTGCAGGTGCCTTCTTGATAGGAAGCTTGGAACATGCCATGGTTGTGATAATGAAGGATAGAAAGGTGGAGGGTAGAGTGAAGAGTAATGGGAAAAAATGAAAGGAGAGACTTGACTTAAGTAGAAAAATTTTAAACTTAATGTAGTGTAAATGAACTTTAAAATAAAAAAACATAGTTCAAAATCGACTTTGAAAAACATAGTGAAAAACCTTCGAAATTTAAAAAAAAAATTGCAAGATATTTTATGTTAAAGATAGGAGTATTGATGTGTCATATCCTGGGTACCTATGCTCTCTTGTGGACTCTAAATGCATCAAAAGTATTATCTTTACTTAGGTCTTCATTTCTTTCCATCTCTCTCTCTTGGGTTGCCAACCATTCTGTGTGGCATTGTCTACCTGTGCTATTTTCATATCTTGCTTTTTTCACTTCATATATTGCCTTACTTCTAAATTCTTCTTGAGAGGTTTTGGACTTCTTTTCTTTTTCCTCGTATCGTATCTCTAATCTCCTATACCACCATTCTAATTAATAATTGCCTCATAGAATTGGAATCATTGATGCCACCTCCATGATTAGTTGCCTTTTGAAAAGCATAGTGAGCTTGCCAATGAGATCATTCCATGCCTTGAGTTGACCATACTGCCAAACTTCATTGATCTACAAAGTATGGACCATGTGCTTCAAGTATATGCTGCACAAGAAGAGAGATTAGAAACACACAATAATTCGAAATGATGATATTTTTTTGTAATGGTGACAATACTAACATGTAGTGTGTTATACTATTTGTAGTCCATGCCTCTGCTATGGACTTATGAAATTTAGCAATTGTCTCTTTAAATGTATTAGCATCACCATCCCTAAACCTCAACTTTTGTAAGAGAGCTGCTAATCTATCTAGGTATCCACACATTTGCCTTTGCAATCCTCGTTCGTCCCCCATTGCTCCAATCTGAAATAGCAAGGTGTAACTTTTTCCATGCTTCATACTTCTTTGGTTGTTTTACAAGTATATTGCCTTCCTCATCTCGAGGTGGAGATATAAACTTCCTAGCATTGGGTCCACCAAAGCATGGTTTACAAGGGATATTTTCACTCTTTCTCGATTTTTTCTCATCCTTTTTTATTTTTACATGGCCCTCGTGCAATCCAACTTCAGAGAGGACTCGTTCTACCTTCTTGCATGTAGCATCAACTTCTGACACATGTTGCATCTTGTATGCAAAGCATATATATTCATATACTAGCTTCTCAATTATTCTAACCAAACAATGCAATGTGCAAAAGTAAACCCTTGTTAGTGGTATTTCTAAAATAGGGTGCCAATTTGGATCCACTAGAACTAGCATTCCATTTCTCATGACTTTTTGATCACGTGTTGGAGCACCCTGTTGTCCTGCCTTGGCATACCATTCTTTCTTTCCATGTTTCCCTTTCTTCCTAGTTTGCATGGAGTATCTGCACAGAAGTTTTACATTCGCTACATTTGATAAACCAAACATACACTTCAATATTTTTAAATCACCTACAAGATGCCATTCAACTTGATAGTCCCCAAATCCCTCGATGTGTAAAATTGCTCCATTATTTTGCTGCTGAATAACATTGGGTATATTAGAGAGGTTAAAAAAACTTTCAGTACTTGATGGTCCTCCTTTGGTACTTCAAATGCTGCAAGCCACCATATTTCATTCTCTGACTGTACACTGAAGTATAAAGGATGGTTTCCATCGATGTTGGGGTCCAATGCTTGATTCATAAGTGTTATACTCACACGTTCAAATTTTTGCCCCTTAATAATCTCACTCTCATCAAGTTCGAGGACAAACTTGCCTCTACATTCTTCGAGAGACATATATTGTAGAACTTGACCATAGCAATATGAACCCTACATATATCCAATACAAAATTTTTGGATGCGTTCAATACAAATGCAACTTCTTTGGAACCATACTTCAATATGTGTGATGGTTTCCATCGATGTTGGGGTCCAATGCTTGATTCATAAGTGTTATACTCACACATTCAAATTTTTGCCCCTTAATAATCTCACTCTCATCAAGTTTGAGGACAAACTTGCCTCTACATTCTTCGAGAGACATATATTGTAGAACTTGACCATAGCAATATGAACCCTACATATATCCAATACAAAATTTTTGGATGCGTTCAATACAAATGCAACTTCTTTGGAACCATACTTCAATATGTGTGTCTTTTTCAGATGCATTGGCTCACCAATTAATTTTGAAACTTTCTCATTTAGTTGTTTTCGAGCCTTCTTCATGTGAAATCGTTTTGGCAAAGGCATTACTCGCTTGGTTTTGAAGAATTGCTTAAATCCTATATCCAATTGTTGATAAAGCATACTATATGACTCAGAACTCATTCCCACCTTATCACATAACTCCTGAGCATCTGTAGCAGTAAACAAGTTGCTCACATCCCTAAGATGTTCACTTGCAACATCATCTACAATGTCCCTGAATTTACGATTTTCCAATGCATTTTTTACCATATCCTTGCTTAGGACTTTGGCAATAGTATCATTCTTTGCATGAGGGAACATATTTCTCATTGTAGTAGACTGAGCATATATCTGTCTATGATATTGTCCACTTCCTTTGGTTAATTGGTGAATTGGTTTAACTAATCAAATGCGCCAACATGCTTCTTTGGTTTTTAAAGTGGGCCCAATCTCCAAAGTTTTTGTGAGCTTTCTCTTTATGTTTAGATTCTCCTTCTCCAAGTCCATAACCCTAGAT
Source organism: Lygodium microphyllum (assembly GCF_053477565.2). NCBI lineage: Eukaryota > Viridiplantae > Streptophyta > Polypodiopsida > Schizaeales > Lygodiaceae > Lygodium > Lygodium microphyllum. Next base: position 145,225,344 of record NC_141136.1, on the reverse strand, counting down.
TGTAACTCCATATTTTACACATGTGTATCATGCATAGCATCTTCAATGACAGACATTTCTTGTTGTAGGCTCTAGTTCTCCCTATCCTTCTCAGCCAATAATCTATCCTTTTCCATCAAAGACTGCATATTCCCTTGTAATCTTGCCTGCATATTTGTCAAGACTTGATGAACCCATGCTAATCCTTGTGTGACAAGTCTGCATGTGTATTCATACAATCCTTCATTGCCTTCACAAACGAGCTTTACAAATGATGTAAGACCTTCAAATTGTGGTGGCCTTTGAGTGACTAGATCAATTGGATAAATGCACCCATCAACCCAAAGGTCCACGTTTTGTTTCCCTGCATTTCTTTCTTATTGCATCCTCTATCTTATTGCATCATCCCTTTCTATAGTTCTTTTGAACATTAGTGCATATTAATCCTCCAATTGAAAGTGAATATCTCTCTTTCTCTTGGTATGTCCTGCACCTGCATCCAGTAAAGAAAAATATATGGCAATTTTAACATTACACAATTACACCCATTTGATTAATAGTAAGCTAAGGAGTTGATGCCAAATTTTTGATAAATAGCAAGAACGTCTAAATATCTGGGAGCAACAGGTCAGCATCAATCGAGCAGCATGTAGCTAATTCTAGATTGGCTCAAATCACACAATTACACCCCTTTGATTCACTATATCTGTGTTCTTTTTTACCTAGTTGGATCTTGTCTCTTTCTCTTGATTTCAGTCATGATAGACCCTAATCAACCCCTAATCTGCATGTAATATTAACTTTTAATCTATCTCTAATTAGCATCCAATATTATCTTCTGTTCTATCCATAATATTCTCTCTTTCAGAATTGATCAAATATATTTAAACACATTTATACAAAAGCTTGGCTAATGGAGAACAATAACATCATCTTATCTTCTACCATAATTTACTCTCTCTCATTCTATCACTTATTTTCTTAGTTCATCTCACACATTCCTCTCTCTTCCCCCCTTCCTTCTCCCCTCTCTCTCTCTCTCTCTCTCTCTCTCTCTCTCTCTCTCTCTCTCTCTCTCTCTCTCTCTCTCTCTCTCTGTGTGTGTCTATGAATTGACACTTAAGAATTAAACAACAACTATGAAGAATAATAACATCATAGAGACTAAAAAAATAAAGAAACCTCCATTATCACTTGATTGCTTATAGTATAGAGTGTTGAAGAGGAAGATATCTTATAGCATAGTACTCAAGAGGGAGATTGCTTGTAGAGGGGTAGAGAGTGTTGTAGATTGAGATTATTTGATTTCAACAAATGCTATCAAAACAATATGAGATTACTTGTAGCAGGGTAGAGAGTGTTGTAGATAGTATTGAGTATTACTTCAGAAGAATTCCTATGTAAGAAACCATATTTTGAAGGGAAGGAGAAGAGTACGCAAAATTTTGAGAGGGAATGAAGAAATGCCCACAAATGGTCATATACTTGTTCAAAAATAAAATAAAATTTACAAGGACATTCTCGAGTCAAAAAGGTGGTAAAAAATAATCTTAAAATATAAAGTATACGTCATTTTATATCCTTTTTTAACTTCCGCCCTTTTAGGAAGCAAGAATGAGAATGATTCTAATATATTTTCATGTTGAAAAGTCATGAGGGCATTAAAGAGTCACATATTAATTACATCCTCCATTGATGCGTATGGACTTTACATGGCCTTATAAAGTTAAAATGAAGGTAAAGACACCAGAAGGTTGATGGATAATAGTAAACCTAGTTCATAAGAGGTCTATTGCACTAAATTATATCCAACAAGGATAAGAAACTAAGCCTAGACATTACAAGCACATTATTGTGTTATTGATGAAGCTATTATTGAAGTAGAACCTAGCCTTGTTGATGAAGATTTGAATGTTAATTGATGAAGCAATTTGCACCTTCTCTCATAGAAGTAGATGATCACTAGATGTTTGTCGTGAAGGCATGCATTGGACAAAGAAATTGGGATGTTAGTATCAATGGCTCTTTGATATCTTTGTCTTTTGTTACAATCTCTCAAATGATCTTGTTGTCATGATGTTACCATATCTTGGAACCTTCAAACAAATATTCTACCATTGATGACGTTTGCTTCAAACATGTGTCACATATTGTTGGGGCCATTGGGCACAATCTTATTCTTTCAAGAGCTTGAATGCACGCATCATAGACTAGCTTTCACTCACACATGGATTGAAGCAAACCGTTGTATCGAGCATAGAATCATGTGCCTCTTACCAAGAAGGCTAGAAGCTCTAGCCCCACAATCCAAGTGAGCACTCCATTGTCCCTCAACCATTTATGGCCCTTGTCATGCAAGAGAAAGCATGATAGGTATGATAGAGTACTAGAGAGGAGATTAGATGTTTCACTTTTCTTGTCCCTTCCTACTTATTCCCTATCTCTCTCCCTTAATCTCATACCCTAAAACAAAATCTCTCCCACATAGAGCAAGAAACTAGAGGAGCAAAGTTTTCACTCATGAGAATAACCATTTCCATTCAAATTCATTACTTTTATACATGAATTCTAGGGCTAGGGTTTTTCCTTTCCCTTCAAAATCTTATCTAACTTTTGGCTAATTGACTAGTCTTCTCTCTTTTCCATACATTTATTTCCTTTTCCTATGCTACTCTTTGACAATTTGCATAGAAGAATAGCTCAACTCTTGAAAAATTAATACAAGGCTTTGAATAACTGATACAATTTTCCAAAACATAGATAGTTGCAAAGTCTAATGTCTCATGCTTCCAAATCTATTAATGTTTCCTCCTCTTTTAATCGATTGCTAGTCCCATGGCACTCTCTCTCCAACCAATCGAAAGTGAGATTGGTTGGGATAAATAATAAAAAAGTTTTGATGGAGAGGATGCTCGGATGGTGTGAGGGTTAGATAGAGTGATGAGAAGAAGGATTGTGGTGGTCAGAGGTAGGGAAGTTTGTAGGAAGACTTCGATGTGGGCCTCCAAGAATTGATGGGACTTCATGTACTCTACGTACTTATTATATTATGGTATACTCCCTAAGGGGGGGGACAATATATTTAGTGATTTGAACTACTTGTGCATTGGAACTGGGAGATGGGTCAAGTTCCAAGTAATCTTGGAGTACTATCCCACACTTGAGACCCAGTTGTTGCAAGTTTTTGGTGATGTGCTAACTTCAGGTAGATAGGCCTACCAAGAAAAATTGGGGTGCCTTGCCCTCCTCGACATGCCCTAGAATGGTAATGTGAGGGAATGGGCTAGGGGATGGACCCTTACATGCTGTGAACATGGTCTTGTGCTACTTTTCTTTTCTTTGTTTCTCTTCTTCTTCTTCTTCTTCTTCTTTCTCTTTGTTTTTATGTTGGTGGTGGATCTTGTTGTTATTGGAGTGGAATAATGGACAAATAGGCACATTACTCAAGAACTTGCCTGAGCATACGATGAAGGCATCCCATGCTGACCATGTATTCTTTCAATGAACTGCATAGTTCCATGAGTGATATAGAGTAGAAGGGATGTGTGCACAGTGCAAACCAACTATCCACCATATCCTCTAGTATCTCAATACAATAATGATGCAATATTGTGGCTCAAAGATGAAATTGTATCATTGCCACTCAGTAAATTCCTATGTTTATTATTTTTTTAAAAGGTGGAAGTTTCTTCTCATATGGCATGATTGGTTACTAGAGTAAAATAACAAGGAATCCAAGAGAGTTGTAAGTGGTGATAAAAGAAGGATCAGGGCAATTAGTGAATCGTCTCAAAAAGATGGTAAACAATGGGATGAGGTTAAGGGCCTAGAATAAATAGGTATTCTTTTTGTCATTAACTCTTATATTGGGGATTTTGGGAAAGTTTATTCCTTGTTGTGTCGACAAGGGTAGGGGTAGTGGAGCAGGTTCACCTTTTTGATGTTATTGGAGTAGACAAAATCATATAGAGCTAACTTGTCAGTTTTTAGGATGGGGTATCTCCATTCCAATTGCGCTGGCCAGACTTCTCATGGCATTAAGGTGAGGTGTCTACTTTTTCCTCTCGTGACCTAGTAAGATTACTTAAAGGCTTCGATATCAAGTTTCCTAGCTTGCTTTTATGTTATGCTCTTAGCTACCCTAATGAGCACTCATGCTATGTGTGGAGGTAGTAGCTCATTGAACTTGTTTCCCTCATCCACCTTAAAGTTGAAAATCATTGCACTACTCGACTCTTCCTATGTCTAGCATTTTTGTACTAATTCCTCAGTGTTCACATGCTCTACATCAACCAAATGCTCAAAAAGAAGGACACAATTGACAACCTTCTATGGTTGTGCCCACAGCTCCTCAATCATGGCTTCATAACCTTCTTTTTTTTAGGGGTGTCTTCTATTGGGCATTCCACTAGTTCTCCAAACTCAAAGTCTCAAAGGTTGAGTGGATTTGTGGAAGGGGTCATGGGAGTTGGTGGTTCTAAGATTAGTGGAGACTTAGAAGGAGAATATTCTTCCTCTATTAGTCCAATAATTTCAATCTCTCATTCCTTATATACTTTTTGCAATAGGTTCCTTATGACCTCCTCTCTTGTTGGCTCAATAGTTTACAAGTATAGCTTCTTGATATGCTCCATTCCCTCCAAGAGACTTTGCATTGTCTCTAGCTATGCCTTAAGCTCATTGGGATTATTGAACAATGGTATGCATGCTTTAATGGTTTCCTCCCTATAGATTTCTTATTACTTGACAAGGATACATTTCTTGGCATCCAACATGATCTTATAGTAGGCATGTTGATATAAGGAAATGGTTAAATCATTCGATAGATTGTGGAACATTTCTCCTGCAAACTTAAGGGCTTCTTTTTCCATAGAATCTGCAACTTGTCCCAATTGATTGATGATGGTTTGTTGCAAGGTATCAAAGGTTTATTTCCAGTACTCTCGCTCCTATAACTGCAATTGGTGATCTCTTTGTTATTGTTGCACCTTGACATTTTCTTGGAAAATTGCTGGTTTACTTTCACTGAGTGCAAGGTTCAATTGTAGGTTTTCTTTCCTAAGCCTTTCATTCTCTATCATATATGCCTTGTAGCTAATTTGCACTTCCTCAAGCCTATCCTTAGTGTTGTGGAGGATGCCCTATTTATACTTGAGCTCTTTTTAAAGTGCTACTTCTCTTTGATTGGCGGTTTGGCTTTCCACTTTCAAGGCACACTCCATCTCCTCCATTTCCTGTTGAAATTGTTCGTTTGAGAGGTTTTCTTTTTATGGCCAAGCTTTGTAGATTTTTTCTTATAGAGACTCCTTATTTTCTTGTAATGCTCTTTGGATGGTTTCATCCCATGCAGCCTTGGCTATGTTGAGTTTCTCCCTTTTTTTTTGGAGTTGCGTTGTCTTCTCCTCAAGTTTTTCTTACAATTATGTTTCTCATTTCTCTTTTTCTATAATGAAGATCCTATAGTCCTCTCGCAAGTTAACTAGTTTTCATGCAAATCCTAATTTTATTAAGCGCATTAGTCTTTGGCCTCTTCCTGTCCTCATACATTCTCTCTAGGATGTCTATTCTTCCCACCCTTTCCCATGTCATTTTGGATGGCTATGTATACTCTTCGTGGACTTTGCATGCTACAACTTCTCTTGTCGATTGTTTGTAGTGGTCTCCTATGGGGTTTGGCTAATTCAAAGACTTGTGCTTGTAGTTGATCCATCTTTCTCTACATATTGAGCAAGATGCTCGAGGGAATAAACTCTTCATCCGCATTCTCGTTGCCCTTCTCTGAACTAGATTCTCCTTTCTCAAGGGCTATGATAGACATGACGTGCTCTTGGATAGAGATATCTAGTGATATCTAGATAGCCTTAGTGAGATCCTCCCTTTCTTGTTATGCACATCCAACTTCTAGTTTCTCAAATTCTATCTTGAATATTATGGCTACCATATTAAACAATCTTTGTTTTTCCTCACCTCTAGTATCTTTTCCTCTTCCATTGCTACTCTTTTTTCTTTTCTTTCCCTCCAAACTTTGAGGTAGGGGGCCATGCATCAATTTCTCATGAGTTACTCTAAGGTTGGCACCTAGCATGTGAGTCATCACAAATCCATAGTTGATGATCATATTCTTGGCCATTATGTGACTCAACTTGGAGGCTGTATCTTTTTCAGAAATCTTATCAACTCATACAAAGGATTCAAAGATACACTCTAACCATAAAACATTCAAATCTTCATTCAGTATATTCCATATCATTATATCCTCCATGAAAAGTCCTCTTTCCTCCACGTGGTTTTTAACAGCCACAGAAGCTTCCAAGAACCTTCTTGGAAGGTTCTAAGGGGGCTCCCTAAGCGCCCTTTCCTATTGAAAGTCCCACAAAAGTTCATTTTTACCCCGGGTTCCTTTAGAACTCCCTTTCTGTTGGCCTTCCCAAGCAGTCTCTTATATCCCCAAAAATTAGACCTTTTCTCCTTGCATCCTCCATAAGCCACACTAGTCGGATTTTACAAATTTCCCTAGCAATACCACAAAACTTTTTTACAATGCCGATTTCCTTTTAATCCTTCCCACACAAGTCCTCAAATCCCTTCTCGTGGATTTCCCCCACCCCCCTCCCCCTCCCCCTCGTAGCCGGTTTTAAGCCCTTTTTTTTTTCATTGGATCCTCTTAAGTCCACTTTACCCTCAACTTTCTTTTAAAGCCCTTCCCGTGGACTCTTATAAAGCCATATTAGCCAGGTTTTTAACCCCTTTCCCTTCGTAACTCCCTCAAGACATTTTACCCCGGGATTTCTCTTAGGCCCCTTTCCATGTAGACAAATTGCATTGCCGGAGCTTCTACGAAATGAAGGGGAAATTCATAAGTTCCATTTCTAAAGCCAGATTCCAAAAGATGGTGAAATTGGTCAAGAAAGCCGAATCTCAAAAGGGATTGCGCATGCGAGGGAGATGGGCCAAGACCATAAGTCTGTGGCCAAGGCAAGAAGGTCGAATTCACGATGGCTCCTAAGAAGGCACAAGGTGCAACTGTAGGAGGATCATCTCCTAACATCCATGTGGACATTTCACCAAATCCACAAGTTTAGGTTTTCTTCCTTTTTAAAAAAATTTATGTCATAATATTACAATTGTGCATGGATCATTTAAGGAATTAGGATGCACTTTTTTGATTGAAAATACTTTGGCTAATAGCTCACGATTGAAGAATTCGGTCATTGGTATTCTTCAATGAAAGGAACAAAGAAAGAGCATAAGATCTCTATATATTCTTAGCAAGTGGTTTTTATGTATTACAAAGTAAGGAATTTAGATCAACTAAAGATAATCTTTATAAAGTCGAAATTATTGTTGTACACTTTGATTATGCATGGAAAGATAAAATCGCATGTTGCATCATTAGACATCTCTTTCATCGCAAGGATTCATTAAGAAGATTGCCAACAATTGTAGGAATTTGCAAGGCATGGAAATGATTCTAGGGCTGTATGAGGAAGATTAAACTTTAGTCAGTTGGCATAAAAACTCAAATCAATTATGTAAGTAGTTACGAAAGGTTGTGTAATGCTCATTCAGCATACGAATAATTCATTCATAAATGAAAATTAGAAAAGGCTGCATGGTTCATTTTGGCATAAAACCCTAAAGCTTAGTAGGTGGAATCTTGAATGCATGTTCTAGAAGGATCAATAGAAATTGTGTCGTAACTTAAACATGTGCTTCTCGAGCTTAGCTGGTAAAACTAGGGTTGTAAATCTAATCATTCATAGCCAATAAATCGTGTGCTTTCGAGAATGGTATCGTGATGGTTTTACCCTAAACACCTAGACAAAAAAAGATTCGCTTAGAAATGGTTAAATCAATGCAACATATCCCAAGTGCTAACTAGGGTTTAGCAAGTTGAGGATGTGACCTAGTCGCTCTTATTTCCAAACTAAAAACTCTCATACCCTAAAAACTTGCCCACATTCACAAAATGTAGGGACAATAGGACATACTTGTGAGTAACGATCTAGGGTTTCTACCCTAAGGATCGCTCGCTAAAAAGATGAAACTCGGGTTGAATTTGGAAAGCTAGAACGGACAATGTCGGCCTACTGCAATCAGGAATGGATTGGTTATGAAGACACCCTAACCCTATTTCCTATCTAATCATGATTCCGTGATTAGAAGTCACCGTTCATCGATGGGTAAAATAGTCCCATGGATTAGTTGCGACACTCGTGCAACAAGTTGCAAAGTCGCATGATCTTGTGATTTAATCACAAGGGAATGGCCAAATTCCTCGAATGAGATTGGCAGATTCTTACGCAAGTTTATCTTGCAAAAGAATGAATAATCGTCTTGATATAGTACCTTTCTTGGTAAAAGTGACCAAGATATGGGGATTAGTTATTTTCTTGGAAGCAAAAGACCAATCAGTAAATTTGAATAACATATTTACTGGTAATAGAACTTAAGGTATTGGTTAAGTTAGGTTAATAGGGTACGGCCCTAACCCAAGGATATAAGGGTTAACAAACAAACCCTAGGGAATCTTGCCAAGTTGCAATTGATCCCGGATTGAATACTAAATGCATTTGGAAAGAAGGATTCGCTCCTTAGCAGTGGGCCAAAAATAACGACCACTCGAAATGATTGTGCTTGTAACAGTTTAAAGAGCACTGTTTTGCTTTGTCTGCTCAAGGAATTAAAGGATGAAAAGATATCTAATTCTTCAGGTTGACGACCTGAAGGGAGAGGCAGCCTCAGTTATCCCGGACTATCTGCCTGACCCTAACCAAGGGGGTTGTTAACTGCGCCGGGTAGGTGGATCCACCGCGAGGTCTCTCCATTGAGTGCTACTTGGAGCAGGAAGATGCTTGGGTGCCAGGGGGGATCTGACTGTAAATGCCTCGCCTTCCGAGCCCTGAACAAGAGGCCAACGTGACTCAGGATTGGATCTCGAGGCCCGCATACTAGTCTACGGACGGAATCTTGGATTACTAATCCATGTGGATTACTGGATAGCCTTCGGGCGGATTATGCATAAGCCTACGGGCTGGACTTTATGAATGTATTCCAAAGATAAATACGATAACCTGTTACGAAGGAACTTGTTTGACACTGCTTTTCTATGTCAAGTGCTAAGATTACTTGAAGGAATCGATGCCTAAAGGGCTAATTAAGGAAGTTGCTTGATGCATGTCCAACTAAATGTGGTAGGTAATTAGATAACTAAAACAACTTGAGGAAAGTACGGTGGATGTGGCCATGGGTCCATCCTACAGATGGGTGGTCGCGCTTGACCGGGAACTTTTCTCAATCATAAATGACAGCAAGAAGATCGTCTCAAAGGACACGAATAGCAAGGGCGTTGACCTAGAGTCTTAGTTACAATAATCTCGATTTATGGTTTTTTAGGCGAATGGAATGGGACTATGCCTTATGGCAGAGAGGTCAAGCCTTGCATCCCTCTCGTTTCCCACTCTCCTTGAACCAAGTGCAACGTGAATCCACTTCATCCTTGGCGTTTTTGCGTAAAGTAGTTCGCTCGGATTCGACGCTAGTTGTTGTTTAGGGAATGACCATTAGGGAAATCCCTTGATTGAGGTCGGTCCTAAGCTTTTTCTACATGGCAGACGCAGAAAGTCCTAGATCGCAAACCCCGTGACATTCCATGGGAGTGCCGAGTAGAGCTTTCTAGACCTCCTTTCCGATGGACTGCTAAGAGTGTCCTAAAGGAAACAGGTGGACACGTTACAGTTGGTATCAGAGCAAAGCAACGAAGGATTTATTTTTAAGAAATCTCAATAAGATGAAGTAAAGCAAATGTTGCTGTTCCGAACATTTCCTTACTTTCAATGCTATCTTGCAGAATTATGAAGCATGGAACATGTTCTTAGTGTTACGAGTCATGTTCTTAGTGTTTCGATGCATGCCCCGGTTTATCGACAAAGGGTTGAGATGATGAACATCCTAGATCATATGTATAATTCATCACCTTTGTACGTGGAACAAAGATGGATGGGTGACTTAGGAATCTACTATATAGCTGCCCACCGGTTTACATACCTTCAAACCAACCTAAAGAGGATTAAGTGGTTGGAAGACCTGAAGATCGTGAAGCTGTTCATTTTTGTGAAGGCTCACGTAAACTCAACTTTACATATTCAAGGTCGTAGGGTTGAGCTGAACTCATATGTATATGAGGAAGTGACCCATGTAATCCCCACCAGACAGGATCAATGTGTTGGGGTGCTATGAGAAGAATGGGTTCCAAAGGAAAGGATACCCTAATCTTCCGATGACTTACCGATTCCTAAAGATTCATGACCCGAAACCATACTATTATCCAGTTCCTGTAGATAAATGTAATACAACATTATTCTCCCCAAACCAAATGTAAATAGTTGCTCTATCATATCTAGAAATGTTGTACTCCAAAAGGGCTATGCCCATATGAATGCAATAAGATTTTTATCAATGTGTATTTTGTCAATGAGAATTGATAAAAAGTTAAGTGGCTAGGATTCTTGGTTAATAGCTAAAATAGAGATTAAATATAAATTATAACGATTAACGAGTAATAACGTTAAGAAACCTCTATCCAGGCACAACCCCAGGTACAGAGTCCCAATTTGCCCCCTACATCAAGTACTGCCATAATCCAGGAGAAAAAGTTTCTTCTCAAACAAATTAAGCCACCTGAATTTGACGGGAAAGGCAGATCGGTCCAAGCGGATGCTGAAATTTGGATTGAGTCCATGGAGGATTACTTTGAAGTAGCTGGTACTGCACCTTCCAACCAAGCTATGCTCGCCAAGCTGAAGCTCACCAGTGAAGCTAGGCTTTAGTGAAAAAAATGGTCCAGAGATCAAGGGATCGCGGAAGGATCTGTTACCTAGGAGAAGCTGAAGAAAGCCGTGCAGGGAAGATACTTACCACCTATGTATCGCACACAGAAAATGAATGAGTTCTACAAGTTGAAACGGCGGGGACTCACTCTTGACGCATACTACTCTAAATTCGTCTCACTTCTTAAGTATGCGCCACAGATGGACATGACATAGCAGGTGTCAAAATTTTGTGCTAGTTTAAACCCACCAGTGAATACACGTCTTGAGTCTATGCGCCGATCAGATCTTCAGGACACACTCATTCAAGCTGTGCCTATAATTCAGGAGGTGCAAGCTAGACCAAGAGGTAACAAAACTTGGTCTTATAATGACCCGAATAGAGGAGCATATAGGCCTCAAATTAAGAGAGTTCAAGGTCAGAATTCGGGACAAAGAAAGAAAGCAAGGACTAAAATTGTCAACAACTTTGTCCCTACTCAAAGCAATGGCGGAAACCTCCGATGTTTCCACTGCAACGAGCCTGGTCATTTTAAGAGGCAATGTCCCAAGCTTGGAGGAGGACATCGCCAAGTATCTTTCCAAGGAACTGGCCGTGGACAGGGAGCCGCTACTCGAGGCAGAGGAAGAACCGTCTGTGTTGCCAATAGGGAAATGTGTGAAGAAGAAGATCCAACCATGGAGGTAGAGTTTGAAAGGGGGACAGTCCATGCCGCTCTACACAAGAAAGGCCCGAATCGCCAGTTCTCGGTGATTCAGACACCGTCGAACTATCAAGGTAAAGGTTTCAAGACCTTGATTGATTGTGACAGTACACATTCCTTTATCTCACCAGCTTGTGCAAAAAGATTAGGAATAGCCAAGTAGAAGCATCTACCTTGCTTATACAGTTAGCAAATGGTCATGAGGTCACTTGTACTAGGCAAACTACTAAGGTGGAATTCTTTCTAGGAGGAAAGACGACTTTGGTTAAATTCAGAGTCATAAACTTAGGTATCCATGAGTGCCTACTCGGAATGGATTGGCTTAAACCCAATGACGCCCACATTCATTGTGGAAAGGGCCAAATTTCCTTTCGAAACTCTGAAGGGGATTTAGTCACAACTCAAGGTGAGGCTGGAAAGCCAAAAATTCAATTGGCCAAAGCATCTCAGATTATAAAGGGAGTCACAAAGGGACTACTTGTCTACTTGATTAAGCTCAATAAGTTAGATCAAAAGTAGGACTCTAGTGAAGGACCTTCATGGCTAAAGGAATACGTGGACGTATTTCCTGAAGAGTTGACAGAACTTTCGCCCCAAAGATAAGTGGATCATGAGATCAAGCTAGTACCAGGAGCTATGCCAATTGCTAAGAGACCCTATAGAATTTCCATACTAGAAGCAATTGAGTTGAAGGAACAACTCAAGCAATTGCTAGATTAGGGCTACATCCTTCCTAGTAGTTCACCATGGGGAGCTCCAGTACTGTTCTAGAAAAAGAAAGATGGAACGGTTCGACTGTGTATTGATTACAAAGGGTTGAATCAATCAACTGTCAAGAACAAGTACCCTATTCCTAGAATAGATGAGCTTCTTAATTGTCTTCAGGGTGCGAAGATCTTCTCCAAGATTGATCTCAGGTCTAGTTACTATCAAATAAGAATCAAGGATGAAGATATTCCAAAGATGACATTCAACACAAGATATGGGCACTTTGAGTTTTTAGTTATGTCATTCGGGCTTACGAATGCACCTGCCACCTTCAACAAGTTAATGAATGATATCTTTAGGCCATATCTTGATGACTTCGTGCTCGTCTACTTTGACGACACTTTAGTCTATTCTAAACAGGAAGAGGATCATGAACCCCAACTTTGGATTGTTTTTGAGACAATGGGGGCACATAAGCTGTATGCTAAGATGAAGAAGTGTGCATTCCTCAAACGTCAGATTGAATATCTGGAATTCATCGTATTAGTGGAAGGAATCTCAGTGGATCTGGCCAAAGTTAGACATGTGCTAGAATGGCCAATACCAACAATTGTCAAAGAAATACACAGTTTTCTTGGATTGACAGGATGGTATAGGGTCTTCATAAAAAACTATGCTTTGATAGCAGCAGCTTTGACGGATTTACTGAAGAAGCAAACATCTATTGCATGGTCAACTTCCGAACAAAATAGCTTTGATAAATTGAAGCAAAGTTTGGTATCAGCACCTATTCTAAAACTTCCAGACCTCAGTAAGGAGTTCGAGGTAGTAACTAATGCTAGCACGCTTGCCTTAGGATGTGTGCTCATGCAGGAAGGTCATCTTGTATCATACTCTTCAAGGAAACTAAAGAGCCATGAGAAGAATTATGCTACCCATGATCTAGAACTGTTAGCTCTCATCCATGCTCTAAAGCTTTGGAGACACTACCTATTGGGTAACAAGTTTACACTAGTGACTGATCATAAAAGTCTCAAGTGGATCTTTACCCAGAATGAGCTCAACATGAGGCAATGTCAGTGGATTGAAGTGCTAGAGGTGTATGACTTTGAAATCAAGTACCGACCAGGAAAGGATAATGTAGTTGCCGATGCACTCAATCACAAGGCATTCCTTAATTCTCTAATCTTGCAAAATCTTTCAACAGCTAGATCCCGAGCCATAAAGGTGTCCATGCCAAACAACCCAATACTTGAGCTAGCTAGAGAGGAAGCATGCCATGATCCATCCTATCAAAAGATGCTAAGGGAGATCCCTATCAAGGACCAGGACAAAAAAACTACATGCTAAGTATCATGAATTCTCTATCGATAGTGGACTTGTCTACTATAGAACGAGATTATGTATACCGGAAAGCCAGACACTTTAGCAGCAGTTACTGTGGGAAGCTCATGATTCCCCTTTCTCAGGACATCCTAGCTATGCCAAGACTCTCAATGTAGTTAGGAAGAGATACTATTGGGAGAGGCTTAAAGGTGATGTTCTCAAATATGTCACTGAGTGTTTGTCTTGTCAACGTATCAAAGCCGAACATGTCAAAATGCCAAGGAAGCTGCAACCACTTGACATTCCCCAAATGAAATGGGAATTCATTAGTATGGACTTTGTCATTGGCCTACCCCAAGTTCAGGGAGGATACAACTCCATCATGGTTGTGGTTGACATGCTTACTAAGGTTGCATACCTTATTCCAGTAAAGACAAACTATAAAGCCTCAGACATTGCAAGGTTGTTTATCAAGGAGATATTCAAGCTACATGGGCTACCTAGAAGAATCATTAGTGATCGTGATTCTCTCTTCACATCACACTTCTGGAGAGCTATCTTTGAAGCCATTGGGACTCAACTCTATTTTAGTACAACTTACCATCCCCAAATTGATGGCCAAATGGAGAGAGTCAATCAAGTCATCGAGGATATGCTTAGGGTATACTGCTGTCGTGAACCAAAAAGGTGGATTCAATACTTGCCTTTGGTAGAGTTTGCCTACAATGCCTCTTACCAACAAAGCATTCAGATGACCCCTTTTCAAGCATTGTATGGTCATGATTGTCGAAGTCCCCTAAACTTCTTAGATCCAACTTTCAGGGTTGAAGCTTCAAGGCAGATGTTGGAAGAGATGGATGCCCAAGTAAAGTCAGTAAGACAGGACATCCAAGCCGCCAAGGATAGACAAAAGGCATACGCGGATTTGAAGCGTCAAGATAAAATCTTCGAGGAAGGAGACATGTTCTTCATTCGCGTACGCCCAAAGAAGAGTTCTCTATCCTTAGGAGATTGCAAGAAGCTAATTCCAAGGTATTGTGGACCATACAAGATCCTCAAGTGCCTAGGACCTAATGCTTGTAGACTGCAACTCCTTGAGAACCTGAGAGTTCATAATGTATTCCATATTAGCCTATTGAAGAAGTATGTACCTAATCCTAGTCATGTACTTGATGACCAACAAGTTGTAATGCCTAGTCAAGGAGTCCTTGAACTAAGGCCTGACATGATCTTAGATGTTAGGGAGAGACAACTGAGATCCAGAACCTTGAGAGAATGCCTTGTCTAGTGGAAAGATTATCCTGAGGAGGATGCCGCTTGGATAGATGAAAGCACTCTCAACCATTAATATCCCCAGTTTATCTTGAGATGAGGACATCTTGATTCCTCCAAGGGGGAGAGAATGTAATATTTCCAATGAAAATATTTCTGACCCACGTGATACTCATGCAAGGGAATTCTGGCATAAAAATACTGATGGTGTGATTTTCAAATTATACACGACCTATCCTGATCTCCATTTGCATATGAGACAAAAGAAAAAAAAACCCGCTTATTTACATGCGAACTTCCTCTTGGTAGGAGGCCAAAAGGATAATTGATGGATATATGGCAAATGTTTTTTTTTAATTTAGCCTTCTTCTCCCCCTAGGCGAAGGACGTGCTGGAGGGGAGGGAGTGAGGCACGGATGACTAAGCTAGTTGCGGGAGCTCGTGGAAGGGATATAGCCATGCACTAAGCCTCGTGGAGGGAGGGAGGTCCCTCTCCCTACCCTATAAAAACCCCCTATGGGGGGAGGGGGAGAAAGGAGGAAGGAGCGTAATGCTGCAGACCGTGAGAGAGAGAGAGAGGGCCGCCAGTTGTTGCTATGTCAACGCTGCCACCTAGAGCTGAGCACGCCTTCAAACGCCGTCCTCAAATCCCTGCTTCATTTCACCTCCTGCCTACCATCAATTCATCAAAATCATCTCCTCTTTCCTCCACGTGGTTTTTGACAGCCACAAAAGCTTCCAAGAAGCATCTTGGAAGCTTCTAAGGGGGCTCCCTAAGCCCCCTTTCCTATTGCAAGTCCCATAAAAGTTCATTTTTACCCCGGGTTCCTTTAGAACTCCCTTTCTATTGGCCTTCCCAAGCAGTCTCTTATATCCCTGAAAATTAGACCTTTTCTCCTTGCATCCTCCATAAGCCACACTAGTCGGATTTTAAAAGGCCTTTCCCCAGCAATCCCACAAAGCTTTTTTACAACCCTAGTTTCCTTTTAATCCTTCCCACACAAGTCCTCAAATCCCTTCTCGTGGATCCCCCCCCCCCCCAAGTCGGTTTTAAGCCCTTCTTTTTTCCACTAGATCATCTTAAGTCCACTTTACCCTCGACTTTCTTTTAAAGCCCTTCCCGTGGACTCTTATAAAGCCACATTAGCCGGGTTTTTAACCCCTTTCCCTTCGTAACTCCCTCAAGCCATTTTACCGTGGGATTTTTCTTAGACCCCTTTCCGTGTAGACAAATTGCATTCCCAGAGCTTCTATGAAAGGAAGGAGAAATTCATAAGTTTCATTTCTAAAGCCCGGTTCCAAAAGATGGTGAAATTGGTCAAGAACGCTAAATCTCAAAAGGGATTGCGCATGCGAGGGAGACGGGCCAAGACCATAAGTCTGTGGCCAAGGCAAGAAGGTCGAATTCGCGATGGCTCCTAAGAAGGCACAAGGCGCAACCGCAGGAGGATCATCTCCTAACATCCATGTGGACATTTCACCGAATCCACAAGTCCAGGTTTTCTTCCTTTTTTTTCTTGATTTACGTCGTAATATTACAATTGTGCATGGATCATTTAAGGAATTAGGATGCACTTTTTTGATTGAAAATACTTTGGCTAATAGCTCACGATTGAAGAATTCGGTCATTGGTATTCTTCAATGAAAGGAACAAAGAAAGAGCATAAGATCTCTATATATTCTTAGCAAGTGGTTTTTATGTATTACAAAGTAAGGAATTTAGATCAACTAAAGATAATCTTTATAAAGTCGAAATTATTGTTGTACACTTTGATTATGCATGGAAAGATAAAATCGCATGTTGCATCATTAGACATCTCTTTCATCGCAAGGATTCATTAAGAAGATTGCCAACAATTGTAGGAATTTGCAAAGCATGGAAATGATTCCAGGGCTGCATGAGGAAGATTAAACTTTAGTCAGTTGGCATAAAAACTCAAATCAATTATGTAAGTAGTTACGAAAGGTTGTGTAATGCTCATTCAGCATACGAATAATTCATTCATAAATGAAAATTAGAAAAGGCTGCATGGTTCGTTTTGCATAAAACCCTAAAGCTTAGTAGCTGGAATCGTGAAGGCATGTTCTAGAAGGATCAATAGAAATTGTGTCGTAACTTAAACATGCGCTTCGAGCTTAACTGGTAAAACTAGGGTTGTAAATCTAATCATTCATAGCCAATAAATCATGTTCTTACGAGAATGGTATCGTAATGGTTTTACCCTAAATAGCTAAACCACAAAAGATTCGCTTAGAAATGGTTAAATCAATGCAACATTTCCCAAGTGCCAACTAGGGTTTAGCACGTTGAGGATGTGACCTAGTCGCTCTTATTTCCAAATTGAAAACTCTCATACCCTAAAAACTTGCCCACATTCACAGAATGTACGGACAATAGGACATAGTGGCGAGTAACGATCTAGGGTCTCTACACTAAGGATCGCTCACTAAAAAGATGAAACTCGGGTTGAATTTGGAAACCTAGGATCGACAATGTCGGCCTAGTGCAATCAGGAACGTATTGGTTATGAAGATACCCTAACCCTATTTCTTATCTAATCATGATTCCGTGATAAGAAGACACCATTCGATGGGTAAAATAGTCCCATGGATTAGATGCGACACTCATGCAACAAGTTGCAAAGTCGCATGATCTTGTGATTTAATCACAAGGGAATCGCCAAATTCCTCGGAATGAGATTGGCAGATTCTTACGCAAGTTTATCTTGCAAGAGGATGAATAATCGTCTTGATATAGTACCTTTCTTGATAAAAGTGACCAAGATACGGGGATTAGATATTTGCTTAGAAGCAAAAGACCAATCAGTAAATTGGAATAACATATTTAGTGGTAATAGAACTTAAGGTATTGGTTAAGTTGGGTTAATATGGTACGGCCCTAACCCAAGGATATAAGGGTTAATAAAAAAAGCCTTGGGAATCTTGCCAAGTCGCAATTGATCCTGGATTGAATGCTGAATGCATTCGGAAAGAAGGATTCACTCCTTAGCAGTTGGCCAAAAATAACGACCACTGGAAATGATTGTGCTTGTAACAGTTTAAAGAGCATTGTTTTACTTTGTTTTCTTAAGGAATTAAAGGATGAAAATATATCTAATTCTTCAAGTTGAAGGCTTGAAGGGAGAGGCAGCCTCAGTTACCCCCGACTGTCTGCCTAACCCTAACCAAGGGGGTTGTTAATCGTGCGGGGTAGGTGGACCGAACCCGTCGCGAAAGGTCTCTCCGTTGAGTGCTACTTGGAGCAGGAAGATGCTTGGGTGCCAGGGGGCTCTAGTTGTAAATGACTAACTTTTTGGGCCCTACACAAGAGGCCAACGTGACTCGGGATTGGATCTCCAGGCCCGCATAATAGTCTACACGTGGAATCTTGGATTAGTAATCCCTGTGGATTGCTGGATAGCCTTCGGGCGGATTATGGAAAAGCCTACGGGCAGGACTTTATGAATATATTCCAAAGATAAATATGATAACCTATTACGAAGGAACTTGTTTGACACTTCTTTTCTATGTCAAGTGCTAAGATTACGTGAAGAAATCGATGCCTAATGGGCTAATTAAGGAAGCTACTTGATTCATGTCCAACTAAATGTGGTAGGTAATTAGATAACTAAAACAACTTGAGGAAAAAGCCATGGATGTGGCCATGGGTCCGTCCTACAGATGGGTGGTCCCGGTTGGCCGGGATTTTTTCTCAATCATAAATGACAGCAAGAAGATCGTCTCAAAGGACATGAACAGCAAGGGCGCTGACCTAGAGTCTTAGTTACAATAATCTCGATTTATGCTGTTTTAGGGAAATGGAATTGGACTTTGCCATATGGCAAAGAGGTCGAGCCTTGCATCCCTCTCGTTTCCCACTCTCCTTGAACCAAATGTAGTGTGAATCCACTTCGGCCCTGGTGTTTCTGCATAAAGTAGTTTGCTTGGGTTCGACGCTACTTGTTGTTTAGGAAATGACCATTAGGGAAAACCCTGATTCAGGTCGGCCGGTCCTAAGTGGGAACGGCAAGAATACTTTTGCTATGTGGCAGACACGAAAAGTACTATATCGCAAACCCCGTGACATTCCATGGGAGTGCTAGGCAGAGCTTTCTAGACCTCCTTTTCAATGGACTTCTAAGACGTGTCCTAAAGGAAATAGGTGGACACGTTACAAGTATGATTATTATAAGTGAAGAGGTGGTGAAGGACTTGTGCCTTGGCCTTCAATTCTTCATTTCCTAGTTTTTTCAAGAGCACTTCCTTTGGTGTCACTACATTTAGGTCCTTCCAACTCTGGGATACAGTCACCAGTTTTCTCATCTTGCAGTGTTTTGTTGTTTTTCTTTTCAAGCAGAGTGTTTATTCCAATATTTTTTAGGCATGAGTTCAATGACCTTTCCCTAATGTTCCTAGTGATCTCCATTCTTTGTGCACAATCGCATCAAGAAGTCCTTTCTTTTCTACTTGGTAACCATAGATCACAACTTCACAAGCCATGAAGTTAATAGGGTGGAAATATGCTTTGATAAGGATAGCTCAAATTGACTATCATCTCTTTCAACGCTTGATGATGGTTGATGAAGTGGTCAAGGCTACTTGTGCTTTTGAAGTGGATTTTTCCAACTTCAAACATGTTTACTTGCATGCCAAAGTTGGCACTTTGTAAAGGAGAAGATGTTTTTGTTCTTGTTAATGAGATCTTTGACTAATATGGCATTTCGAATCCCATGTTGCTCTAACTCTGTAACGTGTCCACCTGTTCGCTTGTAGGAAACGTCTTAGCAACCCATTGAGAAGAGAGTCCAGAAAGCGCCGCCCAGCACTCCCATGGAATGTCACGGGGTTTGCGATCTAGGTCTTCCCAAGCCTACCATGAAGCGGAAGCATTCTAGCCGTTCCCATTAGGACCAACCTAAATCAGGGTTTTCCTAATGGTCAAATTCCTAGAACAGCAGCTAGCATCGATCCCTAGACAAACTACTTTACGCAAAAACATCAGGGTCAAAGCATATCCATGCTGCACTTGGTTCAAGGAGAATGGGAAACAAGAGGGATGCAAAGCTCGACCTCTCCTCCCATAAGGCATAGTCCCATTCCGTTCCCCTAAAAAATCATAAATCGAGTTTCTAGTTTCTTGGATTATAGATTATCGTTCCTTGCTATCATTTCTGTTGAGAAAAGTTCCCAGCCAACCAGAACCACCCATCCGTAGGATGGACCCATGGCTACATCCATTGCACTTTCCTCAGGGTTGCTTTAGTTGTCTAATTATCTACCACATTTAGTTGGACACGCATAAAACAACTTTCTTAGTTATCCAATTAGTCACTAGTTGTTCCTTCACGTAATTTAAGCACTGATATAGAAAAACAATGACAAACAAGTTCCTTTTCAACAATTGATCTTATTTATCTTTAGAATACATCATATAATCCAGCCCGGAGGCTAATCCATAATCTGCCCAAAGGCAATCCATAATCTTCCTGAAGGCAATCCATAATCCACCCGAAGGCAATCCAGCAATCCTCATTGATTAATAATCCAAGTTTTCACCCGTAGACTAGTATGTGGGGCTCGAGATCCAATCCTGAGTCACGTTGGCCTCCTGTGCAAGACTCGAAGGTAAGGGATTTACAACCAGAGCCCCCCTAGCACCCAAGCATCCTCCTACTCTAAGTAGCGCCCAATGGAGGGACCTCTCGCAGCGGGTTCGGTCCACATTCTCGGCACGGCTAACAACCCCCTTGGTTAGAGTCAGGCAAACAATCGGGGGTAATTGATGCTGCCTCTCCCTCCACGCCTTCAACCTGAAGCATTAATTATTTTTCCATCTTTAGTTCTTTGAGAAAAGAAATACAAACAGTGCTCCTAACTATACAAACACAATCAATCCAGTGGTCGTTTACTTGGCCAACTGCTAAGGTGTGAACCCTTCTCTCTGAATGCATCCAACATTAAATCCGGGATCAATTTGTGACTTGGCAAGATCCCCAAGGGTTTTTTTATTTACCCTTTTATTCTTGGGTTAGGGTTTATACCCTGTCAACCCAAATTAGCAAATACCTTAGGTTCCTTAAACTAAGATAGTAAATCCTGGGAAACTTTGTCGCCCTCACTTGATTAGACAATCTACTTGCTAGGCAATTGTGCACAAGTGTCGCACTTAGCTTGTGGGATCGTTTCTCCCATCAAATGGCGTTTCTTGGTCAAGAAATATGTTTGGTCAAGATGTAGGGTTTGGGAGACCTCTTGACCCAACCCAACCCTAACCTTACTAGGTTGCAATGCTTGGCCTAGGGCTTCTAAACTTAATTGGAAGTCTAGTATTAGGTCAACTGATCCATAGGGTAAAGACCCTATATCGTTATTGTATGGGCGTCCAACTAACCCAAACATTCCGTGAATGTGGGTAGGACCTTTGGGCTCAAAAATCTTGACTTGGCGTCCCAAGTGCGACACTATGCAGAATTTTTACGTATTAAACCCTACCTAGCACTTTGAGGTGTTCATCGTACCAACTAGTTATGGTTTTATGAACCCCTTGAGGGTTATCCCCTTACAAGTGATCTACCTAAAAGGATCTAATTGTCTTGCGACAAGAGTGATCTTTGCTTAAAAGAGATGCGAATATTTTTCCTAAGAGATGCAAATAAATAAATTCAAGATGCAACATTCCATGCAAGTATGAAAATCATACACTTTTACTTCTATGCAACTATAAGGTTTGCATTTGACCATTTCTTTTCCTTGCTAAAATTAGAATGATTGACAATTTGGGGGATAACTTGCATAAAACCTACATAGATTTACATCAAGAGCTTTGCCTACAACCTATCGTTTAATGCAATTGAATTTTAGGCTTTAATATGACATGCAACCTTTTCTAGATACAACTTTGATAAATGAATTTCATTAATGATGAATATCATAAGACTATTGTTGACTTAATCCATTCAGCAGCACTTACCCGACTTAAAAATGCAAGCATCTTGGCATGCAATAGGCAAGTTCATGGTTTCATTTCCTTGCAATGCAACTACTTGGACAACATCCAAAGGATGACAATGATTATCTCATACGAATCCACAAGTAGAAAATTAATGCCTTATGCACTTTTCTTTTCCGCGGCGAATCAAGTATGCATTTAAACAATTTCATCTCTTTTTAAACCTACGCAATATGCACTTGCAACTTGGAAATGCAAGCAAACCCAAATGCACGACAGGAACTAACTCTTGTAAATCGTCCAAGGAGATAAATTCCCAGATGTATTTCAACTTGACTACGTGAATTAGAGACAACCATAAATGCATCTTCCCATGAAGTTAAACGTGCCTAATGCATTTCTTTTTATGCGGAATTAAGCTCGTAGAACTTGGGCATGAGAACTCTTAGGAATGTCCACGCATAGACTTGGGTTGGAGACTTCCAGCGTGTGCCTTGCATCTTTTGTTTTGGGGCCATTTATGCACCAGCTTCCCTTGGGTTTTTCGTGCGTCTTGAAGACTCACAGTCTGCGATCTTCCTCTCGTGCATAGGATCAGGGCCTTAGAGGCTTGGATTTTAATTCTCGGGGAAGCAGGCGTGTACAAGGCTTATGAAAGCCTTGTTAAAAGCTTCTCAAGAAGCTTCCAAGAAGCTTCTGCTTCTTAGCAGAATGATGTGGAGGGGGGGTAATGATTGGAGGAGAGGACTACTGCCAGGGAGATGTCCACGAGGAGGGGTGTGATGACGATGGTGGCAGCGGAGTTGGCCTACAGCAGGGTGGCGATGGCGGATGGCAGTAGCTCTTTTGACAGGCGGCAACATGACAGTTTTTGATTCCTTCTCTCCTTCCTCCCAAGCTCAAGGGGAGGGGGGTTCATATAGGATAGGGGGGGGAGACACGTGGCTTGTGTGCATGTCTCCCCCCTCATGCTTCCCCACGCAACTTAGCTTCTCTCCCTCTCACACTCCTCTCTCCTGTTATTGTGTGGGGTGTGTGGGGTTTAAGTTTGACTTAATATTTTGAGCATAAATATTACATTCTCTCCCCCTTAGAGGAATCAAGACGTCCTCATCTCGAGAAGAATTGGGGGTATTGTTGGTTGAGAGTACTTTCATCCATCCAAGTGGCATCCTCTTTGAGATAATATTTCCATTAGAGGAGAGATTCTCTCAAGTTTCTGGATCTCAATTGTCTCTCCCTAACATCTAAGATCCTGCCAGGCTATAGCTTAAGGACTCCTTGGCTAGGCATTACAGCTTGTTGATCATCAAGTATGTGTCTAGGGTTAGGCACATACTTCTTCAATAGACTGATATGGAATACATTATGAACCTTTAGGTTCTCAGGGAGTTGAAGTCTATAAGCATTAGGCCCTAAGCACTTGAGAATCTTGTAGGGTCCACAATACCTTGGAATTAGCTTCTTGCATTCACTAAAGGATAGGTAACTCTTCTTAGGGCATACGCGAATGAAGACCATATCCCCTTCAGCCAAGGATCTATCTTGACATTTCAAGTCTGCATAAGCCTTCTGTCTATCCTTGGTGACTTGGATATCTTGTCTTATTGACTTGATTTGTGTCAAGATTGTGGGAGAGAAGGAAGGAGTCTCACTTGTAGCTTTCTTGCTTGCACAATGGGGGAATACACACAGAGGTGGAGGCTGAAAACAGTTTTCCTCTTCTTAGTTGTGTAAGCCAAAAAGAACTCAAGTACAAAGAAATAGAAGAACCCTATATATGGGTCTCAAACCAAACTCAACTAAATAAGGTGGCATACTAACTGAGCCACGAACTAGAGTAGATAAGGATAGCTATCATGTAGCTATTATTCATGGGTGGTGTACCAACCGCATCTGCAACTGACAAGTCGGTGACATAAATACACAACGGTCACCCTGGCGTATCACGAGTGGAGCTCAATATCTCAACAATTTGGTCATCCATATCTTCTAGCATTTGTCTTGAAGCTTCAACCCTTAAGGTTGGATCTGAAAAATTTAAAGGACTTCGACAATCATGCCCATACAATGCTTGGAAAGGGGTCATCTGAATGCTTTGTTGGTAGGAAGAAATGTGGGCAAACTCAACTAGTGGCAAATATTGAATCCACTTTTTGGGTTCACGGCAACAATGTGCCCTCAGCATATCCTCAATAACTTGGTTGACTCGCTCCATTTGGCCATCAGTTTGGGGATGGTAAGCTATACTGAAACAGAGTTGAGTCCAATGGCTTTGAAGATAGCCCTCCAGAAGTGTGATGTGAAGAGAGAGTCACGATCACTAATGATTCCCATGCAGTTAGAATATCTCCTTGATGAACAACCTTGCAATGTCTGAGGCCTTACAATTTGTCTTAACGGGGATAAGATGTGCAATCTTGGTTAGCATATCAACCACAACCATAATGGAGTTGTAACCTCCCTGAAATTGGGGCAGGCAAACAAAAAAATCCATACTAATGAATTCCCATTTCATTTGGGGAAGACATGTTCAGCCTTAATGCGTTGACAAGACAAACACTCAATGATATATTTGAGAACGTCACCTTTAAGCCTTTTCCAATAATAGCTCTTTCTGATTGCATTGAGGGTCTTGGTATAGCCAGAGGGGACTCATGAGCTTCCCAAAGTTGTGACCAATTCCCCTTCAGAGTTTCAAAAGGAAACTTGGTGATTTCCACAATGAATGTGGGCATCATTAGGTTTAAGCCAATTCATTCCGAGCAAACACTGATGGATACCTAGGTTCATAACCCTGAATCTGACTGAAGTCGACTTTCCTCCCAGTAGGAATTCCACCTTAGCAGTTTTCCTCGCACAAGTGACCTCACAACAATTTGCTCATTCCAAAAGCAAGGTAGGTGTATCTTTTGTGGCTATTCCTAATCTTCTTGCACAAACTAGTGAAATAAAGGAATGCGTACTACCACAATCAATCAAGGTTTTGAAACCTTTACCTTGATAATCCAATGGAGTCTGAATCACCGAAAATTGGCAATTTGGGCCTTGACTTCATTTGTGGCGCGTACTTTAAAATAGAGACAAAATTTGAGTAGTATGCATCAAGAGATAGACCAAGCGGTTTCAGCTCATAGAACTCATTCATCTTCTGCATGCAGTATGCAGGTGGTAAATATCTTGCGTGCACAGCTCTTTTAAGCTTCTCCCAAGTAACTGACCCTTCTGAGATCCCTTGGTCTCTGCACCATTGCTTCCACCAAAGTCTTCCTTGGTCGGTAAGCTTCAGCTTGGCAAGCATTGCTTGGTTGGCGGGTGCAGTACTTGCGGCTTCAAAGTAATCCTCCATGGATTCGATCCAGATCTCAGCATCAGTACTTTGGACAGTTCTTCCCTTGCCATCAAATTCTGGTGGCTTGATTTGCTTGAGAAGAAACTTCTTCTCTTGAATCATGGCCATACTTGGTGTAGGGGTCGAATTAGGAATCTGCACCTGAGGTTGTGCTTGGGCATGGAGATTCTTAACGTTAACAACTCACTAAACATTTCTCACATTACATTTCATTCCCAATTCAGCTTTCAGCTAAGAGATCTAATCACTTAACTTTTTTATCAATACTCACAGTCAAGACAATCATTGATAAAAAGAGTCTTATTTCATTCATTTGGGCATAGCCCTTTTGGAGTACAATTATTCTTGGGGAGGTGGAACAAGCTGATACATTAATTTGACGAGAATAAGATTGTGTTACATTGAGCTATGGGAACAGAGTAATAGTATGGATTGGGGTCATGGATTTTCAGGAATCGATAGGTCATTGGAAGATTAGGGTATCCTTTCCATTGGTACCTGTTCTTCTCGTAATGTCCCAACACCTTGATTCTGTCGGCAGGGATTATTCGGGTCACTTCCTCATACACATACATGTTCTGTTGGAACTTCCGGCCTCCGACATGTAGGTTTGCGTTTGCGTGAGCCGGCCTCAACAAAAATGAACAGCTTCACGATCTTTAAGTCCTCCAACCACTTGATTCTCTTTAAGTTGGTTTGAAGGTACGCAAATTGGTGGGCAACTATGTAATAGATTCCTGAATCATCCGTCCATCTCCATTCCACGTACAGGGGTGAAGGATTGTAGATGCGGTCTAGGATATTCATCATATCGATCCTCTGTCGATAATCCGAGGCGCGCGTCGCGGTCATAAACATAACCTGGAACACCAAGAATTTGTTCCATGCTTCGCGACTCTGCAAAACAGCATCGATAAGTAAGGAAATGTTCTTAATAGCTACATTTTCTCTACTTCTCCTCATTAAGTTTCCTTGTAAAAGACAGATCCTTTGTTGGTTCGCTCTAATACCAACTGTGACATGTCCACCTGTTTGCTTGTAGGACACATCTTAGTAGCCCATCGAGAAGAGAGTCCAGAAAGCGTTGCCTGGTACTCCCACGGAATGTCACGGGTTTTGCGATCAAGGTCTTCCCGAGTCTGCCACAAAGCAGAAGCATTCTGACCATTCCCAATTAGGACCAACCTGAATCAGGGTTTTTCTAATGGTCAAATTCTTAGAATGGCAGCTAGTGTTGATCCCCAGATGAACTACTTTACGCAGAAATGTCATAGTCGAAGCGGATCCATGCTGCACTTGGTTCAAGGAGAATGGGAAACGAGAGGGATGCAAAGCTCGACCTCTCTGCCCATAAGGCATAGTTCCATTCCGTTCCCCTAAAACAACATAAATCGGGTTTCTAGTTTCCTAGATTCTAGGTCATCGTTCCTTCCTATCCTCTCCGTTGAGAAAAGTTCCCGGCCAACTAGGACCACCCATCTGTAGGACGGACCCATGGCCATATCCACCGCACTTTCCTCAGGGTTGCTTTAGTCGTCTAATTATCTACCACATTTAGTTGGACATGCATAAAACGGCTTCCTTAATTATCCAATTAGTCACCAGCTCCTTCATGTAATTTAAGCACTGACATAGAAAAATAATGACAAACAAGTTCCTTTTAAACAATTGATCTTATTTATCTTTAGAATACATCATATAATCCAGCCCGAAGGCTAATCCATAATCCACCCGAAGGCAATCCATAATCCGCCCGAAGGCAATCTAGCAATCCTCAAGGATTACTAATCCAAGTTTCCGCCCGTAGACTAGTATGTGGGCCTCGAGATCCAATCCCGAGTCACATCGGCCTCTTATGCACGACCTAGAGACAAGGGATTTATGGCTAGAGCCCCCCTGGCGCCCAACCGTCCTCCTGCTCCAAGTAGCACCCAATGGAGAGACCTCTCGCGGTGGGTTCGGTCCACGTTCTCGGCGCAGCTAACAACCCCCTTCGTTAGGGTCAGGCAGAGAGTCAAGGATAACTGATGTTGCCTCTCCCTCCGAGCCTTCAATCTGAAGCATTAAATATTTTTCCATCTTTGGTTCTTTGAGTAAAGCAATATAAACAGTGCTCCTAACTATACAAACACAATCAATCCAGCGGTCTTTACTTGGCCAACTGTTATAAGGTGTGAACGCTTCTCTTTGAATGCATCCATCATTCAATCTAGGATCAATTTGCAACTTGGAAAGATCCCCAAGGGTTTGTTTGTTTATCCTTTTATCCTTGGGTTAGGGTTTATACCCTATTAACCCAAATTAGCAAATACCTTAGGTTCCTTAAACTAAGACAGTAAATCCTGGGCAACTTCATCGCCCTAACTTGATTAGACAATCTGCTTGCTAGGCAATACATAACTTCCTTATCTTGGAAAATCAGCCCAAGGAAGGGTGATGTAGCAGGATGACTACTCATCCTCTTGCAAGTTAGACTTGTGCTAGAGCCTGCCAACCTTATTCCAAGGAGTGGCAAATATATCTTGTGATTAAAACACAAAGCCATGCGACGTTGCAACTTGTGCACAAGTGTCACACTTAACTTGTGGGATCGTTTCTCCCATCAAACGATGTTTCTTGGTCAAGAAATATGTTTGGTCAAGACGTAGGGTTTGGGAGTCCTCTTGACCCAACCCAACCCTAACCGTACTAGGTTGCAACGCTTGGCCCTAGGGCTTCTAAACTTAATCGAAAGTCTAGTATTAGGTCATCTGATCCATAGGGTAAAAACCCTACATCGTTATTGTATGGGCATCCAATTAACCCAAACATTCTGTGAATGTGGGTAGGACCTTTGGGTTCAAAAGTCTTGACTTGGGGTCCCAAGTGCGATACTACGCAGAATTTTTACGTACTAAACCCTACCTAGCACTTTGAAGTGTTCATTGTACCAACTAGTTATGCTTTTACGAATCCCTTGAGGATTATCCCCTTACAAGTGATCTACCTAAAAGGATCTAATTGTCTTGCGATAAGAGTGATCTTTGCTTAAAAGAGATGCGAATATTTTTCCTAAGAGATGCAAATAAATAAATTCAAGATGCAACATTCCATGCAAGTATGCGAATCATAGACTTTTACTTTTATGCAACTATAAGGTTTGCATTTGACCATTTCTTTTCCTTGCTAAAATCGGAATGATTGACAATTTGGGGGATAACTTGCATAAAACCTACATAGATTTACATCAAGAGCTTTGCCTACAACCTATCGTTTAATGCAATTGAATTTCATGCTTTAATATGACATGCAACCTTTTCTAGATACAACTTTGATAAATGAAGTTCATGCATGACAAATATCATAAGACTATTGTTGACTTAATCCATTCAGCAGCACTTAACCCGACTTAAAAATGCAAGCATCTTAGCATGCAATAGGCAAGTTCATGGTTTCATTTCCATGCAATGCAACTACTTGGACAACATCCAATGGATGACAACGATTATCTCATATGAATCCACAAGTAGAAAATTAATGCCTTATGCACTTTTCTTTTCCACAGCCAATCAAGTATGCATTTAAACAATTTCATCTGTTTTTCAACCTACGCAATATGCACTTGCAACTTGGAAATGCAAGCAAACCCAAATGCATGACATGCACTAACTCTTGTAAATCGTCCAAGGAGATAAATTCCTAGATGTATTTCAACTTGACTACGTGAATTAGAGACAAGCGTAAATGCATTCTTTCCATGAAGTTAAACATGCCTAATTCATTTCTTTTTATGCGGAATAAAGCTCGTAGAACTTGGGCATGAGAACTCATAGGAATGTCCACGCGTAGACTGGGGTCGGAGACTTCCGTGTGTGCGCCTTGCATCTTTTCTTTTGGGACCATTTATGCACCGTTTTTTTTTTTGCAGCAACTTCCCTTGGGTTACTCCCGCTTCTTGAAGACTCACAGTCTGCGATCTTACGCATGTACAAGGCTTATGAAAGACTTGTTAGAAGCTTCTCAAGAATCTTCCAAGAAGCTTCTGCTTCTGAGCAGAATGATGTGGAGGGGGTAATGATTGGAGGAGAGGACAACGGCTAGGGCATGTCAATGAGGAGGGGTGTGATGACGATGGTGGCGGTGGAGGTGGCCTTTAGCAGGGCGGCGATGGCGGATGGTAGCAGCTCTTCTGATAGGCAGTAGCACGGTGTCTTTTGATTCCTTCTCTCCTCCCTTCCAAGCTCAGGGGGAGGGGGGTTCACATAGAATGTTCGGGGGGGGGGGGGGGGGGGGGGGGAGATAGCCACACATGTGGCTTGTGTGCATGCCTCCCCCCTCATGCTTCCCCACTCCACTTAGCTTCTCTCCCTCTCACACTCCTCTCCCCTGCCATGCATCGGCTAAGGGGAGGGGGTAAATAATAAAAAAATTTACACTACTTTAATCATTTATCCATTTGCCTTTCCGTAAAGGGGTGTTCTCATGTGGCTTGCGCATTTTAACCTCGGCCTTATTTTCACAACGCAGATGGGGATTATTATCGCACGCGCGGGGTAAGCGTTTAACTGCCAATATTTTTTAAAGTGGGAGATCACTTTGGGGTGCCTTATTGCGTGGGGTGTGCGGGGTTTAAGGTTGACTTAATATTTCGAGCGGAAATATTACAAACTCATGGAAGGAATAGATCATGAACAATTTCTTTTCGAAAAGGAAAATAAAGTTTACCATACTATCATTTTTGAACAAATGTGACCAATGACTATATTCCTACACCTATTTATAGTTGAAATTCACAACTTACTTTCAACTTACCATTATTATAGCAAAAAAATTGTTACTTGTTGGATTTTTTTGGTTGAACCAATGGTCTTGGTAGGTTTCCTATCGTTGATTTGTTGCTTGATCATTGATCATAGTCTTTCGTCTACTCATGGGTCTACAAATTTGTCAACATATTGATTGGTAATACTCTACATGTTGGTCATTGGAACCCTTCCCTCTTGCAAACATAAGTCGAGCATTCCAACTTGAAAGAGTGTTCAAGCATGTGCAACAAATTTTAAGAATTTCTTGTATGGTATAGTATTATTGGTATTTACAAAGGTTGGATTTTATTTGTGTACAAGAGAGGGTTCCACAATCCACTAGTCATAAAAGTCAGGGATGTACTCTAGTTGAGCAAGAGAGTCTAGTCCACTCGACCAAATGAGAAGTTCACAAAGATATAAAGTCAAGTCATCCAAGAGTGATGGTACATTGAAGTGGGTAGTGACATAGAGTTCTTCTTCTATTAGTAATTTATCAATAAGGGGGTGATAAGAAACTCTTTAGGTGGTGTCAAGGTGTGAGCTTCAGTGATAGCCTAATGAGAGGTGGGCTCACACAGTAAGTGGGATCATGCTTTAGGAATCTAGCAATCTTTCAATGCTCTATAGTTGTAATCACTTTAGTTCTAGGTATGGCTACTTCATGGCAAAAAGCAAAGAACTTTCTTAGCAAGTAAGTTGAAGAGCTCCATATCTTTTGTCGCTTGGAGATAACACTCGAGTCTCAAGGAGTGTGTTTGTCATGTAGTAGGGAAGTAGTTGAAATTTCATTAAGTGGTCCTATGGGATTTGTTGTAACAATATATTAGAGAATTTGGCAATCTCCCAAGTCCCACTTTCAAATAAGGGGTAAAGATTTAGTCATGTGGCTAAATCTTAACCCATGCTTCAAAGTGGGATGTGGAAAGACAACCTATATAGTAGTTAGGGTAGACTATACTTTCAAGAAGGGGATAAGATTTGATCATGTGGCCAGATATTAACTATATTGGGAATTCTCAAATTCCCTAATATAGTGTTTTGTGCTAATTTGTCCAAGTTGGTAATGCTTTTATGGAAGAGTTGCTCATGTTCTTCCCATGTAGGAGACCATTGGGATGCTAATGAGAGCATGCCATTGTCTTATATGCCTAATTCCATCATAGCGAAGAGTTTGGCAAAGGCATAAAAATTGGTGTCCAAGAGCACAAAGAAATTGACAAGAGGCTTTTGGGTATGGAATGATAAGTTATCAATGATGAAATATATGTATTGAGATTGTTGGGGTTTGGGGATATGGGCTAGAGGAAGGGGTTAGTATAACATGATTCTATATAGGGTTGAGGAGGGAATGTTCGACAAAATATTCTCCTTTGAGGGGATTCGATCTTGTTGTAGGATTTATTTTGGAACTAGTTGTGTCAATTTGGGTGGTGATGGGGTTTGGGATTTCTAGGGAGGTGGTGGAGAATGGGGTGGGGTATAAGGTGGGGAAATGGGCTAGAGGTAGGGTCAGGGTGGGAGTGAAGCCCTATAGAGGAAGGAACGAGAGAGGCAATGGATACATGAGCTTTAGGTTTAAGAAATTTGGATAACCATAGCTTGTAGGATCACTCATGATAGACTTGAGCTTCTAGAAGCTTCTTAGGAACCCAACACTATGTGAGGCATGGATTGTGTTAGGATTGATGGTAGTGGAGATGGGGCATTAACTTAGGGTGCTCAAGTATTTGAGAAGAATGTGAGGAGGTTTCTGGTTGCCACTTCCACTGTGTTGTGGTGCTACCAAGAGTTTGCTTCCTTGCATAATCATCTAGAAGTCAAGTCAATGAGGTCCTCATCTTGGCAAGTTGTCTAGGTGGAGGATGGCAATTATCTGAGTTGGATTTAGGTTATCCATTGTGGGGGAAGATAGATATAGTGATGACATGGGTATGGGTCAATAGAATATGAATGCATTTAATTTGTCAACATAGTTGATGTGACAATTGGTCAAATACTTAAAGGTACATCCTAAGAGATTCTGGGTATCTACTTCCTCACAGTATTGGGAAGAACATAGAAGAGGAGTTGAATGGTTTATATCTCAATTGTGATTGCGAGCTTGCATTGACTCAACAAGGTGTATGGTTGTCCTCCATAGGGGTTAAGAATTGCATTGGTAGGCTACAATGCAAGTTTCCCTAGGTTCTTCTAATAGCAATATGGCAAGGTATTGTAATAGGATCCCTCATCAATGAGAGCATTAGTTATCATTGACTGCGAGGGCAACAATGAGGGGAATCCAAAGATATGTAGTCATAAAAAAGAGAGGTTTATCCTCTAACTCGATGGTGCTAATGGTGATAGCTCTTATATTCATAATTTTTCGCTTAGTAGTAGACACAAGTGAGATCATGTGTTTATTTTCTCTTATACTATTCATAAGACATTTGTTCTATGCATAGCATAGGACGCTTTGCATTTAGCATTGGTGGTTCATGCGAAGGGTGTCCAGGTTAGTAACATTTTTGGATTTTGCTACCATTGAAGTGGCAGATGGGCTAGCTATCTAGAGTTTCTAGCTCTACATTCAATGTTCTACCGATCATAGGAACACAAAAAGATCCAAGGCCTCATCATTTTAGTTTTTTCTTGCAACCTTCAATTGAATAAAGTAATAAAAGGTCCCCTTTCTTGAAAGAGCATTGTTTGATGTGCTTGCTAAACCACGCATGTCATTTAGCCTTCTTGGCAATAGTAGGGCATGAATGGCTAGTAGTCATGTTTCAGTCAAGCATTCCAACTCAAGAAAGCAATGTTGCCATGCTTTATTGCCTTCCGTGCATTCTTGAATGGTGATTCACAAACTAGGGATCAAGAATACTACAAGTATGAGGGGGTCCGTGCCATATGTCAAATAAGACAGGGTTTAGCCGATGGCAATCTTATAAGCTATGCAATATGCCCAAAGAGCTACCATAAGAATTTTTTGTGCTACACATGTGCAAAATGTCACTACTACATAATGGCCATTCTATGCTATTGAGATTTGGTATGTGCATGGACTCTGCAAGGGTTCCATATTCTTGACCCCCCTTGGGCAATATGTACTTGGAGCCATAGAAAAAAACAAGGTCCTATGTGAACTGCTTAGTTGTATGCCCCTCAAAGAGCAATCTACCAATTTCAAGGTGGTAACACTTAAAAGAACCTATGAAAATCTCAACATTTTGCCACTCATAGAAATCCAAAGGGTATACTTTTGTAAATACGAGACAAGTAGTTACATAAATATCATGAAATTTCTCATTCTCAATGAGTTGCAAATACTTACTGTTTGCAATGTTTCATTGAAAGGGCACAATGGATGGAATATGTATTTGTTTTTGCATGAATACATGTACCAATGCCTCTATTACAGGGTGAGAATCAACATTCCTTTGTCTGAGAGCTAAAATTTTACCCTTCTAGTGCTTTGATACATCTGCAATTGCAGATACTTTCACCCTAAAAGCTCCCTTCATACTTGAACGCATATGTACCCAAGATAAGCAATGATAGGTATCAATGATCCAATTCTCTTCTTCATCTTTTTTTTACATACTTCTATCGAGACAATGCTTGTTATTCTCTCAGGCATTAGATGTGAAGAAGTATGTATTAATCCCTAAAAAATAAGCATTTTATGTCTAGTAATCACCAATATGCCATACAAATCAACATTGCATTAAGAGATGTTTACACTTTTGTAAATAGACACAAACATCGATAGTGAAATGCATGTGGATATGTACATCGACACAAAGTATAGATTCAATTTCAAGGCATCACTTGAATCATATCATTTACATGAAATATAATGAAAAGAATAGCACAAGAATACTCATAGAATTTTACCAAAATAAATTTCATTATAATGAATAGGAGTTCGATTTGACTCAATACATTGCATGAAATGTGGGTAGTTGTTATAAGGATAACAACCACGTGGCATGCAACTATTAATAGGCACATTGAATTGACACATGAGATATTCTATTAATAGGCATATTGGATTGACACCTGAGATATTCTATGACTCAACACATTGTGCATTATATGGATGATATTATACAAGAGTTTCATGGATCATTGCCAATTGGCATGGAGATTTGAATGGATACACATGACCAATAAAGTAGAGGACTTTTTAACCATCAACTTCCAATAGATCTATATCATCCAACACAAAGGAATCACTCACCACAACAAAATAGTCAATCGAGAATTATGTGCTTCACCTAAACCTTGTACAATACCTACATGTATAAAAAAAATACCTGCATGAATCCCTTTCAACAAAAAATACCTAGATAGCTGCATGAATGGAAGCAACATTCTGTACTCGAAATTGTTGTTGTAGCACTTAACAACAAGGGTTAGAACTAGCATCATGCTATATTGAAAAGATAGCAGCAAAAAAAAATCAAATAGAGAGAGAGAGAGAGAGAGAGAGAGAGATTAACACCTTTGCCTCTTTCTCCAAATAAACTCTACAAGAAAACAAAAATTAGAACCAACATCAAATTCTATTGAAAACACAACATAAAAGAGAAAAAACACATAGAGAGAGGGGGGAAGAAAGGGGAGAGAGAGAGAGAGAGAGAGAGAGAGAGAGAGAGAGAGAGAGAGAGAGAGAGAGAGAGAGATGTTGGAGGTAAAGGCGCCTCTGCCTAGCCACCTGTGTATTACTACACTGATAGTCACCGCCACTACACACTGCAGGTGGTAGGTGCCCCTCACCATCACTTTATTCTTTATTCTTTTAGTGACAGTTTGAATAAAGGAAGGACCGGTTACACATTGTGAGCGTTGGAGTTCCCATTTCTAGTCTCTCCCTTTCTTGCTCTTGCTCTCCCGCCATAGCTCTCGAGTCCAGCCTTCGATCCATCGCTCTCTTTCCGACTCTTGAGCTTGGTTCGTGGCATTCTCAGCATCCCATCAACTCCCTACTTGCATTGGGTTTCCTTCCTGTAAGCTATATCCGACTCCTTCGAGCTCCCGTCACTCCCCGACTTCCCGAGCACCTTTCTGGCATTGTTGGGCACCTTCACGGCATTATATCAGAGGTATTTGATCATTTTCTTCAGGGTTTACTTCAGTTCTCAGGTCTCACAAGTTGTAAACAAGATTGAGGCAGCCACCATTGAAGCTCCCTTACTTCATATCTCACTTGCCTTTGAACAAGACTTGCTAGAGCTTGTTTGAGGCCTTTCTTGGCTTTAACCGGACCCCTCCGAAGCTTGGCCACCAATTTTTGTAGCCCTAGGACCAGCATTTATAGTTGGCGGAATCATGCAGCCCTCCCATGTGTCTTTAGCGTTGACAGTCACAACAGCAACTCTCCCCCTCCATTGGCACTTGGAAAGGCTCCATTTCGGGCATATGAACATGCTTTGATGCTTGGTTTTGATGGTTGATGTGTTGGCATAACATTTGGAGTGATTTAACACTATTTTGGGACATTCATAACAGTCCACATGTAGTTTATGATAGTGTTACATTGACATTTGATGCTACAACTTATTTGGCATTGTCATTTGATGCCTAGTTGGTCCCGTTTAATGCCCAAATGCAATGGGAATGTATGCCTGTTGTTTGGCAACCATTTGGAGCTGACTTTGGTATTGAAATTCTTAGTTTTGAACAGTATATCACTGCTATACAGAGTTGGGCTGAAGTCATTTTACTCATGTATACTTATGTCTATGCTTTTCGGGCTATGTTTCGGGCATATATGGTGATGTATTGACACTTGGGGCTCCACATAGAGCTTGGTTTTGATTCAAGATTTTTGGTTGAACTTGAGCTTGCTTTACAAAGCATTTGGATGCTCCGTCTTGGATGTACTTATGGCATGTATGTTGCTTATGTCTGACCGGTCTTGACATGCTTAGCCTATGCCATTACTACATGCTAGTTACCTTGTTTGGAGCCTATTGCTATTGGAGCTCGTTCTTGGCTTGACCTTGGATTCTTGGAGCTTACATGAGCTACTTATTTTCTTGACAGAGTCGTATCTTGGGATGTACTTGATGTCTTACATGCTTATAGATGCTACATACGGATGCTCTACCGCTTACATGTTCGAGATGTACTATTGATGTATTGTCTTGGACTTATGTCATTGGCACTGTGTCTTGCCTTGGCTTGAGCTCTTGAGCTCATACATACAGCTTTTGTGCCAGTGGGAGCATTCTTGAATTCTTATCAAACATTGAGTAGGTGGTACTTTTATGCATTGAGCCGTTACATGCTATTGAGCAGTTACAAATACTTGAGACTTTGGGACTTCTTATCTTTTGGGATGATACATCATATGTCTTGGTTCAGTGTATCTTTGTGAACTGACACCTACTTGTGTCAAGTTTTGGTAGTGGCAGGAACACTTTACCCCGTTGCTTGGGGGGTGTGCCTACTCACTGACAGATGTTTGTACGATATACTTGGGTATTGGATTCATGCTTATCGACCATTATATGCTTATGCTATGCCTGCATGATGCCGACTTTGGTCTTGGTAGTATCTGATTGCCTTGGGATCTGATTTTGGCACTGTTATCTCTCTTCTACATTACAGCAAGCATATGTGTATGGACTGGCATTGATTTTTCATGCTGAAACACTCTGAAAAGATGTACTTTCACTAGTACTTGGTGGGTAGCAGCTTTGGTTCCACTTTCTTTGCCATTTTCCCTCGATTTTGGTGATTTTTTTGTCATTTTCTGTAGTAAATAGCAAGCAATTTTGAACTGTCTACAGTCTTCCAGCTTGCATTATAGCAAGTTTGTCCATTGATCATGCTATTTTCAACATCACTAAGATTGATGGTACGAATTACTCTTATTGGAAGAGCCAAATTTGGCAAGTGTTGGTGCAGAAATTGCAGATCAAACCTTTGAGGTTAAGTGGGCATCCGCCTGCAACTATGCTAGATGAGGAATGGCTTGAGCTTGATGAGTTAAGCAAGTCCACTATTGTATGGTCTCTCACAGAACAGGCTCACTATAATGTCTTTCAGGAAGAACAAAGTGCATGGCAGTTGTGGGAAAAGATAAAAAATCTCTATGACAATAAAAGTCCAGCGAGTCAGATGTATTGGCTAAAGTAGCTTATGGATCTGTGCATGAAGGAGAATGTGGCTATGTCTGCTCACTTGAGCCAATTCCATGCTATACTCAAGAACTTGACTTCGTAGGACATCACTTTTGCAGAGAATAACACTCCTCTTTTCTTGCTTGGTACTCTTAATGAGACATGGGATGTATTCCACACTGCATTATGTGCCTCTACTGCTACCTTGAAATTATCTGATGTTGAGAGTGCTCTTCTGCAAGAAGAGGTTAACCGTAAGAATTTGGATGCCTCTCGTGTGTCTCATGATATGAAAGTTAGAGGCAGGAATGATGGATATGGAAAGCATGGCAGTGATAGTGGTCATGGACGGGATTCTCAGAAATCTCTATCCAAGTCTCATAGGAAGTCACGTAGCAAATCCCGTGGCAAGAATGCAGATGTTACTTGTCACCATTGTGGGAAAAAGGGCCATATTAGGCTGCAATGCCATGCATTGCGCAATGAATGGCACAAAGATAAGGGGAAAGACAAAGTGTAGGATAAGTCTTTTGATCGCAGCATAGTACCTGCAAAGTCCAGTGTTAAAATTGAAGAGATCAATGTTATGCAGCCTGAGAATGTTGATGATGATGATTATATCCTAGCACCTTCTTCTAGTGCTTCGCAGATGACAAAGATACACTCTATGTATGCACAATGTTGGCTCTTGGACTTAGGTGCATCCTTTCATGTGACACCTTGCCGAGAGTGGTTTCATTTATACCATACTATTTCGGGTTCTGTATGCTTGGGTGACAATAGCTCTCTTGAATTTGTGGGCATTGGTGATGTTAGGCTGTAGTTTCCTTCTAGCAGCAATTTTGTTATGCAGGATGTACAACATGTACCTGCTTTGACATGCAGTCTCATGTCAGCTGGGATGACACAGGATATCATGTATGTTTTGGACACTCTGCATTGAAGATCACTCGTGGCAGACTTGTGATTGCGAGAGGTACCAAGGCTGGCAGTCTCTACCCCTTGATTGTATCAGCTTCTTCCCTTGATCATGTTTTGTTTGTGGGTTCTATCCCACATGTATCTCTTTGGCATGCCCGTTCGGGCCATATGTCTTTGAAGGGAATGCAAATGCTTTCTGGTTTGCAATACTTATCGCCCCTTGATTATCCATGTTTTCATTCATGTGAGCATTGTCTTTATGGCAGCAGAATAAGTCTACGCATAAGAAGTCTGGTAGGCCACGCATGAGTGAGCCCTTGGCATTGGTACATTCGGATGTCTGTGGGCCTATGCCTTGTCAGTCTATGGGTGGTGCAAAGTATTTTGTTATGTTCATAGATGATTTTTCACGGAAATCTTGGGCTTATCCCATTAAGCTGAAATTCGATGTCTTGGCTGTGTTTCAGAGATGGCTTGCATTGGTTGAGAACCAGTCTGGGTATAGACTAAAATGACTAAGGACAGATAATGGGGGTGAGTATGTCTCACGTGCTTTTGAGCAGTTATGTGATGAGAGGGGTATTAAGTGCCCCCTACACCCCCCCCAAAATGGTTTGGCTGAGTGGATGAATAGAACCATCCAAGAGCGTGTACGCAGTATACTTAGCCATGCAGACCTAACATAGAGCTTTTGGGCTGAGGCAAGTAGTACAGCTGTGCATGTCATAAATAGATCACCCTCTAGTGGTTTGGATTTCCAGGTTGCAGAGGAGGTATAGACTGGAAAACCTCCCTCTTATGCGCATCTCCGTGTCTTTGGATGTGAGGCATTTTGTCATGGGCCCAAGGACAAGAGAAGTAAGTTGGATCCCAAGAGTGTCAAATGAATTTTCCTTGGTTATGGGGATACAAACGAGATGGGTTACCATCTCTGGGATCCATAGGCACGGAAAGTCATCGGCAGTCATGATGTAGTCTTCCATGAAGAAAAAATGCATAGGTAGCCTGAGAGAGTTGTTGAGATCCACAAGATCATATTTCAGGAGGAGCCGAGAGCTCCCGCATAGCCAGTTGGACAGCCTACAGCTGCAACAGATACTCATGGTTAGGGTGTTGGACAGGCAGCTGGGCAGGTAGCAAAGCCTACCGTGAGATGGTCTACTAGAGATAGACATCCACCTGATAGATTTCAGCCCTTGATGCATTATGACTTGGTTACAGATATGCAGGAAAGCCTTTCACCTATGATGAGGCTATGCCAAGGGGTGACAATCACTCCTAGGAGAGGGCTATGCAGTATGAGATAGACTCCCTGCATAAGAATGACACTTGGGATTTGGTTTCCTTGCCTACGAGCAAGAAGGCTTTCCCATGAAAGTGGGTGTCCAAGCTAAAAAGTACCCCTGAACACCCTAAGCCAGCATACAAAGCTAGATTTGTAGCAAAGGGTTTTAAGCAGGAGCATGGTGTGGAAATTGACGAGGTCTTTTCTCCTGTGGTTAAGATGACCACCCTACACTTAGTCTTGGCTTTGGTTGCTCATATTGACTTGGATTTATACCAGATGGATGTCAAGATGACTTTCTTACATGGGGACTTGCATGATGATATTTATATGGAGCAGCCTGAGGGCTTTGCAGAACTTGGCAGGCAGAAGGAGTGGTATTATAGGTTTGATGTCTTTATGTAGCCATAGGGCTATAGCCGAAGTGCTATGGATCTGTGTCTTCACGTGAAGAAAGCCTGTGATGGTTCTTTATTGATTTTGATACTCTATGTGGATGATGTGCTGATAGCAGGGAAAGTGTAACGTGTCCACCTATTCCCTTCAGGACACATCTTAGCAATCCATCAAAAAGGAGATCCAGAAAGCTCCGCCGGGCACTCCCATGGAATGTCACGGGGTTTACGGTCTAGGTCTTTACGTGTTTGCCACGTAGTGGAAGTATTCTGGCCGTCCCACTTAGGACCGACCTGAATCAGGGTTTTTCCTAATGGTCATTTCCTTAACAGCAACTAGCGTCGAACCCCAAGTGAACTATTTTACGCAGAAACGCCAGGACCGAAGCATATTCACACTGCACTTGGTTCAAGGAGAATGGAAAACAAGAGGGATGCAAGGCTCGACCTCTCTGCCATGAGGCATAGTTCCATTTCGTTTCCCTAAAACAGCGTAAATCAGCATTATTATAACTTGGACTCTAGCTCAAGGCCCTTGCTATTCATTTCCTTTGAAACAATCTTCTTGCTATCCATCATGATTGAGAAAAGTTCCCGGCCAACCGGGACCACCCATCCGTAGGACGGACCCATGGCCACATCCATCATACTTCTTCAATTTTTTTAGTTATCTAATTACCTACCACATTTAGTTAGACATGCATCAAGCAGCTTCCTTAATTAGTCCATTAGGCACTGGTTCCTTCACATAATCTTAGCACTTGACATAGAAAAACAGTGTCAAAACAAGATCCTTGTCAATAGGTTATCATATTTATCTTTGGAATACATTTATAAAGTCTAGCCCCCCGTAGGCTTATGTATATTCCGCCCAAAGGCTATCCAACAATCCACAGGGATTACTAATCCAAGATTCCTCCCGTAGACTAGTATGTGGGCCTCGAGATCCAATCCCAAGTCACGTTGGTCTCTTGTGCAAGGCCCGGAAGGCGAGGGATTTACGGCCAGAGCCCCCCTGGCATCCAAGCATCCTCTTGCTCCAAGTAGCGCTCAACAGAGAGACCTCTTGCGGCGGGTTCGGTCCACGTTCCTGGAGTAGTTAACAACCCCCTTGGTTAGGGTCAGGCAGACAATCAGGGGTAATTGAGGATGCCTCTTCTTTCAGGCCTTCAACCTAAAGCATTAGATATCTTTTCATCTTTTATTTCATTGAGCAAACAAAGAAAACAATGCTCTCTAAACTGATTTACAAGCACAATCATTTCTAGTGGTTATTATTTTTGGCCAACTGTTAAGGAGTGAATCCTTCTCTCTGAATGCATCCAGCACTCCATCCAGGATCAATTGTGACTCGACAATATCCCCAAGGGTTGGTTTGTTAACCCGTATGTCCTTCGGTTAGGGCCATACCCTATTAACCCAACTTTAACCAATACCTTAAGTTCTATTAACAATGAATATGTTGCTCCAAATTATTTATTGGTCCTTTTCTTCCAAGCAAATATCTAATTCCCTTATCTTGGTCACTTTTCCCAAGGAAGGTGCTATATCACGATGACTACTCATCCTCTTGCAAGATAGACTTGTGCAAGAATCTCCCAATCTCATTCCGACAAATTTAGACATTGCCTTGTGATCAAATCACAAGATCATGCGACTCTGCAACTTGTTGCACAAGTGTCGCATCTAATCCATGGGACTATTTTACCCATCAAACGATGTCTTCTAATCACGGAATCATGATTTGATAGGAAACAAGGTTAGGGTGTCTTCATAACAATCCATTCCTGATTGCACTAGGCCAACATTGTCGGTCCTAGGGTTCCAAATTCAAACTGAGTTTCATCTTTTTAGCGAGCGATCCTTAGGGTAGAAACCCTAGATCGTCTCTCGCAAGTATGTCCTATTGTCCTTGCATTTCGTGAATGTGGATAGGTTTTTAGGGTATGAGAGTTTCAACTTGGAAATAAGTGTGGCTAGGTCACGACCTCAACGTGCTAATCCCTAGTTACCACTTGGGATATGTTGCATCCATTTAGCCCTTCCTAAGAGATTCCTTTGCGGTTTTAGGTGTTTAGGGTAAAACCATATACTTTTCTATTTATGAGGATATTGTCTTGATCAACAAGAAGAAAAACTAGTTTCATTACGATACCATACACGAATTCATTTGCCTATGTATGATTAGATTTACAACCCCTGACTTTTCTGGTTAAGATCCAAGTATATGTTAAGTCACGACATAATTTTCATTGATGCATTCGCAATTCATGATGCTAAGCTTTTAGGGTTTATGTTAAAACGAACCATGCAGCCTTTTCCTAATTTCATTTCTGAATGAGTTATTTGTATGTTGAATGAGCATTACACAACCTTTCGTAACTATTTACGTAGTTGATTGAGATTTATGCTAATTGACTAGAGTTTAATCTGCTTCATGCAGCTCTAGAACCCTTTCCATGCCTTGCAAATTCCTAGGGTTGTTAGAAATCTTCTTTAATGAATCATTTAGAAGAAAGAGATGTCTAATGATGCAACATGCGATTTTATCTATGCATAATCGAAGTGTACAACAATAATTTCAACTTTATAAAGATGATTATTAGTTGATCTAAATTCGTTACTTTGCAATGCATATAAACAATTTGCTAAGAATGCATAGACGTCTTACGTCCTTCTTTCATTCGTTCCTTTGAAAAATACAAATGACCGATTCCTTGATTGTGAGTTATTTTCCCAAAGATAGCCAATGTTTTTCAATCGTAAAAGTGCATCTTACTTTCGTGAATTAACCATGCATAATTACGATATTCTGACGATAAATCAAAAATAGGAAGAAAACCTGGACTTGTGGATTCAGTGAAATGTCCACATGGATGTTAGGAGATGATCCTCCTACGGTTGCACCTTGTGCCTTTTTAGGGGCCATCGCCTATTCGACCTTCTTGCCTTGGCTGCAGACTTATGATCTTGGCCCGTCTCCCTCACACGCGCAATTCCTTTTGAGATTCAGCTTCCTTGACTGATTTCACCATCTTTCAAAATCGGGCTTTAGAAATGGAAACTTATGAACTCCCCTTCTTTTCGTAGAGGTTCTGGG
This sequence comes from Lygodium microphyllum, assembly GCF_053477565.2. Taxonomy (NCBI): domain Eukaryota; kingdom Viridiplantae; phylum Streptophyta; class Polypodiopsida; order Schizaeales; family Lygodiaceae; genus Lygodium; species Lygodium microphyllum. The sequence goes on along the minus strand of NC_141136.1, from coordinate 145,182,625 downwards.
AATACAATTGATCTTCACGGAAAGGCCTTAAGAAAAATCCCAAGTAAGATGGCTTGTGGGAGTTGAAATGGAAAAGGGGTAAAAATAGCTTTGTGGAATGCAAGGGGAGGAAAAGGGTTAATTCACGAGGATGCAAGGGGGAAAGACCTTAATTCCGGGGATTATAAAGACTCCTTAGGAAGAGCTTATAAAAGTCCACAGGAAGGGCTTTAAAAGAACTTGTGTGGGGAAATAAAAACCCGCTTGAGAGGGCAGTAGGAAAGGGGGCTTAGAGAGCTCACCCTTAGAAGCTTCCAAGAAGCTTCTAATGCTTCAGTAACAGCAATACGTGGCATGGATAGGAGCTCGATGGAGGCCACGATCTTCAGGCGGTGGCAATTTGAGACGGCGCTGGCGGCGTGCTCAACTTCAGGCGGTGGCAGTTGATGTAGCAGCTGGTGGCTCTTCTGCGAAATTCCTCCCCCTTCACGGCAGTTCATAGCTCTCCTCTCTCATGGTTTGTCACAATCAGCACATGACTCTCTCCTTCAGCCCCCTATTCTCCTCCCTCCACAAGGGCTTATATAGGATAGAGACAGGAGACCTCTCTCCCCCACGTGGCCAGTTGCATGGCCATTCTCCCTTCTACGACCTCCAGCAAGCAAGCTTATGCATCTGTGCTTCACTCCCTCCCCTCTAGCAGGGCCTTCGGTTGGGGGAAAGAAGAATATATAAAAAGAAATTACCATAAAGCTAACCTTATCCTCTTGACCTCCTCCCAAGAGGAGGTTCTCATGAAGGTATGCGGCTTCTTAGTCCTAAGTCTCAATTGGCCAGTGGAGAGTGTACCATTTAAAGACCGCACCGTCCGTGACCACAATGCCAGCATTGTCATTTGCCCGGGACTTCACACGATTTCATAATATTTTCAGCAGAAATATTACATTCTCTCCCCCTTGGAGGAATCAAGATGTCCTCATCTCGAGATAAACTGGGAAAATTGATGGTTGAGAGTGCCTTCATCTATCCAAGTGGCATCCTCCTCAGGATAATCTTTCCACTGGATGAGGCATTCTCTTAGGGTTTTGGATCTTAGTTGTCTCTCCCTAACATCTAAGATCCTGTCAAGCCATAGCTCAAGGACTCCTTGGCTAGGCATTACAACTTGTTGGTCATCAAGTACATGGCTAGGATTAGGTACATACTTCTTCAATAGGCTGATATGGAATACATTATGAACCCTCAGGCTCTCAGGGAGTTGCAGTCTATAAGCATTAGGTCCTAGGAACTTGAGCATCTTGTATGGTTCACAATACCTTGGACTTAGCTTCTTGCAATTTCCTAAGGATAGGAAACTCTTCTTTGGGCGTACGCAAATGAAGACCATGTCTCCTTCCTTGAAGATTCTATCTTGATGCTTCAAATCCACATATGCCTTATGCCTATCCTTGGCGGCTTGGATGTCCTGTCTTATTGACTTTACTTGGTCATTTATCTCTTCCAGCATCTGCCTTGAAGCTTCAACCCTCAAGGTTGGATCTGAGAAGTTTAGGGGACTTCGATAGTCATGACCATACAATGCTTGGAAAGGGGTCATGTGAATGCTTTGTTGGTAAGAATCGTTGTAGGCAAACTAAACCAAGGGCAAGTATTGAATTCACCTTTTTGGCTCATGACAATAGTGTGCCCTAAGCATATCCTCGATAACTTGATTGACTCGCTCCGTTTGGCCATCAGTTTGGGGATGGTAAGCTGTGCTAAAACAGAGTTGAGTCCCAATGGCTTCAAAGATAGCTCTCTAGAAGTGTGATGTGAAGAGAGAATCACGATCCCTGATGATTCTTTTGGGTAGCCCATGTAGCTTGAATATCTCCTTGATAAGCAACCTTGCAATGTTTGAGGATTGATAGTTTGTCTTTACCGAAATAAGGTGTGTAACCTTAGTAAGCATGTCAACCACAACCATGATGGAGTTTTATCCTCCCTGAACTTGGGGTAGGCCAACAACAAAGTCCATAATGATAAATTTCCATTTCATTTGGGGAATGTCGAGTGGTTGTAACTTTCCTGGCATTTTGACATGTTCGGCTTTGATATGTTGACAAAACAAACACTCAGTGACATATTTGAGAATGTCACCTTTAAGCCTCTCCCAATAGTAGCTCTTCCTAACTGCATTGAGAGTCTTGGCATAGCCAAGATGTCCTGAGAAAGGGGAATCATGAGCTTTCCACAATATCTTCTGCTTAAGTGACTGGCTTGCCGGTATACATACTCTCGTTCTATAGTAGACAAGTCCACTATTGATAGAGAATTCATGATACTTAGCCTGTAGCTTTTGGTCATGGTCCTTGATAGGGATCTCCCTTAGCATCTTTTGAAAGGCTGGGTCATGGCATGCTTTCTCTCTAGCTAACTTGAGTATTGGGTTGTTTGGCATGGACACCTTTGTGGCTAGAGATCTAGCTGTTGATGGATTTTGCAAGATTAGAGAGTTAAGGAATGCCTTGCAACTGAGTGCATCAACAACTACATTCTCCTTTCCAGGTCAGTACTTGATTTCAAAGTCATACTCCTCTAGCACTTCAATCCACCGACGTTGCCCCATGTTGAGCTCGTTCTGGGTAAAGATCCACTTGAGACTTTTATGATCAGTCACTAGAGTAAACTTGTTACCCAACACGTAGTGTCTCCAAAGCTTTAGGGCATGGATGATAGCTAACAGTTCTAGATCATGGGTAGCATAATTCTTCTCATAGCTCTTTAGTTTCCTTGAAGAGTTACCTATAGGATGACCTTCCTGCATGAGCACACATCTTAAGGCAAGTGTGCTAGCATCAGTTACTACCTTGAACTCCTTACTGAGGTCTGGAAGTTTTAGGATAGGTGTTGATACCAAACTTTGCTTCAATCTATGAAAGCTAGTTTGTTCATGCAATGGATGTTTGCTTCTTCAGTAAGTCCCCATCAGAGATGCGGCAATCAAAGCATAGTTTTTTATGAAGTCCCTATACCATCCTATCAATCCAAGAAAACTGCATATTTCTTTGATAGTTGTTGGTATTGGCCATTCTAAAACATCTCTAGATCCATTGAGATTCCTTCTGCTGATACGATGAATCCTAGATATTCAATCTGATGCTTCAAGAATACACACTTCTTCATCTTAGCATAGAGCTTATGTGCTCTCATTGTCTCAAGAACCAATCCAAAGTTGGGGTTCATGATCTTCTTCCTGTTTGGAATAGACTAAAGTATCTTCGAAGAAACGAGTACAAAGTCATCAAGATATGGCCTAAAAATATCATGTATTAACCTGTTAAAGGTGGCAGGTGCATTTGTTAGCCCGAATGACATAACTAGAAACTCAAAGTCTCCATATCTTGTGTTAAAGGCCATCTTTGGGATATCTTCTTCCTTGATTCTTATGTGATAGTAACCAGACCTGAGATCAATCTTGGAGAATATCTTCGCACCTTGAAGACAATCAAGAAGCTCATATATTCTAGGAATAGGGTACTTGTTCTTAACAGTTGATTGATTCAACCCTCTATAATCAATACACAGTCGAAGCATTCCATCTTTCTTTTTCTGGAACAGTACTGGAGCTCCCCATCGTGAACTACTAGGATGGATGTAGCCCTGATCTAGTAGTTGCTTGAGTTGTTTATTCAGCTCAATTGCTTCCAGGATGGACATTTTATAAGGTCTCTTCGCAATTGGTGTAGCTCCTCACACTAGCTTGATCTCATGATCCACTTCTCTTTGAGGCAGGAGTTTTGTCAAATCTTTAGGAAATACGTCCGCGTATTCCTTTAGCCATGAAGGTGCTTCACTAGACTCTTACTTCTGATCTAACTTATTAAGCTTAATCAAGTAGACAGGTAGTCCCTTTCTAACTCCCTTTATAATCTGAGATGATTTGGCCAATTGAATATTTGGCTTTCTAACCCCACCTTGAGTTGTGACCAATTCCCCTTCTGAGTTTCGGAAGGAAATTTTACCCTTTCCACAATGAATGTGAGTGTCATTACGTTTCAGACAATCCATTCCGAGTAGACACTCATGGATACCTAAGTTCATGTCTCTCAATTTGACGGAAGTCATCTCTCCTCCCAAAAAGAATTCCACCTTAGCAGTTTTCCTGGTACAAGTGACTTCACGACCATTTGCTAATTCCACAAGCAAGGTAGGTGCTTCTATTGTGGCTATTCCTAATCTTTTTGCATAAGCTGGTGAGATAAAGGAATGTGTACTACCACAATCAATCAAGGTCTTGAAATCTTTACCTTGATAGTCTAACGGTGTCTGAATCACTGAGAACTAGCGATTCGGCCCTTTCTTGTGAAGAGTGGCATGGACTATCGTTCTTTCAAACTCTGCTTCCATGGTCGGATCTTCTTCTTCGCACATTTTCCTATTGGCAACACATGCGGTTATTCCTCTGCCTCGGGTAGCGGCTCCCTGGCCACGGCCAGTTCAATGGAAAGGTGCCTAGCGATGTCCTCCTCCAAGCTTGGGACATTGCCTCTTGAAATGACCGGGCTCGTTGCAGTGGAAACATCGGAAGTTTTGGCCATTTCTTTGAGTAGGGACAAAGTTGTTGACATTATTAGTCCTTGCTTTCTTTCTTTGTCCCCGATTTTGACCTTGAACTCTCTTCATTTGAGGCCTATATACTCCTCTGTTTGGATCATTATAAGTGTGAATAAGTGCGTCCTGTAGATCTAATGGGCACAGAGATTCGAGACGGGTATTCGCTGGTGGATTTAAACTAGTACAAAATTCTGACACCTGCTGTGTCATGTCCATCTGTGGCGCATACTTAAGAAGTGAGACGAATTTAGAGTAGTATGCGTCAAGAGTGAGTCCTCGCTATTTCAGCTCGTAGAACTCGTTCATTTTCTGTGTGCAATACGTAGGTGGTAAGTATCTTCCTTGCACCGCTTTCTTCAGCTTTTTTTAGGTAACGGATCCTTCTGCGATCCCTTGATCTCTGCACCATTTCTTCCACCAAATCCTGGCTTCGCCGGTGAGCTTTAGCTTGGCGAGCATAGCCTGGTTGGCAGGTGCAGTACGGGTTGTTTCAAAGTAATCCTCCATGGATTCAATCCAAATTTCAGCATCCGCTTGGACATACCTACCTTTCCTGTCAAATTAAGGTGGCTTAATCTGCTTGAGAAGAAACTTCTTCTCCTGGATTACGGCAGTACTTGATGTAGGAGGCGAACTGGGAATTTGTACCTGGGGTTGTGCTTGGATAAAGGTTTCTTAATGTTATTACTCATTACTCGTTATGATTTATATTTCATCTCCATTTCAGCTATCAACCAAGCAATCTAGCCACTTAACTTTTTATCAATTCTCATAGACAAAACATACATTGATAAAAAGAAGTCTTATTGCATTTATATGGGCATAGCCCTTTCGGAGTACAACATTTCCTGAGATGATAGAGCAATTGTTGCATTTAGTTTGGGGAGAATAATGTTGTATTACATTTATCTATGGGAATTGGATAATAGTATGGTTTCGGGTCATGGATCTTCAGGAATTGGTAAGTCATCGGAAGATTAGGGTATCCTTTCCTTTGGAACCCATTCTTCTCATAGCGCCTCAACACCTTGATCCTGTCAGCGGGGATTACACGGGTCACTTTCTCATATACATATGAGTTCAACTCAGCCCTCCGACCTCAAATATGTAAAGTTGAGTTTACGTGAGCCTCCACAAAAATGAACAGCTTTACGATCTTCAAGTCTTCCAACCACTTGATCCTCTTTAGGTTGGTTTGAAGGTATGCAAACCGGTGGGCAGCTATGTAGTAGATTCCTGAGTCATCTATCCATCTTCCTTCCACATACAAAGTCGATGGATTATAAATATGATCTAGGATTTTCATCATCTCAACCCTTTGTCGATAATCCGGGGAATGCATTGCAATCATAAACATGACTCGGAACACTAAGAACATGTTCCATGCTTCATAATTCTGCAAGACAACATCGAAAGTAAGGAAATGTTCAAAACAACAACATTTCCTTTACTTTTTCTTATTAAGATTTCTTAAAAACAAATCCTTTGTTGGTTTTCTCTGATACCAACCGTAACATGTCCATCTATTCCCTTCAGGACACGTCTTAGTAGTCCATCGGAAAGAAGATCTAGAAAGCTCTGCCCAGCACTCCCATGGAATGTCATGAGGTTTGTAGTCTAGGACTTTCCACGTCTGCCATGTAGTGGAAGTATTCTAGCCGTCCCACTTAGGACCGACCTGAATCATGGTTTTTCCTAATTGTCATTTCCTTAACGGCAACTAGCGTCAAACCCCAAGCGAGCTACTTTACGTAGAAACGCCAAGGCCGAAGTAGATTCACACTACACTTTATTCAAGGAGAATAGGAAATGAGAGGGATGCAAGGCTCGACCTCTCTACCATAAGGCATAGTCCCATTTTGTTCCCCTAAAATAGCATAAACCGAGATTATTACAAATTAGACTCTAGCTCAGCGCCCTTGCTATTCATTTCCTTTGAAACGATCTTCTTGCTATACATCATGATTGAGAAAAGTTCCCGACCAACCGGGACCACCCATCCGTAGGACGGAACCATGGCCACATCCACCGCACTTTCCTCAGTTATTTTAGTTATCTAATTACCTACCAAATTTAGTTAGACATGCATCAAGCATCTTCCTTAATTAGTCTGTTAGGCACTGGTTCCTTCACATAATCTTAGCACTTCACATAGAAAAACAGTGTCAAAACAAGTTCCTTGTCAAAAGGTTATCATATTTATCTTTGGAATACATTTATAAAGTCTAGCCCGTGGGCTTATCCATAATCTGCCCAAAGGCTATCCACCAATCCACATGGATTACTAATCCAAGATTCCACCCGTAGACTAGTATATGGGCCTCAGGATCCAATCCTGAGTTACGTTGGCCTCTTGTGCAGGGCCCGGAAGGTGAGGGATTTACGACCAGACCCCCCCTAGCACCCAAGTATCCTCCTGCTCCAAGTAGCGCTCAACAGAGAGAGCTCTCGCAGTGGGTTCGGTTCACCTTCCCGGCACAGTTAACAACCCCCTTGGTTAGGGTCAGGCAGATAGTCGAGGGTACCTGAGGCTACCTCTCCCTTCAGGCCTTGAACCTAAAGCCTTAGATATCTTTTTATCTTTTACTTCATTGAGCAAACAAAGCAAACAGTGGTCTCTAAACTAATTTACAAGCACAATTATTTCTAGTGGTCATTATTTTTTGCCAACTCCTAAGGAGTGAATCCTTCTCTCCGAATGTATTCAGCACTCAATCCAGGATCAATTGCGACTCGACAAGATCCCCAAGGGTTTGTTTGTTAACCCGTATGTCCTTGGGTTAGGGCCGTACCCTATTAACCCAACTTTAACCAATACCTTAAGTTCTATTAACAATGAATATCTTGCTCCAAATTATTGATTGGTCCTTTGCTTCCAAGTAAATATCTAATTCCCTTATCTTGGTCACTTTTCCAAAGGAAGGTGCTATATCAGGATGACTACTCATCCTCTTGCAAGATAAACTTGCGCAAGAATCTGCCAATCTCATTCCGAGGAATTTGGCCATTCCCTTGTGATCAAATTATAAGATCATGCGACTCTGCCACTTGTTGCACAAGTGTCACATCTAATCCATGGGACTATTTTACCCATCAAACGATGTCTTCTAATCACGGAATCATGATTAGATAGGAAACAGGGTTAGGGTGTCTTCATAACAATCCGTTCCTGATTGCACTAGGCCATTATTTTCGGTCCTAGGGTTCCAAATTAAAACCAAGTTTCATCTTTTTAGCGTGCGATCCCTAGGGTAGAAACCCTAGATTGTTTCTCACAAGTATGTCCTATTGTCCCTGCATTCCGTGAATGTGGACAGGTTTTTAGGGTATGAGAATTTCAACTTGGCAATAAGTGCGGCTAGGTCACGTCCTCAACGTGCTAATCCCTAGTTAGCACTTGGGGTATGTTGCATCAATTTAACCCTTCCTAAGCGATTCCTTTGCAGTTTTAGGTGTTTAGGGTAAAACAATATACTTGTCTATTTATGAATTTATTGTCTTGATCAACGAGAAGAAAAACTAGTTTCATTAGGATACCATACACGAATTCATTTGCCTACGTATGATTAGATTTACAACCCCTAACTTTTTTGTTTAAGATCCAAGTATATGTTAAGTTACAGCATAATTTTCATTGATGCATTCACGATTCATACTGCTAAGTTTTGAGGGTTTATGTTAAAACGAACCATGCAGTCTTTTTCTAATTTCATTTTTGAATGATCTATTCGTATGCTAAATGAGCATTACACAACCTTTCATAACTATTTACGTAGTTGATTGAAATTTATGCTAATTGACTAGAGTTTAATCTACTTCATGCAGCTCTAGAACCCTTTCCATGCCTTGCAAATTCCTATGGTTGTTAGCAGTCTTCTTTAATGAATCTTTGCGAAGAAAGAGATGTCTAATGATGCAACATGCAATTTTATCTATGCATAATCAAAGTGTACAACAATAATTTTGACTTTGTAAAGATGATCATAGTTGATCTAAATTTGTTACTCTGCAATGCATATAAACAATTTGCTTATAAGAATGCATAGACGTCTTATGTCCTTTCATTCATTCATTTGAAAAATACAAGTGACCGATTCCTCGATTGTGAGTTATTTTTCCTAAGATAGCCAATGTTTTTCAATCATAAAAGTGCATATTACTTTCGTGAATTAACCATGCATAATTACGATATTTCGACGTAAACCAAAAATAGGAAGAAAACCTGGACTTATGGATTCGGTGAAATATCCACATGGATGTTAGGAGATGATCCTCCTATGGTTGCGCCTTGTGCCTTTTTAGGGGCCATCGCGTATTTGACCTTCTTGCCTACCATGCATAACTATTTACGTAGTTGATTTAGATTTATACGAGGGAGACTTATGATCTTAGCCCTTTACCTTGATAGTCTAATGGTGTGTGAATCACTGAGAACTAGCGATTCGGCTCTTTCTTGTGAAGAGTGGCATGGACTATCGCTCTTTCAAACTCTGCTTCCATGGTCGGATCTTCTTCTTCGCACATTTTCCTATTGGCAACACATGCGGTTATTCCTCTGCCTCGGGTAGCGGCTCCCTGGCCACGGCCAGTTCAATGGAAAGGTGCCTAGCGATGTCCTCCTCCAAGCTTGGGACATTGCCTCTTGAAATGATCGGGCTCGTTGCAGTGGAAACATCGGAAGTTTTGGCCATTTCTTTGAGTAGGGACAAAGTTGTTGACATCATTAGTCCGTACTTTCTTTCTTTGTCCCCGATTTTGACCTTGAACTCTCTTCATTTGAGGCCTATATACTCCTCTGTTTGGATCATTATAAGTGTGAATAAGTGCATCATGTAGATCTAATGGGCACAGAGATTCGAGACAGGTATTCACTGATGGATTTAAACTAGTACAAAATTTTGACACCTGCTGTGTCATGTCCATCTTTGGCGCACACTTAAGAAGTGAGACGAATTTAGAGTAGTATGCGTCAAGAGTGAGTCCTCGCTATTTCAGCTCGTAGAACTCGTTCATTTTCTGTGCGCAATACGCAGGTGGTAAGTATCTTCCTTGCACCGCTTTCTTCAGCTTTTTTTAGGTAACGGATCCTTCTGCGATCCCTTGATCTCTGCACCATTTCTTCCACCAAATCCTGGCTTCGCCGGTGAGCTTTAGCTTGGCGAGCATAGCCTGGTTGGCAGGTGCAGTACGGGTTGCTTCAAAGTAATCCTCCATGGATTCAATCCCAATTTCAGCATCCGCTTGGACATACCTGCCTTTCCCATCAAATTAAGGTGGCTTAATCTGCTTGAGAAGAAACTTCTTCTCCTGGATTACGGCAGTACTTGATGTAGGAGGCGAACTGGGAATTTGTACCTGGGGTTGTGCTTGGATAAAGGTTTCTTAACGTTATTACTCATTACTCGTTATGATTTATATTTCATCTCCATTTCAGCTATCAACCAAGTAATCTAGCCACTCAACTTTTTATCAATTCTCATAGAAAAAACAGACATTGATAAAAAGAAGTCTTATTACATTTATATGGGCATAGCCCTTTCGGAGTACAACATTTCCTGAGATGATAGAGCAATTGTTACATTTAGTTTGGGGAGAATAATGTTGTATTACATTTATCTACGGGAATTGGATAATAGTATGGTTTCGGGTCATGGATCTTCAAGAATTGGTAAGTCATCGGAAGATTAGGGTATCCTTTCCTTTGGAACCCATTCTTCTCATAGCGCCTCAACACCTTGATCCTGTCAGCGGGGATTACATGGGTCACTTTCTCATATACATATGAGTTCAGCTCAACCCTCCGACCTCAAATATGTAAAGTTGAGTTTACGTGAGCCTCCACAAAAATGAACAGCTTCACGATCTTCAAGTCTTCCAACCACTTGATCCTCTTTAGGTTGGTTTGAAGGTATGCAAACTGGTGGGCAGTTATGTAGTAGATTCCTGAGTCATCTATCCATCTTCCTTCCACATACAAAGTCGATGGATTATAAATACGATCTAGGATTTTCATCATCTCAACCCTTTGTCGATAATCCGGGGAATGCATTGCAATCATAAACATGACTCGGAACACTAAGAACATGTTCCATGCTTCATAATTCTGCAAGACAACATCGAAAGTAAGGAAATGTTCAAAACAACAACATTTCCTTTACTTTTTCTTATTAAGATTTCTTAAAAACAAATCCTTTGTTGGTTTGCTCTGATACCAACCATAACGTGTCCATCTATTCCCTTCAGGACACGTCTTAGTAGTCCATCGGAAAGAAGATCTAGAAAGCTCTGCCCAGCACTCCCATGGAATGTCATGAGGTTTGTAGTCTAGGACTTTCCACGTCTGCCATGTAGTGGAAGTATTCTAGCCGTCCCACTTAGGACCGACCTGAATCATGGTTTTTCCTAATGGTCATTTCCTTAACGGCAACTAGCGTCGAACCCCAAGCGAGCTGCTTTATGCAGAAACGCCAGGGCTGAAGTAGATTCACACTACACTTTATTCAAGGAGAATAGGAAATGAGAGGGATGCAAGGCTCGACCTCTCTACCATAAGGCATAGTCCCATTCTGTTCCCCTAAAATAGCATAAACCGAGATTATTACAAATTAGACTCTAGCTCAGCGCCCTTGCTATTCATTTCCTTTGAAACGATCTTCTTGCTATACATCATGATTGAGAAAAGTTCCCGACCAACCGGGACCACCCATCCGTAGGACGGAACCATGGCCACATCCACCGCACTTTCCTCAATTATTTTAGTTATCTAATTACCTACCAAATTTAGTTAGACATGCATCAAGCATCTTCCTTAATTAGTCTGTTAGGCACTGGTTCCTTCACATAATCTTAGCACTTCACATAGAAAAACAGTGTCAAAACAAGTTCCTTGTCAAAAGGTTATCATATTTATCTTTGGAATACATTTATAAAGTGCCCGAAAGGTGAGGGATTTACGACCAGACCCCCCCTAGCACCCAAGTATCCTCCTGCTCCAAGTAGCGCTCAACAGAGAGAGCTCTCGCAGTGGGTTCGGTTCACCTTCCCGGCACGGTTAACAACCCCCTTGGTTAGGGTCAGGAAAATAGTCGAGGGTACCTGAGGCTACCTCTCCCTTCACGCCTTGAACCTAAAGCCTTAGATATCTTTTTATCTTTTACTTCATTGAGCAAACAAAGCAAACAGTGCTCTCTAAACTAATTTACAAGCACAATTATTCCTAGTGGTCATTATTTTTTGCCAACTCCTAAGGAGTGAATCCTTCTCTCCGAATGTATCCAGCACTCAATCCAGGATCAATTGCGACTCGACAAGATCCCCAAGGGTTTGTTTGTTAACCCGTATGTCCTTGGGTTAGGGCCGTACCCTATTAACCCAACTTTAACCAATACCTTAAGTTCTATTAACAGTGAATATCTTGCTCCAAATTATTGATTGGTCCTTTGCTTCCAAGTAAATATCTAATTCCCTTATCTTGGTCACTTTTCCAAAGGAAGGTGCTATATTAGGATGACTACTCATCCTCTTGCAAGATAAACTTGCGCAAGAATCTGCCAATCTCATTCCGAGGAATTTGGCCATCCCCTTGTGATCAAATTACAAGATCGTGTGACTCTGCAACTTGTTGCACAAGTGTCACATCTAGTCCATGGGACTATTTTACCCATCAAACGATGTCTTCTAATCACGGAATCATGATTAGATATGAAACAGGGTTAGGGTGTCTTCATAACAATCCGTTCCTGATTGCACTAGGCCAACATTTTCGGTCCTAGGGTTCCAAATTAAAACGGAGTTTCATCTTTTTAGGGAGCGATCCCTAGGGTAGAAACCCTAGATTGTTTCTCACAAGTATGTCCTATTATCCTTGCATTTCGTGAATGTGGACAGGTTTTTAGGGTATGAGAATTTTAACTTGGCAATAAGTGCGGCTAGGTCACGTCCTCAACGTGCTAATCCCTAGTTAGCACTTGGGGTATGTTGCATCAATTTAACCCTTCCTAAGCGATTCCTTTGCGGTTTTAGGTGTTTAGGGTAAAACAATATACTTGTCTATTTATGAATTTATTGTCTTGATCAAGGAGAAGAAAAACTAGTTTCATTACGATACCATACACAAATTCATTTGCCTACGTATGATTAGATTTACAACCCCTAACTTTTTTGTTTAAGATCCAAGTATATGTTAAGTTACGGCATAATTTTCATTGATGCATTCACGATTCATACTACTAAGTTTTGAGGGTTTATGTTAAAACGAACCATGCAGCCTTTTTCTAATTTCATTTCTGAATGAGCTATTCGTATGCTGAATGAGCATTACACAACCTTCCATAACTATTTACGTAGTTGATTTAGATTTATATGAGGGAGACTTATGATCTTGGCCCGTCTCCCTCGCACGCGCAATTCCTTTTGAGATTCGCCTTCCTTGACCGATTTCACCGTCTTTCGGAACCGGTCTTTAGAAATGGAAACTTATGAACTCCCCTTCTTTTTGTAGAAATCCGGGAATACAATTGATCTTCATGGAAAGGCCTTAAGAAAAATCCCACGTAAGATGGCTTGTGGGAGTTAAAATGGAAAAGGGGTAAAAATAGCTTTGTGGAATGCAAGGGCAGGAAAAGGCTTAATTCATGAGGATGCAAGGGGGAAAGACCTTAATTCCAGGGGTTATAAAGACCCCTTAGGAAGGGCTTATAAAAGTCCACAGGAAGGGCTCTAAAAGAACTTGTGTGGGGGAAAATCCACGGGAATGGCTTTGTGGAAATGCTAAGGGAAGGGTTTTGAAAAACTTGGCTATGGTGTCTTTTGGGTAAACCAAGGGGGAAAAAGGTGCTTAAAAATCCACGGTAATAAAAACTGGCTTGAGAGGGCAATAAGAAAGGGGGCTTAGAGAGTCTCCCCCCTTAGAAGCTTCCAAGAAGCTTCTAAGGCTTCAGTTATAGCAATACGTGGCGTGGATAGGAGCTCGATGGAGGCCACGATCTTCAGGCGGCGGCAATTTGAGACGGCGCTAGCGGCATGCTCAGCTTTAGGCAGCGGCATCTGACACAGTTGGCGGCTCTTCTACGGAATTCCTCCCCCTTCACGGCAGTTCATAGCTCTCCTCTCTCACGATCTATCACAATCAACACATGACTCTCTCATTCAGCCCCCCCACTCTCCTCCCTCCACAGGGGTTTATATAGGATAGAGAGAGGAGACCTCTCTCCCCCACACAGCCAATTGCATGGCCATTCTCCCTTCTACGACCTCCAATAAGAGAGATTTCGCATCCGTGCTTCACTTCCTTCCCTCTACCACGGCCTTCGACTAGGGGAAAGAAGAATATTTTAAAAAAATTTGCCATAAACCTAACCTTATCCTCTTGACCTCCTCCCAAGAGGAGGTTCTCATGAAGGTATGCGGATTCTTAGTCCTAAATCTCGATTGGCCAGTGAAGAGTGTACCATTTAAAGACCAGACCATCAATGACCACAATGTCGGCATTGTCATTTGCCAGAGACTTCACACGACTGCGTAATATTTTCAGCAGAAATATTACAAAAAGCTCATGATGAGCTAGATGCTTTTAAGGCTCATCTCATGAAGAGCTTTGAGATGAAAGATCTGGGATAGGCCACTCACTTACTTGGTATGAGCATAGACACGATAGGCATCAGGGACTCCTCTACTTGTCATAGAGAGAGTACATTCACAAAGTCCTTGAGCACTTCCACATGCAGGACGTAAAGCCTTTTGGCTGTCCATTGCCTTCTTATGTGAAGGTATCACAGGCTGATTGTTTGCGGATAGATGAGCAGAGGGCCAAGATGGCCAAGATTCCCTATGCATCCGCAATGGGAAGTCTTATGTATGTCACAATAGCCACTCGTCCAGATATTGTCTTTGCAGTTGGTGTTGTGGCACGCTATATGGTTATGCCTGGCAAGAAGCATTGGGATGCCATGAAGGGTATCATGAGGTACCTGAAGGGCATTACAGATATGTGCAAATGCTATGGCAGCCAGGATACAGGAGTCATGGGGTACACTGACTCTGATTATGCAGGACATGCAGATAGTAGGAAGTCCACTTCAGGCTATGTATTCACCTATGCTGGAGGTGCTATTTCTTGGATGTCCAGGGTGCAGAAATGCACGGCCCTTTCTACTACAGAGGCCGAGTATGTTGCAACCACTAAGGCTTGCAAGGAGGCCATTTGGTTGGGTCATTTAGTTGCTAACCTTGGTATTGATGCTATCCCTACACTGCATTCAGATTCTATGAGTGCTATTCAGTTAGCCAAGAATCCATAGCCAAGAATCTGATTTTCCATGCGAAGACAAAACACATTGAGGTGAGATATCACTTCATATGTGGGGTCGTTGAGGACAAGTCTGTTGATCTTGTCAAGATCTTGACTGACCAGAATCCTGCAGATCTGCTCACGAAAAGCCTCTCTACAGAGCGCTTTGCCTTCCTTAGGAGGTTGATGGGCGTGGGATGAGATGATGTCTTTCCTCATCCTGTTGTATATGTGTACATGTTGTACTGTATTTTTTTCTTTTTCTTTTCACTCACTAGGGAAAATTTGCCTTTAAGTGGGAGGTTGTTGGGGGTAAAGGTGCCTCTGCCTAGCCGCCCTTGTGTTACTACACTGACAGTCACCGCCATTGCACACTGCAGGTGGCGGACGCTCGTCACCGCCACTTTATTCTTTATTCTTTTAGTGACAGTTTGAATAAAGGAAGAACCAATCACACATTGTGACCATTGGAGTTCACATTTCTAGTCTCTCCCTTTCTTGCTCTTACTCTCCTGCCATAGCTCTCAAGTCCAACCTTTGATCCGTCGCTCCCTTTCCACACACAGAGAGAGAGAGAGAGAGAGAGAGAGAGAGAGAGAGAGAGAGAGAGAGAGAGAGAGAGAGAGAGAGAGAGAGAGAGAGAGAGATGAGCACCTATGCCTCCTGCCCAACAACAACATCTGCAATAAAACAACAATAAGATAAAGAAATGACATCAAACCCTGTTGAAAAAATAGCAAGCAAGAGAAAATGCAGAGAGACATGGGCACCTGTGTTTTTCCCAAAATATGGAGCTTCATGGAGAAGAAAGTGCAGATGTAAGCATAACACTCAAAACTCTAATTATTCTCACTAGGGATCTTCAATGGAGATGAAAATTCACCACCATAGAGAAGAGAGGAAAAGTGTTGTGTTGCTCAACTTTTGGGTTAAATTTATTTCATGAGAGTGAAAAAAACCAAAATTGAAAATTCTCCAAAAAAGGGGGAAAAATACAATGTGAGAGAAACTCAAATTTTGTGTACTATTCATTCTTCCTTTTTTTAAATTTCCAACTACCCCTTTTTTAATAAAAAACCCAAGATTTGGAGAGACAAGATTCACCCTCCATGGATGTCAACATCTAGCCTTCCTATTGGACAATCCAAAAGGCCCACACCTTAAACTGTATTATTTTTAAGGGCCCATTTGTGAGTTTATTTTTTTCCTAATGGGTTTACAATACCATATAGAACGTCATCAGAAAGCCTTGAGCTTAACTTAAATAATTCCAAACCATCAAGAATCAATCAATAAGCTTCCAAAACACTCTCAAACTTCATCAATCATCATTATAACCCCTCGTACAAAAGGAAAGAGAGTAAAATAGAAGCTCAATAGAATCAAACACTAACAAGACATCAACAGCACATCTCTACTATAAAACATCATGATCTTCCAAATCCTAATCAAACTCATCCAAAATACTCCCAAACACTTACAAAAAAACTAAACATCATACAAGATCAATCAAAAATCAACCATTTAGTCCACAAAAACAACAAAAATCAACTAAAAAATCAAGTCACCTCAACCCGCAACAATGGTGTTATAGTATAGAGCATGACCACAAAGACTCAAGTCACATAGCAATGCTTTATGACTGAATTTGATTATTTAGAAGGATGGTAAGACTAATCCAAATGAAACTAGTATGCCCCTTTTTGAAAACTTTGGAAAGAAGGATATGCAAAAAAATGCCAAAGATAGAGCTAAATGATGAAGATCAAAGTATTAGAGGAGAAGATTTACTAGGATTTCCTAGTGGATTCCAGTTGTGATCATGCTTATTTTGATAAAGGAATAGAAGATAGATATAATAGTGGAAGATAAAAATAAAAAACATGATAGGAACCCAAGGACCTCAAAGAGGGTTGCTAGAGAGGATGGCAAGACATGGCTTGAGTAGTCTACGCTTCCTACTAGACCTAGTCCAATGCATATTATGGAAGATGTACATGATAAGAAAGAGTTGAAAGAAAAGAAACCAAAAAACTAAAAGGGAAAGCAACCACAATACAAACCACTCTCTAGCATAAAGATGGCTACATATTTTAGAAAGGTCTTGGAAGAGAGAATTCTAAATAGCAAAGTCAAGTTTTCATCGGGTGAAATCATTGGAGTAACAAAAAGAGAGTCCCATGAAGAAATTACAGACATTATAAAAAGAAGAATATAGTTTTGGGTGATGCAACTTAGGCTATGATACACAATGAAGAAGAAACAAGTTTAATGGATATACAACTAGTTTTTGAAGATTTTTGTAGTAGAGACTTCTTGTGAAGAAGCAAAAGAGCTTATTATAGATAGTGCTAAAGTAAACATTTTTGTAGAGAAGATTATGAAATGCAATAATAACACAAGAGGTGTATGACCTACGCACTATTCAAAGGATGAAGTGGCTTCAGGGTAGCTAGTCAATAGTCATTATTCCATGAACTATTGGGGACATGCTACCATAGAGAGTATAGTGAAGTTTGGAGACCTAGAAACTCCATTTATTACACTGGTAGAGCATAACAAAGATAAATGTCATGGTGAGGTGTATTTATGAGAATAAAGATGGCTTGTAGATTTCAATCTCATGGATGGAGGATTCATGCAACCAAGAACTCTGCAAGAGATCTATGTGCTACCTATCCAAATGTGAAGATTACCATATGAGATGTATAGGATGATAACCATTTCATTGTTGAGGATTCTTCATCATACTCAATTATCTTAGGGTAGCCATTTATTACTACAACATGGATGGAGAATAAAGTTCGGGATGATGGTTCTGGCTATGCAAGCATGAAGAGAAAAAATAACAAAAGAGCATTGTAGTTTATGATAATTTGTGTCAATCACGTTAGAAATAGGGATACATTGAGACATTACCCCCATTGCCTCCCAATGCTAAAGAATTTCAATAAGCAGTATTGTAACGCAATACTATAGTGGTTCTAAGAGGATAAAGCTCTTGCCTACTATTAATACATGTGAATATGCTTATACTTTAGGCCTTGTAGGATTCTCAACAACAAGTTCTGTGAAATTCCATAGGATTGAAGAGATGAACAAAGCTTCTAAACAGTTTGTTTATAGGGTAGAAAAGAGTATGAAAGAGTAAGGTTTACTATAGGACGATGAGATGACTGCAGGATTTTATGATGGATATATTTTGTAGACACAATTTTGTAAAAATTCATCTATGATAAAAATAGAGCAGAGTGTTAAGTCTACCATCATACATATAACTTCTTTAGATATGTTTCAAGTCATTGCTAAATTTCTGATACATGAAGAGTCATGTGAGAAAAAAAGGGTTGAAGCGAAAGTTGAGATAGAGTCCAAAACAATGGATAAAAATGTGAAGTCAGTTGTAGTATTATTGCCTCAAGAAGGTGATTGGGTGTTTGTATATGACAATAGTCTAGATAATCACCATTTTACACTAAGAAAGGTATCCAAGAGGTATTTTGGACCATAGATTTTGATGCAGCTTTCTGACAATGCTATATATGCCTTGTGTGAACTAGACAAGACAAAACTTAAGGTTCTAGTTGCAAGTAAGAGAATCAAGATATTCAATACAAGAGGATTAAAGGAATATAAAAAGAAGAGCATGAAGATATATTGATAGAGAAGGATATTGAAGAAGAAGAAAATTCAAAGATTATGTTAGATGATGAAGACCTTCGACCTACAAAAGAGTAAATGGCACATGCCGAAGGCTATATATGTTTAGAAAGGGGTGAATACTCAGACAATGTATGTCTAAAGTATTGAAAAAAAATCGCTCTTTAATGTTATAGGATTTCAATGTGTGCCTATGGGATGAGTTATTCAGAGATTTATGTGACTTATCAAAAGTAAGTCATTGTATGACGTAGGGTAAGGTACCAATTCATATACTGGACATGTAAATGACTAAAATTAAATTTTCAAAGATCATTACTAGTGTGCCAAGACTTATTTTGAGTTTTACAAGTATTCCAAGAAAAAAAATATCAAAAGCAGTGCATTAAAAAAAATGGTAATTTTCGACTGGAAGGGATTTTCATAATTTGTCTACGTTGAATGTCAACCAAGTCTATTTGCTTCAATTTGAGTGACCCTATTTTGAGTTTCTATGTAAAAGTTATGGTCAAAACAAGTTGCATCTAAGCACAGAAAGAAAAAATACATAAAAATCAAAAAATAAGAGTTTAGAAGGCAAAAAGCATGAAAAGCAATAGTGAAAAGAAGACCTGAATTATTATAAATGGTTATAAATAGAGATATGAGTTCTAGCCCATGAGCTTGGGTAAATAAATAATTGATTTAAATTTTTTATTAATGGGATTGAAGTAAAAGATAAGTTATTCTACCTCTTTACAAGTGCCTGTAGTCGAGAAAGGCATGCTTGCAAGAGATTATCTTTGGGATAAATCTATAGATTTCTTTACCTATTGTTGTACTTGAGGACTAATTTTTTTTCTTAATAGGTGCTATTCTAATTTCTTTTTGTCTATATGATTGGTGATGAGCTAACCTCTTAGATAGAGTCTTCTTAAGCTATCATCTTAGGCATAGTATATTCAACTTGAAGGAATTTATTGCAATCGTATAAAGTTTCCAAGAGTAATAGAGTTTTTTTTAAAACATCTCCTTGTGTAGTACCGTATATTCAAGAGTTATTATTTTAGTATTTCTTACTTCCATCTGTTTTCTTTTTCCTTGATCCCTACTGAATTTAGGCCTCAGTCTTTCCAACCCCCAACAATAGGGAGAAGTTTTCTAAAGGAGAGATAATTGAAGCATGCATAAGTTATATCAAGAATATGTGTGACCAAATGGATGTTGGGATACAAAAGACTAGTGAGGAGCTATCTTGGAGGTATCTTTAGATTTGTCTCCACCAACATTGAATGGATTGGTAATTGCTCTAAACACTTAAGTGAGACAACAAAGGTGTTTTCTCTATCAATGGTGATAAAAAAGAAGAAGAGTGGTAAGAAAAAGCTTTAAGGAGGGTACTTTTATTGCTGGAAGAAAGAACATGCTATTGTAGATTGTCCTGTCAAGAAGGCAAATGGAAAGAATAACACCCTAAAAAAATGGAGACAATTGAGAAAGTATGATCCTCAATGCAAGAATTATCTACAATGGTAAAGTCAAAAAGATTTCAAATGTGTTGTATGTTCTAGGGATTAAGAGAAATCTCTTGTTAATTACTTTCATATAACTAATTTTGGCCAAGTATAGAAGTTCTTCATAGTACTAGTAAACTTGTCCACAAACAAGAAGGAAGGAACAACATGTATGAGCTAAGTGCTCTTATAACCACTGCTTGTATGGGCACAAGTAAACTTTGGCACCAAAAATTTGGTCACATTCAATGATAGTGTTAAAAGAGATGCATAAGGTAGGGTTGCTTACCTACCTATAGTAAACTAGAATGAAAGCACCATGTGAAGCTTGTACGATGGGAAAGCAACATAGAAAGGCATTTTCACAAGGAAACATGAATGGATCTAAGGCTACTCTTCTAGAATATGTATATGTTGACTTGTGCGATCGCATATGTATTTGTAATATTTCCACAATGAAATATTAATGACCCTAGACCCCGCACATCCCACGCAAGCACAATTTCTAGTGATCTCCTGCAAACAAAACAACTTTGGGCTGAGTGCTCCCTCTGCGTGCACTAACAAACTCCATCCCACGTCACGTATAGAAAGCCGTGGCTAAAAACCGTAGCCCACATTGCGTATAGAAAGCCGTGGCTAAAAACCGTAGCCCACCTGGGAACACTCCTTCTTGGGACAAAAAGATAATGAGTTTAGTGTAAGTGTTTTAATCAAACTCCCCTCCCCTTCAGTCGTTGCATAGTGGGGAGAGGGAGTATGAGTAGGTGTATGGAGGGGCATGGGGAAGGGAATCATGCACCCGCTACTTGTATGGCTACCCTCCCCCCTTAGACCTATATGAACCCCCCTCCCAAGCTTGGGAGGGGAGAGGAAGGAATTTGCCGTGCTGCTGCCAGCCATGTGGAGCTGCTACCTGATGCACTACCAAGACTTCCGCCGCCACGCTACTGCCGCCTCTGCCTTCATCTTCATCATCATCAGCATCATCATCATCATCTCCATATCCCTCATCGTCATCTTCATCCTCTCCAATCATTCATCCACGTCATTTTTCTGAGTACAGAGCTTGGAAGCTTCTAATTGGAAGCTTCTATTAAAGCTTCCATAAGCCTTGTTTACCCATGCCTTCCCCGTTTTTTTAAAACTGAGTTGCAAGGCCCGATTCCTATGAAGGGAAGTAAATTTGCGGGTAGTAGGGAGTTCGAAAATCGGATAAAGGGCAAGGAGAGTTGCTGAGTCAAGATCTACATCATCAATGGCTCCTAAGCAAAAGTCATGAGGCGCGCATGCGGGAGCTTCCACCCCGAGTACGCGAGTGGACAATGCCCTGATTCTTAATGCCCAAGTTCCGATAATATTTCCGCATGGAAAAGAGGCATTAAGCATGTTTTAATTTCTTGCATGAAAGTTTAAATGCATTAGGAGATTTATTTACTCATCCGATCTACAAGTTAGTTGACGTGTATTTGAAATTGCTTGCACTTCCATAGTCAAGGGTAACTGCAATTCTAAATGTATGATGCATAAGTTAAAAGACAAAATTTTGCATCTCCCAAAGGAAAAGATTTCTAAACTTGATATTATGCGAATTCGCATGCAACGTTAGTTACAATTTACGTTGCGATAAGCGGTAGAAGAAGGAATAAATCAACCATGTATTCATTGGCATCTTGTCATAAAAGAATGATGCATCCATGCATAGAAGCTCTTTAATCTAAGTTCAAAATCGAGAAAGGATGCATTTTCATTAAAACACTAAAGCCTTGACTTTGATGCATACATGTGGGATTTAGAAGAAGTAGTTCTGAATGTCAACTAATATCATTTAGGGCAAGGCAAAGAAAGATCATCGTAGATCTTATAGCTGCATAGAAGGAAAAGGTCTATGGTCCTAAAATCGCATATTTGCATGGAATGGTGCATCCCACCTATATTCCAAATACTTACATCTTTTAGAGGAAAGTACTTGCAAATTTAGAACGAAGTATTTGCATCTTCAAAAGGGACAATCATCTTAAATCGTGGGTTGGTTTGATCAACTAAGTAATTTGTGTATAATTGAGTAGCTTACACGAGAATCATAAAGGTATGATTAGTTAGAAAATGATGATCACCTCAATGTGCTAGGTAGGGTTAAGCTATGTTAAAATTCTTCCTACTATAGCACTTGGGATGTCGGTATAATATTTCCGATCTCAAATGTCCTACCCACATTCACGGAATGTTAGGGTTATCTAAACGCCCATGCAAGAATGATCTAGGGTTCTCACCCTAAGGATCAATTGACCAAATACTAGACTTCCGTATGAATTTAGGAACCCTAGGGCCAAAGCGTTATCGGCATAGTAGGGTTAGGGTTGGGTTGGGTCAAGAAGACTCCCAAGCCCTTATCTTGATCAATGGTATTCTTGATCAAGAAAGACCATACAAAGAAAGATAGACTCCCACAAGTCCAATGCTGACACCTATCTTGTGTAACAAGTTGCAACGTCGCATGGAATTGTGTCTAATTCACAAAATAGTATTGCCACTCCTTAGAACAAGTTTGCCGAGTTCTAAGTACAAGTTTAATTTTTCTAGAGGATGAGTAGTCATCCTGCTACATCACTCTTTCTTGGGAACTGATTTTTCCAAGCTAGGGCAGTTGGGAATTGCCAAGAAAGAAATTCACCAACCATGTTAGGACAACGAGATTGTCCAAGATTTATTGACTAAGACATAAGGATACCTAAGGTAGTGACAATTTGGGTTAACTGGGTATAAACCCTAACCCAAGGAAAAAGGGGTAAACAAGCAACTTAGCTTACGAAACCCTTGGGATCTTGCCAAGTTGCTATTGATCTTGGATCAAATACTGGATGTATTCGGAGAGAAAGATTCACACCTTAGTAGTTAGCCGTACAATTGACCACTAGAATGTTCTTGATTGTACACTTAGGTGCATTGTTTGTACTTCTTTCTCAAAGAACTAATTCAAGAAAAACATCTAATGCTTCAAGTTGAGAGCTTGGAGGGAGAGGCAGTTTCAGTTACCTCTGACTGTTTGCCTAGCCATATCTAAGGGGGTTGTTAGTCATGTTGGGTACGTAGACCGAACCTGCCACGAGAGGTCTCTTTGTGGGTGCTACTTGGAGCAAGAGGACGCTTCGGTGCCAGGGGAGGCTCTGGCCATAAATCCCTTTCCTTCGGATGCTGCAAAAGAGGTCAACGTGACTCGAGATGGGATCTCGAGGCCCGTATACTAGTCAACGTGTGGAACTTGGAATATCGATCCCTGAGGATTGCTAGAATAGCCTTCATGCGGATTATATGATGTATTCCAAAGATTGATAAATAAATATCAAATGTTGAAAAGGAACTTTCTTGACATTTTTTTTCTATGTCAGTGCCTAAGTTACATGAAGGAACCAATGATTAATTGATTAATTAAGGAAGCTTTTTTTGCTTGTCAAACTAAATGTGGTAGGTAACTAGATAACTGAAGCAACTCCAGGAAAGTGTAGTGGATGTGACCCTGGGTCTGTCCTACAGAAGGGTGGTCCCAGTTGGCCGAGAAGACCTAGATCGCAAACCCCGTGTCATTCCTTGGGAGTGCTGGGCGGCACTTTCTAGACTCTCTTCCCGATGGACTGCTAAAACGTGTCCTACAAGTGGACAGGGGGGACACGTTACAGTTGGTATTAGAGTGAACCAACGAAATCTAATATTTACAAGGAAACTTAATGAGGGAAAATAGAGCAATGTTGTCGTTAAGAACATTTCCTTACTTACTTATGGATGCTGGCGTGTAGAGTCGCAAAGCATGGAACAAATTCTTGGTGTTCCAGGTTATGTTTATGATTGCAATGCGTGCTTCGGATTAGTGAAGGAGGCTAGGCATGATGAATATTCTAGATCATATCTACAATCCTTCACCCCTATACATGGAACGAAGATGGACGGGTGAATCAGGAATTTCTTACATAGCTGCCCACTAACTTGCATATCTTCGGACCAACTTGAAGAGAATCAAGTGGATGGAGGATTTAAAGATCATGAAGCTGTTCATTTTTGTCGAGGCTCACACAAATGCAACCCTACATGTCGACAATCGAAAGGTCAAGGAGAACAAGTATGTGTACGAGGAAGTGACTCGAATAATCTCTGCCGACAGAATCAAGGTGCTAGGATGTTATGAGAGAAACGAGTATCAAAGGAAGGGATACCTCAAGCTTTCTATAACCTATCGATTCCTCAAAATCCATGACCCCACTCCATATTATTACTCGGTTCCCATAGCCGAATGTAACACAATCTTATTTCTCCCAAATTAATGTATCAGCTTATTCTACCTTCCCAAAATAAATGTACTCAAAAGTTCTATGCCCACATGAACGAATAAGATTTTTATCACTTCTATCATGGTTGTAAGTGTTGGTAAAGGAGTTAAGTGATTAGGTCACTTGGCTAAAAGCTGAACTGGGCATATTAATATAATGTGAGAAATGTTTAGCAAGTTTTTAACATAAAGAATCTTATTACCTAGGCACAACCTCAAGTGCAGATTCCTAGTCCGACCCCTGCACCAAATACGGCTGTAATTCAAGAGAAGAAGTTCCTTCTCAAACAAATCAAGCCACCTGAATTCGATGGCAAGGGAAGAACTGTCCAAACTGACGCTAAGGTCTGGATCGAATCCATGGAGGATTACTTCGACGTAGCAGGAACTGCACCTGCTAACTAAGCGATGCTCGCTCAGTGAAGCAAGACTTTGGTGGAAGCAATGGTGCAAAGACCAAGGGATATCAGAAGAGACAATTACTTGGGAGAAGATTAAAAGAGCTATGCGAGGGAGATATCTACCACTTGTCTATTGTACACAGAAGATGAACAAATTCTATGAATTAAAGCACTTGGTCTATCCCTTGATGCATACTATTCAAAGTTCATCTCTCTCTTAAAGTACGCGCCACAAATGGATATGACACAACAGGTGTCAAAGTTTTCTGTTGGGTTAAATCCACCCATAAACACTCGCTTGGAATCAATGCGCCCAATAGACCTTCAGGACGCACTCATTCAAGCTGCACCAATAATACAGGAGGTGTAGACGAAGCCAAGGAATAACATGACTTGGACTTACAGGGATCAGAACAAGGGGATGCTTAGATCTTAGACCAAGAGAGGGTAGGGCCAAAACCAGGGACAAAGGAAGAAGGGTAGGGCGAATTCTCTCAACAATTTTGTTTCTACACAAGGTAATGGCCCCAATCTTCATTGCTTCCATTGCAATGAGCCTGGTCACTCTAAAAGGTAGTCCCAAGCTTAGTAGAGGACAATGTCAAGGGCCATTCCAAGGAGCCGTCCATGGCCAAGGAGCCACCGACAGGACCAAAGGGAGAACCTCCAGTGTTGCCAACAAGGAGCTCAGTGATGAAGAAGATCCATCCATGGAAGCTGACATTGAGAGGGCAACGGTTCATGCCACTCTTCACAAGAAAGGCCCGAATCGCCAATTCTTGGTGATTCAAACCCCTTCGGATTACCAAGGTAAAAGCTTCAAAACCTTGGTTGATTGTGGTGGTATACATTCCTTCATTTCACCAGTTCGTGCAAGAAGATTAGGAATAGCCACAAAAGATGAGCCTACCTTACTTGTGGAAATAGCAAATGGTCATGAAGTCTCTTGTACTAGGTAAACTACTAAGGTAAAATTCCTACTGGGTGGAGAGTCGACTATGGTCAAATTCAGGATAATGAACCTAGGTTTCCATGAGTGTTTGGTGGGAATGGATTAGCTAATAGCCAATGATGCCCACATACACAGTGGTAAGGGCCAAGTCTCCTTTTGAAATTCTGAGGGGAGCTAGTCACAACTCAAGGAGAGGCTGGCAAGCCAAACATTCAGCTGGCAAAAGAAACACGAATAATAAAAGGAGTTAAGGGCTATCTTTCTATTTGATTAAACTAAATAAGCTAGATCAGAATCAAGAATCTAGGGAAGAACCATCATGGTTAAAGGAATACGCAGACGTATTTCCTAAAGAACTGACTGAACTTCCTCCTGGAAGTCGATCATGAAATTAAGCTAGCGCCAGGAGCTGCACCAATCGCAAAGAGACCATATAGGATGTCCATCCCGGAAGCGATTGAGCTGAAAGAGCAACTAAAGCAACTGTTAGACTAAGGCTACATCCATCCTAGTAGTGCGCCATGGGGAGCTCCAGTGTTGTTCCAGAAGAAGAAGGATGAAACGCTTCGGCTATACATTGACTACAGAGGGTTGAATCCATCAACCATTAAAAACGAATACCCCATTCCAAGAATAGATGGACTTCTTGACCGTCTTCAAGGTGCGAAGATCTTCTCTAAGATTGATCCCAGGTCTGGATATTATTAGATAAGGATCAAGGAAGAAGATATCCCAAAGATGGCATTCAGTACAAGGTATGGACACTTTGAATTCCTAGTCATGTCATTCGGGCTGACAAATGCTCCTACTACCTTGAACAGGTTAATGCAGGATATCTTTAGGCCCTATCTTGACGACTTTGTACTCATCTTCTTTGAGGATACCCTAGTCTACTCCAAATAGGAAGAAGATAATGAACCCCATCTTTGCATTGTCCTTGAAACAATGAGAGCACACAACCTTTATGCCAAGAAGAAGAAGTGTGCATTTTTCAAGTGACAGATTGAATATCTGGGATTCATTGTATCAGCGGAAGGAATTTCAGTGGATCCAGCCAAGGTCACGAGTGGCCAACACCAACTTCTCTCAGAGAAATACGGTGTTCTTGGATTGACAGGATGGTACAGGGTCTTTATCAAGAACTATGCTTTGATTGCGGCGCCTCTGTGTGACTGATCTATTAAAGAAGCAAGTATCAATTGTATGGTCATCTGTTGAACAATCCAGCTTTGACAAACTAAAGCAAAGTTTGGTATCAGCACCCATCCTGAAACTTCCGGATCTTAGTAAGAAGTTTGAAGTGATAACTGATGCTAACACACTTGCCTTAGGATGTGTGCTCATGCAAGAAGGTCATCCCGTAGCATACTCTTCAAGGAAATTGAAGAGCCATGAAAGGAACTATGCTACCCACAATCTGGAACTATTGGCTGCCATCCATGCTCTCAAACTTTGGAGACACTACTTGCTAGGTAACAAATTCACTCTAGTGATGGACCACAAAAGTCTTAAATGGTATTTACCCAGAATGAGCTCAATATGAGGCAACGCTGATGGATTGAAGGGCTGGAAGAATATGATTTTGAAATCAAATACCGGCCGGGAAAGGAGAATGTAGTTGTCGATGCACTCAATCGCAAGGCATTTCTAAATTCTCTAATTTTGCAAGATCCATCAATAGCAAGATCTCTAGCCATAAAGGTATCCATGCCAAACAACCCAATTCTTGAGCTAGCTAGGAAAGAGGCATGCCATGACCTAACCTATCAGAAATTGCTAAGGGAGATCCCCATCAAGGATCAAGACCCAAAGCTACAAACAAAGTATCAAGAATTCTCTATCCATAGCGGACTTATCTACTACAGGACAAGATTATGTATTCCGGTGACACGCTAATCATTCAAGCATAAGATACTTTGGGAAGCCCATGACTACCCTTTCTCAAGACATCCTGGCTATGCCAAGACCCTTAATGCGGTCAAGAAAAGCTATTATTGGGATAGGCTCAAAGGTGGCGTTCTCAAATATGTCACAAAATGTTTGTCTTGTCAACGCATTAAGGCTGAACATGTCAAAATGCCAGGAAAATTGCAACCACTTGCCATTCCCCAAATGAAATGGGAATTCATCAGTATGGACTTTGTTGTTGGGCTACCTCAAGTTCAGGGGGGATACAACTCCATTGTGGTCGTGGTAGATATGCTCACCAAGGTTGCACATCTTATCCCTATTAAGACAAACTATAAAACCTCAAAAATCACAAGGTTATTCATCAAGGAAATATTCAAACTGCATGGGTTACCCAAAAGAATCATTAGTGATCATGACTCTCTCTTCATATCACACTTCTGGAGGGTTATCTTCAAGGCCATTGGGACTCAACTCTATTTCAGTACAACTTATCATCCCCAAACTGATGGTCAAACTGAACGAGTCAACCAAGTCATTGAAGATATGCTTAGGGCACACTACTGTCATGAACCTAAAAAGTGGATTCAATATTTGCCACTGGTTGAGTTTGCCTACAATGCTTCTTACCAACAAAGCATTCAGATGACCCCTTTTCAAGCATTGTATGGGCACAATTGTCGTAGTCCTTTGAGCTTTTCAAACCCAACCTTGAGGGTTGAATCCTCAAAGTAGATGCTGGAAGACATGGACGACCAAATCAAGTCAATAAGATAGGACATCTAAGCTGCCAAGGACCAAAAGAAGGCTTATGCAAACCTGAAACGGCAAGACAGATCCTTCGTTGAAGGTGATATGGTCTTCATTCCCATACGTCCAAAGAAGAGCTCCCTATCCTTGGGTGAATGCAAAAAGCTAAGTCCAAGGTATTGTGGACCCTACAAGATTCTCAAGTGCCTAGGGCCTAATGCTTACAGACTTCAACTCCGTGAAAACCTAAAGGTTCATAATGTATTCCATATCAGCCTATTGAAAAAGTATGTGCCTAGCCCTAGTCATGTGCTAGATGATCAACAAATTGTAATGCCTAGCCAAGGAGTCCTTGAGCTATGGCTTGACAGGATCTTAGATGTTAGGGAGAGGCATTTGAGATCCAGGACCCTGATAGAATACCTCATCCAATGGAAATATTACCCCAAAGAGGATGCCACTTGGATGGACGAAAGTACTCTCAACCAACAATACCCCCAGGTTTTCTCGAGATGAGGACATCTCGATTCATTTAAGGGGGAGAGGATGTAATATTTCCACAATGAAATATTAATGACCCTAGACCCCGCACATCCCATGCAAGAGCAATTTCGAGTGATCTCCTCCAAACAAAAAAACTTTGGGCTAAGTGCTCCCTCCGTGTGCACTAACAAAATCCCAACTTCCCTCCCCTTCAGCCATTGCATGGCGGGGAGAGGGAGTATGAGTAGGTGTATGGAGAGGCATGGGGAAGGGAATCATGCACCCGCCACTTGTATGGCTACCCTCCTCCCTTAGACCTATATGAACCCCCCTCCCAATCTTGGGAGGGGAGAGGAAGGAATTGGCTGTGATGTTGCCCACCGTGTGGAGCCGCCACCTGATGTACTGTTAGGACTGCCGCCACCACGCTCTGCTGCCTCCGTCTTTATCTTCATCATCATCAGCATCGTCATCATCATCTTCATCTCCCTCATCATCATCTTCATCCTCTCCAATAATTCATCCACATCATTTTTCTGAGTACAGAGCTTTGAAGCTTGTAATTGGAAGTTTCTATTAAAGCTTCCATAAGCCTTGTTTACCAGTGCCTTCCCCATTTTTTTAAAAATCGAGTTGCAAGGCTCGATTCTTGCAAAGGGAAGTAAATTCACAGCTGGTAGGGAGTTTGGAAATCGGATAAAGGGCAAGGAGAGTTGTTGAGCGGACAAAAGTCGCGAGGCGCGCACGCAGGAGCTTCCACCAAGAGTACACGAGTGGACAACGCCAAGATTCTTAATGCCCTGGTTCCGATAATATTTCCGCATGGAAAAGAGGCATTAACCATGTTTCAATTTCTCGCAGGAAAGTTTAAATGCATTAGGAGATTTATTTACTCATCCAATCTACAAGTTAGTTGCATGATGTGCATTTGAAATTGCTTGCACTTCCATGCTCAAGGGTAACTGGAATTCTAAATGTATGATGCATAAGTTAAAAGACAAAATTGTGCATCTCCCAAAGGAAAAGATTTATGAACTTGATATTATGAAAATTCACATGCAACATTAGTTACAATTTAGGTTCCAATAAGCGGTAGAAGAAGGATTGAATCAACCATGTATTCATTGGCATCTCGTCACGAAAGAACGATGCATCCATGCATAGAAGCTCTTTTATCGAAGTTTGAAATTGGGAAATGATGATTTTCATTAAAAGACTAAAGCCTTGACTTTGATGCATACACGTGGGATCTACAAGAAGTAGTTTTGAATATCAACTAATACCGTTTAGGGCAAGGCAAAGAAAGATCATTGTAGATCTTATAGCTGCATAGAAGGAAAAGGTCTATGGTCCTGAAATCGCATATTTGCATGGAATGATGCATCCCACCTATCTTCTAGTTACTTACATCTTTTAGAGGAAAAGTACTTGAAAATTTAAAACAAAGTATTTGCATCTTTAAAAGGGAAGATCGTCTTTAAATCGTGGGTTGGCTAGATCAACTAAGTAATTTGCGTATAATTGAGTAGCTTACATGAGAATCATAAAGGTATTGGGATGCTGGTCTAATATTTCCCATCTCAAAGGTCCTACCCACATTCACGGAATGTTAGGATTAACTAGACACCCATGCAAGAATGATCTAGGGTTCTCACCCTAAGGATCAATTTACCAAATACTAGACTTCCATATGAATTTAGGAACCCTAGGGCCAAAGCATTATCGGCATAGTAGGGTTAGGGTTGGGTTGGGTCAGGAAGACTCCCAAGCCCTTATCTTGATCAATGGTACTCTTGATCAAGAAAGACCGTACGAAGAAAGATAGACCCCCACAAGTTAGATGATGACACCTATATCGTGTAACAAGTTGCAATGTCGCATGGTTTTCTGTCTAATTCACAAAATAGTATTTCCACTCCTTAGAACAAGTTTTGCGAGTTCTAAGTACAAGTTTAATTTTTCTAGAGGATGAGTAGTTATCCTGCTACATCACTCTTCCTTGGGAACCGATTTGCCAAGCTAGGGCAGTTACAAATTGCCAAGAAAGCAATTGACCAACCAAGTTAGGACAACGGGGTTGTCCAAGATTTATTGACTAAGACATATGGATACCTAAGTTAGTGACAATGTGGGTCAACAAGGTATAAACCCTAACCCAAGGAAACAGGGGTAAACAAGCAACTTAGCTTACGAAACCCTTGGAATCTTGCCAAGTTGCGATTGATCCCAGATCGAATGATGGATGTATTCGGAGAGAAGGATTCACACCTTAGCAGTTGTCCGTACAAACGACCATAGAGTGTTCTTGATTGTACACTTAGATACACTGTTTTTATTTCTTTGCTCAAAGAACTAATTCAGGAAAAAGATGTAATGCTTCAGGTTGAGAGCCTGGAGGGAGAGGCAGTTTCAGTTACCTCGACCGTCTGCCTGACCCTATCTAAGGAGGTTGTTAGCTGCGCCGAGTACGTGGACTGAACCCACCGGGAGAGGTCTCTCTGTGGGTGCTACTTGGAGCAAGAGGACGCTTGGGTGCTAGGGGAGGCTCTGGCCGTAAATCCTTGCCTTCGGATCCTGCACAAGAGGCCGATGTGACTCGAGATGAGATCTCGAGGCCCACATACTAGTCAACGGACAAAACTTGGAATAGCGATCCTTGAGGATTGCTGGAATAGCCTTCGGGCAGATTATATGATGTATTCCAAAGACTGATAAATAAAGATCAAATGTTGAAAAGGAACTTGCTTGACATTGTTTTTCTATGTCAGTACCTAAGTTACGTGAAGGAACCAATGATTAATTAGTTAATTAAGGAAGTTGTTTTTGCTTGTAAAACTAAATGTGGTAGGTAATTATATAACTAAAGCAACCTAAGGAAAGTGCGGTGGATGTGACCCTTGGTCCGTCCTACGAAAGGGTAGTCCCGATTGGCCAGGAACTTTTCTCAAAGGAATTGACAACGAGGTAACAATGACCAAGAATCTATAGAGCTAGAGTCTTGATTTATGTTGTTTTAGGGAAACAGAATGGGATTATGCCTTACGGGTAACAAGGTCGAGCTTCGCATCCCTCTCGTTTCTCATTCTCCTTGAACCAAGTGCAGTATAAATCCGCTTCGACCCTAATGTTTCTACGTAAAGTAGTTCGTCTGGGGCTCGACACTAGTGACCTTCTAGGAACTTGACCATTAGGAAAACCCTGATTCAGGTTGGTCCTAAGTGGGAATGGATAGAATGCTTCCACTTTGTGGCAGACTTAGAAACACCTAGATCGCAAACCCCATGTCATTCCTTGGGAGTGCCGGGCAGCGCTTTCTAGACTCTCTTCCCGATGGACTACTAAGACGTATCCTACAAGTGGATAGGGGGACACGTTACAGTATTGAAATAGCTATATAATACTTGGGGAGACCTTTACATTTTATGTTGATTATCCAAAACTATGGTAGGAAGATGTAGGTGTACTCTCTTTGTGATAAGTCGTACATCTTGCTAGCTTCAAAGAAAGGCTAAAACTTGTTAAAAATGAAATACAAATAGGTGTAAAAATGGAAATGGTGAGTTTGACTTAAAGGACTTTGAAAATTTTGACAAGAGTAGAGGGATTAATCATTAATTGACAAAACCTCATATATCTCAATAGATTGGTGTTATTGAATGTTGAAATCACATCATTGTGGAAATGGCAAGGTTCAATCTCAAGGGGTGCAATAGATTGTCATAAGGATTGTGACTACTAAGAAAATATATGTCTCGCACTTTAGAATTTGGAATTGAAAATTATGCACATGTTCCAAAGGATAAGAAGAATAGGTGAAAACCAAAAAACAAAGAATCTATCCTCTTGGGTAATAGTGATGCGAAAAAGGCTTACAAATTGTATGACTAAGAAGTAAAGAAGATCATATCAAGGCTATGATGTGAAGCTCAAGGAGTAGCCATATAAAGTGGACGAGAAAAAAGAAAGTTATTCCACTCTATCATCAAGCAAAGAAGTAGTCCACTATGAACTTATCCCAAGAGCCATCCCTATCATCAAGGAGGAGAAACCATCATCTTTGGATAATGAGGAGAAAGTTCATCAATTTGTAATCATACCAATGGAAAATAAATTTCCATGATGGATGAGCCAACTATATGATTGTAGTAATCCTATGCCTATAACTCTTGAGAAAAAGGTAGATGGATCAAGGAGATATCAAAGAATAGAGAAGGAAAGAAAGGCTTATTCTTACATAGTGTACATTGCATTCATGTGTGAGATTATTAGAGAAGTAGAGAGGCCAACAAGCCTAGAATATGTGCTTTTTGATCCAATGTGGAGGGTAGCTATGCAAGCTTAGGATGACATCATAATGAAGAATGATACTTAAGAGCTAATAAAGTAGCTAGAAAAGAGGAAGATTATTGGCACCATGTGGGTCTAGAAGATAAAATACAAGGTTGATGGGAGTTTACAAAGTATAAAGGCAAACTAGTTGTGCATGGATTCTTTCAAGTTGGAGGCTTTGATTTTCAAGAATAATTTACTACAATTGAAAAAATGACCACTATTTGCGCAATACTTACTTGAATGGGTACTTGCAAAAAGTGGCAAGTTTATAAAATACACATTAAATCCATGTTCTTGAATGATGACTTAATGGAATGGAGATCGTATGGAAGAGGTTTAAGCTTTATATAATCCATTTTGAAATCCTAAAATCTCTCCATGGTATTCTTGTAAGGATGAATTCTACCGCTTTTGAGAAAAGGATATCATGTATGAATTGGTATTTTCCTGCTCTCCTTATGACCTCATATTTCTTTTCCTTTGGAAATTTAGAAGGCACTCTACTAGTTAGAAGAAAATCTTCCTCAAATTCCAAATTTTCCCTTCCATGATACAAGATTTAAAGTTAATTCATAAATCCAAAGGTTAAAGTTACTAGTGCAATAAACAAACAAATGAAAAATGAACTTACAATTACCCTATAACTTGCCCATAATTCACGATATAGAGGTTGCATATATGACAATTACCCTCAGTAAGAACTTGGCACTATTGCCTTGTGATTTAGAAAAGAAGTAGCCAGGGAAAACACACTATAGTGAAAACCATGAGAAGTTATTTAGACAGAGTCCAATGCCTTAAGAAGGAACCTCAAATAAAAAGAGCTTGGCGACTCTCACCTCAAGGATTAAAAATTGACAATGATGGCTATAATACCAATAACCATGTTTTTGTACATGGAGTTGTTACTCAAGAGAATCCTAAATACTCAAGATGGCAAATGTGTAAAATTGCATCCTTATGTGATGATCTTCATTAATGATCTTAGGTTTCATCTATTAGAATGTTTATTCTTCTTACAAAAGGTCAATCACAATGCAAGTCCCTTCCTAAAGTCCTTTCAATTAAGTCCTTAATCGTTGTTTATGGTAGGAAAATGTCATAGTTCATTAAGCATTTCTAACAAAATAAAACATAATAAGAGAGTTAATTTCAAGGTGTTCCATAGGGGCCTTGCACTTAGATTAACCATTGTAAATACTACAAACTTGTTTAGCTATGTATAATTGAAAACCAATGAGAGGGATGATCTTACAAGGAAATGATGGCACACAAGTACTTTTATGAGCACCCATGCTCATTTTTATGATAATGAGGAAGATGCTCCTATAAATGATATATATGTTTTATGAGTATACAGGCTCATTTGTAAGGCAATATTATCGTTCAAATCATTGTTATTGGGATTGTTTAAATTGTCATTATCAACTTTGATCCTTGAGCATGACTTGAGTGAGCTCTCCTATTTGGAGGCTCCTTCACAAGGACAATTGAGTGCCTACTAGATAACCTCCCACGGTTGTACCCCTAGGCTAGCCTTTTTCAAAAGTTGTTTCCTTGATAGTCTCTATCAAGTTGTCTTTTCAGATGTCAATAAAGAATAAGATTGAAGATGAGGGTTGTTGGATCAGTACAAAGTCATATTATTTCTTTGGACATAGGATATGATCTCTTGCCTCTTGGAAGCACAAGTTTTGCTTCAAAGTGTTTACTCTCTAACACTACTACTGTAGAAAAGCACTGCCATGTAGAGATGATAGGATGAAAGCAATATCCCCATTCTTGTCCATGCCATCACTCATGCAAAAAGAAAAGTGTGAGGAATTAGTTTCAAGGGGCCAACAACCGTGAATGGATCACTAATTGGCAAGAAAAGTCCCAAAGATTGGAGACGGTGTTATGCGAGTGGTGATTAAGAGCAAGCCTCACTCACAACCCGATAATGGGATAGTAAGGTGTACCGGTGAATATAATTGACTTTTTAGAATTCATAACACAATACAAAAAAATTTAAATAGTTGACAAACACCACACGAACCACACACAGAACCAAACAACATAATATGCCTTTTGTAGCTCAAACTAACTATAAATCCAAATCTGAGTAGAGCATCACCCAAACACCCAACACAAATTTTGAAAACACCAACTCTTGCACAAATGTCAAAATAGACTTTGAAGACAAATCCAACATCATGGAAATTTCATACCGTGCTAACCTTGGGCCAACACTCGGTGGTTCAATATCCAAACTCTCCAACTTCACAACTTGCACGACAAGAGTTCACACTCCCACATGGGACCCTCCTCTTACCTCTCTCACAAGGTACAATTGAAATTGAGGGGGGACAGGCCTCTTTCTCTTCTCATCCTCATTCTTATGTAGTTTCTCATTCACTCTTATATACATTACGCTTTTGCTTTAAGCTTTTGGCTTTTGCTTTTCTACTACTTTTCACTATTTTCATTTTTTCTTCCGTGTGCCTGTTTGCAACTTGTTTGGATCATAACTTCATCATATGAACTTCAAATATAGTTGTCCGGATACTCAAAACAATTGGAATGCATCTAATCAACAAGACAATGAAGGTAGCATAGTGAAAAACCATAAAAATTAGGAAAAAATATTGATTTTTGTAAATCACATTATTTTTCTTCATCTTTTATCTTGTAAAACTTATTTCCTTCCTTGGTCTATTGTTCTTGTAATTGCACATACTTTTAGTATACATATCCCCTTTTTCTTCAAAACATACTCGCTGACGATATAAAACTTACAACCTTTTCCTTTTATCCTTGAGTCTTGAAAATAAACATTCTCTAGATATGGAATTGTTTTTTATGCAGTGTTCCCTAGCAAGAATATGATTTTTTGAAATGAACTCTATGCCCAATCATTCATGATTTGAAAAAATATGTATTTGGTCAAATCCATGATATGCTTCTATTCATACAATGCTCACATGAAAAAATATGGATGTACTTGAAGAAATTGTGCCTATCCTATCTAGATGTGATCGTGCATCATGCATAATGCAAACAAAGTTCCCTAATTATTTAAATCCTTTACCTCACCTCTCAACACTCAACAAGAAAATATGTCATACTCCGTTCCACCTGTTCAGATTCAAAGAGGCAGACAGATGACAGACAGAGTGAAGCAACAAGCTTCCTCTCTCACACACTATATTCAAACCACACTCAAATAGTGAAAAGATACAACCTACGGTCATAAGACCATTCACACCAAAGGCACCGACTTATTTAATGTATCTAACTACTATGGCTAGACTAGCTGTGTCCAGCTCATGTCGGTCAACACACCCAGAGCTTGATATTCTAACACTCCCCCTCAAGCTCAAGACAGCATATGTACTCCAAGTAGCTGTCTAAAACCACAGAACTTATCTTTACCCAGAGACTTGGTAAAGATATCTGCTACCTGCTCATCAGTCCTCACATGCATAAGATCAACCTTTCCTGCAAGGACCATCTCACGAATAAAGTGGTAGTGTACCTCTATGTGTTTTGTCCTGGCATGGTAAACTGGATTCATGGCCAGGAGTACACTACTCAGATTATCACATAACAGTTTCACTGGAGCATCAACCTGAATATCCAAGTCAGCCATAAGCTTGAGCAGCCAAGCAATCTCACATGCTGCCAATGCAGCCCCCCTGTACTCTGCCTCAGTACTAGATAAAGCAACCGTAGGCTGCTTCTTGCTGCTCCAACTGATCATGCCGCTACCAAAGCCAAAGGCATAGCCACTGGTAGATCGTCTGTCAGTTGAGCATCCTGCCCAATCTGCATCTGTGTATCCAATCAGTATCAAGGGCTTATCTCTGACATAGAACAGCCCATAGTCTACAGTGGACTTAACATACCTCATGATGCGTCTAACTGCATCCAAGTGCGGCTTTCTCGGCTTTTGCATAAACTGGCTTATCAGCCCTACTGCATAGCTCAAGTCAGGCCTAGTGATGGTTAAGTAAATCAGACTCCCGACCATCTGCCTGTACATAGTCACATCTTCTACTTCAGCCCCAGTGTTCATGTCTAGCTTTACATTCTGGTCCAGAGGTGTATCCAGTGGTTTGCATTCAGCCATGCCATACTTCTTAAGCATTTCCATGGCATAGTGCTTCTGCATCAGCCATAAGCCATTTTCAGCTGGTACGACCTCAATACCCAAGAAATACTTCAGACCTCCTAGATCTTTCATGTCAAATTCAGATTTCAGCATCTTCATAGCATGCTGAATTCCCATGTCATCATTTCCAGTGATTATCAGGTCATCAACATATATGACCAGCACTACCAAGCCACTGTCAGTCTTCTTTGTAAACAGGCTGTGATCAGCCCTGCCAACAACAAATCCAAGACTCTGCAAGTAACTGCTGATCCTAGCATGCCAGGCTCTCGGAGCCTGCTTCAGCCCATACAGTGCCTTTTTCAGCCTGCACACATAATGCTGAAACTCAGGGTGCTCATACCCTTCCGGCTGAACCATGTATACATCCTCTGTTAAATCACCATTGAGGAATGCATTCTTAACATCCATCTGCTGCAATTTCCAGCCTTTTGCAGCAGCCAAGGCAATAATAGTTCGTATGGTTGCCATTTTTGCAACCGGGCTGAATGTTTCATCATAATCCAAGCCATACTGCTGAGCATATCCTTTAGCGACCAGCCTTGCTTTGTACCTTTCTACACTGCCATTAGACTTACATTTGATTTTATAAACCCATTTGCAGCCAACAGGCCTTTTCCCTTCAGGCAGTGGTACCAAATCCCAAGTCTGATTTTCAGCCAAGGCTTTCATCTCTTCGTCCATAGCCATGCACCAGTTTTCATCCTTTCCTACTTCAGCATAAGTACCTGGTTCTTTGATCTCCATCACTTTTGTCATGTATGCATAATGCTTTGCAGAATAACCAGAGTACGTCAACCTGTCAAAAGGGTATCTGACCCTCTGCGATCGTCTAGGCTGTGGTGCACTACTCGATTCACCTCTCTAATGAGGCGGAATGTACCTGTTCTGCCTCGTGCCAGGTGTATAGACAGTCGGAATACCAAGTTCGCTGTCTAAAGTATCACTAGACTCATAGCCCGAAGTCATTCTTCCAGGTGTCATCATACCATCCTCACTAACTTTCTCTTTTCCTTTGCTGTCCAAGACATCATGTCTCCCCCTCACTGACATACCCGTGTCAGTGGACGGTGAGCTCCTCAATCTCCCTGTCCATGGGGATACTGTCTGACTGATAGGTCCTGTCATAGCAGTGCTCTGCTGCATATCAACTGTAGAGACATGAGTGGAAGGCAAATCGAATGGCACTGCAACTGGTGAGACATACCAAGAGCCCAGCTCATCAAAGATGACATCCCTGCTTACCAAAGTCTCCCTGGTAGAGGGATCATAACATTTGTATGCCTTCTTCTCCTGTGAGTATCCAATGAACACACTCTTATGCGCTTTGGGATCCAACTTTTTCCTTTTCTCATCTGGAATGTGCACATAAGCAAGGCAGCCAAAGACCTTCATGTGTCTTACATCCGGCTTATAGCCATAGAGCCTCTCAAACAGTGTCATGTCATGAATGCCTGCAGTGGGAGTCCTGTTCAGAATATATGCGGCTGTCACAACAGCCTCTGCCCAATAGTAAAGCGGCATATGCTTCTCATTCATCATGGCCCTGGCAGCTTCAAATAGAACCCTGTTCTTCCTTTCAGCTACTCCGTTTTGCTGCGGAGTGTAGCTGCAGGTTAGCTGCCTACGAATGCCATTTTCAGCCAAAAAATCAGCAAATTCATTGGAGACATACTCCCCACCGCTATCAGATCTCAAGCAAGAGATGTAACACTCAAATTCCTTCTCAACCTGTGCCTTAAATTTCTGAAAAACAGCAAAGACCTCATCTTTTGTTTTCAATATGTGAAGCCAGGTATATCGACTGTAGTCATCAATGAAGGATACATAGTATCTGGAACCCCCCATAGATGCATTATGAGCTGGTCCCCAAACATCAGAGTGCACTAACTGCAGTGGTCGTGTACTCTGTCTTACATGCCTGACAAACGGCAATCGTGACTGCTTACCAAACTGGCAAGCCTCGCAGACATGACCAATATCTGAATATTGGAATCTAGGGAGCCCTGTTACCAGCTGCTTCTTCTGCATGGTCTGCAGCCTCTGCAAATTGACATGCCCCACTCTCTTGTGCCAAATCTCTAAGTCCTTGATAGTGCCAGAACCCTGAGCAAACATAGCGGAATTCAGCTCTGGCAGTGTAGCATCAAGAGTGAACATTCTTCCATTTCTGTGGCCTTTCGCGATCAACTTGCATCCATTTCCAAACTCTTCAATAAAGCAGCCATGCTTATTGAAGCGAACCTGCAAGTTCTGCTCTGTCATTTGGCCCACAGACAATAGGTTCTTCGTAATCGAAGGAACATGCAAAACATCATGAAGATTCTTCTTCATGCCATCATGTACAACCAG
Source organism: Lygodium microphyllum (assembly GCF_053477565.2). Lineage (NCBI taxonomy): Eukaryota > Viridiplantae > Streptophyta > Polypodiopsida > Schizaeales > Lygodiaceae > Lygodium > Lygodium microphyllum. The sequence continues at coordinate 145,142,957 of NC_141136.1, read as the reverse complement.
AGGCACTTTGCCTTTATGCTCAATGCTATGTTGCGTGTCATCACCTGTGCATACATAGCCATGCTTTTCAGCCACCATATCCGTGAACCAATCACCATGAGGGGTCATGTGATTCGACGCCCCCGAGTCAATGTACCACACTGCATCATCAAATGATTTTTCAGCAGCCTTATCTTTGACATATTGCATGGCAAACAGTCTATCACCAGAGTCATCTGCCTGACTAGACGTAGCATAATGTCCATGCTGCTTGCCCTTCTGATTTCCCTGCTTCTTCCAGCAATCCTTTGCAATATGCCCATACTTTCCACAGTAGTGACAATCCTTATCTTTATTTGGATTGTCTGACTGACGCTGCTAGTGCCATGAGCCTCTGCCACGGGAGTTAGATCTCCCCCTTCCTCGAAAGTTGCCACTACCTCTTGCATGTGATGACTGCTGATTGCTATTACTATAGGATGCATTCTGCTGGCCTCCTCTGCCAGATCCATAGCCTCTACCACGGCCACCACGACCACGCTGATTCGAATAAAAAACTGCATCCTTATTCTTTGAGCTGCTTGACCCTGTAACTAAGCCAAGCTTCACCTCTTCATGAATCAACAACGCAACCAGCTCATTAAAATCAGGCATCTCAGCCAGCACAGATACTGAAGTGTCAAAGGACTTATACTCCGGACCCAAACCATTTAAGGTCACTGCAACCATATCTTCATCTTCTACCTGTGAGCCAACAGATGCGAGCTGATCTGCTAAGTTTTTAATCTCCGTGACATAGTCCTGTATGGATCTGTTCTTCCTCTCTATGTTGTTGAATTTTTGCTTCAGTTGTATCTTCCTGGCACTCGTAGTTGTGCCATAGTACCTGACCAATATGTTCCATGCATCTGCTGGGGATTTACAGTTCATGATCTGCATCACCATAGGATCCGAGATACATAATGACAGCCAATGTAAAACTCTGCGAGCTCTTTCCGTCCAAGCTCGATGTGCTCGTCTTTGATCAGCTGTAGGATTCCTATCTGGAACTTCAGGTTCAGCCTCAACACCTGTCACTAAGTCCCAGTATCCTTTGCCTATCAGAAAATTCTCCATGCGGAACTTCCATATTGCATAATTGTTGCTATCAAGCTTTTCTCCCACAATCTGGGTTACATTATCAGTTCTATCAGCATTTGCCATGTTGCAGACCTTGCCTAACTACCTGCAAACCAAGATTTTCTTAACAGTTCAACTTCAGCCCGGAACTATTTATGACAGTTTTCTGCAATTAATTGCAGGAAAAAAAACCAGTAAATTTCAGTCAAATATCAGCCCAAACAACGTCCCAATCGGTTGATCCAACTCATAAGGACAATTGCCAATACATATGCCTGATGTTCGGTTCAGATTTAACTCCTGCAGATCCACTGCCAGGTTCCAAAAGCATGCAGTCCAAACCTGTAAACTGCAATTACAGCAGCCTTTCCAAAGTCAAACTCCACCTGGATACATGTAATGCATGTTCCAAAGCTGCTAAATTGACTCCTGGTACATATGCCACTTCAGACATAAGCATAGAGACATCAGCCAGTGTATTCTTAACAAGTGCCAATGCTAACAGTTTATGTAAAGATTGCAGTCAATAAACCAGCATAATCCGCTTCAACTAGCTCAAAAAAGTCCTTAAATCAGACCATACATTTGTTTCAGTATGTCACCGTCAGTACATGACTATGTAGTGACAATACCCTGTCTATATCTGACAAGCAAGTCAACCAAAAATGTCTGCAATTTATATTCATCCCAAGAAGACAAGATTTCTTTTATTTCAGCTGCAAACTTCCAGTATTCAGTGGCTTTTGATGCTCCTCTCAACCCAAGACAATTCTAACATGCATATGACAGTATATATGTCTTTCAGATGTCTGCATCTGTCACTCTGTGCTTCAGTAGAAAGCAAAATACTTACTGCCCACAATCCAAGACAGTTTCTAGCCACAAAAGAAGCTTTAGATCTGTGTATTTCAGCCACCAAACTCAGCTTGCAATTGATCAAGACAAGTACATGTAGCCTCCAGCATGTACCTATACTTCACAGGTGCTTCTGGGCATACTCAAGAGCTTCCAATGCTCTTCAAAGTGTTGTAGACTCCATGTATGCTGTGTATACAGCAGTGCAGACAATTTACACAGTTCTGCCCACTCTGTTTCAGCTCATATCAGAGCTCAACCACAAGTAGTTACTCCATGTACTTCACAAAGACCTTTTTCAATAGCCATACATGCTTCTCATGACCCATTTATGGTCACCAGTGATTGCAGTAGACAGTGCAGGCCTTCAGCCCAAACAGGCGCAATCACGCTGATTGCAGACCTCTGTTTCCAGTTCCTGCTGATGAAGATGATGATGGTGATGTTGATGCCACACCCAAATGCACTCTAACCAGCCTCCTCAGGGCTCTCAAGAAGCCACAAGCTCTGATCTTGACCCTAGAGTGTGTAATGAACAAATGCCTACCTGCAGTCCACAATGGCAGCCTGTCTGCACAAAAGAAAAAATGAGTCTTCACTTCCTGGAAGTAGATCTTCACTTTCTCCAACTCTCAGAGATCCACCAAGTCCTGCTCTGATACCATGTTCAGATTCAAAGAGGCAGACAGATGACAGACAGAGTGAAGCAACAAGCTTCCTCTCTCACACACTATATTCAAACCACACTCAAATAGTGAAAAGATACAACCTACGGTCATAAGACCATTCACACCAAAGGCACCGACTTATTTAATGTATCTAACTACTATGGCTAGACTAGCTGTGTCCAGCTCATGTCGGTCAACACACCCAGAGCTTGATATTCTAACACCACCCATCCAAAATCTCACAATCTCTCTGGAAATGATGGTCCTCTAGATGTTGACCAAATAAGAACAACCCATCTCACAATTGGCGGCATCCTTCACGACCCTCTAACTCACACAACCACCTTACACACTCTTCTAGAGGCTCCTAACTTTTGTGATGAACATCCCAAATATCATGCGTGCTCAATGATAGGTGCTCTCTCATGTGCGTGTTCAACTAAGATTTACTATATATAGTTGCAGCGGGCCTCATGCCATGCAAGTGCTCAATGATGGTGCAAACCGTGCTTAATCCTAACCCATGGTATGGAAGTATTTGATAAGAATAGGAGACGGTCTTTGAGTGTAGTGCATCAAACAAGTGCAATGTGAAGTGCTCATGAATCCATAATCCCCGTGATATGCAAGAGTCTCGATAAGAAAACAAACCTTTTTCACAATGTTCAATAGTTACTAGCAAACTCTAGAGCCAGTTCATTTAAATCTAGCTATTGTAGATGGATTTAAAGTTTGACCCGTAGTAGTCCCACAAGATTCACCACTCAAAATTTCTAGAGCCTTGTTTAAGGTTACCTTGTTGTCATGAGGGGAGTAGACTATGTAATATTTCCACTACGAAATATAAATGATCTTGGACCCCGCACACCCCACGCAAAAAGCAACCAAAAAGTAATCTTCCGCAACGATAAAAGTTGATGGCTCAGTGCTCCCTTTGCATCCACTAGCAAACTCCAGCCCGCGTTGTGCATAAGAGGCTGTGGCTCAAAAGCCGTAGTTCCACGTGGGAACACCCTTCACAGGAAAATCAAATGGATAATGGATAAATTTTTGGCAAATTTTTTTATAATAACCCCCTCCCCTTCAGCCGATGCATGGCGAGGAGAGGGAGTGTGAGAGGAGCTTGAGTAGGTGTTGGAGAAGCATGAGGGAGGGGAGGATGCAAACTAGCCACGTGTGTGGCTATCCCCTCCCCTTTCACAACTTATATGACCCCCCTCTCTCTCAAGCTTGAGGGAGGGAGAGAGAACCCTACCGTGCTATCGCCTTGTGGAAGCCCCACCAGCTGCTGTCATCGTGCCACCAACAGCTACCGTCACGCCACATTGTTGCCGCCTCCATCCTCATCGCCATCATCATCATAATCATCATCCTCTTCATCTCCTTCATCGTCATCCTCATCATCTCCCTTATCAAAACTCTCTCTCCACGTCAGTTCTCTGAGTACAGAAGCTTGGAATCTTCTTTGGAAGATTCCATTAAAGGCTTCCATAGGCCCTATTCACATGTGCCTTCCTCGGGTTTTAAAACCAAGTTTGTAAGGCCAATTCCTGCAAAGAGAAGTAAAATTGCGGGCAGAAGGGAGTTCAGATAATCGGATAAAGGGCAAGGGGAGTTTGCTGAGTCAGGATCTACTTCCTCGATGGCTCCTAAGCTAAAGTCGTGAGGCGCACACAAGGGAGCTTCCATCCCGAGTACGCGAGTGGACAACACCACGAATCTTAACGCCTAGGTTTCGATAAATTTCTTGCATAAAAATGATGCATTTAAGCATGTCTTTAATTCAGGTAGGCAAGTTTAAACACGTTGGGAAATTGATTTACCCATTCGATCTGCAAAACATTCAAGCATGTCTTTAATTCAGGTAGGCAAGTTTAAACACGTTGGAAAATTTATTTACCCATTCGATCTGCAAAAATTAGTTGCACATCGAGTAATTGAAATCGCTTGCATTTCCATGGTCATGGGTAACTGTGAATTCTAAATGCATGATGCATAAATTAAAGACGGAGTTGTGCAAAGGTATCTTGTTGCATCATGAAAAAGGATAGGGCATAAACACATAATGCACTTATGTAATAATTTCCTAGCCACGATTCATGTATAAGACAAAGCATAGACGACCATTGAATAATGTCCAAATAGTTGCAATGCATGGAAAGGAAATTATGAACTTTGCAAATTGCATGCGAAGATGGTTACCTTATAAGTTGGGTTAAGTGCTAAAGAACGGATCAAATCAATAATGGTCTCATGGCTTTGTTTATTGAACTTTGCATTTAGGAAAGGATGCATCTTCATATTAAAGCTTGAATTGAATGCATTAAACGTAGGGTTATAAGATTAGCTCTGAATTGTCAATCATTATAGTTTAGGCAAGGAAAAGTAACGATCATTACAGTTGCATAGAAGGAAAAAGTCTATGGTCTTGGAATCGCATATTTGCTTGGAATGTTATATCTTGTAGTTATTTACATCTTTAGGGGAAAGTACTTGCAAATTTAGGAGAATGTATTTGCATCTTAATAGAAAGATCATCTTAAATCATGGGTTGGTTAGAGAAACTAAGTAATCCGCATGAAAATCATAAAGATACGATTGGATTGCAAATAACGATCACCTCAAAGTGCTAGGAGTTACATTAAGATTCTGCCTACTATCGCACTTGGGATACCAATTTAGGACTATTGATCCCAAAGATCCTACCCACATTCACGGAATGTTAGGGTTAGCTAATCACCGTGCAAAAATGATCTAGGGTTCTCACCCAAAGGATCAATTGACCAAATACTAAACCCCCATATGAAACTAGTGACCCTAAGGCCAAAGCGTTATCAGCCTAGTAAAGTTAGGGGTTTGGATTGGGTCGAGAGGACTCCCAAACCCTACATCTTGACCAAAAGTATTATTGACTAAGGAATACTGTGTGATGGGAGAAATAATCCCACAAGTTAGGTGCGACACCTGTCTCGTGCAACAAGTTGCAACGTCGCATGGTTTTATGTCTAATTCAAAAAATAGTATTGCCACTCCTTAGAACAAGGTTAGCAAGTACAAGTCTAATTTTCTAGAGGATGAATAGTCATCCTACTACATCACCCTTCCTTGGGGCTGATTTTCCAAGTTAGGGAAATTATAAATTGCCTAGCAAGCAATTGATCAATCATGTGAGGACAATGGGATTGTCTAGGATTTATTGACCATAATATATGGAAACCTAAAGTATTGATAATTTGGGTTAACAATGTATAGACCCTAACCCAAGGATAAAGGGTAAACAAGAAACTTAGCTTAAGAGACGTTTCTCTAAGCCACTTCCCACTCGATTTTCCCCATAAACTTATCTCTAATTTTTCCCCCACACTCCCTCTCTACAAAGATCTTTATCCCGGAAGTTCTATGAAAGGAAGGAGAAGTTCATAAGTCCCCATTTCCGCAAAGCCCATTAAACCATTCTTAACCGGAATTTCAAGGAGAAGAATCTCTCAAGCCTCCGTTTCCGCAGGGCTTTCACAAGAACCCTCTCACAAATCCCTCTTTTCCGAAAGAAAGAAGGCCCAAGCTCCAAACCCTAAGGACTTCCAAAGCCCAATTCCGCAAGTCGAAACTTTGGCCAAGGAATCCGTACCTCAAAGGGAATTTCACATACGAGGGAGACAGGCCTAGATCATAAGACTGCGAGCCAAGGCAAGAAGTTCGAAATCCATGAAGGCTAACTGGAGGTCGAATTCACGATGGCCCCTAAAAAGTCACAAGGCGCAACCGCAAGAGGATCACCTCCTAATATTCATGTGGATATTTCACCAAACCCACAAGTCCAAGTTTTCTTCCTATTTCTTAATTTACGTAGAAGTATTGCAATTATGCATGGTTAATTCATGGAATTAGGATGCACTTATGCTTGTCAAATCAACCTAGTTTGATGAGAATGAATTACATTGGCTATTTTTAAAAGAAATAACTCACGATTGAAGATTGGTCATTTCTATTTTTCAATGGAATGAACGAAAGATGTCTATGCATTTTTAGCAAGTTGCTTCTGTGCATTGCAAAGTAATGAATCTGGAACAACTAATGACTATCATTACAAAGTCGAGATTATTGTAGTACATCTTTGATTATGCATGGAAAGATTAAATCGCATGTCGTATTATTAGACAAATCTTTCTTCATAATGATTCATTAAGAAAGTTGCTAACAACCGTAGGAAATTGCAAGGCATGGAAATGATTCTAGGGCTGCATGAAGTAGGTTAACTCTAGTCAATTGGCATAAATCTCATTCAACTACGTAGTAGTTAGGAAAGGTTGCGTAATGCTCAATCGGCGTACGAATATTTCATTCAGAACTGAAGTTAGGGAAAGGCTGCATGGTTCGTTCTAACATAAAATCCTAAAAGCTTAGTGGCATGAATCATGAATGCATGTTCTAGTAGGATCAATGGAAATTATGTCATAACTTAACATGCGCTTTGATCTTAACAAGAAAAGTTAGGGTTTGTAAACCTAATCATATGTGGAGGCAATGAATCATGTGCTTACGAGAATTATATCGTAATGCAACTAGTTTTTCCCCTTTTAGAACAAGACAACGTCTTTAGGAATGGCTCGTCCTTGTTGTAAGACAAGTAAATTGGTTTACCCTAAACACCTAAACCGCAAAGGATTTGCTTAGGATGGTTAAATCGATACAATATAATCCAAGTTCTAATTAGGGTTTAGCACATTAAGGACTTGACCTAGTCGAACTTATTTCCAAGTCAAAACTCTCATATTCTAAAGTCCTGCCCACATTCATGAATGTAGGGACAATTGGACGTACTTACAAGAAACGAACAAGGGTTTTTGCCTTAAGGACCACTCGTTCAAAAGATGGAACTCGGATTGAGTTGGAACCCCTATGACCAAACGATGTCGGCCTAGTACAATCGGAAATGAATTGGATATGAAGACACCCTAAAGCCTTTTTCTTATCTCATCATGATTTGGTGATTAGAAGATGCCGTTGGATGGGTGAAATAGTCCCATGGATTAGATGCAACACTTGTGCAACAAGTTGCAGAGTCGCATCGTCTTGTGGTTTGATCACAAGAGAATGGGCAATTCCTCAGAATGAGATTGGTAGATTCTTACGCAAGTTTATCTTACAAGAGGATGAGTAGTCATCCCGATATAGCACCCTTTCTTGGGAAAAGTGACCAAGATAAGTGAATTAGATATTTGCTTGGAAGTAAAAGGACGAACCAATAATTTGGAGCAACATATTTACCATTAATAAAAGTTAAGGTATTGGTTAAGATGGGTTAATAGTGTAACGGCCCTAACCCAAGGACATAAGGGTTAACAAACAAACCCTTGGGGCTCTTTTCAAGTCGCAATTGATCCCGGATCGAATGCTGGATGCATTCGGAGAGAAGGATTCACTCCTTAATAGTTGGCCAAATAACAACCACTGGATATGATTGTGCTTGTAACAATTTATAGAGCACTGTTTGATTTATTTGCACAAAGAACTAAAAGATGAAAATATATTTAATGCTTCAGGTTGAAGGCCTGAAGGAAGAGGCATCCTCAGTTACCCCCGATGTCTGCCTGACCTTAACCAAGGGGGTTGTTAGCCGCGCCGGGAAGGTGGACTGATCCCGCCGCATGAGGTCTCTCCATTGAGCGCTACTTGGAGCAGGAGGATGCTTGGGTGCCCGGGGGGGCTCTCTTCGTAAATCCCTCACCTTCTGGGCCTTCCACAAGAGGCCAAGGTGACTCGAGATGGGATCTCGAGGCTTGCATACTAGTCTATGGGTGGAATCATGGATTTGTAATCCCTGTGGATTCCTGGATAGCCTTTGGGCGGATTATGGATAAGCCTACGGGCTGGACTTTATGAATGTATTCTAAAGATAAATATGATAACCTGTTGAAAAAGAGCTTGTTTGACACTTCTTTTCTATGTCAAGTGCTAAGATTAGGTGAAAGAACTGGTGCCTAATGGGCTAATTAAGAAAGCTGCTTGATGCATGTCCAATTAAATGTGGTAAGTAATTAGATAACTAAAACAACTTGAGAAAAGTGCGGCGGATGTTACCATGGGTCCGTCCTACGGATGGGTAGTCCTGGTTGGTCGGGAACTTTTCTCAATCATAATGGATAGCAAGGAGATCTCTTCAAAGGAAATGAATAGCAAGGGTACTGACCTAGAGCCTAGGTTATAATAATCCCGGTTTATGCTGTTTTAGGGGAACGAAATGGGACTATGCCTTATGGAAAAGAGATCGAGCCTTGCATCCCTCTCGTTTCCCATTCTTCTTGAACCAAGTATAGCGTGAATCCGCTTCGGCCCTCGCATTTCTGCGTAAATTAGTTTGCTTGGGGTACGACACTAGTTGTCGTTTAGGAAATGACCATTAGGGGGGAACCCTGATTCAGGTCCATCCTAAGTGGGAATGGCCAGAATACTTTGGCTACGTGGTAGGTGCGGAAAGTCCTAGATCGCAAACCCCATGACATTCCATGGGAGTGTCGGGTGGAGCTTTCTAGACCTCCTTTTCGATGGACTGCTAAGAGTGTCCTGAAGGCAACATGTGGACATGTTATAGTTGGTATCAGAGCGAATCAAGGAAGGATTTGTTTTTTAAGAAATCTTAATAAGAAGAAGTAAAGCAAATGTTGAAGTTCAAAACATTTCCTTACTTTCGATGCTGTCTTGCAGAATTATGAAGCATGGAACAGGTTCTTAGTGTTCCGAGTCATGTTTATGACCGTGATGCATTCCCCGGATTATCGACAAAGGACTGATATGATGAGCATTCTAGACTGTATTTATAATCCATCGCCTTTTTACGTGGAATAGGGATGGACGGGTGATTCAGGAATCTACTATATAGCTACCCACTGGTTTGCATACCTTCGAACCAACCTAAAGAGGATCAAATGGTTGGAGGACTTGAAGATCGTGAAGCTCTTCATTTTTGTGGAGGCTCATGTAAACTCAACTTTACATATCAAAGGTTGGAGGGTTAAGCTGAACTCATATGTATATGAGGAAGTGACCCACGTAATCCCCAATGGCAGGATCAAGGTGTTGGGACGCTATGAGAAGAATGGATTCCAAAGGAAAGGATACCCTAATCTTCCGATGACTTACTGATTCCTAAAGATCCATGACCCAAAACCATACTATTATCCAGTTTCCATAGCTAAATGTAATACAACACTATTCTCCCTGAACTAAATGTAACAGTTGCTTTACCATCCCAAGAAATATTGTACTTCAAAAGGGCTAGACCCATATAAATGAAATAAGACTTCTTTTTATCAATGTATGTCTTATCTATGGGAATTGATAAAAAGTTAAGTGGCTAGGTTTCTTGGTTGATAGTTGAAGTGGATATGAAATATAAATTATAACGATTAACGAGTTTTAACATTAAGAATCCTCTATCCAGGCACAACCCCAGGTACAGATTCCCAGTTCACCCCCTACATCAAGTACTGCCATGATCAAGGAGAAGAAGTTTCTTCTCAAGCAGATCAAGCTGCCAGAATTTGACGGAAAGGTAGGACTATCCAAGCGAATGCTAAGATTTGGATGTAGTCCATGGAAGATTACTTTGAAGCAACCGATACTGCACCCACCAACCAAGCTATGCTCACCAAGCTGAAGCTCACCGACGAAGCCAGGCTTTGATGGAAGTAATGGTGCAGAGATCAAGGGATCTCGGAAGGATCTGTTACCTGGGAAAAGCTGAAGAAAGCTGTGCAAGGAAGATACTTACCACGTGCATATCGCACGCAGAAAATGAATGAGTTCTGCGAGCTGAAACAGTTGGGACTCACTCTTGACGCATACAACTCTAAATTTATCTCACTTCTTAAGTATGCGCCACAGATGGACATGACACAACAGGTGTCGAAATTTTGTGCTAATTTAAATCCACTAATGAATACCCGCCTCCAATCTATGCGCCCAATAGATCTACAGGACGCACTCATTCGAGCTACACCCATAATTCAGGAGGTACAGGCTAGGCCAAGAAGTAACAAAACTTGGTCTTATAATGACCAGAATAGAGGAGCATATAGACCCCAAGTGAAGAGAGTTCAAGGTCAAAACCGGGGACAAAAAAAGAAAGAAAGGGCTAATAATGTCAACAACTTTGTCCCTACCCAAAGCAATGCCCGAAATCTTCGTTGTTTCCACTGCAACGATCCTAATCATTTCAAGAGGCAATGTCCTAAGCTTGGCGGAGGACATCGTCAAGCACCTTTCCAAGGAGTTGGCCATGGCTAGGGAGCCGCTACCCGAGGTAGAGGAAGAACCGCCTCTGTTGCCAACAAGGAAATGTGTGAAGAAGAAGATCTGACCATGGAAGCAGAGTTTGAAAGGGCGACAGTCCATGCCGCTCTTCACAAGGAAAGGCCTGAATCGCTAGTTTTTGGTGATTCAAACACCATCGAACTATCAAGGTAAAGGTTTCAAAACCTTGATTGATTGTGGCAGTACACATTCCTTTGTCTTACCAACTTGTGCAAGAAGATTAGGAATAGCCACAGTAAAATCACCTACCTTGCTTGTGGAATTAGCAAATGGTCGTGAGGTCACTTGTACTAGGCAAACTGCTAAGGTGGAATTCTTTTCGGGAGGAAAGATGACTTGGGTCAAATTCACAGTCATGAACCTAGGTATCCATGAGTGTTTACTCAGAATGGATTGGCTTAAACCTAAGGATGCCCACATTCATTGTGGAAAGGGCCAAGTTTCCTTTCGAAACATGGTCGTGAGGTCACTTGTACTAGGCAAACTGCTAAGGTGGAATTCTTTCCGGGAGGAAAGATGACATGGGTCAAATTCACAGTCATGAACCTAGGTATCCATGAGTGTTTACTCGGAATGGATTGGGTTAAATCTAAGGATGCCCACATTCATTGTGGAAAGGGCCAAGTTTCCTTTCGAAACTCTGAAGGGGAATTGGTCACAACTCAAGGAAAGGCTGGAAAGCCGAAAATTCAATTGGCCAAAGCATCTCGGATTATAAAGGGAGTTAGAAAGGGACTACCTGTCTACTTGATTAATCTTAATAAGCTAGATCAGAAGCAAGAGTCTAGTGAAGAACCTTCATGGCTAAAGGAGTACGCGGACATATTTCCTGAAGAGCTGACAAAACTCCCGCCTCAAAGAGAAGTGGATCGTGAGATCAAGCTAGTGCCAGGAGATGTGCCAATTGCAAAGAGACCTTATAGAATGTCCATCCTAGAAGCAATTGAACTCAAGGAGTAACTCAAGAAACTTCTAGATCAGGGCTACAACAGTCCTAGCAGTTCACCATGGGGAGCTCCAGTACTATTCCAGAAAAAGAAAGATGGAACGCTTCGACTTTATATTGATTACATAGGGTTGAATCAATCAACTGTTAAGAACAAGTACCCTATTCCTAGAATAGATAAGCTTCTTGATCATCTTCAGGGTGCAAAAATCTTCTCCAAGATTGATCTCAGGTCTAGTTACTATCAGATAAGGATCAAGGAGAATGATATCCCAAAGACGGCCTTCAACACAAGATATGGACACTTTGAGTTTCTAGTTATGTCATTCGGGCTCACAAATGCGCCTGCCACCTTCAACAGGTTAATGCAGGATATCTTTAGGCCATATATTGATGACTTCATACTTGTCTTCTTCAACGATACCCTAGTCTATTCCAAACAAGAAGAAGATCATGAACCCCAACTTTGGACTCATTGTCCTTGAGACAATGAGGGCACACAAGCTCTATGCTAAGATGAAGAAGTGTGTGTTCTTCAAGCGTCAAATTGAATATCTAGGATTCATCGTATCAGTGGAAGGAATCTCAGTGGATCCGGCCAAAGTGAGAGATGTTCTAGAATGGCCAATACTGACAACTGTCAAAGAAATATGCAATTTTCTTGGATTAACAGGATGGTATAGGGTCTTCATCAAAAACTATGCTTTGATTGTAGCACCTCTGACGGATTTACTGAAGAAGCAAACATCCATTGCATGGTCAATTGTGCTAAACAATCTAGCTTTGATATATTAAAGCAAAGTTTGGTAACAATACCTATCCTAAAACTCTCCGACCTCAGTAAGGAGTTCGAGGTAGTAACTGATGCTGGCACACTTGCCTTAGGATGTGTGCTCATGCAAGAAGGTCATCCTATAGCATACTCTTCAAGGAAATTGAAGAGCCATGAGAAGAATTATGCTACCTATGATCTAGAATTGTTAGCTGTCATCCATACTCTAAAGCTTTGGAGACACTACCTATTGGGTAACAAGTTTACTCTAGTGACGGATCATAAAAGCCTCAAGTGGATCTTTACCTAGAACGAGCTCAACATGAGGCAACATCGGTGAATTGAGGTGCTGGAGGAGTATGATTTTGAAATCAAATACCGACTCGGAAAGGAGAATGTAGTTGCCGATGCACTCAGTCGCAAGGCATTCCTTAATTCTCTAATCTTGAAAAATCCATCAACAGCTAGATCTCTAGCCACAAAGGTATCCATGCCAAACAACCCAATACTTGAGCTAGCAAGAGAAGAAGCATGCCATGATCTAGCCTATCAAAAGATGCTAAGGGAGATCCCTATCAAGGAACAGGACCAGAAGCTACAAGCTAAGTTATGAATTCTCTATCAATAGTGGACTTGTCTACAATAGAACAAGAGTATGTATACTGGCAAGCCAGTCACTTAAGCAGAAGATATTGTGGGAAGCTCATGATTCCCCTTTCTCAGGACATCCAGGCTATACCAAGACTCTCAATGTAGTTAGAAAGAGCTACTATTGGGAGAGACTTAAAGGTGATGTTCTCAAATATATCACTGAGTGTTTTTCTTGTCAACGTATCAAATCCGAACATGTCAAAATGCTAGGATAATTGCAACCACTTGACATTCCCCAAATGAAATGGGAATTCATCAGTATGGACTTTGTTGTTGGCCTACCCCAAGTTCAGGGAGGATACAACTCCATCATGGTTGTGGTTGACATGCTTACTAAGGTTGCACACCTTATTCCAATTAAGACAAACTATAAAGCCTCGTACATTGCAAGGTTGTTTATTAAGGAGATATTCAAGCTACATGGGTTGCCCAGAAGAATCATTAGTGATCGTGATTCTCTCTTCATATCACACTTCTCGAGAGCTATCTTTGAAGACATTGGGACCCAACTCTGTTTTAGTACAGCTTACCATCCCCAAACTGATGGTCAAACAGAGCAAGTCAATCAAGTCATCGAGGATATGCTAAGGGCACACTGCTATGGTGAACCAAAAAGGTGGATTCAATACTTGCCTTTGGTTGAATTTTCTTGCAATGCTTCTTACCAACAAAGCATTCAGATGACCCCTTTTCAAGCATTGTATGGTCATGACTGTTGAAGTCCCCTAAACTTCTCAGATCCAACCTTGATGGTTGAAGCTTCAAGGAAAATGTTGGAAGAGATGGATGACCAAGTAAAGCCAATAGGATAGGACATTCAAGTCGCCAAGGATAGAAAAAAGGCATACACGGATTTGAAGCGTCAAGGTAGAACCTTCGAGGAAGGAGACATGGTCTTCATTCACATACGTCCAAAGAAGAGTTCCCTATCCTTAGGAGATTGCAAGATGCTAAGTCCAATGTATTTTGTACCATAGAAGATCCTCAAGTGCCTAGGACCTAATGCTTATAGACTGCAACTCCCTGAGAGCCTAAAGGTTCATAATGTATTCCATCTTAGCCTATTGAAGAAGTATGTACCTAATCCTAGCCATGTACTTAATGACCAAAAAATTGTAATGCCTAGCCAAGGAGTCCTTGAGCTACAACCTCACAGGATCTTAGATGTTAGGGAGAGACAACTGAGATCCAAAACCTTGAGAGAATGCCTTGTCCAGTGGAAAGATTATCCCGAGGAGGATGCCACTTAGATGGATGAAAGCACTCTCAATCATCAATACCCCCAGTTTATCTCAAGATGAGGACATCTCGATTCCTCCAAGGGGGAGAGAATGTAATATTTCCGTTGAAAAATATTACTGGTCTGACTTTCCACACCCCGCATGAGACTTATGCAAAGGTCAATTCCGGCATTGGAGTTACCGATAGTGTAATTTATAAACCGTACGCAAGGAATCATGACCCCCCTATTGGCAAATCGGGACCGAGGTTAAGAACCCGCATAACCGCAAGTGAACTCCCTCTTGCGAGGAGGTCAAGAGGATAATGATGGGATTATCGCAAATTCTTTTATTTACCTTCCCCCAGCCGATGCGTGGCTGAGGGAAGGGGATGGGCTATTATGGCAACTTAATTAGGTGGAAGGGAAGAAGCCATGTGAGGGGACACGTGGGGGGGAGGTCCTCTCTCCCCCCAGACTATAAAAACCTGCCTTTGGGGGAGAGTAATGGAGGCGTGAGAGAAGGGAGAGGCTATCAGTCTGTGGAGACCATCATGTGAAGAGGGAGGTTGAAGAGACATCGAGGCTGCGAGGGTAGAGGAGTTGCGCCATCTGCCACCGAATTGAAACAATGTGTTGCGCCGTGGAGGAGAGGGAGACGCTAGTCCAGAACGCCGCCGCCTGCTATCGTGGAGCACGGCCGCCATCAAAGCTCCCAAGCCCTCTATCTCCATGCCACGTAGCTCCCTAAAGCTTCTTAGAAGCTTCTCTAGGAAGCTTCTCTAGGAAGCTTCTAAGGGGGCTTCTCTAAGCCCCCTCTCGTGGATTCCCCATAAAGCCCATATTAGCCCCGTTTTTTTTTAGTCCCTTCCTATTGGATCTCCATAAGACCATTGTAACTCGGGATTTAAAGCCCCTCCCATTGCATCCATCACAAGCCCAATTTCCTTGTCGGTTTTAAAGGCCCCTTCCCATTGAACCCTCCAAAAGACAATTTTTCTTCCCCCCGGGCTTCAAAGAGGAAGCCTATAAGGCCTTCCTATAAAATTCCCCATAAGCCCATCCCTAGTTTTTCCCCCCCAGGTCTTGTAAAGAAGAAGAGGGTTTCTCTAAGCCACTTTCCACTCAATTTCCCCAATAAACCCATCTCTAATTTATCCCCCACACTCCCTCTCCACAAAGATCTTTATCCGAACTTCTATGAAAGGAAGGAGAAGTTCATAAGTCCCCATTTCCGCAAAGCCCATAAAACCATTCCTAGTCAAGGAGAAGAATCTCTCAAGCCTCTGTTTCCGCAAGGCTTTCGCAAGAACCCTCTCATGAATCCCTATTTTTCGAAAGAAAGAAAGCCCAAGCTCCAAACCCTAAGGACTTCCAAAGACCAATTCCACAAGTTGGAACTTCAGTCAAGGAATCCGTACCTCAAAGGGAATTGCACGTACGAGGGAGACAGGCCTAGATCATAAGAGTGTGAGTCAAGTTCCAAATCCATGAAGGCTAATTGGAGGTCGAATTCACAATGGCCCCTAAAAAGTCACAATACGCAACCGCACGAGGATCATCTCCTAATATTCATGTGGATATTTCACCGAACCCACAAGTCTAGGTTTTCTTCCTATTTCATGATTTACGTTGAAGTATTGCAATTATGCAAAGTTAATTCACAGAATTAGGATGCACTTTTGCTTGTCAAATCCACCTAGTTTGATGAGAATGAATTACATTGGCTATTTTTAAAAGAAATAACTCACGATTGAAGATTGGTCATTTGTATTTTTCAATGAAATGAACGAAATATATCTATGCATTTTTAGCAAGTTGCTTCTGTGCATTGCAAAGTAACGAATCTAGAACAACTAATGACTATCATTACAAAGCCAAGATTATTGTAGTACACCTTCAATTATGCATGGAAAGATTAAATCGCATGTCGCATTATTAGACAAATATTTCTTCATAATGATTCATTAAGAAAGTTGCTAACAACCGTAGGAAATTGTAAGGCATGGAAATGATTCTAGGGCTGCATGAAGTAGGTTAACTCTAGTCAATTGGCATAAATCTCATTCAACTATATAGTAGTTAGGAAAGGTTGTGTAATGCTCAATCAGCGTACGAATATTTCATTCAAGAAATGAAGTTAGGGAAAGGTTGCATGGTTCATTTTAACATAAAACCCTAAAAGCTTAGTGGCATGAATCGCAAATGCATGTTCTAGTAGGATCAATGGAAATTATGCCGTAACTTAACATGCGCTTTGATCTTAACAAGAAAAGTTAGGGTTTGTAAATCTAATCATACGTGGAGGCAATGAATCGTGTGCTTATGAGAATAATATTATAATGCAACTAGTTTTTCCCCTCTTAGATAAAGACAACGTCTTTAGGAATGGCTCATCCTTGTCGTAAGACAAGTAAATTGGTTTACCCTTAACACCTAAACCACAAAGTATTTGCTTAGGATGGTTAAACCGATACAATATAGTTTAGGTGCTAACTAGGGTTTAGCACATTAAGGACTTGACCTAGTCGCACTTATTGCCAAGTCGAAACTCTCATACCCTAAAGTCCTACCCACATTCATGAATGTAGGGACAATTGGACATACTTACAAGAAACGAACTAGGGTTTCTACCTTAAGGACCACTCGTTCAAAAGATGGAACTTGGATTGAGTTGAAACCCCTAGGACTGTCAGCCTAGTACAATCGGGAATGGATTGGATATGAAGACACCCTAAACCCTATTTCTTATCTAATCATGATTCCTTGATTAGAAGATGCTATTTGATCGGTGAAATAGTCCCATGGATTAGATGCAACACTTGTGCAACAAGTTGCAAAGTCGCATGATCTTGTGGTTTGATCACAAGAGAATGGCCAATTCCTCGGAATGAGATTGGTAGATTCTTACACAAGTTTATCTTGCAAGAGGATGGGTAGTTGTACTGATATAGCACATTTCTTGGGAAAAGTGACCAAGATAAGGGAATTAGATATTTGCTTGGAAGCAAAAGGACCAACCAATAATTTGGAGCAACATATTTACTGTTAATAGAACTTAAGGTATTGGTTAAGTTGGGTTAATAGTGTAACGGCCCTAACCCAAGGACATAAGGGTTAACAAAAAAACCCTTGGGGATCTTGCCAAGTCACAATTGCTCGCGGATCGAATGGTGGATGCATTCGGAGAGAAGGATTCACTCCTTAGGAGTTGGCCAAATAACGACCACTGGATATGATTGTGCTTGTAACAATTTAGAGAGCACTGTTTGATTTGTTTGCACAAGGAACTAAAAGATGAAAAGATATTTAATGCTTCAGGTTGAAGGCGTGAAGGGAGAGGTAGCCTCAGTTACCCCTGACTCTATGCCTAACCCTAACCAAGGGGGTTGTTAGCCATGCCGGGATGGTGGGCGAAACCCACCGCGTGAGGTCTCTCCATTGAGCGCTACTTGGAGTAGGAGGATGGTTGGGTGCCAAGGGGGGCTCTAGCCGTAAATCCCTCGCATTCCGGGCCCTGCACAAAAGACCAACATGACTCGAGATTGGATCTCGAGGCCCGCATACTAGTCTATGGGTGGAATCTTGGATTAGTAAACCCTGTGGCTTGCTCCATAGCCTTTGGGCGAATTATGGATAAGCCTACGGGTTGGACTTTATGAATGTATTCCAAAGATAAATATGATAACCTGTTGAAAACAAACTTGTTTGACACTGATTTTCTATGTCAAGTGCTAAGATTACATAAAGGAACCGGTGCCTAATGGGCTAATTAAGGAAGCTACTTGATGCATGTCCAACTAAATGTGGTAAGTAATTAGATAACTAAAACAACCTGAGGAAAGTGCAATGGATGTGGCAATGGGTCCATCCTACGGATGGGTGGTCCCAGTTGGCCAAGAACTTTTCTCAATCATAATGGACAGCAAGGAGATCTTTTCAAAGGAAATGAATAGCAAGGGCATTGACCTAGAGCCTAGGTTATAATAATCTTGGTTTATGCTGTTTTAGAGGAATGGAATGGGACTATGCCTTATGGTAGAGAGGTCGAGCCTTGCATCCCTCTCATTTCCCATTCTTCTTGAACCAAGTGCAGCGTGAATCCGCTTTGGTCGTGGCATTTCTGCGTAAACTAGTTCGCTCGGGGTTCGATGCTAATTGCCGTTTAGGAAATGACCATTAGGGAAAAATCCTGATTCAGGTCGGTCCTAAGTGGGAATGACTTGAATACTTCCGCTACATGGCAGACACGGAAAGACCTAGATCACAAACCCCATGACATTCCATGGGAGTGCCGGGCGGAGCTTTCTAGACCTTGTTTCCGATGGACTGCTAAGACATGTCCTGAAGGCAACATGTGGACACATTACAGGGTATTCCAAAGACTGATAAATAAAGATCAAATGTTGAAAAGAAACTTGCTTAACATTGTTTTTCCATGTCAGTGCCTAAGTTACGTGAAGAAACCAGTGCTTAATTGGTTAATTAAGGAAGCTATTTTTACTTGTCAAACTAAATGTGGTAGGTAATTAAATAACTAAAGCAACCCGAGGAAAGTGCGGTGGATGTGACCCTGGGTCCGTCCTACGAAAGGGTGGTCCCGATTGGCCGAGAACTTTTCTCAAAGGAATTGACAGCAAGGTAAACAATGACCTAGAATCTAGAGTGCTAGACTCCCGATTTATATTGTTTTAGGGAAACGGAATGGGACTGTGCCTTACAGGCAGAGAGGTCGAGCTTTGCATCCCTCTCGTTTCCCATTCTCCTTGAACCAAATGCAGTATAAATCCACTTCGACCTTGACATTTCTGCATAAAGTAGTTTGCCTGAGGCTCGACGCTAGCTACCATTCTAGGAACTCGACCATTAGGAAAACCCTGATTCAGGTCGGTCCTAAGTGGGAACGGCCAGAATGCTTCTGCTTTGTGGCAGACTCGAGAAGACCTAGATTGCAAACCCCATGACATTCCATGGCAGTTCCGGGTGGCGCTTTCTAGACTCTCTTCCCGATGGATTGCTAAGATGTGTCCTACAAGTAGAAAGGGGGACATGTTACAGTTGGTATCAGAGAGAACCAACGAGGATCTAATATTTACAAGGAAACTTAATGAGGGGAAATAGAGAAAATGTGGTTGTTAAGAATATTTTCTTACTTACTTATCGATGCTCGCATGCAGAGTCGCGAAGCATGGAACAAATTCTTGGTGTTCCAGGTTATGTTTATGACTATGATGCATGCTTTGGATTATCGACAAAGGCTAGGTATGATGAATTTCCTAGATCGCATCTACAATCCTTCACCGCTATACATGGAACAGAGATGGACGGGTGATTCAGGAATTTATTACATAACTGCCCATCGACTTGCATATCTTCGGACCAACTTCAAGAGAATCAAGTGAATGGAGAACTTAAAGATCGTGAGGCTATTCATCCTTGTTGAGGTTCATGCAAATGCAACCCTACATATCGGCGATTGAAAGGTCAAGTAGAACAACTATGTGTATGAGGAAGTGACTCGAATAATCCCTTCCGATAGAATCAAGGTGTTGGGATGTGATGAGAAGAATGGGTATCAAAGGAAAGGATACCCCAAGCTTCCTATGACCTATCGATTCCTAAAAATCCATGACCCCAATCCATATTATTACTCAATTCCCGTAGCTGAATGTAACACAATCTTATTCTCCCCAAATTGATGTATCAACTTGCACTACCTTCCCAAATAACTGTACTCGAAAGGGCTATGCCCACTTGAATGAATAAGATTTTTTCTTATCAATGACTATCTTGGCTGTAAGTGTTGGTAAAGGAGTTAAGTGATTAGGTCACTTGGCTAAAAGTTGAATTGGACATGTTAATGTAATGTGAGAAACTCTTAGCAAGTTTTTTAATGTAAAGGATCTTATTGCCCAGGCACTACCTCAAGTGCAGATTCCTAGTCCGACCCCTACACCAAATACAACTGTAATTCAAGAGAATAAGTTTCTTCTCAAGCAAATCAAGCCACCAGAATTTGATGGCAAGGGTGGGACCATCCAAACTGATGCCAAGGTTTGGATCGAGTCCACGAAGGATTACTTTGAAGCAGCAGGTACTGCACCTGCTAACCAAGCGATGCTCACCAAATTGAAGCTTACCGATGAAGCGAGACTTTGGTGGAAGCAATGGTGCAGAGACCAAGGGATCTTGAAAGGATCATTTACTTGGGAGATGCTTAAAAGAGCTGTGTGAGGGAGATATTTACCACCTGCCTACTGCACACAGAAGATGAATGAGTTTTCTAAACTGAAGCAGCTTGGTCAATCTCTTGATGCATACTATTCAAAGTTCGTCTCTCTTTTGAAGTACGCGATGCAAATGGATATGACACAACAAGTGTCAAAGTTTTGTGTTGGATTAAACCCACCCATAAACACCCGCTTGGAATCAATGCACCCAACAGACCTTCAGGATGCACTCATTCGAGCTGCACCCATAATACAGGAGGTGCAGACCAAGCCAAGAAATAACAGAACTTGGTCTTACAAGGATCCAAACAAGGGAGTGTATAGGTCTCAGGCCAAGAGAGTGCAAGGCCAAAATCAGACAAAAAGGAAGAAAGCTAGGGCGAATGCTACTAACAACTTCGTTCCTACACAAGGTAATGGCTGCAATCTCCGTTGCTTCCATTGCAATGAGCCTGGTCACTTTAAAAGGACGTGTCCCAAGCTTAGTAGAGGACAACATCAAGAGCCATTCCAAGGAGCCACCCCTGGGCAAGGAGCCACTGCTGGGCCAGAGGGAGAACCGCCAGTGTTGCCAACAAGGAGCTCGGTGATGAAGAAGATCCAACCATGAAAGCAGACATTGAGAGGGCAACAGTTCACGCCGCCCTTCACAACAAAGGCCCAAATCACCAATTCTCAATGATTCAGACTCCATCCGATTATCAAAGTAGAAGCTTCAAAACCTTGATTGATTGTGGCAGTACACATTCGTTCATTTCACCAGTCTATGCAAAAAGATTAGGAATAGCCACAAAAGATGCATCTCCCTTACTTGTGGAATTAGCAAATGGTCGTGAGGTCACTTGTACCAGGCAAACTGCTAAGGTGAGATTCCTACTGGGACTTCGATGAGATTCAGGGTTATGAACCTAGGTGTCCACGAATGTTTTCTTGGAATGGATTGGCTAAAACCCAATGACGCCCACATTCACTCTCGAAAGAGCCAAGTCTCCTTTCAGAATTCTGAAGGGAAACTAGTTACAACTCAAGGAGAGGCTGGTGTGCCAAAAATTCAACTGGCCAAAGCATCTCAGATAATAAAGGAAGTTAGAAAGGGGCTACCTGTCTATTTGATTAAACT
Organism: Lygodium microphyllum; assembly: GCF_053477565.2. NCBI lineage: Eukaryota > Viridiplantae > Streptophyta > Polypodiopsida > Schizaeales > Lygodiaceae > Lygodium > Lygodium microphyllum. The sequence continues at coordinate 145,121,085 of NC_141136.1, read as the reverse complement.
AAATAAGCTAGATCAGAATCAGGAGTTTAGGGAAGAACCTTCATGGTTAAATAAGTATGCAGACATATTTCCTGAAGAGCTGACTGAACTTCCTCCTCAAAGGGAAGTTGATCATGAAATCAAGCTAGCGCAAGGAGCTGCACCAATCGCAAAGAGACCATATAGGATGTCCATCCCGGAAGCAATTGAGCTGAAGGAGCAACTCAAGAAAATGTTAGACCAAGGCTACATCCGTCCTAGAAGTTCACCATGGGGAGCTCCAGTGTTGTTCCAGAAGAAGAAAGATGGAACGCTTTTGACTACAGAGGCTTGAGTCAATCAACCATTAAAAACAAGTATCCTATTCCAAGAATAGATGAACTTCTTGACCATCTTCAAGGTGCAAAGATCTTGTCTAAGATAGATCTTAGGTCTAGATATTATCAGATAAGGATCAAGGAAAAATATATCCCAAAGATGACATTCAGCACAAGATATGGACACTTTGAATTCCTAGTCATGTCATTCGGGATGACAAATGCTCCTGCTACCTTCAATAGGTTAATGTAGGATATATTTAGGCCCTATCTTGATGACTTTGTACTCATCTTCTTTGACGATACCCTAGTCTACTCCAAACAGGAAGAAGATCATGAACCCCAGCTTCGCATTGTTCTTGAAACAATGAGGGCACACAAGCTTTATGCCAAGAAGAAGAAGTGTGCATTTTTCAAGTGACGGATTGAGTATCTAGGATTCATTTTATCAGCGGAAGGAATTTCAGTAGATCTGGCCAAGGTTAGAGACGTTCTGGAATGGCCAACGCCAACTTCTATCAAAGAAATACATAGTTTCCTTGGATTAAGAGGATGGTGCAAGGTCTTTATAAAAAACTATGCTTTGATTGCAGCGCCTCTGAATGGATCTATAGAAGAAGCAAGTGTCAATTGTATGGTCACCTGTTGAACAGTCCAGCTTTGACAAACTAAAGCAAAGCTTGGTATCAGCACCCATCTTGAAACTTCCAGATCTTATTAAGGAATTTGAAGTGATAACTAATGCTAGCACACTTGCCTTAGAATGTGTGCTTATGCAAGAATGTCATCCTGTAGCATACTCTTCAAGGAATCTGAGGAGCCATGAAAGGAACTATGCTACCCATGATATGGAACTATTGGATGTTATCCATGCTCTCAAACTTTGGAGACGCTACTTGTTGGGTAACAAGTTTACCTTAGTGACGGACCACAAGAGTCTTAAATGGATTTTCACCCTGAATGCACTCAATATGAGGCAACGTCGATGGATTGAAGTGCTGGAGGAATATGACTTTGAAATCAAATACCGGCCTAGAAAGGAGAATGTAGTTGTTGATACACTCAGTTGCAAGGCATTTCTGAATTCTCTGATCCATCAATAGCAAGATCTCTAGCCACAAAGGTATCCATGCCAAACAGCCCAATTCTTTAGCTAGCTAGAGAAGAAGCATGCCATGACCCAACCTATCACAAATTGCTAAGGGAGATCCCCATCAAGGATCAAGACCCGAAGCTACATGCAAAGTATCAAGAATTCTCTATTAGTAGTGGACTTGTCTACTATAGAACGAGATTATGTATACCAGCAAGCCAATCACTCAAGCAGAAGATACTTTGGGAAGCCCATGATTCCCCTTTCTTAGGACATCCTGGCTATGCCAAGACCCTTAATACAGTGAGGAAGAACTATCATTGGGATAGGCTCAAAGGTGATGTTCTCAAATATGTCACAGAATGTTTGTCTTTTCAACATATTAAGGCAGAACATGTCAAAATGCCAGGGAAATTGCAACCACTTGACATTTCCTAAATGAAAGGGAAATTCATTAGTATGGACTTTGTTGTTGCCCTACCCCAAGTTCAAGGAGGATACAACTCCATTATGGTCGTGGTAGATATGTTTACCAAGGTTGCACATCTTATCCTTGTTAAGACAAACTATAAAACCTCAGAAATCACAAGGTTATTCATCAAGGAAATATTCAAATTGCATGGGTTACCCAGAAGAATCATTAGTGATCGTGACTCTCTCTTCACCTCACACTTTTGGAGGGCTATCTTCGAGGCCATTGGGACTCAGCTCTATTTTAGTACAGCTTACCATCCCTAAACTGATGGTCAAACAGAACGAGTCAACTAAGTCATTGAAGATATACTTAGGGCACACTGTTGTCGCGCACCTAAAAAGTGAATTCAATATTTGCCACTGGTTGAGTTTTCCTACAATGCTTCTTACCAACAAAGCCTTCAGATGACCCCTTTTCAAGCATTGTATGGGCACAACTGTTGTACCCCTTTAAACTTTTTGAATCCAACCTTGAGGGTTGAAGCTTCAAAGCATATGCTGGAAGACATGGATGACCAAATCAAATCAACAAGACAGGACATCCAAGTCGCCAAGGACAGATAGAAGGCTTACGCGAACCTAAAATGGCAAGACAGATCCTTCGTTGAAGGTGATATGGTCTTCATTCGCGTACGTCCAAAGAAGAGTTCCCTATCCTTGGGTGAATGCAAAAAGCTAAGTCCAAGGTATTGTGGACCCTACAAGATTCTCAAGTGCCTAGGGCCTAATGCTTACAGACTGCAACTCCCTAAAAACCTAAAAGTTCATAATGTATTCCATATCAGCCTATTGAAAAAGTATGTAGCTAACCCTAGTCACGTGCTTGATGATCAACAAGTTGTAATGCCTAGCCAAGGAGTCCTTGAGCTATGGCGTGACAGGATCTTAGATGTTAGGGAGAGGAATTTGAGATCCAAAACCTTGAGAGAATACCTCATCCAGTGGAAAGATTACCCTGGAGAGGATGCCACCTGGATGGATGAAAGTAATCTCAACCAACAATACCCCTAGATCTTCTCGAGATGAGGACATCTCGATTCCTCTAAGGGGGAGAGAATGTAATATTTTTGCTAGGAAATATTAATGATCTTGGACCCCGCACACCCCACGCAAAAAGCAACCAAAAAGTAATCTTCCACAACGATAAAAGTTGATGGCTAAGTGCTCCCTCCGTGTGCACCAGCAAACTCTAGCCCGTGTTGTGCATAAGAGGCCATGGCTCAAAAGCCGTAGCTCCATGCGAGAATACCCTTCAGGGGAAAAGAAAATGGATAATGGATAAATTTTTGGCAAATTTATTTATAACAACCCCTTCCCCTTCAGCCGATGCATGGCGGGGATGAGAGGGAGTGTGTTGGAGAAGCATGAGGGAGGGGAGCATGCAAACTAGCCACGTGTGTGGCTATCCCCCCCCTTCACAACCTATATGACCCCCCTTTCTCTCAAGATTGAGGGAGGGAGAGAGGACCATGCCATGTTGTCACCTTGTGGAAGCCCCGCCAACTGCCATCGCACTGCCAGCAGCTGCCGTCACGCCACGCTGTTGCCGCCTCCATCCTCATTGCCATCATCATCATAATCATCATCCTCTTCATCTCCTTCGTCATCATCCTCATCATCTCCCTTATCAACACTCTCTCTCCACGTCAGTTCTCTTAGTACAGAAGCTTGGAAGCTTCCATAGGCCCTAGTCACATGTGCCTTCCTCGGGTTTTAAAACTGAGTTTGTAAGGCCAATTCTTGCGAAGAGGAGTAAAATTGCAGGTAGAAGGGAGCTTGAATAATTGGATAAAGGGCAAGGGGAGTTTGCTGAGTCAAGATCTACATCCTCGATGGCTCCTAAGCTAAAGTCGTGAGGTGCGCACACGGGAGCTTCCATCCCGAGTACGCGAGTGGATAACACCCCGAATCTTAACGCCCAAGTTTCGATAAATTTCCTGCATAAAAAGAATGCATTTAAGCATGTATTTAATTCATGTAGGCAAGTTTAAACACGTTGGGAAATTTATTTGCCCATTCGATCTACAAAAATTAGTTGCATGTCAAGTAATTGAAAGTTCTTGCATTTCCATGGTCATGGGTAACTACGATTTCTAAACACATGATGCATAGATTAAAGATGGAGTTGTGCAAAGGTATCTTGTTGCATCGTGAACAAGGATAGGACATAAACACAAAATGCACTTACGTAGTAATTTCCTAGCCGTGATTCATGTATAAGACAAAGCATAGACAGCCATTGAATAATGTCCAAATAGTCGCAATGCATGGAAAGGAAATTATGAACTTTGCAAATTGTATACAAAGATGGTTAACTTATAGGTTAGTGAGAGCAGAGTTTTGAGCTCGGGATGTGCCTAAAATTTTCCAAAAAATCCAAAATTTAGCGAAAAAATATTTAACATCGAAGGCGGCTCCTCCAGCTAGGACGATTTTAAGCACCAAGTGAAATACGACTTTTAAAAGGCGCCCGAATGACACTTGTTGATTTTTGATAATTTTTTAGACTGCCACGTAGGTTGTCAAGAGTTGCCAGCCAATGCAGGATGTCAAGCCGGACACCCACAAATTTACAGCACTCAAATCAGAGCCCGGACGAGAAAATGGCCACAAGAAGGGCAAGATTTGAAAAGGTGGACTTACTTTTGGCCAAATGAATGGTGACCATTGGGCATTGGAAAACTTATGCCACATGAAATGTGGCATGAAAAAACGTGGTGAGAGAAAGAGGAAGGGAGTGTGGCAGTCTAGTGCCGAAAATTGCGCCCCAATCATGGAGATCATGATGCCAGTCTCAATGCAACCCACCCAATTGACATTGGCCCTTGATTGCCCTCTGTCTGCTGATCATATCGATGCCCTTCGCTCATCCAATGGTGGCCTGGATGGAGAATTTTGATTCTAGTCTTTCTCTCTCCTCCCCCTCTCTCCCCTAAGGGGTTGTTCTTATGTGCAAGAGAAAAATGAAGAATGGTGAAGGAAAGCTTGTGATTGCTTCCGGATCGTTGTAGACATGGAGAGTGCTGATTTTGAAGGTACTGGACATTGAATGAGGGCTGACCTGCAGTGCCATAGCAAAACGGAGATCCCAAGATACAAAGCCTGAGTGGTAATTTAATTTTTATGAAGAAAAAATGAGTTTTTATGCTATTTGATTGATGAAATATTGTTCCCATGGGCTGATTATGCATCATAATGTTGTTTTCTATGAGTTTGATTAGTTTATGCTCTAAAAGTCAAAAAATCATAAGTGATATAGCTGAAATTAGTAGCATAAAACCCGTAAAACACGCGTTTAAGGGGTAAAATGGGGGTTTTTTGCAAAATAAAGGGAAAATATGAGACATAATGCCAACAAAACCTAAAATTTTGTTGTCAAGAAACCTAAGGGCCACAGCCCACAATCAATCTTAATTTTTTTAGTCATTTCTTATTGAAGAAAATAGAGAAAAATTACCAAAAAATGGTGAAAATTTGGCTTTAAATGGGAGAAAATTAGGAAACGATAGAAGAAAAATTTCAAAAAATTACATAAGTGTTTGTGCAATGTATAATGAAGGTAGAGCATGAGGTTGGCCTCGGTTTACCCTTGTTTCTATGTTTCTGTCCGTGTTTATCGCTTTCTCTATAAAGAATTACACATAAAATGACTCTTTCACCTATCAACGAATGCAAAACACTAAACGGTATGGTGAGAGGGGAGGTTGAGCATCAAAGTAAAATCTTAAATCCGATTTATGTGTTGCATCATGCCTATAGAACGTGGTTTTAAAATAAAGGGAAAGGTAGCATGAGTGTAAGGCTGGATGTCTCTTCTCTTTTCAACATATAAACGTTAGTATGGAAATCATGAAAAGATTGGTTTCGCACGATGCACAATGCTGATTTTCTTTTTTTGATGCACTAAACCATTCACATTATGCACTATGCATGGTTCATGGTATCAAAGGAAAAGCTCCTGGACTACATAGCAATTGTTTTCTTAGGACTTGACACACGATTGAGAGTGTGAGGTTATCCCTTGCCATAGGATACAGGGTCGGTTTCCTAAGGGACTGTTGAGTGAGGAAACATGGTATATCTCCTAGAAATACGAGCAATACAAAGAGAGGATTTTGTGTTCAATTGTGTTATATGTTGAGCAGAGCATCAAAGGGCCAATCCTTGCGATGTAGGAGAGCTGCAGTGGGGTTGCGGTATTTCTACCAAGAGGCTACCTCCATATGTGTGTGATCATGGCATTGCCAATGTGTATGGGTTCTCCCTTTGAGGAGTTTAAGGGAATCATTGGACTATAAACTATAAATGCATGAATTAAGCTTTAGGGCAGTTTGTCCTTTAGCATTAGATTGACGCTCCTGGTCCGGAGGCCGTGAGGGTGTTTGTGTGTCATGAGCATGAGGTCCAGCTAGTGCTATAGACAATGCCGGCCCATTTCAGGTCCCATCAGTGCTGCATCTGTCGGGAGCTACCAATAAGTGGTGGTTCTCGAATTTAGGGTTTCTAGGGACCAAAAGAAAGTTGGTTTATGTCATCTGACAAGGACCGTCAAGCCGAAATACAAAAAGAAAAACGTGCTAAGAGGGCTAGACGGCGGTTAGAGATTGTAAGTCGTTATTCTCCTCAAAGGAGTAGCCCGATACACATAAGAGGTAATGATCTTAGTAACCCAACTGCTATACATAGTCTGTTAGGTGCAGGAGGAAGCGCAAGTTCTTTCTCTCTTCCACCAAGTCTACCCACTTCAAGTGGGGGTGTGATTCCATCAGTTCAAACTCCCATTGCTAATCCAATTGTCGCCATGGCACAACCCATTGCAATTCCTACAAGGACATCGAATTTGCCAGCTTTAGGAGTTCCTTTTCCCATTTTCAATGGGTTAGCTGAAGAGGATGTGGAATTTCACATTTGTGAATTCCAAAGATTGATGTTCAATTATCGCATCCAAGATGAGGGACATCTCATGATGTTCTTTAATATGACATTAAAAGGAAGGGCTGCAGTATGGTATCACAGCATAGAGTCTGGAACCATAACCACAGTTGATCAATTTTATGCAGTGTTCCGAGGATAATATTCCCTTGAAAGAGGTGGCCAATATTGGTTGCGTGTCTTGAATGTAATGCGCCAAGACCCCCGTGAGAATATGAAAGCCTATGCCAAGAAGCTTAAGAAAGTGTTTCGTAAGTTACAAACTTACATTCCTATTCCGCCAGCTGCCCAATTGCAATACTTCTTGCATAGATTGGATTTCAATATTCAGGTGCAATTGAGCAGTGTGGCTTTGGCTAATATAGACACTGCTATTAGGCGGGCAGAGGGAGTAGAAGCACGATTACAAACGGCCTACTCCTCTCGAATAAATGTTAATGCGGGTTTAGTACCTGGAGGCAATCTACCATTGACAAATGGAAGTCAAGGGATGCCTATGACTAACCCTAATGGGAGAGGAAGCATGGTTCAAAATGTACCTTTATTACTAGCTCCTCCTAGTGTGACTATGCCTATGGCAAGTCAGTTGGCTCCACCAAATTATGGAGGCCAAGTTTTGAACCCTAATGTTATTCATGTGAGTCAACAACCAATGCCAAATCAAATTGTTAGGCCAATGAAATAACTGGTAGATGATTGAGGCTATGAGACGAGTGCATCTAATGTCCTTGACGAAGTTAAGGATATGATAAAGCATTATACCGACATGATTTCCAAACAATATCGAAAAATAGCTGTTGACGTCAATTTCTTGAAGAAGCAACAGAATCTGATAGGGAGTTGACGCCCTGAAGAGGGTGGACCCTCAAGATTCAGTTGTAAGTGGTGTGGTGGACAACATTTTCCTAGGAACTGTCCAAATGTTAAATGTGATATTTGTGGGAAGTCGGGCCATTTAGCTGCTACATGTTGGAGTAAGATTAGTTCCCTCCAACAAGGGAGTAAACAGCTAAGTCCCGTTAATCATAGAGCGCAAGGAAATAACCTGCAGCAAAATGATGTACCAAGACAAATATTGCAAAGGGGGAAGACCACTATAGAGGAAGTGCCACAAGGCAATGGAGTCAGCCTTATTGAGGCCGTCAATGACGCTGAAACCTCTAACCTAAGAGCTGTGACAAGAGGCCAAAAGGCTAAAGAGGTTGACAAAGATAAGGAAAAACCGGTTGAGGAAAACCCTAAAAAAGGGGATAAGAGGATGCAAGTCCAGAGTCCTAGCATGGAAGGTGGACCGCTAAGGCCAGTTTGACAAAAAATTTGATCCTAAGAAGGATGAGGAAGTGCCAAGAAAGAAGGCAAGAGCTAAGAAAGAAGCACCAAAACCGGTCCAAAGACCAAAAGAGAGGATGGTTTGGCGAGAAAAGAGAGATTTGGCTACCTATCATGACTTTGATTTAGCAAGTTCTCTTTGCGAAGTTAAACCAGATGTGAACCTCTTGTAATTGATTAAATTATCTCCAGGAGTACGCAAGGAATTCAAGAAGATCCTACGTATTGAGTATATTATAGAACCTTTGGGTATAGCATGAGTAGGGGAAGATTGGTCTGATCATGCTGAAAAGAATTGCCCTCGGGTTCCAGCGTACGTGGATGGAATATTAGTAGAGCATGCCATTGTAGACACTGGATCCTCTGTCAATATCATGAGTTCAGAGTTGATGGAGAGGTTGGATCTAGGCATCCAAAAAGATAGCTCCACCCTTCTTAGAATGGCTGATGATAGTCTAAGACAACCAGAAGGTTGCATTACTAAAGTCCATGTTACAGTTGCAAGTGTAGAATGCTTCATGGACTTTAGGGTGATAAGATTTGCAGGACGCCCTAGCTATCGAGTCTTGCTAGGTAGGCCTTGGATCTTACGAACAGACTGTCAAGTCGATATACCCGCCAGTCGAGTGGTTCTAGGTAGAGGTGCTAATCGAGTGATAGTTGATGCTTACCCTGAGTCTCCTTAGAGTGAGAGAGCTCCTTTATCTTCTACTGAATTAGAGACAGCAGACGATCCATCTAGTAGTGAGACATCATCCAATGATGAATCTAGAGAGGGGTCCACTACAGAGGATATTTATCAAATAACTCTAAATGAGCCAATAGAGCCGCAAGATAGGATAAGAGACGCGGATGTGATTGAGTTGGACCTTGGCACGCCAAATGATTCGCGGCCAATTAAATTAGGTTCCATGCTCAGTTCAGCAGAAAGGGAGAACTATGTGTCCTTGATTCAAGAATTTCGTGACATCTTTGCTTGGAGTTATGATGAGCTGAGAGGCATTTCTCCCAGCCTGGCTGTTCATACTATTCCTGTAAAAGAAGGCAGTCATCCTGTGCATCAAAAAGTAAGGTGTATGCCTTTTGAATTAAGAGACGGGATGTTTGAGGAGTTACAGAAGCTAAGGAAAGCTAGTTTAATCTTCCCTGTTTAGCACACAGAATGGTGTTCACAAGTTGTTATCAGGAAGAAAAATAACCAGGTCCGACTATGTGTAGATTTTAAAGAGCTGAATAAGCAAATGGTTAAGGATTACTACCCGTTGCCATTCATTGACCAGATTTTGGATCAATTAGCGGGTAGGGAAATATATTCTTTTATGGATTGCTTTGCAGGATATAACCAGATGGCAATTGTAGAAGAGGAAAAGTTGAAAACAATTTTATTACTGTCTTTGGTACTTTTGCGTACCATGTGATGGCCTTTGGTTTGTGCAATGCACTTGGATCATGGCAACGGACAATCGACAAGACCTTTGGTAACATCTCCCCAGATGAGTTGAAAGTGTTTATCGATGACCTGGGGGCAGCCACTATAAGGGAAAGAATGTTGATTATCTTAAGAAAATGCTTTGAGCGTTGTAGACAATTTTGCATCGCTCTTAACCCACGGAAGTGTGTCTTTGGAGTGCCTTATGGGCTGTTGCTAGGCCATGTGGTTAGTTCAATAGGAATCGCAACTGACCCTGGAAAGATCAAGGTTATAGTTGCTATGAGTCCACCACGCACTCCGAAAGAGGTACATAGCTTTCATCGATAGGGTACTATCGGAGGTTTATAAATGCCTTGGCAGAAAGAATGTTGCCATTAATGAATTTATTATCCTTTAGCTGTCTATTTGAATGGAGTGACCCTTGTAAGGTAGCTTTTGAGGATGTGAAACATGAGCTAGTAAAAGTGCCCATTTTAAAAGCACCTAAAAGAGGCGAGGTGTTCTATATATTTTCAGCAGCCACCATGCATGGTATCAACTGCTGTTTAGCCCAAATTTGGGAGGAAAAGTGATATCATCCGATAGCTTTTGCTAGTCGAAAATTTGGCATTTTAGAGATCAACTACACCTACATGGAGAAGTTGTGTCTTGCAATGGTCTTTGGGACTAAGAAATTCAGGTACTACATCCTCTATGAAAAGGTAGTGTTCTATACGAAGGCGGAAGGGCTTAGATTGCTTATGAAGAAGATGTAACCGCCTGATCGTTTGGCAAAGTGGTTAATCACTTTGCAGGAGTTCGATTATGAGATTAAGAGTAAGCCACTGAGGCTGCAAGGTATTGTGGAATGCCTTGTGGATTTTGGGAAGCCGAAAGAGACTTCGGCTGAAGGAAGTGATATTGAGGAAATGTTTAAAATTGATACAGCTTCCATTCCATCTTGGTATGCTACTATTACGCATTATCTATCAATAGGAGAGACTGGAGCTGGTTTATCAAAGTTAGAAAAAAGGAAAATCAAACAACAAGCTTTGAAGTTTTCCTTGATCGCAGGAACACTATATCGACAGTGTGTTGATGATATCTATTGCCGATGTGTGATGCCTGATGAGGTTCCTTTCATCTTGGAAGAGTGCCATGACTCTACATGTGGAGGGCACTTCGCTAGACGGTTGACGGCATAGAAAGCGTTAAGAGCTGGATACTGGTGGCCGTCCATCTTCTAAGATTCCTTTGAGTATGTTAAGAGATGTGATACCTATCAAAGACATGACAGTAGAGAAAATAGGAAATGCCTACTTACGCCTATCATGGCTATCCTTCCATTTGAGAAGTGGGGCATTGATTTTGTGAGTCCTATTACCCCGTCATCTACTACTCAGAAGAGATACATTATAGTAGCCACTGATTATTTTACAAAATGGTCAGAGGCGCGGGCGACGAGATAGGACAATGCAAAAGAGATTGCAAGTTTCCTTTTAGAACAGATTCTCTGCCATTTTGGTCCATCGAAAGAATTAGTGTCAGACCGTGGAACCCATTCTTTGAACAAAGTGATCAAAAGCTTAACTGAAGCTTGGCAAATCAAGCATAATAAAACGACCCCCTATAATCCGCAAGAAAATGGGCAAGTTGAAAGTAATAATAAGCAGCTTGTGGGGATCTTGTCTAAAATAATCTCTGAGAAGAAATGAGACTGGGATAGGAAGTTGTATGTGGCAGTATGGGCGTATAATACAACGTTCAAGCGAGCTACCAGCCATACTCCCTTTAAATTAGTTTATGGGGAAGAGTGTGTGTTACCCCTTGAAATCGAATTGCCAACCATACGGTTTGCAATTAACCACTCTTTGGAGATGAGGATTCCCTTTTTGAACATTTCACGACCATAGCCACCTGGATGAGCTGAAATTGTAGAGCTTATTACACGAGGAGGTCGCCAAATGTCGGATAAAGCAATTGCACGACCTTAGAGCGAAGAAGTATACCTTTTCAAAAGGGCAATTAGTTCTATATTATGATGAGCATAGGGAGGTGTTTCCAAGGAAGTTGGAACCTAAATGGGATGGCCCCTACAAGATTGTTAGGATAGGGAAAAATAGGTCTACGGCTCTATTAGCTGATCTGCAAGGAGTAGAGTTTAAAAATAAGGTTAATCTTAATAAGATTAAAACTTATTTTTTTAAAGTATGCTAACATGGGAAAAATGCATTGCAGGTCCATGCTGGGGCTGATTTGAGACCTGCAAAAGAGCTTAAAGCCGGTTGATGGGGTGGTTAATTCCTTATTTGAAGCACCCATATCTGGAGCAGAGATACCATCAGGGGAAATGTATCTGGTTGAGCAAAGGATACGAAGTGTTTGAGCAAGAGGACGAAACCTTTGTATGGGAGATTAAAGCCTTCTGCCATCACTGCTTACGACAGTTGACAAGTATCCATGTTGAGCTCAATGAAGAAGGAAAACCATATTGGGGAATATGGGAATTTTTCATAAGTTTGGGACACGTTGTCAAATCTTTGGATTTGTCATAACTTGAACACTATAACTCCAAATTGAGTGCTCTATAGCTCAATAGATTCCATTTTTCAAGCACTTTTCAATGATAGGTCAAATCACATGGTTTTGAGAAACTTATGGGTATGTTATCCGGGTGTCACCTTTTTAGTATTCAAAAAATGAAAATTGGGAGATTCCCAAACTCACTAATATTGTGTTAAGGTGGGATGGAGCCGTCAGTTCACCCTCTAAACATGCTAAATTTTGGCTATCATAATTACCAATAGAGGATTTCGTGATGGCAGGCTGTGTAAACCCATTATGGACGTATACACTATATTTTAATAAAGCGTCCAGGGGCCCTAATAAAAAAGGAAGTGTTGGAGTAGTAATCTGAGATCCCCGACGTAGAGTTACGATGAAGTTAGCTGCTTATCTCGGCGTAGGATTCACTGACAATATGGCAGAGTATAAAGCCTTGATTATGGGACTGCATATTGCCAAACAAGGCGGTATTCAGTGGTTGTTAGTAAAAGGAGATTCCCAGTTGATCCTGAATTAGCTAGATGGGACATACATAGTGTGGAATCCCATTCTTTATATGTATCATCGGATTGCGATGACCCTACTTGAGGAGTTTGAGAGAGTGTCTTTTTAGCTGATTCCGCGTTACTGGAATCAGTTTGCGGATTCACTGGCAAATCTTGCTTATGAAGAAGACATTTTCTTTAACTGTGGTCCTAGTTTGGACATTGTTATCAACAATGAAACATGACCCGATCACTTGTGGGGAATGTTATCAGAGCATGCTATATATGGCAGACGATGGTTGATATGGGTGATGCAAAGAGTAGCCGAGACCAATCTACCATTGTTATCCTGGACCCATAGGTTGATTAGACAACATGTTATGCGTACGCCTCTTGCTGTATATGCACGAGGGATGGGTCATAACCTTATGCATTTAGTTTAGGGTTGTGAGCCCTATTTATCCTCCTTGGAAAGTAGCCTATTATTGTATATATGTACTATTTCGGGGAAGGATGTGTAGGTGCTATTCTATTTGATCTCGTTAGGCCAAGATTGCCCGTTTTGCAAGGTTTTGAATGTTTTATTTCATTAGGCCAAGAGGGACGACCAAGTTTTGTAGTGAAGTGCTTTATTTCATTAGGCCAGGAGGGCCAGTTGTCTGTTTAGTACAGGTGCAATTAATGGTTTCTTGTTTTAGTCTTGTGCTAGACAAGTTCGAAAGAAGAGCTTGGAATGAGCCTTTTGTTGCACGGAAGCTTCTCGTGGCCCTATCCAGGTGATATCTCTCCTTTATGAGTACGGTGTTTTTATGCTATTTGTGTCTGTGTACTTGTAGGGGATTTTCTTTTCTTGTTGGGGATCGACAACCAAGGCATGAAGTCCCAAGTTTAGGTTCAGTATGTTTGAGGGAGGTCTGAGTAGTTGTTGCCTCTTGTAAAGACATTGCCCAGCACCAAAAAACCTGCTTTAGAAGGGAGTCCTAGTGACCCTGTTTTGCTAGCCTGCTAGGCAGTCGTTCTAGGAGTTCTTGTTAGTTGTGAGGCAGTTAGAGAAGCTTGCTAGAAGAAAAATAATGCTGATAGAGGAAAAGAAACCCTGAATACCTTAAAGAAAATAAATATATATAAAGGTGTGTAAAAAGGGGTTCTAACCCCTATCAAAGTAGAAAAGAAAAGAAACAAAAATTTATAAGCAGTTGATCATCACCTTGTGAAGGCCTGGTAGGTTCCTGGGGACGAGACAGACCCGGGGCCGATGCCTTGTCTTCCTTGGGGTGGCTTCTTGCTAGAAAAGAAGAAAGTAAGAAAGGTTGGAGTGAAAATAAAAGTGAGCGTCAGAAAAAGATTAAGTGTCGCCTTGCGAGGGCTTGGTAGGTTCTTGGGTACCGAGATAGGACCTGAGGCTGATGCCCTGTTCTCCTTGGGTCACTACACTCAGCCCCCTCCTTTTTACATGCCTGAGTATGGAAATATCAAAAACCCTAAAAGAAAAAATGTGCTAATAGAAAATACTTCTTGATCAGGCTATAGGAGTCCTCGCCTAGTAGAAGCTCCTGGTTGTGTTATCCTTAGTTAGGTAGGTAGTTCAGACCACCACTTAAGACAAACTCTTTGATAGTTCTTTTAAGTCTAACCGTGTTGGAGCAGTCGGTTATTGACTAGCTTTGGACCTTCTATCAAATTATGCCAGGCTTAATCCTTGTGGATGTCATGCCTTGGTTTTGTCATGGGGTAGGGTGAGCATTGTGCTGTGTTTAGCATTTATCTATTTTGTATTAGCTTGATGTTTCCTTTTGTTGTTTTGTGCAGATCTGTTGTGGGATTCGACGGGCAAAGTCGCCTATCCTGTGGTTGCCAATGAGAGCGGAGTTTTGAGCTCGTGATATGCCTAAAATTTTCCAAAAAATTTGGAATTTAGGGGAAAAATATTTAACATCCAAGGCGGCGGCTCCAGCCAGGATGATTTTAAGCACCAAGTGAAATGCGACTTTTAAAAGGCGCCCGAGCAACACTTGTTGATTTTTGATAAATTTTCAAACTGTTGTGCAGGTTTTCAGGAGTTTCCAGCCAATGCAGTATGTCAAGCTGGACACCCAAAAATTTACAGTACTCAAATCGAAGCCCGGACGGGGAAATGGCCACAAGAATGGCAAGATTTGAAAATGTGGACTTATTTTTTGCCAAATGAGTGGTGACCTTTGGGCATTGGACAACTTATGCCACATGAAATGTGGCATGAAAAAATGTGGTGAGAGAAAGAGGAAGGGAGCGTGGCAGCCTGGTGCCGAAAATTGCACCCCAATCATGGAGATCATGATGCCAGTCTCAATGCAACCCACCCAATTGACATTGGCCCTTGATTGCCCTCTGTCTGCTGATCATACCGCTGCTCTTCGATCGTCCAATGGTGGCCTGGATGGAGAATTCTGATTATAGTCTTTCTCTCTCCTCCCCCTCTCTCCCCTAAGGGGTTGTTCTTGTGTGCAAGAGGAAAATGAAGAATGGTGAAGGAAAGCTTGTCCGGTTGGAACCGGATTGCTTCCGGATTGTTGTAGACATGGAGAGTGCTGATTTTGAAGGTGTTGGACATTGAATGAGGGCTGACCCGCAGTCCCGTAGCAAAACCGAGAACTCGAGACACAAAGCCTAAGCGGTAATTCAATTTTTATGAAGAAAAAATGAGTTTTTATGCTATTTGGTTGATGAAATATTGTTCCCATGGGTTGATTATGCATCATACTGTTGTTTGCTATTGTTAGCTATGTATAGTCTGTCTATATATAGGCTATATATAGTCTGCTTGAAGCGGAGAACTTACTTCAGCTTTGCAGACGTAAGAAGAGTATTGCCCTTGCCATGCAGTTGTTGGCCTACATCCTCGAGCTTGGCTTGAAAATAACTCTGCTTTTGATCTGTGGCTCCAAAAAAATCCAAAAAGTCCTTGGTCAGGAAAGAAAGAAGGGTTGCAGACTGAGCTTATTAAGGAACAGAAGAAGTATGCACAAGAGTATGCTGAGAAGAAAGGTGAGAAACACAAACAAGAGAATGTTGAATACCGGGATAAAAGCACATTCCATGGCAAGGAAGAGCGTGATTATCAGGGAAGATCATGGATTGTTGCTCCTAAAGATGTCAAAGCATCAAACGATCACTGTTACATTCCAAAAATATGGATACACTCATGGAGTGGACATACCAAACGTGTTTTTGCTATTCGATTTTTTCCAAAATATGGACATATGCTTCTGTCAATTTTCTCTCATGCAACTTTGAAGAACGGTGATTTCTCACATGATCATCTGTTACAGCGAAGATGTACAAAACGCAGTATTGAGGCTTTCCAGAATTGCTTCTATGCAGGGCATCAAGCCAGCATCATCATATTTTACACATGATCTGATCGAGTTCACAAAATTTTACCAGTGTACAGCCACACGACGCTAGATCTATTCATAGGACCGCCCAAAAGTGTGATCCAGATGATTGTCAAGCATAGCTTCTGTTTAAGTTGTACATGTTTCTGCGATGTCAAGCGTAGCTTCTATTTAAGCTGTACATGTTTTTGCGAGCTTCCTTTTCCCGTCACAAAAGCAACAGTTCCAGCTATATTTCTCGATAAAAATGCTTTTATTATGGATCATGAAATTAAGTGGTATTGCTATCAGGAATAGATGGCTCACTGATCTTTCCATTTCTCAATCCACAAGAGAATTTCGACAGATATTTGTGATTTCTTTTGGAACGTATTTGCAATCTCTTACTACTGCTGAGCTTTTGCCTCACATACAGAGTGAAGAATAGCCCTGTTTTGTGACGCAAAGGCCACCTGAAAGAGCAAGTTGCTTCTTCCCTACGTTACTACTATAAATCTTGCGACGCAAAGGCCGCCTGAGTTACTGCTACATTTCAACATTAACATTACTTTTGGATGTTGATATTTCCATGCTTCATGATGATCATCCTCATTCGTTATTCCATTGATGAGCGTCTATATTCTAGCTTATGATACATTGTTTCGTTTATATTCTTTCCAGCTGATAAGGGTCTATATTCTAGCTGATGACACATTATTTCATTTATATTCTTTCCAGATAATGAGCGTCTATATTCCAGTTGATAACAAATTGTTTTATTTATATTCTATTCATGGGGCCCCACATGTGTTATGTTGTTTATAGAGCAGTGTCGCGAACCGTCTCTATAGACCTTGTGTTGTTCTAATATCACTGTAATGTTTTTCTTTAAGTTTTGATGTGACAGATATACTGATTACATCCCAAGTTCAGTTGAAGGAATTTCTTGGAGATTTTATCTTTTGCAGTGATGTCGCTTATCCTTATTTGACATGTTGTATATTTAGGAGTGATAAAGCTCTTTTGATGCCTCTGAATAGGCTGTTGTAATTCAAGAGTGATGTACCTCCTGAGTGATGTAGCTCCTTCTCCATTGATGTTGTAATTCACGAGTGATGTAGCTCCTTTGATGCCTATGAATAGGCTCTTGTACGTTCAACTTTGTAATTTTATATTTTGAATATTAATATAACGGTAGGCCTATATAGAGCTGTGGGTTTTTCCCTTGAGCCCCCAAGGGTTTTTTCATCCATAATAAGGGACCTTTATTTGAGCGGGGGTGTTAGCTATATATAGTCTTTCTATATATAGCCTATATATAGTTTGTCTATATATAGCGCCCCAGGTCCCCTCTATATATTCCTATCATGTGTGCTCAGTTGACACACTTCTAGGGTTCCACTTCCGGTGTCTCATATCTCTCTTCTCTCCTCTCTTCCTTTCGTCTCTCGTCTTCCTCACAGTTTCCAATAGCTATGATTTTGATCACTATATGCTCTGAAAATCAGAAAATCATAAGTGATATGGCTGAAATTAGTAGCATAAAACTCGTAAAACATGCGTTTAAGGGGTAAAATGGGGGTTTTTTGCAAAATAAAGGGGAAATATGAGACGTAATGCCAATAAAACCTAAAATTTTGCTGTCAAGAAACCTAAGGGCTATAGCCCACAATAAATCTTAATTTTAGTCATTTTTTATTGAAGAAAATAGATGAAAAATACCAAAAAAAAATGTGAAAAATGGGCTTTAAATGGAAAAAAATTAGGAAATGATAAAATGAAAATTTTAGAAAATTACATAAGTGTTTGTGCAATGTATAATGAAGGTAGAGCATGAGGTTGGCCTCGGTTTACCCTCATTTCTATGTTTCTATCCGTGTTTATCGCTTTCTCCATAAAGAAATATACATAAAATGACTCTTTCACCTATCAATGAATGCAAAGCATTAAACGGTAGGGTGAGAGGGGAGGTTGAGCGTCAAAGTACAATCTTAAATCTAATTTATGTGTTGCATCATGCCTATAGGACGTGGTTTTAAAATAAAGGGAAAGGCAGCATGAGCGTAAGGCTCGGTGTCTCTCGTCTTTTCAACATATAAACGTTAGTATGGAAATCATGAAAAGATTGGTTTCACACAATACACAATGCTGATTTTCTTTTTTTCATGCACTAAACCATTCACATTATGCACTATGCATGGTTCATGGTATCAAAGGAAAAGCTCCTGGACTACATAGCAATTGTTTTCTTAGGACTTTGACTCACGATTGAGAGTGTGAGGTTATCCCTTGTCGTAGGATAGAGGGTCCGTTTCCTAAGGGACTGTTAAGTGAGGAAACATGGTATATCTCCTGGAAATACGAGCAATATAAAGAGAGGAGTTTGTGTTCGATTGTGTTATATGTTGAGCAGCGCATCAAATGGCCAATCCCTGTGACGTAGGAGAGCTGCAGTGGGGCCGCGGTGTTTTTACCGAGAGGCTGCCTCCATATGTGTGATCGTGGCATTGCCAATGTGTATGGATTCTCCCTTTGGGGAGTTTAAGGGAACCGTTGGACTATAAACTATAAACGCATGATGAGGTCCGGCTAGTGATATAGCCAGTGCCGGTCCATTTTAGGTCCCATCAGTTGGGTTAAGTGCTAAAGAACGGACTAGATCAACAATGGTCTCATGGCATTCGCTCATGCATGGAGTTATTTTATCGAAGTTTGTATTTAGGAAAGGATGCATCTTCATATTAAAGTTTGAATTCAATGCAATAAACATAGGGTTATAAGAGTTAGCTCCGAATTGTCAATCATTATAGTTTAGGCAAGGAAAAGTAACGATCATTATAGTTGCATAGAAGGAAAATTTCTATGGTCTTGGAATCGCATATTTGCATGGAATGTTATATCTTGCACTTATTTGCATCTTTAGGAAAAAGTACTTGCAAATTTAGGAGAATGTATTTGCATCTTAATAGAAAGATCATCTTAAATCGTGGGTTGGTTAGAGCAACTAAGTGATCCACATGAAAATCATAAAGGTACAATTGGATTGCAAATAATGATCACCTCAAAGTGCTAGGTAGCATTAAGTTACGTTAAAATTCTGCCTAGTATCGCACTTGGGATACCAATTTAGGACTATCGATCCCAAATATCCTTCCCACATTCACGAAATGTTAGGGTTAGCTAATCGCTGTGCAAAAATGATCTAGGGTCCTCACCCTAAGAATCAATTCACCAAATACTAAACCCCCGTATGAAACTAGGGACCCTAGGGCCAAAGCATTATCGGCCTAGTAAAGTTAGGGGTTTGGATTGGGTCGAGAGGACTCCCAAACCCTACATCTTGACCAAAAGTATTCTTGACCAAGGAATACCATGTGATGGGAGAAATAATCCCACAAGTTAGGTGTGACACCTATCTCGTGCAACAAGTTGCAACGTCACATGATTTTGTGTCTAATTCACAAAATAGTATTGCCACTCCTTAGAACAAGGTTGGCAAGTACAAGTCTAATTTTCTAGAGGATGAATAGTCATCCTGCTACATCCACCTCCTTGGGGATGATTTGCCAAGTTAGGGAAATTATGAATTGCCTAGCAAGCAATTGATCAATCATGTGGGGACAACAAGATTGTCCAGGATTTATTGACCATAATATATAGAAACCTAAAGTATTGATAATTTGGGTTAACAATGTATAGACCCTAACCCAAGGATAAAGGGTAAACAAGCAACTTAGCTTATGAGACCCTTGGGATCTTGCCAAGTCGAAATTGATCCTGAATCGAATGCTGGATGTATTCGGAGAGAAGGAATTATACCTTAGCAGTTGGCCGTATAAACGACCACTAGAGTACTTGTGTTTGTACACTTAGGAGCACTGTTTGTTCTTCTTTGCTCAAGGAACTAATACTTGAAAATAACTAATGCTTCAGGTTGAAAGCTTGGAGGGAGAGGCACCATCAGTTACCCCCAACTGTATGCCTGACCCTATCCAAGGGGGTTGTTAGCCGCACCGGGTACGTGGACCAAACCCGCCGCGAGAGGTCTCTCTATGGGTGCTACTTGGAGCACGAGGACGCTTGGATGCCAGGGGGGACTCTGGCCATAAATCCCTTGCCTCCGGACCCTGCATAAGAGGCCGACATGACTCGAGATGGGATCTCATGGCCCGCATACTAGTCAATGGGTGGAAACTTGGAATAGCGATCCCTGAGGATTGGTGGAATTACCTTCGGGCGGATTATGGAATTGCCTTCGGGCAGATTATGGATTAGCGTTCGGGCCAGATTATATGATGTATTCCAAAGACTGATAAATAAAGATCAAATGTTGAAAAGGAACTTGTTTTTCTATGTCAATGCCTAAGTTACGTGAAGGAACCAGTGCTTAATTGGTTAATTAAGGAAGTTGTTTTTGCTTGTCAAACTAAATGTGGTAGGTAATTAAATAACTAAAGCAGCCCGAGGAAAGTGTGATGGATGTGACCCTGGGTCCGTCCTACGGAAGGGTGGTCCCGGTTGACCGGGAACTTTTCTCAAAGGAATTGACAGCAAGGTAAACAATGACCTAGAATCTAGAGTGCTAGAGTTCTGATTTATATTGTTTTAGGAGAATGGATTGGGACTATGCCTTACGGGCAGAGAGGTCGAGCTTTGCATCCCTCTTGTTTCCCATTTTCCTTGAACCAAGTGCAGTATAAATCTGCTTCGACCCT
Organism: Lygodium microphyllum; assembly: GCF_053477565.2. Classification (NCBI taxonomy): domain Eukaryota; kingdom Viridiplantae; phylum Streptophyta; class Polypodiopsida; order Schizaeales; family Lygodiaceae; genus Lygodium; species Lygodium microphyllum. The sequence continues at coordinate 145,100,432 of NC_141136.1, read as the reverse complement.
GATGTTTGTGCGCAAAGTAGTTCGCCTGAGGCTTGATGCTAGCTACCATTCTAGGAGCTCAGCCATTAGGAAAACCCTGATTCAGATTGGTCCTAAGTGGGAACGACCAGAATGGTTCCGCTTCGTGGCAGACTCGCGAAGACCTAGATTGTAAACCTTGTGACATTCCATGGGAGTGCCGGGCGGCACTTTCTGGACTCTCTTCCCAATGGACTGCTAAGATGTGTCCTACAAGTGGAAAGGGGAACACATTACAGACTATGACTTGTTGCTCTACCCTCCATGGATGCATAATGCATCAATCATCAAAGATTGGGGCAATGGTCTAGTCTTTCAAGGAAATCCAAAAGAAGTAGTACGTGTTGAGATGGATACTTGCAATATAACTCTTTTTGACCTTGATGCCATCTTGACCTTGTTGAAAGAAGATTCTATGGATCCCCCAAGCATAAAATCTTTGACTAAATATCTCTCTTCCCTCAAGTATAAGCAAGATTGGATGCACATTCTCACCGCATTGGAATTGCCATTCATAGAGAAACACTAGAGTTCCATTCAACCTATGAATACATGAGTTAAAAAGATGCACTTAAAGACACAAATCTCACCATTGAGCCCATCCTTGGAAAACCCTGCATTGACTGTTTTTATGATAGCTCGTGACTCTGCAGCTTACTCATTTTAGGGCTATGTGATTCCAAAAGATAGAGTGGAATTAAGAAAAATCCTAAGCTAGTGGAGGCCATGTTTCCATGATCCTCCATATGAAAATCTTACAATCTTTGAGGAATTATTGACTAGCCCCACGTAGAAAGGGACAAACCTACTGAAATATATTAAATATATATATTTTTAAAAAAATTGCCTTAACGACAGCGCATCCAGCTGGAGCGTGAGAGGGGGGATGGAGGAGCCAGCAAGCTCCTCGCTAGAGCTTGCTCGGCTCCATCTTTATGCATAGTGCCACGTCGAGGGGGGAGGATTCCCTCCCCTCCCCTATAAAATCAGGGGTAAGCGGCTGAGACAGGGAGGCCGGGAGAGAGTAGAAGGAAGCTTAGTGCTGCTGGTGCTGCTATCGAGGGAGGACGAAGACAAGGAGAAGCCGCATGGTGCTACCGAGCTGCCACTGCCACCTATCACCTCTAGCCTATCTCTCCACAGCGCCATCGTCGGCCACCGGCAGATTTTTCCACCCCCATCGCCGCCTAATCATTTTCCCCTCCTGCCATGTGGGATAAAGGAAGCTTCCTTGAAGAAAGCTTCCTAAAGGGGGGGCTAATTAAGCCCCCTTTCACCCCCTCATATCCCTTCTACTCCATAAATTTTCCCCCCTCCCCCGGTTTTCTTAAAAACCCTCAAGTTCCCCCTCCTATACCTTTCCTTTACCCTTTCACCCCCTCCCAGTTCTAATCCTTAGAAATCTTTTTCACCCCCGCAACGGTCCTAAGGCCTTAAACCCTTCTCGAGGGCCATTAAACCCCCACAACCCTTGGCCTCATAACCCATAAATCCCCCCCCCTGGTGTCTAAATCTATAAGTCCCTTCTTGTGTTGAAACCCCGTGTTTTTCTCCCCTCGTATTCTTTTTTTCTTAACACAACACCTAAGCCTTTCTAACCCCGTGTTCCCTTTTTCTTACACACCCTTTTCTCTCTTCCCCCTACTATAAGCCTTCACCCTTCACCTTTCCCTCTCACTCCGGGTTAAAATCCCAAAAACCTTTACTACTCTAAAAATTCCCTTTCTATACCTTTTACCCCAAGCCCAAAGTTCTCCAAAGGTTCATGTGGTTGCGAAGCTACACTCACCCATAACCTTTTTGCTATATATATACCCTATAGGGCCTTCTTAGGCTTTATAAATATTTCCCTCTTCGAAGAAGATAAGAACCTAAGGTCTTATTATTTCTTCTCATGGTCAATCATTTAAACAGCTCCTTGCATCGAAAGAGAGAGAGTGGAAATCCGAAAGAAAGAGTAGAAGCTGCCTTCACGTTCAAACTATGATGTCGCCTAAGAAAGTCCAAGGAGTAGCTGCGGGAGGGTCATCTCCCGGTATCCATGTGGATATCTCACCCTAAAACCAGGTTTTTCCTTCTTGTTTTTATATCGGTTTTAATTTAATCATGCAAGATGAATTGTTTGGGATAAGATATATTTTGTCCTAGTTATTTACGATGAAGGAGTTTAGTTTAATTGAACATGAAAAAATAAAAATAAATTAAAAATAGTTTCCTTCAAATAGCATCATGCTTTGAAACAAATTACGAGCGAGATTATCTACCTACTATAGTAGTATATTTCGGTTAAATCTTGAAGGTATAAAAAAATTGCATCTTGCACTATTAACCCTATTCTTTTTTTTTTTTGCAAAGAATCATCATAGAAGATGAAAATTCATGAAAGGTTTCTTACGTTGCTTAAACTCTACGAAGTTATCATTGTTAACTGTATATCTTAGCAAGGAAAAGATTGTTTATTTGGCATGAGTTTTTTTCGCAAGGGGAAAAGGAAGATTACTTGAATTTATCTAACCTTGATGCAATAAAGTTTAGGACTGAAAAATCAATCGTCACATAGATAACAAATCGTGCCTAGGTGATCTCGATATTTCCTTCTAAAAGTTAACCGAATTAATGTAAACTTAGAAATACCTATGCTGCGAAATATGCATTGGAAATAATTTAGAATCCAGAGAAACATTTATACTTTAAAATACTTGCCCACCTTCCCTGATTGTAGGGTCAATAAATCGTAAATAAAAAAGAACTAGGGTTTGTCCCTGAGGTTCTTTAAAAGAGATCCTAGGTCTGACAAACCTCAGCTTAAAGAAACTAACATGGATTCTTTCATCGTATATTACGATGCAGGACTTGCGCAGCAAGTAGGAAGTCATATGGTCTTGTGATTGATTCACAAGAAGAAAGGTTGAATACCCTCAGCAAGGATGGCACATCCTTACGCAAGTCATCTTGCAAAAGGATGTATTCTTTGATATTCTTCTAAATAAGGAAGGTTAAAAACCGGAAACTAAAGTATCCAATGAACCTTAGGGTTGACCAAGTTGGGTTAATAGGGTATGCCCTAACCCAGAATATAAGGGATCTTGCCAAATTGCAAGACACCCTGGAACGAGTGCTGATGCATTCGAAAGGAAAGAATCAGTCCTTAGCAATTTGCCAAACAACAAGGTCCATTAATGGAAATGTTTGTGCTTGCCAAACAACAAGGTCGATGAATTACAAATTAAATGAATATCTATACTTCAGGTTGAAGGCCTGAAGGGAGAGGCAGTTTCAGTTACCCCTGACTTCCTGCTTGACCCTAACCAAGGGGGTTGTTGACCGTGCCAGGAACGTGGACCAAACCCACCGCTTGGGTGCCAAGGGGGGCTCTGGCTGTAAGTCCCTCGCCTTTCGGGTCCTGCACAAGAGGCTAACGTGACTCGGGATTGGATATCGAGGCCCACATACTAGTTTACGGGCAGAAGCTTGGAATAGTGATCCCTGTGGATTACTAGATAGCCTTGGGGCGGATTATGGACAAGCCTACGGGCAGAAAATCCTTGTATTTCAAAGATAAAAATGATGATATGTTAATAAAGAACTTGTTTGATATTGTTTTTCTATGTCACGTGATAAGATTACGTGAAGGAACCAGTGCTTAACGGATTAATTAAAGAAGCTGATTGTTACATGTCAAATTAATGTGTTAGATAATTACATAACTACAACAAACCAAGGAAAGTGTGGAGGATGGGCCATGGGTTCGTCCTACAGTTGGGTGGTCCCGGTTAGCCAGGAACTTTTCTCAAAGAAGAGCAGGATGATCGTCAAAGGACACAAACAACAAAAGTGTTGACCTAGATTGATGTCTTAACTGATTTACGCTGTTTTAGGGGAACGGAATGGGACTATGCCTTATGGCAGAGAGGTTGAGCTCGGCATCCCTCTCGTTTCCCATTCTCCTTGAACCAAGTGCAGCATGAATCCGCTTCGGACCTGGCGTTTCTGTGTAAAGTAGTTCGCTTGGGTCCGACGCTAGTTGCTGTTAGGTAATAACCAATTAGGAAAACCCTGATTCTGGTCGATCCTAAGTGGGAATGGCCAGAATACTTCCGCTACGTCGCAGACACGGGAAGCCCTAGATCGCAAATCCTGTAACATTCCATGGGAGTGCCAGGTGGAGCTTTCTAGACATCCTTCCTCGGATTGCTAAGACGTGTCCTAGATGATGCTAGTGGACACGTTATAGTTGGTATCAAAGCAGACTAATAACAGAATTGTTTTAATAAAATCTCAATAAAATGAAGTAAAGAAACTGTTGCTGTCCAAACATTTTTTTACCTATAATACTGTCTTGTAGAAGTACAAAGCGTGGAACAAGTTTTTGGTATTTCGGGTCATGTTTATGAGTGCAATGCATTCTCCACTTGATAGACAAAGAATTGGGATGATGAACATCCTGGAGCAGATCTATAATCCATCACCTTTGTACATGGAATGAAGATGGACGAGTGCTTCAGGAATCTATTATATAGCCGCCCATCGATTTGCTTATCTACAGACCACCAACCTAAAAAGGATCAAGTGGTTGAAAGACTTGAAAGTCGTGAAGCTGCTCGTTTTTGTGGAAGCTCACATAAATTCGACTTTACATATTCGAGGTCGGATGGTTGAAATGAACTCATATGTATATGAGGAAGTAACCTGTGTAATCCCCGCCGACAAGATTAAAGTGTTGGCCCGCCACGAGAAGTATGGATTCCAACGGAAAGGATATCCTAAACTTCCAATGACTTATCAATTCCTGAATATCCATGACCCAAAACCCTACTATTACTCAGTTCCTATAGATAAATGCAATACAATGTTGTTCTCCCTAAACTAAATGTAACAATTGACTTATCATCACAGGGAACGTTGTATTCGAAAGGGCTATGCCCATGTAAATACAAATAAAGACTTATTTTTATCAATGTTTGGCGGTGCATAAGAGTTGATTAAAAGTTAAGTAGTTACATTGTTTACAAGATAGCTGAATTAAAAATGTAATATAAGCTAACGTTGATTATCGTATAATAATGTTAAGAAAACCTTTATTCATGCACAACCCCAGGTACAGGTTCCAAATTCGCCTCCTACATCAAGTACTGCTGTGATGCAGGAGAAGAAGTTCCTTCTCAAGCAGATTAAGCCACCCGAGTTTGACAGGAGAGGCAGATTCGTCCAAGCTGATGCTAAAATTTGGATTGAATCCATGGAGGATTACTTTAAAGCAGCTGGTACTGCACCCACAAATCAGGCTATGCTTGCCAAATTAAAACTCACCGACGAAGCCAAACTTTGGTGGAAGCAATGGTGCAGGGATCAAGGGATTGCAAGGGGGGGCAGTTCCCCCCAGCCCGCAGGGCCGTTACGGTAAAAGCCATGCACAATTTGGAGGATTGCTTATAGCCAAATTTTGAACTACGTGCTCTAAATTTTAGCCTAGGATGGATCTGTGATGTGCCTTTAGCTCTACGTAGCCTTTGGGGTCAATCTCGGGGTTTAGATGTGTCAAAATTTGTGTTCTAAATACCTGTCTAATTTTGACAATTTTTTGTCCGATTGTTAGATGTCCAATTTTCAGGAGTCCGATTATCAGAACGAACGTCCGATTCTGGGTGGTCCAATCGGCCCAGTGGTCCAATTCTGGGAATCGGATCAAAAAAGTGGTTGCTGGGAGAAGCTGAAGAAAGCCGTGCAGGGAAGATACTTACCACTTGCATATCGCACGCAGAAAATGAACGAGTTCTACGAGCTAAAATAGCTAGGACTCACTCTTGACCCATACTACTCTAAATTCGTTTCACTTTTAAAGTATGTGCCACAGATGGACATGACACAGCAGGTGTCCAAATTTTGTGCGGGCTTAAATCCACTAGAAAATACCCGTCTCGAATCTATGCGTCCATCAAATCTTCAAGATGCACTCGTTCGAGCGGCGCCTATAATTCAGGAGGTGCAAGCTAGACCAAGGGATAACAAAACTTAGTCTTATAATAACCCGAACAAAGGAGCATTCAGACCTCAAATGAAGAGAGTTCAAGGTCATAATCAGGGACAAAGAAAGAAAGCAAGGACGAATAACATCAACAACTTTGTTCCTACTCAAGGTAATGGCCGAAACCTCCGTTGTTTCCACTGCAACGAACCTGGTCACTTCAAGAGGCAATGCCCCAAGCTTGGTGGAGGACATCGCCAAGCGCCTTTTCAAGGAATAGGTCATGGTCAAGGAGCCGCTACCTGGGGAAGAGGAAGAACCGCCTGCATTGCCAACAGGCAAATGTGCAAAGGAGGGGAAGAAGAAGATCCGACCACAGAAGCAGAATTCGAAAGAGCGACAGTCCATGTCACTTTACACAAGAAAGGGTCGAATCGCCAGTTCTCGGTGATTCAGACACCGTCAGACTATCAAGGTAAAGGTTTCAAAACCTTGATTGATTGTGGCAGTACACATTCCTTTATCTCACCAGCATGTGCAAAAAGATTAGGAATAGCCACAGTAGAAGCATCTACCCTGCTTGTGGAATTGGCAAATGGTCGTGAGGTAACTTGTACCAGGCAAAGTGCTAAGGTGGAATTCTTTCTGGGAGAAAAGAAGACTTCGGTCAAAATCAAAGTCATGAATTTAGGTATCCATGAGTGTCTACTCGGAATGGATTGGATTAAGCCCAACGACGCTCACATTCAGTGTGGAAAGGGTCAAGTTTCCTTTAGAAACTCTAAAAGGGAATTAGTCACTCAAGGTGAGGCAAGAGTGCCAAGAATCCAATTGGCCAAAATATCTGAGATCATAAAAGGAGTCAGAAAAGGATTACCTGTTTACTTGATCAAACTCAACAAGTTAGATCAAAAGCAAGAGTCTCATGAAAGACCTTCTTGGCTAAAGGAATACACGGACATATTCCCTAAAGAGTTGACTGAACTTCCACCTCGAAGAGAAGTGGATCATGATATTAGGTTAGTACCTGGAGCTGCGCCAATCGCCAAGAGACCTTATAGAATGTCCATACCAGAAGCAATTAAGCTGAAGGAACAACTCAAGCAATTGTTAGATCAGGGCTACATCCGGCCTAGCAGTTCATCGTGGGGAGCTCCAGTACTATTTCAGAAAAAGAAAGATGGGACACTTCGACTATGTATTGATTTACCGAGGGTTGAATCAATCAACAGTCAAGAACAAGTATCCTATTCCTAGAATAGATGAGCTTCTTGATCGTCTTCAGGGTACAAAGATCTTTTCCAAGATTGATCTCACGTCAGGTTACTATTAGATAAGGATCAAGGAAGAAGATATCCCAAAGATGGCCTTCAATACAAGATATGGGCACTTTGAGTTCCTGGTTATGTCATTTGGGCTTATGAATGCACCTGCTACCTTCAATAGATTAATGCAAGATATTTTTAGGCCATATCTTCTTCGATGACACTTTAGTCTATTCTAAACAGGAAGAAGATCATGAACCTCAACTTCGGATTGTCCTTGAGACAATGAGGTCACATAAACTGTATGCAAAAATGAAGAAGTGTGCCTTCTTCAAGTGTCAGATTGAATATCTGGGATTCATAGTATCATCAAAAGGAATATCAGTAGAGATGTGCTTGAATGGCCAACACCAGTAGCTGTCAAAGAAATATGCAGCTTTCTTGGATTTACAGGATGGTATAGGTTCTTCATCAAAAACTATGCTTTGATTGCAGCACCTCTGATGGATTTACTAAAGAAGCATACTTCCATTACATGGTCAACTCCCAAATAGAATAGCTTCGACAAATTGAAGCAGAGTTTGGTATCAGCACCTATTCTAAAACTTCCAGATCTCAATAAAGAGTTCGAGGTAGTAACAGATGCTAGCATTCTTGCCTTGGGGTGTGTACTTATGCAGGAAGGTCATCCAGTAGCATACTCTTCAAGGAAATTGAAGAGCCATGAAAAGAATTATGCTACGCATGATTTGGAATTATTAGCTGTCATCCATGCTTTAAAACTTTGGAGACACTACTTGTTGGGTAACAAGTTTACTCTAGTAACCAACCATAAGAGCCTCAAATGGATCTTTACCCAGAATGAGCTCAACATGAGGCAACGTTGGTGGATTGAAGTGTTGGAGGAATATGATTTTGAAATCAAGTACCGACCAGGGAAAGAGAATGTAGTTGTCGATGCACTTAGTCGCAAGGCATTCCTAAATTCCCTAATCTTGTAGAATCCGTCAACGGCCAGATCTGTGGCTACAAAAGTATCTATGCCAAACAACCCTATACTTGGGTTAGCTAGAGAGGAAGCATGCCATGATTTGGCCTACCAAACAATGCTAAATGAGATCTCTACCAAGGAGCAGAATCAAAAGTTGCAAGCTAAGTATTAAGAATTTTCCATTGATAATGGACTTGCCTAGTACAGAACAAGGCTGTGTATACCAGCAAGTGAGTCACTTAAGCAGAAGATAATGTGGGAAGCTCATGATTCCCCTTTCGCAGGACATCCTGGCTATGCTAAGACTCTTAATGCAGTTAGGAAGAGCTACCATTGGGAAAGGCTCAAAGGTGACTTTCTCAAATATGTCACTGAGTGTTTGTCTTGCCAACGTATCAAAGCCGAACATGTCATGATGCCAGGGAAACTACAATGTTGACATTCCCCAAATGAAATGGGAATTCATCAGTATGGATTTTGTGGTAGGCTTAACCCAAGTCCAGGGAGGATACAACTCCATCATGGTTGTGGTTGACATGCTTACCAAGGTTGCACACCTGATTCTAGTAAAGACAAACTATAAAGGCTCCGACATTGCAAGATTGTTTATCAAGGAGATATTCAAGCTACATGGTTTACCCAGAAGAATCATTAGTGATCGAGATTCTCTCTTCACATCACACTTCTCGAGAGCTATCTTTGAAGCTATTGGGACTCAAACAGAGTTAGTACTGCCTACCATCCCCAAACTTATGTTTTAGTACCACCTACCATCCCCAAACTAATGGCCAAACAGAGCGAGTAAATCAAGTCATCGAGGATATGCTTAGAGCATACTGCTGTCGAGAGACGAAAAGGTGGATTCAATACTTGACATTGGTAGAATTTTCCTACAATGCTTCTTACCAGCAGAGCATTCAGATGACTCCTTTCCAAGCATTGTATGGTCATGATTGTCGAAGTCCCCTAAACTTTTCTGATCCAACCCTAAGGGTTGAAGAGTCAAGACAGATGTTGGAAGACATGGATGATCAAATAAAGTCAATAAGACAAGACATAGAAGCAACCAAGGATAGACAGAAGGCATACACGGATTTGAAGCGTCAAGAAAGAGTTTTCGAAGAAGGAGACATGGTCTTCATTTGCATACGCCCTAAAAAGAGTTCTCTATCCCTAGGAGATTGCAAGAAGCTAAGTCCAAGGTATTGTGGGCCGTACAAACTCCTCAAATGCCTAGGACCCAATGCTTATAGATTGCAACTCTCGGAGAACCTAAAAGTTCACAATGTATTCCATATTAGCCTATTGAAAAAATATGTACCCAACCCTAATCATGTACTTGGTGACCAACAAATTGTAATGCCTAGTCAAGGAGCCCTTGAACTAAGGCTGGATAGGATCTTAGATTTTAGGGAGAGACAATTAAGATCCAGAACTTTGAGAGAATGCCTCGTCCAATGGAAAGATTATCCCAAAGAGGATGCCACCTAGGTAGATGAAGGCACTCTCAACCATCAATATCCCCAGCTTATCTTGAGATGAGGACATCTCGATTCTTCTAAGGGGGAGAGAATGTAATATATTAAATATATATATTTTAAAAAAATTTACCTTAGCGGCAGCGCATCGAGCTGGAGCGTGAGAGGGGGGATGGAGGAGCCAGCAAGCTCCTCGTTGGAGCTTGCTCGGCTCCATCTTCATGCATAGCGCCACATCGAGGGGGGGAGGATTCCCTCCCCTCCCCTATAAAATCAGGGGTAGGCGGCTGAGACAAGGAGCCCGAGAGAGAGTAGAAGGAAGCTTTGGCACTGTTGGTGCTGCTATCAAGGGAGGACGAAGACAAGGAGAAGCCGACTGGTGCTGCCGAGCTGCCACTGCCGCCTATCTCCCCACAGCGCCATCTTCAGCCACCGGCAAATTTTTCCACCCCCATCGCCACAAGATCGTTTCCCCGTCCTGCCACGTGGGATAAAGGAAGCTTCCTTGAAGAAGCTTCCTAAGAGGGGGGCTAATTAAGCCCCCTTTCACCCCCTCATATCCCTTCTACTCCATAAATTTCCCCCCCTCCCCCGGTTTTTTTTAAAATCCTCAAGTTCCCCTTCCTATACCTTTCCTTTACCCTTTCACCTCCTCTCCGTTCTAATCCTTAGAAATATTTTTCACCCCCGCAACGGTCCTAAGGCCTTAAACCCTTCCCAAGGGCCGTTAAACCCCCACAACCCTTGGCCTCATAACCCATAAATTCCCCCCCGTGCCTAAATCTATGTCCCTTCTTGTGTTGAAACCCCGTGTTTTTCTCCCCTCGTATTCTTTTTTTCTTAACACAACCCCTGAGCCTTTCCGACCTCGTGTTCCCTTTTTCTTACATACCCTTTTCTCTCTTCCCCCTACTATAAGCCTTCACCCTTCACCTTTCCCTCTCACTCTGAGTTAAAATCCCAAAAACCTTTACTACTCTAAAAATTCCCTTTCTATACCTTTTACCCCAAGCCCAAAGTTCTCCAAAGGTTCATGTGGTTGCGAAGCTACACTCACCCATAACCTTTTTGCTATATATATACCCTATAGGGCCTTCTTAGGCTTTATAAATATTTCCCTCTTCGAAAAAGATAAGAACCTAAGGTCTTATTATTTCTTCTCATGGTCAATCATTTAAACGGCTCCTTGCATTGAAAGAGAGAGAGTGGAAATCCGAAAGAAAGAGTAAAAGCTGCCTTCACGTTCGAACTGCAATGCCGCCTAAGAAAGTCCAAGGAGTAGCTATGGGAGGGCCATCTCCCGGTATCCATGTGGATAACTCACCCCAAAACCAGGTTTTTCCTTCTTGGTTTTATATCAATTTTAATTTAATCATGCAAGATGAATTGTTTGGGATAAGATATATTTTGTCCTAGTTATTTACGATGAAGGAGTTTAGTTTAATTGAACATGCAAAAATGATAATAGAATAAACATAGTTTCCTTCAAATAGCATCATGCTTTGAAACAAATTATGAGCGAGATTATCTACCTACTATAGTAGTATATTTCGGTTAAATCTTGAAGGTATAAAAAAACTGCATCTTGCACTATTAACCCTATTCTTTTTTTTTGCAAGGAATCATCATAGAAGATGAAAATTCATGAAAGGTTTCTTACGTTGCTTAAACTCTACGAAGTTATCATTGTTAACTGTATATCTTAGCAAGGAAAAGATTATTTATTTGGCATGAGTTTTTTTCGCAAGGGGAAAAGAAAGATTACTTGAATTTATCTAACCTTGATGCAATAAAGTTTAGGACTGAAAAATCAATCGTCACATAGATAACAAATCGTGCCTAGGTGATCTCGATATTTCCTTCTAAAAGTTAACCGAATTAATGTAAACTTAGAAATACCTATGCTGCGAAATATGCATTGGAAATAATTTAGAATCCAGAGAAACATTTATACGTTAAAATACTTACCCACCTTCCCTAATTGTAGGGTCAATAAATTGTAAATAAAAAAGAACTAGGGTTTGTCCCTGAGGTTCTTTAAAAGAGATCCTAGGTCTGACAAACCTCAGCTTAAAGAAACTAACACGGATTCTTTCATCGTATATTACGATGCAGGACTTGCGCAGCAAGTAGGAAGTCATATGGTCTTGTGATTGATTCACAAGAAGGAAGGTTGAATACCCTCAGCAAGGATGGCACATCCTTACGCAAGTCATCTTGCAAAAGGATGTATTCTTTGATATTCTTCTAAATAAGGAAGGTTAAAAACCGAAAACTAAAGTATCCAATGAACTTTAGGGTTGACCAAGTTGGGTTAATAGGGTACGCCCTAACCCAGAATATAAGGGATCTTGCCAAATTGCAAGACACCCTGGAACGAGTGCTGATGCATTTGAAAGGAAAGAATCAGTCCTTAGCAGTTTGCCAAACAACAAGGTCGATTAATGGAAATGTTTGTGCTTGCTAGAGATTTTAGAGCACTGTTTGATTTATGAATTACAAATTAAATGAATATCTATACTTGAGGTTGAAGGCCTGAAGGGAGAGGCAGTTTCAGTTACCCCCGATTGCCTGCCTGACCCTAACCAAGGGGGTTGTTGACTGCGCCAGGAACGTGGACCAAACCCGCCATGAGAGGTCTCTCCATTGAGCTCTACTTGGAGCAGGAGGACGCTTGGGTGCCAGGGGGGGCTCTGGCCATAAATCCCTTGCCTTCCGGGTCCTGCACAAGAGGCTAACATGACTCGAGATTGGATCTCAAGGCCCGCATACTAGTTTATGGGCGGAAGCTTGGAATAGTGATCCCTGTGGATTACTAGATAGCCTTCGGGCGGATTATGGACAAGCCTACGGGCGGAAACTCCTTGTATTTCAAAGATAAAAATGATGATATGTTAATAAAGAACTTGTTTGATATTTTTTTCTATGTCACATGATAAGATTACATGAAGAAACCAGTGCTTAACGGATAATTAAAGAAGCTGATTGTTACATGTCAAATTAATGTGTTAGATAATTACATAACTAAAACAAACCAAGGAAAGTGTGGAGGATGGGCCATGGGTCCGTCCTACGGTTGGGTGGTCCCGGTTAGCCGGGAACTTTTCTCAAAGAATAGTGGGATGATCGTCAAAGGACACAAACAACAAAAGTGTTGACCTAGAGTGATGTCTTAACCGATTTACGCTGTTTTAGGGAACAGAATGGGACTATGCCTTATGGCAAAGAGGTTGAGCTTGGCATCCCTCTCGTTTCCCATTCTCCTTGAACCAAGTGCAACATGAATCCGCTTCGGACCTGGCGTTTCTGTGTAAAGTAGTTCGCTTGGGTTTGATGCTAGTTGCTGTTAGGTAATAACCAATCAGGAAAACCCTAATTCTGGTCGATCCTAAGTGGGAAGGGCCAGAATACTTCCGCTACGTGGCAGATGCAGGAAGCCCTAGATCGCAAATCCCATAACATTCCATGGGAGTGCCGGGCAGAGCTTTCTAGACATCCTTCCCGACGGACTGCTAAGACGTGTCCTGGATGATGCTAGTGGACACGTTACACCTAGATGAAGTCTTATTCAACTTTCATGACAACTTCTTTATCTCACTAATGTGCAAGCAAGGTGTAAAAGCTCTCAAGCTTAGTGGATGATCACTACAAGGAGGATTTTGATTCATACTTGATAGATTATGAGACTCATGGCCGCACCATTGAGCGAATTCAATTAGACTCTAAACCATCTCACCACAAGCCACTACTCATTGATATTGTAGTTATAAAAATTACATCTTAACTATAATGATTAGACTACCTCAAGGTTCTAGATCATGATCAAACTAGACCTCCAAATAACTATATAAGTCCTAACCATGAGTTTCTTCTGCCCAACAAGATACAACAATAAGTTCATAATCGAACTTAGAGCGGGAAAAGGACTTTGAGCCTGAGATAGATTAGCCATCCCAATCTAGGAGCACTACAGTTAAACTTCCAATCCATTTAAGGAAGAATCACTTGAAAAAGGATGCATGCTACATTGAGTCAGACTCCTGTAGTGAGGAAAAGCCACAAGATTTACCACCTCAATTCACCAAGTTTAAGAAAAGTGATGAGGTCATTGTTTTGTTGGAGCCAAGTGAGAAGGCACATCTAATGAATACATTGAGGGGTCTCTAAAAGAAGAAAATTTTCCACAAACACATATATATATCTAGCACATAGGGAAAGAACTCATAAAGTGTTGAGAGTGGAAAAAGACTGAATTTTTGATTGATTTTTGTTGTTTCTGAGGTCTGAATGGTTGATTTTTTATGGATTTTAAGTAATGTATGGTTGTTAATGAAAGTTTTTGAGTGTTTTTATAATAGGGCTTCAACTTATTAGAGTTTGCTTTATTTTTAAACTCTATCCCCTACAAATCTACTAAAAGGATTGTAGAGCTATTATTTCCTATATGTACGATCTTATATGGGAAATCTTATTTGGGTTCCAACTTGTTAGGAAATAAATCGTGATGTGAGTCATAATATAGGACTGTGGTCCTTCACAAATTTATATCTTTTAGCATGAAGGTCATGAATTTCTTTCATCCTCTTCTTCCCTACTTCTTGATGTGATAAAGCTTGTAATCAGATCTCATGAAGATGTGCTAGGGAGGTCAATCTTTCATGCAATGATTTTTCTTCACCCAGAGAATGGTTCAATGCAAACCTCACAGTGGATAACTCAATTTTCAAGGACAAGACATACTCTTTCCCATATACCAACTTAAATGGGGTGTGGCATGTTTCTCTTTTGAATGTCATATTATAAGCCCAAACAACCACATGAAGTTTCTTATCCTAGTCATGCTTACCCTCACATACAGTCTTGGGTAAAATCCCTACAAGCTTCTTGTTGGTACTCTCTACTTGTCCATTCACTTGGGGATTATATGAGGTGGTTTTATTATGTTTGATTTTTAGAGCTTTAGTCAAGGCTTCTATGGCCTTATTCAAAAAGTGTATCCCATAGTCGGTCAAACACCAACTCTTTAGGTGAACTGAAATGGCAAACAATTTGTTCCATAATAAAACTAGTTATTTTCTTAGCATTATTCTTCATCATAGCTCGAGCTTTACACCATTTTGTAAAAGTGTCCATCACCACAATGATATAACACTTCCGGGTAGTAGATGAAGGATGCACATGTCCAAAAAATTTAATGCCCCACTTCTAGAAGGAAAAAGTCACAAGAATAGTATTACGCGGCCGCTCACGATTTTTCCTAGCATCATGTCTCTGACATCACAACACTTAACATATGAAAAATCATATCAAAAAACCATCTACTACCAATAGCCAGCATGCAAAGCCTTCTGGGAGAGTGATGGGCTATCCAACAAAATGACCTCCACATTTTGAATCATGAAATTTCTCTAGAATAAAGGGTACCTTATTAGGCACCACACAATGATGATAAATCTCATCCACACCTTTCCTATATAAGACATCCACTAATATTGAAAAGTAAAGTTATTACTTCTTAATCTTCCTCTTCTCAGATCTCAAAAGTGTTTCCACTGGGTTTCCTATTAATAGATAATGTATAATAGATGTATACCATGATGGAATAGTGATGGAGCTCAGATATGCAGAAAATATATGTCATGCAAAGTGAAATTTTTGTATCAAACTATCATGAGAGTCATCCTTTTATGTGTTCCCAAATACAAAATGTACCATGTTGTATGGTCTAATATGTGGACAAGGAGGACAAAAATGCTAAGGTTCTAAAGTCCTAATTCTCTATGTACTCAAATGTTTTTTTATAAAGAAATATGAATATGGAAAGAGTCATGTGATGGTTGGTTAGGGGAGTTGTAACCACTTGCTCTCTCTTTATAATCCCATTCTCACGTATTTTTCTCTCTCTCTTTTTGGGGAACAACCTCAGGGGGTTCACTATATATATATTCTATGTATAATGTGCGTTCATGGCCTATTTATAAATATCCTAATCTATGAACTTTTATTGAATAAAACACAACCCTTTTCTATTCAATCTGTAAGTAATCCCTTTATATGACACCCTTCTGTATGTAAATAATGTATACAAATGGTGTTTTAAAAACCCCTTATTTTGAACTCACGTTATATATACATATATTCATGAGTGACCCCCTCGAGGGCACAACTCTTGCTTCTCTCTCTCTATGTGTTTTTTGGTTCTGTCTATGGAAGAGGGAGATAGTGAGGATGATGACAATGAATATTTGTTGTGTGCCTTGTTTGTGGAAGAGAAGAGAATCATGGGCTTAAGGTTGAAGCCAAGCTTCCACAAAGATTTTGTGGGAGTGTTCTCTGGTCTTCTTGCTGTTCTTGGTGCCTGTGGGAGGGGCAATCAAATAGAGATAACATCAAATTTTCATAAATCCTTGCAAACACTAATATCAGCCCACTCTTTCTTAGGCTCACCAAAATCTACTAAACACTATGATACCTTGCATCTTTGGTGGCTTTCTCCTAATCTCATAGTTGAACTCCTACAAAGAGATCAACCACTTGGCTAGGCGATTAGGGGATTTAAGCTTTTTCAATGTGATAAGCATGATCTCTTTACCTTGGTGAAAAACACCACCTTCTCATAAATAATATAGTATCTAAACTTCTTGGCGGCAAACACCATAGCCAAGAAAATCTTCTCCAAATAGCTTCAATGAAGCTTTGAAATTCCTAACTTCCAGCTTTTCAATAAAATAGGATAATAAAGCTATGCCTCCCAAATTTGGGATAGGTAGGATAACATACATGTAAGAACCATATGTGACATTAGTCACATTACGCCTAGTCACCTTGATAAATTGTTGATCCATTTTGGCAAGGATATAGGTTTGAAGATTCTAGGACTGGTGCTTTGGATAATTCCATTTTAATATCTTAGAATGCCACTTTACATGCTTAAGTCCATTGAAAAACATGGCTGTGAGATAAAAGCCTCATCAAGGTAACAAAAGTTTAGCCAATGCATTAATGAATTGACCGTTGTTGTCGTGTTGGGGGTTGAAGGTCTACCACCAGGGTTTAGAGCAGAGGAGGAGTGTGGGGATTCAAGGTTTGGAGAAGGAGAAAAAATTGGGGTTTGATAAGATTTGGGTTTTAGAAATGAAGAAGATATCAAGCTTTTTCTGTTTATTTAGCATACATGAATGGAATGAAAAACTTTGTCTTGATCACATCAAATGCGTATGGAAATAATAAGCCATCACATTAGGGATAATCTCAGATTTAATTCAAATGCATATTCCAAATGCAAGCTCAAATGGCTTTCATTTCATGAACATGGATGGATAACAACTCCAAGAAACAAGTATTACATCAAAATCCTTTACAAACATTCGGTGATATTTGGATTAGTTGTAATAGATTCACATCGAATTTGACTTCGCATAACATGTTTACTAAGTCAAACTCACAAAATTCAGCCACTACTCTCTTCTCTTTCCACACTACCTGCTCTTTTGGCTTCTTGATAATCTTGATACCCTCCTTTTCTTTTGATTTGCACTTTCTTTTGACCATAGACTCCTCTAAAACACCATCATTTTTAACAAAATATGCCTAACATCCAACACCTTGTTATCATCCTTGCTAGGTTTAAGGTTAACTTTGCTTGTACTAGGGTCATCTTTCCCAGCATCTTTCAATTTCTGACCCCTAGTTACTACCCTAACATTATTAGGAGATAAACTCTCACTTATTGGTAAAGTTTCACCCAAACTTACCCAACTAGGCATTTCCTCAAGTGTGGCTTTACCCCTTTGCAAAATTTTCTTTGGGCCCTCTCCTTTAGTATTCTTGTTATTCACATGATGGTTCATAGGCCCAAGTCACTGACTACCTTGCTGGAGAGGACTAACCCTACTCCAACAAGTGCTGGCTAAGTGACTAGACTTCTCGCATATATCACATTTAACATTAGGATAATTAGGATAATTCCCGCCATATCACTTACAACTAAATCGTGATGCGCCTCCCTCATCAGGCTTTCTAATACCCATCAGATTTTACTAACGGTTTAAGAAAATAGCATCTTTGGTGATCTCGTCGTATTGCTTGGTGATCATCTCCGTATAATGTTTCATCATATTCTTCACTTGCTTTACAATATTTGATGCATACACCACACATAACCACTGGCATCAGGTGCTACCCTCTCACTAGGTTGCATAACTTACAAAGGTGTTGCTACCTATATGGTCCCTTGGTTTACAAAAGGAGCTCTTTGGCTAACTGATGGCTTAACGAAATTTGGGGGAGCTAGCAACAAAGGCACATTTTGCATCATCCTTGCTCTACCATTCAGGTTTGTTGCAGGGGTACTAATCATACCTTGATCTCCACTAACCAATCCCAACTTATTTCTGGAACTAAGGCTTGAGTCTAGATCGCCCTTGATACATAGTATTCTTGTAAGCATGACACTATTAGCAAATTAGTCAGTTCATGGTTGAGTCTGTACTATATGTAGTACAACCGGCTAGGCACAAAGATGTTTTAGCCATTTTATTTGCCAACATTTATTGTGTTTTGGCATTATTTGCAGCCAATCAGCCAGCATTCAATGCTGGTTGACCAGTCATATTTTTGGCATTTATTTGGTCTATATATTCTTAGACTCCCTCCTCCACATTCATTCATCACCAGACAATTCTTGGAGAGAGGGAGCAAGTGCAAGTGCCTCCACACCCGATGACTCACATTGCATCTATATTACCTCATGACTTGGTATATGGATTCCATTTCCCAAGCATACATCTAAGTTCTCATTTGTATTGTGTTCTTTCTTTCCCTTTCTCTTTTGTCTTGTGTTTCAGCAGTTTATTAGAGGTTATGTTTCTGCTTCCATTGTTGCACCACTTCTGAGATGGTATCAGATTTCAGGATTTGTGTTCTTACTATGTTTTCTTGCAGATTTCAGGATTTGTGTTCTTACTATGTCTTCTTGCGGATTTCAGGAGTCTTTTCACCGTGTTGATTAAGTGGCTGCTGCTCCAACCAGGTAACCTATTTTACTTGCATTTTTATTGACGTCAGCATCCATATAGCCTATGTGTCTGTTTCATCCTATGTTTTGATGCCTCTGCATCTCCTCTAGCTAGGCACTTGCATTATCAAGTCGTTTTTGTTGTTTTAGGTCATTTTTGACTGATTTCTTGACTTTTTATAGTAGCTTTTGTCTTATTTTGATTAGATTTTGGGTTATACTATATATGAACTCTTGCTTTTTGCAGTCTGTGCTCATGTTTTGGCTATGTTCCCTCTCCCAATACCTTCTTTTCTCTACTTTTTCTCTAAATCCTCTATAGATGGATCCTCCATGCACATCCATTGATGACAAGCTCCATGGACCTGATTATTACACGTGGAGTGCAGTGATGAAGGCTTGGTTTATCCAAAAGCAATTATGGTACGTGGTTGGCGGAGCTATGGCACGTCCTCAACACCCTTCTTCTATTCCATTTGATTTTGATGGACAACCATGAGGAGGTAATGCTTACATGGGATTTGGATGATGCCCGTACTTATTCAGCCTTACTTTTGGTGTATTTCCAAAGAAGTCCTAATGGCGGTCACCTCCTTCCAGACAGCTTCAAACGTATAGTCGAAGTTGTAGTTGATGTACGAGGCCTCTATGGCTAGCTCCAACAACTAAAGTTTGAACCTAAAGATACGATCCCCTCATTCCTACTTCGAGTTACCCAACTCCAAGACCAGCTTCACACTATGCAGTCTGCCCTATCAAAGGCCCATCTTCTTTGTACGGTAATCTACAAGCTTCCTCAAGAGTTTGATGGAGTGGTGAATGCTTTACGGGCACAGACATCTACAATGCTTCATCAACAGCAAGTACAAATCCAGGAGCTAGGATTGACATCCATATTCATGATGGGATGGGTACTTGTGATAGAGAGAGGGTGGCTTTCATTTGGAGCTCAATGAGGGGACACTTTGGCAGTTTGGTCAAAGAAGGGGAATTCATGGTCATTCATGCACTGCGGCATTGGTGATAGGCTAGTCACATATGCTACATCAGAGGCATTGTTGACAGACATTGAGAGTTGCTATGTTCTTCTCTATCTTCAGGAGTTGGTATGATCGACATCATCATCAAGTTCTCTCCGAGGCACCTTGGTGGTGGCTTGCACACCCACTACTTGGGTATCCATGGTTCTACTGTGATAGACATTGTTGTATATACTATGATGTGACATTATCATTATATATTGTATTGTATCAGATCACCCATGATTTGAGAGAGGGTGTTAGTAGATTAGTCAATTCATGGTTGAGTCTGTACATGTGGTACAATAGATTGGGCACATAGATATTTTAGGCATTTTATTTGCTAGCATTTATTGTGTTTTGGTATTATTTGTAGCCAGTCGACCATTTAATGCTGGTCAACCAATCATATTTTCGGCATTTATTTGGCCTATATATTCTCAGGCTCCTTCCTCCATATTCATTCATTACCTGAAAATTCTTGGAGAGAGGAAGCATGTGCCAGTACCTCCATAGCCGGTGACTCACATTGCATCTGTATTGTCTCATGTCTTGGTATATGGATTCAATTTCCCAAGTATACATCTGAGTTCACATATGTATTGTGTTATTTCTTTTCCTTTCTCTTTTTTCTTATGTTTCAGCAGTTTATTACAGCTTACGTTTATGCTTCCATTGTTACGCCACTTCTAACAAACACTACTTCCTTTGCTTGGATTATAGCAGTATCTATATCCACTAAGGGGACACTACTCAACTACACTTGGATATTGAAGTCCAATCCATGCAAGAATTATTGCACTTGGGTAGCACAGGTGTGATAGGAATAGAGGCTTGCAACTTGCAAAAGAGGAATTTTATCTTCTTAGTATATGCTCAAATATTTTCATGGGAGACTTAACGTGTCACATTTAGAACATGTAGCCAATATTGTCCAACTCTCTCAGGGGAAAATTCTCTTCGAAAGGTTGCAAAGAATAAATTGATTGTGGTTATGGTACTAACTTCTAAGTCATGATACCACATTGTAGCCCTCCCCTTTAGGGTCATATTGAAAAACATCATGAGATTTCCTTCATCCTAAAATTGGTAATTGAATACGAGTTTTTCAAAACTCACTTCTCTAAAGCTCCACATCCTCCTTTGCTAACCCATTAAAGATGGATAGAGGGAACTCTAAGCTGGAAAATCTAGCATAATTACAAGAATTTCAATAGGTTGCATCATAATAAAAACCAAATTTATTACAAGAGTTAATAACCGTGTGACTAGGACCCCACTTGAAGTGGGTTCCTTTAGTGGGAGAAGGGGAGTACTAAAGCTTCCTCCTCCTTCTAATAGACTATTTGTGGCACTAGGGTCACTAAGACCTCTTTTTTGTAGGCATATCGAGCTGCTACGTTGAGGGAAAAACCTCCTAACGATTTTAGGCCATTGTCTAGCCTATTCGACTCTTTCTTATTTTTGGATCTCTGATTGACAGTGTTTATCGAAAAATAATGGATCTATCTCGATTCTCCAAAGTGCCATAGAAAAGAGTCATGAGATGAGTTGATATAGGAGAGTGATGTGAAACTAGTGGAAGCGTTAAAAAATTGACTAGTCCCTAATTAACCAAGGTTCATGATTTGCCACTTATTAATAGCTCCGAGCAAATGCACCGCCTATTTTTGGGACAAAAAATGGACCCGACACTGGCTCTAGGGATCTAGCCCCCGACCTAAATAGCCCCACAGTCTTGCGGCAAGGAGCATATAGACACTATGAATTGATTTATCTAAAGATTACATTTGTAGATACTATCTCTAGATTGTAGTCCAACATGATGCCCTTCCCAACTCTAAAGATTACATTTGTAGATACTATCTCTAGATTATAGTCCAACATGATGCCCTTCCCAACTCTAAGAAATTGGAGTATCCAAAAATATCGGTGGCTAGAACCTCATAGCATAAATGAAGGGAGCATCCCCTAGCTTATTATTGTGGCTCCACTATGGCTCTCCTATGTCCTAGGGATTAGCCCTAGGACATAGGCAGGATATTTCATTTCAATATAAAGTACATACGCAACATAGTCCTCTCTTGGGAGTTAATATAATCATTACCATATGAGTCCCCAAAGGAAATGATCATAGTATACCTATAGCTTAGGGAATCTTACACTCAACATGGATCAATCATTTGAAATTAAGTGCTATGCATCCATGAGAGAATTCTCTTGATACTAGGTATAAAAGTGCATAGGCAAGATGAATGACATATGTGCTCAAACAAGCAAACTCATAAATAAATCAATGTGGATGCGCATAAACGACCCTTTCATAATTTCACTCTAGCGTATTGCTTTGTTGCTAAGGTAGCACCCGAATAATCAATGCTACTATCCTTTTTAGACTTAAATCAAATGTATCATATATGCCAAAACATTCATAAAATTCAAATTCAAATGATTTAGCTCCCATGATCTCCTTCTCCCCTACCATTTAAGATCTTATATTCGATGAATAGGATAAAATGATTTTTTATGTATATTTATTTATATAAAAAGTGATAAACATGTACTTTGACATACAAACGAGGGTAAATTGACGCTAAACCTCATGATTAACCTTCATCATACTTGCAAAAATTGATTTTGAATTTTTCATAAATTTCAAATGTAAAAACTATTCTTTTCTATTTTCTTTGCTCAATATGATAATTTTTGAGTTTTTTTATTATTTTATTTATAAAAAATAATATATCTTTTCAATTTTCTATTTTAAAATTTAATTAACACTCTAATATATCTTCACATTTAATTTTATCCCGTATGAACAAGATTTGATTCCTGAAAACCAAGAAAAACATCAAATTTTCACTTAAAACATGCCTTTCGAGCTTTTAAAAATTAGTAACTCATGATTAAAAACATGGGTTCTATATTTTATGATTCTCTCAACCCTCAAATACATAATAACCAATCCTCAAACAAATTTTCATCTCATATGAATAAGATTTCCACCATAAATTATCAAAATGAATCTAAATTTCTATTAAAAAGAGGCTTGTTGCCATTTTTTTTGTTTCAAGTCTTAAGAATTGACTTTTTGGGTATCGGGTCTCAAAAATTGAATTTTTGGACAACCACCAAACCCTCCATTGGAGAAGAGAGAGGAAAGAGAGAAAGATTGAAATAAGAGATTTTGATTTATTTTGACTGAATGAAGGGGCAAACGACATTCAATTTGTGAAGGGACTGAATGGTTGGCTTCGTGTGGCATTGATGCTTATCAACCTGGCCTTTGTCACATGCTTTTTGGCCTTTAGATCCGATAGCTACTTTATAATGCCAAGCCTTGCGGTCAAATGGACTCCGATTGATGATGAATTAACGATTGCATTGGATTCCCGATGTAGAAATGCATCTAGGAAAACTCCAACTCCTTGATCTGCAACCATTTTATTTTCCATGAAAATTTGCTCTTTTATGCCTCTCAAGATTTGTTTCCTTGTTAAATTGCCTCCAAGGATCCGTGCTCACACTTTAATCAAGAATTTGAGATTTTCAAGAATGATCTCATATCCCATTGGGCTGATGACATAGTACACATTCTTGAATATAGCCTTCCAGAATGCTCAATCGAAAAGGCATGCTTCACCCACATTTTAATCAAAACTACCAATACCTTGTAGGGGTGTGTATGCAAGAGATTGAGGGTCCACAAAGTAGTCTCAAATGCAAGGAATCCAACAAAAAAGTAAAAACTACTGACTAGAAAAAATAAAATATCTTATTATTTTTTAAAAAATAAATATATCAAGGCAATGTTAGTGGGATCACATTTGGTTTAGGAAATGTTGATTAGTGTTTGGATGAGATTGTGATAATTTAAAATAACTTTTTTATGAATTTAGATTAAAAGTTTATCATTTTGGCCCAAAAATAATAGGGTGATAATGTGGCAATGTGTATTCAGTTTATAAAATATTGCAAAAGGAGTCAAATGTATTGATGGAATTTACTTTGATTTTTTTGAATTTAATTCATGATTTTTAGGGATTTTTAATGAATTTTCCTTAATTTTTAGTTAATTTTAAAAAGGATTTTAAATATTGTTAATTTTTTTGCAATTAATTCCTTGTATTATAATCAGTAAGATCAACCAAAAAATACCAAATTTAGCAAGGAATTTTTTAATTTTATTTTTTAAATTTAATTTTAATGAATTTTTAATATTTTAAAGTGTTTTTAGGTATTTTTCGAGGGTTTGTGGAAAATCAAAGGAGATACCTGGGTTGCATGTGAACAGCTGCGTGTGCTCAGAGACGGCATGCACCACTACACGGACAAGTTGATACGTGCATCCTCGCGCATGAACACCCGCAACAACCACCAACATTACGATCACGAACAACGGCGTGTGACCGAGCACGAGAAAGACCCACGAACTGCATGAAAAAGTCGACAGCGATGCTCGCGCAAAGGGGGCTGTAACAGGGGTGGAGGGTTTAAGGGGCTTAGGTAGGGGGTGGGACAAGGGGCTGAGGTAGGGAGTCCAAAGTAGGGGGGGTAGGGTGAAATTGGGGGGTGGTAGGGTTAAATTAGGGGGGCTAGGATTAATGGGGGGGAGGAAGTGGGGTTAAAATGGGGGGTGGGGGTGAGTTGGTAGAAGGGATAAAAAACGGGGTAAGTGGGGGATAAAAATGGAAGGAGAGGGGGGATGTAAGTTTAGGGGGGGAAGGTTAAATTGGGGGGGTAGGATTAGGGTGGGGTTAAAAATGGGGGTCGGGGTAAGTTGGTGTCAGAGAGAGAACTAGGGAGAGAGAAAGAGGAGAGAGAAAGACTGCAGAGGAGAGAGAAAGACTGCAGGAAGAGAGAGAAATAGAGTGACGAGGAGAGAGAAAGACTAGAATTGGAGAGAGAAAGACAGGAAAGATGAAGAAGCCATGGAAGCTTGGAGCAAGAAGGGAGAGAAAGTTTGTAATTGTATTGATATGTCAAAAAGATGTGAAAAATTACAACTTCTCTCCTTATATACCAGTGTCAGTGTGACATGGCATATTATTAACATTCTAAGTATTCCCAGCTTCTTACAATCCATCCCTTCCCAAAAGTTTTTGTCCCCAAAAACAAAACTAGAAAGAGCTAAAGAAAAGATGGATAGAACAGAGTACTACTCTGTTTTACAGCTTAACAAATAGGGAATGAGTGAAGAATTTATCATTACAAGGGCTGAATTTGAAGTACGAAAAGTGGACCCTGCTATATACATGATTTGAAGAACCTTAGAAGCCATTGGAGCCATAGAATCTTCAACAAATAGTTCCAGAAGAAAGTAGACAGCTTGCTGGAATAACAGTCCCTGCTGGACCAAATCAGCCATAACTTTTGATAGAAGTGTCCAAATGAAGTGTACCACATATCAAAACGAAGCTCTTGAAGAGTACTTTAAGCTCATGCAGATAGCTCAATTCTGAAAATGAAGTACGACAAAAACTGTTCTAAAACAGCGTGCTGTCCTGAACCAGTCTGCACCAATACTAGCTCCATAAGCAATAGGCTTCAGCCACTAATTTATCCTTCAAGTATGGATACTCATCCAATATTGAATCAGGTCTCCAAGAAGCCTCTTCAGAGGGTAAACCTCTCCATTTAATCAAATATTCCACAATAGAACGTGATCGAAGCTTCTTTTCACGCTGACCTATAACAGCCTCTGGGATGTACTGAACAATACCATCTTCATCAATAGGTGGCAGCTCATCAACTAAATCCACTGGATCACCATAATAGGGCTTGAGCTGACTAACATGGAAGACGTTATGAATCTTTGTAGAAGAGGGAAGCTCTAGTCTGTAAGCCAAATCTCCAATCCGCTTAAGGATCCTGTAAGGGCCATAGAATCTGTGGGCAAGCTTATTACTGGATCCATCTTTCAATGTAGAATACTTGGATTTGGGCACCTTCAACAAAACCAGCTCTCCTTCCTGGAACTCTAAAGGCCTCCTCTTCTCATCAGCATACATCTTCATCTGATCTTGAGCCTTCCTTAGATTCACCTTGCATTGCTGAAGAAGGGTCTGCATTCTATCCAACTCTTCCTTCCCATGAGGGTTGATCTTTTCGTTAAAAATGACTGTGGGTAGGGGCACCCTGTATCCATACAAAGCCTCAAAGGGTGAAACTCCTATGCTCGCATGAGTGGAATTATTATAAGCAAACTCAGCCAGGTGTAACCAAGAATCCCATGAGGTTTGGACATCATAGCAAAAATGGCGAAGATAAGTCTCCAACCATTTATTAACTCTCTCTGTCTGTCCATCAGTTTGGGGATGATAAGCCGTAGATGGAGCCAACTTGGTACCCATAGATGTAAATACCGCTTGCCAAAAGTTACTCATAAACTTTGAGTCCCTATCATGGACAATCACCTGCGGTAATCCATGCAATCTGAAAATATGCTCCATAAACTGGTTGGCCACCTGAGAAGCAGTAAACTGAATTTTTGTCGGGATAAAATGAGCTGCTTTGGTGAGTCTGTCAACCACCACATAAATACTATTCCACCCCTTCTTGGTAGTAGGTAAGCCAGTGATAAAGTCCATAGTAATATGAGTCCATTTACCCGTAGGAATAGGCAATGGCTGCAATAAACCTCCTGGCTTATGGGTGCTATCCTTATTTTGCTGACAAGGCATACACTTCATAACGAAGTCCTTGACATCTTTCCACAGTCCTTTCCAATAAAAGCTCTTGCTGATCCTGTCATAAGTCTTGAAAACTCCCAAGTGTCCAGCTAAAGGCGAAGAATGCATCTCCTCCATAATTTTTCGCTTGAAGGAAGAAGTAGAGGGAATAACAATCTTGCCCTTCCACCAAATAAGACCATTTTTAAGCTGGTAGTGTGAGTTTTCTTCCATGAGACCTTGCTGTAATTTCTGAAAGATTTGGCTGAATTCCTCATCTAAGAGATATGCCTCTTGTAGCTCTTCAATCCAATCACTATGTAATTCCGTCATGGCTGATACTTTGCAGGCCCACATACGAGAGAGAGAATCAGCCACTATGTTATCTTTGCCCCTTGTATGAGTGATGTCAAAGTCATAATTTTGTAATGTTGCTACCCATCGTCGTTGCTTTGGAGTAAGATTTGACTGAGTAAGGAAATACTTGAGTACGCGATGATCACTATGCACTCTGAATCGGCTGCCATATAAGTAATGGTGCCATTTCTTGATTGCATGCAGAATAGCCAACATTTCCTGATCATAAACATTCATGGCCATCTCCTTATCAGTAAGCTTACGGCTTTCAAATGCAATTACTCCATGCTCCTGAAGCAAAACAGCCCCAATGCCACGGCCACTAGCATCACATTGTATAGTAAACTCTTTAGAGAAATCCGGGCATACAAGAATAGGAGCGGAGGTAAGTAATTCCTTTAACTGGTTGAAGCTGCTATCTGCAAGAGAATCCCAAAAGAAAGCTTCTTTCTTCAACCTGTCAGTTAAAGGGGCTGCAATTGCCGCATAATGCTTTATAAATCTGCGATAGAATGAAGATAGACCAAGAAATCCTCTAAGAGAGGTAGTAGTAGTAGGTGTTGGCCAATCTTTTATGCATTGCACCTTCTTGGGATCAGCCTGTATTCCTTTTTCACTGACTATATGTCCCAAGTATTCCACTTCAGTCTGCATGAAAGAACACTTCTTCTCCTTAGCAAAAAGCCTATGATGTCTCAACACATCAAAAACCCTCCTCATATGCGACAAATGATCCTGAAAAGTCTTGCTGTAGATCAAAATGTCGTCGAAGAATACCAAGACAAACTGAAAGAGGAAAGGTTGTAGAATCTTATTCATCAAGCTTTGAAAGGTAGCTGGAGCGTTTGTAAGGCCGAATGGCATCACCAAGAAATGGTAAAGCCCACGATCAGTCCTAAAAGCAGTCTTGACCTCATCACCCTCTCTCATGCGAATCTGATGATACCCTGATCTCAAATCAATCTTCGTGAAGAATCGAGCCCCCTTAAGCTCATCAAGCAAATCATCTATCCTGGGTATAGGATACCTGTTCTTCACTGTTATCTTGTTAAGATCCCTGTAGTCAATGCACATTCTGAAAGATCCATCTTTCTTTTTGACTAACAGGACTGGGGATGCATACGGTGAAGAACTTGGTTCAATGAATCCCATTTCAAGAAGCTCTTTGATTTGCTTGGCTACTTCCTCTCGTTCACATTTTGATAGTCTGTAAGGTGGCTTATTGATCGTCTTTGAGTTGGGTTCCAAATCAATGGGGTGATCCACCGCTCTCTTAGGAGGCAATGAAGTAGGTACTTCAAATAGATCTCTGTACTCCTCAAGAAGAGCTGTCAAGGCTGGATGGTTTGCTGAATTTTTGGGCTGATCATGTGTTTCTTTGTTCAAATGCAATACAAATATCTGTGAGCGCTTCTTGTACTCTTTCTTGAGTTGTTGAATGGTGATAAGCTGAAAATCAGATTTACTAGGGATCCCCTGTAAACGGATGAGCTGTCCATTGGAGAAAAACTCCATATATAACTGTGAGAAATCCATAGTAATCCTGCCTAAGGTCATCAACCAGTCACAACCAAGTACAATATCTATGGGCCCCATTTCCAAAGTGATCAGGTTTACTTTGACTTCAAAATTTTCAGCCATCTGCAAAGAAACCTGTGGACAGATTTGTGTGCTGATTTCCTCTTCACCATTAGCCACTTGTACTCTAATGGGCTGCTGTAAGTCGGTGGGAACACAATTCAACTTGTACAAAATGGATTTATTGACAAAACTGTGGGTACTGCCACTATCTATCAGGATGAACACTGGCTTTCCACATATGCTTCCCTTCATACGAAGTGTATTAGGGTTCTTAGATCCCGTCCAAGCATCCATAGAGATAGAACAATTAGTGGCAGCAGGCAACTCATTACAAAATCCACCAGGATCAAATGGGATATCACCGCCTGGATCAAAAGGAAAAGAGTCAGATGGATCATAGAAGTACTCATGTCCACCATCATCCTCGAAATCTTCATTTTCAGCATTGATTGGGACTGCATTAACTTCATCTATGTCATTTTCAAGGTCCTCAAGAACTAGCATACTCTGAATTTTTGGCTTGGCATTTTTGTATACACACTTTGAAGCATGGTCAGGAGTATACTTTTCTCCACACTTGAAGCATAAGCCTTTGTCCTTTCTTTCCTTGTAAAGATCCATGGGAATATTTCTAGAATTTGTATTGGCTGAAGTAGACTTAGGCTTATTATCACCTTGCTTAAATTCAACCTTTGGACTGTTTGCTGTCCTGAAATTGCCTTGAAGCCTAGAAGCATTAAACGGGGGATAAGTTGGTATCCGTAAGCTCCCACTAGGCATATGGTTGCTGCCATAATTGTTACCAACTTGCCCTTGCTTTAAAACAGTCCTTGGCTGTCCATAACTTGGCTGAAATGAAGACTCTTTCCTATACTTCCTTCCAAAGCGCTCTGCAAGCTCAATAGCCTTGAAAAGTGAAGTAGGATTTTGCGCCATAACATCAGCTGACAAGGATGGTTCCAAACCATACATGAACTTGTGTAACTTGGCCTCATCACTGATGTTTTCCACATACATGGTCAAGTTGAGGAATTGGTTTGTATATTCCCTTACACTTAGGCTCCTTTGTTCCAAGTTGTACCATCTTCGTTCTAACTTCTCTTTCTCAAGAGGTGAAACAAAGACTTCAGCCATAAGTGCCTTGAAAGCTTCCCAATTCTCAATAAGTACATTCTCTTTCTTGATATACCTCCACCAAGTGTGAGCAAATCCTTCTAAGTGGAGGGAGGCAAAATGTATCTTCATATCATCAGTTTTAGGAAATATGTCGAAATAAGACTCCATCTTAGAAGTCCATTCCTCTAATTCTGATGGTGAAGATGACTGGCCATTGAATTTGGATAAAACAATTTTATCCTTGAATTCTCTATCATGGAAAGGTTGCTGTCCCAAAACTGGCTGATCGGAATTTCTAAGTACAGAACCCCCAAAATGAGATTGAAATCTTCCAACAGGTGGCTGAGAATTACCCTGTAATCTTCCTGTTGGTAAAGCACCCCTAGAATGCTGAGTATGCAGTCCAAAAGCTTGAGTATTGGCGCCGTTCAAACTGCCCAAATAGTCATCATGCCTTTGTGAAGCTTCTCCCACTTCATATTGACTATTGGGTATGCCTCTTCTTCCTATTATCCCATCCCCATAACCATTTTGGTTGGATGGCTGAAGTGGAACTGAGGGGTCACTATTTGAACAAGCCTTCTCATTTGCTTCTTTTGATCCCTTTTGTGACTGCATGAGTTGAGAAAATTGTGCCATAAGTTGGGCATTAGATTCTACCAACTTATCAATGGAAGCATTGGTTCTGTTAGTTGATTCCATCATCTTCTCAACAGTAGACTTCGTTTGATCAAATGATAAAATCATATGCTCCATTGTTGACAAAATAGTCTCATGACGTTCCTTATGTCTTAGTTCATGGGCACACAAAGCGTCATTGAGAATACTAATCTCTCCTTGTTGAGGCTCTTCAGGGTTCTCTTGAAGTGTGCTTTCCATCATAGAATCCCTGATTTGCTGTGCATAGTCCTCCTGGACCTTATTTTTGCCTTTATGCCCTGCCATACTAGTGCAGTCCTGCAGTACCCCTTGTCAGTAAAACGGCTATAACTTTGGCTAGAAAACTCCGATTGCAAAACTTTTTTGTGCGAATCGAAGCTTACAATTCCCTCTTCGAGATGAGCTATAGCACGCTATAACAGGTTTAGGACAGAAAATTCTGTAACTGACTTTCAGAGTCTGAACTGTCCAGTCCTGCACCCTGTTTAGACCTGTAAGTGCCCTGTTTTGACCCTGTAATGCAAGAAAGTAACCTCCAAAGGCTACCAAACCCTGCAAAGGGGTATATAGGACCTGTGGGTACCCTGTAGTACCTGCACCTGTACTTCAGTATCAAAAGGTGTACCTGTATCCACCTGTAAATACCCTGTGGGTAACCTGAAAATGCCCTGTTTTACCCTGTTTTACTCCAATAGGTACTTGAGTCGTTGGAAAGTCTTCAATCTTCAATTCTCCACTCGCTGTACCTGTGTGAGGGATAAAACGGCAGGACGGGCTCCCTACACGGGCTCCGAATCACCGGGAGGTGGGCAAAGTTCCCCCCGGGTCGGTTGGTTGCACCCCTTCGGGATCTTCGATAGTGAGGGAGGGTCACCTCTCTTTTGTCCCACTATCTCCCCCGGCATCCACCTTTTTCCTCGGTGGGAATATCAACATGGCAGAGGCTAGTGTACTAAGCAATCAGCATGATATGCATTTGGAAAATATTCATTCAGCCTTTCATGAGATGCAATTGATTGAGATAAAAGAACTTGAGATGGAAGAAGGGTTTTACCTATGCAATTCAGTGACTCACTGATTGCTAGTACTTACCCTTTACAATTTTCCAATTTAGGCAAAAGAGAATCAACCAATCAATTGGATTAGAGTAAGCAAAGGAATCAATGAATGTATTCAGTCCATAGGATTCAAATGTTATGCTGAAATCTCAGATTAAGGCCCTTCATTCACTGATTGAAGCTAATATGCATTAGACAAGCATTGCATTCATGAATAGATGAATTCAAGCAAAGGTTGGCTGAGAATTTGATGAAAATGTTCAATTCTTTAATCTCTCAGTCAAATGGCTTAAGCTCAGCAATTGGATTGATGAGAGAGATTAAAAATTGAAGAGAAATACCTTGACATGGCTGAAAATAACTTGCCAAATGCTTGATAGGGCTCCCGGTTGTCCAATGTTAGCAAAATAATCCAAGAAGCTTGCTTATCTGATGGTAGAGACCAATCTTGAGGCTTCAAATGCTTGAAATTGAAGCATTAAACCCGTTTCCCCCAAATTTTTGCTCCATTGAAGCTCTTGATCTTCAATCTTAAGCCATCCCGTGCTTAATCCTTGCAATTTGTTGAAGAATCCTTGCTGAAATGATTCCACGGGCCAAAAGGATGAAGAATCTTCAAGAAATTGTCAAGAAATGGAAGCTTGGGCTGAAGCTTTCATGGCTGCCCATGGACTGTTCATGTAAAGTTCAAGAGATGCTGAAGAATCATGAAAGGGAGCTGAATCCTCCCTTGTTTGCTGAAGATTTTACTTGCCAAGGGATCAGGGAGAGTGCCAAGGGCTGATGAGGAAGCAACCTGAGCAGGATGCAGGCTGGAATCAGCCCGAAAATTGCGCCGCAATTTTCGGGGCTGTTTCCTGCTCCATGGCTGAGGCAACACTGAGCAACCTTGTGCTCATTCTGAAGGTCTTGATCTGGGGAAACTATTCCAAGTAATGGTTGGCCAAGAAACTCAGGGGTTTGAGAGAGATGAAGTGATCTTTAGGGCTGATCTTCCATGAAACCTGCAGGAAACTCCAGGAAAGGGGAAAGAGAAACCCCTCTTTTGAAAGTAACCACAGTTTGTTCTCAAACTAAGCCCGGTTAACCATCCTTTACCCTAGTTACCTCCATTTTTGCATAAAATTTGATGACGTCCAGCCATTTAAGCCTTTACCCGCCATATCTGACCTTGAATAACTCCAGATGTAGTCATTGCTAACTGTAGTTGTCCTGCAGCACTCCACTAGTCACTGTCTTGTACCATTTTTGTCTGAAATTGGTTTTGAAATAGGAAAATAGGAGTGAAAATGGAAGAAAATAATGGATCAAAGACTGAAGCTCTGATACCACTTGTCAGAGAGAGAACTAGGGAGAGAGAAAGAGGAGAGAGAAAGACTGCAGAGGAGAGAGAAAGACTGCAGGAAGAGAGAGAAATAGAGTGACGAGGAGAGAGAAAGACTAGAATTGGAGAGAGAAAGACAGGAAAGATGAAGAAGCCATGGAAGCTTGGAGCAAGAAGGGAGAGAAAGTTTGTAATTGTATTGATATGTCAAAAAGATGTGAAAAATTACAACTTCTCTCCTTATATACCAGTGTCAGTGTGACATGGCATATTATTAACATTCTAAGTATTCCCAGCTTCTTACAGTTGGTAGGAGGGATAAAAATTGGGGTAAGTGGGGGATAAAAATGGAAGGAGGAAGGGATGTAAGTTGGGAAAAAATGGGGGTGGGGGTAAGGTGAAAAATAGAGGTGGGAGGGGTAGGGGGCCCAAGGATCCTGCGGGAGGGCGGTACCAGGGGGGTGGTGTGGAGGTCCCCAAGGACAGGCGTCCACAGTGGTGGGGAAGGAGGGGAGGGAAGGTGAAGCAAGGCGGTTGTGAAGGAGGGGGAGGGAGAGTCAGCAAGGCGGGGCCCAAAGCAGGGGGCCCCACAACTATGGAGGAGGGGAGGGAGGGGCAGGCGAGAGGCGGAGATGGTGGGAGGGAGGCGAGCGGGAGGGAGAAGGAGTGGAAGAAGGGATGGTGGAGATGGTGGAAGGGAGGCGAGCGTGCGGAGATGGTGGGAGGGAGGCAAGAGGGTGGAGATGGCGGGGGGGAGAAGGGATGTCAGAGATGGTGGGAGGGAGGTGAGCAGGTGAAGATGGTGGGAGGGAGAAGATGCAGGGAGGCGAGCGGGTGGAGATGGCGGGAGGGAGAAGACCCAGGGAGGTGTAGGGTGTGGAGGGACAAGGCGTCACAGAGGGAAGGAGAGGGGCTGACGAGACGACAGGTAAGTAGTTGCTTTTTTCTTTTCTTTTTTTCATCTTTTTTCTCTTGTTTTTGAGTTTTGTTCTATGATTTTATTTTATTGATTGTGGTGGGTGTTTTTTTTTGGGTGTCGCTTTTTGTTTTTGTTTTATTTTATTTTATTTTTTGAAAGTTATGAGTATGATTTTTTTGTTTTGTGTGTCCCTTGTTTGGTTTGGGTGTTTTTTTTTGTTTGGTTTTTGGTTGTTTTTGTTTTGTTTTTTTTTTCGTGTTTGGTTTTGTCTCGTTTTTATTATTATTATGATGTTTGGGTATGTGTGTGTATGTGTTTTTTTAATTTTGTTGTTAGTTAAGTAAATACATTTATTGGGATGATGTCATTTGTGTTTTCTTTTTCTTTTTCTTTTTCTTTTTGGTTGGTTTAAATTATGTTCCCCTCATTTTTTGTAAAATGGGTAATGGTAGTTTTTTGTGTTGTGGTTCGTCTGTTTTTTTGTTGTTTTGGTTTTGGGCTATGTATGGGCAATTCGTGTTTGTGGCATGTATAGTCATCAAAATGATACCAAAATATTGGAATCAAAGCAAGAAATTGGGTCCGAAAAGAGCAAAAAAGACTTAGGTGTGCGCGATACTTATAACGAATCCATGGTGATGCAATATAAGGGTATGTTTCATGTAGAGGAGGGGAGTACAATACAAGGGTACGTTTCATGTAGGGAAAAGAGGGCGACCAAGTCAAGGCAAGATATAGTAAGATGTAGGGGAGTACAATACAAGGGTACCATCTTAAAGTCAGTCGGTAGCTGTGAAGGAATTTGAGTCATGTAGACATGAAACCTACAATCTCAAAGCAAACAAAGTCGTGTAAAAAATAGATTCGATATACATATACTTTAGGCATTTGCATACACAACTTGTAATATGTGTAGATAGAAACCTTGACTTCTCAATGCTAAGATGTTGTAGAAAAGATATGCATCTATAATATAGCACAATATACCTACATTTACTATGCAAGTTTTATACAACACTAGGTTCAACTATAGGCCAATGCACTAAGCTTACTACTACAATAACTAGATGTCCACTACTTATATGTTTGTTTCTCAATGGGCTAGTTATATTTCTTGGTTAGTTGAACTTTGTTGCTCTTATTTGTTGGGTATTTGCTACAACTCTTGTTGGCTAGATTTCTAATGGTGACATGTCTACTACTACTCTTGATGTTTACATGTTTGTCATCATTCCTATTTCTCCAAAAGTGCAACAACTGGCATGTCCTCTTTATTATTATAAAATCAACAAATAATCAAATTGATTCAAATTGAGCTATGGCATCTAGAGGCATTACTATAAGGAGTGCATGAGATCAACAAATAAGAAAGGTGCTACAAGAGTGGATGATTGAAATGGATCTTGGTTGGTAGTGGGAAAAGAGGGCGACCAAGTCAAGGCAAGATATAGTAAGATGGAGAGGGCTAGCACTAACAAAGATAAAGAAGTGTATGTGAGAAGCGACCTTTTCTTCATAGCCTCCCTATTTTTATACCAAATAGTTCACTCATTACACCTTTGTTGTATTCACCATCATCAACACCAACTCCATTTTCACCACACTAGCACACCTCCACCACCTCGTCTACAAGTATCACCTCTTCCATCACCAATATTGTCGCCACCACCACTACTTTCTTCTGGGTGTTCACACGCGATGCGAGAGGCACAACATGCGCAAATGAGTCGGAAAATTTATAAAACCCAAACCGTGCACCGGAACAAAAGGCAGAAAAAAAGAAAAATGTGCAAAAAGGCATGCCGGACACGCCTATCATGTAAGAACACAGTTCTAATGAAGATAAGATCAGTTCATATTGAAAAAACCCAAAAATCGTATCCGAAAAGGGATTCAAAAATTAATATGGAATGATCCATGCATCGGAATGAAGGAGAGAAAAAAGGAAAAATATCCAGACACATAAAATATTCAAGGCTCCCACATCAAATTGCAGTTGGGATGGGGTTAAGAGGCGTTCACATGGAGAAAATAAGAAAATGGAGCTTAAAAACACCAATGAAAATTAATTTTAAAAAATCCAGAGGGTGAAACAGGGTAGAGAAAAAAGAAGAATTATGTAAGAAGGGTGGCCAAACAAGGCTATCCAATCAGAATGGAATTTCGAAGAAAATAGGGCAGGTTCACATGGAAAAAGGGCAAAACAATGCACAAAAAAGACAGAAAAACTCGCAAAAATTAATCATGGACAACCCATATAGCAGAATGACAGGGTGTAAAAAGGAAATATGTCCAAGGAAAGGCGTAGGACAGGGTTGGTACGTTAGATTATTGTTTTGAAGTGAGAAGGATGCATTCACATGGAAATATATCTAATTAGTAGAAATTGCTTAAAAATTTAATAACTCAAAAATAGTAAGTCGGAACAAGGGGATGTAAAAAGCAAAAGTGTGTCCCCTAAGACGAATTGGGTTATGACATCAAATATCAGGTCTAGTGAACGTAGGATGTGTTCACATGGAAAAACATAAAACTGTTCAAAATGGGATAACGAATGAACCGTAAGTCAAAACAAGGGTGTTTAAAAAGGAAAAACGGCCAATTCAAAGGGAAGAACAAGGCTATAAGGTTGGATGTGAGTGTCAGTCAATGTAGGGTGCATTTACATGGAAAAATAGCAAAACAAAGGATAAAGGCAAACAGACAAGGAGCAACCTCGAGGAGAGGATAAAATAGAATGGATGAGTGGGGAAGGGACCCTATCAGAGCATAAAAAATGAATTTCCACATTTGGGGGTGGATAGATGTATTTCCATGATGATATGCAGAACAAATGCGCAAGGACGCGTCCCCACACTTAAGACCTTACCGGGTAGGGTTAGATGCAGCAACATACCTAGGACTCGTCAACCAACTGAACTCTAGCATCCTCACACTTAAAACATAATGTACACTTGCAATCATAAGAATAGGGTTAGAAAGAGTTGGCCCATTTCGCGTATGGTCGAAGGAACCGTCACTACTACAGAAGGGTTAGAGTCGGCTATAGGAGGTACCACAGCTCATTCCAGTGTTCAACCAGCATGGCACGGACTATATAGCCGCACTCAGGGAGATAACTGGTTGATGAAACCTATCGTGGGACGTGTCGTTGACGAAAGATAGTCACTCAACTCACGAGCACTCAAGAGGAATAAAAGGACAGTTACTCGCCCCATAACTTACACCACTCGAGGTAATATTGATGGAAACCCAAATCTCACACCTGGTTTTAGGAATCAACAAGGGGGTGGGACAGAGGGAATATGCCAGGGTGCACAATTGATGGTACATCAGTGCGTCCAACCCCATCTGGCATAGGTACAAGCAAGAAGATCAGAGAGCCTTATAGTGCAGTGTATAGAACAGAGTGACATGTCTTGTGCTGATGGCAGAGACCCATCCCGTGGGTGCATACAGAAATAGAAACGTACCTGACTCCAATGGTTGTAATGTCCCTCAATCCTCTCCTCTCAATACTTGATTGAAGAAACATTTATCACACTCAACCCATCCTCTGTCTCACTCTCTGTTGAAAGATCCAAGAGGGCAACCCGTTCCTGAAACCCATTGATGTAATTCTCATTGGCACTTGTGTAGAGGTTGTATACCTTGTGCGCATTTGATGGTGCAATTGTGCATCCCGCCCTGTGTCGGCATATAGTGTAAGAAGGAAGGCCATAGAGTCTTTTGGTGCAGTGCACAGGAACAGATCGTGCATTGTGCATTGAAAAGCCCATCCTGTGCATGCAACACTCTGTTCACACATATCATCTCTCATTTGATTTGAAGGGAAAGACTGGTTACTCACCCCACCCTTTGTCTCACTCTCTGTTGAAAGATACAAAGGGCACTCCATACACACGTCCCCATCCTGTTAAGATGAAAGCTCACATCACTCAAGGGGTTGGTGATGAAGATCATGTCGGCTATTATTGTCATCAGGATATTGAAGACGAGGCATACCCAGGGAGGCGGCCAACAAGTCTGATACTTCAATGATTTGTAAGAAAGATCGTCTGTTAGAAGGGCAGACGCACTGATATTGTAGAGACAGCGCACCAAGGGAGGTAGCTTTAAATTACTTGCTGGAAAGGTGCTGCTAGTGAGTCAGCTATCCTAAACTGCGGGGTGTTACCACCTTTTCCACAGTCAGCTTCTTGCCCAAGGGTGTTTTTACCTTTTCTTGGAATGAGGCATGTTATGACAGGGAATTTCTTCCTTTTCTCCCATAATAGTTTTTTTGTTTTTTCTTTTTTTTTTGTATTTTTTCCTTTTCGTTAATAAAGAGAATGGTAGAAATACCATGTGTCAAGACCAACCTCACCACCATTGTTGGATCAGACGAGAAGAGAATAAGGTCGGGTTGAAAGGTATATGTGAGGGGCTAACTGAACGAGACCGCTTCATGAGGAAGATGGTAAGGGCTATCAGAAGCACGAAGAGAATGACAGTGCAACGTCCAAAAGGGAGAGGGTAGGTCGACTGTGATTATCAAGATCCCCAAGGGGGGAAGTACTTCTTCAGGCAATAGACATTGATCAGGAAAGGATCATTAGAGACATCAACGGTCTGCACCTGAACAAAGCCGTTAGGATTGACAGCAAGTACCTTGTATGGGCCCATTCACCATTGTTGAAGCTTGCCAGGAAACTTGCCAAATCTCAAATCATAGCCCAAGAGAAGATCACCTTCTTTGAACTCCTTGTGCTTGACGAGACTGTCATGATAGGCCTTGCATCACGCTTGAGTGGTTTCCATGCACTGTAGAGCCATCCTCTAAATCTCATCCAAGCATTCCAAGTGCAGGAGGTGGCATTGCAGTGACTCATCATCTCCCAAGCATTCTTTAACTACCACTTGCAAAGAGGGCAATTCCAATTCAACAGGGAAGATGGCTTCTATACCATACACTAACTGGAAATGGGACTGTCCTAAGGCTACCTTATGGGAGGTTCTGTATGCTGAAAGGGCCTCTATAAGTTGATCATCCCAGTCGCGACGATGTGCAGCAATCGTTCTTGTTTGAATCGAGCAAAGGATGCGATTGGTGACTTCAACTTGGTCGTTGGCTCTAGGGTAATAAGGAGTGGACTTACGATGGCGGATCTTATACAGCTCTATCAGCTCCTCCATGATTTTGTTAAGAAAATGAGTACCTCTATCACTTACCAACTCGAGGGGACTACCAAAATGGGTGATAATATTCTCATACATGAACAGGGCTATGCTATTACCATCATCCCGCTTCAGGGCTTTAGCTTCACACCACTTTGTGACATAATCTGTACATACTAAGATGTATCTGTTTTGCTTCCATCTGGTGGGTGGATCAATGGGACAAAAAAAAATCAATCCCCCACTTCTCGAACGGATTTAGGGAAAGAATAGGTTGCAGTGGCATGGCACTTGTTTTGGTGGGTTTTCCCATTCGCTGACAAGAATCACATCTTTTATAGTAGTCATGTGCATCCTTGTGGAGGGTCGGCCACCAGTATGCTGCTAACAGAGCCTTCCTAGCTACCACTTCTCATGCGAAGTTTCCACTACATGGTTCATCATGGCATGCTTTCAATACTATGCCGATTTCATCCCCTGCAACACATCTTCATAGCACTTCATCTTTGCCTCTCTTGTATAGTGCACCGCCTAGCAAGGTGTAGGGGGTTGATTCTAATAGAAGCTTCTTCTTCTCACGGCTTGAGATGCTAGGAGGATACTGTTGAGTTGCCAGGAGGTTGGATATGTCTGCATAGCAGGAAATAACTGTTTTAACTAGAAACAAGGAAGCATCAAGAAGGTCTGGATCATCCTGTTCCTTTCTTGCAGTTTGAGGGATCCATGATAGATGATCGGCTAGGACATGGGAATGGCCACGCTTAGTGGCCACTTCAAAATCGAACTCCTGGAATAGGAGCAACCATCTCATTAGTCATCCTTTAACATCTACATTGTTCATCATGAAGGACAAGGCTTCATGATCCACGTAGAACTTGAAATCCGTTGACAATAAATAGTGTCGAAACTTCTCTAGTGCAAACACCATTGCCAAGCACTCAAGCTCTATCCTCACTGCATAGTTCCGTTCCCTATCAGTGGCCTTTTGGCTTGCATAATATATGGGTTGATCTAATTTAGAGGGGGCCTTTTGACATAGAACAACACCTAGCCCTTTGACTGATGCATCTGTGTGCATGTGAAACTCCTTCGTTCAATCAGGGGTCTACAAGATAGGTGCTTGGATAAGGCACTATTTTAGGGTATTAAAGGCTCCTTCAAAGTCATCAGTCCAAAGGAAATCCACATCTTTCCTTAGGAGCTTGTACAAAGGGGCTGCCTTAGTTGCAAAATGTGCAATAAATCTTCTATAGTAGCCCACATGGCCAAGAAATCCTCTCAATTGCTTGAGGTTTGTTGGTGCTGTCAAGGCGGCAATCTTCTCAATCTTCTCCAGGTCTGTTGCAATCCTTTGTGTAGAGACAATATGGCCCAAAAGAACTCCCGATGAGATGCCAAAGACACATTTTTTTGGGTTGAGGGAAATCCCATACTCTTGGCATCTTTCAAAACATTGCTCTAGGTGTCTCCAATGCTCTCGTATTAAGCTATAGACATAAGAGTCATCAAGATACACCTCAATGAAATCATGAAGATGATTCTAGAAGGCATCCATCATTACTCGCTGGAAGGTGGCAGGAGCATTATAGAGCCCAAATG
The DNA here is from genome assembly GCF_053477565.2 of Lygodium microphyllum. Classification (NCBI taxonomy): domain Eukaryota; kingdom Viridiplantae; phylum Streptophyta; class Polypodiopsida; order Schizaeales; family Lygodiaceae; genus Lygodium; species Lygodium microphyllum. The sequence continues at coordinate 145,060,238 of NC_141136.1, read as the reverse complement.
GCATCATTCTATAGGCATAGGTCCCCTATTCTGTGATGAAGGTTGTTTTGGATTGGTCCTCTTTTGCAATTTGGACTTGGTTATACCTGCTGAATCCATCCAAGAGGGAATACAACTCATGACCTGCCACTGTGTCCAACAGTTGGTTTGTAAAAGGGATAGGAAAATGATCCTTCTTTGTCTTCAAATTGATATTTTTAAAGTCCACACATATTCGAAGTTTCCCCTTTTTCTTGGGTACTACCACAATGGGCGAAACCCATTCGCTGTTAGCCACAGGATAAATGAACTCGACTTCAAGAAGTTTCAATAATTCAGCCTTCCCCAAAGCAGAATAATTAGGATTCATATGCCTTTATCTTTGCCTTACAAGTTTGGTATCAGGCTCTAAGTCAATGTGATGTTGGCATACTATGGGATAAATCCCCTTTAGGTCTTTGTACGACCAAGAAAACACATCTAAGTTCTCCTTTAATAGATCTCACAGGACCACTAGTTCTTCTTTTGGAAGATTGAGATCCACTTTCCGGTGACGTTCAGTACCATCAGTTATCCAGGAACATCACTTGTCTTTCACCTTTCACTTCGCGAATAAATGTCCCGCAAATTGCTTCTGGATAGAGGTCTGACTCTTTCAAGGGAGTAGTGTCATCATCTAGTGTTCCACTAGAACCAGTGTCCTCCTTCTGAATAGATGACTCGTTTGTCTATTGAGATTGCTGGAAGGGTGTGGGAGCTTTCACTCAACCGCCAAGACCCACGGACCGCTTATTGTTTCAAGCGTTCCAAGCCGAGCACTAATGGCTACCTCTCACATAGTCGACACGCCATCCATATCTACGGGTGTAGTGAGCTTACCTTGATGCCGTTCGAGTTACCTCCTCTCCCGCGCACTCCGGTAGCTCCACGATCCAAGTGCAAGCTTCAAGCGAGCTCCATCCTCAAGCTCCAAGCTCCAAGCTCCATTGCCACGAGCAAGACAAGAGAAGAGAAGAGAAGAGAAGAAGAGAGGAGACGATGGAGAGCTTCTCCTCCTCGGTCCCTCACCCTCATACACTCACTCCCTCACACTCTCACACTCCCTCTCTCAAGCACAAGCTCAAGCAAGCAAGAACAAGAAGAAGAAGAAGAAGAGAGCTACTTTTGGCCACACACAAGAATGAGCTTCTCATTCACTTTTCAACTTTATATACAAAACCCTAGATCCCTTTTGGATGGTCATCCCCTTTTTCCCTTTTTACATGGCCGGCCATAGCCTAGGCCCTTTTTCCCATTATCCTTCTATCTTCCTAGCTTCCTTTCCACCGCCCGTCTACATTTACAAATTGCACGGGTGAGAGCCCGACGCTCTTTTACAAGATTTCAGGGTGCGCATTTTTATTTTAAAATGCGCCTTTCCCCTTTTGCCTTTGCCTTGGACTTTTAAGGTTGCCCTTGCGCTTTTGGCATTTTTTCCTTTTCTTTCTTCAGTCGGGCTACCTTTTTTCCGCCTTTGCCCTGCGCCTTTTCCACTTCCTTTTGCTTTCTTCGTGTTGGGGTTAACATTACCCCCCTCCTAGACGAGTGCCAGTCCCATGGCACTCACCGTCGTAGGTAGCAGGCTGTAGCATGCACCGAAAACGTGGGTGAAAAGGACGCCTTGTCAAGATTGTGGGAGAGAAGGAAGGAGTCTCACTTGTAGCTTTCTTACTTGCACAATGGGGGAATACACACAAGGGTGGAGGCTGAAAACAGTTTTTCTCTTCTTAGTTGTGTAAGCCAAAAGAACTCTCATACAAAGAAATAGAAGAACCCTACATATGGGTCTCAAACCAAACTCAACTAACTAAGGTGGCATACTAACTGAGCCATGAACTAGAGTGGATAAGGATAGCTTTCATAAAGCTATTATTCATGGGCGGTGTACCAACCGCGTCTGCAACTGACAAGTCGGTGACATAAATACACAACGGTCACCCTGGCATATCACGAGTGGAGCTCGATATCTCAACACTCCCCCTCGAGCTCAATCCCAATTCCTGCACACCAAGCAGGTCTCTGAACTTGCGCAGCTTCTCTGCGCCCAATGCCTTTATAAATATGTCAGATACCTGATCCTCTGTGCTGACATAAACTAGATCAATAAGACCTAGTAAGACCCTCTCCCGCACATAGTGATAATGCACCTCAATGTGCTTTGTTCTAGCATGATAGACTGGGTTATTTGCCAAGTGTATACTACTCATGTTGTCACAATAAATGACAACTGGCCCATTTGTAGACTGATGCATATCATAAAGTAGCTTATGCAACCAAGCTACCTCACATGCAGCCATTGCTGCACCCCTGTACTCAGCCTCTGTGCTCGACAAGGCAACTGTAGGCTGTTTCTTGCTGCTCCAAGTGACTGCAGCACTCCCAAAAGAGAACACATATCCATTGGTAGATCGTCTATCAGAAATACTACCAACCCACTCAGCATCAGTGTATCCATGCAGCTGTATCTGAACCCCAGTCTCATAAAATAGTCCATATTGCAATGTGGACTTCACATACCTGAGTATGCGTCTAGCCGCATCCAAATGCGGTTTCCTTGGAGCTTGCATAAACAGACTTACCAATCCAACAGCATAGCTCAAATCTGGCCTGGTAATAGTCATATAAATCAAACTTCCTACTATGCGTCTGTACATAGTAGGGTCTTCCAAAAGCTCACCTGCATCTGTGCTCAGCTTCACATTCTGCTCCAAAGGAACTGAAATAGGCTTAGAGCCTGTCATCCCATATTTGGACAGCATGTCCAATCCATACTGCCTCTGCACGAGCTGTATCCCACTTGGTGATCTAATCACCTCAATGCCCAAGAAATAACGCAGCTCTCCCAAATCCTTCATCTCAAACTTCTGCTTCAATAGCATTTTCACATGAAGGATATCTTCATCACTGTCACCTGTCATAATCAAATCATCAACATAAATGACAAGTAGCATAGTACATTTCTCTGTTTTTCTCACATAAAGTGAGAAATCTGCCTTGGAAATCTGAAAGCCAATAGTGACAAGATACTGTCCTATCTTGTCAGACCATGCTCTAGGTGCTTGCTTCAAGCCATACAAGGCTTTCTTCAACCTGCAAACAAACTCAGGATGAACATCATGCACATAACCTGGTGGCTGCTCCATATAGACCTCTTCTTGCAAATCACCATGCAAGAAGGCATTCTTTACATCCATCTGATGTAAAGACCATCCCTTTGATGCAGCCATAGCAATGACTGCTCTTACGGTTGCCATCCTTGCAACCGGACTGAATGTTTCTTCATAGTCAATGCCATATGTTTGTGCATACCCCTTGACTACTAATCTTGCCTTGTATCTGTTCACAGAACCATCTGCATTGTGCTTCACCTTATAAACCCACTTACAGCCAATTGCATTCTTACCTTTAGGCAAAGGTACCAATTCCCATGTAGCATTTGCTTCCAAGGCATCCATTTCTTCATCCATGGCTTTCTCCCATTTTTCTTTTCCCATGGCTTGCTCAAAAGAAGTGGGTTCTGGTTCCTGTATCACCTTGACCATATATGCATAGTGAATGGCTGTAAATCCATCATATTTCAGCCTATCCACAGGATACCTAACTCTGGTAGACCTGCGCAAAGTGGGTTCACTCCCAGGTGCTCTCAAAACATCCCTGGTCTTCCTTACTTCAGGTGTAACAATAGAAGGAATACCCAACTCATCATCAATGCTCTGTTCTGAGCCACTGGATTCACCATCCACATAAGAGTGACCTGCATTCACATCAAACATGGGCTGATCAACCTTCTCTTTTCCTGTTCGTGATACCTGCATACCACTATCTGCACTACTTTGAGAAGATTCTCCTGATCTCAATCTGCCTGTCCATGGCGAGGAATGTGAACCACTGCTAGAAGACGCTCCAGGTCCACTAATATTTTGTGATTGCTGCTGTGAATTCTGTGCAGCATTACCATTTTGTGCATCTACATCATCAATCACATTTACTGGTTTATACCAGCTACTCATCTCATCAAAAACAACATCTCTGCTCACTGTAAACTTACGAGTAGAAGGGTTATAACATCTATACCCTTTTTGCTGCAGAGAGTAACCAATAAAGATACACTTCTCAGCTTTTGGATCCAACTTGGATCTCAACTCATCTGGCACATGTACATAGGCAATGCAACCAAAAATTTTCAAATCAGAAATATCTGGTTTCCTACCAGTATACCTCTCCTCTGGAGTCATTCCATGTATTGCTGTAGTGGGAGTCCTGTTCATTATGTAGACTACTGTAGCAACTACTTCAGCCCAATAAAAATCTGGCAGGTCTTTTTCATTAAGCATGGCACGAGATACCTCTCCAATATGCCTGTTTTTTCTTTCTGCAATTCCATTTTGCTGTGGGGTATGACTGCATGAATATTGCGGCTTTATGCCATGCTCCTGTAGGAACCTTGCAAACTCATTTGAGAGGTACTCTCCCCCTCCATCTGACCTTAGGCATTTTACTTGCAGGCCTGTTTCTTTTTCAACCATAGCTTTAAGAGTTTTGAAATGCCCAAACACTTCACTTTTCTTTTTCATAAAATACACCCAAACTTTTCTGCTATAGTCATCAATAAAACTGACAAAATAATGACAGCCTCCAAGAGATGCAGCTTTAGTAGTCCACACATCAGAGTGGATTAATTCCAATGGCTTCTTACTCTCTTGAACATGTCTAGGAAATGGTTTCCTTGCCTGTTTTCCAAACTGACAAGCTTCACATACCTTATGCATTTCTGCAACCTTGAATTTTGGCAAACCTGCAATAATATTTTGGGCCTGCATTGATTTAAGTCGCTGTACATTAACATGACCAATGCGTTTATGCCAGATATCAATATCTGCAACTGCACCGGTCCCATGTGCAAACATTGCTGCACTCAATTCAGGCATGTCTGCATCCAATGTAAACATTCTGCCCTTCTTCTTTCCTTTTGCTATCAAGCGACCTTTATTTTTCATATCCTCAACAAAGCATCCATGAGGATTAAATCTGACCTGCAAGCCCTGTTCAACCATTTGACCAACAGAAACCAGATTCTTGGTGATATTCGGGACATGAAATACATCGGACAGGTATTTCTTTTTCCCATCCTGCATAGACAAAGGAATTTTTCCAATCTGCACAATCGGATGTGCAATATCATCACCAGTCTCCACAAATCCTGGTTTTTCCATTTTCCTTGCATCCTCCATCCATTCTGCATGACCTATCATGTGGTTTGATGCACCTGAGTCAACATACCACACATCGTTGCTTTCTTCTGCACTTGTCACAGAATTGTTCATGTGCTGCACCATAAACAAATGCTCATTTCTGTTATCACCCTGTCTACTAGAAGATGCATAATTTCCTTGTTGCAGTTTTCCATTGATGATGTCATTCTGCTTTTTATAGCAGTCTTTAGCCATATGACCCATTTTACCATAGTAGTAGCATTCAACATTATTGTTTGCATTTTGGCCTCTTGGCCATCCACCACGACCTCTTTGGCTCCCCCTACCTCTAGAGTTACCACGTCCTCCTCCATAGGACTGATTTTCTTGAGTTTGCTGCATATTCTGATTTCTACCACGGCCTCCAAATCGGCCTTCTCTACCTCTGCCTCTACCTCTTCCAGCATTTGAGTAGAAGACAGCTTCTTTTGAAGTTCCTCCTGAAGAAAATGCACCACCATTTCTCTGCTCCTCAGAAACTAGAAGAGCAATCAACTCCTCAAAATCAGGAAATCTTTCACGGACGGAAATTGACGTCCGAAACTACGCATAATCCTTTCCTAGACCATTCAAGGTCACAGAAACTAAATCATCATCTTCCACTGGCGACCCAATGGAAGTAAGTGCATCTGCAATCTTCTTCACCTTCATGTGGTAGTCATTGATGCTCATATTTTCTCTTTGCACATTGTGCAACTCTTGCTTGAGCTGCATTTTCTTGGCTTGCGTATTTGTGCTATACATCTTTGATAGAGTATCCCATGCCTCCTTTGGCGTACTTGCATCCTGAATATGCACAATCATAGAGTCTGAAATGCTGATAGACAGCCAGTACATAACTTTTCTGGCTCTCTCATGCCATGCTTTGAATGCCTGCATCTGTTGTTGATTGGGAACATCAGGAAGAACTGGTTCTTCTTCATTTCCTACAACAAACTCCCAATATCCTTTTCCCATAAGGAAATTTGTCATTCTAAACTTCCATGCTTTGAAGTTGTTCTTGTCAAGCTTTTCAGTGACAATCTGTGAGAGAGAATCAGACGCCATTACAGAATACTGCAAAAATTTCTGTCACTGCAAAGAACACAGCTTCAGCCTCACAAGGGCAAATCTGCAAAACTGGCGAAAGTAGTATTTGACCACACAGTCACTTCCTAGTGACGATTTTGCATAAACAGGAACCAAGGATGATTCTGTAACTCCCAATGTCTCTGCACATAAGCATACGATGCAATTTCTACAGTAACTTTTCACCGACTTGTAGAACAGTGGCTGCACAGCATAAAACTGGGCTTTTTTCTGAGTGCGTGCAGAAAACTTCCGCCTCCAAAACAGGCCCCGAAATGGCCTCAAATAAAAAAAAACAAGGTCGCCGAGGGCTAAAGCCCTCGCCCGCAGCATATACTGCCCTTTTGCTTCACCGCGAAGGGCGTCTCAACCTGAGACAATGCACTCCTGCAATTTCCGGCTGTGCTACCTGCAGAGATCTGCTCCCAAAACAGAAAATGAAAGCAACACTGCTCCTCTTACCAGACCACCGCGAGCTTGGCTTGCTTTTTTGAGCTCCTTACCACGAACAAGGCTCTGATACCATGTCAAGATTGTGGGAGAGAAGGAAGGAGTCTCACTTGTAGCTTTCTTGCTTGCACAATGGGGGAATACACACAAGGGTGGAGGCTGAAAACAGTTTTTCTCTTCTTAGTTGTGTAAGCCAAAAGAACTCTCATACAAAGAAATAGAAGAACCCTACATATGGGTCTCAAACCAAACTCAACTAACTAAGGTGGCATACTAACTGAGCCACGAACTAGAGTAGATAAGGATAGCTATCATGTAGCTATTATTCATGGGCGGTGTACCAACCGCGTCTGCAACTGACAAGTCGGTGACATAAATACACAACGGTCACCCTGGCGTATCATGAGTGGAGCTCGATATCTCAACACGCCTGTGGTTTCCGTGGAGGAGTATTGGTGGTGGTGTGGCAGAAGGTCCTAGGGGTCTGTTGGTGGCCAAGGTGGCTGGTGGAAGGTTGTTGGAGTTGGTGGTAGGGCATGCTGTGTTGGGGATTGCATGGATGGCCAGCACAAGTGTTGGTTTATTGGGGATTCTGCGCATGACGATTCATTGCGGGCTTGTCGGATGGTAAGGGACAATCATTCAAAGTTGAGTGTTGATAAGGAGCGATTGGAATTTCGTTGGAGGCTTCAATACCTGCAATTTGAAAACCTCTCGTGTGATCTCTCCCTAAGGGGTAGTGCTAGTCTTCTTATCGTGCACAAGACATATTTGATTAGTTTGGGAGACAGGTCGAACTCTAAGCAAGCTGAGAGTATTGTCCTGCACTTGAGGACCCAAACTGTGCATATACTTTGGTGCAGATATTATGTAAGTTCTCGTGCATACTTAGATATTACATAGTTAGAAGACCGTGGGCTAGTTTCTCATAACAATTCGTGGATGAAGCAAAGTTGTCCATGTGGAGAAGGAGTACACGTGAAGGCATATGAGACAACCTTTGCATTGTGACTGCACAATGTAGCATAATGAAATACAAGGACACTGCACTTTTAGTAGCTAGAAACTATTGGACTCGCTTGATGAGTACGGTGTACTTTTCATGGCCAATCGTGCGGTGCTTATCACCACTAATTGCAATGGTAGGAAGGCAGAGTGCAAAAGAAAATTGTGCAAGTGGGTTAGGGTGACAGGTCTAACCCTAGGTGAGACAAGCTTCCCAGGTATGTTTTGCCCTTGATGTGCCCTAAACAATTTTGGGTGATTGTAAGGGGCTAGGGGACTAGGGACGAAGCCAGGCAACCAAGGTCACCAGACGTACCTAATTTGAGGACCCCTAGGTGCTGTGCTGTGATCGTGGGTGCTTCTTATTTTTTCCAGTCATTTTTTCTTTCTTTCTTTCTTTCCTTTTTTTTTTTTTTGCCTGAGTACAACCATTACAATATGTTGAGGCTATCAGCCTTTCAATGGGTTGGAAAATGTCAAGCTTCGAAGGCTCAGAAAATGAATAGGACAATGAGGATGGTGCCCTAGCCTCGCTGTTAGAGAAGCAGTTGGCGAAAGGGGGAGATACACTTGAGATATTGCAACCCTCCCTGCGGCACATGCGATGTGGGTACAATTGAGGTAACGACTGCCGTGAGCCAACTATAGAGCCTGACCCAAAAAGGGGGCGTGGCAATGTGGGCGATTGGCAAGGGTGCCTTCGGCAGCATGGCTTTGCCGCGGCTCGCTGTGGGGTTGTGGGTGTTGCGGTGATTGGCATTGAGCATATTCGCACAGGGACCTGTATTATCCTGCATCCACTTGTCGCTTCTTGAGAGCATATGCATTGTGTATGCCGCAACTATAATAAACCAGTGCAATGCAAGGAGACATCCCTTATTTGAATTCTATGGTGTGGACTAGATATTTCTCACCTGCGCTTGATTAGCTTTTTCTTTTGCTAAAGGCGTAGCATATATTAAACGCATATATGATAAGTTCATACAAGTCAGGAACATGTCAACACTTAACAAGTCAGGAACACTCAACCATTTAAAACAAAAAGTCCTGGCCATTTATCATTTGATAAGCCCCTTATGCATTATGGGCTACTCGATTTGTACGAGGCGGGGCGAGTCTGGATAGCCGGGTGATTGGGGCTCTGCTGGTTTGGGGCTCCTGTGGGGGTGAGCAGGGAACATGTCAGCCGGGATATGAATGGTGTAATCTCGGCTCGCTACCGTCTCCAGAATTTCTTTAAATAATTCATTAAATTCTTCTTTTTCCCGAGCTGCCCTTTCTGCCTTTGAGCGTCTGGGGCCCAAGCAGGAGCTGGGAGTGCGCACCACTAGTGCTGCCACCTGTTGCGCATTTCGAGTCTCGACTTTCTTGACTCGAGGATTCTTCCGCCTTCGCCCTGGGCAATGTTGCTTAGGGCCTCGCTTCTTGGCATACCTCTTGATGGTGGGCACATAGCGCTCCGGCGGAGGGGCGCGTGCCACATACTCTCACCTTCTGCGAAGAGCGTCTTTGCAAGCCAACTCTCCATGATTCTCCATGCGTTCCACCAAAAAAGGAAACCTGCAAGGTGCGAACCAAGGGTTAGACCTTGATACAAGACACAATTGTTCGCATGGAAGGGATTTTAGTGTGGTTTATCAAGCGCATATGACAAGAAGGGGAGGGGTGAGGCATGCAGTGTTTGTTGTAGGGGAATGGTCCCCATGCTGATGTTCGCGTTGCCTCCAGTCATTAGCAGATATTAGTTTATGCTAAGTTGCGTGGACTGGTTGTCGTGGAGTGGGACAGGGTACATCCTCAGGAGGATAGACCAAAAAGGGAAGAAGGTGTATAGGAAGGGACTACACCCTGTCTACACCATCAGAGTTGTTGGTCAAGGCCTCCTATGGCGGCAATATGGGTTGCATGCCCTTCACTTGGAGGTGGGGCTGGTCACCCGACCTTTAAAAGTGTGATGTGAGGAGGACCTGAGGAGCTTAGCCTGTCAAGCCCGACTCTTCTCCCTACGCTTGACTATCATTGCTTGTGTGTGTTGATATTTTTTACACATGGTGACACAAAAATCTGTGTTTATTTATATACATATCTATGAATCCATGTCACATCACGAGGATAAGAACCAAGTGTAGAACTCGGGGTTGTACCAGAGCATGGCACATGCATCTAGTATTCGTGGCAGCTGACTTAATACTGATAGATATTTTGCCACGTCGAGTAGCATGGAACCTTGACCGAGTCTACTGGCAATATGTAACTCCTCTTCGGTGAGAACCTTATCAATCAAAGGGCCCTGTAGCCTAGTCCCAGCCAAGTCCGCACCCCGAATGTCAGTGAGCACTCGAAGGGAAGTTGGTGCCACGTAGGTTGGGTCTCTTTGAGATCGCCATTTGGCCAATCGCTCTTCTAAGACAGTCATTATCTGAGCCCCTAGTTCGGCCATTACGACACGGCTTTCGCACCAACACCGCTCAAATTGACTCTGGCCTGCTGATAGTCGCTTTAGTAGCTCTATGTCTACGAGATTTGGTCGACAGAGCACTTCATTGAACGTGACGGTTAAGCGTAGTTCGTCAGCCTCCTCGTTAGGGATGAGTCGCATCTGTTCATGCAGGAGCCTATCGTAGTGCCAGTTAAGATGTTCTTGTTCTTCCCATGATAGAGGAAAGGTCAAGTAATCTCTAAGTTGTTCCTTGGGGATCATGCCCACGTCCGCAAGGACGTAGACACGCGCGACCACTTTGAGCTTAGCCTCCAACTCAGTTAAGCATTCTGCGACACTTCTATGTTCAACGAGGGCTTGCTCGGTTGCTATCTCATGCAAAGTCCTAAGAGTTTCCTTAGGCTTTAGCAGGGCTGGGGGCTCAGGCCTAGATGAGCAAGATTGGTCCACACTAGGTTTTCTTATGCTCTTGGGGTTCTCACGTTTCTCCTGAGGTTTTGCTGTTATTTCGTCATGGTTCTTCTCGGATGTGACTGGTATAGATTTGTCACCCTGTTGTGATGACGTTGTATCCACTCTTGATTGGTCAATGCGAGTTCTATTGTCAGTGGATAGAGTGTTGCAAGCAACTATTGATGGCAACGGTTGCTTTGGTTTCTCAGAATACACAAATGTGTCTGAGATTTCACCGCTATTAGGAGAGGCATCAGTGGGTTCATTGGTGGGTGGACTCGATGCTTCATTCATCCGCTCTCCAGTGCCCTTCATATATATGTTCTTGGGGTCCACAAACACCTGCATCTGTTGTTGTTTTCTCTGCTTTCTCCTCTTTTTCTTGGTTAATGAAGGTGCCTCTTTTAGCAACTCAGGACCCTGGGCTATATCGACCGTTGATGTGCTTGGTCGGGCTTCAGCATTTCCCTTCTCTAGTGTGTCCTTATGGGACATAGCCGTGGTTTGCTGAATAGCCTTGCCTAGTTGTGAGGGCACAACTGTCACACTTTTTGAAGAGTCTAGCTTTTCAACCAACTTCCTTGCGTTTAACTCCTCCGTCCTAGGCTTTAGGCACTTTGCAGGTGCTGGAGTTGTCAAGGGATTTGGTTGCAACACCTCCTCCACAGGTAAACTACTAAGGACAAGTTCCACAAGGGGCATTGTCATGGCCAAGGGCTGTGACTGCTGTGATCCCTGATTAGAAGTAGTAGCAACTAGTTCAGTGGGCTGTCTACCCTTGGTGGATTGCGGTGTCAAGTCCCTAGGGAGATCAGAAGTGGCTATGTCTTTCGTTGGCCTTTGAGTACTCATTTGTGTAGATCGAATAGGAGCTGATCTAGTCGCATTAGGTGGCTCAGGCATATCCTTGGGTCGAGAGGTACAGATGGCATCATGTCCCGCCTCTTTGACGGTTGGAAGCTTAGATGGAGGTGGAGATTGGAATTGAGCAGTTGCCCTTGACAACTGCTGTGGTGCTTCCTGTGTCTGGTTGGGAGAAGAGGGCGTAGGAGATCTAGGACTCCTAGGTGGATGTGGCACTAGCTGAATGATTTTCTCAAGGCTATTAGATGATTGTGCCATTTGCTTTGTTGAGCGAGTAGCCTTGCCATGAGCAATGTTCTACCTATGATGTTTGTTCTCCCCTTGGGAAATCAAAGGCTCATTGGGCACTAATGGCTTTTGTGCATACTCAATGGTTACATATGACATCTGCTTATTAAGTATGCTAGGTTGAGGCTCTTTCTTTCGAACACTCATGTCTGGTTTCTTGCCTTGAGACCTAGAGGTTCTCTTAGATTTCCTCCTGTGCCATGCTTTTGAGGCACTCTGGCCTTAAGCTGATGGAGGCGGTTTAGCAGGAAATTTTGGTACCCAAATCCATTGGTTACCTGCGTAGTATCCTTGAGCACGTAGCAACGCTTTGGATATCCATCGTGGCATTGTGCTAGCTCTCCATCGATGCCTTCGCCTATAAGGCTTGGGCTTCTATCGTGGTCTTCTGCGGTTTTTGTGAGTCCAAACCCTGTCCTTGGCCTTGTCTCTTGACCTTCTTATTTCCGGCATGGCCTCACTCACTGGTTCTCGTTGTTCGACCTGTGCTTGTATCAACTCTTCCAACAAGTCCTTGCCCTCGTTTGTAGGCTTGACTGTTATGTCCGCACCTTCCTTGCCTTTCCCTCGAGGTTTGATGAGGTCACCCTTGCTAAAGGTTGTGACTATCCTCACACCCGGTAGTGTCAGGTGTATCTTCTGTGCTACATAGTCAGCCTCACATTTGGTCGCCCTTTTGAAGGGTCTTCCAAGGAGGGTTTCTTTCCCGCAGCTAGCACTATTTGGAGGAACATGAAATAGGATAGGCAAGCTTTATGTTTCAATTGTCACAAGGATTTTGCACTTCCCTATGAGTGCTTGTGGATGTCCCCCATAAGGGCTAAGAGTTGCACTAGTCGGTGTGAGCTCTGGTTGGCCTAGTAGGGTCCATGATTCATAGGTCAAGATGTTAAAATTTGCTCCTTCATCAATCAGAGCATCGATAGTATGCTTTCTTTTCGTGGTGAGTTTGACCCTAAGATAAGCAGGTGGTCCTATGTCTTCATCTTCCGGGTCTTGGCTTGTAAATTTAAGCCTTCTGATAGATGCCCTTGAGTTCTCGACTACACGACCAGATGTGGATTCTCCACTATTGTCTTGGATCGTCAGTGCAGTGCTATTCAAGGTACATCTCTCGTCAAGAGTGTCATGTCTAGTCATCTTGGCATTTGTCGCTTGCTGATGTTGCATTTCGCTCTGACTAGACATGGTATGAACACAATGTCTTTGTGTTCTAGTGATGTGGCCTTTTTGCCCTTGATGGCTAGATTGGCCCATTGATGTTCTAGGGTCTCTGTTTCTCTCTGTTCGGGTATGGGCTTTTGGTTGCTCTATTGCAAGTGAGACTCCATGTTGGTGCAGAGCCATTACTTCACTAGGGTCCAATTTGGAAGGTCTGTCACGGCGCGCGTTTTCTCTCCAACCTACTTCGGGGAGGTGCGGAGGGGGCAGAACCCCCTCTGCGTGGGTCCGGGGGGGGGGTAGTCCCCCCCGACCTGCAGGGCCGTTACGGTAAACGCCATATGCAATTTGGAGGACCGTTTATAGCCAAATTTTGAACTACGTGCTCTAAATTTTAGCCCAGTTATAGATCTGTGATGTGCCTTCAGCTCTACGTAGTCTTAGAGGTCAATCTCGGGTTTAGATGTATCAGAATTTGTGTTCTAGGCACATCTCCGATTCTGACAGTTTTTTTGTCCGATTCTCAGATGTCCGATTTTCAGGAGTCCAATTATTAGAATCGGATGTCCGATTTTGGGTGGGTCCGATCGGACCAGTGGTCCGATTTTGGTCACGTCCGATTCTCGGAGTCGGATCAGAAAGTGGTCCGATTCTGGGAATCGGATCGGATCAGGTGGTCCGATTCTGAGCTGGTCCGATTGGTCTGGGTCTGAGTGTTTGAGTCTGACGAGTTGGTTCGAGCATCCGATTCTCAAAATCGGACGGGTTGGTCCGAGTGCTATGTTGCATGTCTAATTGGGCTGGTTCGATTCTGGGAATCGACAGTCTGACTCTCGAACTCGGGTGGTCCGATTCTGGGAATCGGACCACAGCGAGTTGGTCCGAGTGCGTCGGCGGCGAGCGCAATTCCAACGCGTTTGACCTCTCCTCACTGTCTGGTGCACGCAATCACCACAAACTTTCTAAATCTGATCAGGGCACTTGTTGGAAAGCATCAGACTCACCTGGAGCAGCACGAATCACCGATGCCTAGGAATCGGGGCAGCGCTTCCTCGTCCTGTGAACCAAAAGTTCTCTCTCTCTCTCTCTCTCTCACACACACAAGGCAAACCAAGGAAATGAGGTCTGTCCTGGCCTCTCAGGCCTCTTAAGGTCCTTTCCGAGCCCTGCAGAACCTCTCAGCTAGTTCCTTGTCCCTATCTTACCCAAAAACTTGAATCTGGTCCCCTCTTTTCCTATTATAGCCTGTTATATAGCAACAGAAAACCCCAGTGTTTGCCTGTTTTTTTCTTCTTTTTCTTTGTTTTTTCCTACCCTAAATGCATCCAAATCACAAAATAAATACCTACACTACTCCATTCCACAATATAAATCTCTGAAAGCAACAAACCTACTTACCAAGGAGATCAAATACCATCTTCAACCCCCTCGCTTGCTACCTATCTACCTCAAGCACCGATTCGGGGGAAACCCCTTACTTTGATGCTCGATTCGAAGCGCACAAGTGCTCAAGGCTTGAATCCATTGGTCCCGGCAACGGAACCAAAATGTGGGAGCTTTCACTCAACCGCCAAGACCCACGGACCGCTTATTGTTTCAAGCGTTCCAAGCCGAGCACTAATGGCTACCTCTCACATAGCCGACGCGCCATCCATATCTACGGGTGTAGTGAGCTTACCTTGATGCCGTTTGAGTTACCTCCTCTCCCGCGCACTCCAGTAGCTCCACGATCCAAGTGCAAGCTTCAAGCGAGCTCCAAGCTCCATTGCCGCGAGCAAGACAAGACAAGAGAAGAGAAGAGAAGAAGAGAGGAGACGATGGAGAGCTTCTCCTCCTCGATCCCTCACCCTCACACACTCACTCCCTCACACTCTCACACTCCCTCTCTCAAGCACAAGCTCAAGCAAGCAAGAACAAGAAGAAGAAGAAGAGGAGAGCTACTTTTAGCCACACACAAGAATGAGTTTCTCATTCACTTTTCAACTTTATATACAAAACCCTAAATCCCTTTTGGGCGGTCATCCCCTTTTTCCCTTTTTATATGGCTGGCCATAGCCTAGGCCCTTTTTCCCATTATCCTTCTATCTTCCTAGCTTCCTTTCCACCGCCCGTCTACATTTACAAATTGCACGGGTGAGAGCCCGACGGTCTTTTACAAGATTTCAGGGTGTGCCTTTTTATTTTAAAATGCGCCTTTCCCCTTTTTCCTTTGCCTTGGACTTTTAAGGTTGCCCTTGCACTTTTGGCCTTTTTGATGCCAGGAGGCATATTCCACGGTGGATTCCGTGCCACGGTGGATTCCGTGAGGTTTTACGGTGGATTCCGTAAACTTAGATAACCGGGGCTCATACACAAAGTGGATTCTTTGTGCGAGAAGTTGATGGGGACGCCTGTCCTTTTTGGGCGCTTCATTAATTTAGTGTGTACATGGGTGATTCCATAGCGGGTGATTCCGCAAAATGCATATTAAATTAATAAACGTTTTTGAGTTTAGAGTGCGCACTCGTAATAAATTAAGGTTAGGATTTATTTCTAACCAGTTGATTTATTTATGTAGCTGAAGACTGCTAGGTATTCACTTTTGTCGGTTTAATTGTATTATTTTACTAACGATTGTGAATGCTTCAGTTGATGTGTAGAGATAGCAGCAGTGGCGGAGGAAAGCATTGGAGTCTAGCGAGTATTCGACCTTTGGATTATATTTTGATATGCGCCACGCCTATATTTTGTTATGTCTATTGAGGCATTGATTATTGATTATTATTTTGTATGCGCCTATGTGCACGGATATGTTATTTCTATTTGGGACATTGTGTTGGGCGTGCCAGACTCTATGGGCACCGTCCATTAGCTTTATTTCCTATTTTTGTAGAAAGCAAACTCAAAAGCTAAAAGCTTGTCATATTTTTGTAAATTGGGCTATTATTGAGCATAAAGATTGAAATATACATAAAATACATGCTTTGTGAAGCGCTCACACAAGGCATGGGGGGAGATTGAACCCAATTGGTCTCTTGCTTCTTGTCGTTCATGCTTTTACATTGTTTTTTGTGCAAAAAGGTAGAGTTCATTCTTCTTAGGGACCTTCCGGGATCCACTACGTGAGTATACTGCGACCGATCTGCGCACCAGTGGTATCAGAGCGAAGCTGAGATCAAGAGCTTCCAATTGCTACCCATCTCGAGCGAAGGCGAAGCTCCAGGAACGATCGGGCTCTACAGTCAATCTCGTCGCGAACCGTCGATACAGGCAGACTTCTGGCGATCAAGAACCCCTGTTTCTACTCTCAGATCGCGAAGGACCAGGCTGTACAGGCGGAGGACCACTCCCTCATCTCCATAAACAAGTCGTGGTTATACAGTGAGAAAGTCCATATCTCCCTTTTTTCAAAGTTGAACTTTAGAGTTTATAAGCTTGGAAAAGAAGCTTAAATCTTGAAAAAACAAATCGTTTCATCTCGCAGGAGGTCCGATTTTTCCGCGTGGTGGAAAAAACGGCCCCCCCCACGAAATCAGACGATTCACTGATTAAGCTTTTCAAGCTTAATCCCTTAAGTCAAAGCTAAACTACTCAAGTCAAGTCATACAAGACAAACAAGTCAACAAACTTCAGGTCCTGCACTTCTGTAGTCAAGTTCTGCAAGTCGACTGGAATCAAGTTCTGCAAGTTTCCTAAGTTCTGCAAGTCTGCAACTCTGCAAGTCGGTTAAGTCTGCAACTCTGCAAGTCAGACTAGTCAACTGGAGTCAGAACTGACTAGTGCTCAAAACTCCTAGAAGGGCTATTTCTGCGCAAAAAGTCTGAACTACAAAGTTGTTCATGGCAAGGTATTCTACCTATCCGCAGGTTCGCTGAAGTATTTTCAGCATACGAAGAAGGAAATATTGGTGATTTTCTGAAAATTGAGAAAGAAATACCCAAAAATACATAGCCTTGTAACCCCGAATTTGAGCTATGCTCATCCCGCTAACCTGATTTTGAGTGAGAAAGGTCTTTTGAGTTTTACAGGATGACGACCCCACATATGGATGATCCTATGGTGGCTGAAGACGACCTACCTCAGCCTACCATGGAACTAAAGCTGGATCTAATCATGTTGCAATTGGAACAAGAACGAAGGGCTAGGCAAGCATTGCAAGCGCAATTGACAAAATTACAAAGAGCGTCTACCGACAAAGAAAAACCTCAAGCTGAAGATTTAATTCGACGTACCATCGATGCCACTCTTGAAGCTCAAACCATTCGCAAGGAATCAAAGATAAGTAAACGAAGTTTCAAATTTCACACTTTCAATGGCATACGAGAAGGAAAGACTGTTTTATCATTCATTAGCCAGTTTGATGACTATTTCCATGAGGAAACCTATCCAGAAAAAGATAAAATCAAGTGTGTTACTAATCATTTGGTAGACAGAGCATCACTTTGGTGGACTGTAGTACGCAAGAGCATAGAATGTCCTGCTACTTGGGAAGATTTCAAGAAGAAGTTCATGCAGAATTTCCTTCCACCGCAATTTCATGAGAAGGCTATCAAGCAATGGGATTTACTTCAACAACGGGATCGTGAGCCTATACCACAGTATATAGAGCGTTTTTGGAATGCACTCCTACAGCTACGCATGCTTGAAGACGTACCAGAGATGACACATAAGCGGAAGTATATGTCTGGACTTCTTGGAAATTACTACGCTGAAGTGAACATGTTCAAGCCTGCTACCCTTGAAGACGCTATCTCACTAGCTCACGACACTGAAGATAAGTTACGCAGTAGAGACAGACGACCACAGCAATTCCAAGCCAATGGTAATTATGGATCTAAACAATTCAATTCCAATTTTAGAAGATTTAATCCAGGTCATTTCTCTTCACCATCTTTCCACAAGAACTGGGCTAAACCACCTGCATTACCATCCAATGTCAATCCAAATCCTAAGCCTATTCCACAAGCCAATCCAAATGTACCCAGACTTCCAGCCATTGCAAATAATGTAACCAAAGCCAAGCCAATAGTATGCTATAAATGCCACCAGCCGGGACATCTTGTAGCAAATTGTCATTCAAAGAAGCCACCAGCACATATCAACTATCTTGGAGCCATGGACAAAGACGAGCATGAGGATATGCCTGATTTCACTGAAGATGAGGATGACACTACTACTACTTCCGACACTTTACCATGTATGCCTACTCCACATTCATTATTAACTATGAAATGTTTGGTGCATGGAAAGGAAAAGACTATCTTGCATGATGACGGTAGTACTCATGACTTTATTTCAGCAAAATTGGTAAAGGAATTGAAATTACAGACTGTACCTACGCATTATCCCATAAAAGCTACATTTTTAGGCACTAGGTATAATGGCACACAAGAAGTTCAAGATTTAGAGATTCAAATTGGTTCATACATTGAAAGAAGAAATTTCTTGGTTGTTCCATTACAATCAAGTGACATTATTTTAGGAATGCCTTGGAGACACCAGCATAATCCAAATATAGATTATTCCACGCACACAATGAATATTAATTTTCAAGGAAAATCTATTACATTATATGGTATGCATGCATCTAATATTTTTCCACTGCTTTCGCATACTCAAGCAAAACGTGCATTATGCAAGAGTACTAAATCATATCTCATTTGGGTGAATGAATTGCACGCAAAGGAAAATCATATGCACCCTAGGCATAAGGAATTTCTTGCATATTTTAAGGACTCTTTTGCAGAAGACCTACCACCAGGTTTACCTCCTTCACGACCAGAAGACCATAAGATTGATTTGATCCCTAGCACACAACCACCTTGCAAAGCACCATATCGGCACAATCAGATAGAGCAAAAAGAAATCCAGAGTCAAGTTGAAGAATTACTAAATAGAGGTTTAATTCGACCTAGCAGTTCTCCATTCGGTGCACCTGTACTCTTAGTCAAGAAAAAGAATAATACCTATCGTATGTGTATTGACTACCGAGCTTTAAATAAGATCACTGTAAAGAATAGGTATCCTATACCTAGAGTTGATGACCTTATGGACAAACTGCAAGGATCTTCTATATTTAGTAAAATTGACCTTAAGTCTGGATATCATCAGGTGAGGCTAGATAAAGCTCACATATTTAAGACTGCATTCATAACACAGTTTGGCCATTACGAATTCTTAGTCATGCCATTTGGATTGACTAATGCACCTGCTACCTTCAGTAGAATGATGAACCGTATCTTTTTGAAATATCAGTACTGTGTGATTGTTTTCTTTGATGATATTTTGGTGTTTAGTCAAAATGAGAAAGAGCATTATGAGCATTTGTCATTAGTTTTTCAATTATTGAAAGAAAATCAATTGTTTGCAAATCCTGAAAAGAGTGAATTCTTTAAGACAGAAATTGAGTATTTAGGTCATATTGTATCATCTGAAGGAATTAAAGTTGATCCTAAGAAAATTGATGCAATATTGCATTGGCCTGTTCCTAAAAACGTGCATGATTTACGATCATTCCTTGGTCTTGCTAGTTTCTATAGGAAGTTTGTACGCAATTTTTCATTAATTGCTTTACCATTAACAAAACTTCTGAAGAAAGGAATTGTTTATCAATGGACCGAAAACCAACAGAAATCCTTTGACTTACTGAAACGTGCATTAACCAATGCCCCTGTTCTACAATTACCTGATTTTAATAGACCATTCTTTCTAGTTGTGACCGACACTAGCGGATCAGGAATAGGAGCCGTACTAATGCAAGACAATCATCCTATAGCATATTCTAGTTCTAAGCTGAAACCCTCTGAGCTGAAATATTCCACATATGACAAAGAACTATTAGTAGTTGTACAAGCATTAAGACAGTGGAAACACTACTTAATGGGTTCAGAATTCATGATAAATACCGACCAGCAAAGCATTAGACATTTACTTAGCCAACCCCAAATTTCTGACCGTCATATCAAATGGGCTTCCTTTATTCAAAGTTTTCATCCTATCATTCAATACCAACCTGGAAAGGAAAATGTAGTTGCTAATGCATTGAGTAGAAGACCTGCAATTCATAATATTTCTGTCATATCTTTTGATTCTTTGATTGCTATGAAAGATACATATCACCAGGATATCACTTTTCATTCTGATTGGCATAAACTAATTCAAAATAATTTCATTCCTGTTGATTCATTGTCATATAATGATGGATTTATGTTTTATGAAAAGAGACTGTGTGTTACTATTCCATTCCGATCTTTTGTTTTGAATGAAATTCATTGTCCCCCATATCAAGGTCATAGAGGTATCATATCTACCTTACGTATGTTAACAGAAGATTTTTATTGGCCGCATATGGATGCAGATGTATCTAATTTCGTTTCTGAATGTTTGATTTGTCAAAGAGTTAAGAGACATCATGGTAAACAGTATGGATTACTAATGCCTTTGTCTATTCCATCTAAACCTTGGGAACATATTTCTATGGATTTTATTACTGGTTTACCAAATACTAAATCTAACCATGATATGATTTGGACAGTTGTAGATAGATTTAGTAAGCAAGCATATTTCATTCCATGTAAGAAAACTTTAACAGCATCACAAGCAGCACAGTTATTTTTTAAAACTGTTTTTACTAACCATGGATTGCCAAAAGTTATCATTTCAGATCGTGATTCTAGATTTTGTAACAATTTTTGGATTACACTGTTTGCTAATCTTGGCACAAAGATTGATTTCTCATCTGCATTTCATCCAGAAACAAATGGACAAACAGAAGCCACAAACAGCACCATTCTAGATCTTTTACGTGCATATACTATCTCTAAACCTCACACATGGGACACTCATTTGCATTTATTACAGTTTGCATATAACAATACACTGCACACATCTACAAAGAAAGCACCTTTTGAAGTCATTTATGGATATAGATTATCTACACCTGTTGCATCTTTGTCTAATAGAATTCAGAGTGCCAATGATATTGCTAGTATGCATAACAGTATTTTTGATGAGGTTAAGGATATGATTGCTAAAGCCCTACAATCATATACCAAACAAGCCAACAAGAAAAGACAAGCCATGAATTTCAAAGTTGATGATTATGTTTGGCTGAGAATAGAAAAACGTAGACTGCAAAGTGTAGATAAACATCCAGTTGTCAAATTAGCTCCTAGATTCTATGGACCATTTAGAATCATTCATAAAATTAATGATAATGCATTCAAGCTAGAATTACCATCTCATTGGAAAATTCATAATACATTTCACATTAGTTTATTGAGACCATTTAGAGGCCAATTACCTATCCACCCTGTTTATGAAAACCCACCTTTATTAGAAGAAGAGACTCAAATACTTGAACCAGAAGCTATCCTAGACACTGACTATATGAGTTTATGAGTAATAAACGTTTATGAGCAAAATGCATATTAAATTAATAAACGTTTTTGAGTTTAGAGTGCACACTCGTAATAAATTAAGGTTAGGATTTATTTCTAACCAGTTGATTTATTTATGTAGCTGAAGACTGCTAGTTATTCACTTTTGTTGGTTTAATTGCATTATTTTACTAACGATTGTGAATGCTTCAGTTGATGTGTAGAGATAGCAGTAGTGGCGGAGGAAAGCATTGGAGTCTAGCGAGTATTCGACCTTTGGATTATATTTTGATAGGCGCAATGCCTATATTTTGTTATGTCTATTGAGGCATTGATTATTGATTATTATTTTGTATGCACTTATGCGCACGGATATGTTATTTCTATTTGGGACATTGTGTTGGGCGTGCCAGACTCTATGTGCACCGTCCATTAGCTTTATTTCCTATTTTTGTAGAAAGCAAACTCAAAAGCTAAAAGCTTGTCATATTTTTGTAAATTGGGCTATTATTGAGCATAAAGATTGAAATATACATAAAATACATGCTTTGTGAAGCGCTCACACAAGGCATGGGGGGAGATTGAACCCAATTGGTCTCTTGCTTCTTGTCGTTCATGCTTTTACATTGTTTTTTGTGCAAAAAGGTAGAGTTCATTGTTCTTGGGGACCTTCCGGGATTCACTACGTGAGCATACTACGACCGATCTGCGCACCACTTTTCTCCTTTTCTTTCTTCAGTCGGGCTACCTTTTTTCCGCCTTTGCCCTGCGCCTTTTCCACTTCCTTTTGCTTTCTTTGTGTTGGGGTTAACAAAGGGCATCAGAGCTTTGTTTGCTTTTGTGTGAGTGGTGATTTCTTCTATACTTAGGGATTCATCTTCAGAGGATGCGTCCAGGAATGTCATATAGCACGGACCTTCTAGAAGCCATGGCTCTGATGGCTTTGGCTTTTGTTGATAGGGGGCATCATCATCATCTTTTCTCCAGAATGAATACTAAGTGCGACATGAGCCACTAGTGAACTTAATTTTTATGCCTTTGATCTATTGTTTATGCAGATTCTGCATACTTTGTGGTCCATTGGTCAACCCAAATGGAACCATGGTCATTCCCTTTAACCCCCCAAGATCTTTGGCCTCTGAGGTCTCTGTAGGGACATCAACAAGATCATCCGCTATCAAAAGATCTTCTTCAACTGCACTTTCATAACCTGCTTCGTTTTCTTCCTCATCATTTTCATCCTCTTCCTCTGGAGGCTCTATCTCTACTTCTATAAAGGCTCGGTAGGAGAATAACAGATATTCTGCCTCTGCATCTACTTTTGCTTCTGTTCTTCTTCTGTCTCTAGCTCTGTCTCTGTTTCTGACTTTGTGACTGCCATGTAACAGCGAGAACAATACATCCATGCTTCTATCTCACTGTCAGAGGTGATTTTAGAAGTTAATTCTAATTGAGGCAGGAGGTATTCTCCCATGGAGAAAGACTTTGCTTCCTTTGGTAGTTGGCTTACAGTGCCCACTGTTAGGGTCTATGCCTCTGTTTTCTTGGGAAAGATCTATTTAACAGCCTCTTTGTCTCCTGATGTACCATCTATTACCTCATTATAGGAGTCAGTTTGACTTCGATGGATGTGGATCCATTGCCTTTTTGCAATCCATACAATTTCAATACCACTTTGTTGGGTCCTCTGCCTAGGGTCAAGGTTTCTTTGAACTAGTCCATCCTAGTTCTCACTTCAAAAAGCCAAGCTCTTCCCAACAGTAGAGGGTATGAGGTCCCATAAGAATTTGGTTTGACCACCAAATATGTCAACCAATAGTCTCTTGCTGCAAGGGTTGTTTTTACATATGGAAGGATGCCCAATGGTTTAATTCTGCTTTGGTCTGCCAATCTAATAAGCCATTGTGTAGGTTGAATTCCTTGCAACCCTAAGTCCTTCATTGTCACATCCGTCATTATGTCTACTGATGAGCCTCCATCAATCAATGCATCTAAAATAAAGCATCCTTCTATCCATACACTAATCTATGGGGTTCTAGGATCTAGAAAGGCTTTAGCCACATCTACTTCCTTTACAAACTCTGGGGCCTTATTGGTATTGGTCACTATTGAAGGAATAATCCTTAATCCCCTATCTTCGAGTCAAGATGCTTTTGAATTTACTTCAGTAGAGCTGGAAGACAGCATCAGCAACTGTGGAAATGTTAAGTTTGGTTTAAAAGTGTCTAGGTATTTTACCAAGTCATATTCTTTGATAGGATCCACATGCTTTTCCAGCCTGCTGGGGAATGGGGCTACACCTATTTTCATCTTTTCTTTTTCTTCTAGCAATGGTAGCATCGGCACTTCCTCTATTTCTAGAGGTGCGTCTATATCATCTATCTCCTGGACCTCTGGTCTTGTTTCTGGGATTATCTCTGTGACTCTCTGTGGCACTACAGTGCTTTGTACTACACTGTTATATCCTATACTGCTCTGTTCCTCCATTGGCAAGTTGAACTTCACAGTCTTTGCAGGAGATTTATTCTCTTTCTGGACAATTGATTCCTTCTTCTTAGCGCGTTTGATAACGGCAACTTCCAACTATACCAAATTGGAGGTAAGATCTTATGCCTTATGTTGGCTATTAGTGGCATTGGCCTTGACAGGGGCTGGACTTGGACAGTCCTTTGCAGTGTGGCCTTCTCCTTTGCATCGACTGCATAACGGCTTGTAATCCACAAATTGTCTAAGGTTTGGACAATTTGGGGAGATATGACCCTTTTCTCCACACCTGTAACGTTCCGCCTCTAATATCTGACCACCACTAGACTATCGTCCTCTGTAACTTTGAGAGGGAAACTTCCTTGGACCAAAATTAGGACCAAAATCCCTAGGCTTTGGTCCAATATCGTGTGTTGTTATTTTGGATTCTATCAATTTGAATCTTTCATTTTCATCTTTTTGTCTTTGTTTGTGCATCTCTTTCAGAGAGCAAATTATCCTTTGTATGGTTCCTCTTCAAACAATAGGAACAAAAGGCTCCATGAATGGTTGGTTTTCGGGTACATTCCGTGGCTAAATGTCCCGCTTGATGACACTTTCTGCACCATGTATTAGAACGCATCACATCTCTTCCAGCTCCCACATGAGTAGATATATTGGCGGTATTCTCCTTCAACGTCTGTAGCTACTCTATAATCACATCCATAAGCTCTTTCTTGATACTTGTAACTGAGTTGGATAAGTAGTCCTTCAGGTTTTCACCTCCTAAAGTACTTGTAGTAGGGTTTTGGAAAGCTTGTGTAATTACTGCATATACTGGTTGGGTTGATCCAGAGGGTCCTCTGTTCTAGTTTTGATTCAAAGCTCTTGTTGAGACTTAGAATTGTTGATTCCAGTTGGTAGGGTTCCACTGTTGTTGAGTCGCCATTGGAGGAACTATTTGAGGCCACTATTGTTGTGGGGTTGAACCATCATTTGAGGCACTGTTATATGTGGTGACCACAATGGATTAGGTGCACTATACTGTAGCAATGTTTGCATCTGGGGATAGGGGTAGGGAACTGTCCCTAGGATTGCATTTGGTGAGTATACCATTCTTGGCATGGGAGGAGGTAAGACTTCTCTTCCTGGAGTCATTGATAGCCTTACTTTAACTTCATCATACAATCTTGCATCTTCCATTGCAGCTTGCAGATTGACTGGTCTTCTCAATTCCACAAACTTGTGAACTTCTAGTTGTAGGCCTCTGAGAAATACTCCTTTCTAGATACCTTTGTCCAAATGATGGTTAGTCTATCTCTTCAGGATGGATTCCATTTGTGAGACATAAGCTTCTACTCTTTCTCCAGAGGACTGACTTAGGTTCATGAACTCCTCTCGCATCCGTTCTTCAAAACCTTCACGCCTGAATTTAGTGAGGAAAGCCAACTTCAAGTCGTCACATGTGCCAAAAGTTCCTGCTGCTTATCTCTCATACCATTGAAATGCCGTGCCTTTGAAAGTGGTGGGCAATATCGCTAACCAATGCTCAGGGGTTCTGGCATTGCTAGCCACACATGCTACCATAAATTCTGCTACATGAAGATCAGGGCCTTCATTGTAATCTCCCTTAAAAATTGGCAATGGGACTACCTTTGTTGGCCTATCATCAATATTTCCAGGATGAATCTGACTAGGAAGGGGACCGTGAGTTGCCATGGGGACTTCTGTAAAGAGTGCTTTTAGGGTGTCAAAGGAGGTTGTTGCTGTGAGCTCATTCTTAGCCTTGATTCTTGTCTTCTCTCTTCTTACGTACCTCTAGAATCGTTCTAATGCTTGCCTCTTGATTGTGTCATTCATCGGGGGCTTAGATCCAACCAGTTGCTTAGTACTCAATAGAATAAAATCAGAGAGGGGCTTCAGTCTCTGGGGAATTCTCTGGTCAACATCACTTCTACTTCCTTCTTTTCAACATCTTTGAATTCGGCTTTCAAACCACTACAGAGGGGAAGACATTCCGTTCTAAAAGTATTAAAACTCATTCTTCTTAGGATTATTGTTGTGCCATTATAATAATGCTATCTTCTGATGGTTTCAACAGTGTATGTTGTGAAAAACACTCTATCTACCAACTTCCAGTGGCTTGCTAATTGGACAAATAGAAGATTGTCAGAACACCAAGCATCCCACGTATCTTACTGTTGAGCATCCATGAATAAATTTTAACTTTTTTCCTTCTTGTTTTCGTGAACCTCCACTGACCACGACTCCTAAAGCTTCTTCACAATATCCCACTTGATGATGTATGGAAACTCCTCAATGAATGCTAAATCTTCCATGGATAGTCATTCTCTTTGCTGTTGCTCTTCACTTTGTTCCCAAACAATTTGCCACCAAGATGCAAGTTTATGTTACTTCAACAGAAAGAGGAAACAGTCCACCACATAGAGCTTGCATCTCATGATGGTAATATGTTTTCACCATTGTGGGATAAACTTCTTATGGAAAGTGGCTTTGGCAATAAGAATCTCCAACTCTTCATTGGAAGAAGGAACTTTGTAAACACCCATTAAATTCTCCTCTTCTTGGCAATGCCATTTCCTTCATTTTTAGCCTCTTCTGATGCTTGTTGATGGCAAGTTTCCCTAACTGTGCACCAAAAACATGGAGCCCCAAGAGAGACACCAAGGAAAAGGGGATTCTATTGCAAGAAGATTTATCTTTTAACATCAACAAGTTTTTATTTCATTCTTTTGATGACAAAAACAAAGAAAATAGCAAATCTTCACATAGCATCATAGTAGATATCTCCCACGAATTTGATAGAATCAACCATAATCTTCAACATCTTCATAGAATCCATCAATAGAAAAAATAACACAAAAGAATATACCATTTTTGAATGGAAATCAATCACATAGTATTTATCTTTAATGTCTTCATAGTTTTCTCTCTCAATCTCTCATATACAGATACATTGTTTTGATAGAATTGGCTATCTCTGGCTCTCTCTCTCTCAATAATACATAATCTCCTCACTACAATACTCAATAATGACTTTCAATAATCCTTCTTAGGTCGTGGATACACTTTCCAAGAGGTATGTCTGATGCAAAGAGACACCAGAGCCACTACTGTAACCCTTCATATCTCGCTCCTATCTCTCTCACTCCAGTCTTCTCTTCAGTCTTCAGCAGAGCTACTTCTTCCATTTGTTTTAGCTCTTTTGAACTTAGATTCATCCTTTCCAAAAGTTAAAAAACTTTCCCAAAGTCACACATACATTCTACAGAACACTTACAAAAGATCTACAGAACATGAGCAGAGCAGAGACAAAGGCTCTACAAAAGGTTTACAGAGGGTTACAGAAGGTCATCAGAGAATAGCAAATCCTCATAACTCATATTAAAACCATTCCAAACTATCAAAAAATATTCAATAAGCTTTCAAAAGATTTCAACCTTCATCAATCATCAATCCATGTGTCATACATAAGAAAATCAAAACAAAAAAGAAGCTATACAAAAGGTATCAGAACCAATCATAACGTCAACAGAATCTATTAGAACATCTCACAGCTTCATTATTCTACTAAGAATCATCACGAACTTCCAAACATAATTAATATCATCCAAAAAACTCTCAAACACTTCCATTAACAACCACCATACATCACTCGAAATCCATAAAAAATCAATCATTCAAACCTAAAAAACAACAAAAATGAGTTAAAATTTCAATCTTTTTCCACTCGCAATACTCCACCCCCTCGTGTTTTCTCACTTATTCTCCTCTCTCCCTTCCTCTCTCTCTCTCTCTCTCTCTCTCTCTTTCTCTCTTTCTTTGTTATCTTTCATGTTTATTCTCTCTCTCTCTCTCTCATTCTCTCTTTCTTTTCCTTTATTCTTCTCCCTCTCTCATTTCCTCTCTTTCTCCTTCAATTCACCTCATTCTCAAGGGGAAAAAAATAATACAAGAAGAAACCAATAAGAGGAGGATGGATTCTTCGTCTACTCTTCATAACAAACCCTCTATTTGTTTCTCTCTACCCCCTCATATTTTCTCACTTGTTCTCCTCTCTCCCTCCCTCCCTCCCTCCCTCTCTCTCTCTCTCTCTCTCTCTCTCTCTCTCTCTCTCTCTCTCTCTCTCTTTTTGTTATCTTTCATGTTTATTCTCTCTCTCTCTTGTTCTCTCTTCCTCTTCCTTTCTGCTTCTCCCTCTCTCGTTTCCTCTATTTCTCCCTCAATGCTCCTCATTCTCAACAAAAACAAACAAAAGAAAAGAAGAAGGAACAAAAACAAACCAAGAGGGGGACAATGTACTCACCACAAACACCCGAGGATAGATTCTTAATCTTCTCTTTACGACGGCCCCTCTTCTTCCTTCGTGCACTTCCTCTTCTTCTTCATTCACGAATGGCGACGGCGGCAGTGACAGCAGTGAGCAGCTCTCATTCTCTCTTCTTCTCTCTCTCGCTCCCAAAGGCATGATCTCTTTCGCTCTCTGTAGAAAAATGCCGCGTTCGGGTTTCACCCACTTTTTTTTTTCTCTGAATACCATCAACGCAAATAGCTCCGCCACTAATATGTATCGCAATTGGCCGTTGCTATCCCCCTATATCCTTGTAGTGTATCTAGGTTATTTGACTTCTTTAAATAGAGATTTTAGAAGTGGGGAATGGCCTTGATTGGTCCCATCAATCCACCAACAAGAAGGAAACATAGCCGATACATCTTGGTCTGTACAAACTACATGATGACATGGTGTGAAGCCAAAGCTCTCAAGCGGAATGATGGCAACATCATGGCCTTGTTCCTGTACGAGCACAGTATCACCCAATTTGAGAGTATTCCTAAAGCTAGTAAGTGACAAAGATACTCGTTTTCTTAACAAAATTATGGAAGAATTGACAAAGCTGTACAAGATCTTCCATCGCAAGTCCGCACCTTACTATCCTAGAGCCAAAGGCCAAGTCCAAGTTACCAATCATATCCTTTGCTCCATTCTAACAAGGATGATTGCCGCATATTGTCTGGACTAGGACGATCAACTTACAAAGACCCTTTGGGCATATAAAAACTCCCATAAGGCTGCTACAGGATAGACCCCTTTCTAGTTGGTGTACTCGGTTTGGGAGTCCCCCTAGGGCTAGTAAGTGACAAAGATACTCATTTTCTTAACAAAATTATAGAAGAATTGATAGAGCTATACAAGATCTACTATTGCAAGTCCACATCTCACTACCCCAGAGCTAATGGCCAAGTCAAAGTTACCAATCACATCCTTTGCTCGATTCTGACAAGGATGATTGTCACACATCGTTGGGATTGGAATGATCGACTTACAAAGGTTTTTTGGGCATAGAGAACCTCCCATAAGGCTGCTACAGGATAGATTCCTTTCCATTTGGTGTATGGTATAGAAGATGTCTTCCCTGTTGAGTTAGAGCTAACCTCTTTGCGCATGGCTATCAAAGAGTGCTTGGGAGATGACAAGTCCCTGCAAGGTTGTCTATTGCACTTGGAATCTCTAGATGAGACTCGTAAGATGGCTCTATAGTGCACATGGAAGCCACACAACCTCACAGCAAGGCCTATCATGAAAGCTTCATGCTAACCTATTCTTTCACGAAAGGTGGAAACACCCTTGGGAATAGAGAAAAAGAAAAAAGAATTAAAAAATCAAATCAAACTATTATGAGAGAAAAAGAAGAAATTCACTATCATAACATGCATCGTTTTCCAAGAAAAAGTAGCACACACCCTTTGGACAGGAAGGTGGCTATGAAAAAGGTGGTAATATCCAACAGTCCAGGATAGCTGAATCACTAGCAGAACTCTTCCAGAAGTAGTTCCAAAGCCACCTCCCTTGGTGCGTTGAATCCTGTAACTCCATCAGTGCTTGGGGTCATTCTTTAATCGTTGGACTTTATCCTTTGTTTTGACATGTTTCTATGCGAACGCATCCTCTGTTCACCAAAATAAACATCTAGTCTTACACTCTTGTTCGTCCCTTTAAATTGGTCACTCTCCTTTTTATCGCCTAATGTTCTGAGCCATGGATTATGAGTTATTAATTTTTAAAGAATTTTATGTCCCTTTAACATGTTTTTATGCAAACGTGCATTTTTGTCTTTGGAACAACAAATTGATGAGACATCCCTGACCTATACCTTCCCCTTGCCATTTTTTCTTTTTAGTGCCCACCATTTCGATGCATGGTTTGTTGGTCATGAATTTTTATGTATTTTCATGTGCATTTTTAACTATTTTTACATGTCAACTTGCCCTAATCACCTTGGAATTCAATTTTTATTAGATATCCCTATGCGGCTTACTTCCTGTACAACTTTCGTTATTTTTCCATCTTTTTTTGGCCTACCAATTTTATTTTATTAATTTTTACGTGGGTTTTCATTATTATTTTTTCTATTTTTTCCATGTGAACACTTAACACCACCAGAACTGTGTTCTGGCCTCATAACCACGTCCTATAGATTTCCCTTGACATTTTTTATTTCTGTTACACTTCATTCCGATGCACGGATTTTCTCGTACTAATTTTTGACTTCATTTTTAATTGTCTTTTTGCTGTTTGTTCAACGGATATTTGATGGTATTAATTTTCATATGTGTTTTTCGACTGGATTTTTACCTTTTTTTCATGTGAGTACCCTTAATTGTCTCGGGCCATCCCATTTTCCTTTTCAACCATCTTCCTCTTGTCATCTCGCATATTTTTTTTAAAATTAACGTAGTGCTTGGTTTAATTGTGATTAATTTTTCCATCATTTGAGTTTTTACATTTCACGTGTTTTTACGTGAATGCCTGTGTTTCGCAAATTTTCACACATTGTTGCATCCACGTCGGCATCGTTTTCCCACATGTACACCCTATTCGTTGTGTCGCACTTGTCCCAAAAAATTTTATACCCCCCTCCCCCCTACATTCATGCGCGACACAAAGGGAGGATTCTCTATTTTCACCTTTAAAAGAAAACCAAATTAAAAAACACACAAAAAACAAAAACAAAGAAACCCAAATTCAAAAAAAAAACAACACTTCCCTCCTTTCTCAACCGTCCTTCCACCCTTCTCTCTCTCCCTCTCCCTCTTGCTCTCCCTCTCCCCCAACCGCGTGTCCCTTTTCCCTCCTCCATCTCCCTCTTCCCTCACTCCTCACTCAACCGCGTACCCCTTTTCCCTCCTCCATCTCCCTCTTCCCTCACTCCTCACTCCTCCTCCTCCTCTCCTCCCCTTCTTCCCCTCCTCTTCTCTCCTTCCCCCACCAACCTTTCTCCTCCCTTCGTTCTTCCTTTTCCTTCCTCCCTTTCTCTCTCCTCTGCCGCCCTGACGCCCGACGCTCGATGTCCGACGATATCCCCCCCACTGCGCCGCTTGACGCGCTGTTGTGTTGGCTGCGCCATTACGCCGCCCGCCCCACGTGCCGTTGCTCTCACCGCCGATCCCCTGCAGCGCACCAGCCACAACCTCCCCGCCACCCAGCCAACGTGCTCCCCGCGCTACCACGACGCTAGCCGCAACCTCCTCGTCTTGCCGCCGGCGCCAGTCGACGATTCCCCGTAGTGGCATGTTTTCCCGCCTGCCTATGACCCTGTCTTGTCCTTCCTCCCTATCC
This sequence comes from Lygodium microphyllum, assembly GCF_053477565.2. Classification (NCBI taxonomy): domain Eukaryota; kingdom Viridiplantae; phylum Streptophyta; class Polypodiopsida; order Schizaeales; family Lygodiaceae; genus Lygodium; species Lygodium microphyllum. The sequence goes on along the minus strand of NC_141136.1, from coordinate 145,028,780 downwards.
TCTTGCAGCGGCGCAGTCGTATGCGGCTCCTCGTCTTGCCGCCGGCGCCAGTCGCAACCTCCTCGTCTTGCCGCCGACTCTAGCCGCAACCTCCTCGTCTTGCCGCCGGCGCCAGTCGACGATCCCCCGTAGTGGCATGTTTTCCCGCCTGCCTATGACCCTGTCGTGTCCTTCCTCCCTATCCTCTTGCAGTGGCGCCGTCGCCTGCGGCTCCCAATTCCCTCGCCCACTACAAAGGACCCCCCACACCCGCCCAACCGCCTCCCAAGGTACCCCCTTCACTTAAAAAAAAAAACAAATTACTTTCCTAGACAAAACCATACAATATTTTAAGAAAACACACACATACACCCCCCTCAACTTCACTTTAACAAATAAAACCAAAACACATACATACATAATCAAAAATTAATTAATTAACCAAAAAAGCCAAAAAAACAACACATTAAGAAAAAACCAAACATACAAACCAAAACCAACAAAGTAATGATTAAAAAATTTCACCTTTCCCCCTCCATTAAAAAAAAAACTCCCCTCGTTTCCTTTTCCCCCTTCAGCGCATGTCCACCCTTTTTCCACTGTCGTGCGTGTAATGTTTTCTATGGTCTTGTTCGTGTGCGGGTTTTGGACCTCGTTGCACACGTCCATGATTGCGGTCATTCACGTAGGAGGATGCATGTGCGTTTTTTTCCGTAGGGTGGAGAGCTTACTGTTGTTTACACACAGGTAAAATGTAACCCATTTTCGGGTACATTGTTTTTGAATTTTTTAATCTTTCCAAACCCAAAAACCCTAAATAACAGAATCAAGTTTATAAAAACCCATACAAAACCATGAAAATTCCAAATAAATACGAATCTTTTTGAAAAAAATTAGTGATATAATTTTACACTTTTTGAAAATTTTAAGAAAATTTCTCAACTAAAAGTGCCAACACAAAATTAGAAATGAAAAAAAAAACTTTCAGTTTCATGAAAATTTATCCAAAATTCTAGAAATTTTATTTAAAAACTCCAAAAAAAACACTAACTTCCCTTTATATTTTTGGATGATTCATATATGCTAAAATTATCAAAATTAATTGGGAACAAATTAATGGAATAATAAACCCTTATTAAACATGTAAATTTTTGAAAAAAAAATCAACTTCAAAAAATGGCTAGAAAAATTTTGAATTTTTCTAAAAAAGTGTAATGGATCTCTGTACTTACCTTTCAACCTACATTGTTGAATGAACAAAAGAGGAAAATATTAATTACATATCCATATCAAAATCGATTAAGAGAGAAAACAAAAACCAAAAGAAAAAAACCCTAAATTGATAAACATAAAAATAAAAACAAAATGGAAGACAACAAAAATTTTTCACATACTATTAAAAAAGAAAAAAACAACAACAACACAAAACACCACTAAACATCAAACTATACAACAAACTAAAACACACATAGTAAAACCGAATTCAATATATTCCATGGACAAAATTGAATGAAAAATTGATAGAGAAAAAAAAACACCACATAACAATTTATTGAAAAATATTGGTTATGGTGTTAGGTCTATTTAGCTTATATTGGCAAAAATTTTCAACTCGTTGGATTCTCTTTTTTTATTCCCTTATTGTTGCATCACATCAGTTTACTAATTGCACATTCAGCCTTTAATTGCATACACACCTTCCTCTAGGTACTCCATTCATTTTCTTATTTTTTTATTTTCTTTTTTACACAAATATTACAAATCATTATTTTTAAAAAAATAAATAACAAAACACAAAATGAACCAGTTGATCACATTTTCCATGTGCATTAACACTAAACATATCTTATAATTAATTGATTCAAAAGCTATTTTGATGATGACGCCGAATGGATAGCTCAAGATGCTAACGATGCATAACCTCTTATATCCTTTAACAGTTTGTCATGCTTTTATCTTTCTAACCTATAATAATGGATAAAGGTGTTTTCCTTTTGTTGCAATTCTTTATTAGATACAGGTCATGTGTTGGGGTCATGTTTGGATGGTGTTTCTTGAAGATGCTAAAGAAGATTAAGTTGAGCTATATTTTGAACTTATATTCTCTTTTTCCTAGGTCGTGATGAGGATGCTCCCTAATTAAATGTGGGGATATGTTGAGGGTTGAGGTGACTTGATTTTTTGGTTGATTTTTGTTATTTTTGTGGATCAAATGGTTGATTTTTAATTGATTTTGTATAATGTTTAGCTGTTTTGGAAGTGTTTTGGATGAGGTTGATTAGGTTTTGGAAGCTCATATGGTTTATAGTAGAGATATGATGTTCTAACATGTTCTGTTGACGTCATGTGAGTTTCTGATTGGTTCTGTTTGAGTCTATTGAGCTTCTGTTTTGATTTGTTTCCTTCTACATGAGAGGTTAAAATGATAATTGATGAAGTTTGAGAGTGTTTGGAAGCTTATTGATTGATTCTTGATGGTTTGGAATGATTTAAGTTAAGCTCAAGGCTCTTTGATGACCTTTTGTATAGTATTGTAAATCCTCTGTTGAGCTTCTGGAGAGTCTCTATTTCTATTCTGCTCTATTCTGTATGCCTCTATAAGTGTGACAATGGATGAATGTGAAGATTGGGAAAGTTTTCCAATCTTGGACAGAGATAAATATAAGTTCAAATTAGTTGAAAGAAGTAGTTGTTGAATACTTGAAGTAAAAACTGAAGTGATAGTGACATTGTTAAGCTAGGAAGGGACACTTTAGTGGCTCTGATGACTTTTCATATCAGACATACCTCTTGGGAAGGGTATCCATGACCAAATAGGGGTTATGAATGATTGTTCTTGATAATCCCATTGTACAATTTAGAGAGATCATGTGAGAGAAAGTGATTAAGTGAGAAATAGCCATGCAAAACAATGTATCTATGAGTGAGATATTGTAAGAAAAAGCTATGGAAACTTTGAAGAAGAATACTATGTGATGATTTCCATTCAAAATGGTATATTATCTTGTATCTTTGTGGTCTCTTAGTGAATTCTATGAAGAATATGAAGAGCATAATCAATTTTGTTTTAAGTTATAGCCGTGGAAAAATTGTTTCTATGAAGCTGCGTAAAGATTTCTTGTTCCTAGTGTCCTTTTCCTTATTGTATATCACATCAAATATGAGAAAGATGTTTGTTGATGATACAAGATAGATTTTCTTGCAGCAGATTCCCCATTTTCTTGGTGTTTCTCATGGGACTCCAACTATCTGCAATAGTGGATAAATTTTTCCTTAGCCAGGGTATTCAAAGTAGAAGCTTTCCTCGACTCCTCAAGCTTAGCAAACTTAATCTATAAATACTGCATTTTTTAAAAAGTTCATCCATGGCACTGTCTTTTGAAGAATATATAGAAGGCATGGGAGGCCATTGGCTAAGCACTAGCTCTGACACCCATTTTGATTGACTAGGCATATGTTTAGGTATGGCTAGCATGTATCTTGTTCTTTGTCTTTTCATTAAACACCATATAGGAAATTTGGAAATTTTCCAAGTCCCACTTTCAAATAAGAGGTAAATATTCATGTAGTTAAATATTACCTATATTGACAATTCCCAAAGTGTATGAAAATTATCAAATTTCCTAATAGATTGTTATTAGTTTTGCGTATCTTTTGATTTAGTCTTTATGCCTTAGTTTGTAGTATCATCCTCTAGCAACTTCTCTAGCATTGGAAATATGTGGCATGGCTAACTACACCATTCACATCTTTCCAAATAGCTAGAGATGGTACACTTGAGATAAGTTGTACACATAAACCAAAGGATTGGTCAAGAGCCTAAAAAGTGGTAGGGTGACCAACTCATGTGAGGAAAATTAAAACACCTTGAGATTGAAGCATTCCTTAAAACTCACTATCCTTCATTCCTTCTTCTTCCTCTTTTCATTTTTTGCAATTTCAAGTGTGGTGGGAGGATTCAGAGCACAAATTGAAGGCTTAGACCATATGAAGGCCGCTCAAGGTCATGAGACCATCTCTCTATTACAAGAAAAAATTACAATAAGAAAAAGAATGAGGTGTATCTATTGCAATCTCATAGTCATTGGTTTAGTTTTACTTGGATGTGGTAAGGGTGACTCCAATGTTCAAGGAAGGAAGTGAACAACTGGGTTAGAGCTAGTCGACTAAACGGTTGATTGAACTCTTCAAGTAATAAGATGTTCACTCATGTCCCCTTGTCAATCGTAAGTTCTAACACTTCTAATTCTATTGCCGATATAAGGACAAAATCAATGAATCAACCATACTAATTGTACTTCCACTATGTAGCAAAATAGGACCCATGTGTGGTTGAGAGTGGGATTGAGAGGTGAGAAATTGACCTTCATTTTCACACATTATTGACTCTGAAACTCACATGGCTAGATTAGGATATTTGATAATGAGGAACCAATTCAAAGGTCATGTTTTGATTCATTCATATAGTATTGACTATGTAGGATCTAATTAAACATTTGAAAACATGAGAAAAACTCAAAAGACACATAACTCATTGATCTTATGTAGTAAGATTGCGATTGTGTAAATTGATAATTGATTAGCTTTTATTAATGATTAATGAAATTTTCAATAATTTTTGTGTGTGTTGGAGGTGAAATTAGTGGCTAATTTTGGTTTCTAAAATCCCTAGAATACTCTCCATATAAGATCTCCCATAGTTAGAAGTAGCTATTTTAGTACTAAGTTCCATTATTAGAGTCAAGCTCCCTCACTTTAGTGGGTAGCCCTCTACTTGAGTGCAACCACTCGAGTATCATTACTTAAGTGATCTTCTATCCATTTAGGTGAACCTTTTGAGTCTCCTCCCTTTGTCACTATATTCACAAAGTTTTTGACTACAATTAAAGGCTAGGAGGAGAGAGAATATAGCAGTTAGGGGAGGCACCAGAGAATTGAATACATGTAAGTGGGGGATTGGAGAGTGGGGCAGTAAAGCACAACCACATGCTTGCCTTAGTGATGAGAACCAATTGCTTAAGTGTTAGGACCCACTACCTCATAAAGTATAATTAATTAAAATACACTCGTGATAGGTAAACTCAATGGATTAGCATCCAAAATGATAGAAATGAGTACAGTAATAGTAGTAAAACACATAGCAAAACTTGCCACTTGTATTTTTAGCTCCTCTAGTTGGGAATTACCCTAGTGCTACAACCAAGATGGCACCCAACTACCTGCCACTCACTCGACTTAGCTTTAACCCACTTGAGAGTTGTCATTGTTTTCTAGACTTTGCCTCGATAGTAGGAAATTAACCTCGAGCCAATTTGGTATCATACAATATTAAATTCAGACTTATTTCTAGTGTATGATGAACCATTGCATGTAATGTCTTGCATGTACTACCAAAAGCCTAGGCTACTTTTCTAGGAAAATACTATCCATCCATGTCCATCAGTCACCTATTTACCTCCACATACTTGTGCATGCATGTTAGCCTAAAAATGTAACAGAGATGAGAAAATATGAGATGGAATGTAAAATATTGTTTGAAATTTTTAGTTGGTAATTCAAAACAAGGATAACAAAACTAGAGGGTAAGGGACTCTCTCATCATGCTTGACACTTTTAATAGTGGCAAGGTACTCACATAGATGTGGATGGAGAGGATTGTGTGTACAAGGAGCAAGTTTTGTTAGTCCTCCATCTATGTTACAAGTTCTCAATGCTAGAACTATGAAAAGAAACACTTATTATATAGTATATGCTAGGTTACACTAAACTATTAACTTAATATGAAAATGATTCATACCTTGATCTAGGCTTAATTTAGGTGACACAACCAAACCCCTCAATGGGGTGCAGTGCATGTGAGAGTGATGGAGCCTTAAGATTAGATGCATACTTTAACACACTAAGCCTAAAGCTCACTGTCCTCTTGAGCTAGGCTTGACATGAAATATCGTCCTCAATGCTCTCCCATGTTAAGCCTATAGATGGAAATATTTTCCTTATCGTTATCCATAGACCAAGTGCAAGAGAGGATTTCATGTACTAACTTGGAAAAAAATAGTAGAAGCTAGATTGTGCAAATGGCTAGTTGATATTGTGTATATACTATGCATAGTATTTTTTAGTAGCTTTTAAACTGCATACCACTACACAATAACAAACATTATTCGAAGAGAGAAAAACTATTCCATACATTGAAGTGCTAGAGTCAACTCATTAATTATGGTAGTGCATATTCCACTAATAGGAGCCATGAGCCTCCATGCTCATCAAGAATGATCTATTCACAACTGTCCTTGCATCATCATTGGTACAAACTTAAGTTATTAGGCTAATGAGTACATGGATACAATCAAGGAATACTATTGAGACCCTGTGGAAAGTACATTGATTTACGACTTTGCACTTCTAGCACATGGACATTAACTTGAATATTACTTTGAGTTGTTATTTTCATTGGTTATGATTTTTGAGCTTGAAATTAGCCTTGACATTATAATTCTTGCAAACTCAAGATATTAGGTAGATGAATCTCTAGTTGATCGAACTCACTCTCTTGAAATTTCTAGAATGCACAAAACCATTGGAAACTAGCATCTACCATATCCTTATCAGACCCAAAGGTGCTTTATTGGACTTGTGCTTTCTTATTTGAGTGAAAGACCTACAAGAGATCATCATAATATATCAAATCAAGTTGGTATTGAAGGGTGAATCACATGGGGCTTGATTGATTTCTATTAGGGCTAAATATTCAACTTAAATACACTCATCAAACCTCTTGTTAGGGAATTTGAATCCACTTGGAACTTGAAGAAGTGTCCTTAACATCTTTACTATACTTATAAATATCTTGGAGAGTCAACATTTGAATGGGAAATCTAAAGCCATAATTTCAACTTCATTTTCACCAACTATAGGTACTCATAAATACCTTCAGTGATACATTTTAATCCACACTTTGAGTTTCTCTTCAAGTTTGAAGCTCAATAACCTTTTGACACACCATGCATACACCACCTTTAATCACCTTGGGCTAGATTATATATTGCCATCTTAAGCATGATCTTGAAGAACATAAGTTTAATTTTATATCTAGTATCACAATATTGCATCTCTAAGCTTTTGAGTGCTCAAACTATTGGGGAATACCTTATGACTACTAATTATGGAATCTTTTCTATAATAAACTCTAACCTAGATTGTTCAATGGAATTATTACATAATGGAGGTGAGGAAAGGAGCTACAAGTCTTGAGACTATTGATTTGGAACCAAAAACCTAAAACAAGCTATGTGTGTGTGTGTGTGTGTGTGTGTTAAGGTCTATGATATTTGAGAAGGGAAAGTTCTTTCTACATTGCACTAGAAGGAAAGTATTTCAAGCATTTTGAGGGATGATATGTCTTGAAGGTAATTGAATATTGGAAGTGAAAATTCATACACACTAAACTAAAAATGTGGTAGAGTTTGAAGAATCTAGAGACACGCTCTTGCTAGAAAACTTATAAGTCTAGTTTTTTGGAAAGGGGACTTAGGAGATAGTTCAAAACATCTTCTAGGATTGCCATGAAGTAAAAAGCTATAGGTTATTCCTAAGGACATGATATAGTATCACTATAGAATGTCCCTTTTTGAAGATCTTTGTGAGGCTAAAAAAGTATCCCTATAACAAAAACCAGGTGTATTAGTAAGTAACATAAGCTTTTCTAAACATAGCATTGCATATCAAACATGTTGCATTATTTTTTCTTGTAGTGACTCGACCTTCATGTGCACTGATAACTTGAGTCTCCAACACTTCCATAAGGCACATCAAAATGGAGTGAAGTTCATACTCTGAGGGTCTCTATGACAAGATTTTCACTCAAGCAATATGTTGAAGCTTCAAGGCACTATTGAAAGACTAACCTATTAGTTTAGAGTTAACTTAAGGGAGAATGTGTTTTGTTGAGATAACAACTATCCTAGAACTATTTTATAGTTCTTTATATAATGGACATTCACTATAAGATTTTTGAAAATATCAAATCATATTAAATTTTCTATCTACAATAATAGTTATCATATGACATTGGAAATTTCAAGTCCTTATTATAAACATTTACTAGTTTTTTATAGGGTTCACCCTATGAAACCCATCTAACATTTGCAATCTCACCTTTGATGACCAAAATTGCATGGGTGCCCAAATTGAGCTTGAAATTTAAGGCCTTTAAGGTGAGTGATAGATTCACCTTATTTCTTAGTAATGTATTGCTTTGTAACAATTATTTTACTTATGCGAATAGTAGATTGCCCAAGCATAATGAATGAGGAGGGATCCCAATATTCAATTCAAACTAACCATGTAAAAATAAAGATTTGATATCAGTCAACAATATGTTTAAGTAGAGCTAATATTCAAACGGGAAAGCAAATGACTAAGGTGTCTTTAATGTTTATCCAAAATGTTCACAAGCAACTAGTTACACCACAATAAGGTGTCCAAAACAATGGAACTAAGACTTATTTTCATGAAAACCCAATATTCATGCAAAATGAATAGTAAACATTTTCTGAAAACGATGGGTATCTTATGATCCACAAAATATGTATCCTAATAATGGCACATACATGAAGATTGCCTTAAAATGTTTGAACTGCCCGTCGTACCAAGTCATACTGGCAAAGACGATGATGTCGATACTATGCAGACTAATCTCAATAACGGCAGTCTGATACGGGCTCTAACTGTCCGTGACTGCGCAGTCATAGGGACCAATGCCGATAATGTGAGTATGGACATTAATCTCCACCAGGAATCCGGAGAGCTGCATGTTCCCAATGATTGTGGACCCGACGGTGGAATTTTGGAACGTGAGGCAGTAGTCGAATTTGTCGTCGATGGGGACGGGAGTGAGAACGTGCTCTTGATTGAGGTGCATGACGCCGCCATCGAAATGGAAGGCCACCGGAGGAAATTTACTCGGGATGATGTTGTCCGGAAACTGGTAACAGAAGGGGTGCTCCGTCGCGCTGGGCTTGAAGTCCTTGGTGGCGGCGTTGATGGCGCCAGCGAACATGTCGAATATGGGAGGGCTCAGCTGAGTGAACGTAGTGCCGATGTCCATCACGACGCCTGGCATCGTAAAATCAGACGATGAGATATTCAGTAGCTTTCCGTTGACGCTGATCCCAGTCATGTTCAGATAGTAGCCTCCCACGTCCTTATAGTGCATCCCTATAAAGGTCATACCAGCAGGGAGCTGCATGGATCCGAACCCCAAGAAGCCTTGCTCCGGCGGCTCAACAAAGCGGCTGGGCAGGCAGAAAAAGATGCTGGCGTTGAGCTGGCTGTGCAAGGTAAAGTTGCCGGCCCCTAACCCTAGAACGCCAGAGCCTTCGGTAAAGCCGGTAGCGTTATGCGCGCAGCCGAACACGACGCCTGCGATGCTATCGTGGTTGTCGAGAAGGAAGGTGTCTTGCCCGTAGACGCCCGAGACAACGGCGCCCGGGCTGTGCTGGTAAAAATCCTTGTACTGGGCGCTGAAGGCGCACTGATAGTTACCCGTCCAAGGGAATGGGGCGGGGACACACTGGGGTTGTACGTTTGGTAGCTGCGTTTTGCACAAGCTGTCATCGCAGTATACAGGCATGTAGGTGGAAGAGGTAGAAGGATCCCACGGAGGGGAGCTGGTTCGGAAGCAGGTGGTCGGAGAGCAGGGGCTACATTGGAGCCAGGTGAGGTGAGAATCGGTGTCGACGAGCAAGTACTGGGGCTGGCTCTGGGGGGTGCCCACCGCCATCTGGAGGTAGAAGTCCGACGTGCGGGCTCCCGGGAAAATGAGGCCAGCGTATCCGTCGTCCGAGTGCGGCAGCGGCGTCTCTGTCCCTGCCAGCGGATCTAGCTTCCCTGATGCTCTCCAGGTTCTGATCTGCCCCATGCGTCGGCGACGTGCGGCCATCCGGACCTCCTGCCTCCTCGCGGCCGCCTCGAAAAGCTCCTGACGAGTTGCGTTTTTTGGCCGGAACGGCGACTCTGGATGGTCTCTGTGCCGTAGCCGCATCACGATGGGCTTCTGAATGTCGAACTCCTCCAGCTGAGGCTTATTAATAAGCGCATCATGCTGATTTTTTGGTGGCTCCGGCCCCTGCATCCGCCGAATCCAGCGCTGACTAACGTCGGAATTAGTCGAGTAACGCCACCGCAGCTGTGCCGCATCGTTTCCTTCTATGCTGTACCGGAAGAGAAGAAATATCAGCACCTGAACCGCTGCTTGCGTTCTAATATTTAGGTTTAGGTGCATGATGGACCACCTCATAAATGACGAAAGTGTCTGAACGAGCAAGAAACTGCCATTTATAAGAGTTCGCTAAGTGGGTTCGACACACCGAGGGCTGCTATTTGGCCAAACCTTTGAATATAATTAACAGTGGACACTCACATTTCCTTGAGAGATTTTGGGGAGTTAAGCTGGTCACACAGCAAATAGGGATGCCCACTTTGTTAGTTTTAACCAATCATATTACTTATTTTAGTGAACGTTCACCCCACATTCACGTTGTAAGTTTGAATTAATCATAGTATTTCTTTAGGGGTTGAGCTCCTACAATCCTTGTTGACAGGTTGGAGAGGACATGAATTGTTGTTTACTTGATTAACAAGTGAAATGCCTCCTCACTTTTGGACGTGGGGTTTTCCCTACCCACTTTGTAAAGTGATGATTAAGATATACAACCAATTTAAAAAATTATACGCTTATTATTTTTTAATTTTTCGTTAATGTGTTTTTTTAGTGTGTGAAGGTATTATGCCCGTGTTTGCACCCAGTTTCAAAAGGTGCATGCTCACACTCTCAAGAGTGGTCACATATTCATCATTTGATATGTAATCAATCTCAACATCTTTAAGGGAAGAAAGCTAAAGTAGATGTTAATCATAGACACACTTTTCGAGCATATGTATTTATATATCAACTAGCACATTTATAGTTGTAGCCAAATATCAATTTTATGTGTGGCTATAAATATGTCTCTACATGCATAATACACTAAAGTGTAAACTACATGGAGACGTGCACATAGTTTGAAATTTTTGCAGCATTTGAGTTGAGGCTTTTCACAAAAAATTGAAGAAAGCAAAAACAACTAAAGCAATCAAACAACAAGACTTTGTAGTAAAGAGTGAGAGTGAGAGAAATAGAATGTGGAGAGCTCACACAAAAGATCCAAAGTGCAAGAGCTTACACAGTACCCAAGCAAAACACATTCTCAATAAGGACAACATGACTTCTTTTCTATGCTTTCATAGTTTGTGGTTTGTGTAGTTTGTGATCCTTTTATTATTAGGGCACATGGTTTCTTTGCATTATTATTTTAAAAAAAAGGAGAACTTGTGCATGCAAATGCTAGCTCTAGTGAGTTTGTAGATAGGTCTAATCCATAATACACACACCCCTAATGCCATATCCATAAACACAATGAGTCGAGAACATACATGTATAAAAGTGCAATAATAAATGTGCCTATTTTAGATGTAAGAAAACATGTGTAGAAAGTGTAGTATTTTGCCTGGTTGTTTGTGGTAGATCAACAAAACACAATCAAAGCAAAGATACAAAAGGTATACACCTCATTATAGGTGCATTTATTTTACCCTATAAAAGAATGCATATATACATAGACTTCTGGAGCAAATAAATGACCATACAAATGCATAGTCAAACGTTAATTAAAAAACAATCTTTTTGTGAACATAAATGTGTTTAATCATGTGCAACTATTTTAATTTCATGGCCATGCTATTTTTGGATTTGTTATGAGATAAACAAAAGAAGGCACACACACAAATACATATATATACATACACACATGAGATATGTACGCCCTTCAAGAGGAGTGCTTAGAGAACAAGAAAAAGCTAGTTACTTCAAGCTTAAAGGTATAGAGTTTTTTTAAAACTATAAATTTATGTTCATTTTTTTCTTTGAATGGTGAAAACAAGTTGGTTTTTGTCACGCTTCATGCAAGTTTGTGCAAAGTAAACATGACCTATCTTGTGTCGATAAATAATTCACGCTCCAATGAAAGCAAGTTTTTCCATAGCCACACATAGTTTGCAAGTTCTCCATGCAAGTGAATATGCTTTAGGACATGAGTATTCACGTGCTAGTGATGTAGGGTTTAAATTTAGTAACTATTTCAAATCATTTTCTTCTTGGCTATGCATATACCTATACATATATGTGTGTGTAGCTTGTGCATAGTCTATACGTATGTCTATGTGTATACATATAGCCTATGCACATTAGTATGGTATGTGTAGCATATACATAACCATGTGAGTAGCCTATATGTGTGCTTTTTGTGTAGTCAATGTGTGTATGTAGTCAATGCATGTGCATAACCTATACTCATACATGCATATTGTGTATGTGTATACATGTGCCCACCCTCGTAAGGTGCCATCAATGATCTGTGGTGCTCAAAGTTGTAAGGTCCCTATTATTAGGAGAAGCTATATGTGAGATTTGATATTGGTTGGGTCTTAAGGTATATGCTAGGTACGGTCTTTATGGACAAGATGGCAAGAAAGATGAACTTTGTGGGCTTTGGGTTAGATGGAGTAGTTAATCTAGTAGCAACTTGAGGTACATTACATATATTTGCATGATGTAAGAAGCGATTTCATAGATGAAGAAGTGTGCCAATAGAAATATTTCCAAGTTTCTTGGCTTCTATGTAGAGAAGCTAGAGCTCGCTAGTGTATCGGTAGATCATATGCCGCGATATATTTTACCATGATTGTTTCTTATCAAATTCAAAGTCACATGGGGTCTATCTACATAGATTATGGAAATACATAGGCTAGTTTCAAGAGAGTCATAAAAGACAAACGTTTCAAAGGGAATGCAGACAGAGGAATCAAACAGACTTTTCTAGAGTGGATTCATAAACTTAGAAAGGGCCTCCTTTGCTCCATAGCAACAAAGAGAGTTTGGCTGACACACTTGCCCTCACACCCTATACCATTGAATATTGTAAATGTTATGAAGCAAAAGGGGACTAGAAGGATGTTCTAAATTTCTATAGACAACTAATTATGAAAAACATTATAAACACTTATCTTTGACAAGTGTCCTTTAGCATACTCAATTCTTCCATTGTATACTCAATTCTTCCATTGTGATATGCATCTCTCTTCTTTTTTTTTTCATCTCTCAACCTCCTCATATAAGTAGTCTACAAAAGATTCTTTATTTTTTATTTTAAATATTGATGGCATGTCACAATACATTTGTGATACCTACAAAAGAGAACCCTTTCCCTTTCTATTTTTCCTTCATCATATATTTCTTCCCTTCTTATCATCACATCACTATTACATACAAAGAAGGTGTTCATCTCATTATGCTTCTCCCTTTTTACTACTTTTCTCCATCCCTTTCCTTGTGACACAATAGATTTCATCCTCAAGCCTTTTTTATTCACACAAGAGAGGTATTTACTTGTGTGAGAAATTTGAAGATATACATGAGTGACTCCTATGTCCAAAAACCCTTAGCCATGCAACCCCTCACTTTGCATTTTGCCTCAAGAAATATTTTAATGTCCCCACAAAGTTCTCATGGAAGAACTTTCCTCATCCATGTACAATGCTACCATGTATAGCAATCCCATAAACCAAATGGAACATGAGATGACTTGGATAGTCAAAATAACATGGAAAAGTCTTCCCTACCAAAAAAACTCTATTTAATACCATAACTTAAGCATCCTCAAATATATTAGGATTAATTTCCTTTCATCTCCTATACCTCAAAAGAAAAAGCTAGAGTACTATATTAGTAGGTGTAAGGAAAAAAGCACATGTAAACCATGGTCAAAATTTAGGATTGATATCCTCATGTTAGCTAATAATCTAATCCATCTTACAAATTTAGGATGGTCAAAACTTTCCATGGGTTTCATCATATTAACTAATAAGCTTATCCATCTTATACGTATCACCTATATTTTCTTTGATGAAAAGTGAAAACGGTAGTAAGAAGTATGAACTACAAAGATGAGTCACATTTGGTTAGTTTCTTCAAATAGTACAAGCTTAAACATGTGTGGACCATTTTAAAGTATAAATTGCAAAGAGAATCTTGTGCTAATCATGTTAGGGTAATATTTTTTGGAAATGTGTTATCCTGGTCTTTATGAAGGCCCCCTTTATACATATCATGAATCTTATCGGAGAAAAAGATGTAGAATAGCTTAGTTTATTGAATATCTCTCCTTGTTTGTAAACATCCATGGTATGTGAGGTAAAATGATAATCACATTTCAGTCCACGTATATATAAGTTCCTACCTATATTTTATAGATACTCTCTTACATACAAGGAACTCCATTCACCATTTGGTTCCCCTCATCTCCAAGCTATTGTCATCCTACATACATTGTGTAGCTCCTATCTTATATATAGAAGAGGCAAGTAGTCCCAAGTTCTAGAAGCTACATTGCTAAAGCTATGTGGATCAAGAAGGTTGTTAATCTAGAGGACTTGGATCTAGTATAGAAAACACAACAAGATGGATTATCTAAATAAGAAACATTATGCACAATAATAATAAAAATGATACACATGAAGTGTTAGGAATTATATCTCTTTAGTTTGAACAATGGTTTAGCCACTTAGCAATCTATGCCAGGTGGAGGTAACAACCCATTAAAATATTCCCAATATTGCGATAATTTTTAACAAATTTATATATATATGATATAGTCTTACCATATTTTTGCATCAATTTAATACAAATGCGGTGTCCATAGTTGTTGTCTTTGGTGGGCATGTCTTCGCAGTTTGGCAATGAGATCTTGGTGCAATGAAGTTCTTGTAGGAGAGAAAGATGGAGTTATAGAAAAAAATTGATAGATTTTCTTATCAATTTTTAGCCATGGCCATTTTGAAATTTTCCCATAGGGATTATTATCACCTAGAGAATAGAAGACTTTGTTAAAATCATTTTCTTCTTGTCTTAGAGGTTTTTGGGAGGTTATGAGATTTAACAAGGTCTTGACAGGTCATGACAAGAAGGTGCTAGCATACTTTAATGTTAATCTAAGGGGTGGGGAATTTTATAAGTTATGCTACCTCTGAATGGAAAATAATAAAAAGTACATCATCATCATCATTTTGATATAATTAATTCTTCACAAAAATCTAGCATGATTAAGAACAAAACTTTGTTGTTTTAACTAGATCATCTTCAACATCTACATTAAGACTGTCATAATGATTAAGGGGTGAACATTAGATTATTAACTACTATGGAGATCCCTTTGGAAGGTATTTCTTAAATATATAATAATCATTTAAAAGGTTTTAGACTTAGGGACAAAGAAAAAATATGAAAACAAAGTTTGAGTTGTCGCACATTGATGTTGTATGATGGAGAGGGGCATGATTTTCTTACTCAGAGAGAGAGAGAGAGAGAGAGAGAGAGAGAGAGAGAGAGAGAGAGAGAGAGAGAGAGAGAGAGAGAGAGAGAGAGAGAGAGAGAGAGAGAGAGAGAGAGAGAGAGAGAGATTTTGGCAAATTAGAGGAGATGAAGGGAGGCGTCTCTTTTTGGGCCAAAGGGATTGATGAGACAAGAAGGGAGAATCTAGTGCACCTAGAGAGGGAGAGCATCATCTTTTTTTTATCATTGCCATTAGTTTTATCAACATCACCATCAACTTCTGATGATCATCTCATACCATGGAAGGATAATATTTTTTATCATTGCCATTAGTTCTATCAACATCGCCATGCTCTTCTGATTGTTGTTGGCCCTCTTGTGATCATCTCACACCATGGAAGGATCATTGACAATAGAATCAAAACCATCATCATTGATTGAAGCATCATCATCATCATTCCCATTCTCTTATCTTCGATGTTCTCTTCTTTATTAACATATATCCTCTTCTCTTCCTCCTAATGATGACATAACTTCTATCTGTCTCAAAATCAAGTGTAGAATCAAATCTAGTATAGACAATCATTACTAAAAAATAAGTAAAAAAGTAAAATTAAAAAAACGAGAAAAATGCATTAAACTAGGCATGAATAGATATTTAAAAATTTATAGAGAAATTTAAAAATACACACTAGTTGAATTTGATAAAATTTTAGTGTTCCAAATACTATAAGGAATCTTTACACTTTTTCTCAAAAAGTTAAGAATGCATTTACTATTTTTAGAAATTAAAAACTAAGTTTTTAAGTATACTTTTTTACTATAAAGAATAATAATAATAATGGGGTTAAAATAATTTTAAAACTAGTGATCATGAAATGAAATGTAATTTTTATTTTATATTATTTTAGTAAAATTTTGAAAACTGATAGAGTATTAAAATAAAAAATTTAAGTCAAATTAAACACTTAAGTTGAAGCAATGATATGGATATAATTTCTTAATCATACTATTGTGTGTTCATATTGAAACTAAAAGGTTAGGAAAGTTTGAAGTGGTTCAAAGACTTTATCATATGGTTTTATTTTTAAAAAGCAATAACAAAATACTGCCAATATCTAAAAATTTCATGTGGTTATTTGAAATTCATTTGTGAAAGACATAAACACAATGTCATGAGGGTAAGCCTCAACACTAACAAAGAAGTATTGTAACTTGATTTTTAAAAATTTCTAATCATTATAGTGAGAAAGAGAGGAGGGCCAATAGAATAAATTATTAATTGGGAAAAAAGACTTTGGGTTTAAAAATGAGTTATACATATGAATTCGCAAGAGTGGAAAAGAAAGTTGTCTTTACTTTATTTGTTATTTAATTAAAGAAAGAAAATGATGTTTTTATTGAGATTTTAAATACTTTAAATTTTTAAAAACTTCAATTGCAATTGCACATCATATGTTATGAAGAGGGGTAACGTTCTGAAAGAAAATTGAGACTTATGGGTTTTATGAATATTAGGATGATTTCTTTGAATAATTTACTTTTAAATAAAGGGAATTAAGTTATAAAGGTGGAAAACAAAATTTAAATGGATGAATTTCTAGATCGGACAAATCTAAACCCTGAAACAAACTTCCTTTAAGTCAAACAAGATACAATTTGTGGATAAACCATTGCAATGTGATAGGAGAAAATTATCAGGAGCCATCCTTGAAATACAAGGGAAAGCCATAGTTAGCTTAAGATTTAAATTCTAGTACCTATCTAGAGACTTATCTGTGTTGAGTGAAAAGTGACATCAATGGAAATTGAGTAAGTTTACTTAGTTTCTAGATATTCTGTGATATTAGTTGGACTATCATGGTAATTGATAGCAAAAGCCTATAAGGTTAGTTAGATTGAGTAATATTAGTAAGGGATTCCATTTATCGAGTGCAAATATTCTTAGGAGTTGACTTGGAAACTTGGCCAAAAGTGGCTTGTCATTTTTTGGTTCATTTTTTTGAAGATAAGTGCACTTGAGTAGGTGGTGAATCTCCCTTAGATAGGTAAATCCTAGGCACATTTTTGTGAATTATAATGAGCAAACACTATGTCTCTTTCTTAAGGAACTATTTTCCAAATTTGACCCAAGATTGTGAGGCATATATTAGATTGGGTAAGAGATATAGATTTAGTTGAATGGAGCAAATATTTTGGTCCACAAGTAATTGTAGACATTGAACATTTATCATGTTGGAGTTAGGGGTACAATAATTGCACACAAACCATTGTTCTCCTAGTAGCACATTTTGGATTTATAGACAAAATAGAAATAAATATGATTAGTGACTCATACGACTTTGACTGGTATTATTGCATTCAATAAAAAAGACGTGTGATAGGTTGCAAAAATTTTAGCTTCAATTCTTGAGCAGGAGGAGAAACTCCCTTATGGAGAAGTAGACCTAGAATTATGAACTATTCTTAAGCTACTAAGTGCATATGCAACCACAAAAACCCCAACTTTAGATCTTTAGAGAAAAAACATAAGTTGAAAGAATCTATGAAGTATGATAGTAGTACGTCTTACATTGGTTATGGATGAATTCTAAGGAGAGGAGAAAACAACAAAAGGAAGCTTGAGACCAATGAGAAGCTCGACAAGAAGCATGGTTACTAGAGAGGCTAGAAAGGGTGAATGCATTGCTAAACGTGGGAATAGATGCTATGTCTAGTTCAAAACGAGGAGCCTATTGGGCCTAGCCTATCGTTTCATAGAACACCATCAAAAGAAAGAGTGTGAGACTTAGGATTACGATCCTTTTTAGAATTCCGCATCAAGAAGAATCATTGCAAGTTCTACTTGACTTTTGAATGGCTTTAGGATAATGATAGGTTATAGTAGCATACCGCTAGATTTGGTTGGCTCTCCCATTCTTTAACAAGCATCACAACGTTTGCAGTAGTCATAAGCATCCTTGTAGGGTCAGCCCCACCAATATCCTGTAAGTAAAACCTTTCTAGTTATTCTCTTGCAAAGTGTCTGCCATAGGGCTCGTGATGGCATGCTTTTTGAATGATCCTAATCTCATCTCGTACAACACATCTTCACAGGACTTTATTCTTACCTTTCTTGTACATAGCACTGCCTAATAGGGCATAGGGGGACTAATTCTAGCATAAGCTTCTTCTTCTCATGGCTGGAAATACCAAGGGGATATTATTGCATTGCGGAGAGGTTAGCTATGTCCGTGTACCATGGGCTAACAATTTCGACTAGAAAGAGGGAAGCATCAGGAAGGTCAGGTCATCCTGCTCTTCTTCATTGCTCTAAGGAATTCATGAGACAGATGATGAGCCACCATGACATGGGAAAGATCGAGGTTGGTAACCACTTCAAAGTTGAACTCCTAAAACAGAAGGAGCCATCTCATCATTCTTCCCTTCACATCTGCCTTGTTCATCAGGAAGGATAGGGCTTGATGGTCCACATAGAATTTGAAGTGCGGAGATAGTAGGTAGTGTCAAAATTTCTCTAAGGCAAACACTATGGCTAGGCACTCAAGCTCCGTCATAGTATAGTTCATTTCTCTATCAGTTACTTTACAGCTTGAATAATAGATAAGTTGATCTAGCTTCGAGGGGCGTTCTTGACATAAGACTGCAACTAGGCCTCCTATAGATACATCAGTATACACATCGAGCTCCTTCATCCAAATCAGGAGGTTACACGATAGGTGCTTCAATCAGGCACTTTTTCAGAGTGTTGAATGCCTCATTACATTTAGCAGTCCATGTAAACTCAACATCTTTCCTCATGAGCTTATGCAAGGGGGTTGCCTTTGTTGTAAAGTGTGCAATGAATCTTATGTAATAGCTGACATGGCCAAGAAATCCCCTCAACTATTTGAGGTTGGTTGGTGCGGTTAAGGTTGCAATTTTCTCAATCTTTGCAGGGTCAGTTTCACTATCCCTTGGTTAGAGACAATGTGGCGCTAAAAAACTCTTGAAGAGACTCTGAAGACGCATTTGTCGAGGTTGAGAGAGATCCCATACTCTCAACATCTGTCAAAGCACTACTCTAGATGTATCCAATGCTCACAGATTAGGCTATAAACATAGAAGTCATCTAGGTACACCTCAATGAAATCATGTAGATGGTTCTAAAATGCGGCCATCATCACTCGTTGGAAGGTAGCATGAGCATTAGAGATCCCAAACAACATCTCTCTATAAGCATAGGTTCCACATTTTGTTGTGAAGGTCGTTTTCCTTCTACAATCTGGAATTGATTATATCCATTGAATCCATTCAAGAGGGAATAAATTTCATGGCCAGCCATTGTGTCCAACAGTTGGTCTATAAAAAGGGATAGGAAAATGATTCTTGTTAGTCTTGGAATTCATATTTCGGAAGTCCACACATATTTGAAGCTTTCCATTCTTCTTGGATCTACCACGATGGGCAAAACCCATTCACCATTGGCCACTGGATAGTTAAACTCAACTTCAAGGAGCTTCAATAGTTTGAGGGCAAAGTAATTTAGATTCATGTGCCTTTGTCTTTGACGCACAGACTTAGCATCAAGCTCTAGGTGGACTCGAGGACTCATCTTTTGAGGATGCATCTACGGAGGTCACACACCAACTCCCTAGGCTTTGGTTTGATAACGTGGGTGCTCATCTTGGATTCCAATAAGTTGAATCTTGTTTCTTCGTCTTTCTTCCTTCTCTCATGCATCTCCTTCAGAGAGTAGATATATTCTATATGGTTCTTTCTCAAACAGTATGAACAAAAGGCTGTAGGAATAGTTGGTTTTTGGGTACATTCAATGGCTAAATGTCCCACTTGATGGTACTTTTTGCACTATGTATTAGACCGTATCACATCTCTTCCACCTCTTGCAGGACTAGATATGTTGGTTGTATTCACCTTCAATGTTTGTAGCTGTTTCGTAATCACATCCATAAGCTCCTTCTTGATACTTGCAAGTGAATATTGGACAGGTAGTCCTTCAAATTTTCACCTCCTAGAGTACTCATAGTAGGGTTTTGGAAAGCTTTTGTAATCACTTTATACATTGGTTGGGATAATCCAAAGGGTTCATCATTCTGATTTTGATTCAAAGCTTCTCTTGTGACTGAAGATTGTTGATTGTAGTTAGGGTTCCATTGTTGTTGTTGAGTCACCATTGGAAAAATTGTTTAAGGCCACATTGTTGTGGTTGAATCATCATTTTAGGTACTGTTGATTGCAACCACTGTGGATTTGCATTGTTCTACGACACTATTTGCATTTGAGGATAGGGGTAAGGAACTGTCCCTTGGAAGGCATTTGGTGGCTATGCCATTCCTAGCATGGGAGGGGGTAGGACTCCTCTTTTTGAGGTCATCAAAAGCCTTGCTTCAACTTTATCATACAGTCTTGGACCTTTCATTGTAGCTTGTAGATTGACTAGTCTTCTCAATTCCACAAAATTACAAACTTGTAGTTGTAGGCCTCTAACAAAAAATCCCTTTTGGATGCCTTCATCTAAGTGATGGTTGGTCCATCTCTTTAGTATGGATTCCATTCCAAAGGCACACACTTCCACCTGTTCACTAGAGGAATGACTTAGGTTCATTAACTCCTCTTGCATCCACTCTTCAAAACCTTTACACCTGAATTTAGTGAGGAAGGCCAACTCTAGGTCATCTCATGTGCCAAAAGTTCCTACTGCTTGTCTCCCATACCACTAAAACGTTGGACCTCTGAAAGTGGTGGGGAATATTGCCAACCAATGCTTGGGGGTTCTGGCATTGTTAGCTACACATGCTACCATAAACTCTGCTACATGAGGATCAGGCTCTTCATTGTACTCTCCCTTAAAGATGGGAAATGGGACTACATTCACTGGCCTCTCCTCATCAATATTTCCAGGATGGATCTGATTAGGAAGGAAACCTTGAATCACCATGGGGACTTCTGTAAAGAGAGTCCCTAGGGTGTCAAAGGAGGCTTTTGCTACTACCAGCTGATTCTTAGTTTTGATTTTTTTCTTCTCTCTTCTCACATACCTCGGGACTCTTTCTAGTGCTTGCCTCTTGATTGCGTCATTCATTAGGGAGTTAGCTCCACCCAGTTGGTCTATACTCAACATAACAAAATCAGAGGGGGCTTCAATCTCTAGAGGATTCTCTTGCCAACATTTCTTCTACTTTCTTCTTTTCAACATCTCTGAATTCATCTTTCAGTCCACTAGGGAACGTATTCAGTTCTGGAAGTGTCAAACATTAGGAAAAAAATGAACTCACAAATGGTCCCTTAAAAATAATATAGTTTAAGATGTGGGCCTTTTGGATTGTCCAATAGGAAGGCTAGATATTGACATCCATGGAGGGTGAATCTTCTCTCTCCAAATCTTGGGTTTTCTATTAAAAAAAGTAGTAGTGGGGGATTAAAAAAGGGGAGAATGAATAGTACACAAAATTTGAGTTTCTCTCACCTCGTATTTCTTCCATTTTTTTTGAGAATTTTCAATTTCGGTCTTTTTCCCTCTCACAAAATCAGTTTGACCCAAAAGTTGAGCAACAGAGCACTTTCCCTCTCTTCTCTATACTTGTGAATTTTCATCTCCATTGAAGCTCCCTACTGAGAGTAATTAGGTTTTTGAGTGTTTTGATTATCTTTGCACTTTCTTCTCCACGCAGCTCCAGATTTTGGGCAAAACACATGTGCCCATCTCTCTTTGCATTTTCTCTTGTTTTCTATTTTTTCAATAGGGTTTGATGTCATTTCTTACTATTGTTGTTGTTTTATTACAGAGGTTGTTTGGGGTAGGAGACAGAGGTGCTCAACTCTCTCTCCTTTCTTTCCCCCTCTCTCTATGTGTTGTTTCTATTTTATGTTGTGTTTTCAATAGAATTTGATGTTGGTTCTAATTGTTGTTTTCTTACAGAGTTTATTTGGAGCAAGAGGCAAAGGTGTTAATCTCTTTCTCTTTGTTTGTTTTTTTTTTTTGCTGATATATTTTCAATACAACATAATGTTAGTTCTAACCCTTGTTGTTTTATTGCAGACATCATTTTGGGTGACATTGCATAAGTGCTTATCTCTCTCTCTCCCTCTCTCTTTCTCTCTCTATGTTTCCTCTTTTCTATTGTTTTTTCAGTATACCTTCATGTAAATACTAACTCTTGCAAAATTGTCTTTTGTGTTACAACTATATATATAATCTCTCACTTGACTTGGGTCTCACCTATATATACTAACTCTACATCAATATGAATCATTCTTTGGGAGCATGTCTTGTGTATCTCTCTCGTACTCTCTCTCTCTCAACATGGTATCAGAGCTATGGATGCGTAGCAACAACAAGGAAGATAAGTTGTTTCACTGTTTATACTTGATTGAATTCTTTGCACAAGTGATGATTTGATACATGAATTTGTTCAAATTAGAAGTATTAGTTAAATTTTTCTTTAAAAAAAAGACCAGGTCTAAGTGCGTAGCTCTCATCATGCTCTCGAATTCTGTCAAAACCGCTTGTCAATCGGAGTTCTGGATCAAAAGTTATGACAGTTTAGGATTCAAGACAACAATTCTGCTCGAATCTGCGATTCTTTATTTAAATTTGTAATTCTAATTACAGTTCGTTAATCCCCACTTATAGTTCGTTAATCACTCGTCTTCGTTAATGATGTTGATTACGACAAGCAAACATCTTGCTATTTTTAGCGATGTTTTATTCTCGTTCACGTTCTTTGTTCGATCGAAATAGCACTTTTCTTATACACGTCATCTTGTCTTGCACGTTAGGTCTATCTATTTTGGGCTTTCTTTTTAGTCACTCAATACTTTTCGTCGTTCTTACGTGCATCTCCCTATTTTGATTGTCACACGTCTCAACTACGCTCGTCTTGTTCATGGTTTGCAGATTCTGCGATCTCATCTTATTTGTTTTCTCTCGAGATATAGGCATGACCAATTGCATAATTGTTAACGAATATCCGTCTGGCCAACGTTATGTTCCCTTCTTCCAAGGACAAGGCTTTCCTGGGTGGAAAGCAAAGATGATGCTAATTCTTGAAGGTGACGAATTATTTCATATTGTTTTGGGTGATCTGTCTTGCCCAGTTCAACCTATTGATGTGATGAATGACAATTCTCTGATTACTGATGGTCCGTTATTTGAAGAATGGAAAATTGATCATACTGATTGGATTCGTCGTGACAAATCGGCTCGTCGTTATATATTGTCTGCACTTCTTGACTCACTTATGTTGGATGTCTTTCATCTAGAAACCTCTCATGCTGTTTGGGAGTATCTTATCTCAAAGTTTGAGAAGAAATTGATCACTGAAATTTTATATCACCAAACTCATTTCAAGAATATTCAATATAAGGTTGGTACTTCTATGCACTCTCATATCGAGGCTTTTAAAGACATTATCAATCAGCTTGGTGTTGTTGGAGCTCCTGTTGCTAAAAATCAGATTGTTAACTTCTTCATACCATCCAAGATTCTTTATATGAAAATATCATCACTATTTTGTCTAACAAGGATGATATCCACTTTGACAAAGCATGTATATCTCTTATTGAATATTCTCAATGTCATGAGCATCATTTGGAAAAATTTGATGCTGTTTTGGTCACTCGCGAACAAAGGGATTTTGATGCTGCTTTTAATGCTCGCAAGCGTCCCGCTTCGCGTTTTCAGTAGGGTGGACTTCCTAATCAAGGTGGTAAATATTCTCGTCTTGCTTATCCTAACAAACATTGTTCTTATTGTGATAAGAAAGGCCATGTGGCTTCTGATTTGCTGGGCATGTCAATATGATGAGGAGCATGGAGTTACTACAAAACAACCTCGCTCATCCAAAAGTTTTCCTTCTTGTGATTATTGTGCATATACAGTTCATCCATCTCGTCATTGTTATAAATGTAGATATGATGAAGAATGTTCTTGAGCTTATATTGTTCAACAAACTACAACTGATGATGATCATGCTCATCAGGAGCTCAATTTCGTCCATCATGATATCTCTCCAGAAAAGGTACTTCATGTTCATGATGGTTCTCTATTCATCATTGATTCAAGTGCCACTAGAAACATGACATACCAATCACAGTGGCTTCACAATTATCATTCTCTTCCTGTCAAGAAGTTTGTTTACCTTGCGGATGATACGACTTGTCAAGTCAAAGGAGTGGGTGATTTATATCTGGGGACTGTTTCATCCACGAGAATATTAAGAGGAGTTCTTCATATTCCAGATTTGCAAAGAAATCTTCTTTCTGTTGCTCATCTAGTTGATCTTGGTTTGTTTGTTGGCTTTGATTATAATCAATGTCGTATAGAGAAAGACGGACATACTATAGCAGTGGCTCCTTGACATGGTAATCTATTTGAGCTATCATTGAATGATACGGTTGCAAATGTTGTTACTACCCCTGGAGATGCAGATTGCAAATTATGGCATCAACGATTTGCACACTCCGATTTTGCCAAAAATCTTGATCTTCATCGTCATGGTCTTGTGCAAGGTATGGATCTTAAATCTCATCCACGTATGGGAATATGTGAGTACTGTGCACTTGGAAAACACCATTGTTCGCCTTTCCACACTTCTACTTCATCACATTCCTGTGCTCTCTTGGATTTGGTTCATACTGATATTTGCGGTCATTTTCCTGCCTCAAAGTCTCAATATCGATATTTTGTAACTTTCATTGATGATTTCTCATGGTACACACATGTCTATCTTCTTCGACATAAGTCTAAGGCTTTATCTATACTTAAACAATACAAGATAAGTGTGGAGCGTCAAACTGGATTCTCTATAAAGACTCTTCACAGTGACAATGGTGGTGAATATGTATCCAATCTATTTGATGACTTCTGTAAGGATCAAGGTATTCATCATGAGTTTACAGTTCCTTATTCTCGTAAGCAAAATGGTGTTGCTGAGCGTAAAAATTGCACTATTCTTAATGCTATACGTTGCATGCTTATATACTCTCGTTTGTCTCGAAAGCTTTGGATTGAAGCACTTCTAACAGCCATTTTTATTCAAAATCATCTTCCAACAACTGCACCTACTGGTAAAATTCCTATAATAATATGGACAGGGAAGACACCTTCAGTCTCTCACTTTCGCACATTTGGCTGCATTACTTATATTCATGTGCCCAAGGACACTCGACATAAGTTGGATCCTCCATGTTTGAAGGTTATTTTTCTTGGTTATTCAGATAATTCCAAAGGTTACAAATTTTATGATCCTTCTACTCAAAAGGTTATCATTAGTCGTGATGCTATATTTGATGAGAATACTATGGGTGGCACATGGTCATCAGATGTTTCAGATGATACACAGTCTTTGCTTAGTGCATTTCCTTACTTGCTTCTTGAGTCTACTAATTTTGATGATCATGAACCTCCACCTCCAAAGAAGATTGATGAAAATTTGGAGATATATGTCGATCTTCCTAGTGAGATAGAGTATGGATTCTATTCTATTGAATATGATGTCTTTGATGATGCTATGTCTATCCAAGAGGATCCAATATCGTATATGGAAGCTATCAATTCATCTCAAAGGGATCAATGGCAAGAAGCTATGCAAATTGGGTACGATTCTTTAATCTCCAAAGGTACATGGATTCTTACTGAACTCCCCCCAAATCGTGTTCCTATAAAATGTAAATGGGTTTATAAAACCAAGACCAAAGCTGATGGCTCATTTGATAAGTTCAAAGCACGACTTGTTGAAAAAGGTTACTCGCAAATTGTAGGAGTAGATTATCAAGAAACATTTTCTCTCGTTGTGCGCTCCACAACTGTTCGTATGCTTTTGGCTTTTGCAACACTATTTGATCTAGAAATTCACCAAATGGATATTAGAATGGCTTTTCTCAATGGAGATCTTGAAGAAGAAATTTATATGGAGCAACCTGAAGGTTTTATGATTGCAGGAAAGGAGCATCTTGTATGCCAGCTTCATCATGCATTATATGGATTGAAGCAAGCCTCTCGTGCTTGGTATATCAAGATTGATCAGTTCCTCATATCTAAAGGTTTTGTTGCATGTTTTGCTGACCCAAATCTTTACATCAAAAGGGAGGAAAAATGTTTTATTATTCTTGCTTTATATGTTGATTATACTATTCTTGTGTCAAATAATATTGCTTTCTTGGGTGCTATGAAGAAGCTTTTATTGACTGCATTTGAAATGGTGGATCTTGGTGAGATACATTCTTGTTTGGGTATTCAAGTTCAACGACACCGACAACAAGGCATTCTTCTTCTTCGCCACACAAAGTTTATTAATGATATTGTTAATAAGCTTGGGTTGACAAATGCGCACTCTGCCAATACTCCCATTCTTTCGAGCTCTACCAAGGGTACATCTACAACACGCAATGAAGAATCATCCATTCATCAACCTTTTGCTAATCTTGTTGGTTGTCTTCAATTTATTGGTTTAAAAACACAAGACCACATATTTTATTTGCAGCTAACTTTTTGGGACAGTATCTTTCTTCCCCTTCCACTATTCATTGGAGTGTTGCAAAACGTATTCTTAAGTACCTCAAGGGTACTAAGGAGTTTGGTCTTATTTATCGTTGTCGAGAGGATTCTTCTTTATCTTCTTCAACTTCTCTTGACCTTATTGGATATACAGATGCTGATTGGGAAAGTTCACATTTATCCATGTGATCTACAAGTGGGAATTGTTTCTTTGTAAATGGATGTTTGGTTTCTTGGTCTAGCAAGAAACAACAATGTGTTGTGGTTTCTACAACTAAGGCCGAATATGTTGTTGCATCATTAGCAGCTCATGAGCTAGTTTGGCTTTGACAACTACTTGCAGATTTGGGACATCCTTCATCATCTAGTACACCTCTTCGATGCGACAACCAAAGTGTTATTAGTCTTACCAAAGAATATATACAACATAGTAAATCAAAGCACATTGCTATTCATTATCATTATGTTCGACATGAAGTCAAGAAATGTTCCATTACAGTGGAGCACTGTCCCAGTGATCAAATGGTTACAGACATCTTCACAAAAGCTCTTAGTGAAGCTTGCTTTAGTTCATTAAGACATGCACTTGGTATTGTTCCAAGTTCTTGTCTCACTGATTGAGGCGTGTATCATTGTATTCAAGAAAACTTTATAATAAATCATTTTTGTATCGTAGGTATGTGTAGGGGCTCGGGTTTTTCCCTTGTTCTCCCTAAGGGTTTTTTCACTCGTAGCCAGAGACCATGTTGAGAGAGAGAGAGAGTACGAGAGAGATACACAAGACATGCTCCCAAATAATGATTCATATTGATGTAGAGTTAGTACATATAGGTGAGACCCAAGTCAAGTGAGAGATGATATATATAGTTGTAACATTTTGCAGAGCTCAATTTGGGCAAGATTGGATAGGTGCTCATTTCTTTCTCTCTCCCGCATACTCACACACTCCCTCTTTCTTCCTCTCTGCATTATCCCTTTTCTACTATCTTTACAATAGGGTTTGATGCTAATTCTAACTGAAGGATCAATTGTTGTTGCATCACTTAACACAAGGTAGAGCAGAGATTCTGTAGCTCAATTTATAGGTAAATCTGCCATATTTTTGTGGTGCCAAAATTTATTCATTTAATTAGTGACTTTTATATTTGATGGGATTGATATTTTCTTATGTCCATCATTTGCAATGGGCTTTGATTAGCAATGATTCAATCTTATCTTCAACAAATCAGCTTATAGGTAAATTGGCCCTGCTTTATATTGCTTATATTCATGCAGTTATCTAGATATTTTTTGCTAAAAGGGATTCATACAAGTATTTTTGTTAAAAGGGATTCATGCAGGTGTTTTTTTGTACATGTAGGTATTGTACAAGGTTTAGGTGAAGCATATAAATCTCGATCAACTATTTTGATGTGGTGAGTGATTCCTTTGTGTTGGATGATATGGATCTGCTGGAAGTCGATGGTTCAAAAATCCTCTGCTTTATTGGTCCTATGTGTCCATTTGGATCTTGATGCCAATCGACAATGATCCATGAAACTCTTATATCATATCATCCATATAACACACAATGTGTTGAGCCTTAGAATATCTCAGGTGTCAATCCAACGTGCTTATTAAGATTTGCATGCCACGTGGCTGCTATCCTTGTAACAGCTACTCTATAATACCCACATTTCATACAATGTATTGAGTCAAATCAGACTCTTAATTATAATAAAATTTATTTTGGTGAAATTCTGTGAGTATTCTTGTGCTATTCTTTTCATTATATTTCATGTAAATGGTATGATTAAAGTGATGCCTTGAAATTAAATCTATAATTTTGTTGATGTATATATCCACATGCATTTCGATATCGATGTTTATGTCTATTTACAAAAGTGTAAACATATCTTAATGCCAGCTTATTATTTAGGGGTTAATACATACTTTACATCTAATGCGTAAGTTATAATGCCTGAGAGAAGAACAAGTATTCTCTTGATAGAAGTACGTAACAAAAAAGATGAAGAAGGGAATTGGATCACTGATACATTGTTGTGATGTTATGAGGACAAAGTATGAAAAAGTATGGAATGTATCATCATCCCACTTCTTTATTGATCTAGAGAGTCAATGTGATCTAAGCTATTAGTACTAGTGTGAGTTGCATGGATTATCCAAAACTACTAGATTTTTTGGATAATTTTAGTCTATTTTTTATATTATTTATTGTTAAAAATCTGAAAATTTTAGAACAAGCTTCTAGATTAGGATGGCATACAAAAAGCTAGTGGCTTTTTCAGCCAGTTAGGAGATTTTTCATAAAAAAGGAAAATTGACAAAATCGTGCGCATCACGATCGCTGTAAACACGCTGAAAACTGCAAATTGAACTGAAAGAAGAAAAATGAGTGATCTGGGAGATCCGTAACCAGGTGTCTTGGTGTCCTGGGGTTTTATCCCTCTTTCGGAGCCAACTGAGCTATCAGAATTGGGTTCCGAGCAGTAGAGAAGGAGCTATAATTTTTATGCACGTTTTGTTCTAGGAGATCTAATGCCTGGAGATTGCTTCTGAGTAGTGTGAAGATTCCAGGTTCTTTCAATACATATTGGTTCAATTCATTGTGATTTTTTTAAATCGTGTTTACCACGTGTATTCTCTTTCTTCTCTTCCATCTCCTATCTCTACTTCCTTCTATCTCTGATCCCGATGGATTCGACCTTTCGACAAAAACCCCTCTAACATTGGTGAACCCGAAGCAAAGACAAGATGGGAAAATCTTTGAATACATTCTCTAGTGATGTTTTGCAACAATTGGTACAAAATATGAATATGCTTATCAGGTACAATAACAACAACAGGTTATGCAAGCTTCAACTCAAACGGAAAGTGTTGTGATGAATGCTTTGCAAGCAATTGAGCATGAGGTGAAGTTATTCAATGGCAGGAACGTATCTGCATATGTACATACCTATGCTCAGAAGATGGAATTCTTTGGAGTGGCTCAATCTGCATGGAGCCGATATTTTGTACGTGTTACTGTTCATGAACTAAAAGCACGGATTACTGAATTATACTTGCAGGATGCAGACTGGGTAGCCTTCAAGAAGACACTCAGGGAATAATTTTACATTGAGGATACCAATTTGATTACATGCAAGACTTTTTAGGAGTGGATTATACAATCCAATAAGGGTCTTGTGGCTACAGAATTGTTAAGAGAATTTAAAAGTCAATTTAAGCAATTGGATCTCGCAGAACAACAAGCTCTTGCAAGTTAGAAAATTGAATTATTTCTATAGGCGGCTGATCTTGAGCTTCAAGAGAAGCTTGATGATTTTCTGGAGGATCAAACGATAGAGACAAGTTTGAAAATAGAGTGGAGACATGTCAAGGAAGCTGTTACTGCACTTGTGAAGAAGCATAGAAGAAGAGAAAGATTGCATGTCTCTAGCTTGCTCACTGTTACGGGCAAAACAGTTGAAGTATCGAGTAAGCCATCCGCTTCTATGGCTAACCCTATGGCTGTACTTGCTATTGTTCCCTCTGTTAGGGAAGATGTCTTAGTTGAATTGATCAAAGGGATGCGAGATCTTCAATTGAAGGTTGCAAAATTGGACGAAAAAGGACAAGAGAAAAGGGGACGGGCAGCAACCCCTAAGCCTAGAAAAAGATATATGTGGTGTGACAGTTTGCAACACGAAAGAAAGAATTATGCTGCCTATCAGGAGGCCTTGGCACAACATCTTATCTTTTGGAAAGATGGCAAGATCCATGCACAAGAAACGAGATTGCCTCTTACTTTGAATTTTGGAAAGGGAGGTATGCAGAAGTTGTTGGAAGACTTGGCTGTTCGAAATGCTTATGCGGAAGTACATGCTTCTACTTTTGGTTTACAGTTGGATAGAATGCATGGCCAAGTGATGGTTGGTCCAAAGGTTGAAATATGGACACATGCTTTACATGCAGCTAAAAAGAGAAAGGTCACTGATAGTGAAATGTCTCATGCAGGGCAAGACATTCGTGGCATAACTGGTTGGGAATCACCGATAGATGCATATTTAGTGTATGCACATTTAGCAAAGGTACAAAACACGGATGTACTTGTGGAAGAAAAGCAAAAAAGAGATGAAGATATTGCAGGGACATCTAAAAGAATGATAAGAAGTATGGATCAGCCTAAAGCTGCAAATCATCCACCTCCCGAGCATGTTATGGAAGAGGTCAGTTAGGAGCAAAAACAGGATAACAAACAAGAGGGCAAAAAGAAGGGCAAGCAGCCAAGATATAAGTTGCAATCTGACATTGAGAGAGCCACAGATCTTAAGAAGGTTCTTGAAGAACGGATCGTAAACAGTCAGGTAGAATTTACCTTGGGAGAGGTGCTTGGCATTGCCAAGCGAGAATTTCATGATGATATCATTGACATAATTAAAAGGAAGTGTCAGTTTCTTGGTGATACCACTAGTGCATTGTTGCAATTTAAAGAGGAAACTAGTTTGTTAGGTATTCAGGCTGAATATGAGCATGAAGTAAGTACTGGATTATCTATGCAGGATGCTACTAATCAGTGGACAGCATGTGGAAAAGAGAAGAAAGTGGATGAAAATGCATTGTCTTGTAGCAATATGCATGGTGGAGTAACGCAAATGCAACAATATGGAGAAGAGACTCTAGGATTTATTCCTCGAAGTCACTATACAAGAAATCATTGGGCTAGAGCTACCACTGAAACGGTAGTGAAAATAGAGAAATGTGAAACTCCTTGTGCTGCTTTACTTGACCATGGGTCTGAGATAAATGTCATTGAGCGGGGATTGTATGAAAATGGTGCATGGCCTGTGGACACTGATCATGGTTGGCATATGAGGGCTGCAATTAATTCTTCAGGGGAGCTCTATGCTGCATGTCCTAAAGTAAAAGTGACAATTGGTGATGTACAGGAAGAGCAATACTTCTTTGTGCAAGATAATTTCTCATATGCAGTGATTTTGAGACAGCTCTATATTACAAGTGTGCGTATGGAAACATAGGTGCTTGATGATGGTTCTGCTTATGCAAGAGTCAGAAGCAAGGATGGGAGAAAAGGAGTCCAATTTCTTACTATTTGTGTCAATCATCCTAGAAATCGTGATACGCTTCGAGAGTCTCCTTTGGTTCCAAATGCAAGGGAATTCAAAGACCTGGATTTTCATTAAGCATTGTTGTAATGCGGGGCTATAGTAGTGCTGTTTAGAGGGTG
The DNA here is from genome assembly GCF_053477565.2 of Lygodium microphyllum. Taxonomy (NCBI): domain Eukaryota; kingdom Viridiplantae; phylum Streptophyta; class Polypodiopsida; order Schizaeales; family Lygodiaceae; genus Lygodium; species Lygodium microphyllum. The sequence continues at coordinate 144,996,650 of NC_141136.1, read as the reverse complement.
TACTCGCCTCTTGATGAAATGAAGCATGTATTTACTATTGGTAATTCTCAATTTACAGCAAACAGTTCATGTTGGTTTAAGCTTATGGAAGCTATGTGTAGGACTGAACGCATATCTATGAACCGGGCTATTAAGAAACTTAGAGCATTCGGGTTGTTAGTTGAAAATGATGGCATTTCAGGCATCTTTTATGGGCTGAATATTACTGACACAATGGTTGAAATTTCAGCAACTATACTCGCCTCTTGATGAAATGAAGCATGTATTTACTATTGGTAATTCTCAATTTACAGCAAACAGTTCATGTTGGTTTAAGCTTATGGAAGCTATGTGTAGGACTGAACGCATATCTATGAACCGGGCTATTAAGAAACTTAGAGCATTCGGGTTGTTAGTTGAAAATGATGGCATTTCAGGCATCTTTTATGGGCTGAATATTACTGACACAATGGTTGAAATTTCAGCAACTATACACGTAGAAAATGAGGCTGAAAACAGAGTGTTGTCAGTATGTTCTTTGGATATGTATGATGTTATAGCACTGTTTTCTTAGCAGGAAGGATTACAATGGGCTGAAGCACTTGTGGAGACAAAGTATAAGATAGTTGACAAAAAGGTGAAACCAATTTCTTTGCCACTTCACCAAAGAGTGAGGGTATGTATGAAAAAGTGTCAAGACAACCAAGCTTATGAGATCTTAAAGATATAGGTCATCAATTTACATTTGAAACATTACAGGAATTGAAAGTTGGTGTTGAAGGGTTTCTTTTGCCTATTGAGAGAGACTGTTTTATGTAGATGTTGGCTAGACATGGGAAGGCATTTGCATTTTAGCCAAGTGAAATAGGTTGTGTGGATCCAAATGTCGTCTCTCCTATGGTCATATTTACTATGCCACATGTACCATGGAACTTAAGGCCTATTCTAGTGCCTAAAGCTTACTTGCCAAAGCTGATGGATTTGCTAAATGAAAAGATTCACATGAAGATCTTGGAGCCTTCTTTAACCCCGCACTCAAATCGTTGGTTTACTGTGCCCAGAAAGAATGGGGCTTTGAGATTTATTCAAGACATGCAACCTGTCAATAAAGTGACCATAAGAAATGTGGGTGTAGGTCGTGTGGTTGATGAATTTGCAGAGGCTTTTGAAGGCAGAGTGATCTATTCTTTGGGTGATCTTTACTCAGGTTATGATCAGTTTCAGCATGCAGTTGAAAGTAGGGATATCACAACCATCATGAAGACTCCTTTGGGGTTAGTACGGATGTGTACTCTCCCACAGGGTGCAACAAACTCAATGGCACACATGACAAATGCTATGAATAGGGTACTTAGGGATTTTATACCACAATTGACTATGCCCTTCTTGGATGATGTTCCAATCAAAGGGTGTGCAGTGGATAAAAATAATGAAGAGATGGATGCTCATGGATGCAAAAAGTTTGTTGCAGACCATATTGTGGATTGTGAGAGGATTTTGACACATCTAGAAGAGGTGCATTTAACTCTTTCTGGACAAAAGTCTGTCTTTGGAGTTGAAGAGGTTTTAATTGTTGGGCATATGTGTGGGCCTTATGGGCGAAGGCCATCACTAGCAAAAATAGATGGGATTGATAGAATGCAAGATGTATGCACGAATGTATGAGAGGTGCGTAGATTCTTGGGTGCATGTGTGTTCTATTTGATATGGATTCCTCACTTTGCACATGTAGCCGATGCTCTTTATTAGCTTCTAAGGAAAGGTTAGAAATTTCATTGGGAAAGGAAGCATCAGAAAGCAATGAAGAGATTGAAGCAACTCTTAAAATCTGTTCCTACATTGAGAAAGGCTGACTATTGACATGGAAAGCCTATCATTATTACTATTGATACAAGCCCAATCCGGATTGGATGTGCAATTGGGCAAGATGATGAGGAAGGGAAAAGATATGCAATCCGCTTTGGTGCGAAAGTATTGACTGAATGACAGAGAAGATATCCAGAGGTTAAAAGAGAATTATGGGGAATTGTGACAGCCCTTAAATGTGATAAGGAGTATTTTATGGGTGCTCATGTAGTCATTGCGACTGATTGTTTGCTCGTATTAAGTATGATTACTAGTTGTGCTACTCCGGACATTGCTATGCTCCGGTGGATTACATACATCAAATTTTTGAACCCTGAGTTTCAATATATTGCAGGAAGAGATAACCCAGTGGGCAGACATGTTATCTCGAGCACGCTATGAGAATGAAGATGGGATGATGGATGAGGAGGAAGAAGATGATTTTATTATGGCTGAAAATGATGTTGCAAGAGTGAATTTAGCAATGCAAGGTATTGCTACAATATTTACAAAAGCTTGGACAACAAAGAGAAGACACTTTAGATGTTTTGCATCTTGTGTAGAAGTGTTTTTGGAAGACAAATATGCATGAGAGTGGCTGAGAGTTGGTCAATATCTCAATACATTAACAAAGAGAGATGAATGGTCAAATGAGGAGTTTAAGAAGATTAAGAGGAAAGCCTATGGATTTTTCTTAAAAGATGGATACTTATGGAAACATGCTAAAAAGAAACAGGGTATGCCATTGTGCGTTTTGGGTGACAGAGCTTCACAAGTAAAAGTAATGCAAGAGTTTCATGAAAGCTTGTGGGCTGGTCATAGAGGTGTTTGGGGTACTTTTACAAAGATCAAAGAAAGATATTGATGGTAGGGTATGTATAAGGATGTTGCTCACTTTGTGGAAACATGTATGACATGTCAAATGTATTCACTTGTGAGATATCGGGATGGATTACAACCCACATATCCATTTTCTCTTCATTTTAAGTGGATGGTGGATTTGGTCACAATGCCTATAGGTCTTTCGCAAATGAGGTATCTTGTGGTTGCTCATGAAGACTTGACTAATCAAGTGGAAGGGAGAGCTCTAGGTACTAAGATGGCAAATGCCATATGTACTTTTCTCTTAGAAGAGATCTTTTGTTGATATGGCTATGTGGGAAAAATTACAGTAGATAGGGGTGAGCTAGATGTAGATGAGGCTCATGATTTCTTTGCTCGGTTGGGGATAAAGCTTGCTTTAACATCAGCCTATAACCCTGAAGGAAATGGAAAAAGTGAAAGAGGTCATCCACCTATTGTGAAGGCATTGGCAAAAGCATGTGGAGAGAAGGTAAAAGAGTGGCCACGATTGCTCCCTTATGCTTCATGGGCCAATAGAACAACTCAGAGTGCTGTTACAGGATATATGCCTGCTGAATTGATGTATGGTCAAAAACCTATCATGCCGATAAAAGAGATGACAGTCACATGGAGTGTGCTACCTTGGGAAGAGGAGTTGTTGGCCTTGTGCATTAGACAGTTGGAAAGAAAGTCAGAAGACATAGAGGCAGCAATTGCAAAGTTAAGGGTAGCAAGGATACAGAACAAGAAACGGTTTGACAAAGGACATAGATTGAGGCCAAGAACCATACAAGATGGGGATTGGGTATTGGTTTATAATAGCAGTTTAAATAACCAGCATAGTGCCATGTGTAAAGTTTCCAAAAGATGGTTTGGACCCTATGTGGTAAGACATGTGTTTGATAATGCTACTTATGCATTAAATGAGCTGGATGGGATAGCCATTAAGCTTCCGGTAGTAGGGAAAAGAATCAAAATATTCAAAAGGAAAAAATCTACTACCTATGAGTTGCCAGACTTGGAAGAAAATAGTGGTCATGATACAGGGGCTAGCCAGGAAGATATGGAAGATGAAGAAGTAAAGGATATGGTTGCAAAGGATGAGGAGGATTCAGAATCCGATGACAACTAGGATTTTGGCACATACTGGAGGATGTGCAGGTTCAGAGGGGGTGGATGTCGTGATGTTATGAGAAAAAAGTGTGAAAAAGTATGGAATGTATCATCATCCGACTTCTTTATTGATCTAGAGAGTCAATGTGATCTAAGCTATTAGTACTAGTGTGAATTGCATGGATTATCCGAAAATACTAGATTTTTTGGATAATTTTAGTCTATTTTTTATATTATTTATTGTAAAAAATCTGAAAAAGTTAGAAAAAGCTTATAGATTAGGATGGCATGTAAAAAACTAGTGCCTTTTTCAGCCAGTTAGGAGATTTTTCATAAAAAAGATAGATTGAAGAAATCGTGCGCATCGTAATCGCTATAAATAGGCTGAAAACTGCAGAATTGAATTGAAAGAAGAAGGAGTGATCTGGGAGATCCGTAACCAGCACTTTAAAAAAAATAGTAACTAATGATAAGAAAAATAAATGACTTATTGAGCCGCTGTGTTCATAAAGTCTATCGATCAATGCAATGAGACCGTGTCTCTCTGCATATTGAGTTTGTAGGCCGGTGGGATTGTGATTTGTAATGGAATGCTACAAAGAAAACAAAATGTAACTATTAGAAACTTATTAAAAAGGAACAAAAGAAAAACTTATAAGTTCTCTAATAAGTCCTATGGTCGTCACTCCCAAGATGATGGACCACCCCTGCTTCCAGTCATGCCCTTGTTGCCTTGCGTTGTTTTCTCCAACGTCTTAGAGAATCTATAGTCTCCTCCCTGAGTCTCTTCCAGTGATTGCATTGAGCCACTCCCGCTTCGAGAGGTACCACTCTTCAGTGCCTTATGTGCATCTACTGATCGTCTGTGTAACATGTACACATTCATCCACTCCATCATCCACCCTATAAAAAAATGTCTCTGCCACGGTGCGTACTGAAAACTCCTCATGGAAGGATGCTACTATGTAGTCCTTTCTCCCCTCGGGTATGTTCTTCCAATGGTCCAAGACGACTGAGCAAAAGCTATAGTCACTGGAGTAGACATCCCCATAGGTGTGACAAATCCTACAAGTGATGCAACTCCACCAAAATGACGAGACAAAGAGACTATATTGTTGCCTTCACAACAACCACGTGAGTCACCCTCTCCCAAACCTGCACAAGAGCGACGAGTAGCACCTGTATCTCAAGCTGCTGCGAGCTCACTGCATCCATTTCTCCGCAACATCCCCTAGAACCGCTCCCTCCATCCGGCCCAAGTCTGGAGTGTGAACCTCATCTACTAGAAATCGAAGCATTAGATGTGTGCCGATGTAGATCTAACGGAATGGCCTAATGTTATCCAAGACAATTCCTGATCCACCATATTTCTGAATCAAACCTTCTGATCTGGAGACATACGTGTGAATATATCTTGTAACTCCTCGTCGCTCATCCCTCGATTCATTGTGCTCTCCAAAATATCATCAAAGGTTACCTGCACATACAAAAAGTAATGTTAGCTTAATCAATTTAAATATTCAAGCAAAGCATGGTAATATCTCTCCAAAATATCATGAAAAGTTACCTGCACATACAAAAAGTAATATTAGCTTAATCAATTTAAAGATTCAAGAAAAGCACGGTAATATAACTCTGAAAAAAATGATGTTACTTAAAATGCATATTCTAAAGTACCCTTATAAGCGATTCATCAACAAATTGTATAGGCAGATGCTACAAGTATGACATAGCCTATGGTTCCATGTCAATCTCCTAGCACAACTCCGCATACACTAGAAGGTTGATAGACATGTCACTAAAAAAGGATGAGTCTATCTCATTTTCAAAGAATTCTTGGCCTCCTATCTTTCTGTCATCACTACTTGATTTTGCCTCCTCTACACGCTGACCTCTGCCCATTGCAATATCGACCCCTTCATCTGCATACTGTTCTCATATACATTAGGAACATTGCTTTCATTATATACTCTCGCACTTCGGGGAGCTGAAGGCACAACATACCACCATCGAGATTGTCGGGGGTCCATTGCACTAAATTTGACAACTTGTAAATTGCCCCGCATAATTCAGGAGTAAGGCATTGTGTGATCATGATCGGTAGTATAAACTGTGATTGCGATCAATGTCTAAGAACTTCCTGATGCATGGTTTTCCCTTTAGGTCCTATCGATATCTATGAGCACCATACTTTGGGCGTGTATCCATTGTCTCGTACTCTCCTCAAAACAGCATGCAATCATTGGCTATTGTTATAGTCCATGCCAAGCTTTCATAAAACATGTCATGCATCATCACGAGACTTAAGCATGGCATTTTCAAGTGGTAATATATGATACATTAGCAACCTAAAAAGAAATCATAAAACACCTTGAAAAATCACAAATTTTTCTATAATGGTGCCAAAAAGAAATCAATGAAGTGTACGTAGACAGTACACCTGAACAACTCCATCACACTCACATTGCTCCACTCGTATTTTGCTTGCACATTAAGGAGTGCAAGCAGCGTCTTCAGGTGGGATACTTGACACCCATCATATGATGGTATGAATGCTTCCTCTCTTAGTAGATCAAATGTCTTGGCATCCATGGGTATCAATGTATCGATCATTGCCTCCATCTCAGGATCCAAGTTTGTAGGAAATTTTGAAAAGCTATCTGTCTCCTCTAGTATTGACGGTATATACTGGGTCGTGCCTTCCAAGTTATGGATTGAATCAAGCACTTCATCCATCGCACACCCACGAACTCTTCTAATTGGCCGCAATAGGTGCATTCTTCCTTGGGATGAGACGTCACCTCCTTGTATAAATTTTACGGCCATGTCTAATGTTTTTGTATATGATATTCAATTAGTTTATGAATATAAGGCCTAATTGATACACATTTTTCTTACCATTTGCTCAAAGCCTAAGATCACTTGATTAATTATCTCCAATTGAAACTAGCCGAAGTATTATACGTGTTCTATAGACAAGTGATGCTTTTATTTGATTGCCAACATGCATTGAGAGCAAGGACATAGAACCACACTGATTAAGATACGCTTCACGATCTTGAATATCACAACCATAATCATTTTCCATTTCTTCTACATTACGATAAACAATTGGTTTTTATTCTCATTCTCTTTTTCTTTCTTAATTTGTTTGAGAAGGGATTTCTTCTCTTGTAACTCAACAAAATTAACATAAACTAAAGTCTTGGTTTTCTCCCCTTTCTTTGCACTCTTTGTTTTATGTTCTCTTCTCCTTCTCTTTCTTTCTCTCTCTCTCTCTCTCTCTCTCTCTCTCTCTCTCTCTCTTTCTTTGTTGCACCTCTCTTTGTTTCCCTCCACCCCCTCGTGTTTTCTCACTCATTCTCCTCTCTCTCTCCCTCTCTCTCTTTCCCCATTTCTTGGTTATCTTTCATGTTTATTCTCTCTCTTTGTGAAAAACCCTCTTTTTGTTTCTCTCTACCCCCTCATGTTTTCTCACTCATTCTCCTCTCTCCCTCCTCCTCTCTCTCTTTCTCTCTTTCTTTGTTATCTTTCATGTTTGTTCTCTCTCTCGTTTTCTCTTCTATTTCCTTTCTTCTTCTCCCTCTCTCATTTTTTCTCTTTCTCTTTCAATGCACCTCATTCTCAAGAAAAAAAAACACGAGAACAAACCAATAAGAGGAGGATGGATTGTTCGTCTCCTCTTCGCGACAAACCCTCTATTTATTTCTCTCCATTCCCTCGTGTTTTCTCACGCATTCTCTTGTCTCTCTCTCTCTGTCTCTCTCTTTTTCTATTTCTTGGTTATCTTTCATGTTTATTCTCTCTCTTGGCAACAAACCCTCTTTTTGTTTCTCTCCACCCCCTTGTGTTTTCTCACTCATTCTCCTCTCTCCCTCCCCCCTCTCTCTCTCTCTCTCTCTCTCTCTTTCTCTCTTTCTTTATTATCTTTCACGTTTATTCTCTCTCTCTCTCTCTCTCTCTCTCTCTCTCGTTTTCTCTTCCTTTTTCTTTCTTCTTATTCCTATCTTATTTCCTCTTTTTATCACTCAATGCACCTCATTCTCAAGAAAAAAAAGGAAAAAAAATAACAAAAATAAACCAATAAGAGGAGGATGGATTGTTTGTCTCCTCTTCGCGACAAACCCTCTATTTGTTTCTCTCCACCCCCTCATGTTTTCTCACTCATTCTCCTCTCTCCCTCTCTCTCTCTTTGTCTCTCTTTGTCTCTCTCTTTTTCTTTGTTATCTTTCATGTTTATTCTCTCTCTCTCTCTCTCGTTCTCTCTTCCTTTTCCTTTCTTCTTCTTCCTCTCTTTCTCTCTCAATGCTCCTTATTCTCAACAAAAACAAACAACAAAAAAGAAGAAGGAACAATGTAACGTGTCCACTAGCATCATCCAGGACACGTCTTAGCAGTCCGTCGGGAAGGATGTCTAGAAAGCTCCGCCCGGCACTCCCATGGAATGTTACGGGATTTGTGATCTAGGGCTTCCTACGTCTGCCACGTAACGGAAGTATTTTGGTCGTTTCCACTTAGGATCGACCGGAATTAGGGTTTTCCTGATTGGTCATTACCTAACAGCAACTAGCGTCAGACCTAAGCGAACTACTTTACGCAGAAATGCAAGGTCCGAAGCGGATTCACGTTTCACTTGGTTCAAGGAGAATGGGAAACGAGAGGGATGACAAGCTCAGCCTCTCTGCCATAAGGCATAGTTCCATTCCGTTCCCCTAAAACAACGTAAATCGGTTAAGACATTACTCTAGGTCAACGCTTTTTTTGTTCTGTCCTTTGACGATCATCCCGCTGTTCTTTGAGAAAAATTTCAGGCTAACCGGGACCACCCAACCGTAGGACGGACCCATGGCCCATCCTCCGCACTTTCCTCGGTTTTTTTTAGTTATGTAATTATCTAACACATTAATTTGACATGTAACAATCAGCTTCTTTAATTAATCCGTTAAGCACTGGTTCCTTCACGTAATCTTATCACGTGACATAGAAAAACAATATCAAAAAATTTCTTTATTAACATATCATCATTTTTATCTTTGAAATACAAGGAGTTTTCGCCCGTAGGCTTGTCCATAATCTGCCCGAAGGCTATCTAGTAATCCATAGGGATCACTATTCCAAGCTTCCGCCCGTAAACTAGTATGCGGGCCTCGAGATCCAATCCCAAGTCACGTTAGCCTCTTGTGCAGGACCCGGAAGGCGAGGGATTTACGGCCAGAGCCCCCCTAGCACCCAAGCGTCCTCCTTCTCCAAGTAGAGCTCAACGGAGAGACCTCTCGCGGTGGGTTCGGTCCACGTTCCCGGCGCGGTCAACAACCCCCTTGGTTAGATTCAGGCAAACAGTCGGGGGTAACTGAAACTGCCTCTCCCTTCAGGCCTTCAACCTGAAGTATAGATATTCATTTAATTTGTAATTTATAAATCAAATAGTGCTCTAAAATCTCTAGTAGGCACAAACATTTCCATTAATCGACCTTGTTGTTTGGTAAATTGCTAAGGAATGATTCTTTCCTTTCGAATGCATCAGCACTCGTTCCAAGGTGTCTTGCAACTTGGAAAGATCCCTTATATTCTGGGTTAGGGCGTACCTTATTAACCCAACTTGGTCAACCCTAAAGTTCATTGGATACTTTAGTTTTCGGTTTTTTAATTTTCCTTATTTAGAAGGATATCAAATAACACATCCTTTTGCAAGATAACTTGTGTAAGGATCCGCCATCCTTGTTGAGGGTATTTAACCTTTCTTCTTGTAAATCAGTCACAAGACTATATGACTTCGTACTTGCTGTGCAAGTCCTGCATCATAATATACGATGAAATAATCCGTTTTAGTTTCTTTAAGCTAAAGTTTTGTCAGACCTAGGGTCTCTTTTTAAGAACCTCAGGGACAACCCTAGTTGTTTTACATTTACGAATTTATTGACCCTACAATCAAGAAAGATAGTCAAGTGTTTAAGGTATAAATGTTTCTTGGTCTTTAAATCGTTCCCAAGGCATATTTTGCAGCATAGATATTTCTAAGTTTACATTAATTTGGTTATCTTTTAGAAGGTAATATTGAGATTACCTCGGCACGATTTGTTATCCTTGTGACAATTGATTTTTCAGTCCTAAACTGTAATGCTTTGAGGTTAGGTAAATTCAATTAATCTTCCTTTTTCCTTGCAAACGAAACTCATGCCAAATAACAATCTTTTCCTTGCTAAGATATGCAATTAGCAATGATAACTTCCTAGAATTCAAGCAACGTAAGAAACCTTTCGTGAATTTCATCTTCTACAATGATTCGTTGCAAAAAGGAATAGGGGCTAATGGTGCAAGATGCAGTTTTTATACCTTCAAGATTTAACCGAAATATACTACTATAGTAGGTAGATAATCTTGCTCGTAATTTGTTTCAATGCATGATGCTATTCGAAGGAAGTATGTTTTATACATTATCATTTTTGCATGTTCAATTAAACTAAACTCCTTCATTGTAAATAACTCAGAAAAAAAATATATCTTATCCCTAACAATTCATCTTTGTGTGTTTGATTTAAAACCGATATAAAACCAAGAAGCAAAAACCTGGTTTTGGGGTGAGATATCCAAATGGATACCAAGAGACGACCCTCCCGCAGCTACTCCTTGGACTTTCTTAGGCGGCATCACAGTTCGAACGTGAAGGCTGCTTTTACTTTTTCTTTCGGATTTCCACCGTCTCTCTTTCGAGGCAAGGAGCCGTTTAAATGATTGACCATGAGAAGGGATAATAAGACCTTTAGGTTCTTAGCTTCTTCAAAGAGGGAAAGATTTATAAAGCCTAAGAGAAAAAAAAAGGGTCTATAGGATATAATCACGGTGAAAAAGGTTATGTGTGAGTGTGGCTTCACAAACATATATGAAGGCCCTTGGGAGATATTTGGACACGGGAGTGAAAGGACTTAGGGATTTTTCAAACCCAAGGGAAACATTTAAAAGATAACATAAGGGTTTATAGCACGGGGAAAAAGGCATGTAAGGAAAAAGGGGACACGAGGTTTAGAAAGGGGCTTAGGGGGGTGTGTTAAAAGGAATATGGGGGTGAAATACGAGCTCACAAGAAGGGACTTATAACTTTAAGTACGAGGAAGGGATTTGTGGGTTATGAGGCCAAGGGTTGTGGGGGTTTAACGGCCCTCAGGAAGGGGTTAAGGCCTTACGACTGGGACGGGGTGAAAGGATTTCTAAGGGGTAAAACCCGGGAGGGGGGGAAAGGGTATAGGAAGGGGGGCTTGAGTTAAAAAAAAAACCGGGGTGAAAAAGGGTTCTAAGGTATAGGAAGGGGGGCTTGAGGACCCCCCCTTAGAAGCTTCAAGAAGCTTGTTGAAGCTTCCGTGGGGGTCGATCAGGATCCACGTGGGGGGGGAGAATCTCAATGGTGACGATTGGGGGGAAATAGACTGCAGGTGGCGGTGATGGCATTCGCGGGGAGAGAGGATAGAGGCAGCAAGTGGCCGGCGGCGGCAACATCAGGCGGCGTCCTCCTCGTGATGGTCCTCCCTCTTCCAGCTTGGCGACAACACCAGCCCGACCATGGCTTCGTCCTCACGTCTCCCCTTCAGCTCGGCTCTCTCTCCATTTTATAGGGGGGAGGGAATCCTCCCCTTCTCGATGTGTCGCTGGGCATGAACGATGGAGCCGAGCAAGCTCCAGCGAGGAGCTTGCTGGCTCCCTATCCCCTTCCTACCTTCCAGCTTGATGCGACGTTGGAGAGAAAGAAAAAAAGAATTTATCCGAAATATTACATTCTCTCCCCCTTAGAGGAATCGAGATGTCCTCATCTCAAGATGAACTGGGGATATTGATGGTTGAGAGTGCCTTCATCTACCCAAGTGGCATCCTCTTCGGGATAATCTTTCCACTGGACGAGGCATTCTCTCAAGGTTCTGGATCTTAACTGTCTCTCCCTAACATCTAAGATCCTATCAGGCCTTAGCTCAAGGACTCCTTGGCTAGGCATTACAATTTGTTGGTCCTCAAGTACATGGCTAGGGTTGGGTACATATTTTTTCAATAGACTGATATGGAATACATTGTGAACCTTTAGGTTCTCAAGGAGTTGCAATCTATAAGCATTGGGTCCTAGGCATTTGACGATTTTGTACGGCCCACAATACCTTGGACTTAGCTTCTTGCAATCTCCTAGGGATAGAGAACTCTTTTCAGGGCGTATGCGAATGAAGACTATGTCTCCTTCTTTCGAAGACTCTTTCTTGATGCTTCAAATCTGCGTATGCCTTTTGTCTATCCTTGGCCGCTTGTATGTCTTGTCTTATTGACTTTATTTGATCATCCATGTCTTCCAACATCTGTCTTGACGCTTCAACCCTTAGGGTTGAGTCAAAAAATTTTAGGGGACTTCGACAATCATGACCATACAATGGTTGGAAAGGAGTCATCTGAATGCCTTGCTGGTAAGAAGCATTGTAGGCAAATTCCACCAATGTCAAGTATTGAATCCACCTTTTCGGCTCTCGACAGTAGTATGCTCTAAGAATATCCTCGATGACTTGATTTACTCGCTCTATTTGGCCATCAGTTTGGGGATGGTAGGCAGTACTAAAAAAGAGTTGAGTCCCAATAGCTTCAAAGATAGCTCTCCAGAAGTGTGATGTGAAGAGATAATCTCGATCACTAATGATTCTTCTGGGTAAACCATGTAGCTTGAATATCTCCTTGATAAACAATCTTGCAATGTCGCAGGCTTTATAGTTTTTCTTTACTGGAATCAGGTGTGCAACCTTGGTAAGCATGTCAACCACAACTATGATGGAGTTGTATCCTCCCTGGACTTGGGGTAAGCCTACCACAAAATCCATACTGATGAATTCCCATTTCATTTAGGGAATGTCAAGCGATTGCAGTTTCCCTGGCATCATGACATGTTCGGCTTTGATACGTTGTCAAGACAAACACTTAGTGACATATTTGAGAATGTCACCTTTGAGCCTCTCCCAATGGTAGCTCTTCCTAACTGCATTAAGAGTCTTAGCATAGCCAGGATGTCCTGCGAAAGGGAAATCATGAGCTTCCCACATTATCTTCTGCTTAAGTGACTGGCTTGCTGGTATACACAGCCTCGTTCTATAGTAGACAAGTCCATTATCAATGGAAAATTCATGATACTTAGCTTGCAACTTTTGATTCTGCTCCTTGGTAGATATTTCCTTTATCATTGTTTGGTAGGCCAAATCATGGCATGCTTCCTCTCTAGCTAGTTCAAGTATAGTGTTGTTGCCTGGTATATGGCGGCAGCAATGGCAACTTTTCTCCTCCTTTCGGCCAGCGAGGCGGCATAGTGGTGGTCCTCCCCTCCTCACGACGATCTCTGCAATGCCGTCAGCCTCCTCTTTCTTCCTCACGATAGTTATTTCCCCACCCTCCTACACGGCCATACACAGAATCTCCACTCTCTCCTCAGCACGGCGATGGCAACACCATAGTCCTTCTTCTCTCTCCGTTCGTCTCCTTCACAGCGGGTGGACCCTCCCTCCTCAGGACGTCCCCCTCGATTTAAATAGGGGAGAGGAGGGGGATCCTCCCTCTCTACATGTCAACTCCATAGCGATCAGAGATGAGGAAGCTCCAGCAAGAAGCTTTGCTGGCCATTCTATTTCCCTCTCCCCCCCCCTCCAGCACAACCGTCGCGGCTAGGGGGGATAAGGAATTTTTTTTTTCCATTTATTCATTAAAAGAAAATGTTATATCATTTTCCCTAAGAGGTAGTTTTCATGAACATTACATTGTATCCCCCTTAGAGGAATCGAGATGTCCTCATCTCGAGATAAACTGGGGATACTAATGGTTGATAGTGCCTTTATCTATCCAAGTGGCATCCTCTTCGGAATAATATTTCCAGTGGACGAGGCATTCTCTTAAGGTTCTAGATCTTAACTGTCTCTCCCTAACATCTAAGATCCTTTTCGGCCTTAGTTCAAGGACTCCTTGACTAGGCATTACAATTTGTTGGTCATCAAGTACATGATTAGGGTTGGGTACATATTTTTTCAAGAGGCTGATATGGAATACATTGTGAACCTTTAGGTTCTCAGGGAGTTGCAATCTATAAGCATTGGGTCCTAGACATTTGAGGATTTTGTACGGCCCACAATACCTTGGACTTAGTTTCTTGCATTCTCCTAGGGATAGAGAACTCTTTTTAGGGCGTACACGAATGAAGACCATGTCTCCTTCTTCGAAGACTCTTTCTTGACGTTTCAAATATGTGTATGCCTTTTGTCTATCCTTGGCCGCTTGTATGTCTTGTCTTATTGACTTTATTTGATCATCCATGTCTTCCAACATTTGTCTTGACGCTTCAACTCTTAGGGTTGGATCAGAAAAGTTTAGGGGACTTCTGCAATCATGACCATATAATGCTTGAAAAGGGGTCATCTGAATGCTCTGCTGGTAAGAAGCATTGTAGGCAAATTCAACCAAAGGCAAGTATTGAATTCACCTCTTCGGCTCTCGACAGGAGTATGCCCTAAGCATATCCTCGATGACTTGATTTACTCGCTCTGTTTGGCCATCCGTTTGGGGATGGTAGGCGGTGCTAAAACATAGTTGAGTCCCAATAGCTTCAAAGATAGCTCTCCAGATGTGTGGTGTGAAGAGAGAATCTCAATCACTAATGATTCTTCTAGGTAACCCATGTAGCTTGAATATCTCCTTGATAAACAATCTTGCAATATCGGAGGCTTTATAGTTTGTCTTTACTGGTATCAGGTGTGCAACCTTGGTAAGCATGTCAACCACAACCACAATGGAATTGTATCCTCCTTGGACTTGGAGTAAGCCCACAACAAAATCCATACTGATTTCAAAATCATATTCCTCCAATACTTCAATCCACCGATGTTGTCTCATGTTGAGCTCGTTCTGGGTAAAAATCCATTTGAGACTCTTATGATCGGTTACTAGAGTAAACTTGTTACCCAACAGGTAGTGTCTCCAAAGCTTTAGAGCATGGATGACAGCTAGTAATTCCAGATCATGTGTGGCATAATTCATTTCATGACTCTTCAATTTCCTTGAAGAGTATGCTACTGGATGACCTTCCTGCATAAGTACACACCCCAAGGCCAGAATGCTAGCATCAGTTACTACCTCGAACTCCTTATTGAGGTCAGGAAGTTTTAGAATAGGTGCTGATACCAAACTTTTCTTCAATTTATCGAAGCTATTTGTTCAGAAGTTGACCATGTAATGGAAGTCTGCTTCTTTAGTAAGTCTGTAAGAGGTGCTGCAATCAAAGCATAGTTTTTTATGAAGACCCTATACCATCCTATCAATCCAAGAAAGCTACGTATCTCTTTGATGGATACTGGTATTGGCCATTCAAGCACATCTCTGACCTTGGCTAGGTCTACTGATATTCCTTCTGATGATACTATGAATCCCAGATATTCAATTTGACTCTTGAAGAATGCACACTTCTTCATTTTTGCATATAGCTTATAAGACCTCGTTGTCTCAAGGACAATCCGAAGTTGAGGTTCATGATCTTCTTCCTGTTTAGAATAGATCAAAGTGTCATAAAAAAAGACAAGCATGAAATCATCAAGATATGGTCTAAAGATATCTTGCATTAATCTATTGAAGGTGGCAGGTGAATTTGTAAGCCCGAATGACATAACCAGGAACTCAAAGTGCCCATATCTTGTATTGAAGGCCGTCTTTGGAATATATTCTTCCTTGATCCTTATCTGATAGTAACCTGACCTGAGATCAATCTTGGAGAAGATCTTTGCACCTTAAAGACGATCAAGAAGCTCATCTATTCTAGGGATAGGATACTTGTTCTTGACTGTTGATTGATTCAACCATCGGTAATCAATACATAGTCGAAGTGTCCCATCTTTCTTTTTCTGGAATAGTACTGGAGCTCCCCACGGTGAGTTGCTAGGCTGGATGTGACCCTGATCTAACAGTTGCTTGAGTTGTTCCTTCAACTCAATTTCTTCCGGTATGGACATTATATAAGGTCTCTTTGCAATTGGTGAAGCTCCAGGCACTAGCCGAATCTCATGATTTACTTCTCTTTGAGGTGGAAGTTCAATCAATTCCTTAGGGAATACGTCAATGTATTCCTTTAGCCAAGAAGGTCCTTCATGAGATTCTTGCTTTTGATCTAACTTGTTGAGTTTGATTAGGTAAATGGGTAATCCTTTTCTGGCTCCTTTTATGATCCGAGATACTTTGGCTAATTGGATTCTTGGCACTCCTGCCTCACCTTGAGTTGTGACAAATTCCCTTTCAGAGTTTCGAAAGGAAACTTGACCCTTTCCACAGTGGATGTGGGTGTCGTTGGGCTTAAGCCAATCCATCCCGAGTAGACACTCATGGATACCTAAATTCATGACTCTGAATTTGACTGAAGTCTTCTTTCCTCCCAGAAAGAATTCCACCTTAGTAGTTTGCGTGGTACAAGTTACCTCACGACCGTTTGCCAACTCCACAAGCAGGGTAGGTGCTTCTACTGTGGTTATTCCTAATCTTTTTGCACATGCTGGTGAGATAAAGGAATGTGTATTGCCACAATCAATCAAGGCTTTGAAACCTTTACTTTGATAGTCTGACAGTGTCTGAATTACCGAAAACTGGTGATTCGGCCCTTTCTTGTGTATAGCGGCATGGAGTGTCGCTTTTTCAAATTCAGTGTCCATAGTTGGATCTTCCTCCTCTTCTTCTTCGCATCTTTGCCTATTGGCAATGCAAGCGGTTCTTCCTCTTCCATGGGTAACGGCTCCTTTACTGCGGCCGGCTCCTTGGAAAGGCATTTGGCGATGTCCTCCACTGAGCTTGGGACATTGCCTCTTGAAGTGATCGGGTTTGTTGCAGTGGAAACAACGGAGGTTTCGGCCATTACCTTGAGTTGGAACAAAGTTGTTGACATTATTTGTCCTTGCTTTCTTCCTTTGTCCCTGATTATGACCTTCAACTCTTTTCATTTGCGGTCTGAATGCTCCTCTGTTCGGGTCACTATAGGACCAAGTTTTGTTACCCCTTGGTCTAGCTTGCACCTCCTCAATTATAGGCGCCGCTCGAATGAGTGCATCCTGAAGATCTGATGGACACATAGATTCGAGATGGGTATTTACGGGTGGATTTAATCCCGCACAAAATTTGGACACCTGTTGCGTCATGTCCATCTGTGGCGCATACTTTAAAAGTGAGACGAATTTAGAGTAGTATGCGTCAAGAGTGAGTCCTAGCTGTTTTAGCTTGTAGAACTCATTTTTTTCTGCGTACGATATGCAGGTGGTAAATATCTTCCCTGCACCGCTTTCTTCAACTTCTCCTAGGTAACGGAACCCTCTGAAATCCCTTGATCCCTGCACCATTGCTTCCACCGAAGTCTGGCTTCGTCGGTGAGCTTTAACTTGGCGAGCATGGCCTGATTGGTAGGTGCAGTACCAACTGCTTCAAAGTAATCCTCCATGGATTCAATCCAAATTTCAGCATCAGCCTGGACGAATCTGCCTCTCCCGTCAAACTCGGGTGGCTTTATCTGCTTGAGGAGGAACTTCTTCTCCTGGGTCACAGTAGTACTTGATGTAGGAGGCAAATTTGGAACCTGTACCTAGGGTTGTGCCTGGATAAAAGTTTTCTTAACGTTATTATATGATAATCGACGTTAGCTTATCTTTCATTTTTAGTTCAGCTATCTTGTAAACAATGTAGCTACTTAACTTTTTAACAACTCTTATGCACAGTCAGATATTGATAAAAAGAAGTCTTTATTTGTATTTAGATGGGCATAGGCTTTTTGAATACAATGTTTCGTGTGATGATAAGCCAATCATTACATTCAGTTTGGGGAACTGTGTAATAGTAGGGTTTTGGGTCATGGATCTTTAGGAATCGATAGTTCATTGGAAGTTCAGGATACCCTTTCGTTGGAATCCATACTTCTCATGGCGGCCCAACACTTTAATCCTGTCGGCTGAGATTACACGGTTACTTCCTCATATACATATGAGTTCATTTCAACCCTCCGACCTTGAATATGTAAAGTCGAATTTACATGAGCTTCCACAAAAATGAACAGCTTCATGACTTTCAAGTCTTCCAACCACTTGATCCTTTTTAGGTTGGCCTATAGATAAGCAAACCGGTGGGCGGCTATATAGTAGATTCCTGAAGACCCCGTCCATCTTCGTTCTATGTATAAAGGTGCTCGATTATAAATCTGCTCCAGGATATTCATCATCCCAATTCTTTGTCTATAAAGCGGAGAATGCATTGCAGTCATAAACATGACCTGAAATACCAAAAATTTGTTCCATGCTTCATAACTCTGCAAGACAGCATTCAAGGTAAGGAAATGTTTGGACATCAGCAATTTCTTTACTTCATTTAATTGAGATTTTATAAAAGCAATTCTATTATTGGTCGGCTCTGATACCAACTGTAACGTGTCCACTAGTATCATCTTGGACACGTCTTAGCAGTCCATCGGAAAGGATGTCTAGAAAACTCCGCTCGGCACTCCCATGGAATGTTATGGGTTTTGTGATCCAGGTCTTCCCGCGTTTGCCACGTAGCGGAAGTATCCTGGCCATTCCCACTTAGGATCGATCGAAATTAGGGTTTTCCTGATTGGTCATTAGCTAATAGCAACTAGTGTCAGACCTGAGTGAACTACTTTACGCAGAAACGCCAGGTCCGAAGCGGATTCACGCTGCACTTGGTTCAAGGAGAATGGGAAACGAGAGGGATGCAAGGCTCAACCTCTCTGCCATAAGGCATAGTCCCATTCCGTTCCCCTAAAACAACGTAAATTGGGTAAGACGTAACTCTAGGTCATTGCTCTCATTATTCATTTTTATGATGATGATGATCCCGCTGTTCCTCGAGATTTTTGAGAAAAGTTCTCGGCTAACTGGGACCACCCAACCGTAGGACGGACCCATGGCCCATCCTCCACACTTTTCTCGGTTTGTTTTAGTTATGTAATTATCTAACACATTATTTTGACATATAACAATCAGCTTCTTTAATTAATCCCATTAAGCACTGGTTCCTTCACGTAATCTTATCACGTAACATAGAAAAACAATATCAAGCAAGTTCTTTTTTTACATTTTATCATTTTATCTTAGAAATACAAGGAGTTCCGCCCGTAGGCTTGTCCATAATCCGCCCGAAGGCTATCCAATGATCCTCAGGGATCACTATTCGAAGCTTCCGCCCGTAAACTAGTATGCGGGCCTCGAGATCCAATCCCGAGTCACGTTAGCCTCTTGTGCAGGACCTCGAAGGTGAGGGATTTATGGCCAGAGCCCCCCCTGGCACCCAAGCGTCCTCCTACTCCAAGTAGAGCTCAATGGAGAGACCTCTCGCGGCGGGTTCGGTCCACGTTCCCGGCGTGGTGAACAACCCCCTTGGTTAGGGTTAGGCAAGTAGTCGGGGGTAACTGAAACTGCCTCTTCCTTCAGGCCTTTAACGTGAAGTATAGGTACTCATTTCATTTGTAATTCATAATTCAAACAGAGACCTAAAATCTCTAGCAAGCAAAAACATTTCTATTAATCAATCGTGTTGTTTGGCAAATTGCTAAGGAAGTGTTCTTTCCTTTTGAGTGTATCAGCACTCGTTCCCAAGGTGCCTTGTAAATTGGCAAGATCATTTACATTCCGGTGTAGGGCGTACCTTATTAACCCAACTTGGTCAACCCTAACATTCCTTAGATATGCTAGTTTTCGGTTTAGAACTTTTCTTATTTAGAAGGATATCCAAAAATTACGTCCTTTTGCAAGATAACTTGCGTAGAGATCTGCCATCCTTGTTGAGGGTTTTTACCCTTTCTCCTTGTGAATCAATCACAAGACTAAATGATTTCATACTTGATGCACAAGTCCTGCGATGGAATAATCTGTTTTAGATCTTTTAAGTTGACATATGACGGGCCTAGGGTTTCTTTTTTTAAAAGAACCTTAGGGACAAACCCTAGTTCTTTATCTTTATGAATTTATTGACCCCACAATAAGGAAAGTAGTCAAGTGCTTAGGGTATGAATATTTCTATGTTTAGATTGGTTTAGTTAACTTTTGGAAGGTAATATTAATCGTCTTGTCACAGTTTTGCTATCCTTGTGACAATTTACTTTTCAGTCAATACAGTTCAATTTAAACTTCATTTTCCCTTGCAGATGAACTCATGCCAAATAACAAATATTTCCCTTGCTAAGATGTACAACTAGCAATGATAACTTCCTAGTAATTTGAGCAACGAAAGAACCCTATCATGAATTTAATCATTTACAATGATTCGTTGCGAAGAAGGAATAAGACTAGTGGTGCAAGTTATAATTTCTATACCTTTAGGATTTAACTAAAATATACTACTATAGTAAATGGATAATCTTGCTCGTAATTTATAATGCTTGATGCAATTTGAAGGAAACTAATTTCTATACATTATCATTCATAAGCTAAACTCCTTCATTGCAAATAATTCGAACAAATATATCCTATCCCTAACAATTTCTCTTTGCATGATCAACTTAAAACCGAATTAAAGCCAAGAAGAAAAACCTGGTTTTGGGGTGAGATATCCACATGGATACCGGGAGATGACCCTCCCGCAGCTACACCTTGGAATTTCTTAGGCGGCATCATAGTTCGAATGTGAGATGGCCTTTTCCTCTTTCTTTTGGAATTCCACCGTCTCTTTGGAAAAAAAGTTTATGGGTGAGTGTGGTTTTTCAACCACAAGAACCCTTGGAGGACTTAGACTTGGGGTAAAAGGAATAGAAGGCACTTATTCTCCTTCCTTGCCCTTCCTCTATTCCTTCTCTTTTCTAACTCTTTTACTCCTTTTTTTTACTCTTGTTTATCTTTTCCTCACCCTCTACTTCTTTCACACTACTCCCTTTTTTCCTTCACTCCTCCCTACTTCCCTTCCTTATATTTTACTTCACTTCCTTATCTCTACTTTCCTTCCCTATCTTTTATCTTTTTCCCACTCTTCCTCCTTCACTCCTTGTTTTCACTCCCTCTACTTTCCCTCCCTATCTTTTATCTTTTCCCACTCTTCCTCCTTCACTCCTTATTTTCACTCCCTCTACTTTCCCTCCCTATCTTTTATCTCATGGGCTACTTTTTCCTTACGGGACATCATCCGAGGCCATGATGATGATTTGGATTTTGAAGTTCAGGGAGGAAAAAATAATAATGGGGATACGGGGGATTAAGAAAAAGCTTAGGGGTTGTGGAAATAAAAGAGTTATGAGGGGGATGAAAAGGGTTATAAGGGGTGAAAAGGGGCTTAGGGGAATAAAACATGGGGAGGGGGTTGGTTCCCAAAGCCAAGGAAGGGCTTAAGGGGGAAAGGGGGCTTAAGAGGCCCCTTAGATGCTTCCCCTAGGAAGCTTCTAAGGCTTCTATGCCACGTGGGGGGGGGGGGGGAAGAAAGGAAGCGACGCCGATTGACGACGTTCTGATGGACAGAGGCGCAGTCGTGACCGCAGGGGGAATCGATGGCCTGGTATATGGTGGCAGCAAAGACAACTTTTCTCCTCCTTTCGGCCAACGAGGCGGCACAGTGGTGGTCCTCCCCTCCTCACGACGATCTCTGCAATGCCGTCAGCCTCCTCTTTCTTCCTCACGACAGTTATTTCCCCACCCTCCTACACGGCCATACACAGAATCTCCACTCTCTCCTCAGCACGGCGATGGCAACACCAGAGTCCTTCTTCTCTCTCCGTTCGTCTCCTTCACAGTGGGTGGACCCTCCCTCCTCACGACGTCCCCCTTGATTTAGATAGGGGAGGGGAGGGGGATCCTTCCTCCCTACCTGTCAACTCCATAGCGATCAGAGATGAGGAAGCTCCAGCAAGGAGCTTTGCTGGCCATCCTATTTCCCTCTCCCCCCCCTTCCAGCAAGACCGGCGGGGCTAGGGGGGATAAGGAAAAAAAACAAAATTCCATTTATTCATTACAAGTAAATGTTATATCATTTTCCCTAAGAGGTAGTTTTCATGAACATTACACCTTCCTGCATAAGTACACACCCCAAAGCAAGAATGCTAGCATCTGTTACTACCTCGAACTCTTTATTGAGTTCTGGAAGTTTTAGAATAGGTGCTCATACCAAAATTTGCTTTAATTTGTCGAAGCTATTCTGTTCGGGAGTTGACCATGTAATGGAAGTCTGCTTCTTTAGTAAATCTGTCAGAGGTGCTGCAATCAAAGCATAGTTTTTTATGAAGACCCTATACCATCCTGTCAATCCAAGAAAGCTGCGTATTTCTTTGTCAGATACTGGTGTTGGCCATTCAAGCACATCTCTGACCTTGGCTGGGTCTACTGATATTCCTTTTGATGATACTATGAATCCCAAATATTCAATCTGACGCTTGAAGAATGCACACTTCTTCATTTTTGCATATAGCTTATGTGACCTCATTGTCTCAAGGACAATCCAAAGTTGAGGTTCATGATCTTCTTCCTGTTTAGAATAGACTAAAGTGTCATCGAAGAAGACAAGCACGAAATCATCAAGATAGGGCCTAAAAATATCATGCATTAATCTATTGAAGGTAGCAGGTGCATTTGTAAGCCCGAATGACATAACCAGGAACTCAAAGTGCCCATATGTTGTATTGAAGGCCGTCTTTGGGATATCTTCTTCCTTGATCCTTATCTGATAGTAACCTGACCTGAGATCAATCTTGGAAAAGATCTTTGCACCCTGAAGACGATCAAGAAGCTCATCTATTTTAGGAATAGGATACTTGTTCTTGCCTGTTGATTGATTCAACCCTCGGTGATCAATACATAGTCGAAATGTCCCATCTTTCTTTTTCTGAAATATTACTAGAGCTCCTCACGGTGAATTGCTAGGCTGGATGTAGCCCTGATCTAACAGTTGCTTGAGTTGTTCCTTCAGACTAATTTCTTATGGTATGGACATTCTATAAGGTCTCTTGGCGATTGGCGTAGCTCCAGGTACTATTATAATCTCATGATCCACTTTTCTTCGAGGTGGAAGTTCAGTCAACTCTTCAGGGAATACGTCCACGTATTCCTTTAGCCAAGAAGGTCCTTTATGAGACTCTTGCTTTTGATCTAACTTGTTGAGTTTGATCAAGTAAATAGGTAATCCTTTTTTGACTCCTTTTATGATCTGAGATCTTTTGGCCAGTTGAATTCTTGGCACTCCTACCTCAGCTTGAGTTGTGACTAATTCCCTTGTAGAGTTTCGAAAGGAAACTTGACCCTTTCCACAGTGAATGTGGGTGTCGTTGGGCTTAAGCCAATCCATTCTGAGTAGACAATCATGGATACCTAAATTCATGACTCTGAATTTGACCAAAGTTTTCTTTCCTCCTAGAAAGAATTCCACCTTAGCAGTTTGCTTGGTACAAGTTACCTCATGACCATTTGCCAATTCCACAAGCAGGGTAGGTGCTTCTACTGTGGCTATTCTTAATCTTTTTGCACATGCTGGTGAGATAAAGGAATGTGTACTGCCAGAATCAATCAAGGTTTTGAAACCTTTACCTTGATAGTCCGACGGTGTCTGAATCACCGAGAACTGGTGATTCGGCCCTTTCTTGTGTAAAGCGGCATTGACTATCGCTCTTTCGAATTCTGCTTCCATGGTCGGATCTTCTTCTTCCCCTCCTTCGCACATTTGCCTATTGGCAATGCAGGCAGTTCTTCCTCTTTCCCAGGTAGCAGCTCCTTGACCACGGCGTGTTCCTTGAAAAGGCACTTGGCGATGTCCTCCACCAAGCTTAGGACATTGCCTCTTGAAGTGACCGGGTTCGTTGCAGTGGAAACAACGGAGGTTTCGGCCATTACCTTGAGTAGGAACAAAGTTGTTGACGTTATTCGTCCTTGCTTTCTTTCTTTATCCTTGATTATGACCTTCAACTCTCTTCATTTGAGGTCTGAATTCGCTCCTCTGTTTGGGTTACTATATGACCAAGTTTTGTTACCCCTTGGTCTAGCTTGCATCTCCTGAATTATAGGCACCGCTCGAATGAGTGCATCCTGAAGATCTGATGGACGCATAGATTCGAGACGGGTATTTACTTGTGGATTTAAGCCCGCACAAAATTTGGACACCTGCTGTTTCATGTCCATCTGTGGCGCATACTTTAAAAGTGAAACAAATTTAGAGTAGTATGCGTTAAGAGTGAGTCCTAGCTGTTTTAGCTCGTAGAACTCGTTCATTTTCTGCGTGCGATATGTAGGTGGTATCTTCCCTGCACGGCTTTCTTCAGCTTCTCCCAGGTAACGGATCCATGTGTAATCCCTTGATCCCTGCACCATTGCTTCCACCAAAGTCTGGCTTCGCCGGTGAGTTTTAATTTGGGGAGCATAGCCTGATTGGTGGGTGTAGTATCAGCTGCTTCAAAGTAATCCTCCATGGATTCAATCCAAATTTTGAGCATCAGCTTGGACGAATCTGCCTCTCCCGTCAAACTCGGGTGGCTTAATCTGCTTGAGAAGGAACTTCTTCTCCTGGATCACAGCAGTACTTGATGTAGGAGGCGAATTTGAAACCTGTACCTAGGGTTGTGCCTGAATAAAGGTTTTCTTAATATTATTATACGATAATCAACGTTAGCTTATATTACATTTTTAATTCAGCTATCTCGTAAACAATGTAACTACTTAACTTTTTATCAACTCTTATGCACCGCCAGACATTGATAAAAAGAAGTCTTTATTTGTATTTACATGGGCATAGTCCTTTCGAATACAATGTTCCTTGTGATGATAAGTCAATTGTTACATTTAGTTTGGGGAGAATAATGTTGTATTGCATTTATCTACAGGAACTGTGTAATAGTAGGGTTTTGGGTCATGGATCTTCAGGAATCGATAAGTCATTGGAAGTTCAGGATATCCTTTCCATTGGAATCCATACTTCTCATGGCAACACAACACTTTAATCCTGTCAGCGGGGATTACACGGGTTACTTCCTCATATACATATGAGTTCATTTAAACCATCCAACCTCCGATATGTAAAGTCGAATTTACATGAGCTTCCACAAAAACGAACAGCTTCACGACTTTCGAGTCTTCCAACCACTTGATCCTTTTTAGGTTGGTCTGTAGATAAGCAAACCAGTGGGCGGCTATATAATAGATTCCTGAAGCACCTGTCCATCTTCATTCCATGTACAAAGGTAATGGATTATAGATCTGCTCTAGGATGTTCATCATCCCAATTCTTTGTCTATAAAGCGGAGAATGCATTGCAGTCATAAACATGACCCGAAATACCAAAAACTTGTTCCACGCTTTGTACTTCTGCAAGACAGTATTGAAGGTAAGAAAATGTTTGGATAATAATAGTTTCTTTACTTCATTTTATTGAGATTTTATAAAAACAATTCCGTTATTGGTCGGCTTTGATACCAACTATAACGTGTCCACTAGCATCATCCAGGACACGTCTTAGCAGTCTGTCGGGAAGGATGTCTAGAAAGCTCCGCCTGGCACTCCCATGGAATATTATAGGATTTGCAATCTAGGGATTCCCTCATCTGCCATGTAGCGGAAGTATCCAGGCTGTTCCCACTTAGGATCAACCGGAATTAGGGTTTTCCTGATTGGTCATTATCTAACAACAACTAGCATCGAACCCAAGCAAACTACTTTACGAAGAAACTCCAGGTCCGAATCGGATTCACGCTGCACTTGGTTCAAGGAGAATGGGAAACGAGAGGGATGTCAAGCTCAACCTCTCTGCCATAAGGCATAGTCCCATTCCGTTCCCCTAAAACATTGTAAATCGGTTAAGACATCACTCTAGGTCAACACTTTTGTTGTTCATGTCCTTTGACGATCATCCCATTGTTCTTTGAGAAAAGTTACCGGCTAACCGGGACCACCCAACTGTAGGACAGAACCATAGCCCATCCTCCGCACCTTCCTCGGTTTGTTTTAGTTATGTAATTATCTAACAAATTAATTTGACATGTAACAATCAACTTCTTTAATTAATCCGTTAAGCACTGGTTCCTTCACATAATCTTATCACGTGACATAGAAAAACAATATCAAACAAGTTCTTTATTAACATATCATCATTTTTATCTTTGAAATACAAGGAGTTTCTGCCCGTAGGCTTGTCCATAATCTGCCCAAAGGCTATCCAATAATCCATAGGGATCACTATTCCAAGCTTCCGCCCGTAAACTAGTATGCGGGCCTCGAGATCCAATCCCGAGTCACATTATCCTCTTGTGCAGGACCCGAAAGGCGAGGGATTTACGGCCAGAGCCCCCTGGTTCCCAAGCATCCTCCTGCTCCAAGTAGAGCTCAACGGAGAGACCTCTCGCGGGGTTCAATCCACGTTCTTGGCACGGTCAACAACCCCCTTGGTTAGGGATTGGTGAACACAATTCAGTAGCTCCTTGAATAGCCCATCCCTTAGTTCAAAAGGCATGCGCCTTACTTTCTGGCATACGGGATGACTTCCTTCCTTTAGAGGAATGGTATGCACAACTAGGCTAGGAGGAATGCCTCTAAGTTTGTCATAGCTCCAAGCAAAGATGTCGCAGAACTCTTGAATTAAGGACACATAGTCCTCTCTTTCTTCTAAACTGAGCGTGGAACCTAATTTTATTGGTCAAGAATCATTTGG
This sequence comes from Lygodium microphyllum, assembly GCF_053477565.2. NCBI lineage: Eukaryota > Viridiplantae > Streptophyta > Polypodiopsida > Schizaeales > Lygodiaceae > Lygodium > Lygodium microphyllum. Next base: position 144,970,232 of record NC_141136.1, on the reverse strand, counting down.
CATACAAAGGTCCAGCTTAATAATGTCTACAACTCTTATTTGATCTTGAGGCTTTATCAGCTCATTCAATGTTATCTCATAGATGTCTTTTGTAGTGGATTCTTCTTTAGTTCCATTGCTCGATGATGTCTCACTACCAGATGGATCATCTATTGTTTCTAGTTTAGTAGAGGATAAAGGAGCTCTCTCACTCTGAGGAGACTCAAGATAAGCATCCACTATTATATGATTGGCACCTCTATCTAGAATCACTCAACCAACGGGTATATCGACTTGACAGTTTGTTTGTAAGGTCTATTTGTAAAATCCATGGCCTGCCTACTAGCAAAACTCGATAGCTAGGACGTCTTGCAAACCTTATCACCCTGAAGTCTAGATTGCATTCCATGGTGGGATAGGCATTACAATTTGTTGGTCATCAAGTACATGGTTAGGGTTAGGTACATATTTTTTCAATAGGCTGATATGGAATACATTGTGAACCTTTAGGTTCTCAGGGAGTTGCAATCTATAGGCATTGGGTCCTAGGCACTTGAGGATTTTGTACGGCCCACAATACCTTGGACTTAGCTTCTTGCAATCTCCTAGGGATAGAGAACTCTTTTTAGGGCGTATGTGAATGAAGACCATGTCTCCTTCTTCGAAAACTCTTTCTTGACGCTTCAAATCCGTGTATGCCTTCTGTCTATCCTTGGTTGCTTCTATGTCTTGTCTTATTGACTTTATTTGATCATCCATGTCTTCCAACATCTGTCTTGACGCTTCAACCCTTAGGGTTGGATCAGAGAATTTTAGGGGACTTCGACAATCATGACCATACAATGCTTGGAAAGGAGTCATTTGAATGCTCTGCTGGTAAGAAGCATTGTAGGCAAATTCAACCAATGTCAAGTATTGAATCCACCTTTTCGGCTCTCGACAGCAGTATGCTCTAAGCATATCCTCGATGATTTGATTTACTCGCTCTGTTTGGCCATCAGTTTGGGGATGGTAGGCGGTAGTAAAACAGAGTTGAGTCCCAATAGCTTCAAAGATAGCTCTCCAGAAGTGTGATGTGAAGAGAGAATCTCGATCACTAATGATTCTTATGGGTAAACCATGTAGCTTGAATATCTCCTTGATAAACAATCTTGCAATGTCGGAGGCTTTATAGTTTGTCTTTACTGGAATCAGGTGTGCAACCTTGGTAAGCATGTCAACCACAACCATGATGGAGTTGTATCCTCCCTGGACTTGGGGTAAGCCTACCACAAAATCCATACTGATGAATTCCCATTTCATTTGGGGAATGTCAAGCGGTTGCAGTTTCCTTGGCATCATGACATGTTCGGCTTTGATACGTTGACAAGACAAACACTCGGTGACATATTTGAGAACGTCACCTTTGAGCTCTCCCAATGGTAGCTCTTCCTAACTGCATTAAGAGTCTTAGCATAGCCAGGATGTCCTGCAAAAGGGGAATCATGAGCTTCCCACATTATCTTCTGCTTAAGTGACAGTCTCGCTGGTATACACAGCCTTGTTCTGTTTCTAAAGTAGACAAGTCCATTATCAATGGAAAATTCCTGATACTTAGCTTGCAACTTTTGATTCTGCTCCTTGGTAGATATTTCCTTTAGCATTGTTTGGTAGGCCAAATCATGGCATGCTTCCTCTCTAGCTAACTCAAGTATAGGGTTGTTTGGCATAGATACTTTTGTAGCTAGAGATGTGGTCGTTGAGGGATTCTGCAAGATTAGGGAATTTAGGAATACCTTGCAACTAAGTGCATCGGCAACTACATTCTCTTTCCGTGGTCGGTACTTGATTTCAAAATCATATTCCTCCAACACTTCAATCCACCGATGTTGCCTGATGTTGAGCTCGTTCTGGGTAAAGATCCATTTGAGACTCTTATGATCGGTTACTAGAGTAAACTTGTTACCCAACAGGTAGTGTCTCCAAAGCTTTATAGCATGGATGACAGCTAGTAATTCGAGATCATGCGTGGCATAATTCTTTTCATGACTCTTTAATTTCCTTAAAGAGTATGCTACTGGATGACCTTCCTACATAAGTACACACCCCAAGGCAAGAATGCTAGCATCAGTACTACCTCAAAATCTTTACTGAGGTCTGGAAGTTTTAGAATATGTGCTGATACCAAACTTTGTTTCAATTTATCGAAGCTATTCTGTTCGGGAGTTGACTATGTAATGGAAGTCTGCTTCTTTAGTAAATCCATCAGAGTTGCTGGAATCAAAGCATAGTTTTTGATGAAGACCCTATACAATCCTGTCAATCCAGGAAAGCTATGTATTTCTTTGACAGATACTGAAATTGGCCATTCAAGCACATCTTTGACCTTGGCTAGGTCTACTGATATTCCTTCTGATGATACTATGAATCCTAGATATTCAATCTGACGCTTGAAGAATGCACACTTCTTCATTTTTGCATATAGCTTATGTGACCTCATTGTCTCAAGGACAATCCAAAGTTGAGGTTCATGATCTTCTTCCTGTTTAGAATAGACTAAAGTGTCATCGAAGAAGACAAGCATGAAATCATCAAGATATGGCCTAAAAATATCCTGCATTAATCTATTGAAGGTAGTAGGTGCATTTGTAAGCCCGAATGACATAACCAGGAACTCAAAGTGCCCATATGTTGTATTGAAGGCCGTCTTTGGGATATCTTCTTCCTTGATCCTTATCTGATAGTAACCTGACCTGAGATCAATCTTGGAAAATATCTTTGCACCCTGAAGACGATCAAGAAGCTCATCTATTCTAGGAATAGGATACTTGTTCTTGACTGTTGATTGATTCAACCCTCGGTAATCATTACATAGTCTAAGTGTCCCATCTTTCTTTTTCTGGAATAGTACTAGAGCTCCCCACGGTGAATTGCTAGGCCGGATGAAGCCCTGATCTAACAATTGCTTGAGTTGTTCCTTCAACTCTATCACTTTTGGTATGGACATTCTATAAGGTCTCTTTGCAATTGGTGCAGTTCCAGGCACTAACCTAATCTCATGGTCCACTTCTCTTTGAGGCGGAAGTTCGGTCAACTCTTCAAGGAATACGTCTGTGTATTCCTTTAGCCAAGAAGGCCCTTCATGAGACTCTTCCTTGTGATCTAACTTGTTGAGTTTGATCAAGTAAACAGGTAATCCTTTTCTAACTCCTTTTATGATCCGGGATACTTTGGCCAATTGCATTCTTGGCACTCCAGCCTCACCTTGAGTTGTGACAGATTCCCTTTCAGAGTTTCGAAAGGAAACTTGGCTCTTTCCATAGTGAATGTGGGCATTGTTGGGCCTAAGCCAATCCATTCCGAATAGACACTCATGGATACCTAAATTCACGACTTTGAATTTAACCGAAGTCTTCTTTCCTCCCAGAAAGAATTCCGCCTTAGTAGTTTGCCTGGTACAAGTTATCTCATGACCATTTGCCAATTTCACAAGCAGGGTAGGTGCTTCTACTGTGGCTATTCCTAATCTTTTTACACATGCTGGTGAGATAAAGGAATGTGTACTGCCACAATCAATCAAGGTTTTGAAACCTTTACCTTGATAGTGCGACGGAGTCTGAATCACCGAGAACTGGTGATTCGGCCCTTTCTTATGTAAAGCGGCATGGACTATCGCTCTTTCGAATTCTGCTTCCATGGTCGGATCTTCTTCTTCCCCTCCTTTGCACATTTGCCTACTGGCAATGCAGGCGGTTCTTCCTCTTCCCCGGGTAGTGGCTCCTTGACCATGGCCTGTTCCTTGAAAAGGCGCCTGGCGATGTCCTCCACCAAGCTTGGGACATTGCCTCTTGGAGTGACCGGGTTCATTACAGTGGAAACAACGGAGGTTTTGGCCATTACTTTGAGTAGGAACAAAGTTGTTGACGTTATTCATCCTTGCTTTCTTTCTTTTTCCCTGATTATGACCTTGAACTCTCTTTATTTGAGGTTTGAATACTTCTCTGTTCGGGTCATTATAAGAACGAGTTTTGTTACCCCTTGGTCTAGCTTGCACTTCCTAAATTATAGGCGCCACTCGAATGAGTGCATCCTGAAGATTTGATGGACGGATAGATTCGAGATGGGTATTTACTAGTGGATTTAAGCCCGCACAAAATTTGGACACCTGTTGTGTCATGTCCATCTGTGGCGCATACTTTAAAAGTGAAACGAATTTAGAGTAGTATGCGTCAAGAGTGAATCCTAGTTGTTTTAGCTCATAGAACTCGTTCATTTTCTGCGTGCGATATGCAGGTGGTAAGTATCTTCCCTGCACGACTTTCTTCAGCTTCTCCCAGGTAACGGATCCCTCTGCAATCCCTTGATCCCTGCACCATTGCTTCCACCAAAGTCTAGCTTCACCGGTGAGTTTTAATTTGGCGAGCATAGCCTGATTGGTGGGTGTAGTACCAACTGCTTCGAAGTAATCCTCCATGGATTCAATCCAAATTTCATCATCAACTTGGACGAATCTACCTCTCCCGTCAAACTCGAGTGGCTTAATCTGCTTGAGAAGGAACTTCTTCTCCTGGATCACAGCAGTATTTGATGTAGGAGGCGAATTTGGAACCTGTACCTGGGGTTGTGCCTGAATAAAGGTTTTATTAATGTTATTATACGATAATCAACGTTAGCTTATATTATATTTTTAATTCAGCTATCTCGTAAACAATGTAGCTACTTAACTTTTTATCAACTCTTATGCACTGCCAGACATTGATCAAATGAAGTCTTTATTTGTATTTATATGGGCATAGCCCCTTTGAATACAACATTTCATGTGATGATAAGCCTACTTTTACATTTAGTTTGGGGAGAACAACGTTGTATTGCATTTATCTATAGGAACTATGTAATAGTAGGGTTTTGGGTCATGGATCTTTAGGAACTGATAAGTCATTGTAAGTTCAGGATATCCTTTTCGTTGGAATCCATACTTCTCATGATGGCCCAACACTTTAATCTTGTCAGCGGGGATTACACGAGTTACTTCCTCATATACATATGAGTTCATCTTAACCCTCCGACCACGAATATGTAAAGTCGAATTTACGTGAGCTTCCACAAAAACAAATAGCTTCATGACTTTCAGGTCTTCCAACCACTTGATCCTTTTTAGGTTGGTCTATAGATAAGCAAACCGGTGGGCAGTTGTATAACAGATTCCTGAAGCACCCATCCATTTTCGTTCCATGTACAAAGGTGATGGATTATAGATATGCTTCAGGATGTTCATCATTCCAATCCTTTGTCTATAAAGCGGTGAATGCATTGCAGTCATAAACATGACTCGAAATACCAAAAACTTGTTCCATGCTTCCTAATTTTGCAAGACTGTGTTGAAGGTAAGGAAATGTTTAGACAACAACAATTTCTTTACTTCATTTTATTGAGATATTATAAAAACAATTTCATTGTTGGTCGGCTCAGATACCAACTGTAACGTGTCCACTTAGTATCATCCAGGACACGTCTTAGCAGTCCATCGAAAAGGATGTCTAGAAAGCTCCGCCCGGCACTCCCATGGAATGTTATGGGATTTTTGATCTAGGTCTTCTTGCGTCTTCCACGTGGCGGAAGTATCCTGGCCGTTCCCACTTAGGATCGACCGAAATTAGGGTTTTCCTGATTGGTCATTACCTAACAGCATCTAGCGTCGGACTCGAGCAAACTACTTTATGTAGAAATGCCAGGCTTGAAGCCGATTCACACTGCACTTGGTTCATGGAGAATAGGAAACGAGAGGGAGGCAAAGCTCAACCTCTCTTCCATAAGGCATAGTCCCATTCTGTTCCCCTAAAACAACGTAAATGGGTAAGACATAACTCTAGGTCATCGCTTTCGTTGTTCGTGTCCTTTGACAATCATCCCGCTGTTCTTCAAGATTTGAGAAAAGTTCCCAGCTAACCGGGACCACCCATCCATAGGACGGACCCATGGCCCATCCTCCGCACTTTCCTCAGTTTGTTTTAGTTTGACAGGTAACAATCAGCTTCTTTAATTAATTTGGCAAGTAACAATCAGCTTCTTTAATTAATCCGTTAAGCACTGGTTCCTCCACGTAATCTTATCATGTGACATAGAAAAATAGTATCAAACAAGTTTTTTATTAACATATCTTCATTTTTATCTTTGAAATACAAGGAGTTCCGCTCGTAGGCTTGTCCATAATCCACCTAAAGGCTATCCAGTAATCCACAGGGATCACTAACCCAAGCTTCTGCCCGCTGTAGACTAGTATGCGGGCCTGGAGATCCAATCCCGAGTCACGTTAGCCTCTTGTGTAGGACTCGAAAAGCGAGGGATTTACGGCCAGAGCCCCCCTGGAACCCGAGCGTCCTCCTGCTCCAAGTAGAACTCAACAGAGAGACCTCTCGTCGTGGGTTTGGTCCACGTTCCCGATGCGCTCAATAACCCCCTTGGTTAGGATTAGGTAGGCAGTCGGGGGTAACTGAAGCTGCCTCTCCCTTCAGGCCTTCAACCTGACCTATATATATTCATTTAATTTGTAATTCATAAATCAAACAATGCTCTAAATTCTCTAGCAAGCACAAACACTTTCATTAACCGATCTTGTTGTTGGCAAACTGCTAAGGAATGATTCTTTCCTTTCGAATGCATCAGCACTCGTTCCAGGGTGTCTTGCAACTTGGCAAGATCCCTTATATTCTAGGTTAGGGTGTACCCTATTAACCCAACTTGGTCAACCCTGAAGTTCATTGGGTGTTTTAGTTTTCGGTTTTTAATTTTTCTTATTTAGAAGGATATCAAAGAATACATCCATTTTTAAGATAACTTGCATAAGGATCCACCATCCTTGTTAAGGGTACTTAACCTTTTTTTTTCTTGTGAATCAATCACAAGACTATATGACTTCATACTTGCTGCGCAAGTCTTGTATCGTAATATACGATGAAACAATCCGTTTTAGTTTCTTTAAGCTGACGTTTGTCAGACCTAGGGTCTCTTTTTAAGAACCTCAAGGACAAACCCTAGTTCTTTTACATTTATGAATTTATTGTCCCTACAATCAAGGAAGGTAGTCAAGTGTTTAAAGTATAAACGTTTCCCGGTTTTTAAATTATTCCCAAGACATATTTCGCAGCATAGGTATTTCTAGATTTACATTAATTCGGTTAACTTTTAGAAGGTAATATTGAGATCACCTCGATACGATTTGTTATCCTTGTGACGATTGATTTTTCAGTCCTAAACTTTTTTCAATTAAACTTCCTTTTTCCTTGCAAACGAACTCAAGCCAAATATCAATCTTTTCCTTGCTAAGATATGCAGTTAGCAATGATAACTTCCTAGAGTTCAAGCAACGTAAGAAACCTTTCATGAATTTTCATCTTCTATGATGATTCGTTATAAAAAAGAATAGGGTTAATAGTGCAAGATTCAGTTTTTAAACCTTCAAGATTTAACCGAAATATACTACTATAGTAGGTAGATAATCTTGCTCGTAATTCATTTCAAAGCATGATGCTATTTGAAGGAAACTATGTCTATTATATTATCATTTTTGCATGTTCAATTAAACTAAACTCCTTCATCGTAAATAACTAGCACAAAATATATCTTATCCCAGACAATTCATCTTGCATGATTAAATTAAAACCGATATAAAACCAAAAAGGAAAAACCTGGTTTTGGGGTGAGATATCCACATGGATACCAGGAGATGACCCTCCCGCAGCTACTCCTTGGACTTTCTTAGGCAGCATCGCAGTTCGAACGTGAAGGCAGCTTTTACTCTTTCTTTCGGATTTCAACCATCTCTCTTTCGAGGCAAGGAGCCTTTTAAATGATTGACCACGAGAAGGAATAATATGACCTTTAGGTTCTTAGCTTCTTCGGAGAGGGAAAGGTTTATAAAGCCTAAGGAGGCCCTATAAGGTATATACACGGTAAAAAAAGTTATGGGTGAGTGTGGCTTCGTAACCACATGAAGCTTTGGAAAACTTTGGGCTTGGGGTAAAAGGTATAGAAAGGGAATTTTTATAGCAGTAAAGGTTTTTGGGATTTTAACCCAGAGTGATAGGGGAAAGGTGAAGGATGAAGGCTTCTAGCACGGGGGGGGGGGGGGGGGGGGAAGGGTATGTAAGGAAAAGGGGACACGGGGGTTAGAAAGGGCTTAGGGGGGGTGTGTTAAAAGGAATATGAGGGGGGTGCAACACGGTTTCAAGGAAACACAAGAGGGGACTTTACAAATTTAGGCACGGGAAAGGGATTAATGAGGCCAAGGGTTGTGGGGGTTTAACGGCCCTCAGGATAGGGGTTAAGGCCTTACAATTGAGGCAGGGTGAAGGGATTTCTAAGGGGTAGAACGGGGAGGGGGAAAAAGGGTAAGGAAAGGGTATAGGAAGGAGCTTGAGGGTTTAAAAAAAAACTCGGGGGGGGGGGGGGGGGGGGGATAAAAGAATAGAAGGGATATAAGGGGGGTGAAAGGGGGCTTAATTAGCCCCCCCTTAGGAAGCTTCCACTAGGAAGCTTTCCTGACATGGCAGGGGAGTAACCAGCCATCCAACAGCTATGGTCGGCAACGATGGTTCAACGGCTTCCTCCACAAGCTTTGGCAGCGACGCGACACTGATGCTCTCCCCTCCTCTACGCTCCGTCCGGTAGTATGGCAGCATCGACGTCGTTCTTCCCTCCCCCCCACTTTGGTAACGGCAGGGCGTCCACTTCCACCACAACGCAGCTAAAAACGAGTAGCTCTCCCTCTCTCCTTTCTCCTCATCCGTCCAGTAGGATATGGCAGCCTTTCGATCATTCTCCCCTCCCTAATTATATAGGGGAGGGGAGGGAATCCTCCCCCCCTCGATGTGTCCCCATGCATGATGATGGAGCCGAGCAAGCTCCAACAAGGAGCTTGCTGGCTCCCTATTCCCTTCCTACCTTCCAGCTCGATGTGATACTGGAGAAAAAGAAAAAAAAAAAATCTGAAATATTACACTCTAGGGCATTATAGAATGTCTTGTGGATTTTGGCAAGCCAAAAGAGGTCTTGGCTGAAGGAAGCAATATGGAACCACTATTTAAGATTGATACAACTTCTATTTCCTCCTGATATGCTGCTATTATGCAGGAGAGATTGGAGCTACTCTATCAAAATTCAAGAAGAGAAAGATTAAAAACAAGCTTTAAAATTAATGTTAATTGTAGGAACCCTATATCTGTAAGGGGTTGATGATATCTATCGCCGATGTGTGACGCCTAACGAGGTTCCATTTCTTTTGGAAGAGTGCCATGACTCCTCTTGTGGAGGGCACTTTGTTGGGTAGTTGATGGCATAGAAGGCTTTATGAGCCATATATTTGGCCTTCAATCTTCTAGGATTCATTTGAGTATGTTAAGAGATGTGATGCATGTCAAAGACATGAGAATAGAGAGAATAGGAGGCACCCACTTATGCCTATTATGGCTATCCTTCCATTTGATAAGTGAGGCATCGACTTTATGGGTCCTATTACCCCATCCTCTACTACTCAGAAGAGATACATTATAGTAGCCACTGACTACTTTAGAAAGTAGTCAGAAGCACGGATGATGAGGCAGGAAAGTAGTCAGAAGCACGGATGATGAGGCAGGACAATGCAAAAGAGACTACCAATTTCGTACTTGAGAAGATCATCTGCCGTTTCGGTCCGCCAAGGGAAATAGTATCGGACCGTGGAACTCACTTTTTAAACAAAGTGATTAAAAGTCTGACTGTAGCTTGGCAAATCAAGCACAAAAAGATGAGCCCCTATAATCCACAAGAAAATGGACAAGTTGAAAGTACCAATAAGAAACTTATGGGTATCCTGTCAAAGATAGTCTTCGAAAAGAAATGGGAATGGGATAAGAAATTGTATGTGGCGGTGTGGGCGTATAACACAACATTTAAACGAGCCACCGGCTATGCCTCATTCAAATTAGTTTATGGGGAGGAGTGTGTCTTTCCCATAGAAATTGAGTTTCTAACCATAAGATTTGCAATCAATCATTATTTGGGTGGCGAAGATGCCCTATTCGAGCATTTTAGGACTCTCACCCACTTGGATGAGCTTAAATTGCAGAGTTTGCTACACCGGGAGGTAGGTAAACATCGGATAAAGCAGATGCATGATCTAAAAGTGAAGAAATATACCTTTAATAAGTGACACTTAGTTCAGTATTATGATGCATGTAGGGAGCTATTTCTAGAAAAGCTAAAACCTAGATGGGATGGCCCTTACAAGGATGTTAGGATAGGTAAAAATAAGTCCACGGCTTTAATAGCTGATCTATAGGGACTGGAATTTAAAAATAAATTTAATCTTAATAAGATTAAACCTAATTATTTTTTATTATGCTAATGCGATAAATGCATTGCAGGTCCATACTAGGGTTCATCTGAGATCTATAGAAGAACTTAAACTAGTTGATGGGGCGGTTAATTCCCTATTTGGAACACCCATACTTGGAGCAAAGATATCATCAAGGCAAGCTTATCTGGTGGAGCAAAGGATACAAAGTGATTGAGCAAGAAGACAGAATCTTTGTGTGGGAAATTAGAGTTTTCTGCCATCACTGTTTACAAATTTTGACAAGCATCCCTTTTGAGTTTACTGAAGAACATGGGATGGAGTTATCGGTTCATCCTCTGGGCATGTTGAATTTTGACTATCATAGTTATGAATAGGGGAATTCTTAAAGGTTGCCTACTAAACCCATTGTGGACGTACACATTATACTTTGATGGAGCATCTAGGGGCACTAACAAAAAAGGGAGTGTTGGAGTAGTTATCTGAGATCTTCGACATAGAGTTACAATGAAATTAGCTATTTATCTTAGGGTAGGATTCACTAACAACATGGCAGAGTATAAAGCCTTGATTATGGGATTAAACATTGCTAAGAAAGGTGATACTCAGCGGTTGTTAGTAAAAGGGGATTCCTAGTCAACTAAATGAGACATACACAGTCTAGAATCCTATCCTTTGCATATATCATCGAATTGCTATGACCCTACTTGATGAATTTGAGAGCGTCTATCTTTAGTTGATCCCACATTCTTGGAATCAATTTGCGGATTCATTAGCCAATTTTTCTTATGAAGAGAACCTCTTCTTCAATTGTGGTCCTAGTCTGGATGTTGCTATTGATAATGAGACAGGACCAAGTTGTTTGTGGGGAATTTTATAAGACCACACTGTCGTGCCACTACGCACACATCATGTAAAAACATATAGAGTGTGGCTTCCTTTTAGGTTTAGAGAGCCAATGCTACTTTAGGAGTTAGTGTTAGTATCCATGGTTCAAAATATTATATTTTTTTGGATAAGTTTTTAGCCAATTTTTGATATTCTAGATATTATCTCTTGTAAAAATCCATAAAACTGTAAACAACTTCTAGATTAGAATGACATGTAAAAGAAAGCATGTAGCTTTCAACCAATTTGAGAGGATTTTATGTAAAAAGAGAGATTGACGAAATTGCGTGCTGCGCGATCGTTGTTTTCAGGTAGTGAACAACACTTTGAAGAAGGGGGAGATGAAGAAGTGATTTGGCAGAATTCTAGCCAAGTGTGCTAGTATTTTACCCCCTTTTTAGAGCCAATGGAAGTAATAGATTGGCGATCTGAGCAGCATAGAGGAAGGTATTATTTTATATATATTTTTATCTATTAGAGTTATATCTTCTCATAATGCTGTAAGAAGCTGATAGGCTTAATCTCTATTAGTATTCTTCTACATTTTCTAATTCTTTTTTTGAGTATTCTTCTATATCTTCAATTTCTTGGAACACCTTCTCTTTTGTCTACTCCTCTCCCTGAATCTACCTTCATCCTGTTGTCTCTTATCTTCAAGAACTTGGCTTGAAACCTTCAATCCTTCTCTTATCTCTACCATCTCTAGAGTCTAAGCTTTTGAGTCCCCATACATTCTTCTCTTGCCAAACCCCTGTGGTGACCTTTAACCCTATGTGTTGCGACATTGGTGAACGTGATGTGAAGGTCAGTGTAAGAGAACTCCAAGATGGGGGTTATTTAGGAGATACTCTATAACAATTGGTGTGCTTAGTGCAGCAAACTCAACAACAACAAATCCAAATGTTACAATAACAACAACAAAGGCAAGATGAAGAGAATATTGATTCCATAGCTATCAAGGCCCTAGAGGAAGTTGAGCATGAGTGAATATAATTTAATGGTCAAAATGTCTCTGATTTTATTCACTTGTATGTTGAGAAAATTCTCTTCTTTCATGTATCACAACATGCATGGAGTCGATATTTTGCCAGACTTCTTCAAGAAAGAATCCATGGTCTTTTTCAACAAGATGCGGATTGGGCTATATTCAAAAAAGCCCTACACAAAGAATTCTTCTTAGAAGACTTTGGCCTAATGACGAAGAAAAGTTTCACTGATTGGGCTGAGAAACCCAACAAAGGTTTAGCTGCAACCGCTTTATACCATGAGTTTGAAAGTAAATTTGGACAACTTGATGCTGAAGACCAATAAAGTATGGAAGGTCGAAAGATTGAATTATTCCTTAAGGCGGCAAATCCCATTCTACAAGAGAAGCTTACTAATAGCCTAGAAGATGCTACCTCCAAATCAGGAGTCAAGACAGCATGGACAGATGTTACTAATGCAGTTAACCTGATTGCTCGAAGAGAGTGGATGCGACTAAGATTAGGCTCTACTTCAACTTCAACAATTTCATTGATGGAGCTTGTTCCACCTTCAAAATCCTCTTTTCCTTAGACTAATCAACCAAACCTTTCTTCTTCTATTCCTTCTAAAAATGATGTGATGGATGAACTCATTAAAAGCATGCGTGACCTTAATATGAATCTTACAGAAATTAGTTCCAAGATGGAGAAGTAGGATGTCAAAGTTGAAGAACGAGGACGTTCATCAACTCAAAGGCCCATGAGAGAAGGCTTTAAGAGGCACTGTATTTGGTGTGGCAACCAACAACATGACAAGAGGGAGTGTTCTGCCTTCCATGAGGCTAAAGCACAGAAGCTCATCTTTTGGAAAGATGAAAAAATTCATGCAGCTAAAACTGGTCTTCCACTGAAGTCAAATTTTAGCAATGGTGGAATGAAGAAAAGATTAGAATATTTAGCTGTAAAGAATGCCTATGCAACAATTGATATAGCTACCTATGGGCTGTAAATTGAGCCAACTAAATCAAGTTTGAAAGCATGTAAAGCTAATGTGCAATCTAAAGTATGGATGCAGGCACTAGATCAAATGGAACATGGTAAAGCAACCAAAGAAGATTTGGCTAATGCCAATCAGTGCATTCTACAAATAACTGGTTGGAAAGAAACGGTAGATTCTTTTTCCACCTTTGCACATTTGACTGATATCAATCATAAAGAAGTCTTGATTGAAGAAAAGAGAAGAAGAGAAGACAAACCAGGGCCTTCCTCTTCTGGCCCTCTGAAATGAGTAACTAGAACAACGCCTAAACAACCAAAGCTTGCTAAAAATATAACCCCAAATCAAGAGATGGAGGATATGCCACAAAAAAAGAAGATGGAAGGAAAGAAGAAAGGCAAGCAGCCAAGCTACAAATTGCACTCTAACATAGAATCTGTAACCGATCTCAAACGAGTCCTAAAAGAACGAATTTTGGAAAGAAAATTTGAATTCACCCTAGGAAAAATTCTTGGGATTGCCAAACGTGAATTCCATTATGTAATTATTAATGTAATCAGAAAGAAAAGACAATATGTTGGTGATGAAGCTGAAGAAACAGTGCATGCTTTTTTGCAAGTCCTTCGAGTTTTTGTGCAAGATGAAGAGAAGCTGGCTTCACAAGGAATTCATCTTGAAGCAATTAAAGAATTAATTGTAGCAATTGATGTTGAAGATAAAAAAAGCATAAATGTAAAAATTAAAGAAGTGAAAGTTGAAAATGTAATCGTCGGCTAGTCCAAACCAATTGAGTAGCCCACCTCTCAAAAAGAAAGCCGTCTACAGCACTTGCATGAGGAGGAAGAGGCTCGGTTCATTCCATGTAGTCACTACTCCTGTACGCATTGAGCAAGAGCAACAATGAAGACAGTTATCAAAATTGAAGAAAAAGAAACACCATGTATTTTACTCTTAGACCATGGCTCGGAGATAAATGTCATGGCAACGAGTCTCTATGAAAGTGGCGGATGGCCCATAGATGTTGATCCAAGTTGGCGAATGAGAGTTGCAAACAACTCTTTTAGAGAGTTATATGTTATATGTCCTAATGTGCAGGTAACTATTGGAGACATAAAAGACAATTTTCACTTTTTGTTCAAGACTCTTGTAGTTACCCTATCATTCTTGGGCAACCTTACATTTCTGAAGCCCGCTTGGAAACAAAAGCTCTTGATGATGGTTCTTCTTATGCTCGAATCCGAAGCAAGGATAATGAACAAGCTATCCAATTTCTTACTGTGTGTGTTAACCATCATTGAAATAGAGATCAATTGCGTGATTATCTTGTGCCTCCTAATGCTTGAGAATTCAAGGGTTTTCGGGTTGCACTGCTATAAAAGGAGGCTATGGTAGTGTGTCATGTAAAAAGATTGAACCTCCTTATGCTACTGAAATTGTGTCTCTAGAAAATCTCTATGTATGTACAACCAATAGTATGGGATGTTATAAGTCTCTTTTGACCATGAGTAAAGCTTAAAGAAAATATTTATGTCATGTAAAAAGGGAGCTGAAAACTTATAACATGATGGTTGAAAATGAAGATATTTTGGGCAATTTTTTTGGACTAATTACCACTAACACATTGGCTGAAATATATGGAGCTAGTTATACTGAAAATGAGGCTGAAAATCAGTCCATAAAAGTATGTACATTGGATTTTTATCAAACAATTCAAGAATTTGTTGAGTAGGAAGACATTGGTTTACTCAACAAGGCTGAAGTGCAACTGCAGACAAAGTACAAGATGGTGGATAAGAAAGTCAAGCCTGTGGCAGTCTTAGTGCCTCTTGAAAGTGAAGGGATGGCTGATAGGGCAGCAAATCAGCCAAGTCTTCATGATCCTTCTAACATTGCTCACAATTTCACATTTGAAAGTATAAAAGAGCTCAAAATAGGTGAAAGTTATTTCCTTTCATCGGCTGAAACACACTCTTTTGTGCAAATGCTAATGAAACATGGAAAAGCTTTTGCATTTCAACCAAGCGAAATAGGTTGTGTGGATCCAAATATTGTGGCTCCTGTGGTCATTTTTATAGCCCCACATGTGCCTTGGAACCTCAAGCCTATTCCTGTTCCAAGGGCGCATTTGCCCAAATTATTGGAACTTCTAAATGAGAAGATCACAATGAAGATTTTAGAACCTTCTTCAGAACCTTACTCAAACCGATGGTTTATGTGCCTAAGAAAAATGGATCTTTAGGATTCATTCAAAATCTATAGCTTGTTAATCATGTCATAATCCCAAATGTTAGTTCGGGTCTAATTGTTTACGAATTTGCTGAAGCTTTTCTAGGTAGAGAAATTTGTTCTATGGTTGACCTATATTTAGGATATGACCAATTTCAGCTTTCATTAGAAAGCCAAGACAATATCACAATGAAGACACCTCTTGCATTGGTTCGCATGTGTACTCTACCACAAGGTGCAACAAACTTTGTAGCCCATATGATGAGTGCCATGTACAAAGTCTTAAGGGATTTTATTCCACAACTTACTCTTCCATTTCTTGATGATGTACCTATCAAGGGATGTGAAGTCAATGAAAAGAATGAGGAGCTTGACGAAGATGGCTGCAAGACATTTGTAGTTAACCATATTCATGATTGTGACAGGATTTTGACAAGGCTAGAAGAGGTACATCTTACTCTTTTTGGAGCTAAGTTAATTTTTTTATTAGAAGAAGTCCTAGTGGTCAGACATCTATGTGGCCCCTATGGACGTAAACCTTCACCAATCAAGACAAATCCCATTAGCAAAATACAAGAAAAATGTACAAATATCTTAGAGGTGAGAAGATTTCTTGGTGCATGTGTATTATATCTCATATGGATACCACATTTTACTCATGTCATCGAAAATCTTTATCAACTATTAAGAAAATACCAAAGATTCTCTTGGGGTACTGAGCATACTCTCACTATGCGTAAATTAAAGAAGCTGTTAATTTCAGTCCCCCACTCTCAAAAGGGTTGATTATTCAAATGATCAACCCATCATCCTTACTGTGGATACAAGTCCCATTGGGATAGGTTGGGCTATTGGCCAAGAGGATCTTGAAGGTAACAGGTATGCAATTCATTTTGGATCAAAAGTTCTCGATGAATGTCAAAGAAGGTATGCACAAGTAAAAAGGAAATTGTGGGGAGTTGTAACAGCATTAAAGTGTCATCGTAAATACTTTATAGGTGCTTCCATAGTGGTAGAAACTGATTGTCTTCCACTCTTGGGCATGATTGCCAACTGCTCTACACCCAACATTGCTATGCTAAGATGGATTGCATACATTAAATCTCTCAACCTCGAATTAAAGCATATTGCAGGAAAGGCAAATCTAGTTGCTGACATGCTATCACGTGCAAGATATGACAATGACGAAGAGCTGATGGAAGAAGATGAAGCTAAAGAGTCTATACTTGCTAAATTTCATTCCATGGCTACTGAAAATATATTTTCAATTACTGCATATACTCGTCCAAAGCTGAAAGCAATAGGGTGGTCAACTAGAAGACAACATGCTCATTGCATTGCTCAAGTTCTAATTAATTTCCTTGAAGAAGATTGCCAATATTTGAGCACAATGAAGAAGAAGGAGACTTGGACTGATGATGAGTTCAAGCATATCAAGAGAAAAGCTTATGGCTTTTTGCTTAAATAAGGACATCTATGGAACCACGCAAAGAATAAGAAAGAAGTGCCTATATGAGTTTTAGGTAATAAAAGATTGCAACAATAGGTAATGAAGGAATTTCATGAAAGCTTGTGGGCTGGCCATAGAGGCATATGGGGAACCTTTAATAAAGTCAAAGAAAAATATTTGTGGCAAAACATGTATCGTGACATAGCACAGTTTGTTGAAACTTATTATGTGTGTCAAATGTATTCTATGGTCAAGCATCGAGATGGGTTACAATTGACTTATCGATTGTCTATACATTATAGATGGCTTATAGATGGGTTACGGATCTTGTAACCATGCCTACAAGAATAAGGAATATGTGGTATTTAGTGTTTGCAAGAGAGGATCTAACCAATCAAGTTAAGGCAAAGCCTTAATAACCAAGACCACTCAAGCTGTTTGTCAGTTTTTGCTTGAAGATGTGTTTTGCAGATATGGTTGTGTGGATAAAGTAACTGTAGATAGAGGAGAATTGGATGCTGATGAGGCACACAACTTCTTTGCTCAATTGGATATCAAGTTGGCTTTGACATCACCCTACAATCCTGAAGGCAATGGAAAGAGTGAGAGAGGTCATCAATCTATTCTCAAAGCTTTAGCAAAGTCTTGTAGAGAAAAGATCAAAGAATGGCCTAAAATGCTACCTTCTGCATTATGGATTGACCGGACTACTCATAGTTCAGTGACTGGCTATATGCCAACTGAACTTATGCATGGACAACAACCAATTATGTCAATTGAAGAATCTATTCTCACATGGATTTTTCTACCTTGGGAGGAAGGCATCAGTAGAGAAGAGTTACTAACTTTGCATATATGGTAGCTAGAAAGAAGGCTTGAAGATGTTCAAGTAGCTATTGAGAAGCTAAAGACAGCAAGACTAAAGAAAAAAAGAAGATTTGATAAGCGACATCAACTTCGGCCAAGAGAAATTCAAGAAAATGACTGGGTGCTTGTCTATGACAGCAACCTAGACAATCAATACAGTGCTTCTAGGAAGTTTGTAAAGCGTTGGTTTGGCCTATATGTGGTAAAGGTCATTCATGAGAATGCCACATATTCATTGGTTGAATTGGATGGGACCGGCATAAAGATAACCGTAGTTGGAAAAGAATCAAGCTCTTCAAACGAAGAGAAAGCTCAACATATGAGTTAGAAGACTTGAATATAATTCAAATGAATGAAGACATAGAGGAAGAAGAAGAGGCAGAAGATGAAGACATTGGCATGGCAAAAGATACTTCTTTTGACATTGTAAATCTGCAAAACTTTGGCACATGCCAGAGGATGTGGAGGTTAGGAGGGGGTGGATATTGTGCCACTATGCACACACCTTGTAAAAAAGTCTAGAGTGTGGCTTCCTTTTAGATTTAGAGAGCCAATGCAACTTTAGGCATTAGTGTTAGTGTCAATGGTTCAAAATATTAGATTTTTTTGGACAAGTTTTTAGCCAATTTTTAATATTCTAGATACTATCTCTTGTAAAAATCCATAAAACTGTAAACAACTTCTAGATTAGGATGACATGTAAAAGAAAGCATGTAGCTTTCAACCAATTTGAGAGGATTTTATGTAAAAAGAGAAATTGACAAAATCGTGCGATATGTGTTCCCTGTTTTCAAGCAGTGAATAGCACTGTGAAGGGGGAGATGAAGGAGTGATTTGGCTGAATTATGGCCAGGTATGCTAGTATTTTACCCCCTATTTGGAGCCAATGGAAGCATCACATTGGCGATCTGAGCAACATAGAGGAAGATATTATTTTATACACGTTTTTTTCTATTATAATTATATCTTCTCATAATGTTGAAAGAAACTGATAGGCTTCATCTATGTTAGTATTCTTCTACATTTTCTAATTCTTTTTTTGAGTATTCTTCTACATCTTCAATTTCTTGGAACCCCTTCTCTTCGGTCTACTCCTCTCCATGAATCTACCTTCACCTTTCTATCTCTTATCTTCAAGAACTTGGCTTGAAATGTACAACTCTTCTCTTATCTCTAGCATCTCCAGAGTCTAAGGTCTTGAACCCCCTTACATTTTTCTCTTGCCAAACCTTTATGGTGACCTTCAACCCTACGCGCTGCGACAACGCATTATATGGCAAGCGATGGTTGGTATGTGTAATGCAAAGAGTGGTCGAGACTCATCTACGACTATTATCTTGGACCCATAGGTTGATTAGACAATATGTTATGTGTACGCCTCTTGCTATATATGCATGAGGGATAGGCCACAATTTGATGCATTTAGTTTAGGGCAGGAGCCCTATTTCCTCCTTGGGTTGGAGCATCTAGTTTCCTATTTATAAGATTCTCCAAGGAGGGATATATATGAGCTGGTTTGCTTGATTTCTTTAGGCCAAGAGGGCTAGTTGCTTTAAGGTTTTAAGTTTTTATTTCATTAGGCCAAGAGGGCCAAACAATTTTGCAGTGATGATTTATTTCACTAGGCCAAGAGGGCCATATGTCTGTTTGGTGCAGGCATGTTTAATAATTTATGTTTTAGTGATTGCATCCCCTTTGTGAGTCTTTTCCCTTTTCCCTTAAGTAATTAATGATATATGTGCATGTGAGGGTTAATTTCTTTTTATTTGTTGGGGATCAAAAATCAAGGCATGAAGTCCTAGGTTTAGGTTAGGTATATCTGTGGGAGGTGTGAGCAGTTGTTGCCTCCTGCAAGGGCATTTTTAGGCACTCAAAGACCTATTTTAGAAGGAAGTTCTAATGACCCTGTTCTGCTAACCTCCTAGGTGGTTGTTCTAGGAGTTCCTGGTAGTGTGAGGTAGTTACAAAAGCTTGCCCTTACATATCATGAGATGAACAAGTTCTGAAGCTACCAAAAAATACATATACAGAGGTGTGTAAAAAGGGGTTCTAACCCCTGTAAAAATGAAAAAAAAAGAAATAAAAATCCTTGAGCATTGTTTCATTGCCTTGCAAATGCTTGGTAGGTTCCTAGGGACAAGTCAGACCCGGGGGGGATTGATGCCTTGTCTTCTTGTGGGTGGCATCTAGCTGAAAAATAAGATTCAAGGAAGGTTGGAGCAAAAATAAAAGTGAGCATTAGAAAAGGATGAAGTGTCGCCTTGTGAGGGATTGGTGGGTTCTTAGCTACTGAGACAGGACTTGAGGCCGATGTCGTGTTCTCCTTGGGTCACTACACTCACCTCCCTCCTCTTTACATGCCCACGTATGGAAACATAAAGGCCTAAAAGGATAAATGTGCTAAAAGAAAATATTTCTTGATCAGGCTATAAGAGTCCTCGCCTAGTGGGAGCTCCTAGTTGGGATGTCCTTAGTTAGGATGGTTGTTCAGACCACCACTTAGGGTGACCTCTTTGATAGTTCTTTTTGGCTTGGCTGTGTTGGAGCAGTCGATCAGTGAGACTACCTTTCAGTCTCTCTATCACATTATGCTAGACGTACTCCTCGTGGATTTCATGCCTTGGTTTTGAGAGGGGTAGGGTGAGAGCTGTGATGTGTTTTGTTGAGTGTTTTTTTAATTATCTTTATGCTCCTTTTGGTTGTGTATGTGCAAATCTATTCCTGGGATCCAAGATCAATATCAGAGTTTAGTGTAGTGTGAGCCTTAGATGATCCTTGTCGCGAGGTTGTGTGGGGTGTCTTATGTGTCTTAGAGGTCTGGCTAGTGCTAGAGACCTAGTGTTGAGTCCCATTTTAGGTCCCGAAAATCCATAAAGATCACCTTTTTTCCATTCAATCATATAGAACTCATCAGATATACAAGTCAGGATCCATTATGCTCACACATGGCTTCTCCTTATTATGGAGGCCTTACAACTTAGAGCATCATGGATTATTGGTGGCACCTTATGAGGATGGGATATTGAGCAAATCTAATAGTTGCTCTGTCCCAATCAACTTACAAGATATAGCTCTTCCTCTAAAAGGAGTTTGTCACATAAGGAGTCAATTTCAGCAAGTTTAGAAATGTTTACACCATGAACAATTGCAAGTACTCTCAAAGATGTAGGGTCTATATATGTCAAATCATGCAAGGAATTCCAGAGTTCCTTTTTTGCTCAACAATAGTCACTAGATGACTACCATATCTTACGAGTAAATCTTGATTAGAATACCAATTCATTTCAAACTCACTTTTAATTTCTATATTTTGAGCCAATTCCCTTAGGGGATTCACTATATGTATATTCTCTACATTATATGTGTGCAAGGTCTTTTTATAAATATCCTTACTTTTGAATTTTTCATGAATTTACTCTTTCCTATTCAATCTATAAATAACCCCTTTACATTACACCCTTTTATATGTAAAAAATGCATAAAAATGGTATTTAAAAAGTACCTTATTTTGAATTTATGTGATGCACATATATATTCATGAGTGGTTGCCCTGAGCCAATGCCCCAAAGTCTTCCTTGCTTGTCATGCACTTTTCAAGACATAAGAATCAAGCGATGCTTCTCTTGCTTTGAATTGGTAATTTTCTTCATGACTTTTACATGACCGTTGGATAACACCAATAAACTTATGATTGCTCTCACCATTTCAAAGGCCTTTCTAAGAGCTTCTTATCCTCAACAATTTGAATTCCAGTGTTGGCATGAATATCTGCAAGAGTGAGTGAAGTCAATAGTATTTCATCTAGTTTTTTGGAACTTCTAACCTTGGATTGATCCTTTTGTTGCCCCATATTTTCTAAAGCTTCCATGAGAGGTCTCTTACTTTCCTTTAAATGCATTGGATCTTCTAGTTGAGAAGAACAATACTTATGAATCATTGGATTCATTATATGTTTTGGACTAGAGTTAGTATTTTGTTGTGAGATTGAAGTAGTAGAGGCTTATTCCTTAGCTTAAATGACAAGTTTAGTCACAACCAAAGCCTGGGACTATGTGGGTTCCAGGTCCAATTTGGAAGTAATGAATTCAACCTCATTGGATTGGTCAATAGTATTAGTCAAAGAAGACTATGTACTTTGATTCTCAGACTTATGGAAGATAGACCCAGTCTTGGAATTTCTAGATTTCTTCTTGACAACACTCTCGACCGAAGGTTATTACCCCTATTATGTTTTCTTTGTTTTCCCTTGCGGATCCTTTTTAGTATAGTGAGTAGCTACACTAGGTTACTATTGTTGGATATTCTATTTTGGTTTGGGTGACAAAGGTGCTTGGTTGTTGGGAGACATTAGCTATATTGAAGGACTAGCAACTTCCATGGATTGTTACTTGTCTACACTAGAGGGATCTGTATTCACTTTCCTTGAACTTTCTATTCCACTATGAGTAATGTCACTAGGTAGTGATGACTGCTTTGTGTTCTCTTTTGGACTTAGTGATTTCTCAGTCATTGTAAGTTTTTCTTGTGGATTGGTAACTATTTCAAGACATCGCACTTCTAGAATTGCGGATATGGGTATCTCAAGAACTAGTTGTTTGGTCACTACCTTGTAAATATTATATCTTTGCAATTATCTTGGTCTAAGACTTAGATTTACATTTAGATCTCTTTCTCTTTCTCTTGGATTTTGATGGGACTTAGGCAATGGTTGGTAGAGGTGTCTTTGCAAGTAGTTTGGACAACCAAATCCAATTATATCCTACATAAAACCCTTGAGCACACAACAATGCTTTGGAAACCCATTGTGGCCTTGTGCTAGCTCTCCACCATTGACACTTTTGATTATATACCGTGGGTCTCCTTTTTCTTTTGGATGAATCTCTATTTGTGATAGCTTGAGGAGATGTGATTGTATTTCAAGAAATTTTGGTCTCTCCTTTGGTTCCAAAAGGATTCCTCTAAGTGGTTCTTGATTGTCCTTATGCACGTGCCCTCAATAAGTCCTTCAAAACTCTCTAGTTGTCCTCCCTAGGTGTATGGTCTAACTCTAAGACATGTTGCTTGCCCTTCTCTAAAGAAGAGACAAGGTTTCCTTTGCTAAAAGCATTGATAATCTCAAATTTTGGTAAGCTCAAATGCATTCGGTGTACTTCATAGTTCAGAATACATTTGGTCACATGCTTGAAAGGTCTTCCAAATACAACCTCTCTACCTATATTTTCTTGACTAGGAAGTGCATAAAAAACAATGGGAATGCTCTTAGTATTGAGAGTCAAAAGAATTCTACATCTTCCTAAGAGAGAGAATATGGTTATCCTTGATATTATATGATGGCTGGATTGGTTGGGATGATTTTGGGTTGTCCAAAATCATTCTATGCATTGTAAGTCAAAATATTATAATCTTAACCTTCATCAATGAGAGAATCAATGATGAGCTCTCACTTGATAGTTTGTTTGAGCCTAAGATATGCAAGAGGTAATAGCTCTTCATATTTTGGGTCAATATTGGTGGTTTTGACCTTTCGGATATTAGATGTGGTAGATGTGTGTTAGATAATCATGATACATATAAGTGATGCCACACTCAATGCATCTAAGGTCAACTTTATGATTTCTCTATCCCCATCCGGTTTGCTAGCTTTGGCCTAGGCTCTTGACTTGCTAGCTTAGTCATATTGTCAATTGATAGATCGATGGGAAGGTTTTTCTTAATTGTTGACTCCTAAGATTTTAGGACTTGTATACATATATCCTAGTCCTTTATAAGGCACATCAATTGAGTCATTGGCTCCTAAAAGTGAGATGAAAAACTTATCAACTCTTCTTGTAAAGTCAATATCTATTTCTCTAAATCTCTTGTAACGTGTCCACCTGTTCCCGTCAGGACAAGCCTTAGCAGTCCATTAGAAAGGAGGTCTAGAAAGCTCTGCCTGGCACTCCCATGGAATGTTATGGGGTTTGCGATCTAGGACTTTCCACATCTGCCACGTAGTGGAAGTATTTTGGCCATTCCCACTTAGGACCGACTTGAATCAAGGTTTCCCCTAATGGTCATTTCCTAAACATCCACTAGTGTCGAACCCTAAGAGAACTACTTTACGTAGAAATGCTAGGGCCGAAGAGGATTCACGCTGCACTTGGTTCAAGGAGAATGGGAACGAGAGGGATGCAAGGCTTGACCTCTCTACCATAAGGCATAGTCCCATTCCGTTCCCCTAAAACAGCATAAACCGGAATTATTATAACCTAGACTCTAGGTCAGCGCCCTTGCTATTCATTTCCTTTAAGAAGATCTCCTTGCTATCCTTTATGATTGAAAAAAGTTCTTGACCAACCGTGACCACCCATCCGTAGGATGGACCCATGGCCACATCCACCGCAGTTTCCTCAAGTTGTTTTAGTTGTCTAATTACCTACCACATTTAGTTGGACATGCATCAAGCAGCTTCCTTAATTAGCCCATTAGACACTGATTCCTTCGCGTAATCTTAGCACTTGATATAGAAAAGCAGTGTCAACAAGTTCCTTTTCAATAGGATATCATATTTATCATTGGAATATATTCATAAAGTCCAGCCCGTAGGCTTATCCATAATCCGCCCGAAGGCTACCCAACAATCCCGAGTCACGTTGGCCTCTTGTGCAGGGCTCGGAAGGCGAGGGATTTACGACTATAACCCCCCTGGCACCCAAGCGTCCTCCTGCTCCAAGTAGTGCACAACGGAGAGACCTCACGCAGCGGGTTCGGTCCACCTTCCCGATGCGGCTAACAACCCCCTTGGTTAGGGTCAGGCAGACAGTCGGGGGTAACTGAGGAAGGCTCTCCCTTCGGCCTTCAACCTGAAGCATTAGATATCTTTTCATCCTTTAGTTCCTTGAGCAAATAAAGCAAACAGTGCTCTCTAAACCCTTACAAGCACAATCATTTCCAGTGGTCGTTATTTGACCAACTGCTAAGGAATGAATCCTTATTTCCAAATGCATCCAGTATTCGTTCTAGGATCAATTGTGACTTGGCAAGATCCCCATGGGTTTGTTTGTTAACCCTTATATCCTTGGGTTAGGGCCGTACCCTGTTAACCCTACTTAACCAATACCTTAAGTTCTATTAGCAGTAAATCATGGCAAATATGTTGCTCCAAATTATTGATTGGTCCTTTGCTTCCAAGAAAATACCTAATTCCCTTATCTTGGCAATTTTATAACAGGATGACTACTCATCCTCTTGCGAGTTAAACTTGCGCAAGAATATGCCAATCTCATTCCGAGGAATTGGCCATTCTCTTGTGATCAAACCACAAGATCATGAGATGTTGCATTTTGTTGCACTAGTGTCGCATCTAATCCATGGGACTTTTTCACCCATTGAACGACGTCTTCTAATCACAGAATCATGATAAGATAAGAAACAGGGTTTAGGGTGTCTTCATATCCAATCCATTCCTGATTGCACTAGGCCGACATCGTTCGGTCCTAGGGGTTCCAACTCAATCTGAGTTTCATATTTTGAACAAGTGATCTTTAGGGTAGAATCGTGGATCGTGTCTTGTAAGTATGTCCAATTGTCCCTACATTCCATGAATCTGGGCAGGACCTTGGGTATGAGGGTTTCGACTTGGCAACAAGTGCGAAACTAGGTCAAGTCTTTAACGTGCTAAACCCTAGTTAGCACTTGGAGTATATTGTATCAATTTAACCATCCTATGCAAATACTTTGCGGTTTAGGTGTTTTAGGTAATCTAGTTTACTTGTCTCATGACAAGGACGGACTTTTCCTAAAGATAATGTCTTGATCAAAGAGGACAAAAACTAGTTTCATTAAGTCATAATTCACCAAAGCACGCGATTCCTTTACTCTAGATTCTCAATCCCTATCTTTTCTTGTTAAGACCAAAGAACATGTTAAAATTCGCATAACTTCCATTGATCCTACTAGGACATGCATTCACAATTTATGCCACTAAGCTTTTAAGGTAACCATGCAGCCTTTCCCTAACTACATTCCTAAATGAAATTATTCGTACGATGAATGGGCATTATGCAACCTTTCCTAACTACTATGCAGTTAAATGAGATTTATGCCACTTGAAGCTAGAGTTAACCTACTTCATGCAGCCCTAGAATCTTTCAATGCCTTGCAATTTCCTATGGTTGGTAACTACTTTTTTTAATGAATCATTACAAAGAAGATTTGTTTTAAAAAAAATTTGCGACATGCAACCTAATCTTCCCATGCATACTCAAAGGTGTACTACAATAATTTCGACTTTATAATGATAGTCATTAGTTGCTCTAGATTTGTTTCTTTGCAATGCACAAAGACAACTTGCTAAAAATGCATAGACACCTTATGTTCTTTTTCGTTCATTCCATTGAAAAGTACAAATGACCAATCTTCAATCCTGAGTTACTTCTTTAAAAAATAGCCAATGTAATTCATTCGCATCAAACTAGGTGGATTTGACAAGGATAAGTGCATCCCAATTTCATGAATTAGGCATGCATAATTGCAATACTTCGACGTAAATCAAAAATAGGAAGAAAACCTCGACTTGTGGGTTCGGTGAAATGTCCACATGAATATTAGGAGATGATCCTCCTACGGTTGCGCCTTGTGACATTTTAGGGCCCATCGTGAATTCGACCTCCAGTTAGCCTTTGCAGATTTGAATTACTTACCTTGGTTTGCAGCCTTATGATCTTTGGTCATCTCCTTCGTACGCGCAATTCCCTTTGAGGTACGGCTCCTTGACAGAAGTACCACCTTGTGGAATTTGGCTTTGGCAGGCCTTAGAGTTCTTGTGAAGGCCCTTCCGGCAACGAAGGCTTGAGAGCTATTCTTCTCCTTGAAATTCTAGGGGAAAAAGGGGTAGGAACGGACTTATGTGGAATCCAGTGGGGAGGGGGTCTAAGGAAGTCCTCTTCTTTTCCACAAAGACCTGAGGGTAAGGATGGGCTTATTGGGGAATCTAGTGAGAAGGGAGTTTATAGGCTTTCTCCTCTTCTTTTCAAATCTGGAACTAGGGATGATTGGTGGGAAGGGCTTTGTAGCTTCCTCTCCTTCAAAGTCCTGGAAAGGGCTTATTGGGGAACTAATGGGAAGGCCTTATAGTCTTCCTCTTCAAAGCTCGGGTGGGGTAAAGATGATTGGTGGGAAGGGGGCTTTAAATCCCGGGGTAATATGGACTTATGGAGATCCAATATAGCTTATGGCAGCTACGTGGCAATGTGGAGATAGAGGATTTGGGAGGCTTTATGGCGACCGTGAGCTCTACAACATTAGCTGGCATCACTAGCAGCCGGCCTTTGGCATAGTGAAGGCAGATCTGGCAGCATTCTTAGCTAGTGGCTCCCTCTAGCACGGCAGTAGCTCCTTCCTCCTCCACGCACGGATTCTGGAACTTCTCCCTTCCTTTACTTCCTTCCACCCACGTCTACAATGGCAGCTTCGAGTCTCCCACAGTTTGGTGCATTCTAACAGCCTCTTGCTTCCTCCCCACGTCCATTACTCCCCCCCAAAGGGGCGTCTTTATAGTTTGGGGGAGAGGGAACCTCCCCCCCCACGTGGTAACTTGCATGGCCCTCTCCCTTCCTTTCCTCATGGAGCTCCTACTAGCCCATCCCCTTCCATCAGCCATGCATCAGCTGGGGAAGATAAGTAAACATATTTGAAATTTATTTCAACATTATCGTCTTAACCTCCTCCCAAGAGGGAGTTCACCTGCGGTTTTCAACCTCAGTCACGGTTTACCAATGCGGAGTACTCCATTTCTTGCGTACGATTATAGATCAACTACCGGCACTTGTGATAATCTTTTCGCGAGTTTACGGTGCGCAGGAGGTTGGTCTAGTAATATTTTTATTCAAATGGGAATATTACATTCTCTCCCCCTTGGAGGAATCTAGATGTCCTCATCTCGAGATAAACTGGGGATATTATTGGTTGAGAGTTCTTTCGTCCATCCAAGTGGCATCCTCCTCGGGATAATCTTTCCACTGTTGGACGAGGCATTCTCTCAAGGTTCTGGATCTCAGTTGTCTCTCCCTAACATCTAAGAATTCTGTCAGGCTGTAGCTCAAGGTCTCCTTCGCTAGGCATTACAACTTGTTGGTCATCAAGTATACGGCTAGGATTAGGTACATACTTCTTCAGTAGGCTGATATGGAATACATTATGAACCTTTAGGTTCTCGGGGATTTGCAATCTATAAGCATTGGGTCCTAGGCACTTGAGGATCTTGTATGGTCCACAATACCTTGGACTTAGCTTCTTGCAATCTCTTAAGGAGGATAGAGAACTCTTCTTTGGCCATACGCAAATGAAGACCATGTCTCCTTCCTCGAAGGTTCTGTCTTGATGCTTCAAATCTGCGCATGCCTTCTGTCTATCCTTTGCGGCTTGGATGTCCTGTCTTACTGACTCTATTTGCTCATCCATCTCTTCCAGCATCTGCCTTGAAGCTTCAACCCTAAAGGTTGGATCTGAGAAGTTTAAGGGACTTTGACATTTATGACCATACAATGCTTGGAAAGGGGTCATTTGAATGGTTTGTTGGTAAGAAGCATTGTAGGCAAACGCAACCAAGGGCAAGTATTGAATCCACCTTTTTGGTTCACGACAGCAATGTGCCCTTAGCATATCCTCGATGACTTGATTGACTCACTTCGTTTGGCCATCAGTTTGGGGATGGTAAGCTGTACTAAAATAGAGTTGAGTCCCAATGGCTTCAAAGATAGCTCTCCAAAAGAGTGATGTGAAGAGAGATTCACGATCACTAATGATTCTTCTGGGTAACCCATGTAGCTTGAATATCTCCTTGATAAACAACCTTGCAATGTCTGAGGCTTTATAATTTGTCTTAATAGGAATAAGGTGTGCAACCTTAGTAAGCATGTCAACCACAACCATGATGGAGTTGTATCCTCCTTGAGCTTAGGGTAGGCCAACAACAAAGTCCATACTGATGAGTTTCCATTTCATTTGAGGAATGTCAAGTGGTTGCAACTTCCCTGGCATTTTGACATGTTTGGCCTTGATACATTGACAAGACAAACACTCAGTGACATATTGGATAATGTCACCTTTAAGCCTCTCCCAATAGTAGCTCTTCCTAACTGCATTGAGAGTCTTGGCATAGCCAGGATGTCCTGAGAAAGGGGAATCATGAACTTCCCACAGTATCTTCTCCTTGAGTGACTGGCTTGCTGGTGTACATAATCTCATTCTATAGTAGACAAGTTGACTATTGGTAGAAAATTCATGATACTTAGCCTGTAGCTTTTGATCCTGGTCCTTGATAGGGATCTCCCTTAGCATCTTTTGATAGACTAGATCATGGCATGCTTCTTCTCTAGCTAGCTCAAGTATTGGGTTGTTTGGCATGGATATCTTTGTAGCTAGAGATCTATCTCATGATGGATTTTGTAAGATTAGAGAATTAAGGAATGCCTTGCGACTGAGTGCATCGGCAACTACATTCTTCTTCCCAGGTTGGTATTTGATTTCAAAATCATACTCCTCTAGCACTTCAATCCACCGACGTTGCCTCATGTTGAGCTTGTTCTGGGTAAAGATCCACTTGAGACTTTTATGATCCATTACTAGAGTGAACCTGTTACCCAACACATAGTGTCTCAAAACCTTTAGAGCATGGATGATAGCTAATAGTTCAAGATCATGGGTAGCATAAATCTTCTTATGGCTCTTCAGTTTCCTTGAAGAGTATGCTACACGATGACCTTCTTGCATAAGCACACATCCTAAGGCAAGTGTGCTAGCATCAGGTACTACTTTGAACTCCTTACTAAGGTTTGGAAGTTTCAGTATAGGTGTTGATACCAAACTTTGCTTTAATCTATCAAAGCTGGTTTGTTCAACAGCTGACCATGCGATGGATGTTTGCTTCTTCAGTAAATCTGTCAGAGGTGCTGCAATCAAAGTATAGTTCTTGATGAAGACCCTATACCATCCTGTCAATCCAAGAAAATTGCGTATTTCTTTGACAGTTGTTGGTATTGGCCATTCTAGAACATCTCTGACTTTGGCTGGATCCACTGAGATTCCTTCCACCACTGATACGATGAATCCCAGATATTCAATATGACTGTAACGATATAATTCTATTTTTCTCCTTTCACTCGTGAATAGGGCATAGGGATAATTTTTTTAATATATAAAAGCAATTTATTTTTTTAAATTCCCCTCTCCTCCAGCCCACTGTCCAGTTGGAGGAAGAGGGGATTAGTAAATAGGAAAGCTCCTTCTCGCTAGAGCTTGCCAGGGCTTTGGCGCATGCCCGCTGACACGCAAGCAGGGGAGGATCTTATCCCCTCCCCTATATAAACCAGAGGAGGCTGGGCTTAATGGGGGAGGGGAAGAGGTTGACACTCTGTAGCATCATGAAGGGAGAGAGAGATTGAGGACGGATTCGCTGCTGCTTCCGTGAGTGGAGATGAGGCATTGATTACCGCCGAAGGCCAGGACGGCATCACCTCTGCTGTTAGTCCAGGCCCCAGCCGGTCAAATGCCGCCAAATGGGCATTGTTTCCCCCCCCCCACATGGCACAGAAGCCTTAGAAGCTTCCTGGGGGGGAAGCTTCTAAGGGGCTTCATAAGCCCCTTACCCCCCCCCCCCCCCCCCCTGTTTTTTTTTTAAATTCCCCTTAGGCCATGCAAAAGTAACTCATCTAGCCCTCCCATACTTTGTTTTTCTTTCCCCACACGTAAAAGAAAGGAGAATGTTGAGGGTCATTTGACACCTTCCTTTCCCACTCAAAAGCCCTCGTAAGGGATTCCATACCTTTTTATTCCCCGTTCATGGGAGTCTTTACAAAGGCCATTAAGCCCCTCCCATGGCTTTAATGGGTCTTATCCACAAAAGATTTTGAAAACACCCCCTTTTTCAAAATTCCTACTTCAAGGAGGAAGCCTTCTAAAACTGCTTTCGATGAACGATGCAAGTTATTGCAAAAAGGGAGCCACGGTTGAATTTCAAAAAGGGAGTTGTAAAGCTACTTCCACGATGGAAAGACTACAATTGCGATGCCTCCTAAGAAAGTCCAAGGCGTAGTCACGGGAGGGTCATCTCCCAGCATCCACGTGGATATCTCACCCCAAGTCCAGGTTTTCCTTCCTAATTTTTATTTGGTATTGTTGTAATTCAATCATGCAAGGTTAATTGTTGGAAATAGGATATATTTTTTTCCTAAATGCTCACGATAGAGGAGCTTAGTCATTAATACTTTCAATAAAATATGCAAATTAAAGAAAGCATAAATGCATTTCTAGCAAATAGCTTTATGCATTGAAATGAATTAAAAATTAGATTATTGTCCATTAAAATAGTATACTTTGTTTAAGCCTAGAAGTATAAACTGCATATCGCACTATTTACCCATATCCTCTTCTTAATGAATCATCGTGGAAAGTGCAAGGCATGAAATGATTCTTACGATGCATAACTCTAGGAAATTATCATTTGTCAACTGCATAAATTATCAAGTAAAAGGTTGCTTGTTTAGCATGAATTTTATTCGCAAAGTTATAGGAAGATTAGTTTTAACCTATGCCTGCTGACCTCAAATCGTCAGGGTTTAAAATGATCATGTAATTATCTTCTAGAGTTAAACAAATTGGCATAAACCTAAAACACCTAGACCGCGGAATACTTGTTTAGAATGAGTTAAATTCCAAGAAATTCACTAGGAAATTAATATGTGACCTAATCGTACGTATTGCTAAAACTGAAACTCCTATGCCTTAAATACTTGCCCACATTCACTGAATGTAGGGACAATGAAATGTAATTGGAATGTGAACTAGGGTTTGTCCCTAAGAATCTTTGGAGATGGAACTTGGAACTCTAGGACTGACAACAGCAGCCTAATGTAATCAGGAACAGATTGTTTCGTGACTCTGCTCAATGAGTGGAATAAGTCTGATAGTTTGATATGACAGTTGCGCAGCAAGTGTGGAGTCATATGATCTTGTGATTGGATCACAAGGGAATGACCAAATTCTTGCAACGAGGTTGGCAGGTCCTTACGCAAGTTGTCTTGCAAGAGGATGAATAATCATCCTAATTTAGTATCTTTCTTGAGTAAAGAAGATTGATTGGAAACTAAAGACCAGCCGATAAATTGAAATAACTGATGAACTTAAGATTTGACCAAGTCGGGTTAATAGGGTACGCCCTAACCCAGGATATAGGGGATCTTGCAAAGTTGCAAGTCATCCCGGATGGAGTGCTAGATGCATTCCAAAGGAAGGATTCATTCCTTAGCAGTTTGCCAACAAAAACGACCAATGGATATGTTTGTGCTTGTTACAAATTTAAGAGCACCATTTGCATTTGTTTGATCAATGAACTAAAAGATAAATGCATATCTATACTTCAGGTTGAAGGCCTGAAGGGAGAGGCAGCTTCAATTACCCTCGACTACCTACCTGACCCCAACCAAGGGGGTTGTTGATCGCACTGGGAAAGTGGACCGAACCCATCGCGAGAGGTCTCTCTGTTGAGCGCTACTTGGAGCAGGAGGACTCTTGGGTGCCAGGGGGGCTCTGGCCGTAAATCCCTCGCCTGTCGGGCCCTGCACAAGAGGCTAACATGACTCGGGATTGGATCTTGAGGCCCGCATACTAGTCTACGGGCGGATACTTGGATTAGTGATCCTTGTGGATTGCTGGATAGCCTTTGGGCGGATTATGGATAAGCCCACGGCTGGAATTTTTGTATATCAAAGATAAATATGATAACCTGTTAATAAGCAACTTGTTTGACATTGTCTTTCTATATCAAGTGATATGATTACGTAAAAGAACCAGTGCCTAACGAGCTAATTAAAGAAGCTGATTGATACATGTCCAACTAAATGTGTTAGGTAATTAGATAATTAAAACAACCCGAGGAAAATGCGATGGATGTGGCCATAGGTCCGTCCTACAGATGGGTAGTCCTGGTTGGCTGGAAACTTTTCTCAAATCACGATGGACAGCTGGAAGATCGTCAAAGAACACAAACAACAAGAGTGTTGACCTAGAATTATGATTGATCCCGATTTACGCTGTTTTAGGGGAACGGAACGAGACTATGCCTTATGGCAGAGAGGTTGAGCTTTGCATCCCTCTCGTTTCCCATTCTCCTTGAACCAACTACAGAGTGAATCCGCTTCGGACCTCACGTTTCTGCGTAAAGTAGTTCGCTTGGGTCCAACGCTAGTTGCCATTAGGAAATGACCAATAAGGAAAACCCTAATTCAGGTCGATCCTAAGTGGGAACGGCCAGAGTACTTCCGCTACATGGCACATGCGGAAAGCCCTAGATCACAAACCTTGTAACATTCCATGGGAGTGCTGGGCAGAGCTTTCTAGACATCCTTTCTGATGGACTGCTAAGACGTGTCTTGAAGATGCAAGTAGACACGTTATAGTTGGTATCAGAGCCAACCAACAACGGAAATGTTTTTATGAAATCTTAATAAGATGAAGTAAAGCAAATGTTGTTGTCCAAACATTTTCTTACTTTCAATGTTGTCTTGTAGAATTACGAAGTGTGGAACAAGTTCTTAGTATTTCAAGTCATGTTTATGACTGCAATGCATTCTCCGCATTATTAGCAAAGGGTTGAGATGATGAACATCCTGGAGCAAATCTATAATCCATCACCTTTGTACATGGAACAAAGATGGATGGGTGCTTCAGGAATCTACTATATAGCCGCACACCGGTTTGCTTATCTACAAACCAACCTAAAGAGAATCAAGTGGTTGGAAGACCTGAAAGTCGTGAAGCTGTTCATTTTTGTGGAAGCTCACGTAAACTCAACTTTACATATTCGAGGTCGGAGGGTTGAGATGAACTCATGTGTGTATGAGGAAGTAACCCGTGTAGTCCGCACCGACAGGATTAAAGTGTTGGGGCACCATGAGAAGAATGGATTCCAAAGGAAAGGATATCCTGAACTTCCAATGAATCACCAATTCCTGAAGATCCATGACCCGAAACCATACTATTATACAATTCTTGTAGATAAATGTAATACAAAGTTGTTCTCCCCAAACTAAATGTAACAGTTGGCTTATCATCGCAAGAAATGTTGTATTCGAAAAGGGCTATGCCCATATAAATACAAGTAAGACTTATTTTTATCAATGTCTGATTGTGTATTAGAATTGATAAAAAGTTAAGTGGTTAATTGCCTGGGTGATAGTGGAATTGAAGATGTAATTTAAATCAATAACGTTTATTGTATAATGACGTTAAGAAACCTTTATCCAGGCAAAACCCCAGGTACAGGTTCCTAGTTCACCTCCTACATCAAGTACTGTTGTAATCCAGGGGAGAAGAAGTTTCTTCTCAAGCACATTAAGCCGCCCGAGTTTGACGGGAGAGGCAGATCCGTCCAAGCTGATGCTGAAATTGTAATATATCAAATATTTTTTCTCTCTCAGTGGCGGTTCGTGTTGGAGGGGGGTGAGGGATTTAGTAAGGACAGCAAGCTCCTCGTTGGAGCTTGCGTATTTGCAAGTTCATGCAGGGCGACACAAGGGGAGGGAGGAATTCCTTCCCTCTCGCTATAAAAACCCCCCAACCAAGGGGGAGTAGGAAGTGAAGAAAAAAAGGACTGGCCATAACGCTGCGCGTGAGAGGAGTGTGGAAAGGGATAATCGTGAGGGAGGGTCGTGAGTCTGACTGACTGCGCCAGGCCATGGAGGAAATTTGCTGAGGGAGCCACCGCCTATAGCCGTCGATGTGCACCGCTGCTGGCCGTCGCCAAACGAGGTGTCAAAACCCCCCTCCCCCTACCACGTGAAGCATAGAAGATTCTTAATAGAAGCTTCTTAAGGGGGGACTAATTAAGCCCCCTTTCACCCCCGTTGTATTCCCTTTTAACAATTTCCCCCGGGGTTTTTAAATCCCCCTAAGCCCTTTTCATCCCCTGCGCCCCCTTGTGTTGCCCTTCGTTTCCCCCCCCCTGGGTTTTAGAAAACCCTAAGGCCTTTTCACCCCGTGTCCACACACCCCTCCCCCCGTGTCCAAAAATCCGTTCAAGATCCCCCTTCCTATACCTGTCACTTCCTTGTCCAAAGATCTCCCAACGCCCCCTTCATATGCCTTTGGAAACACACACACAACCCCCGTGTTTTAAGGCCCTCATCCCATGGGTGTTGGAACCCCATAATTTAAACCTTACTTCCCCCATATTTAGTCCTTAAGCCCCTTTCCTTTGGGCTTGTTACTTCCCCCCCCCTGTGTGTAAAACCTTATAGGGCTTTTTCCTTGGGCCTTGTAAGCCTTTCCCTCCCAAAAGAATGAAGGCCTTAAAGGTCTTATTACCCCCTCCTCATGGTTAATCCCTTAACGATTCCTTGCCTTTTCAAAATACCCTTGAACTTGGTTTCTCCCCTACTCGAAAAAGAGAAGAAGAGTATTGATGTGCAAGGCAGCGACGATAGAATTTTGAAAAGGAGTGTAAAGCTGCTTCCACGTTCAAAGGACTATAATTGCGATGCCTCCTAAGAAAGTCCAAGGAGTAGCTGCGGGAGGGTCATCTCCCGGTATCCATGTGGATATCTCACCCCAAACCTAGGTTTTTCCTTCTTAATTTTATATCGATTTTAATTCAATCATGCAAGATGAATTGTTAGGGATAATATATATTTTGTCCTAGTTATTTACGATGAAGGAATTTAGTTTAAATTGAACATGCAAAATAAATAAAGTATAAACATAGTCCTTCAAAAAGCATTATGCATTGAAACGAATTATGAGCAGGATTATTTACCCACTAAAGTAGTATACTTCGGTTAAGTCTAGAAGGTATAAAACTGCATCTTGCACTATTAACCCCTATTCTTTTTACAACGAATCATCATGCAAGCTGTGAATCATGAAAGGTTTCTTACGATGCTTAAAATCTAGGAAGTTATCATTGCTAACTGCATAATTTAGCAAGGGAAAGATTACTTAATTGGCATGAGTTTTGTTCGCAAGGGAAAATGAAGATTAATTGAATTTACCTAACCTTAAATCAATAAAGTTTAGGATTGAAAAATCAATTGACACATAGATAACAAATCCTGCAGAGGTGATCTCGATATTACCTTCTAAAAGTTAACCAAATTAATATAAACTTAGAAATACCTATGCTGCGAAATATTCATTGGGAATGAATTAAAATCCAAGAAACGTTTATACCTTAAATACTTGCCCACATTCCCTGATTGTAGGGTCAGTAAATTGTAAACGTAAAAGAACTAGGGTTTGTCCTTGAGTTTCTTAAAGAAAATAATAAAGCTAGGAAACCCTAGGTCTGACAAACGTCAGCTTAAAGAAACTAAAACGGATTGTTTCATAACTCCATTATCGCATAGTACGATCACGACTTGTGTGGTAAGTACGAACTCATATGGTCTTGTGATTGATTTACAAGAAGAAAGGCTAAATTCTCGCAAAAAGGATGGCGGATCCTTACACAAGTTATCTTGCAACAGGTTGTATACTTTGATATCCTTTTAAGTAAGGAAGGTTAAAAACCAGAAACTGAAGTATCCAATGAACTTTAGGGTTTGACCAAGTTGGGTTAATAGGGTACGCCCTAACCCAGAATACAAGGGATCTTGCCAAGTTGCAAGATACCCTGGATCGAGTGCTGGATGCATTTGAAAGGAAAGATTCCTTCCTTAGGAGTTTGCCAATAACAAAAATCGATCAATGGAAATGTTTGTGCTTCCTAGAAATTTTAGAGCACTGTTTGAATTGTTTGACCAATGAATTACAAAGTAAATAACTATCTATACTTCAGGTTGAAGGCCTGAAGGGAGTGGCAGCTTCAGTTACCTCGGACTGCCTGCCTGACCCTAACCAAGGGGGTTGTTGACCACGCCGGGAACTTGGACGAAATCCGTCGCGAGAGGTCTCTCCGTTGAGCGCTACTTGGAGCAGGAGGACGCTTGGGTGCCAGGGGGCTCTGGCCATAAATCTCTCGCCTTTCGGGTCCTGCACAAGAGGCTAACGTGACTTGGGATTGGATCTCGAGGCCCGCATACTAGTCTTCGAGCGACAACTTGGTATAGTGATCCCTCTGGATTGCTGGATAGCCTTCGGGTGGATTATGGATAAGCCTACGGGCGGAACTCCTTGTATTTCAAAGATAAATATGATGATATGTTAATAAATAACCTGTCTAATATTGTTTTTCTATGTCACGTGATAAGATTATATGAGGGAACCAATGCTTAACGGATTAATTAAAGAAGTTGATTGTTACATGTCCAATTAATGTGTTAGATAATTACATAACTAAAACAAAATGAGGAAAGTGCGAAGGATGGGCCATGGGTCCGTCCTACGGTTGGGTGGTCCCGGTTGGCTGAGAACTTTTCTCAAATCTCAAAGAACAGCGGGATGATCATCAAAGGACACAACAATGAAAGCATTGACCTAGAGTTATGTCTTACCGGATTTACATTGTTTTAGGGGAACGGAATGGGACTATGCCTTAGGGCAGAGAGGTTGAGCTTTGCATCCCTCTCATTTTCCATTCTCCTTGAACCAAGTGCAGCGTGAATCGGCTTCGGACCTGGCATTTCTGCGTAAAGTAGTTCGCTTGGGTCCGACACTAGTTGCTATTAGGAAATGACCAATCAGGAAAACCCTAATTCCGGTCGATCCTAAGTGGGAACGGCCAGGATACTTCCGCTACGTGGCAGATGCAGAAAGCCCTAGATCGCAAATCCCGTAACATTCCATGGGAGTGGCGGGCGGAGCTTTCTAGACATCCTTTCCGATGGACTCTTAAGACATGTCTTGGATGATACCAGTGGACACGTTACAGTTGGTATTAGAGCTGACCAACAACGGAATTGTTTTAATGAAATCTCAATGAAATGAAGTAAAGAAATTGTTGCTGTCCAAACATTTTCTTACCTTCAATGCTGTCTTGAAGAATTACGAAGCATGGAACAAGTTTTGGGTATTTCGAGTCATGTTTATGACTGCAATGCATTCTTTGCTTTGTAGACAAAGAATTGGGATGATGAACATCCTCGAGCAGATCTATAACCCATCACCTTTGTACATGGAACGAAGATGGACGGGTGCTTCAAGAATCTGCTATATCGCCGCCCACCGGTTTGCTTATCTACAGACAAACCTAAAGAGGATCAACTGGTTGGAAGACCTGAAAGTCGTGAAGCTGTTCGTTTTTGTGGAAGCTCACGTAAATTCGACTTTACATATTCGAGGTCGGAGGGTTGAGATGAACTCATATGTATATGAGGAAGTAACCCGTGTAATTTCCACCGACAGGATTAAAGTGTTGGGCCACCATGAGAAGTATGGATTCCAACCGAAAGGATATCCTGAACTTCCAATGACTTATCGATTCCTGAAGATCCATGACCCAAAACCCTACTATTACACAATTCCTGTAGATAAATGCAATATAACGTTGTTCTCCCCAAACTAAATGTAACAATTGGCTTATCATCGTATGAAACGTTGTATTCGAAAGGGCTATGCCCATATAAATACAAATAAAGACTTATTTTATCAATGTCTGGCTGTGCATAAGAGTTGATAAAAAGTTAAGTAGCTATATTGTTTACAATATAGCTGAATTAAAGATGTAATATAAGCTAACGTCGATCATCATATAATAACATTAAGGAAACCTTTATTCAGGCACAACCCCAGGTGTAGGTTCCTAATTCGCCTCCCACATCAAGTACTACTGTAATCCAGGAGAAGAAGTTCCTTCTTAAGCAGATTAAGCCACCCGAGTTTGACGGGAGAGGCAGATTTGTCCAAGCTGATGCTAAAATTTAGATTGAATCCATGGAGGATTACTTCAAAGCAGTCGGTACTGCACCTGCCAATCAGGCTATACTTGCCAAGTAAAAACTCACTGAGGAAGCCAGACTTTGGTGGAAGCAATGGTGTAGGGATCAAGGGATTGCAGAGGGATCCGTTACCTAGGAGAAGCTGAAGAAAGCCGTGCAGGGAAGATACTTACCACCTGCATATCGAATGCAGAAAATGAAT
Organism: Lygodium microphyllum; assembly: GCF_053477565.2. Classification (NCBI taxonomy): domain Eukaryota; kingdom Viridiplantae; phylum Streptophyta; class Polypodiopsida; order Schizaeales; family Lygodiaceae; genus Lygodium; species Lygodium microphyllum. Next base: position 144,931,503 of record NC_141136.1, on the reverse strand, counting down.
GAGTTCTACGAGCTAAAACAGCTAGGACTCACTCTTGATGCATACTACTCTAAATTTGTTTCACTTTTAAAGTATGCGCCACAGATGGACATGACACAGCAGAATCTCTTGCAGCTTATTAAGCTTTCCCTAGGAGTACGCAAGGAATTTAGAAAGATCCTATGTACCGGGTATATCGTAGGACCTTTGGGTATTGCGCGAGTCGGTAATGACTGGTTCGAGCATGCTGAAAAGCATTGCCCAAGGGTTGCAGCCTATATCGATGGGATATTAGTAGATTATGCCATTGTCGACACGGGATCATCGGTTAACATTATGAGTTCTGAACTGATGGAAAGGTTGGGTCTTGCAATCCAGAAAGATACCTCCACAATTCTCAGAATGGCAAATGATAGTTTGAGACAGCCAGAAGGCTGCATTACTAAGGTCCATGTCACTGTTGCAAATGTAGAATGCCTGTTGGACTTTAGGGTGATTCGTTTTGCAGGCCGTCCAAGTTACCAAGTATTATTCGAACGACCTTGGATCTTGCAAGTGGATTGCCAAGTAGATATACCTACCGGTCGACTGATACTCGGTAGAGGTGCCCAGCGTGTGGTGGTTGATGCTTATCTTGAGTCCCCGCATAGTGAGAGAGCTCCTCTATCTTCTACAGAATTGGAGACATTAGAAGATTTATCTGCCAGTGAGACATCATCGAGTGATGAGTCCAAAGAGGGATCCACCACGGAAGACATCTATCAGATCACTTTGAATGAGCTGATAGAGGGCCAAGAGCGTATAAGAGATGCAGATGTTATCGAGCTAGACCTTGGTACGCCTGATGATTCGCGGCCAATCAAATTAGGTTCTATGCTCAGCTCAGTAGAAAGGGAGGACTATGTGGCCTTGATCCAGGAATTCCGGGATATCTTTTCCTGGAATTATGATGAGTTGAGAGGCATTCCTCCTAGTCTTGCTGTTCATACAATTCCGTTGAAAGAGGGCAGTCGTCCTGTATGGCAGAAAGTAAGGCATATGCCATCTAAACTGAGGGACGGCCTATTTGAAGAGTTACAGAAGCTTCGAAAAGCGGGTCTAATTTTTCTTGTGCAACACACGGAATGGTGTTCGCCAGTTGTGATTAGAAAGAAGAATAATAATCAAATCCGTTTGTGTAAACTTTAGGGAGCTGAATAAGCAGACAGTTAAGGACTACTACCCGTTGCCATTTATTGACCAGATTTTGGATCAATTAGCGGGTAGGGAGATATATTCGTTTATGGATTGCTTTGCAGGATACAACCAAATGGCAATCGCAGAAGAGGATAAGTTGAAAACAACTTTTATCACTGTATTTGGTACTTTTGCATACCATGTGATGGCCTTTGGTTTATGCAATGCGCCTGGTTCGTGGCAACGAATAGCAGATAAGACATTCGGTGACATATCCCCTGAAGAGTTGAAGGTGTTTATTGATGACTTAGGGGCCGCCACCGTGAGAGAAAGGTAGTTAATCATTTTAATAAAATGCTTTGAGCACTGTAGACAATTTTGCATCGCCCTAAACCCACGGAAGTGTGTTTTTGGAGTACCTTATGGGCTATTGCTGGGTCATGTGGTCAGTTCGGTAGGAATTGCGACAGACCCCAAGAAGGTTAAAGTTATAGTTTCCATGGGTCCACCACGCACTCCGAAGGAAGTTCATAGCTTTCTGTCTTCGGTTGGTTACTACCGTCAATTCATCAACGCCTTAGCAGAAAGAACGTTGCCGCTTACAAATTTATTGTCCTTTAGCTGCTCGTTTGTATGGGGTGACCCTTGTAAGATAGCATTCGAGGATGTGAAACAAGAGCTAGCAAGAGCGCCCGTTTTAAAAGCCCCTAAAAGAGGTGAGGTGTTTTATATATTTTCGGCAGCCACCATGTATAGTATTAGCTGCTGTTTAGCCCAAATTTGGGAAGAGAAGTGGTACCACCCGATTGCTTTTGCTAGTCGGAAGCTAGGGGTATCCGAAATCAATTATACTTACATGGAGAAATTGTGTCTAGCGATGGTCTTTGGGACCAAGAAATTCAGGCATTACATTCTCTATGAGAAAGTCGTGCTTTATACGAAGGCGGAGGGATTTCGACTATTGATGAATAAGCTACAGCCGCCTGATCGTCTAGCAAAGTGGTTGATCACTTTGCAGGAATTTGATTATGAAATCAAGAGTAAGCCACCAAGGTTGCAAGGCATCGTGGAATGTCTTGTGGACTTTGGGGAGCCGAAAGAATTTGTGGCTGAAGGTAGTGACGTGGAGTTGTTGTTTAAAATAGATACAGCATCTATTCCCTCCTGGTATGCTGCAATAACGCATTATTTATCGACAGGAGAAGCGGGATCCGAATTATCTAAAGCTGAGAAAAGGAAAATTAAGCAGCAAGCGTTAAAGTTTGCTTTGATCGCAGGTACATTATATCGGCAAGGGGTTGATGACATCTATCACCGATGTGTGATGCCTGATGAGGTGCCATTCATTTTGGAAGAGTGCCATGATTCTGCTTGCGGTGGCCATTTTGCTGGACGGCTCACAGCACAAAAGGCTTTAAGAGCAGGTTATTGGTGGCCTGCCATCTTCCAGGATGCGTTTGCGTATGTTAAGCGATGTGATATTTGCCAACGACATGATAGCCGAGAGAATAGGAAACGACCACTCACCCCTATTATGGCGGTACTTCCATTTGAGAAGTGGGGAATAGACTTTGTGTGTCCTATTACTCCGTCGTCGACTACGCAAAAGAGGTACATCATTGTAGAAACCGACTACTTCACAAAGTGGTCAGAAGCACGTGCAACAAGGAAAGATGATGCTAAAGAAACTGCTAGTTTCCTGTTAGAGCAGATAATATGCCAGTTTGGTCCGCCGAAAGAATTAGTGTCGGACCGCGGAACCCATTTCCTGAATAAGGTGATTAAAGGTTTGACAGAGATGTGGCAAATCAAGCATAACAAGACAACCCCATATAATCCGCAAGCCAATGGGCAAGTTGAAAGCACCAACAAGCAGCTTGTGGGCATCCTGTCCAAAATTGTGTCGGAAAAGAAACGAGATTGGGATAAAAAGTTATACGTGGCAGTGTGGGCCTACAATACGACTTTCAAACGAGCCACTAGCCATACCCCGTTCAAGTTAGTATATGGGGAGGAGTGTGTCTTGCCGTTAGAGATTAAGCTGCCGACTATTCGGTTTGCCATCAATCATTCTTTGAGCAATGAAGACGCACTTTTTGAGCGCTTGACGACACTGGCACATTTAGATGAGCTTAAGTTGCAGAGCTTATTGCACCAAGAAGTGGTGAAGTGCCGAATGAAGCAGCTACATGACCTCAAAGCCAAGAAATATACCTTCAAGAAAGGACAGCTTGTTCTGTATTATGACACACGACGTGAATTATTTCCAGGCAAGTTAGAGCCCAAATGGGATGGGCCCTATAGGATCGTTGGAATAGGAAAGAATAAATCCACAGTCTTGTTAGCTGACCTTGAGGGGATAGAATTTAAAAATAAGGTTAATCTTAATAAGATTAAACCTTATTATTTCTGATTGCACTAATGCTATGACTGCCTTGCAGGTCTAGGCGAGATTGATCAAACATCTGCAAGGAAATCGTGATAGAGGTTGATGGGTCGTCTGATCCCTTATTTAGAACACCCATATTTAGAACAAAGATATCATCAGGGAAAGCTCATTTGGTGGAGCAAAGGATACAAGGTGATTGAGCAAGAAGGCGGGACATTTATTTGGGAGATCAAGGTCTTCTGCCATCACTGCCTACAAATTTTGATGAGCATCCCCGTTGAATTCAATGACGATGGAGGGATGGAGCCTACAGTCCACCCGTTGAATATGTTGAATTTTGATTACCATAATTACGAGTAGAGTTCAGGATGGCAGGATATGTAAACCCTTTATGGACGTACACCTTGTACTTTGATGGGGCGTCCAGGGGTCCATGCAAAAAAGGAAGTGTAGGAGCTGTCATCCGAGACGCCCGACGACGCATTGTCATGAAGTTAGCTGCTTATCTCGGGGCGAATTTTACCAATAATATGGCAGAATACAAAGCCCTGATTATGGGTTTGAATATTGCGAAGAAGGGTGGTATCCGCCAGTTGTTGGTGAAAGGGGACTCTCAGTTGGTTTTAAATCAACTCAATGGGACATATATGGTACGGAACCCCATCCTTTGTATGTACCATCATACTGCCATAGCCCTGCTAGACGAATTCGATAGTGTCTTTTCAGCTGATTCCACGGAATTGGAATCAGTTTGCCGATTCTTTGGCTAATCTTGCGTATAAAGAGGACCTCTTCTTTAATTGTGGCCCTTGTCCCGATATATCTATTGATGGTGAGACAGGACTTGGTCGTTTGTGGGGTATGCTTTCTGAACATGCCCTCTTTGGCAGACGATGGTTGATCTGGGTGATGCAGAGGGTAAGCGAGACTCATCTGCCTTTATTATCTTGGACCCAAAGATTGGTTAGACGACATGTGATGCGAACACCTCTTGCAATATACGCAGGAGGGATAGGTCATAATCTAATGCATCTAGTTTAGGGCTACGAGCCTTTGTTCCCCTGGGAATAGTATGCTTTGATGTCTATCATAGTTGTTTCCAGGAGGATGTTATGCATAGTATTGTTTGATTTCATTAGGCCAAGAGGGCCGATTCAGTTTTGTAGCAAAGTCATGTCTGATTTCATTAGGCCAAGAGGGCCGTTTCCCTGTCTAGTGCGGGTGCGTTTAATCGGGTTTTTGTTTTAAGTGTTGTGTTGGACAGATTTCGTGGTTTGTGGAATTTCGTGGAGCCTGGAGAAGCCTTTGCTGCGATGGAAGCTTCTTGCGGCCAATCCAGGTGATATTTCTCCTTTACGAGTACCTTTCTTTCCTGTTATAGGTGTATTTGTACTTGTCGAGGGGATACATTTTTGTTGGGGACCGACAACCAAGGCATGAAGTCCCAGGTTTAGGTTGAGTATGTTTGAGGGAGGTCGGAGTAGTCATTGCCTCCTGCAAAGACATTGTTAGACATTGAAAGACCTATTTTAGAAGGACGTCCTAGTGGCCCTGTTCTGCTAGTCTGTTAGGCAGCCGTTCTAGGAGTTCTTGTTAGTAGTGAGGCAGTTAGAGAAGCCTGCCAGAAGATAATAATAATGATGCCAAGAAATCCGGAATATCCTAAGAGATGAATATAAATACGAAGGTGTGTAAAAAGGGGTTCTAACCCCTATCAAAGAAAAGAAAAGGAATAGAAATGTATAAGCAGTTGATCATTGCCTTGCGAAGGCCTGGTAGGTTCCTGGGGACGAGTCAGACCCAGGGCCGATACCTTGTCTTCCTAGGGGTGGCTTCTTGCTGGAAAAATAATAATAATAATGACACAACACGGAAGGTTGGAGCGAAAATAAAAGTGAGCGTTAGAAAAGGATTAAGTGTCGCCTTGCGAGGGCTTGGTAGGTTCTTGGGTGCCGAGACAGGTCCTGAGGCCGATGCTTTGTTCTCCTTGGGTCACTACGCTCAGCTCCCTCCTTTTTACATGCCCAAGTATGTTCATCCAATACAAACCCTAAAAGAAGACATGTACTGAAAGAAAATACTCTTTGATCAGGCTATAGGAGACCTCGCCTTGTAGGATCTCCTAGGTGTGTTGTTTTTAGTTTGTAAGTAGTGCAGACTACCACTTAGGGCAACCTCTTTGATAGGTTTTTTTTAGTTTGGCTGCGTTGGAGCAGCTGGTTAGTGACTCACTTCGGATCTTCTATTAGATGATGCTAGGCCTATTCCTTGTGGATGTCATGCCTTGGTTCTGTCCAGAAGGTAGGGGGAGCATTGTGCTGAGTTTTATTATATATTTGTTTTGTATCAGTTTGATGTTTCGTTGGTTGTTTATGTGCAAATATGTTCGTGGATTCGACGGGCTGAGTCGCCCTATCCCGTGGTCGCCAATGAGAGCGGAATTTAGGTGACGGAAAGTGCTTAAAAATAGCAAAAATTTATGAATATCAAGGGAAAAATATTCACCGTCAAAGGCGGCGGCTCGATCTAGGACGATTTTAAGCGTCAAAGTGCTTTAAAGGCGCCCGAGTGACACTTGTTGATTTTTCATAATTTTTCAGACAGTCGTGTGGGTTGACATGAGGAACTGGCCAATGCGGGATGCTAAGCCGGACGCCCAGGATTTTTCAGAGCTCAATTCCGAGTCCAAACGGGGGAATGGCCAAGAAACCGGTCAAGATTTGAAAAGGTGGACCAAAGTTTGGCCAAATGGGTAAGTGACCCTTGGGGCCCAAAATGAAATGCCACATGAAATGTTTGAACCAAATCGTGGAGAGAGAAAGGAGGAGAACATCACGCCATGCTGCGCCCGAAAAATGCGCTTGAAGATCATGGAGGCTCCCTCCTGCCTGTGAACAACCCATGCAGATCATCATTGGCCCTCATTCCCCTCTAAATCCTGACTCTATCGCCGCCCTTCGCTCGCGCAATGATGCCCTCTTTGAAGATCTCTGATTTCAGTCTTTCTCTCTCCTCCCTCTCTCTCTTCTAAAGGCAAGTTCATGTGGGAAGAAGAAGGAAGAAGAAAGAATGATGGAGGCTTGTCCGGCATGGATCGGATTGCTCCACGGGCTGGAAATGGTGATTGGTGATTGTGCTGGACATGAAGTGCTGCTGATTTCCAAATTTACAGCCATGGACATGAAACCCAAAACACGCAAATAAGCGGTAATTTAAAATTTTCAAAGGAAATTTGAGATTCTATAGCTATTGATTGATGAAATGTTGTTCATGTGGGATAAAAATTGTTCATGTTGCTGTTTTCTATGAGTTCTTGCTGGTCATAATCAAAAAATCAGAAAAATATGCATCTTGTGGTTCATAATAATACATTAGAACACGAAAAACATGAAAAATCAAGGGAAAATGAGGGTTTTTTTTGCATAAAAATGGGGAAGTAAATAGGAACATAAACTAAACTTTCATTTTTCTGCAAGAAGGAACTAAGGGCCACAGTCCATAACCTGTTTTGAATTTGCAGTAATTAAATAATGCAGGAAAATAAGGAAAAATACAAGAAAATGGTGAAAAAACCCTAAAAATTAGGGAAAAATACATTTTGGGTTCCGAAAAATAAGGATAAATAAGAGCAATGTTTGTGAATGTTTGTGGGGACTGAAGCATGAGGATTTGCCTCAGTTCAACCCCACTTTCTTGTGCTAGTGTGGTTTTTTCCCGCTTTTAATACATAAAATGGTGTCAAAACACTCTATAAATCTATACAACGACGCAATATTTAAACGGGAAAGGGTAGAGGAGTTGAAATATGTCTAAATGCCGTGTGAAGTGATAGAAAAGTTGCTGATTTTTATGCATAGCATTTTAGGATGGATGATAATTAAAATTAAGAGCTTAGTAGCACGAGGATCACCTCGGTGCTAGGCCCATGCAACGAAGCACGAACGGTAGTTGGAAACCATTAAAAGAATGTTTTGCACTTGTGCACGATACTGTTTTGCTAAATGTTTGAGCACTAGGCATCCACCGAATGCATAGAGCATGAAAAAGAATTTAAAAATATCAGTGACCAACTCCTGGACATGCATTGCAATTGGTTTATTAGAACATGACCTACGATGAGAGGCAGTGAGGTATCCATGCTGTAGATAGACGTGGGTCCCAAAGGGGAAAGAGAAGTAAGGACCATGGTACATTCCTGGACACGCTTATTTGATACCTTGAGCGACTTTTGTGCGATGTGTCTATTTGTTGAGCGATGCACTGAGGGGCCAATCCCCAAGGTGTAGGAGAGTCGCAGAGGGTTGACGGCATTCAGCTGTAGGAAGAACCCCATGTGTATGTGATTCGAGCCTTTTGGCTATGTGAAAGGGACTCCCTCTAAGGAGTAATATTGGGTTAGGATCAGTTGGACTACAACGTATTACAAACGCAATGTTTAGGAAGGCAGAGATTTTGACTGACGCTCCTGGCCGCGAGGCCGAGAGGTTGTCTTGTGCATAGTGACGAGGCCCGGCTAGTGCATGAGCCAGTGCCGGCCCGTTTTTAGGTCCATCACCGCCTGCGTTGCCAATAGGCAAATGTGCGAAGAAGAAGATCCGGACCATGGAAGCAGAGTTTGAAAGGGTGATAGTCCATGCCGCTCTACACAAGAAAGAGCCGAATCGCTTGCTCTCGATGATTCAGACACCATTGGACTATCAAGGTAAAAGTTTCAAGACCTTTATTGATTATGGCAGTAAACATTCCTTTATCTCACTATCTTGTGTAAAAAGATTAGGAATAGCCACAGTAGAAGCACCTACCTTGCTTGTGGAATTGGAAAATGATCGTGAGGTTACTTGTACCATGCAAACTGCGAAGGTGGAATTCTTTCTGGGAGGAAAGAAGGCTTCGGTCAAATTGAGAGTCATGAATTTAGGTATCCATGAGTGTCTACTCGGAATGGATTGACTTAAGCCTAATGACACCCACATTCACTGTGGAAAGGGTCAAGTTTCATTTGAAACTCTGAAAGGGAATTAGTCACAACTCAAGGTGAGGCTAGAGTGCCAAGAATCCAATTGGCCAAAGTATCTCGGATAATAAAAGGAGTCAGAAAAGGATTACATGTCTACTTGATCAAACTCAACAAGTTAGATCAGAAGCAAGAGTCTAGTGAAGGACCTTCTTGGCTAAAGGAATACGCGGACGTATTCCCTGAAGGGTTGACAGAGCTCCCGCCTCAAAGGAAAGTGGATCATGAAATTAAGTTAGTACCAGGAGTTGCGCTAATTGCAAAGAGACCTTATATAATGTCCATACCAGAAGCAATTGAGCTGAAGGAATAACTTAAGCAACTGCTAGATCAGGGCTACATCGACCTAGCAGTTCACCATGGGGAGCTCCAGTACTATTCCAGAAAAAGAAAGATGGGACACTTCGACTATATATTGATTACCGAGGATTGAATCAATCAATGGTCAAGAACAAGTACCCTATTCCTAGAATATATGAGCTTCTTGATTGTCTTCAGAGTGCAAAGATCTTCTCTAAGATTGATCTCAGGTCAGGTTACTATCAGATAAGGATCAAGGAAGAAGATATCCCAAAGACAACCTTTAATACAAGATATGGGCACTTTGAGTTTCTAGTTATGTCATTCGGACTTACGAATGCACCTGCCACCTTCAACATGTTAATGCAGGATATCTTTAGGCCATATCTTGATGATTTCGTGCTTGTCTTCTTCGACGAAACTTTAGTCTATTCTAAACAGGAAAAAGATCATTAACCCTAAGGTCAAATTGTCCTTAAGACAATGAGGTCACATAAGATGTATGCTAAGATCTTGAAGTGTGCATTTTTCAAACATTAGATTGAATATTTGGGATTCATAGTATCAGCGGAAGGTTTCTCAGTGGACCCAGTCAAGGTCAGAGATATGCTTGAATGGCCAATACCAACATCTTTCAAAGAAATACACAGCTTTCTGGGATTGACAGGATGGTATAGGGTCTTCATAAAAAACTATGCTTTAATTGCAGCACCCTTGACAGACTTACTGATGAAGCAAACTTCCATTGCATGGTCAACTCTCGAACAAAATAGCTTCGACAGATTGAAGCAAAGTTTGGTATCAACACCTATTCTAAAACTTCCAGACCTCAATAAAGAGTTCGAGGTAGTAACTGATGCTAGCACACTTACCTTGGGATGTGTGCTCATGCAAGAAGGTCATCCTGTAGCATACTCTTCAAGGAAATTGAAGAGTTATGAGAAGAATTTTGCTACACATGATCTGGAATCGCTAGCCATCATCCATGCTCTAAAGCTTTGGAGACACTACCTGTTGGGTAACAAGTTTACTCTAGTAACTGACCATAAGAGTCTCAAATGGATCTTTACCCAGAATGATCTCAACATGAGGCAACGTCGGTGGATTGAGGTGTTGGAGGAATATGACTTTGAAATTAAAACCTACCAAGAAAAGAGAATGTCATTGCCGATGCACTTAGTCGCAAGGCATTCCTTAATTCCCTAATCTCGTAGAATCCATCAACAGCCAGATCTCTAGCTACAAAAGTATCTATGCCAAACAACCCTATACTTGAGTTAGCTAGAGAGGATGCATGCCGTGATTCGGCCTACCAAATAATGCTAAGGGAGATCTCTATCAAAGATCAGAACCAAAAGGTGCAAGCTAACACTACAACAAAAAGGCTCCATAGACGCACTTGTAGAGGCAATATTTGAATTGTAAAAAAAAGTGTCGGACGTGTTTATTACCGCGTCTATTTCTTTGTCTATCATATCGCATCTAAAAGCGCGCTTATGATCAGAGTTACATGCACACTTAGACGCACATATAGACGCGTGTATTGACGTGCTACGTAAATATATAATCATATTTATAAAAAAGTGGATATATTTATATTCTACGTCTATACACGCGCGTATCTACGCGTCTAAAAATGCATTTACTCTGCAAGTTTTTGATGAGAATATACGCACATTTATCCTGTAATTTAGAGCGCTGATAGACGCACAAAACAGATGTATTAAAAAAAAACCAGAGAGCATGTGGCTTAGCAAGCCACATGCTCTCTGGTTTTTTCCCCCCATCAACATCAAATTGTATGCTTAAGGAAAACAGAGAAAGATTATTTCGAAGATTGGATACTGAAAACGAAACAATGTATATAAAACACGAAATTTCATATATATAGATTAAACGTTTTTACATTATGAGTTCTAGTGCTTGTGACGTCATGGTCGCAAGCACTAGTTGAAAGTAATACATATCAAAAATGAAAATTACAAGCTAAGGGGAGGCATGCATGCATGGGGCTCCTCTATATCTCCTCAGAAGAGGCATCATCATCGCTACCACCATCGCTGCCTATGCCTGCCATTGCTGCCACCACTACTGCTAGTCCCCCCTTCGCTATCCTCAACTACATCAGGGTTCGCCTACACAAAGTATTAAGGTATATAAATACCATTACAAATAATAAATTAGAGTTATCTATACTTTTCATGTAAAAAATAAAAAATACCTCTTCTGGTGGTGGAATCCTCATGGCGTGATTATATTGCTCCTCCGTGATGAGTCCCTCCTCGTAGAAATGCTGCCAAGCCGGTTATGACCTCGATGGTAGCCTACCTCTCTAGGAGTAGGCATCCTACCAACGATATGATACTACAAAACAATTTGAACATACAACGTATTAAAACAAACTACATAATGAAGTGAAACAAATTACAAAATTTAATTTAAAAAAAGAAATGAAATAATACTTACAAACTCAGCCTCCCATGACTCCCTGCCACCCGATCCATAATGTGACGATCCCATGGTTGCCATTTGGATACATCGCACCTCTGCATACTGGCGACTTGTCATTTTCTCCGTTGCTCTCTTCTTGGCCTCTTTCCACTCCTTGCGGTGGCAATTTGGTGATTGGCCATATCCAGGGCACCCCTGCTCTTGTCTCCACCTTGGTGCGCGTCATAAGGTGAGACCTCTTGTTATGAAGCGCGTCTCTCACCTTTGACCATCCCCAATCATCTAAGAATCGTGAATTCTCAGGATTAGGGTACCTTTTATGTACTGCTGACAGCACCTCTTGCCAGAAACCATTTTTTTGGTGCTTGAAGGGAATCATGCAATCTTTGTATGTGGCATGCACGACACTCCTCAAGTAGGCTATCACTTCCCTCCCCTCAAAGTCATGCAAGATACCACCAACATCAGTGATAGAGTAGTACATTTCTGGAGGCTCGCCTCTCTTATTTTTCGGTGAGGGTGATCGAGAGCCACCACCTAGGCAACCCCCACAAAGCCCTCGACCTCCTCGTCCCCTGTCATGAAGGAAAATACAACATTAATATTTGCACCTTGGATTAATTCCAGCCTTTGTAAATTTAGCCCTAGCCTATGTGTACATGTGTGAACAGCCCTTAAGTTTGGAAGAGGGTTAGAATAAAAAGGGACTAGAGGCCAAAGGCAAGACATCTTTTGATCATTCAATAATCTTGGCTTTACCATTTTCTTGGAGTTAGCTTCTTTCTAGCCTATGAAGCACTCAGCCATGGCCGTCATGTATTCTCGAATTCCCAACCATTAATACATGATGAAGATGTCTTGGTGCAATAGATTTGTTAATTCTTTGTTGTAGCTTAGTTAATTTTCAATTTCAGTTAGATTTCATTCCATGGTTGATTGCTTTCATTACATTGGTATCAGAGCCTTGGTTCTTGATCCCAGTTAGTCCCTCATTTTCACCTAGTTACAACTTTCTAGTTACATGGAATTTTGAGTCATAGGTACACAAGTACGGGAGCAGTAGGGGAGTTTCCAAAGCATCTCTGGACCACAAGGACTGCATGCAAAAGCATTAATGGCAGCTTTCTTGGGAGTTTACACCTCTGGACCACAAGGACTGCATGCAGAAGCATTAATGGCAGCTTTCATGAAGACCACATAGACCATGGCAGCCTTTCTTGGAGTCTTAAATGGAACTTGGACCAAAAAATGGAGGCAGACAGACAAAGATGGTAGCTCGTTTTGCAAGCTCAAGCCAATTTTGAAGGTATTTTGGTAAAGGAGTGGTAATAGCAGTGAGGGAAGGCTTAAGTTAAGGTTACTCTTGAAGAGAGGCCTTTCCTTTCCTCTTCCCAAGCTCTCTTTCAAGCTTCCATAGCTCCTTAACCCTCCCAAGCTCCTTGTCAAGAAGCTTCAAACTGTTACACCTTCCAAGCCTTATCTCTCATTTTTCATATTGAGCATGCTTCCAATGGCATTGTTATGGACGGATCTTTGGAGGCTTCCATCTGTAGTGGTGCAGCCGTAGGCTGTTTGGGCAAGAGTTGAGGGCCATCATTCTACACACTTTCTAGAGTCCCAGACCCTCCATTCTCTGTTTCTAGGGATTCATACCCCTTCTTGTGTTGCTCTGAGGCTTCGCTCTATACAATTTCTTTCGATTCATGCTGCGTTTGTAGAGTTTCAAGCCCTACATTTGGCACCTCTAAGGCCTGATTACTTGTCTCTCGGGTTCCCGATAAGAACTCCGTTCCCTGCTGATCGCTGCTATATTTCTGCTTCAAAGAGTTGAGGGTCATCATTCTCTGTTTGAAGATCCACAAGTAGGTGAAAGACTTGCAGCGTAGCATCAAGGGCAAGGGAAACTAGACTGTCAATGAACTCGCCTGCAGATATCTGAAGCACCCGTTCGTCACAATCAGGAACTGGATCTCCTACTTTGATTTTTGCTCCTGTATCTTCCAGCATTTTTTTTACCAGAAAAGCTGAAATAATGCTTCGAAGAACGTCGTGGCATCGCTGTGATACCATGTCTGCTTCTAGGGGCTCTTTTCTGGCTACGTGCAGATTGTCACCACCCTTTTTTCCATCAGCAATCTCTTGACCAGTCTGTATGTTCGGACCTTGACTGTAAGAGGTTTGGAATGTTGGAACCGAAGAGTTGTCAGTTTCAATTTCACTAATCTTGGTCTTTTTTTTTTTTTTTGACAACTTTGCCATTGCTAAGATTGGCCTGCGACTGTCCACCTCGGGCTTGTATGTGGCTTGTGCTTCCAGAATGCTTCTTCATACTTCCCAGAAGACCAAGATGCCTGGCAACTTCGAGACGTGATCTGAAATTTTCTTGCGCAGGGGAGATGATACAGGGACATAAGCGAGTCAACTGCTTTACTTCGATGCTCGTCACTCTCTAGTGTCCTTTTTCCTTGTTCATCCACGTTGCTTTCTTTCCCTGAAACAAAGCGAGGGCGTAGCATTCTCTCTGGTTTGACCATCAAGGGACCATCCTCTGCAACTTCAAGCACCTTCAAAATTGGGCCATCCTGTTGAGCACCCTGCTTTTCTTGTTCATGAGGCACCTTCATGTCAGAACCCCAAGAGATAACTCATGACCTGCATCAACCCTTTGCTGACACTTTCTCTTATGGTCTTCAGTCATTCTCGCCATGTCTTCCACGGCTGAATAGCCTCTTTGAGTGGTGTCGTCATGCAGCATCCACCATGAACAGAACCTCATATCCTTTCTTCTTCAGATTCTCCAGGAAAGGAGAGTTCTCCACAGCCTTCTTTCTTTACTGACTTCAGAGGTGTCATTTTCTGTGATGAACTAGGCCTAGGAAAAACTGTGACAGTCATTTGTCTCATCTTGAAGACATAGGGCACACTTGCGACTCCACCTGATGGGACTCATGTCAACTGGTGCGAGCACAGATTGGGTGACAGGAAGGCGATGTAGAGAGTCCACATGTGGAGTTTTCCAAAGTAGTAGGCCTATGAGGCATCGCCTTTCAGAATCAGGTCCTGCAAGTTGTGGATGGTTCAGCAGATGGCTCAACAGTTACTATTCGTGAAAAGAGGGAACATCGATCTGGTACTGTGGCCTCTTATGCTGCTAGACTGAAGAATTACCAGATTGTGGAAGATATCTGGGTTCAGTGTGATTCATGCAGCAAGTGGCGGAAAATAGCTAAGGAACCGGATGAAGGGTTGGCATGGTTTTGCAACATGAACAAAAGGGTTCACTCTGTCAGAGCCTTGTTGCTGCAGAAGCACCTTGAAAGCTAAACTGTATTGTAGCTCCTTCCATCAAGGTAGTTTGCTTGGAAACTGGCTTGACAGCTAGCTTTACATTAGCCTATTTACGTGCTTTCACATTATCACTGCTGTAAATAGATTTCTCAATTTCCTTAGACATGGAAGGTCCTGTTGAAACACGCAATAGTTTATCCATCTGATCCTGGAGCTTTTGCTAAACTGGTTGAATCTTCTCTATAAAAAGGCGAATTTCCACAAGCCGAACAATCACAAGATGATCTTGAACAGATCATCTCTCTGACTTCATGATTGAGTAGAACAGTATGGACTGACAATAACACAAAAGCAGCATATGTTTTGTCTCTAGAAATTGGATACCCTCCTTGGTCACAAGATTTCTTGCTTTGGCTTTGTTTAGAAGGGGTTCAATCTTGCTTTGAAGTTCCTCTAATCCTTCTCGGAATTCTGCAAGTAGTCCAACCAGTTCAGGATCCTCCAGCATAAAAAATGCTCCCTTCGCAAGATATGTAAGAAGGGTCTCTTCTGGTTGTGATGCCCCAAACAACTGCTTCAGGTTTCCATTCACACCTGCAGTAAGCAGCCATGCTATTCTTGTTTACTACAAGATTGGCTTTGAGGAGTTCATCAAGCAAGCTCAAGTAATTGGGTATCTTCTCACCTTTGAATCTACTTTGTATGATTCAATTCATTGGGTACTTCAAAGCTTGCAACCAACTCAAGCTATATTGGAGTTTGTTTCTTGGTTAGCTCCATTCTGAAACAACTATTGGAGTTCTCAATGCTTATGGGTTTTGCTTGATCAAGTGGTTGAGAGTATGTAGTAAGGATCAGTTGGGCTATTTGTAGAGCACTTCTTGGATGTATCAAGGATGTATTTGCAGGGTCTGTGCATGTCTAATCAGTGTTCTTACTGATTTTAAGTGCCTTACAACTTTCCCTAGATGAAAGGTAATGATTACGAGGCAAAATAGGGTCATTACAGTGCCAAAACAGGGACAGATTTGGAAAAGTTGCTACAGAAATTAGTAGCATCATTTTAACGATAAATAGACAATTGGGATTGATACTAGACATCACAAGCTTGGATTGGAGCTAACAAATGCTTCATTTGGATACATATTTCTCAAGTTAGAGCCTATTTTGTTCCAATAGTTCACTAGCAGTTTACTATGGACAGACCTAGAGAATCATTTCCAGAATGGGGTGTAGGTACAAAATAATGCAAATCAGGATTCCTAATTGAAGGTAGACATCGTGGGCTTCAAGTGAAGCTATCAAACACCTCATTCCGATCAGAATTTCTCAAGTTATGGTTAAAACAATGCAAGTAGGTACTTGAGACAGGGTGCTGTCTATTGTGGACAGACATAACAAATCATTTCCAAAATGGGGTATTGGAATATTTTAATGTGAACCAAGATTTTTAACTAGTACTAGACATCGTGGGTTTCGAGTAGAGCCATCAAGCACCTCATTTGGATCAGTATTCTTCAAGATATGGCCAAAACAATGCATAGGGATAATCACAACAGCATGGTTACAGTGAACAATTTGGTCAGAGATGTAAGGGAAATGAAGTTGAGAGTTAAAGAGCTCGTATCCATCATTGATAGGAGCATTGCAGAAGTGTCAAATGTTCAACATGATGCTTATACATATGGTATATCTCATGAAAGAGAGAATGGCACTAATGCTTATGGATGTGTTTCCCATGATGCTCTAGTTCATGGATATAGTGACTATGGATCTTATGTTTTTTTTTTCTTCAAATGGGCAAAGTCTTAGAAGTTCTTTTGGGCAATATGGATGCCATACCTCATGCCAAGATGATCAAGGTGATCCTTATCCAAATGGTTTTGGCCAACAACAAGGTGGTTTTGTCTATGGCAGATTTGATCATGAGAGTAATCATACAAATGCTCATGGCCAGCAGCTTGATGCATTTGGGCAGCAGCAAGGATATTTTGGAGGGACGTATGCATATGAAGATCATGCTTCATCTTTGGAACCTACTCCAAAATACTGTGGACAGCATGCTGATGATCATTCCTATGGGGATGCCTATGTTTATGGGCAGCATTGCAGTGTTAAATGTAGTTGTCCTGAATGCTTCCAAGAGCAATCTTATAGGAATGAATATCATGTATCTTGTTTCCAACAACATCTAGTTGATGATGGGCAGCATGAACCATGTAATGCAGGAATTCATTATGGTCAGCCTATGGATACTAATGCAAGAATGTATACAATGCAAACCGAAGAGGTTAACATCATAGAGAAAAATGAAGAAGCTGACGAAGAAGACAACACTCAAGATGATGATGACAATGAAGAAGATATACAAGAGAATGATCAAATAGAAGACCAAGAGCAGGAATTTCAGAATGAAGATAGTGAAGAAGATGAAGATCAAAATGAAGAAGAGAGTTTAATCGATAATGAAGAACATGAGGATGCAAAGATATGTGATGATGGTTCACAAGGAGAGTTAGTTGCAGAAATGGATGAGAATGCATATCCATATGATGATGAGCTACCTTGGGATAATCATGTTGATGAGATACATAAACCCATCCTTGGTCATGATTCTTATGATTCCATGGTTGGTCTACATCAGCCCATAGTTGATCAAGGACTGCAACTACCTAATGGCGTTTCTTCGGATTCTCATGTATATGATTTTGAATATGGTGCTGATATGTCATATGATTTGAATGCATCATTTCCCTATGATCCAGGCATTCATGATGGCAATCATGAGTTCTTGGGTGGTTTTCCATTTGACCCGAGAGGTATAGATGATATGCATGATTCTTGGACAGGTACCCATGATTATGACTATTGTTTTGAGGGATTTCCTTTTGATCCCGGGGGTACTTGATATCTTTATTTGGAGTATTGCCTACAAGGTAGTAACTCATAAACGCGTACTACAATTTTAATGATTTTCCTATGGTTACTACATATGGAAAAGTGCTTTCTTATCATTGGGAAGATGAATGGGCATGATTACTATCATCCTTGACTTGGATTTAGTCCATTACTTCTTGGTTTTGAGGACAAAACCATCTTCAGGACGGGATGGTTTGTCATGAAGGAAAATACAACATTAATATTTGCACCTTGGATTAATTCCAGCCTTTGTAAATTTAGCCCTAGCTATGTGTACATGTGTGAACAGCCCTTAAGTTTGGAAGAGGGTTAGAATAAAAAGGGACTAGAGGCCAAAGGCAAGACATCTTTTGATCATTCAATAATCTTGGCTTTACCATTTTCTTGGAGTTAGCTTCTTTCTAGCCTATGAAGCACTCAACCATGGCCGTCATGTATTCTGGAATTCCCAACCATTAATACATGATGAAGATGTCTTGGTGCAATAGATTTGTTAATTCTTTGTTGTAGCTTAGTTAATTTTCAATTTCAGTTAGATTTCATTCCATGGTTGATTGCTTTCATTACATCCCCCCGCACCACTCTCCCTCCTCCTTGGACGTGCACTACCCTCTACCTCACTCAATACACGTGCTTCGGCCGATCCATGTACCTCAGTTGATCCCTGTGTAAGCAAAGATGTGATAGGTGTCCCAAACATCACACTGAAAACCTCCTCTGCAATGGGAGGGCGACCAAGATAATTGGCCATCTCCCCCATGAATTGCTCCTTGTTGAATGGGGTGCTGGAGGATCCAGGATTCCATATCTACACAAGAAAAATCATATTACCCTGTGTAGATAAAACATATTACATGCAGCATCTACACCTACGTCTCTGTGCGCGTCTATATCTGGGTCTCTGTGGGCATCTATCAATGCATCTCTATGGGCATCTGTCAGCGCATCTACTTCCACGTCTACACCTGCGTCTACACTATCATCTAGATGTGCTGACAGACGTGCACAGTCGGACCATTTCTTTTTAAACTTGCTTAAAAAACATGCAAAAAAACCTCCATAGATGACAAGATCCAGCATGTGAAGAGAGACAAGAGAGAGACAAACAAACAAAGAAAGCAAACAAGATTGAGAGAGAGAAGAAGAACTCACCTTCTTTGCTTGTTCCAACGGGTGGCGGCTAGGTTGCAAGCTCCTTGTCCTCCTTCTCCCTTCCCTTGGTAAGTTGCTTGAATCTTCTTCTCTTCCTTGTTGTTTGGCTCTTGTTCTTTACTCTTTGGCTCTTCTTTCCTCCTGTCTTCTTTTTACTCTTATTTCCTTGCCTCATTGTCTTCATGAAGTGATAGATAGACAGAGTAGTGATGTAGAGCTCGAACTGCAGAAAACGCGCAAAAAACGCAAGAAAGCACAGGTTTGAAAAGAAAGCCACAACTTTTTTAAAATTTTTCTATGCCTACGTGGCGCGTCTGTAAGCGCGTGTAATTGCGCGTGTATATGCACAAATAATTCCTATTACATGCGCTTACAGACGCGCAAGAACAATTTAGGGAATCAATGCATGCATTTAAGGAATCAATTGACCTATGTGGTGACATATATAACAAAGCTTGAGGATAAGAGATAACACATTGGCAAGTCAATTGGCACATATGTAGTGACTTACTAGACCATCCCACTTACAATTGCATGCAAGTATCTATAGGTGGATAAAGCACGAATGGTTTTTAGCTAGAGAGAGATAATGCAATGAAGGTGTATACGAAAGAGATAGAGAAAGGCATATTATCCATCCATCAATCAAAGATATGTACATGAAGTGACTTGATATAGTAATTAAAGTATTGTCATTTTTAGGATGCTCCATTGACTTCTGCAAGTTCCTATAACCTTGAAGTAGAATATAGCCAACCACACTATCCATGGAAGGAAAACTTGGCCTCATAAAATTAACCAAGTTAATTTACTTATACATTTCATAGATAAGAGATTTGTAGTTGGCTTGTTGGTATTAGTCACCAACAAGTGGACACATTGGCTAAAGATGATGAAAAGAGGACATGTGCACATTGGCTACATGTGGTCCACCTTATCTAAAATTATATGTGAGCTATAAGTGCACCTTGATATGATTGGAATAGCTTGCACATGCACAAGCCAACTGATTTACATCAATCTACTCATGCTATGTATTGGCATGCATGGCTAGGTTAAGTGCACAACAAATGAGACATGTGAGTGTATTGATTAGTTCTCTCTCTCTCTCTCTCTCTCTCTTTCTCTCTCTCTCTCTCTCTCCATATATATATATATATATATATATATATATATATATATATATATTGCAAATGCACAAGTCAACCTTTGATCTATATATACATCCAATCATCATGCCCTATCCAATCACATTTGTATAGGGCATGATTGGATGTATATAGGGCATGAAATCACATATATGTAATTAGCTTTGAATGATTGGATGTATATTTGTAATACTTAGAAAGAAGTAAAGTTGGTAATGTATATCATGTCGTATGCATGTATATGTCCTATACGTGTATATCATGTCCTAGCATATGATCCAGGTGTAATTATGTCGTATATACATCCAATCCTGCCCTATTCAAACAAATACTAGCTGTTAAGAGGTTTGGTCATATTCAGGGACTTTATGAGAAATGAAAAATATGTGTGTTTATTTTCGCATCTATAAGCGTGTTTCTCAGCGCAGATATATAGACACGTTTTTTATACTAGCGTGAATAGACGCGCTGATACACGTGCTTATAAACGCGCCCGTTTTTTTGCGTGTACAGTGCGCGTCTATAGGGCCTTTCTCTTGTAGTGTAAGTATCATGAATTCTCTATTAATAGTGGACTTGTCGACTATAGAACAAGGCTGTGTGTTCTAGCAAGTCAATCACTTAAGCAGACGATATTGTGGGAAGCTCATGATTCCCCTTTCTTAGGACATCTTGGCTTTGCCAAGACTCTTAATGCAGTTAGGAAGAGCTACCATCGAGAGAGGCTTAAAGGTGACGTTCTCAAATATGTCACCGAGTGTTTGTCTTGTCAATGTATCAAAGCTGAACATGTCAAGATGCCAGGGAAGCTGCAACCGCTTGACATTCCCCAAATGAAATGGGAATTCATCAGTATGGATTTTGTTGTAGGCCTACTCCAAGTTCAAGGAGG
The DNA here is from genome assembly GCF_053477565.2 of Lygodium microphyllum. Classification (NCBI taxonomy): domain Eukaryota; kingdom Viridiplantae; phylum Streptophyta; class Polypodiopsida; order Schizaeales; family Lygodiaceae; genus Lygodium; species Lygodium microphyllum. Next base: position 144,910,795 of record NC_141136.1, on the reverse strand, counting down.
ATACAACTCCATCATGTTTGTGGTTGACATTCTTACTAAGGTTGCACACCTTATTCCAGTAAAGTCAAACTATGAAGCCTCAGACATTCCAAGATTGTTTATCAAGGAGATATTCAAGATACATGGGTTACATAGAAGAATCATTAATGATCGTGATTCTCTCTTCACATCACACTTCTGGAGAGCTATCTTTGAAGCCATTGGGACTCAACTCTGCTTTAGCACCACTTACCATCCCCAAACGGATGGCCAAACAGAGTGAGTAAATCAAGTCATCGAGGGTATGCTTAGGGCACACTGCTATCATGAGCCGAAGAGGAGGATTCAATACTTACCTCTAGTTGACTTTGCCTACAATGCTTCTTACCAACAAAGCATTCAGATGACCCCTTTCCAAGCATTGTATGGTCATGACTGTCAAAGTCCCCTAAACTTCTCAGATCCAACCTTAAGGGTTGAAGCTTCAAGGCAGATGTTGGAAGAGATGGATGACCAAATAAAGTCAATAAGACAAGACATCCAAGCTGCCAAGGATAGACAGAAGGAATACGTGGATTTGAAGGGTCAAGATAGAATCTTCAATAAAGGAGACAGGGTCTTCATTCGCATACACCCTAAGAAGAGTTCCCTATCCTTAGGAGATTGCAAGAAGCTAAGTCCAAGGTATTGTGGACCATACAAAATCCTCAAATGCTTAGGACCTAATGCTTATAAAGTGCAACTCCCTGAGAAGCTAAAGGTTTGCAATGTATTCCATATCAACCTATTGAAGAAGTATGTACCTAATCCTAACCATATACTTGATGACCAACAAGTTGTAATGCCTAGTCAAGGAGTCCTTGAACTAAGGCCTGACAGGATCTTAGATGTAAGGAAGAGACAATTGAGATCCAGAACCTTGAGAGAATGCCTCGTCCATATCCCAAAGAGGATGCCACTTGGGTAGATGAAGGCACTCTCAACCGTCAATATCCCCAGTTTATCTCGAGATGAGGACATCTCGATTCCTCTAAGGGGGAGAGAATGTAATGATCTAATTCTATTTTCCTCCTTTCACGTGTGAATGGGGCATAGAGATAATTTTTTTAAATATATAAAAGTAATTTTAAAAAAAAAATTCCCCTCTCCTCTAGCCGACTGTCGAGCTGGAGGAAGAGTAGATTAGTAAGTAGGCAAGCTCCTTACTGGAGCTTGCCAGGGCTTTGGCGCATGTGCGCTGACACGCAGGCGGGGGAGGATCCTATACCCTCCCCTATATAAACCAAAGGAGGCTGGCTTTTATGGGGGAGGGGAAGAGGCTGACACTCTTTAGCATCGTGAAGGGAGAGAGAGATCAAGGACGGATTTGTTGCTGCTTTCGTGAGTGGAGATGAGGCGTTGATTACCGCCGAAGGCCAGGACGGCATCGCCTATGCTGTCAGTCCGTGCCCCAGCCGTCAAATGCTGCTAATGTAATATTTCCGCGTACTGCGTACCGTAAATATTAACTTCCCGCACGCCGTGTAAACCCTGTGCAAGGTATTCCCTACTTCATAATTATTGGTAACCTAATCCACACCATGCACGCTCAAAAATGAGGCCTCCACGTCGAGAATTAAAGGCCGGGGTTGAAGACTGTAAAAGCCGCGAGGAAACAACCGCTTGGGAATGGGATAAATTCAAGGCAAATTTTTTTTAATTATTATCCCTTCCCCCAACCGATGCATGGCTGGAGGAGAGGGAGTGTGGGGAGGAATGGCCAAGGAGGAGAAGGTCAGATTGCATGAGGAGGAGTCCTCCACGTGTGTGGAGGCCCTCTTTCCCAAGGCCTATAAGAACCCCCTCTTGAGAGGGGGGGGAAAGGAGGACATGGCGGCAGAAGGCTGTTGAGAGGGAGAGGCCGGACGTGAAGGGAAAGGCCGGACGTGAAGGGAGGAGGCCGGCCGTGTGAGGGAAGGGTCGCCATGTCGCCGTGCTGAAGGAGGTGAGAGGAGACGTGGCTGCCGCCATCGCCATAGACCAGGCGGTGTGGTAATAGAGGGGGGGAAAGTCGCTGGCCACTGGAGGAGCCGCCGACAGGGTGCCGCCACCTCGCTGGAAACCACCAGGCCGCTGCCGTCCTCGCCTCGACCACACCCTTTCCTCCCATGATCATTGGACCCTCCCCTGACGTGGCCACGTGCTGCCAGAAGCTCTTAGAAGCTTCTCTAGGAAGCTTCTAAGGGGGCTTCTCAAAGCCCCCTTCCCGTGGAGTCCCTTTATAAGCCCAATTTTTCCCCTCGGGTTTTGAAGAGGAAGCCTATAAGGCCTTCCCACCAATCACCCACAAGGCCGGTCCTAGGATTTTAGGGAAGGAGAAGAAGAACCCTAAAGCCTCCATTCTTGCAAGGTCCATTTCCACAAACTAAGCTCCAACCCCGCGAGGCCTTCCATAAGGCCAAATCCCGCAAGCTGGTATTCTTAAGGATCCACTCTTCGAAAGGGATCTCCTGCGTACCAGGGAGAAAAGAGCAAGATCTTGAGGCTGCGTACCAGGGCGAGCAAATTCACCGATTGCGTAAGGGAAAAGGCAACCTGGAAGTCCGTAATTATGTCATAATGGCCCCTAAAAAGTCACAAGACGCACCTGCAGAAGGATCTTCTCCTAGTATTTACGTGGATATTTCACGGAGCCCACAAGTCCAGGTTTGATCTATTTGGATTCCACACAGAAGTATTGAGTTAATCACGATAAACTTCATGAATTAAGAAGCACTCATGCATGTTCGAGTTCAACTAGTCAAGTTAAATGTAATTGGAAAATGGATTGGCTATTTGAACATTTATTAGAAATAGCTTAAGATATGAAAAATTGATCATTGGTACGTTCAAAGGAATGAATGAAAAGAGCATAAGGTGTCTATGCATTTGTAGGACCTTATCAGCAAGATTCCTTTTATGTATTCAAAAGTGACGAGCCTAGGACAACTGTTGCCTCATTACAAGGTTGAAATTATTGAGGTACACCTTTTTACTAGGCATGGAAAGACTAATGGCATGTCCCATTTTTAGATAAATCTTCCTTGTAATGATTCATGAGGAAAAGCTAGCACCCATAAGATGTCATTCGAAAAGGAATAGAAGGGCATGAAAATGATCTATGGACTTGCAAGTGGCATGATTATTTGATGTAAGTCCTAGTAGGACCTAGGAAAGTTAGTGTTCAGATTATCAGGCATTTTTACTTTGCCAAGGAAAGATAGGGTTATTGTGAACCATGTAATGCGTAGAAGCAGTGAATCGCATGTTTACACGTATTGGTGAAGTTGTATCTATTGTTCTCCTTTAGATGTAGTTTATTACCTTTAGGAACGGTTTCATCCTTGTCGCAAGACAAGTATATTGAGTTGTCTAAGTCACCTAAACCACAAGAGATTCATATGGGCATGATTCAGTCGATATGACAAATATCCCAAGTGCTAACTAGTGTTTAGCGCGATAAGGATTCGACCTAGTTTTACACTTGTTGCCAAGTTAAAACCCGCAAACCCAAAGATCTTACACACATTCACGAAATGTCGAGTCAATTGGATGCTCATACATAAAATGATCTAAGGTTTTATCCTAAGGATCATTCGTTCAAATGATAAAACTCCGACTGAGTTGGAAATTCCTAGGACCATGGCCCAATATAATGAGCTGGGTAAGAAGACGCCCTAAACCCTGCTACTCGGCTGGAGGTAATTCCATGACCAGAAAACACCATTCAATGGGTGAAATGATCCCGTGGAATAGATGCAACACATGTGCATAAAGGTTGCAACATCGCATAGACTTGAGATTTGTCCACAAGAGAGTTTTGTCATGATGTTGGCAAGTTATTGCGCTAAGATAACTTACAAAAGGGATGAGTAATCATCCTGTTACTTCACCTTTCTTGAGGAATAATTGCCAAGAAAAAGGAGAGTTAGGTATTTGGCTGAAAGCAAATGACCAATCAATAAATTGAGGCGACATGGTCGCCAGGATTTGCTATTACCTAAGGTATTGATTAAGTTGGGTTAACAGGGTATGGCCCTAACCCAAGGATAAAAGGGTGAACAAACAAACCCTTGGGGATCTTGCCAAGTCGCAATTTGATCCTAGGTCGAATGCTGGATGCATTCGGAGAGAATGATTCACTTTTTAACAGTTGGCCAAATAAAACGACCACTGGAATTGATTGTGCTTGTAATAGTTTAGAAAGCACTGTTTGCATTGTTTGCTCAAGGAACTAAAGGATGAAAAGATATCTAAAGCTTCAGGTTGAAGCCTGAAGGGAGAGGCAGCTTCAGTTACCCCCGACTGCCTGCCTGACCCTAACCAAGGGGGTTGTTAACCGCGTCGGGAACATGGACCGAACCCGCCGTGAGAGGTCTCTCCGTTGAGTTCTGCTTGGAGCAGGAGGACGCTTGGGTGCCAGGGGGGGCTCTGGCCGTAAATCCCTCGCCTTCCGGGCCCTGCACAAGAGGCTAACGTGACTCGGGATTGGATCTCGAGGTCCGCATACTAGTCTACGGGCGGAAACTTGGAATAGTGATCCGTGGTGGATTACTGGATAGCCTTCGGGCGGATTATGAATACGCCTACGGGCGGGAACTCCTTGTATTTCAAAGATAAAAGGATAAAATGATAATAAAGAAGTTGTTTGGCATTGTTTTCTTTATGTCCTGTGATAAGATTACGTGAAAGAACCGGTGCATAACAGGGTTAATCAAAGAAGCTGTTTGTATATGTCAAACTAATGTGGTAGGTAATTACATAACTAAAACAAACTGAGGAAAGTGCGGAGGATGGACCATGGGTCCGTCCTATGGATGGGTGGTCCCGGTTAGCCGGGAACTTTTCTCAAAGTCTTCGACGAACAGAGGTTGATCGTCATCTCCGGAACAAGTAACGAGAACGATGACTTAGAATTAACTATTACCCGATTCATGTTGTTTTAGGGGAACGGAATGGGACTATGCCTTATGGCAGAGAGGTCGAGCCTTGCTTCCCTCTCGTTTCCCAAGTGCAGCGTGAATCCGCTTCGGACCTGGCGTTTCTGCGTAAAGTAGTTCGCTCGGGTCTGACGCTAGTTGTTGCTAGCTAATGACCAAACAGGAAAACCCAAATTCAGGTCGATCCTAAGTGGGAACGGCCAGGATACTTCCGCTACGTGGAAGACGCGGGAAGACGTAGATCGCAAGTCCCGTAACATTCCATGGGAGTGCCGGGCGGAGCTTTCTAGACATCCTTCCCGATGGACTGCTAAGACGTGTCCGGGATGATTCTAGTGGACACGTTACAGCTAAATTGGCGTTGTTTCCTTTCCCCCCATGTGGCATAGAATCCTTAGAAGCTTCCTGGGGGGAAGCTTCTAAGGGGCTTCATAAGCCCCTTTCCCCCCCCAATAAAATTTGACCTTAAAAGGTCTTGTTACCCCCCCCCCCCCCCCCCGCCCCGGTGTCTTAAAATTCCCTTAAGCCCCCTTCCTCTAGGCTTTGGAAAACCCCTCCCCCCCCATGTTTAAACCTTTCTTAAGCCCCCTTCCTTTGGGCTTTGGAACCACCCCCCCAAACCCCCCCCCCCCCCCCCCACCTCGTGTTAAAACCTTTCTTAAGCCCCCTTCCTTTGGGCTTTGGAACCACCCCCCACCCCCCTGTGTTTTTTCTTAAATTCCCCTTAGGCCATGCAAAAGTAACCCATCTAGCCCTCCCATACTTTGTTTTTCTTTCCCCACACCTAAAAGAAAGGAGAATGTTGAGGGTTGTTTGTCACCTTCCTTTCCTACTCAAAAGCCCTCGTAAGGGATTCCACACCTTTTTATTCCCCGTTCCTGTGAGTCTTTACAAAGGCCATTAAGCCCCTCCCATGGCTTTAATGGGTCTTATCTGCAAAAGATTTTGAAAACACCCCCTTTTTTGAAATCCGTACTTCAAGGAGGAAGCCTTCTAATATTGCTTTCGACGGACGGTGCAAGTTATTGCAAAAAGGGAGCCACAGTTGAATTTCAAAAAGGGAGTTGTAAAGCTGTTTCCACGACGAAAAGACTACAATTGCAATGCCTCCTAAGAAAGTCCAAGGCGCAAGCACAGGAGGGTCCTCTCCCAGCATCCTCATGGATATGTCACCGCAAGCCCAGGTTTTCCTTCCTAATTTTTATTTGGTATTGTTGTAATTCAATCATGCAAGGTTAATTGTTGGAAATAGGATATATTTTGGTCCTAAATGCTCACGACGGAGGAACTTAGTCATTAATACTTTCAATAAAACATGAAAAATAAAGAAATCATAAATTTATTTCTAAAAAATAGCTTTATGCATTGAAATGAATTAAAAATTAGATTATTGTCCATTAAAATAGTATACTTCGTTTAAGCCCAGAAGTATAAACTGCATATCGCACTATTAACCCATATTCTCTTCTCAATGAATCATCGTGAAAAGTGCAAGGCATGAAATGATTCTTACGATGCATAACTCTAGGAAATTATCATTTGTCAACTACATAAATTATCAAGTAAAAGGTTGCTTTTTTAGCATGAATTTTGTTCGCAAAGTTATAGGAAGATTAGTTGGAATTAACCTGACCTCAAATCGTTAGGGTTGAAAAATCAATTTACACATAGACAACGAGCCATGTGAAAATGATCTCGTAATTATCTTCTAGAGTTAAACAAATTGGCATAAACCTAAAACACCTAGACCGCGGAGTACTCCTTTAGAATGAGTTAAATTCTAAGAAATTCACTAGGAAATTAATGTGTGACCTAATCGTACGTATTGCTAAAACTGAAACTCCTATACCTTAAATACTTGCCCACATTCACTGAATGTAGAGACAGTGAAATGTAATTGGAAGGTGAACTAGGGTTTGTCCCTAAGAATCTTTCAAGATGGAACTTTGAACTCTAGGACTGACGACGTCAGCCTAATGTAATAAGGAACAGATTGTTTTGTGACTCCGTTCAATGAGTGGAATAAGTGTCATAGTTCGATGCGACACTTGAGCAGCATGTGTGGAGTCATATGATCTTGTGATTGGATCACAAGGGAATGACCAAATTCTCGCAACGAGGTTGGCAGGTCCTTACGCAAGTTATCTTGCAAGAGGATGAATAATCATCCTATTTTAGTATCTTTCTTGAGTAAAGAAGATTGATTGGAAACTAAAGACTAGCCGATAAACTGAAATAACCGATGAACTTAAGGTTTGAACAAGTCGGATTAATAGGGTACGCCCTAACCCAGGATATAGGGGATCTTGCCAAGTTGCAAGTCATCCCGGATGGAGTGCTAGATGCATTCGAAAGAAAGGATTCATTCCCTAGCAGGTTGCCAACAAAAACGACCAATGGATATGTTTGTGCTTGTTACAAATTTAAGAGCAATGCTTGGCTTTGTTTGATCAATGAATTAAAAGATAAATGGATATCTATACTTCAGGTTGAAGGCCTGAAGGGAGAGGCAGCTTCAGTTACCCCCGACTGCCTGCCTAACCCCAACCAAGGGGGTTATTGACCGCGCCGGGAAAGTGGACCGAACCTGCCGTGAGAGGTCTCTCCGTTGAGTGCTACTTGGAGTAGGAGGACGCTTGGGTGCCAGGGGGCTCTGGCCGTAAATCCCTCGCCTTCCGGGCCCTGCACAAGAGGCTAACGTGACTCGGGATTGGAACTCGAGACCCGCATACTAGTCTATGGGCAAAAACTTGGATTAGTGATCCCTGTGGATTGCTAGATAGCCTTCGGGCAGATTATGGATAAGCCTACCGCTGAACTTTTTGTATATCAAAGATAAATATGATAACCTGTTAATAAGAAACTTGTTTGACATTGTCTTTCTATGTCAAGTGATATGATTACGTGAAGGAACCAGTGCCTAACGGGGTAATTAAAGAAGCTGATTGATACATGTCCAACTAAATGTGTTAGGTAATTAGATAATTAAAACAACCCGAGGAAAGTGTGGTGGATGTGGCCATAGGTCCGTCCTACGGATGGGTAGTCCCGGTTGGCCGGAAACTTTTCTCAAATCACGATGGACAGCTGGAAGATCGTCAAAGAACACGAACAACAAGAGCGTTGACCTAGAATTATGATTGATCCCGATTTACGCTGTTTTAGGGGAATGGAATGGGACTATGGCTTATAGCAGAGAGGTTGAGCTTTGCATCCCTCTCGTTTCACATTCTCCTTGAACCAAGTGCAGCGTGAATCCATTTTCGACCTTGCATTTCTGCGTAAAGTAGTTCGCTTGGGTCCGACACTATTTGCCATTAGGAAATGACCAATAAGGAAAACCCTAATTCAAGTCGATTCTAAGTGGGAATGGTGGGAATACTTCCGCTAGGTGGCATATGCAGAAAGCCCTAGATCATAAATCTCGTAACATTCCATGGGAGTTCTGGGCGGAGCTTTCTAGCCATCCTTTCTGATGGACTGCTAAAACGTGTCCTGAAGATGCAAGTAGACACGTTACACTGACGTTTAAAGAATGCACACTTCTTCATCTTAGCATAGAGCTTGTGTGACCTCATTGTCTGAAGGACAATCGAAAGCTAGGGTTCATGATCTTCTTCCTATTTAGAATAGACTAAAGTGTCGTCGAAGAAGATGAGTACGAAGTCATCACGATATGGCCTAAAGATATCTTGCATTAACCTGTTGAAGGTGGCAAGCACATTCGTGAGTGTCCATATCTTGTGTTGAAGGCCGTCTTTGGGATATCTTCTTCCTTGATCCTTAAGTGATAGTAACCAAACTTGAGATCAATCTTGGAGAAGATCTTCACACCCTGAAGACGATCAAGCAGCTCATATATTCTAGGAATAGGGTACTTGTTCTTAACAGTTGATTGATTCAACCCTCTGTAATCAATACACAGTCGAAGCGTTCCATCTTTATTTTTTTGGAATAGCACTGGAGCTCCCCATGGTGAACTACTAGGATGGATGTAGCCTTGATCTAGCACTTGCTTGAATTGCTCCTTTAGCTCAATTGCTTTCGGGATGGACATCCTATAAGGTCTCTTTGCAATTAGCGTAGCTCCTGGCACTAGCTTGATCTCATGATCCACTTCTCTTTGAGGCAGGAGTTATGTCAGCTCTTTAGGAAATATGTCCACGTATTCCTTTAGCCATGAAGGTTCTTCACTAGACTCGTGCTTCTCATCTAACTTATTGAGCTTAATCAAGTAGACACGTAGTCCCTTTCTAACTCTCTTTATAATTCAAGATGCTTTGGCCAATTGAATTTTCGGCTTTCCAGCCTCACCTTGAGTTGTGACCAATTCCCCTTTAGAGTTTCGAAAGGAAATTTGGCCATTTCCACAATGAATGTGGGCATCATTAGGTTTAAGCCAATCCATTTCGAGTAGACACTCATGGATACCTAGGTTCATGACTCTGAATTTGACCGAAGTCGTCTTTCCTCTCAGAAAGAATTCCACCTTAGTAGTTTGCCTAGTATAAGTGACCTCATGACCATTTGCTAATTCCACAAGCAAGGTAGGTACTTCTACTATGGCTATTCCTAATCTTCTTACACAAGCTGGTGAGATAAAGGAATGTATACTGCCACAATCAATCAAGGTTTTGAAACCTTTACCTTGATAGTCCGATGGTATCTGAATCACCAAAAAGTGGCCATTCGGGCCTTTCTTGTGAAGTGTAGCATGGACTGTTGCCCTTTCAACCTCTGCTTCCATGGTTGGGTCTTCTTCTTCGCACAACTCCCTGTTGGCAACACAGGTGGTTCTTCCTCTGTCTCGGGTAGGGGCTCCCTAGCCACGGCTAGTTCCTTGGAAAGGTGCTTCATCATGTCCTCCGCCAAGCTTGGGACATTGCCTTTTGAAATGACCGGGCTCATTGCAGTGGAAACAATGGAGATTTCAACCATTGCTTTGGGTAGGGACAAAGTTGTTGACATTATTGGTCCTTGCTTTCTTTCTTTGTCCCCGGTTTTGATCTTGAACTCTCTTCACTTGGGGCCTAAATGCTCCTCTGTTCTGGTCATTATAAGACCAAGTTTTATTACTTCTTGGCCTAGCCTGTACCTCTTGAATAATGGGCGCAGCTCGAATGAGTGCATCTCGTAGATCTATTGGGCGCATCGATTCAAAAAGGGTATTCACTTGTGGCCTTAAACCAGCACAAAATTGCGACACCTGCTGTGTTATGTCCATCTGTGATGCATACTTCAGAAGTGAAAAGAATTTTGACTAGTATGCATCAAGAGTGTGTCCCAGCTGTTTCAGCTCGTAGAGGTCATTCATTTTCTATGTGTGATACGCGGGTGGTAAGTATCTTCCTTGCACAGCTTTCTTCAGCTTTTCCCAGGTAACGGATCCTTCCGAGATCCCTTGATCTCTACACCATTGCTTCCACCAAAGCTTGGCTTCGCTGGTAAGCTTCAGCATGATGAGCATAGCCAGGTTGGCGAGTGCAATAATGGCTGCTTCAAAGTAATCTTCCATGGACTCTATCCAAATCTCAACATCCACTTGGACAGTCCTACCTTTCCCGTCGAATTCTGGCAGCTTGATCTGATTGAGAAGAAATTTCTTCTCCTGGATCATGGCCGTACTTGATGTAGGGGCGAACTGGGAATCTGTATGTGGGGTTGTGCCTGGATAGAGGACTCTTAACGTTATAACTCACTAATCGCTATGATTTATATTTCATACCCAATTAAGCTTTCAACCAAGAAACCTAGCCACTTAACTTTTTATCAGTTCTCATAGACAAGACAGACATTGATAAAAAGAAGTCTTATTCCATTTATATGGGCCTAACCCTTTCAGAGTACAATATTTCTTGGGATGATAGAGCAACTGTTACATTTAGTTTGGGGAGAATAATGTTGTATTACATTTAGCTACGGGAACCGGATAATAGTATGGTTTCGAGTCATGGATCTTCAGGAATCAGGTAAGTCATCGGAAGATTAGGGTATTCGTTCCATTGGAATCCATTCTTCTCATAGCGCCCCAACACCTTGATCCTGTCGGCAGGGATTATGTGGGTCACTTCCTTGTATACATATGAGTTTAGCTCAACCCTCCGACCTTTGACATGTAAAGTTGTGTTTATGTAAGCCTCCACAAAAATGAATAGCTTCACGATCTTCAGGTCTTCCAACCACTTGATCCTCTTTAGGTTGGTTCGAAGGTACGCAAACCGGTGGGCAGCTATGCAGTAGATTCCTAAGTCACCCATCCACCTTCGTTCCACATACAAAGGCGATGGATTTTAAATATGATCTAGGATGTTCATCATATCGATCCTTTGTCGATAATCCGGGGAATGCATCGCGGTCATAAACGTGACTCAGAACACTAAGAACCTGTTCCATGCTTCATAATTCTCCAAGACAGCATCGAAAGTAAGAAAATGTTCTGAATAGCAATTTTTACTTTACTTCTTCTTATTAAGATTTTTTAAAAAACAAATTCTTCGTTGGTTCGCTCTGATACCAACTCTAACGTGTCTACCTGCTCTCGTCAGGACAGTCTTAGCAATCCATCGGAAAGGAGATCTAGAAATCTCCTCCCGGCACTTCTATGGAATGTTATAGGGTTTGTGATTTAGGACTTTCAGTGTCTGCCATGTAGCGGAAGTATTGTGGCCGTTCCCACTTAGGACCAACCTGAATCAGGGATTCTTTTAATGGTCATTTCCTAAATGGCCACTAGGGTCGAACCCCAAGCGAAATACTTTACACACAAATGCTAGGGCCGAAGAGGATCCACACTGCACTTGGTTCAACGAGAATGGGAAACGAGAGGGATGCAAGGCTTGACCTCTCTGCCATAAGGCATAGTCCCATTCCGTTCCCCTAAAATAGCATAAACCAGGATTATTATAACCTAGACTCTAGGTCAACGCCCTTGCTATTCATTTCCTTTAAGAAGATCTCGTTGATGTCCTTTATGATTGAGAAAAGTTCCCGGCCAATCGAGACCACCCATGTGTAGGACAACCCATGGCCATATCCACCTCACTTTCCTTAGGTTGTTTTAGTTGTCTAATTACCTACCACATTTAGTTGGACATGCATCAAGCAGCTTCCTTAATTAGCTCGTTAGACACCGGTTTCTTCACGTAATCTTAGCACTTGACATAGAAAAGTAGAGTCAACAAGTTCCTTTTCAAGAGGATATCATATTTATCTTTGGAATACATTCATAAAGTCCAACCCGCAGGCTTATCCATAATCCGCTCAAAGGCTACCCAACAATCCACAGGGATTACTAATCCAAGATTCTGCCCATAGACTAGTATGCGGGCCTCAAGATCCAATCCCTAGTAACATTGGCCTCTTGTGCAGGGCCCGGAAGGCGAGGGATTTATGGCTAGAGCCCCCCCTAGCACCCAAGTGTCCTCCTGCTCCAAGTAGCATTGAACGGAGAGACCTCACACGGCGGGTTCGGTCCATCTTCCTAGCGTGGCTAACAACCCCCTTGGTTAGGGTCAGGCAGACAGTCGGGGGTAACTGAGGCTGCCTCTCCCTTCAAGCCTTCAACCTGAAGCATTAGATATCTTTTTATCCTTTAGTTCCTTGAGCAAACAAAGCAAATAGTGCTCTCTAAACAATCATTTCTAGTGGTCGTTATTTGGGCAACTACTAAGAAGTGAATCCTTCTCTCCAAATGCATCCAGCATTCGTTCTAGGATCAATTCTGAATTGGCAAGATCCCCATGGGTTTGTTTGTTAACCCTTATGTCCTTCGGTTAGGGCCGTACCGTATTAACCCAACTTTACCAATACCTTAAGTTCTATTAACAGCAAATCATGGCGAGTATGTTGCTCCAAATTATTGATGGGTCCTTTGCTTCCAAGCAAATACCTAATTCCCTTATCTTGGCAATTTTATAACAAGATGACTACTCATCTTCTTGTGAGTTAAACTTGTGCAAGAATCTGCCAATCTCATTTCGAGGAATTGGCCTTTCTCTTGTGATCAAACCACAAGATCATACGACGTTGCAACTTGTAGCACAAGTGTCACATCTAATCCATGGGACTATTTCACCCATCGAATGGCATCTTCTAATCATGGAATCATGGTTAGATAAGAAACACGATTTAGGGTGTCTTCATATCCAATCCATTCCCGATTGCACTAGGCCGACATCGTTCGGTCCTAGAGGTTCCAACTCAATCCAAGTTTCATATTTTGAACGAGTGATCTTTAGGGTAGAACCCTGGATCGTTTCTTGTAAGTATGTCCAATTGTCCCTACATTCTGTGAATCTGGGCAGGACCCTTGGGTATGAGGGCTTCGACTTGGCAACAAGTGCGAAACTAGGTCAAGTCTTTAACATGCTAAACCCTAGTTAGCACTTGGAGTTTATTGTATCAATTTAACCATCCTATGCAAATCCTTTGCGGTTTAGGTGTTTTAGGTAATCCTGTTTACTTGTCTCACGACAAGGATAGACTTTTCCTAAAGATGTTGTCTTGATCAAAGAGGGGAAAAACTAGTTGCATTACGTCATAATTCAAGTAAGCACGCGATTCATTTCCTCTAGATTCACAATCCCTATCTTTTCTTGTTAAGACCAAAGCACATGTTAAAATTCGCATAACTTCCATTGATCCTACTAGGATATGCATACACGATTTATGCCACTAAGCTTTTAAGGTTTTATGTTAAAACGAACCATGCAGCCTTTCCCTAACTACATTCCTGAATGAAATTATTCATATGAGGAAAGGGCATTATGCAACCTTTCCTAACTACTATGCACTTAAATGAGATTTATGCCACTTGAAGCTAGAGTTAACCTACTTCACGCAGCCCTAGAATCTTTCAATTCCTTGCAATTTCCTATGATTGGTAACTACTTTTTTTAATGAATCATTACGAAGAAGATTTGTTTTAAAAAAAATTTATGACATGCGACCTAATCTTTCCATGCATACTCAAAGGTGTACTACAATAATTTCGACTTTATAATGATAGTCATTAGTTGCTCTAGATTCGTTACTTTGCAATGCACAAAGACAACTTGCTAAAAATGCATAGACACCTTATGTTCCTTTTCGTTCATTCCATTGAAAAATACAAATGACCAATCTTCAATCCTGAGTTACTTCTTTTAAAAATAGCCAATGTAATTCATTCGCATCAAACTAGGTGGATTTGACAAGCATAAGTGCATCCTAATTCCATGGCTTTCTCTCCTTCAAAGTCTCGGAGAGGGCTTATTGGGGAACTAATGGGAAGGCCTTATAGGCTTCCTCTTCGAAGCTCGGGTGGGGTAAAGATGAGTGGTGGGAAGGGGGCTTTAAATCCTAAGGGTAATATGGACTTATGGAGATCCAATGGAAAGGGGGCTTAGAGAAGCCCCCTTAGAAGCTTCTAACAACTTCTGGCAACTACATGGCGGCGTGGAGATAGAGGACTTGGGAGGCTTTATGGTGATCGTGAGCTCCACGACATCAAGCGATGTCAGTAGCAGCTGGCCGTTGGCATAGTGAAGGCAGATCTGGCAGCGTTCTTAGCTAGTGGCTACCTCTAGCACAGCGGTAGCTCCTTCCTCCTCAACGCATGGATTCTGAAACTTCTCCCTTCCTTTACTTCCTTCCACCCACATCTACAATGGCAGCTTCGAGTCTCCTACAATCTGGCTCATTCTGACAGCCTCTTGCTTCCTCCCCACATCCATTACTCTCCCCCAAAGGGGGGTTTTTATAGTCTTGGAGAGAGGGGACCTCCCCCCCACGTGGTAACTTGCATGACCCTCTCCCTTCCTTTCCTCATGGAGCTCCTACTAGCCCATCCCCTTCCATCAGCCACGCATCAGCTGGGGAAGATAAGTAAAAAATTTTGAAATTTATTGTGGCATTATCGTCTTAACCTCCTCCCAAGAGGGAGTTCACTTGCGGTTTTGAACCTCGGTCATGGTTTACCAATGTGGAGTACTCCATTTCTCGCATACGGTTATAGATCAACTGCCGGCACTGGTGATAATCTTTTCACAAGTTTACGGTGTGTAGGAGGTTTGTCTAGTAATATTTTTATTCAAACGGGAATATTACATCTCTAGAATGATATAAATTTAGCTTGGTACTCTTGATAGCTTAGTCAATAACTTCTCTCTCATTGGGTCCTTGTTGTAGTGATTGGACTTTAGGTGTTGGTGGTAGCTTGGATGATTTCCTCTCCCCTCAACTTGTTCTATCTTCTATGCTTAGGTGTGGAAATGATTGTTGTGGTTCTACACTATGATCCCAAATATCCCTAAGTGATGTTAGCCTAATATGTGTTGCCTAGGTACTAGGTGTGTTAGATCCTTATTCTTGGAGCTATATATAGCTCATTCTATCTAAATTAGGTCCTACCTATATATATGTATATTGTGATCAATATGATACAGTCTTTGGGAGTGTAGATGGTGTGTGTCTTCTATCTCTCTTGTGTCTCTACATATATTTTCTCTTCACATCTCAACATGGTATTAGAGCTATCACGATTGACTACAACCAATTTCTTGAAGAAGACAATCGGGAAGTATACATATGTAGTATCTCTTCAATTCTTGATTCATGTTCTTTTTATGTTTAAATTTGATTTATTGTGTATGTTATGAGTATCTTATGTTACAAATTTTAAGTATAGAAGAAGCTCACTGGATCATCATTGATCTTTATTTAGATTATAGATATGTTGAATTATACATATGCCTTACTTGGACACCCTAAACTTTTTCTCTTTGGGAAACTCTTAAGGAAAGGTCTTTATTAAGAAAACCATGAGCTTTCTTCCTAGTTAATCCATGCTCAATTTCGAGTTATGTGTCAAAAGTTATGATAATTCAAGTAAAGTGGGCTTAAAACAATAACACAAATAAAATAATAGCTTTTTGTGCAGACTTCTATGGTACTCGCTTCATCACAATTATTCACTCTTGCATTTCTGCCAAAATTAACTAGGTCATCATCTATTCTTAGCCAAAAAGCAAAGCATAACATTTTGATTTGATCATTGTTTATATTTCTCCTCTATGTTGGGCCGATTTCTTTTCTCACATGTTTTGTCTATTTTGGGTCTCTTTATTCTTACCCACATTTTGTCTATCTTGGGTCTCTTTATTTAGGAGTATGTTTTTTGAACTAAACATCTTTCTGCAACATAGCTTTTGCATATGACTTTTTGTGCTACACTTTTGTTGTCATTTCATATATGGTTTGTAGATTCTCCGATCTCATATTGCACATATTCTCTCCACAACTAGCTCTGTCAAATTCTATAATTTTCAACATTCCATCCCTCACTTTCAAGAACAAGGATTCCTTAGATGGAGAGTAAAGATGCTGCTAATTTTGAAGGCAATGACTTGCATGATATTGTTCTTGGTAATTATGAATGTCTGCCTCAACCAATTGATCAAGCTCATGATAATACCCTTGTAACTAAAGGACCTATCTTTGAATAATGAAAAAGTGTTTATAATGAGTGGGTCACATGTGACAAAGTAGCTTGTCATCATTATATTCTTTCTAATATTTAAGCTTGGGGAAGTTACTATATGTATATCCTTTACATCACGTGCGTTCAAGGCCTATTTATAAATATCCTTATCTGTGATTTTTTTCTGAATAAAACATAACCATTTTCTATTCAATCTATAAATAACACCTTTATATTACACCCTTCTGTATGTAAAATATGTATAATAATGATATTTTAAAATATTTTTTTTGAACTCACGTGATACACACATATATTCAAGAGTAACTTACTCAAAAATCTCTTATGCTTGATGTATGTAATCTTTCAACCTCACAAGCTATACGGGATTATTTGATAGCAAATTTTGAAAAAAAATCTATTATATAAATGCTTTATCTTCGTAGTCATCTCATTGAGTTACAATACAAGATTGGAACTTCTATAACAATACATATCGAATCATTCATGAACACTACCAATCAGCTTGCTACTTCTGCTGTGGCGACGCCATTACATGAAAACAATTGGTAACACAACTTCTTGACAATATAAAGGATCCTACTTACGATAATATTGTTACTATATTATCTAACTAAGATGGGATCAATTTTGATCAAGCTTGTATATTTTTGATTGAATATTCACAATGACATGAATGACAACACACAAATCAAGAAACAATTTTGATCTCACAAGAGGACACACAATTATGATTGAATATCTTATTACACACATGATTGCTAGGCAAAACAATATGATGAAGAACATGCTATTACAAATAAACAACCATGTTTATCTAGAGATTATTCTCCTTGTGACTAGTATAGAAAGATTAATCATTCAATCCATCTATTTTTCAAGAGGTGTTTCGATTCAAATCGTAATAGAGCATATGCTGCTACACATGACAAAACTACTAAAGAAGTATATTGTGTGAGTTATTCTATCTCTCCAAAAAGGATACTTCATGTTTGTAATGGATCTCTTTTTATTATTGATTCTGGTGCTACGGAAAACATGGCATATCAGTCCCAATGCTTACATAATTATCATTCTATCCATATCAAGAAATTGACTTATCTTAATGAGATGACACAACCTCTAAAGTCATAGGTAAAGATGATTTATATCTCGATACTCTTTCTTCAACAAGAATTGTGCATAAACTTTTAATGTCCTAGTTCTACAAAGGAATCTTATTTCAATTGCAATACTTGTGGAACTTGGTCTCTTTGTCATTTGACCATACCAAGTGTCACATTGAGAAAGACCGCCCAAACACAGATGTCACTCCTTAAAAAATAGTAATATTTTTTACTTATCTTTAAATAAAGATGTTGCAAATGTTGTTACAGCTTTTTGTGATCTTAACAACAAAATATGGCATTATCACTTTTGTTCACTCTAATTTTTCTGAGCTTGTCGATCCTTGTTGGTGTGACCTTGTTCAAGGCATGAAATTCAAAAGCTCATCCTCACATGGGTATTTGTGAATATTATGCACTTAGAAAGCATTTTCACAAACCCTTTTTAATTTCCACCACAACTCATTCTAGAGATTTACTTCATCTTATTCACACTGATATTTGTGGATCTTTTCCTCCATCGAAATCTCAATATCGGTATTTCATGACTTTTATTGATGACTTCTCAAGATACACCACTATTTCTCTCTTGCAACAAAAATCAAAAGATTTATTATCTTTTAAGAAATATACAAAAGCTATAGAACTTCATACTGGTCATCGCATCAAGAAACTTCACACTGATAATTGTGAAGAATACATTTCAAATGCTTTTGATAATTATTATAATACTCATGAAATTCATCATGAATATACAATTCCCTACTCTCCTCAACAGAATGGTATTACTAAATGTAAAAAAAGGACTATCACCAATGCCATGCAATGTATGTTCATTCATTTTGTCTTATCTCAATGTTTTTTCGATGAGGTAGTTTTAACAATGGTACTTGTGCAAAATCATCTTCCTACAAGTGTTCCTTCTAGTAAAATATCAATTGCTACTTGGACACATGAAACTCCTTCTCTTTCATATTTTCAAACTTTTGGATGTATTGCTTATATTCATGTAACCAAAGAGACTCGCAAAAAACTTGATCCTCCTTGTTTGAAAGTTATTTTCATTGGATATTCAAATTTCTCTAAGGGGTACAAGTTTTATGATCAATCTTCCAAGAAGTTAATCATAAGTTGTGATGCTACTTTCCAATGAGCAACTTATGGGCATCACATCGTCTTAGGAGGATGTTGGAAAAATGTGGTCATTAGAGGACGTTGATGATACAAAGTCATTACTCACTTCTTTTCCTTTTCATAAACCTCCTTCATGGGATAATATTGACTCTTCAAATCAGGATTCACAACCTACACCTATTATTGCCAATGATGACCTTGGTGTTGATCTTTATGTTGATCTTCCAATTGATCATGAGCATGGTACTTGTCATATTTATCATGCTATATTCTTGACAATTCTCTCAATATTTATGAAGAACTTGTCTCTTATAGGTGATGTCATGCCATCTCCATAAAAGGAATAATGGTAGAAGGCCATGGAAGCTTGGTATAAATCTCTTCTCTCTAAAGGTACATGGGTTCTAAATGAGTTATCACCTAGGCATATTTCTAGTAAATGAGAATGGGTTTATAAGACTAAAACAAAAGCAGATGAAACATTTCACAAATTCAAAGCAAGACTAGTTGCCAAAGGTTTCTTACAAATTGTGGGAGTTGATTATCAAGAAAACTTTCTCACATGTTGTGCATATTACCAGTATTCGGGTCTTGTTAGTTTTTGCTATTGAGTTTGGTTTGGAGATTCATCAAATGGATGTGAGAACTACTATTTTTAATGGCGATTTAAGGAAATAGATATACATGAAGAAACCAAAGGGATTTATAGTCAAAAATAAGGAAAATATTTCTTGTAGACTTCATTGAGCACTCTATGTCTCAAACAATCTTCACAAGCTTGGTATCAAAAGATTGATCTCTCCCTTACTAAACAAGGTTTTATCTCTTGTTCTTCACATCCTAACTTATGTGCCAAGTGCTACAATGATAGTTTTGTTATTCTTGCTTTATATGTGGATGATACCATACTTGTTTCTAATAATCTCAACTTCATTCAACAAGTAAAGAATGTTTTATCTTCTGCGTTTGACATGGTGGATCTTGGAGACAGACACTCATGTCTTGGTATTCAAATTCAATGCTATAGAGAAAAGGGGGTTTCATTATTGTGTCAAACAAAGTTAGTTGAAGATAGCATTTAAAAGTTTGGTTTAGGTTTTGCACATCCTGCTAGTACTCCTTGTCTTGTGAGCTCTACCAAAAACTCTCACTTTCTACAAAATGATGGACAATTAAAATTATGCTAATCTTGTTCAATGTCTTCAATTTATTGGCTTAGATTCTCACCATGACACTCCTTTTTCTATAAGTTTTCTTAGACAATATCTTAGTTCTCCATGCCTTAAACATTGGTCTACAGCTACTTTGAAGTATTTGAAAGGCACTAAAGATTTCGGGTTAGTTTATTGGCTCTAACAAAACTTTGATTCTTTGCAATCACTTTAACTTTTGGGTTATATAAATGTGGATTGTGCAAGCTCTCACTTATCTATGTGTTGTACAAGTGGAAATTGTTTCTCTATTAATGATTATCTTGTTTCTTGGACTAGCAAGAGACAATGTTGTGTTGTTGTTTCCACTACAGAGGCTAAATATGTAGTTGCATCTTTAGCGGCTCGAGAGTTAGTATGGCTTTGACAAGTTCTATTAGATATTGGCTATCCTCCTCTTTCCAAACCACTTTGATGTGATAACCAAAGTGATGTTAGTCTTGCTACTGCGGACTATGTTCAACATAACAAGTCTAGCTATATTCCAGTGCATTATCATTATGTTTGATGTGAAGTAAAGAAAGGCATGATCATGATTGAACATTGTCCAAGTCATCAAATGACTGCAGATATATTCACCAAAGGACTCAATGAAGCATGCTTCACTTTTCTGTGCTCGGAACTTGGAGTTGTCTTAACTTAAATCTTTGGGGATTAATCTACTATGGCATTATAGTGCCATTGTACACATATGCACATACACCGCATACCTCTTGGTCATCTTTGTATACATATTTTGTTTCACTTCACATGCACAGATTTAGTTTACATGCACACAATAACCCTTCTTGATCATGTCTGTATATTTGCATATAGTAGCTTGGGTTTTTCCCTTATGCTCCCCAAAGGGTTTTTCCATTTGGAGCTAGAGACCTTTGTTTGAGTAGGGGTGTTGGAGCTATATATAGCTCGTCTATCTAGAGTAGGTCTCACGTATATATATGTAGATTGTGATCAATATGATATGGTCGTTGGGAGTGTACATGGTGTGACTCTTCTCTCTCTCTCTCTCTCTCTCTCTCTCTCTCTCTCTCTCTCTCTCTCTCTCTCTCTCTCTCTCTCTCTCTCTCTCTCTCTCTCTCTCTCTCTCTCTCTCTCGCATCTCTATATATCTTCTCTCTCTACATCTCAACACTTATGATGTGATAAAGTTTTTCCTAGGCCTCTTAACCTTGGTTTGTACAAGTTTTCTTAGTGAATTCCTAAGTTACTTAAATGCTTCTTCCAACAAATTCATTTCAAAACATACGATATTCAAGTTACTTGAGACACTTTGAACATGCAAGAGTGAGATGTGCAAAATCACTCTTTATTTCTTTCAAACTCACTATGCATATGTGCAATAAATTACTCAAAATATCACAATCATGTAAGTTTGGAGGAGTGAACTTTGTTAACTTTTCATGTGAGTGAACTTTGGGTGTGAGTGAGTTACAATGTGACTGAACTTGGATACGAGTGAAATTTTGATGTGAGTGAAGGATGATGTGAGTAAACTTTAAATGTGAGTGAAATTTTAGTGTACAAGAATTATTAATATGAGTGGACTTTTGGTGTAAGTGAATGTTAATGTGGGTGAATATTTGATGTGAGTGAACTATGTATTTAGGTGAACTATGGATGTGAGTGAAGTATAGATGTGAGTGAACTTTAAATGTGCATGGACTTTGGGTGTAACTAAACTTGAATGTGAGTTAACTACGATGTGATTGAACTTTTAACATGAGTGAACTGTGGATGTGAGTGAACTTTTCACATGAATAAACTGTGCATGTGAGTGAACTTTTAATGTGAATGAAATGTGGGTGTGATTGAACTTGAATGTGAGTTGTAATGCCCTTGGCCCTAGCAAGGACATCATAATTTTGAGCGAAACACACAACAATTGGGACTTTGAATGGACTTCTATTCTTTCAAAAGTGGTAACTCACTTTGGTGATAATCTTTCACCTTATCTCTTGACACTCTACTCTAACAAATCATGCATTCTTTCCTCAAACTAAGAAATTAAGAACATAAGAGTAGCTTCGAGGTGTAGTGAACTCACCAACTTACCTTTCCACATTTTAGTCTGAAAGCTTGAAGACTCAAGTATTTTCTTTGTTGTATCATCTTCCAAACAATCTCTCAATATTGCATTCAAAATTAATTTAATATTTTGACCTTCTAGAGCATGTTTCAATTTTATCTATGTCTAACCATTACTCTTTTATTGCCATCACTATTGCAATAGTAATAACACCTACCACATGTCATCACTAGACCATCCAAAAGAACTAGAACCCATTGCATCACTCATGCCTACAATCATACCAATGGCCTCCACATCCACAAGCTCACCAAATGTTAGTGGCATATAGGGAAGAAGACTTTAACCATGGAGATCTAGGTAAAGAAGGTTACAAAGAAGTGTAGATTCAAGACAAGAATAGAGGCACAATCAAGTTGCTTTGATTCATTTATAGTTTAGTAGAGAAATTTTGTTATATCCAATACATTTATCCAGTGCATAAGTATGAATATCAAGTTGAGAAAATTGTCCAAAACTCTCTAAGACTATAGCTTAATAAATACCCTAATACAATTCAAGTCTTCATTATACATAAACCATGCCCAATATTGAGTGCCTCAAGATACATGCTCAATCCAAGAAAACATGGCAAATTGATTGGCTTGCGACATCTGATTATAAAACCAAGAATTAATATTTAGTGACTCTAATGAAAACCTTGTATGGGTCTCCATTCTTCACTTTAGCCTTATATTTATTGTTTATTAAGGTAGCCAAATATCACTGCTAACCTACCCCAGAAACTCTTCAAAGTGTGCTCAAACCAAGCATCTAATCCCTATAGGCAAGCACATACTCTAAGATGTTGACCCTATACAAGTTGTAGTTTGATGAAAATAGTGTATGTTTGTAATATAAAACCTATCAACCCTTCCGTTCCCTATTCATGATAGCATAAGCATGCATCAAATTCGTCTTTTGACTGCCAAGATAAATACCCTAGATGAAAGACTAGTTGTTGCCATATTTCTTATTTTCCAAAGCTTGACAAAACGCTATAGTGATTGAAGGAAAGAGGTTCAATACTAAATCCCTATTATGGTAGCATATATCCCTATTTTGAATAGCCATGTTAGTTTCAAACTCCCTCCTTCAAGCCTCCATGTCAAGCCCAAGAGCATGCATACCATAAACCCTTGGCAAGAGCTCTTATTTTCTCAAGCTTTCATGGTAAAAAGCTTCTCCTTTTGCTTTAGTCCTCATGCCCTTTGATTAGCACATAGAAAGCCATGAACATGCTCATTATATGGCGTATTTCCTCCCTTTTACTACCCAAAAAAATCTTAAAAATATGCTTTAATCATATACCAAGTATCTACTCCCTGTAGGCAAGCTATAGATTGAGGATAGCAGTGTATGCTTATTATGTACACTTTGTGAACACTTTTATTCATTATTTATGATAGTATATGATAGTATTCATATAATTTCACATAGCATTCATATACTCTCTAGAACTTGTCTTGCTCTATGAAAAACTCTCACTTTCTACTATACAGAATGATGGATAATTAGCATTACATCAACCTTATGCTAATCTTGTTGGATATGTTCAATTTGTTAGCTTAAATTTTTGCCTTAACATTCTTTTTTTTGCAATTTTTCTTTGGCAACATCTTAGTTCTCCATGCCTTAAACATTGGTCTACAACTAAATGAGTTTTAAAGTAAAATGCATTAAATATTTTAAGTTGGCTTATTGATGCCAACAAAACTCTAAATCTCTGCATTCACTTCAACTTTTGGGTTATACAAATATAGATTGGGAAAGCTCCACTTATCTTTGTTTTCTACAAGTGGAAAGTGTTTCTTTAGTAATGGTTATCTTGTTTCTTCAAGTAGCAAGAAACAATGCTATGTGTTTTTGTTTCCACTACAGAGATTGAATATGTAGCTACATCTTTAGTGGCTCGAGAGTTAATATGGCTTTGACAAGTTCTATCAGATATTGGCCATCCTCCTCTCTCTAGCACACCACTTTGATGTGATAATCAAAGTGCAATTAGTCTTGCTAAAGATTATGTTCAACATAACAAATCTAAATATATTGCAGTGTATTAAATGCCATATTAGAGAATTAGGGAATCCTCCAAGTTTCACTTTCAAATAAGAAGTAAAGATTTGACCAAGTGGCTAAATCTTAACCCCATATTTGAGAGTGGGACTTGGGGGGATTGCTTATATAGTATTTAGGGAAAATTTCCCCTTCAAATAAGGGGATAAGATTTGACCATGTGTCCAAAGAGTGGAAACATATGCACTTCTTCTACTGGTGGAGATACTTTGGCATCTTCTATCTCTTGGACCTTTGGTCATGTCTTTGTAGCTCTTTTTGGCACTACAATACTATGCACTATTTTTTTTCTCCTTTGAAAGTTTGAACTTTACCATTTTAGCAAAGGGAATGTTCTCTTTTGGAACCGTGGGTTCTCTTTGCTTAGCACGGGTTATTGCAGCAACTTTCAATTTCATCAAATTAGAGGCAAGTTCTTGGGTCTTCTACTCTGGGTATCAGGGGTATCTTTTATAGGAATTGGGACTAGGACAATCTTTTTTAGTGTGGCCTTCTCCTTTGCATCGACTGCATAAGGGTTTGTAGTCCATGGACCTTCTACGGTTTAGAAAATTTGGTGAGATATGTCCATTCTTTCCACATATGTACCACTCCACCTCTGATCTATGGCCATCGCCAAATTATCGTCCTCTGTAACTTTGAGAGGGAAACCTTGGGGGAAGTTACTATATGTATATCCTCTACATCACATGTGTTCAAGGCCTATTTATAAATATCCTTATCTGTGAATTATTATTGAATAAAACATAACCATTTTCTATTCAATTTGTAAATAATCTTTTTATATTACACCTCTCTGTATTAAAAACTATATAGAATTGGTATTTTAAAAATACCCTGTTTTGAACCCACGTGATGTACACATATATTCATGAGTAACTTACCTGAGGGAAAACCTCCTTGGGTTGAAATTAGAACTGAACTCTCAAGGCTTTGGTCCGATGACTTGATTTGTCATCTTAGATTCCAACAAGTTGAATCTTACTTGTTTATCCTTCTTTCTTCTCTTATGCATCGCCTTTAAGAAGTAAATATCATCTATATGGTTCTTTCTTAAATATTATGAATACAAAGGGATGGTTGGTTTTTTAGTACATTCAGTGGCTAAATGTCCTGCTTGATGGTACTTCCCACACCACGTATTAGATTGATAGATTGTTTGGGTTGATCTAGAGGGTTCTATGTTCTTTGTGATTCTGATTCAAAGCTCCTGTTGAGAGTGGGGGTTGTTGGTTCCAATTGGTAGGATTCCATTGTTGTTGTTGAGTCACCATTTGGGGAACTATTTGAGGCCTTTGTTGTTGTGGTTGAATCATCATTTGAGATATTGTCGTCTATGGCCACTATGGATTTGGTGCACCATACTTTGGCATTGTTTGCATCTAAGGGTAGAGGTAGCGAAGTGTCCCTAGGACTGCATTGGGGGGGTTTATACCATTCCTGGCATGCGAAGAGGTAAGACTCTTCTTCTTGAGGTCATTGGTAGCCTTGCTTCAACTTCATCATATAGTCTTGCACCTTTCACTATAGCTTGCAGATTGACTGGTCTTCTCGATTCCACAAACTTACGAAGTTTTGGTTGTAGGTCTCTAAGGAAAACTCACTTTTGGATACATTCATCCAAGTGATAGTTGGTCCATCTCTTCAGTACGAATTCCATTCTGCTCTTCATGAACTCCTCTCACATCTGCTCTTCAAAACCTTCTTGCTTGAGTTTAGTGAGAAAGACCAACTTCAAGTCCGTGTCCTATGTGCCAAAAGATCCTATTGCTTGTCTCTCATACCATTCAAATGTATACCATTGAAAGACCACGCCTTTAAATGTGGCAGGGAGTATTTCCAACCAATGCTTGAGGGTTCTGGGCATTGTTAGCTACACATGCTGCCATGAACTCAACTACATGAAGATCAAGGTCTTCATTTTACTCTCCCTCAAAGATGGGCAATGGGACTATATTTTTTGGTCTATCATCAATATTTCCAAGATAGATCTGATTAGGAAGGGGACCTTGAGTCAACCATGGGGACTTCTTTAAAGAGTGCTGCTAGGGTGTCAAAGGAGGCTTCTATTGCTTCTAGCTCGTTCTCAGCTTTGATTTTTTTCTTCTCTCTTCTCATGTATCTCTGGACTCCTAGTAGTGCTTGCCTCTTGATCTTGTAATTCATTAGGGAGTTAGCTGTACTCAGCTTGTCTATACTCTTGTCTATATTCAATAGAATAGAATTAGAAGGGCTTCGGTCTCTAGAGGACTCTCTTGCCAATATTTCTTCTACTTCTTTCTTTTCAACGTCTTTGCATTCAACTTTCAGTTCACTAAGAGAGGAAGATATTTAGTTTTGAAGGTATCAAAACTCATTCTTCTGAGCATCATTGTGGTGCCATCATCATAATAATGCTAGCTTTTAGGGTTGGTGTCAACAATCTTTGTTGTGAAGAACACTCTGCCTACTAGCTTCTAGTGGGTTTCTAATTGGACATGTCAGTGCACCAAGCACCCCACACATCTTGCTATTGAGCATCCACAAATAGATTTCAACTCTTTTCCTTCTTGTTCTTGTGAACTTCCACTAACCATGACTCATTAAGCTTCTTTACAAATTTTCACTTTTGATGATGTTTGGAAACTCTTCAATGATGGCCAAATCGCACATGGATAGTCATTTCCTTTGTTTCTGCACTTCAATTTGCTCCTAGAAAATTTGCCACCAAGATGCATGTCTCTGTTGCTTCAACATGGAGAGAAAATAGTCCACCACATAGACCCTGCATCATTATGGTTATATGTTTCCACCATTGTGGAATTAACTTGTAGAAAAATGCTTTGGCAATGAGAATATCCAATTCTTTACTGGTGGAAGGAACTTTGCAAGTATCCATTGAATTCTTCTCCTCTCATTCAACAATGCTATTGCCTTCATTTTCACTCACTTATGATGCTTCTTGATGGTAGTTTTTCCTAGCTAGTGCACACAAAAAACATAGAGCCCCAAGAGGAATATCAAGAAAATAGGGAATTCACTGTAAGAACATCCATCTAATTGTATCATCAACAAACATCTTTTTCATATTTTTTGGTGCGACCACAACAAGAAAAAGAATACCACTAATAAGAGATCTTCACGCTGTCGTACTGCTGCGCATCCGAGATGTGGAATCCACCAAAAAGGATATGCTGAATATGGACTATTTGTCAAGGCACTTGCTTCTTATTATCACATGTAATTAGAGGGTGTTTGTTCAGATTTTGTCAGCCATTGGACATGGGTTTCAATTATCTTATAGTCAGCAAATGAGACTTTTACATATGGAATAAGTGGATCTTTTTGGTATGTCACTAGCTCAGCTATACAAATACTTCTTTTCAGTATCATTGCAAGGGAAACTAAACGAAGAGCACCAAAGGCTCACATTGTTTTGTGGAACTTGTCGAGAAGATCACCTTTTTGCATGGAAATTCACTGTTAGACATCTCAAGATCTGTCAATACCACTGAAAGGGTGTAAAGCCACTCCAACTAAAGTAAAATTTCAGAGAAAGGTGCAAGATTTAAAAGGGCTGCTTTTCTGAGGCTATTGTGAAAAAAAAAGGAGAGCTTTATTGGCCGTTTTGCTTTTTTTAGGACAGGGAGGAGCTTTTGTTTTTGAATCGAATTTGGGGGGAAAAGATGGTCTGGAAAAAGGAAGACACTGAGTTTTTTTTGGGGGAATCAGAATGCTAAAGGAGGAGATCTGCCGCGAAAAAGAGAAAGGAAAATAGAGAGGATACGCTGTGCTGGGAAAAAGAGGAAAATGGTGGGGTACTCTGTAGTTCAAGGGGGCGACTTGATTGGAGGAGTATGCTAGGACTTGAAGAGAGAGGAGAGCTCGAGAGGAGACGCCTACTGGAATAGAAGAGAAATACGGTACTCGGCGGCTGAACTGTGGCGTAGAGACTGGGCATCATAGTCGTTTGGAATGTTTCATCACGGAAAGAACTTATTCTACAGAACTATGCGCCATGGTATGCAGAAATTTATTATGTAGATAGTGCAGACAGAGCCTTATTGTACTGCAGAATAAGATAAAGGTTGAGGGTGACTAGCTATGGCAGAAGCAACATAGTGAGCACCGATTTGCCCTTCTTTTCCTATGAGAGCTCTCTCGGAGGCGCAAAGAACTTCTGCAACCTTAAAATTACTAACTCAAGGCCTCTCTCCGCCATACTCAAAGTCACGGTGCTTGTGGAGTTCAGACCACCATACTGATACAATCTGAGGACGAGATCCGTGCATGAGGCGGCATAAGAGGAGGAGACATCGTAGAAACTGCGATTACAGAAGCTGCGATGGAGGAAAACCAGAAGAAGCTACAGCAAAACGACGTTTGGTGACAATGCACGATGAAAAAGGAACCGAGAGAAGATGATAAAGATGAAGATCCAAAACCTCAACAGTCATTTTTGTTCTCTGCCTGATCTGGTACTGTTCTCCTGTGATGGGGCCCTCTCGCTGTACAGGAAGCTCTTGCAATCCTCTCGCACTCGGTCTGGCCCAGCTGAAGAGAAGCGATACATCTTGGAGGAGAGTCGTACTTTGTTTAGGGAGAACCAAAATCTATCAAACCCTCAAGCCATTGAACAAAAGATCTTGGATGGAGAAGTACGCTATGAATATGCATGGCACTATAAGATTCTTTATCCTCGCCTGCACAATTTTGCAACTGGGACCACAGTAGAAAAGCCTTCCAGAATAACTGGCCCTGTTTATGAGGTACCTCATTCATGGGAAGAAGAGCCAGAGGCTGAAGGTAAATACTCCCAGGAGTTGGACAACTTCCAAGAGCACACTTCAGGCAATCAGACAGTTGTATAAATTTAGATGAAATTCAAACTACATAGAGTCCAATTCTAGTATGAAAAACACCTCATACTTCTTCCCATGACTGTTTCGAGGCTGGCGGATACCCTCACCAAACACTTGGTTCAAGACATCCACAGATGTAGCTTAAAGAAACTAACTGGAATCAGCCTTAAATATATGATGGATTTTAGCACATTTCCTACGAAGAAGAATCTGTTGTTCTCTGTCAGAAGGAAGATGTGGATGTGAATATAGACAATAATTACCTGTCTGAATTTTAAAAAAAATAAGCTGTTATAATAGAATTCAGATTCTCTGATGTTAAAGAGGAAGTTGCTAAGGTAATAAGCTGTTTGTCTCATCAATCTTCTGAAGAGTTGTTGAAATATAAATATGATTCTTTGTGGAGGCTACCACTATTGACCTTCTATCCAGAAATTAATCAAGGTCCTCTGTGGTCGCGACTTTGCTTTCGAAACCCTTCGACAACGCAGATTCATAAAAACAATTCTCCCACGGTTTTAACTTCAAAATATTTGATTATACTCTTTATATTCTTCATATAATTCATCAAAGTACCACAAAGACATAAGACAATACACCACTTTTGTCACAACTCTATAGAAACAGAATTTGTATCCTTTTTCATTAATTTGTCTATATAATGATTTCCTTTGCACTAATTAGATATAAAGAAAAGTGCATTGGAGCTGGCCACTGATGAGTGGTCACAGTTTATGGTGGACCCACACGGTGGGTTAGAGAAAAGATAGTTCACACTTCCACCTATATGACCCGATTGGGCGCCTGTGACTAGAACTCACGCATATCAGGGTTAGACTCGCACACAGAAAGGATTGATGCCTTGAAGTGTGGGCTAGATCCACTAGAACAAACAGTTACAATCAACAAGATGGCATGATCATGAAATGCTTGTATAATGTGCATGTGTGGGCTAAAAGCTTGAAATGCACATTTCTTTGCATAGGAAAGTCACATGAAGATTCGGATACCATTTTTGCAATGTACACGGAAAAAGCTTTCATATGATACCCATATTGGGGGGGTCCCTAAATTCTAGGAGATCCCTAAATTTTAGGAGGTCCCTAAATTCTAGGAGCCTCGAATTAGCCTAAAAATGCTAGTCCTAAAAAATAGGGATGTCATTCTAAAAATAGTAAGTTCTGTACTCTGACTGTGCTTACTAAATTTGGTTGTTTCTATTCTTGACAGTATTCAACCCAAAAAGGAATGCCATAGAGAAGAGACAAGTGTCAAGACACTTGTCACACAAGTTTCCAAGTGTCCCACCACTTGTCACATCTCATGACATGTGGCTAGACACTTGTCTTGTGCTACTCCACTTTCCCCTTTTGTACCAGCTCTCCCCTCTCCTATAAATAAGAGCTCGTTTTTCTTCATTGAGCATCATTTTTCTTTGCTGTAAACTCATGTACAGCACCCACAGATAGCCAGAAATTGGCCCCATCCATCCCCATCATCATCCCCCACTTCTCCATTATCAAATTCCTCCATATTCCCTCTTCTATCACTGTTGTTTTACAAGACAGCAAGCCTGTAAATTCATTACAGCACCTCCTTCTTGAGCTCTTTCTTCCATTTTAGCTACAAGAAGCAAGCTCTATCCCTCTACTGCTGATCAACGATGGAGAAAGGCTGAATTCCCCTTTTTCTTCTCTCATACTATAAAGAAATCAGTTCCTATCATTGCATAT
This sequence comes from Lygodium microphyllum, assembly GCF_053477565.2. Classification (NCBI taxonomy): domain Eukaryota; kingdom Viridiplantae; phylum Streptophyta; class Polypodiopsida; order Schizaeales; family Lygodiaceae; genus Lygodium; species Lygodium microphyllum. The sequence continues at coordinate 144,880,210 of NC_141136.1, read as the reverse complement.
AGATAATGCATGTGTGTTTGTACATCTTTGCATGATCTTGTGAGAGTGAGAATTACTTCTTCTCACTCTCAGGTTGATTGTAACTGAGCTCTTCCCTAAGGGACTTGGGTTGAGTAGAAATACATTCCTTCAGGGGGGGTTGCCCATCTTCAACCCTCAATCTTGTCTCCATTACTTTTACATTTTTATGGCTGTAATTTTGTGAGTAATTTTCATTTTCAGCTTTAAGTGTTCATTCTCTTTTCTATTAAATCTCGAAAACAAGCAAATATCATAATTTTTAAGCATACTACGTTGTTCGGGGCGTTTACAGTGGTATCAGAGCTTTGGCTTGGTCCTCACCCCCAACACTGGTAGTGCTTACAGCTATAAGTTTGTTTGTTTTCAGCCCTTGCATTGAGTGTGTGAGCAATTTTTTTTTTCTTTAGTCTCAATGGATCAATCGAGTGCTATCCTTCAAGCCATTCAAAGTCTTAGAGAGGAGAATCAGCAAATTCGTGAGCAACTTCTCAAACTAGAAAAAGTTGAGAATCCCAAAGAATTCAAGGAAAGAAGCCCATCTACTTCAAGGAGACAAAGCCATACCAATGAAAGGAGCCAATCAAGAAGTCCAACTACTTCTAAGAGGCAGTCCCATTCTACTTCAAGACAAAGAAAGAGATCGCGTCGAAGCTCATCCTCTTCTTCAAAGTCATCTGGCGCCTATTCTGATGGATTCTCTTCTAGTAATGAAGAGTCACACCCTTCTCGTGGAAGACCTCATCATCGTCAAAGGCGTCGACATTCTTCACCCTCGTCTCCATCTTCATCCCCATCAAGCACTTCATCATCTTCAACCTCAATATCCGAGCATGGACGAAGGCATAAGAAGAAGAAGAAGACTAAGTCACTATCTCAACTTGAAAAGAAGATCAAGTTCAGTATGTATGATGGTTCCCGAAATCCTGATCTTCTTCTGAAGTTTATTCGTCAATTTCAAATTTTGTATGGTCATGACAAGTATAAAGAAAAAGAAAAGATTGTTTGCAGCTTTACATTTAACCGACTTAGCCCATACTTGGTGGACGGGGTTGGAATATGATCATGCTGCCCCAAAATCATGGCGGTCCTTTGTTCGCCTGATACAAAGCCAATTTCTTCCTGTTCATTTCAAAAGAGATGTAAAAATGGAATGGGATCGGCTTTGGAAAAATAAAAATGAGTCACTTGGTGACTATACCAAGAGATTTTGGGAGCTACTTTTGAAGGTTCAACATTTCAAGAAGATCAGCAGTTCGGAAAAGCTTAGGAAGTTTCAAGGAGGTTTGCATTTTAAACTTCGTACTGCTCTTAATCATTATCATTGTTCTAGTCTCAGGGAACTCATTGACCATGCTGAGACATGGGAAATGGAGCACAATGGCAACAAATCATTCCAAAAGAATGATAAGAAGAGAGTAGCTGATGATGAGGAGTATTCAGCCCCAAATGAAGGACAAAAACAGTGGCAAAAGCAGCCATCAAATCAAAAGAAGATGAAGCCCTATGCACCTCCTAATGCTCCTCAATTTCACTCCAATCTAAACCCACAAGCAAAGCAACTTTCCGAAGAAGAAAAGCAACGCTTCATGAAAGAAGGGAAGTGCTTTAAATGTGGACAAACAGGCCACATAGCGAAGCAATGTCCAAACAAGGGACAAAGCAAGGTTTTTACAACAAGCCTAAGTCACCAGTGAAAATCAATGCTATTAGTGATGTAGTTGCAAACACAACTCACACTCCAGAGACGCACAAATTATTAAAAGCTTGGGGAAAGTTGCAAGGTAAGAAAGCACTATTCTTGATAGATCTTGGAGCGAATGAAAATATTATTTCCTTGCAATTAGCTAAAGAGCTTGGATTAAAGAATGAAGAGATGGACACTCCAGCAGAAGTTCGCCAAGCTTTGAATGCTGATGAAGGTGACACAGTGAAGACTGTGATACCCTACATTGGCAAGCTCAAGTTTCAAATTCAAGGCTACAGTGACGAAGATACCTTCTGTATCGGAGACCTTGATGGTTGCGATGTGATTCTTGGCATGCCCTGGAATTATAGAATAGATTCAACCATCTTCTCTCAGAAAAAGAAGGTAGAACTCACCAACAAAGGCAAGAAGTACGAGATCCAAGCTGGAGTTTCTGGAGACACCATACCTATGGTAAGCCATATGCAAGTCTCTAAAGCAATTAAGGATTGTGTTCAATGTTGTCTGCTTTATGTCACTGATGTAAAAGATAATATGAATGCTGAAAACCAAGAGCAACTTTAGCTCTTGGAAAAGTATAAAGATTGTTTTTTGGAAGATCTTCCTTATCAGCTTCTCCCAGAAAGGCCAGAATACCATCATATTGATATTATCCCAGGCAGTTCTCCTCCTAATATAGCACCATACCGTGTGAGCCGTCCTCAACAAGAAGAAATCAGAAAGCAAGTCGAAGACCTACTCAACCGTGGGCTAATTAGGCCAAGTAGCTCACCATTTTGTTCACCGGTTCTTCTTGTTCAAAAGAAAGATGGCACATTCAGGATGTGCATTGATTATCGAGCCCTCAACAAAATCACCGTGAAGAATCGATTTCCTATTCCCAGAATTGACGACATTTTGGATCGTCTAGGAGGCTCAAAGGTTTTTAGCCGCATTGATTTAAAGAGTGGTTATCATCAAATTAGGGTAATACCACAAGATGTACACAAAACTGCTTTCCGCACTTCATACGGTCTTTATGAATTCTTGGTGGTTCCTTTCGGATTAACCAATGCACCAGCCACCTTTAATCGAATGATGGAGCGCATCTTTAGAGAGCATCGACAATATGTCGGTACTTTCTTTGATGATATTCTTGTCTTTAGCAAGAATGAAGAGGAGCATCATCAACACTTGGAAATTGTTCTACAATTACTACAACAAAATCAACTCTTGGTAAATGGTAAAAAGAGTGAATTTTTCATGCATAAAATAAATTACCTTGGGCATGTCATCTCTTTTGAAGGGATTCAGATGGATCCTGAAAAGATCAGGATAATCCAAGAATGGCCTCATCTTCGTGATGTACATGAGGTGCGATCGTTTCTTGGCTTATGTTCTTATTACCACCGCTTCATCAAGCATTTTGCACATATGGCTTCTCCACTTCATGACCTTACAAAGAAGAAGATCTCTTTCCAATGGAAGGAAAAAGAGAAGGCAGCCTTCACAAGGCTGAAAACAGCTCTTACTTCTGGACCTATTCTTATCATTCCAGATCTGGTAAAACCATTTGTGGTGGAAGCAGATGCTTGCGGTGATTGTATTGGTGCAGTGCTAAATCAAGAAGGCCATGCTGTAGCCTTTGAAAGCCGCCGTCTAAATGATGTGGAGAAAAGGTATGACATTTATGAAAAGGAGCTCTTAGCAGTGGTTCATGCTTTAAAGATATGGAAACATTATCTTTTAGGCAATGAATTCCTTATTAAAACCGATCATCAAAGCTTGAAGTATTTCAAGACTCAAAAGCATTTGCAGGAGAAACATGCAAGATGGGAAAATTTCTTGTCTATGTTTCATTTTCCAATTATGTACACTCCAGGGAAACAAAATGTAGTTGCTGATGCACTTTCTAGAGTGCCTCGCATTGCAACTATTACAGTGGCTCATCATGAAGATTTTCAAACGATGAAGAATACTTATGATGAAGATACTGATTTTGCAGCAATTTGGTCAAATTTACAGCAAGGAGGTTCTCATCCAGATTATTCCATCAAAGATGGTTACCTTCTCATGAATAATCGCCTTTGTGTCACTCTTCCTGTTCGACAAAAGGTGCTTAAAGAAAGTCATGAACCCCCTTATGCAGGGCATAGAGGGAGGGCAGCCACTCTAAGTGCAATTGAGCGCTACTTTTATTGGCAAACATTATGAAAAGATACACATAACTTCATCGAGGCTTGTCTGGTATGCCAAAAATCCAAATATGATAGGCAGAAGATTCCAGGATTGTTGCAACCTCTTCCAGTGCCTAAAGATCCATGGAATCTATCACAATGGATTTCATCTCAGGTATTCCAAGAACACCTCAAGGTCATGATATGATTTGGGTCATAATTGATAGATTCAGCAAACAATCACATTTTATTCCATGTCATAAAACATTGAAATCCGCACAAGCTGCAAGACTTTTCATTCAACATATCTTCAGATTACATGGTATGCCTTCTGAGATCATTTCAGATAGAGACTCCAAATTCACAAGTAACTTTTGGCGTGCTTTATTTGAGAATTTGGGAACCACTTTAAAGTTCTCCTCAGCTTTTCATCCTCAAACTGACGGCCAAACAGAGGGAAAGCTCCAAATGAAATAGTACAGGGTAAAGTGATTCCTCCTCCAATTATTCGCACTAAAGATAAGATTTTTGCTGCTGATGAGTTTGCTTCAGATTTAAAAACAACAATGGATCAAGTTCGAGCCACTATCAAAGTTGCGCAAGAGCGACAAAAGAAGCAAGCAGATAAACGAAGAAGACCTTTGGCTTTTGAAAAAGGTCAATATGTATTGCTAAAGTTTGATAAAAGCAGGCTCAAACAAGGTTCTGGTCAAAATTCATCTTTTCCAAAGCTCTCCAGTAGATACTTTGGACCCTTCAAAGTGATTGAGAAAATAAATGAAGTTTCTTATCGACTTGAGCTTCCTGCTCATTGAAAAATACACAACGCTTTTCATGTAAGTTTGCTAAAACCTTACATAGGACCAGAACCAAAGGAACCCATTACTGAAGATCCCCCAGAAGTTGAAGAAACAGAGCAACTCTTGGAACCTGAAAAGATTTTGTTTCTCAAGGATCGAACCACGAGAAGTGGCCTTGTGACACGAAAATTCTTACTAAAATTCAAGAATCTACCCACAACAGATGCACAGTGGGTAGATGAGAAATTCATGAAGGATTACCCAAATATTCTACAGCAATATCAAGAAGCTTTTCAGCTGAGGACAGCTGAATAAAAGCCAGAGGGCTGTCACAACTCTATAGAAACAAAATTTGTATCCTTTTTCATTAATTTGTCTATATAATGATTTCCTTTACACTAATTAGATATAAAGAAAAGTGCATTGGAGCTAGCCACTGATGAGTGGTCACAGTTTATGGTGGACCCACACGGTGGGTTAGAGAAAAGATAGTTCACACTTCCACCTATATGACCCGATTGGGCGCCTGTGACTAGAACTCACGCATATCAGGGTTAGACTCGCACACAGAAAGGATTGATGCCTTGAAGTATGGGCTAGATCCACCAGAACAAACAGTTACAATCAACAAGATGGCATGATCATGAAATGCTTGTATAATGTGCATGTGTGGGCTAAAAGCTTGAAATGCACATTTCTTTGCATAGGAAAGTCACATGAAGATTCGGATACCATGTTTGCGATATACACGGAAAAAGCTTTCATATGATACCCATATTGGGGGGGTCCCTAAATTCTAGGAGATCCCTAAATTTTAGGAGGTCCCTAAATTTTAGGAGCCTCGAATCAGCCTAAAAATGCTAGTCCTAAAAAATAGGAATGTCATTCTAAAAATAGTAAGTGCTGTACTCTGACTATGCTTACTAAATTTGGTTGTTTCTATTCTTGACAGTATTCAACCCAAAAAGGAAGGCCATAAAGAAGAGACAAGTGTCAAGACACTTGTCACACAAGTTTCCAAGTGTCCCACCACTTGTCACATCTCATGACACGTGGCTAGACACTTGTCTTGTGCTACTCCACTTTCCCCTTTTGTACTAGCTCTCCCCTCTCCTATAAATAAGAGCTCGTTTTTCTTCATTGAGCATCATTTTTCTTTGCTGTAAACTCATGTACAGCACCCACAGATAGCCAGAAATTGGCCCCATCCATCCCCATCATCATCCCCCACTTCTCCATTATCAAATTCCTCCATATTCCCTCTTCTATCATTGTTGTTTTACAAGACAGCAAGCCTATAAATTCATTACAGCACCTCCTTCTTGAGCTCTTTCTTCAATTTTAGCTACAAGAAGCAAGCTCTATCCCTCTACTGTTGATCAACGATGGAGAAAGGCTGAATTCCCCTTTTTCTTCTCTCATACTGTAAAGAAATCAGTTCTTATCATTGCATAATAGATAATGCATGTGTGTTTGTACATCTTTGCATGATCTTGTGAGAGTGAGAATTACTTCTTCTCACTCTCAGGTTGATTGTAACTGAGCTCTTCCCTAAGGGACTTGGGTTGAGCAGAAATACATTCCTTTGGGGGGGGTTGCCCATCTTCAACCCTCAATCTTGTCTCCATTACTTTTACATTTTTATGGCTGTAATTTTGTGAGTAATTTTCATTTTCAGCTTTAAGTGTTCATTCTCTTTTCTATTAAATCTCGAAAACAAGCAAATATCATAATTGTTAAGCATACTACGTTGTTCGGGGCGTTTACAACTTTGAATGAAAATCATCACATAATATTATTCTTCAATAGTTCCGTAGATTTCTCTCACAATCTCTCACTCATAGATACATTGTTTTGCATAGATTTGGCTATCTCTCACATACTCTCTCTCATACATGCTCTGTCTCAATAGTACATTGGAATAATGAAGAATAATAATTCATAATCACTATTTGGTCATGGATACCCCTTCCAAGAGGTGTTTCTAGTATGAAAGATCACCAAATCCCTTTGTAGCCTAATAGTGTCACTGTCACTTCAATCTTTACTTGAGCCTTCATTAGCTACTTCTTCCACTTCTTTGAGCTATTTGGAACTTGTATTCATCTCTTCCAAAGGTTATAAAATTTTCCCAAGCTACACATTCATCCAACGCAACACTTACAGATGCATACATACAAAATAGAATAGAGACAAAGGCTCTACACAAAAGTTGAACAGACGCTCTATAGAACCATATAGAAGGTTATCAGAAAGCCTTTAGCTCCACTTGAATCATTCAAAACCATCAAAAATCAATCAATAAGCTTTCAAACACTCTCAAACTCCATCAATCCTTATTCCAACCCCTCACAAAAAAGGAAACACATCAAAATAGAAGCTCAACATACAGGCTCAATTAGAACCAATGTGATACTAGCAGAACATGTTAGAACATCAAATCTCCACTATAAAACATCATGAGATTTTCAAACCTAATCAACCTCATCAAAAACACTCTCAAACACTTCCAAATCAACTAATCACCATATAAAATCCATAAAAAATCAACCATTTAGTTCAAAAAAGCAACAAAAATCAGCTAGAAAATCAAGTCATTTCAACTCTGAACTAAGAGGGCTAAATATGTTGAGTTTTATGACAACAATTAAAAACCCCTACAAAAACTATAGATAGGTTGAATTTTTGTTAGCTTATTTATTTGTGTGATTGCTTATTTTGTTGATTTGAAGTTAGATTTTTATGTTTGTCTAGCTTAGGAATTGGTTTTGCTATTTTTATTTGGATTTTTTAGTGTGAAAACTTGATAGTCTTGGTTGTGATTGGTAATTTTTTGTTAAGTTGGATCTAGAGTTTATTAGTAGCTACCCAACATCTTGAAACAAGTATATTTTCTTACTTGGAATCTTGCACATCACATAGATTTCAGGATTAGGAGCACTTCACATTGCACTTATCCATTACTCTACACTATGAGGTCATCTTTGGGTTTTATCAATTACTTTCAAGTCATGGGTAAGCTTGAAGTATGTTTTGCACTATTGTTGAGCACTAGCATGACATGATGCCGACTAAAGCTAAATGCACTAAGTCTTAGATACATATGCACTCGAGAGAGCACCTTTCATTGTACACACATTTCTTGCACACACGATAGCTAGGAATTTCATCAATCAAAAATTAATATTTGTATTTTTGGATAGCCATCAAACCTAACATTGATCCTCAAACTACATTGGCTATCCTTCCTCAACATCAACATGATCCCATGACAATCTGGTGCAAGCCGGATGATTGGTATCCATTCCAATCTCTTCCAAGAATCATTTGCATGAACACACCTTGAGAGGAGAGAGAGGGAAGAGAAAAAAGACTAATTTATGTTTTCTCTTGTCACTCTACCATTTCCCATGTGGAGATAATCAAAGTAGAGTGAATAAATTGTGGAGTAGGCCGACATCTTCAAATTGGATGCATGCTTTTTGAGCCCCATAGTCCTCCATCATCACAAATCATCGTCAGGGAAGGAGGCGCCATTTTTCCACACCTCCATGTAAAAAAATGTCCCTCCCCCCATAATCCGTCAATTTTGGGATCAAAAGATCCCAAGGGTCATGCCCTTTCAAGTCTTCAAAGGCGATTCACACCTTGATTCAGCTTCTCCCATGTCTAGTGCCCAATTTTACTTTCGAAAATTTTTGCACGTCCCTCTCAAAGTCCCAAACTACTTGGAACTTTTTCTATTTCAATCGAGTACCCTAAAATATTAAGAAAAATCCACAACCACAGTGAGATCTAGCTTCTGAAGTATTTTGAATTTCCATCTTCCCCAACCACTTAAAATGATCAAATCAACATCCTCCGCTTACTTCAAGCTTTGAAATTTTTCTTAAATTAACATCATTTACTACATTTCGGGCTCTTTCTTGATCACAAAATTCACTCTCATTTGGAAACTATGAGATATGGCAACTTCGCCCGTCGAATTCACAAATTGATCTACACATACAGAGACTAGAAAGACCATTAAGCTACTCCAATGAAGAATACAAAACAAAAAACAAACACATCTCTTACCCTACCTACCGCCTAGCCAAATCAAGGCATGAAGGTTCATAAGGTATAGGCCAAGTATAACTGAGCTAGAGATCCAAAGCTAGTCGCTAATATACTGCTCCAAAATAGACATGTTGAAAAGAACCATCAAAGAAGTCACTCTAAGTGGTGGTCTAAACTACCTACTTGGCCTAAGACAAATGGACTAAGAAATCCTACTAGACAAGGACCCCTATTGCAACCTAATTCTTCATTTTCGGATACTTTTGATTCATCACTTTTTTTTTGTACTTCTAGACTTGATACTCAAACACATAAAATGGAGGGATCTGGGCATAGTGACCCAAGCATAATAAGGCATCAGCCTCAGGTTTCTTGACTCAATACCCAAGAACCTACCAAGCTCTTGCAAGGTGACACTAAATTTCTTTTCTTCCCCTTATTTTTGTTTTCGCTCCAACGTTCCTTATCTATTTTTCTGGCTAGATTTCACCCCCTCGAAGATAATGCATCTTGACTCACCTCTAAAAATTTATCAAGCCTTTGCAAGGCGATGATTATATGCTCTTTAGTTTTTCTTATATTTTATGTGTTGAGATGTAGAGAGAGAAGATATGTAGAGACATGAGAGGGAAAGAAGAGATACGCCATAAACACTCCCAAAGACTACATCATATTGATCACAATCTACATATATATAGGTGAGACCTAGTCTAGATTGTTAGCTATATATAGTCTATCTATATATAGCGCCCCTGTTAGCTATATATAGTCTATCTATATATAGCGTCCTAGGTCTCCTCTATATATTCCTATCATGTGTGCTCAGTTGACACACTTCTGGGGTTCCACTTCCGGTGTCTCATATCTCTCTTCTCTCCTCTCTTCCTTTCGTCTTCCTCGCAGTTTCCAACATGGTATCAGAGCGCACAAATACGCCCGAGTTGTTGTGCACCACTCGAGGAGAGGGTACAAGGTATCGGTTGACAAACTAGCATTTTCAACATCGACAGTCCGCATAAAATCATCTAGCTCTACATCTACAAATTTGCTTAGGCATCTGCAGCTCTCGGGACGAATGAATCCGTGTGCAAAGCGAGAATCTGGTGAAAGTATCACAGACATCATTCCAAGCACGCCGTGTGAAGTTTCTCAAGGGGCAAAATCCGACAAGGATGTCATGGCCCATAGCTATGGAGCTACGGCTTCCAGTGTATGGATGCGTGGATCAAATAAGTCCATCTGTCGCAGAGAACGCGACTATCGCAGGCGTTATACCAGAGACCTCGACAAGGATGTCATGGCCTACAACTATGGAGCTACGGCTTCCAATGTATGGATGCGTGGATCAAATAAGTCCATCTGTTTCATAGAACGCGGCTATCGCAGGCGTTATACCAGAGACCTCGAGGCCCAAAATCTAACAAGGATGCTATGGTTGGATCAAATAAGTTCGCCTGTCACAAAGAAAGTCAGACACCATGTCCAAAATCTGAGCAAGGTGTCATGGACTAGGAGCTGCACACAGGAAGATTAGTCGGTTGGTTTTGAAGAGAGCTCCTCCTCGGTTGAGCAGCCTGGAGACAGCAGGGATAGAGAAGAGAAGGTGGCTAGGCTCAGGATAGATTTCAAGCAGGGTTTCTTGTTTTTTGTGCACGTAGGATGAAGAGCCCGTAAACAAGCCCCACACTGACGAACTATTCTTTTTTTTACATTCAGAGTAAAACTAAGATTAACTATAGGATGGCGGTTGGATGGCATTGAGCTTGCATCCATGGCCCGTGGGGTCTACTTTTGACGGCGTTACAGCCTGCAGCTACGATTCCGCCCCCCACTCTCCCTCCTCTATTAATTGAGTTGTTTCTCCTCCATTTAAAATCTAACTTTAAAAAATAGAATCACTCCTCCGTTTCGGCTCACCTAACATTACTAGTTGGATTTCTCAAAAGAGTGATCTACTCTCCTTGCTCTCCTTACTCTTCTCTCAAGACAACGCCCTCCTCCTCCATTTCCCCCTCCTCCATTTCCCTTTCTAACAGTCATCCATCAAGCTACCATTTCTACCCGTTTATTTAGCAATGTAACAAAGCTACCCAACATAACAGAACACACATTTTTAGTATTTTTTGAAGCTGTCCTTTTTACCTTTCACCATGATTCCCGTCAATGTCAACCATTCCACATCCACTATTGCCAATCAAAAAATTTATGTCCAAAATCTTCCATCCGGTCCCTTTGATGCCTCAAATCTTCAATGGGAGGCACGTTCAAATCCGTCATCAAAATTTGACAAGCAAAACATTGTGTACATTCCATGGGATCGATTGGATGATTTCATATGCGGTGAATCTCAAAGAAAGGATGCTCCAACTGGATTTCGCAAGCAATGGACCTCAAAGAATGCACCAAGCAAACTTCTACGTCCGATGCCAGATAGTCATATGCAGCTTATCGGGTAAATCCATATTTTAAAAGCCGAAAGTGGTACACTCTAATCAATCTAGAGTACTTTGTGCAATACCATTGAATGTTATATTTTATTTTTATTCTATAGGTTTTGGTGTAACTTTGGTCTGATTGATGCTCGTAATAATCCACCATCCATGAAAATCCAAAAGAAGGCCGGCAAACGAAGGGTTGAGTCCCAAACCTATGCTGTGGGTTGTCAATGCCACTTCGTGGCTACGCAAATATATCTTTGGCTCACAGTTTGCCGTTTGAATTATATACAATACGAGCATGTTGATGCAAAAGGAAATGTGTGTCATGGTGCACTGTACACTGGACAATCCAATGCAAGGATGGCGTTTGCACCATGGCTATCAATGAGGATGAAATCATGGATCTGTGACATGCTTCACAAAGGGTATACCCCGCAACAAGTTTCGCAACAACATATACACACAGTGCAAAGGGGTGCCAAAGATGGTATCTTGAAGACCACAAGAGATACTTTTCTTACATTTTGGGATATTTTAAATATTTCAAGCAAGTTGGAAGCTGTCACTTTGCAAATGGACCAGGATGATGCATGCAGCGTGCACAATTGGGTCCTTACCAATAAGAGCCGAACCTTTTTTTATCAGTTCTTTGATGAGGCAAAAGGGAATGCATTTGCACTCGGTGTGCAAACTGATTGGCAACTAGAGATGGCAAAAGTGCATGTGAACGATGGGTTGTTGGCAATGGATGCTACATTTGGAACTAACAAATATAAGGTATAGTATTAGAAGACAAATTTACACTAATTTTTATGTTCATTGAAATTTTTTTATTAATGTTAACAAGAATGGTCTTCTGCAGTTTCATCTATACACCATCTTGGTATTTGACTCTCATCGTAATGGCGTCCCTATTGCATGGGTCATTACATCTTCGAGCACCACGGCTGACATTCGAGCATGGCTAGTGGCTATTCGAGATCGAATGTTTGATGCAAAAAAATCATGGCAGTCTAATGCATTTATGGTAGATGATGTGCTTGCAGAAATACAAGCTATCAAGTAAGCCATCTATAAAGCATTCCTCCATATTAATTGTTTATTTATGGCGCTTTTATGTTGCATTGTGCATGGGATTGGAGGTTCATTATATTTTGTTCTTTGCAATAGGGAGGTCTTTGGCGTGCCAGTATACCTTTGCATTTGGCATGTTCGACAGGCTTGGTTAAAGAACTTGATCAAGGAGGTTTCTGATACCTCAAAACGGGCGGACATGTTTAGGGCGCTAGGCCAGATAATGAACATGCGAAGCCAAGTGCACATCGATCACGTGAATAGAGAGCAAGAAGCTAGAGATCTAGTGGATGACTTTTTACATAGGTACAAGGAGGAAGAGGACTTCGTTAAGTACTTTAAGGACCAGTGGATGGCATCAATAGGTAATGTGTTGTGGCCTAGTTAATTCTTTTCCCTCTCTTATTTGCCTAATTTGTATTGTTTACTTTCCAAGGAATGTGGATTTGAGTAGCTCCAATTTTGCCACACTCAAATCAAGAGACAAATGGTAGCATCGAGTCCTATCATGGGATTCTAAAATCATGATTTCTTACTGGACGTAAGACAATTCATGGTCGGAGGGTAGATTGTCTTCTACAAAAGCTATTGGGCCCTTGCCATTCGTAATATTGGTATCAGGATATGTTGAAGGAGGGAGGGTTCAAAAAAAACATTAATATATTGGATGTTGTTGCAAGCTCGGTGCAACGTGCCAAAGGAATCCTAGATGATAATGTAAGGTTCTTAGATGTTGATCACAAGGTTGCCTTGGTGAAGAGCCAAAGTAGAACCAATTTGTGGCACAAAGTTGAGAATGCAAATTGCGAGTAGGCATGTTGCTCATGTGAGTGGGCCATGCGTGACAACCTTTGCAAGCACCAAGCAAAGGTGTTGATGATCAGTGGTTTAAATTTTTCCCACGTCATCAAGGCATCCATGGACTTGTACGACTTGTCCAACAAAGATGTACCACGTGAGTCATTTTGTTGTTGCTAGAAGTTCATTATTGTGCTTTTTACAATCTAAGTTGCTAAGTTATTGTGATTCAAGAATTTTGATAGGTCATGGATTCTTATGCCACATGGATCCAACCGATGTTGAGGACCCACTTTCCATGTCTCCCCGTGGGGTTGGTGCAGGTATGAATAACTCTAATCTATCATTGTTAAATTGTTGCAAGCCAATATTCATTGATTATTGGAGGTTTATTATTAGGCTCATCGATGACATCAAATGAGGACAAGATTGCACAAATACGCCAAATTGTTGATGAGACACTCTTCTAGTGTGGTAAGTGTTGGGTATGATCAATCTTAGCTTTGACTACCTATAAATATTATGGTTGTCTTAAAATAATGTGTGCTTGGCAGATGGTGATGTGGAACTACTAGAGTTTGCTCGACGTCTTGCTCTTCAAATGTAGATGTCTGTCCAACAAGCAAAGGTGTGGAAGGCGCAAATACCACATCCACTTATTAGCTTGCGACCTGTCAAGGATGGTGGTTTTGGGAATTCACTAGTTAGGGCACGTCCATTCTTTGAGGCAGGTTGTCGCAAGAAAGTTTTGAGGACTAAAGCACAGGTGAGGAAGCTCCCCTCTTTTCCAAAGCCTCCCAAAAAAATCAAGGTCACAATGCAAGGCAAATTAGACAAGGCATGTGACGAGGAAGAAGTAGGGAAGGCTTCAAGTTGATTCACGTTTTGGTTACTTGGCACATAAGATGGACAAATTTTTTTATGACATTGACCATCAAAGAACCAAAGAAGAATGATTCTTAGCTCATTTCCACATTGGCCCATTGTGCCAACATCTCTACCCTTGTGCTACATTTAACCATTTGAAGATTTTTTCAATCATATGGTTTTTGGGGTCTTGTTTGGACTTAACAAATATTTGACTCAAGACTAGTCATGAGTTATCTATCTCTAGAAATTTAGTAGTCTAGATGGCAACCCATTAGACAATAACAACATCTGGTTATTGTAGCAAGGTAACTTGTAGCGAATCCTCCAACTCGTGTGTAAAGGTACCAAGAGAAGCATCATTATCTACATATTTGATAAGCTCATGGTGATGGCTCAATAAACTAGCGATATCAATGACCCAAATATCTTGATCACGATGCCAATTACTAGCATGGTAAAGGATATCACACACTATCCACTTCCAAAAGGGTATCTAAGGTTTTAATACATTAGGTTTGTTTATGTAATTAAAAGTAAATAGACGTTATTCTTTTCTTAAGGGTTATTCCCACTAAAGTGTGTGCAGAAACTTTAGGAGGACTTATAGTTTCTTTATGAGAATATTAAAATATAAATGCAAAATATTGCTAGTTTGTCTCCAACTTAAAAACCTAGTATGCTTAGTTTATGGAAACTCCAAAAATCATAACTATAGGAAATCATATGATCATGATCAATTTCCCTTGGAAAATGCTAAACCTCACTAAAAAATAAATGCTAAATGTTGCTAGTTTGTCTCCAACTTAAAAAGCTAGTGAGTCCTCTAGGTTTTTATCCTAACCCAATATTGCGAGCCTTAACACCACAATATCACAATGTCCAATCCTTTTTGAATGCTTCCAAATGAACTCACACCTATACATATAATCAAAATGTATTCAAGTACATTTTTCCACAAGGATCAATTGAACATTTTTTTTTCTTGTATATCTTCATGCAACCACCTTTAGTGAAGGGAAAAGTTGTGTTAAATGCCTTTATCACAAAATTCTTTATTATTAAACACTTCAAAATGCTTAAAAACACTTTTTCCATCTACTACTTGATGAGAAATGGAGAGCTATTTAGGTTGATTCTCTCTTGACTAATTTCCAAAAGTTGCATCCTTACTATAGAGGCCCTTATTGTCATGAAACCATACATGTTCCTCATTTTTCTCCCAACTTAAAGCCCCTACTAATTCCTAGACTTGAATCCTAAATTAGTATTGTAAGCTTTGATACCACAATTTTACAATACCAATAATCTTCAATGTTCCCAAATCAACTTGCACTTATATAATGAATCAAGAGGCATCTAAGTAAACTTGTCTAGAAGGATCAATCCAAACACTTCATTTTCTCATCAATCTTTATGCTACCATCAATAGTGATGAACAAAGTTGAGCTCAAAGTCTTTCTTAATGAACAATTAATCATTAAATACTTGCAAATGCTTGAAAATGCTTTTTCCATCTACTACTTGATGAGATATAAAGAGTTGTTTAAGTCTTTTCCCACAAGAGCAATTCTCTTTATGATGATTTCCAAAGTTGCACCCTTACTACTAACACCCTTATTACTTTTAAGAGAAATTGCATATCATCTCTAAAAGTTTAACAAGTTTTATTTCCTTGTATATGATAAATTGTATATATTTAAAGAGATACATATTTAGCTTGTTAAGAATTTCTATAGACATATCTATTTGCAAGCTAAAATTCCAACCAACAATTCTTTAGAGTTGTAGCCTATCTCATTTTTTCATAGAAGGGTATCAGGATATTCACATGTTAGCTTGAAGGATATGTTTTTATTCAGAGTAAAGTTATAGGCAAGAGGTTCACATATTTAGTAAACGTCCCCCCCCCCCCCCCTTCTTAAAGGGGAGGAGCAGATCAAATGCTAAAATATAAAACATTATTGAATGCTTCAGAGAGTTTTCCAAATGACACCAAATGATCAAATCACAAGCATTATGATTTCCTTGAATGAGTCTTTTGAATTTTGAGCATGGCATCGTCTATACTTGTAATGTCCACATCGTTTGCAACTTGATGAGAACTCTACTGATATATATATATATATATATATATATATATATATATATATATATATATATATATATATATATATATATATATATATATATATATATATATATATATATAATGCTACCAAAGTACAAGTATCGATTCAACTTAACATTCTTACGAAGACAAATCTATCAGGAAATCTGCATCGAGTTTTTGGATCTTCTCGTTTGCAATATCTCCTCACCTATTTATCTGCATACGCAGAGATTAAACCTATTGAAAACTTCACAGCGTTCGTGTATAAATCATTGAACTACAATTAGAATATTTAGAGGTGAGTATGCACCAGGAGCGTTAGGCAAGAACTAGACATACCGAACTTCATCATGATAATTGCTGTGAAGGGAATCGAATCTGTGAAAGAGCAGACCTCGCAATCAAGGAGAAAATAGTTGAGCGAGGGAGTGGCGCAAGCAAGAGGAGGCCTCGACAGCAAGGAAGCTCCAACGGTGAGAGAGAGAGAGAGAGAGAGAGAGAGAGAGAGAGAGAGAGAGAGAGAGAGAGAGAGAGAGAGAGAGAGAGAGAGAGAGAGAGAGGAGAGAAACTACGATTACCTGTTGCTCCTCCTCTAGTCGGAAGCTCCAACGGTGAGAGAGAGAGAGAGAGAGAGAGAGAGAGAGAGAGAGAGAGAGAGAGAGAGAGAGAGAGAGAGAGAGAGAGAGAGAGAGAGAGAGAGAGAGAAAGAGAGAGAGATGAGAGAAACTTTTACGAAAAGAGAGAGAGAGGAGAGAAACTACGATTACCTGTTGCTCCTCCTCCAGTCAGAAGCTCCAACGGAGAGAGAGAGAGAGAGAGGAGAGAAACTACAATTACCTATTGCTTCTCCTCCAGTCGGAAGCTGCAACAGTGAGAGAGAGAGAGAGAGAGAGAGAGAGAGGAGAGAAACTATGAATCACGATTACCTGTTTCTCCTCCTCCATGGATGGATGGATCAGCGGGGAGAGAGAGAGAAAGGACATTTCCAAAAGGGGAGTTTGGGGGGCCCACCAGCCTACACTCGCATGCATGGCCATACATGCACGGCCAAACTTTAACCCTGAAGGGTTAAATTTCCTTTGATGTACACGTTGGCTCCTTAACTGCTAATGTGTACATCAATCCAAAAAGCCCCACTTGAGATCTATCCCGAGCCAGGTGGCTATGCGTCATGAGGGCATAGAGCATACCTCTGCCCTTTATGCGTCATGAGGGCATAGAGCATACCTCTGCCCTTTGTTCCATTGCCTGACCTCTGTGCCTCCAGTCCTCACAGAGAACCATAAACATCTCCCAGTATCTACTATCTCTCTAAACATCTCCAAGCCGCTATCAACTGTCTCTCCATTCCTGAGACAAAATTTGCGTCAACCTTTCACAAACCTTTTCCGGCAAATTTCAAGCCCTAAATCCGGCCATCGCCATCCGTTTTCGTCTTCACTGCTTGTCAGTATCCTCTTGTCTTAGTTATTGGAAGGCCTTTTCACGTCCTTGGATGCTACGGCAGCCGCAACACGATTCTCTTCTCCTTCTAAAGATCAGGCGCTTCTAAGGTGCTTTTACCCGGTCCCTGGGCAATGATCGGATGGATACAAAGTTTTCGGCTGGAAGTGAAAGAAAAGGCCACAAAAGAAAGTTGGCCGATGCCAATTTATGAGAAGGTCCGCCTGCAGACGGCTCTGTAGTAGACATTAGAGCTCAAGTAGAAACTTTGAAGAAGTGTGTATCTTGTCCAGAGGCTGATCGTGTTGCTGCCAGAAGGGCGGCTCATACATTGGCTGAATTTGCAAAGCAAGAGGACAATGTTGAGGTAATTGTAGATGAGGGAGTTGTTGGTGCCTTAGTGCAGCATCTTCATGTTGCAAGTGCAAAAAGTGAAGGTCCCATTGCTTGTGAGCATGAAGTTGAGAAAGATTGCCTTTGCATTAGGACTGCTTACTGTCAAATGCTCGAATAGTTAATGGTGTTATCTGCAGGGCAGCTGATGCCATTACAAATTTTGCTCACGAGAATAGTGGTATATAAACTTGTTTGTCCTGTTGGAATGTTCTTGCTTTTGGAGGTCATTAGATGTTGTCTATAGAATGGCGTTGTGAACCGTCTCTGTCAACCTTGTGTTGTTCTAATGTCACTGTAACGTTTTTCTTTAAGTTTTGATGTGACAAATATACTGCTTACATCCCAAGTTCAGTTGCAGGAATTTCTTGGAGATTTTATCTTTTGCAGTGATGTCACTTATCATTATTTTACATGTTGTATATTAAGGAGTGATAAAGCTCTTTTGATGCCTCTGAATATGCTGTTATAATTCAGGAGTGATGTCGCTCCTGAGTGATGTAGCTCCTCATATATAGCGCCCTGTTGTAATTCAAGAGTGATGTAGCTCCTATGAATAGGCTCTTGTAAGTTCAAATCACGAGTGATGTAGCTCCTTTGATGTCTATGAATAGGCTCTTGTAAGTTCAACTTTGTAATTTTATATTTTGAATATTAATATAATGGTAGGACTATATAGAGCTGTGGGTTTTTCCCTTAAGCCCCCAAGGGTTTTTTCATCCATAGTAAGGGACCTTTATTTGAGCAGGGGTGTTAGCTATATATAGTCTATCTATATATAGCGCCCTTGTTAGCTATATATAGTCTGTCTATATATAGCGCCCCATGTCCCCTCTATATATTCCTATCATGTGTGCTCAGTTGACACACTTCTGGGGTTCCACTTCCGGTGTCTCATATCTCTCTTCTCTCCTCTCTTCCTTTCATCTTCCTCGCAGTTTCCAACATAGATAGGCTGAGCTATATATAGCTTCAACACCCCCACTCAAATAAAGGTCTCTAGCTGCTGCAAATGAAAAAACCCTTGGGGAGCACAAGGGAAAAACTCAAGCTCCTATATACAAAGGTATAAACATGATCAAGAAGGATTATTGTATGCATGTAAAGTGAATCCATGCATGTAAAGTGAAACTCAATATGTATATACAAAGATGACCAAGAGGTTTGAGGTGTATATGCATATGTGAAGTATTTGGTGCCTACAAGGAGTATATACAATGGAACTACAATGTCATAGTAGATTAATTCCCAAATATTGAAGTTGAGACAACTCCAAGTTTCGAGCATAGAAGAGTGAAGCGTGCTTCATTGAGTCCTTTGATGAATATATTTGCAATCATCTGATCACTTGGACAATGTTCAATCATGATTGTGCCTTTCTTTACTTCATGTCAAACATAATGATAATGCACTACAATATTTTTAGACTTGTTATGTTGAACATAGTCTTTAGCAAGACTAATAACACTTTGGTTATCATATCAAAGTGGTGTGCTAGAGAGAGGAGGATGGTCAGTATCTAATAGAACTTCTTGTAGCCATACTAACTCTCGAGCCACTAAAGATGCAACTACATATTCAGCCTCTGTTAGTGGAAACAACAACACAACGTTGTTTGGCGAATACTTGTAATACAAACAACAGGGTGAGAAAGTTTCCTGATAATCAACTTCTGCAATTTGTGAGAAACCTTTGGCAACTAGCCTTGCTTTGAATTTGTCAAATGTTCCATCTACTTTTGTTTTAGTCTTATAAACCCACTTGCATTTAATAACAGTACGTCCAGGTGTGGTAACTCAGTTAGAACCCATGTACCTTAAGAGAAAAGAGATTCATACTTAGCTTCCATGGCCTCCTACCATTGTTCCTTTTGTGGGGATGACATGGCATTTATAAGAGATTGGGTCTTCACAAATATTGAGAGAATTCTCAAGAATATCAGCATCATAAACATGACAAGTACCATGCTCGTTATCAATTCGAAGATCAACATAAAAATCAATGTAAGGTCATCATCAGCAATAATAGGTGCAGGTTGTGAATCCTGATTTGAAGAGTCAATATTATCCCACGAAGGAGGTTCATCATTAAATAGAAAAGTAAAAGCAGTGAGTAATGAATTTGTATCATCAATGTCCTCTAGTGACTACATTTGCCTAATATCCTCTTGAGTCCATTTGCTGCTCATAAGTTGCTCATTGAAAATAACATCATGATTTATGAAATGAAAATAATAAAAATTATGAAAGAAAAAGACTAGGATACAAACATTGGGTACAATCTCCCCCTATGCATGAATGAGCGCGTCCCTTCTTACGCATGTATTTAATGTATTTTAAAGACCTTTTGTGCTCAAAATAGGAGATTGCATCCACTTTACACTCCTTACTTTGAACAATTTTTTCTTTCCTACTATCTAGATAAAATCATAAATTACAAATAATAACTTTGGCTAAATAAAATAGATACATAGTCATAGGGCTTTCAAATGAAGATGATAGAATATCAAAGGGTCTTGCATATAAGTGCACTACTAACATAAGTAATCCATTGTGCAATAGGGGTATCTAAATTACTATTCGCATGCATTGAAGCACTCTCTTGATTTTTTTAAAAAATATATTTGATATACAAAACATATTAAATTCTTTGATATGTGCCTAGGACAATGAGTAGAATATTGCATCCAATTTATGCTCCTTAGTTTGAACTACTCTACCTTTTCTAATATCTAGATAAAATATTGAATTCTAAGTCCTATATTTATCTTAACAAAATAAATTCCCAACCATAAGGCTTTCAAAGGAAGTTTACAAAACATCAAAGGATCTTGCATACAAGTGCACTACTAAGTACTGCATTGCACAATAGGAGCATCTAAAATATTATTTGCATGCATTAAAGTTTTCCCTTGATAGAATATAAAAATCATTAAATTCTTTATTTCTTCAATGTTGATTATCTGTTCACTAAAGACATAAACTATATCTACCTAGCAAATGTGACCAATGCTACATGTTTACACATCCAAAAGTAACTATCATCTGGTGATTAATTAGAAATAAAAATCAACGTTAGATCCAATAAATAAATCACTCATTTTTAAATCAAAATTGAATGAAAACCTAAATTGATAGCACTATAGTAGTATAACTGATTCAATTGAATATAACACTACAAGATATAGGCCTTATACCGACATTAAAAGAGACAAAAATTTAAATAACAAAAATTTTCCCCGTTGTCGCAAAAAGTATCGTTATTGGCGAGGCCATAGAATAGTCGGTATCAGCGTCGGTATTGACGTCACTATCAGCATCGCATTTTATCGACGCTAATACTGACGCTGATAGTGACGGTTGGCGACGAAAATAACGACGCTAATAATGACGTGAGTGCGAAAATAACGACGCTAATAATGACGTGAGTGGTAAATTTGCAACTCTAATAGCGACGGTAACAAGGAAAAACAAAAAATTTGTGGCAGGAAAGCTTGCACTCTGTGCTTTATTTGAGTCATACAAAATAGTTTTTGCACTATGTACAATGCTCGTGCAAACAAAAACAAAGTATACTAAAATCATAACACTGATACATGAAATAAATACATGATCGCATAATAAGCAATTGGTACAATCATGACAAGATATCACTAATATATAGAAAATGTCTACAAAAATCGGGCGACCAAAAAATAAAGGTGTGTGAGCTCTAGGGATCCAAGGGCGAGCTACATATCCTCCCTCTCCGAAAGCTCATCCCACTGCAAAGGAGCATCAAACGGACTTTGCAAAAAGAGAAACAAAAACACATCAGTCCACCATACAATAATGCATTCTAATTAAATACGGTAAGATGAGTGACTTACAGGGCCGCCATGTCTATACAATCAGTTGATCAATGAAGTGAGATCGTGCCTCTCTGCATATCAAGTCTGAAGGCCGGTGGAATCGTGATTTGTAATGGAGTGCTGCAAAGAAAACAAAAGTCTAACTGTTAGAAACATAATTGTCAGTACAAAGGATATTGCAAAAAAATAAACAAGCAAAACAAAAGAAAAACTTACAAAGTCCTCCAAATATGTCATGTGGCCGTTACTCCCAAGATGATGGACCACTCCGGCCTCAAGTCGTGCCCTCGCCGCCTCACGCTACTGACTCCACCGTCCTAGAGAATCTGTAGCCTCCTCCCTCAATCGACGCCAATTATCCGCGTCTAACCACTCGGGCTTTGCAACCGCACTCTTGATTGCCTTGCGTGCGTCGGATCATCTGTGTGACATATATGCACGCATACAATCCATCATCCAGCCCGTAGAAAATCTATCTATTGAGGTTGGAATCGGAAACTCCTCATGCAAGGATGCTATTATGTAGTCCTTGCTCCCCTCCGGTATGTTCTTCCAATGATCTAAGATGTTGTGCCGAGAAACTTGTTGGCACAACTCTCTCATGTGAGCCATCACCCTTCTCCCCTCATCATTCATGATGATGGCTCCTGACCTATCATCGACTAGATATGCATATCCCCCTGGGATATGCCTAAGATGGGTCCTCTCCCATCTAGGTCCATGCTCCTGGGCATATCCAGGAGACCCCTGTGCATCTGGTGTCTCGACTGGGGTAATATCTGTCGGAGTGGTACCCATAGGGGTGCCACCTGGCTGACGACTGCGCAAAAGCCAAAGTAACTGGAGTAGACGTCCCCACAGGTGTGACAAATCCTGGAGGTGACACAACTCTTACTGAACGACGAGACGGAGACACTGCATCCGTGTCTCCACAGCATCCACCTAAGCCTGAGGAGGCTCCATGGAACTGCTACGAGAGCGAGGAGTCGCACCTGTATACCGTGTTGACCACTGGCTCAGTGCCTTCGTATCTCTGCAGCATCCCCCTAACCTTGAAGTACTCCCTCCTTCTGGCCCAAGTTTGGAGCGTCGAGCTCGTCTGCTCAAAGCTGAAGCATCCATTGCGCTGAAGTAGATCTAGCAGAGCGCCCTAACGAAGACCGAGATATCTCCTAGTCTGCCATGTCTCTGAATCTCTAGCATCCCCCTGACCCTGAAGCACTCCCTCCCTTTGGCCCAAGTTTGGAGCGTCAAGCTCGCCTGCTCGAAGCTGAAGCATCCGATCGCGCTGAAGTAGATCTAGCAGAGCACCCTGACGAAGATTGAGACAGCTCCTGGTCTGCTACGTCTCTAAATCTTGCGATTTGGTTTGGAGACATGTGCGTGAAGATATCCTGTAACTCCTCATCGCTCATCCCTCGAATCATCCTGAAAATGTCACCTGTACAGACAAAAAATGATGTTAGAATAATCAATTTAAATCATACAAAGCACAGTAATATAAATCCTTAAAAAAAGATCTCACTTAAAATGCATATCTTATGTACTCTTATAAGCAATTGGTCAACGAGTTGAATAAGTGGATGCTCCAAGTATAAAGTATCCTATGGTCCCATGTCAATCTCCTGACACAACTTCGCATGCATTAGAAGGTTGATAGACATGTCACCACAAAAGGATGAGTCCACCTCATTCTCAAAGACTTCTTGGACTCTTGTATTTCCATCATTGTTAGCCGATGCTGGCTCCAAGCTTTTGGTGGCCTCCACCCCTTGCAATATCGACCTCTCTATTTGCATATTGTCTTTATCTATACTCGAAATATTGCTTTGATTATATACTCTCGCACTTCGGGGAGTTGAAGGTATAATATACCACCATCGAGGTTGTCGAGGGTTTGGATAAAAGATTACCTATTCACAAACACGTACAAGAGAGTTTAAACAATTGTGACATGTACCATGTCGTAATACAATTAACAAACAAATGAGTCCATGCACATGTTCACAATGGACCGGCAATACGAAGGTGTCGCTCAAATCTGTCCATTTTTTTTCGGAATCTATTTCGAGAAATCCAGATGGACCTCGTCGAACTCTTGCTCCAGCTTCTCTAAGTACCATTTTGAACCACTGCACATTGAATTGTATCATGGAGAAGCTACGGTAATCCACTGTAACAATACTTTGCAAGTTCCCAAAATACTCCATCTCATCTACAACCGTGTTTGGATCCATTGCTCATCACTGGCTCTCTTGCTCGAACCTTGCCATGATACCACAATCCATTGTGGAGCACATTTTGTCAATACGCTCCACGCGAAAATACCGTCCACGTGACCATGCTGCACTATATATTTTGTATTGTACATTGAAACACTCAAATTACATGTCGCATATAAAATATAGATACGACAAGTCCTAAACACCTCATCACCTTTGGACTACATCCCCTTGAGAATTTCCACTTCTCCATTGAGACCTTTGTCCCTTTGCAAGACGTTGCAATCAAAGCTCCATGTAACCATTGCATTGACATGAACCGCGGCATCTCCTCCATGCCCTCAGGATATCGAATCGGTCAATGACGCGTACTACGTCAAAATTCAGATCGTGCTTCCTCTTGATCTTGCCTAGCAATCTAGTACTTGGCAAGCTACGTCTCCATAGAGGCATGGTGCAACATACAAAAGTGATTCACCTTCTCCTCCATTGAGGCATCCATTCTTTTTTCTACCCCATTTTCAACCACCACATCTCTAGTTAGTCTATCAGCATCCGTCAGCGACCGTAGCATTTCATTGTCTAGATCCACCGTTGGTAGCCATTGTGGAATATGCACTAGTGCCTCAGACACCAACCAACCTTCAGTCATGCTATCTTCTGGGCCAGCAACTCGTCGCACAAAGCCTTTCAAGGTTTTCATGAAGCACTCCAAGAAGAACATCCATCGTATATGGATAGGTCCAGCAATCTCCACTTCATCTACAAGATGCACAAGAAGGTGGATTTGTATCGTGAACATGCTGGTGGGTAGGTATTTCTCGAAGAGACAAACCGTCTCCACTGCTCCCTGCCTCACGGATTCAATAGAGGACATCTTAATCTCCTTCTGTGAGATCCATTGCACCAAAGTCGACAACCTGTAAATGGCCCCGTGTATTTTTGGAGTAAGACATCCTGTGATCGCGATCGGTAGTACAAACTGCCACAAATGAGAAAGCATTATGAATAATGGCTACACTCCAAATAGCAAAATGCACACACCAATTACAATCCATTCGTAGTACAAACATGACATATCTTATGCCAGTCATGGGATTTTAGCCCTGATAATTGGTCATCTTTAAAAAATGCAGACCTAAGAGAATGCATCATACTCATCGAAGTGCGGATAGACTTAACTACTTGCTTCACAATGCACTCTTTTTTACTGGACAAAACCCATGGAGTGGGAGGTAGCTGCACGCGACCATCAGCACTCGACTGCGGCCAAAGCGCCTCCATCTTACCTACCTCCTTCAAATCCATTCTTGCCCCTATAGTGTCTCTCTTTCCTGTGATGTGGTCCCATAGCAAGCTGCCCACATTCTTGAAAATATACATGGGATCCAACAAGTGGTTGACTTGTAAGTGGGTCCAATATGGCAACTCGTAGAAAACTAAGAACCACCGCATTCCATTTGGATATGGCTCCGCGTGGACCATTTTCAGCTTGTACCAGCTTGCGGTGTTCATACGTGTTGGAGGTTGTCCAAGATAACCTTCCTTGAGTTCATGATCCTCTGGCAAGAAAGCGGTATGTCTTTGATATACCATCTTCTCATGGTTCGTGACCTTCGGGAGTCTAACTGTGGCCTGCACAATGGACATGCATGATAACCTGAGGTAACTAAACTTGTTCCAACACCACGACCCAATGAATACAAGCTTGAATGAGATAAAATATAGATATTACCAATGAGAATGGAGGCATGTTCACCTGAGCACTCTCCGAATCCTGGAAAGTCATGCATCGTCCACATGAGAATGGCTCGAATATTGGTGGACAGCCGATCATCGCATTTGCTCATATCTTGCATGGTGACCCCCTTCTCCTATAAAAACTTAAGCTCATCGACTAATGGACGAAGATACACGTCCATATTTTTGACTTTGTAGCGGCCGAGGACAAGTAAGCTAAGGATGAGATGTCCTTTCTTCGTAGAAAGCCATGGAGGGATATTGTAGTTGACAAGGACTATAGGCCACACATTGTAAGAAGTTGAGCACAGACCGAATGGATTTACGCCATCCATTGCAAGACCAAGCCGAAGATTCCTTGGCTCTCGAGAAAAGCCTGGGAAGGTAGAGCCAATGTGGCTCCATGCGCGTAAGTCTGTTGATATTCATTGAACTCCATTCGTGGACCTATTCTGTGCATGCCACATTGTCAAGCTCGCCATGCCAGACGTATGAAACATGTGGTTTATGCGGGGGATAAGAGGAAAGTGTCTGAGAAATTTTTGAGGGAAGGTTCGTCCTTGTAAGTCCTATCTATACCTGTGAGCACCACATTTTGGACATATCTCTATAGTCTCCTATTCTCCTCGAAACAGTATGGAATCGTTGATACAAGCATGGATGTTGTTGTAGTCCATGCCAAGCTTTCGTAAAACATGTCGTGCATCATCACAAGACTCAGGCATGGTATTTGCAGGTGGTAATATATGATATTTCAATAACTTAAAATAATTTATAAACACCTTGAAAAAGCACAAATGTTTTTAATAATAGTGCCGAAAAAAAAATCAATGAAGCATATGTACAAGGTACCTGAACAACTCGGTCACACTCGCATCACTCCACCCGTATTTTGCTTGCACACTTAAGAGTGCAAGAAGTGTCTTCAAGCAAGATACTCGGCGCCCATCATATAATGGTATGGATGCTTCATCTCTAAGAAGATCAGAAGTCTCGACATCCATGGAAATCAATGCATCGATCATTGCCTCCATCTCAGGCTCCAAGGTTGTAGGTAGGTCTGGAAGGTTGCCTGTCTTGACGGTATAGATTGGCCTTGTAAGTGGTGGATTGGCTCATGCACTCCATCCATCGCACGCCCATGAAATCTTCTAATTGGCCGTAAAGGGTACACTCCTCCTTGGGACGAGACATCACCTCCCTAGATAGAAAATTTGCCAGCTAGACCCAATCTTATTATATATGGTATTCAATTAGCTTGCGAGTACAATGCATGATTGATATTAAATTTTCTTACCATTTGCTGAAAATCCGTAATTTCCTGATCAATGATCTCAGATTGAAACTCGCTAAATCGTCGTACGTGTTCTATAGACAGTCGACGTTTTCGTCTAATTGCCAGCTTGCATTGAGAGCAAGGATATGGGACACGCTGATGAAGATACGCCTTGCGATCTTGAACAACAAGACCTTCATCGTTTTCCATTTTGTCTACATTACAACAAACAATTTGTTTTTGTTATCATCTTTTTTTTCTTAAATTGTTATCATC
Organism: Lygodium microphyllum; assembly: GCF_053477565.2. Classification (NCBI taxonomy): domain Eukaryota; kingdom Viridiplantae; phylum Streptophyta; class Polypodiopsida; order Schizaeales; family Lygodiaceae; genus Lygodium; species Lygodium microphyllum. The sequence continues at coordinate 144,852,979 of NC_141136.1, read as the reverse complement.
TCCTTCTATCTCTCTCTTTTTTTTCACTACAATAGAAATGAGGCATAGACGCGCACGTTAGACGCGCAAAGTCGGGCGCGTCTATCAGAGCGTCTATAAATGCGTGTAAATGTGCATGTAAATAGACACGAATTTTGCATCTATATATCCGCGCAAATAGACGCTAATATAGACGCGCTAGTAGACGTACAATTATTTAACCACCTAAAATTAGCAATTCACATAATTAAAAAACCAAAGTTAATAATTATTTAACCACTTGAAATTGATTCTTGAGCATGCACATGTGTGCATGATAAAAACCATAGAATTAAGAATACACATTGAATCATTGAATTAAAAAAATAGAGTTAATAATTTCTTTTTCATTGCTCTCTAATGAATGGCAGTTTCTCCAGTTGACAAGCCTGATATAAGTAATTAGCGGCAAGCAACAGAAACCTTACAATTAGTAGAAAGCATTGCAATATGTATCTCGTAATTTCTCTATGTACTTGAAGATGATAAAAGATACTTCCTTTTTATTATGGAAAATTCAATGCTTGCTTTAAAATTGACTATTGATTCTTGAATATGCACGTGTGCGTATGATAAAAAGCATAGAATTAGGAATACACATATATTGAATCAATAAGCAAATTAAGTATGTTACAGTAAATGATCCATCTCATCTTCAATGAGATCAGCCCTTGCTAAACTATCTACTTCTAAGTCTATGTTACCAAGAGGTAACGAAACAAATAAGTCTATCCCACTATCAGATGTGTTGCTATATTGCTCAATAACTTCATCAATATCATCGACAATCACATTATTGTCTTCTTCTGCGTTTCCTTGAACATCATCGCAAGATTCGTCTTGTACTATATCACATATATCATCCATTATGTTGTCATCATACACATCATCATTATTTGTTGGATTGTCATCTGCTATCTCCATGTCGGTAATATTACCATATATTAGTTTTGAACGATTGGATATAGGGATGACATACCACCATCAGTTATTGTTTTACCATTGGATGATACACAACTTGTATTTGAAAAACCAAAGCAAAAAACTTAAGTACTTATTATATTGTGTATATGTATCACATGTATACATATAAAAAATTTAGCATTTGCATATATACCTGTTCGCATTGTTGAGGTAGTACTAATGTGTCATTCTTGTTTTGGTGAAATTTTGTAGAGTCAATGATTACAAAACCACTTGAATGACGTCTGATTGTGCAATGCTCACCATTTGTTACCACTTCTTTAAACCACTTCACATCCAGTACATATATAAAGAATTGGTCTGAAGTCAAGCTTCAGAATATCTTGGATCAAGCCACAATAACCTTCCATGGTACCATTGGCAGCCTCGAAGTAAGCACGGACACCACAATCTTGGGTATTTCTCTTTTCATCTATACGTTGAGTTCGAAGATGTTTACCCTCACACCAAAGTGCATTGAATAATGTGCATTAGTAGTAAAAGATAAAAGATCAAACATGTCAATTATTTCTATAAAATAAAACTTATAGAAACAAATTAATTGATAGTATGTCTCACCTTTGATAAGCAACCTCGTGTGTATTCCCACTCTTCTTGAAATATATTAATTTTCTCCTCTTTTTTCATTCTCTCCATTTTCTCATGTAACCAATCTATGTCAATATGACGTGGGAGCGCATTTAGATGATCTGGAAATGAGAAATTACATCCATATCTAGTGTGAAATTCTTGTCTTTCGCTTTTTCTTCTTGCCCTTGCTTCATTATATAGTGTCACCCATTTGCTCATAACATCACTATTGAGCACACAAAAACTATTTAACTTACAAAGTTCTTCTTTTGTTAGCACTTTACTCATTCCTTTTCCTTGAGGTACTATAGAGGTCATCCTCAAGTCTTCATCATCTTTCCATAGTCATGGTTGAGAGGGATCCACTTCAGCAAGATATTCAAAGATATAAACAAGGGATGATTGCACTAACCAACCCTCAGCCATGCTTCCCTCAGGCCATGCTTTTTGCCTCACAAAATCTTTCAAGGTTTTCATGAAGCGCTCAAGAAAAAACATCCACCTTACATGAACTGCCCCACAAAGTGTGATCTCATCAATCAAATGTATGATTAATTGTAATTGAGTAGTTAAAATGGATCGAGGAAAATTTTCCTCCACCAAACAAACCACCCCAATAGATAATACTCGAGCATCTTGCAATGTGTTTGGATCAATTTCCTTCGAGCTCACATATCTGTCAAGATGTATGATGTGCTTATTTATTTTTGTGTAGAAATTCAAAGATATATAATAAAAAAATAGAATGTATACACACCTCACAAGCTCTCCCATCTTGTAAATGATATCACGTACATCTTTGGAGGCACAATGGGATATGCTAGTAGGAAGTACGAATTGAATGTAAACAATATTCATAGATGCAAATGATTAGCTGAGGAAAAAGTCATCATACCCCAAAGTTTACACATAGTTACGCCACTAATTACTATATTCATGGTTAGAGATACCCTTACTTGAATCATTTTGTGCCAATCGTGGGACTTTAAACCAGATAGTTGCTCCACACCTCTTTTCTTTTTCTTTATGAAGACTCCCTTGAGACATCTCATACATCCTGTGGGTGTCCGAAAGATATATATTTGTTCCTTCACTATTTTTTCCTCGTTCTTTGACAATATCCAAGGTGCATGGGGTAGCTCAATCTTTCCTCTGGGTCCAATGCGTGGCTAGGCTCGTCTCATGCAACCAATGTTACATAAATCCTCCCTTACATTAACTGAATCACGAACCCCTATCAAGTGATCCCATAATGTAGATACAACATTTTTGAATATGTGCATGGGGTCCAACAGGTGATTGATCTTGAGTTCAGTCAAGTACGGAAGATGAAAGAATATAGAGAACCTAACAAACAAACAATATATTATGTAAACAATTCATCATGCTAAATACTTTAAAGTCAATCGAGAGAAATGCACTTCTTACTGACTCATGCCATGTGGAGGGTGGCTGTCGGCATTAATCCATCTCTCTTTCCAATTTTGAATGGTTAGAGATTGTGGAGTCATTCCATTAGTAGGGAGAACATATTTGGGATGGTCAATAGGAAGAAATCGATGATGATTGTCGTAGATAACCTTCTTTAAGCGTGCCGGCCTAGAGGAAACTAGAGAGGGACCGCAAATAGGACATGCATGATATCCTGACGTGGTTAAACCTAAAAAAACAAGTGAATTAGTAAAATGCAATTGATTCAAGTCTTGAATTTCAAATATAGAGTTATATACATGTACCTGAACACTCTCCGTATCCTGAAAAGTCGTGCATGGTCCACAACAACATGGCCTTCAATGTGAAATCTCTAGAGGATGCAGATGCACTTGTATCTTGCACCTCAATACCTTCCCATAACATTTCTAACTCTTCAATCAAAGGCTCTAAGTAAATGTCCATGTTTTTTACCTTGTGCTTTCCAGGAATTAGAAGGGACAACATCACATGTCCCTTTTTAATTGCCATGGATGGAGGAATATTATAGTTCACCAACACCACTGGCCATACACTGTATGATGTGCTTTTGATGCCAAATGGATTGATTCCATCCATATCTAAGCCAAATCTCAAATTTCTTGGCTCTTCTTTGAAAATGAGCCACAAATTATCTATATGTTGCCATGCGGGTGTGTCTGCAGGGATCCTCCATTTTCCATCACTTGAACGATGACTAGCATGCCATGACATGAGCTTTCCAATAGACTTACACTTGAACATAAGTTTTATATGTGGAACAATCGAAAAATGTTGCAAAACCTTACGAGGCACATCCATTGACTTCATCTCCACTTTGTATCTTGATTCGCCACAAACAGGACACTCTCGTGCGAACTCATGAATCCCACGAAATAAGACACAATCATTGACACATGCATGGATCTTGACATGATTGAGGCCTCCCAGAGATGTCAAGTAATGTCTTGCTTGCTCTCTCTTAGTTGGCAATTTGCTTCCTTTTGGAAGCATTTGTGATAATAACCTACATATATTTTAAAAGTGAGTTAAAAAACCACCAATATATATTTCTGTTTGATTTTAAAATAGAATTAACAATTAATATTATGATTAATATATAAGCCAAACTGAATTGATATCTACTTCAATAACGCATCCAAACTAACATTACTCCATCTATAAATTGTTTGCAAGTTAAGTATCTCGAGGGACGCACAAAGAACGGAGTACGTACAACCTTCATACAATGGAGTAGATGATGCTACATATAGTGGATCATCTAGCTTTGTAGAGTGACCTTCTCCCTCTACTGGTTGTGAAAATAGATGGTGTACCATGTTGTCCAAAATCTCATCCTCTAGGACTTGATGGGGCATTTCATAAGGGCTACTATCATGGTCGTCAGTCTCTACTCTTCTTGAAGACTCTGCCTCCTCGCATCAACGTTTTGCAGTCTCTCGACGCCCGGGAGGGAGCATCTAAGGATGTGGCACCGCATCCTGCTCAACCACAAAAGGGAGTTTCATATACGTTGATATATAATTCCCGTAACATAGACTAGCAATCTTAGTGGTAAAAAAAAACAATGAATATCGGTGATTTTTCTTGGTCCCATTCTCCATAGAAGCTGAGGTGTGACATTGCAATTCGACGTGCTCAAAAAATACACCCTCGACAACGATCACACATGCATTTAATTTTTCGTCGTAGCCATGCATCTCGATTATGAAGACGCAATGTTTCATCCTCACTTGAGGATGTGGTCATTGACTCACCGGCTTGCACCGCACTAGGTGATGACGACGTCGATATGATTAAACCTAATTCATGACAACATCAAAATATTTGTCATTCATATGTTTACATAAGATCTTAATTTTAAATACACGAAAATCATCATCTTAAAACTTATCTTAACTTATCAAAACTTAAGAAGAATTCACTATAAAACTTATCTTAAAAACAAAAAATTATGATAAATCCTAAATGCACGTCTACGTCCGCGTCTACCTACGCGTCTATATTCGCGTCTATCTAAAGAATAGACGCACATATACATGTGAAAATAGACGCACACGTCAAAATTCAAACCATACTTAAATCATTTCTTTTCAAACTACGCCTTTCATTTCTTGTGTTTTTTGCGGTTCTGAAGCTTGAGTATAGCTGACATGCAGTCTCTTCATGCCTCACCTAGTCTCTTCATGCCTCACCTCCTCATGACTCACCTCTTCTTTCATTTCAAACACACAAGAAGGGAAAAAGGAAAGCCAAGGAGAGGAAGAAAGAGAGAACAAGAAAGAGAAGAACAAGAAGAAGCAACAAGCAAGCAAATAAGCATCAAGGGAGGGTAACTTACCAAGGAGAGGAAGAAGGAGAAGCGCCACCACCCGCCACACCAAACACCCAAGGTGAGTCTCTCTCTCTCTCTCTCTCTTTGTTTCTCTCTTCCTCTCTCTGCTCTATCTGTGTATTTAGGATTTGTGATTCCATTATATATTACATTATGTTAATCGTGAATGGCTGTCATCGGCCTAAAATCGGCTGACCCAGCCCGTCTGCTAGCGCGTCTACCTCTCAGTGTAGACGCGTACATAGACACGCAAAAATGTTTCCTCTCAGAGCGTCTGAGAGCGCATCTTAGAGCGCGTGTGCTCTGAAATGTGCACGCGATGATACATGCGCTGCTCAGAAGGTTGACCTGCAGTCTACATGCGATTATAGACGTGCATTGATCTTGGATGCGCGTCTAGAAGCTCGTCTGTGCTGCATGTTAGATGCGCAAATAGACGCGCTGGACAGAAGATGAACTCTAGAGCGCGTCTGAGAGTGCATCTAACCTGCAATGTAGACGTGGGGATACACGCGCCAGGTCTCCCAGTTCTAATATTAAACAATTTATTTTTGCAATGATAAATGTGACCAATCCCATGTTTGTGTTTATCAGTTTTCTTGTTTAAGAGAAGCATTTGTAGGTAATATATGATTTTTTGTATGCAAATAAATTTGTTTAAGAGAAGCATTTGTAGGTAATATATGATTTCTTGTTTAAGAGAAGCATTTCTTGTTTAAGAGAAGCTCTTTGAAAATGTAGGTAATATATGATTTTTTGCATGCAAATAAATTTATCTTTTTCCTGTGTTTTTTTTACAGATGTCGTATCCTGGTTCATCTAGCAATGACCCAGATGTGGATCACATGAATGATACATTGGCCTTCTTTGGCAGGGGGGTCAATGCATTTTTTGGAGGTTTTCCTAGTAGGGAAGACTTCATGGGAGAGATAACCAGATACCTTGGCCGCTCTCCCACAGCGGAAGAGGTGTTCAGTGTTATGTCTGGGACGCCTCTAGCGTCTTTGCCTGACACTACTTCACAGACTTCACATGCACGTACTCCACATACAGAAACTCCATATGTAGGTACTCCATATGCAGGTACTCCATTTGCAGGTACTCCACGTGCTCCACGTGCATCAGCTAAAGCACAAGCATCTGCGGAAGCACGTGCATCTACAGAAGCTCGTGCGTCCAGCGAGGCAGAGGGCAGTCGACAGAGAGGGAGGAGGGAGAGTCGAGGGGGAGGATGAGGGTTGTGTGGGGGTTGCCTAGGAGATGGCAAGAAATCACCCTCACCAATAGATCATGTAGAAGAGGATGTATGCCATTACTATAGAGTTACAGATGCCGGTGGCATCTTTCATGATGATTAGGGAAGGGATGTAATGGCATACATGAGGAGTGTCGTGCATGCGACGTATAAAGATTGTTTCATTGCCTTCAAAAATCAGAAAAGCGACTTGTGGCAGGAGGTGTTGAGGGTAGTCCATAGGAGGTACCCAAATCCTGAGGGTCAGTGCTTCTCGGATGATTGGGGACGTACAAAAGTGAGGGATATGCTTTACAACAAAAGATCCCACCTCATGACACGGGCAAGGGACTCACTGCGGAGGCTGGAGGAGGGGCGTGGAGCCTACAGCCAACCACCTATATGCCGCCGCGTAGATGGAAGAAAGCCAAGAAGAAAGCACCTGAGAAAGTGAAGAGTCGCCAGCACGCAGAGGCACGACGGATCCAAATGGAAACAATGGGATCGTCGCATTACGGATCGGGCGGCAGAGAGTCGTGGGAGGCAGAGTTTGTAAGTATATTTTGATTTCTAGCTTTTTTAAATTTATATTTCTTTAAATTCTTTATATATTTTACTCTAATATATTGTGACATCTAATTTTTTTTATATCTCTAAATGTTTTACAGACTACCATCATTGGTAGGACACCTACCCCTAGAGAGGTAGGTTACCATCGAGGCCATAACCGCGTAGTGACATGGCTTCACTTTTATGAGGAGGGTCTCATCACTGAGGACCAATACAACCGGGCCATGAGGATTCGACAGCCAGAGGAGGTATGTTTTTCTTACTTTCCTATTAAAAGTATAACTAATTATAACTTTTTCTCCACCTTGTCTATGTAAGCAACCCTGATCTTTTGTGTGTGTAGGCGAACCCGGATGTGGAGCACGGCGAGGAGAGAGATAGCGACACTAGTAGCCATGGTGGTACTAGCAAGGATGTTTCCTCTTCAGATTCGTAGAGGAGCACCATACCTCCTCATGAGGCCTTCTTTTCTTGTATATGTTTGATATCTCTTTGAGCCTACTGCTTGCGGTCACGCTTTAGGTCGCAAGCACTCAAAACTTCCCTTGTAAATGCTTTGATATATAATGAATACATGGACTTTTACTTTCAATTCTCGTGCCCATAAGATACATTGTCTTTTTCCCAAATACACAATCTGATGTATGGGAGGGGAAAAAAAAAAACCAGAGAGCATGTGGTTTTTTTTTCCAGTTCTGTTTTGCGCGTCTATCAGCGCATCTAAATTGCAGGTATTTCGCGTTTATTCGCACGTCTATAATGCAGACTATACGCACTTATACACGTGCTGCATAATTCAAATTAAAAAATGAAACTAAATATATATATATTTTTAAATGATATTTTTTGTTTTTCGTTTGCGTCTATCAGTGCTTGTAAAAGCACATCTAGAAGCGTGTCTATATGTGCGTCTATTCCGCGTCTATTTGTGCGTGTAAATTTGTCAATACATGCGATTATAGACGCGGAATAATAGATGCGCAAATAGACGAGCGGATAGACGCGCCGGTAAGTTTTTCTCTGTATTCAAAAATCGCGTCTAAATGTGCGTATATGAGGCCTTTTTGTTATAGTGTTTTCTTTCTTAAATTGTTATCCTCTCCTTCCATCTCTCTCTCTTTTTCTACGTTACAACTATGACCACGACCACGATCATGACCACAACCATGACCACGACCACGACCACGACCACGACAACCACGATGACAACTACGACCATGGCCACGACCACGATGACTATGACTACGGCCATGACCATGACCACGACCACGATGACTACAACTACGACCATGACCATGGCTACGACTACCACCATCACCACCACCACCACCACCACCATGACCACGACTATGACTACGACTACAACTACGACCACGACTACGATTACGACCACAGCCACGACCACGACCATGACTACGATGACGACAACCACGACCATGACTAGGACAACCACGACCATGACTATGGCCATGAACATGACCACGACCAAGACCACAACCACCACGACTACAACTACGAATATGACTACGACTATGACCACGACCACAATCACGACTATGACTATGACGACCACGACCATGACTACGACCACGACTTTGACTACGACCACGACTACGACCATGAGCACGACCACAATCACGACGACCATGACTATGGGTAGGTTGTACTCACTAAGAATAGGATTGGCGATTCACCTCATCTTCTCTCCATCATCAATATAATTCTCCTTTACCATTTACAACTCACCCATCTTCTCTCCACACTATTGCACACTACAATCTCTATGAGGGCATGAGATTGGGATCTCCACAGATAACAAAGTGTGTTCTCTAGCTTGATGGTTGCATATATACTACTACTACTCATGGAATAAACCTTAAAATAGTTATTATACTTAAATATATGCTTGTTAGAGCAGAAATTTGTTCCTATGTCTATTCTAAGGAAGAAAGAGGGTTAATGATAAAAGAGTGTCCTTCCTTACAAGTGATTTTATATTATATTTATTAATTAAAATTGATAGGTAAAGATGAGCTTCCTAAGAGATCATGTGGTGATGTTGTTTTAGTTTTGCAAAGCATATAAATGATGATGTTTAAGTTTTTTGTATTTGTCTTTTTAAGAATAGATTGATTTTTATGGAATATCCAAAGTTATTTTTGGATTTGCGTTATGAAAAATGAATGTTGTTCATACTGATAGGATGATTTCCTTCATTGTATACTTGTGTGGTGGAGGCTCGGACAAGCCCCATGTATGAGAGGTCTCTTTGCAGGAAGAACATGATGCTAGGAGGCACAAGTATGCTAGGGCTCTCTAGCCATATATCCCTTAGGTTTGTTGAGGATCAGTCTAACTCCTATGAGCCTAGCGTGAGCTTATTGTAAGGTCCTATTTACTTTTCTCTCTTTCTCTCCCTCTCTCATTTCCTCTCCCTCTCTCACCCTCACCTTCTCTTTCTCTCTTTCCCTATTAGGTTTAATGATTTTTCTCTCTTTTTCTCTCTCCTCTCCCTCTCTCATTTCTTTTTCTCTCTCCTCTCCATCTCTCATTTTCCTTTCTCTCTTTCTCTCCCTCTCTCATTTCCTCTCCCCCCCTCACCGTAACACTCTCTTTCTCTCTTTCTCTATTAGGTTTAATGATTTTTATCTCCTTTTCTCTCTCCTCTCTCTCTCTCATTTCCCTATTAGGTTTAATGATTTTTCTCTTTTTCTCTCTCCTCTCTCTCACTCTCAATTCTTTTTCTCTCCTCTCTCCTCTCCCTCTCTCATTTCCCTTTCTCTCTTTCTCTCCCTCTCCCATTTCCTCTCCCTCTCTCACCCTCACCTTCTATTTCTCTCTTTCTCTATTAGGTTTAATGATTTTTTTCTCTTTTTCTCTCTCCCCTTCCTCTCTCATTTTTTTCTCTCTTTCTCTCCCTCTCTCATTTCCTTTTCTCTCTTTCTCTCCCTCTCTCATTTCTTCTCCCTCTCTCAGCCTGACCCTCTCTTTCTCTCTTTCCCCATTAGGTTTAATGATTTTTCTCTCTTTTTCTCTCTCCTCTCTCTGTCTCATTTCCTTTTCTCTCTTCCTCTCCCTCTCTCATTTCCTCTCCCTCCCTCACCCTCACCCTCTCTTTCTCTCTTTTCCTATTATGTTTAACATCTCTCTTTTTCTCTCTCCTCTCATTCTCTCATTTTTTTCTCTTTCCTCTCCCTCTCTCATTTTCTTTTCCTCTCTTCCTTTCCTTCTCTCATTTCTTCTCCCTCTATCTTCCTCTCTCATTTCCCTATTATGTTTTCGTCTCCTCCCCTCTCTCTCTCCCTCTCCCTCTCTCATTTTCCTATTATGTTTAATGTCTCCATCTCCCTCTCTCATTTCCTTCCCCTCTCCCTCTCCCTCTCTTTCTCTCTCTCTCCCTCCCCCTCCCTCTCCCATTTCCTCAGTCTCCCTCTCTTTCTCTCTCTCTCCCTCCCTCTCCCTCTCCCTCTCCCTCTCCTTGTCTCTCATTTCTTCTCTCTCTCTCAATATACACAAATTATACAAAAATAAATAAAAAAGAGAGAATGAACTCTCCCTCCCCCTCGTTCTCTCATTTCATCCCCCTCCCTCTTCCATTTCCTCTCTCTCCCTCTCTTTCTCTCTCTCTCCCTCCCTCCTTCCCCCTCCCTCTCCCATTTCCTTCCTCTCCCTCTCCCTCTCTTTCTCTCTCATTTCCTCTCCCTCTCTCAATATACACGTATTATATTTAAAAAAGTAAAAGAGAGAGAGAATGCACTCTCCCTCCCTCTCCCTCTCTCATTTCCTCCCCCTCCCTCTCCCTCTCTTTCTCTTTCTCTCCCCCTCTCTTTCTCTTTCTCTCCCTCCCTCTCCCTATACCTTTCCTCCCCCTCCATCTCCCTCTCCCTCTCTTTCTCTCTCATTTCCTCTCCCTCTCTCAATAAACACAAATCAAACCCTAAACAAGTAAAAGAGAGAGAGAGAATGGACTCACTGTAAAGATTTGCAGGAGGGCTTGGTGGCTCCTCTTTGTGACGGCAGCTCCTCCTCTCCTTTGTGAACGACAACGGCGGCGGTGGTGACAAGCCTTCTTCCTCTCCCTCTCTCACCCTCTATGCAAAATGGTCGCTCTCCCTCTCAAAAAGTTTCATGAATGCGCGAAATGAAATGTGCTCGTGTTTCAGCCCGATTTATTTTCTTTGTGGGCCCTCGCTATTAGCGTCGCGATGCAAATAGCAACGCAGAATAGGCTAATCGGTGTCGCTCTTGCTTTGTTTCCTTGTAGTATAAGAAGGAAACAAGAGAGAAAAGTCAAGAAAGTAATATAAGAAGACAACATGACTCAAACATTGGATATAATAAATGCCTAGCCCCATCAGGCATTCAAATGATGGTTGCAAATATCAAATGGTCTTGTGTATAAGTGCACTACTCGCATAACAAAAGTATCTAATATATTATTTGTATGCACTGAAGAAATTCCCTGGTAAAATAGAAGAATTTTAAAAAAATATATGTCTTCGATTCTAATTAGTTGCTCACTAAAGACACAAAACACATTTAAATCTTTGCTATATCAGTGTAGCCAAATTTGACTAGTACTACATGTGCAACAAGTCACTATCATGTGACGAATAATTAAAAATGAAATCCATATTAAATCCAATAAACGAATCGCTTATTTTAAAATTAAAAAAAACCCAAATTAATAACCATTATAATAACCACCTTGCCAACATATGATATTTTCTCCAGATTGTGATATGCAATATGTTAAATAACTGGAAAGATTACTACTTATTGAATGGATTCTAGCCATGCAGATAAGATTCCTTAACTTTTCAACCAATTTAGGCATTGTTTGGTAATCATCAAGTTAGAGGAAACGTGTTCAAGGTTACCAATTGAAGCTATACATAATGTGTATAAACAAAAAATTGAACACTCGAGTCTGAAAATGCAAAGACAATATGCCAATTCTAACATGTAACTTGGAAGGAACTAGAGATCTTGCCCATTGAAATCATTACATGGACTCCATTATTAAACTCCGTGTCACCTAGAGCCGAGCCTCTAATATTCATTTAGTAGAAGCCTCCAAGGGATTATTAAAACTCCATAAAGTTGAAATTTTCCAATCATATGTACCTCTTGCAATGTAAAATTTTAATTAATTATTAACAAGCTATTAGATGCTAATTTTGGTACAATGTCACGTTTGTTTGTATTTAGAAAGGTGTAAAACTACTTATGAGAATGACTCAATGAATCAAGCATAAGTTCTTACAAGTACTTTGAGATATTGAATCATTATCACACAGAAAACGAATATTTTCAAACATTCTCTTATAACATAACCAAGGAAAAACTAGAAAATTGTTTAATCCTTGCTAAAATCTCATGGTAGGTCACAAATGGAGATGAGAGAAAAAGAGCACAAGTATCACACCTAGTTCATATTGATTGAGTTCAACTCTACACAGCATGAATTGCACTATCACATTCTTACATGCATTAATGTTGGCAAGACTAAAATATGGATTGTTTCTGAACTTTCTTCGAGCAGTGTTTTTAGTAACGTGTTCTAGTCACATTCGTTTTCGCCAGCCAAAACCAGCAGCAGCAACACTTATAAGCACCAATACCAGCAATCTTAGTCCTCTTCTGTCACCGCGCATGCAAATAGCGACGCAGAATAGGCTAATCGGTGTCGCTATTGCTTTGTTTCCTTGTAGTATAAGAAGGAAACAAGAGAGAAAAGTCAAGAAAGTAATATAAGAAGACAACATGACTCAAACATTGGATACAATAAATGCCTAGCCCCATCAGGCATTCAAATGATGGTTGCAAATATCAAAGGGTCTTGTGTATAAGTGCACTACTCGCATAACAAAAGTATCTAATATATTATTTGTATGCACTGAAGAAATTCCCTGGTAAAATAGAAGAATTTTGAGAAAAATATGTCTTCGATTCTAATTAGTTGCTCATTAAAGACACAAAACACATTTAAATCTTTGCTATATCAGTGTAGCTAAATTTGACTAGTACTACATGTGCAACAAGTCACTATCATGTGACGAATAATTAAAAATAAAATCCATATTAAATCCAATAAATGAATCACTTATTTTAAAATTAAAAAAAACCCAAATTAATAACCATTATAATAACCACCTTGCCAGCATATGATATTTTCTCCAAATTGTGATATGCAATATGTTAAATAACTGGAAAGATTACTACTTATTGAATGGATTCTAGCCATGCAAATAAGATTCCTTAACTTTTCAACCAATTTAGGCATTGTTTGGTAATCATCAAGTTAGAGGAAACGTGTTCAAGGTTACCAATTGAAGCTATACATAATGTGTATAAACAAAAAATTGAACACTCGAGTCTGAAAATGCAAAGACAATATGCCAATTCTAACATGTAACTTGGAAGGAACTAGAGATCTTGCTCATTGAAATCATTACGTGGACTCCATTATTAAACTCCGTGTCACCTACAGCCGAGCCTCTAATATTCATTTAGTAGAAGCCTCCAAGGGATCATTAAAACTCCATAAAGTTGAAATTTTCCAATCATATGTACCTCTTGCAATGTAAAATTTTAATTAATTATTAACAAGCTATTAGATGCTAATTTTGGTACAATGTCACGTTTGTTTGTATTTAGAAAGGTGTAAAACTACTTATGAGAAAGACTCAATGAATGAAGCATAAGTTCTTACAAGTACTTTGAGATGTTGAATCATTAACACACAGAAAACGAATATTTTCAAACATTCTCTTATAACATAACCAAGGAAAAACTAGAAAATTGTTTAATCCTTGCTAAAATCTCATGGTAGGTCACAAATGGAGATGAGAGAAAAAGAGCACAAGTATCACACCTAGTTCATACTGATTGAGTTCAACTCTACACAGCATGAATTGCACTATCACATTCTCACATGCATTAATGTAGGCAAGACTAAAATATGGATTGTTTCTGAACTTTCTTCGAGCAGTGTTTTTAGTGACGTGTTCTAGTCACATTCGTTTTCGCCAGCCAAAACCAGCAGCAGCAACACTTATAAGCACCAATACCGGCAATCTTAGCCCTCTTCTGTCACCGCGCATGCAAATAGCGACGCAGAATAGGCTAATCGGTGTCGCTATTGCTTTGTTTCCTTGTAGTATAAGAAGGAAACAAGAGAGAAAAGTTAAAAAAGTAATATAAGAAGACAACATGACTCAAACATTGGATACAATAAATGCCTAGCCCCATCAGGCATTCAAATGATGGTTGCAAATATCAAAGGGACTTGTGTATAAGTGCACTACTCGCATAACAAAAGTATCTAATATATTATTTGTATACACTGAAGAAATTCCCTGGTAAAATAGAAGAATTTTAAAAAAAAAATCTTCGATTCTAATTAGCTGCTCACTAAAGACACAAAACACATTTAAATCTTTGCTATATCAGTGTAGCCAAATTTGACTAGTACTACATGTGCAACAAGTCACTATCATGTGACGAATAATTAAAAATGAAATCCATATTAAATCCAATAAATGAATCACTTATTTTAAAATATAAAAAACCCAAATTAATAACCGTTATAATAACCACCTTGCCAACATATGATATTTTCTCCAGATTGTGATATGCAATATGTTAAATAACTGGAAAGATTACTACTTATTGAATGGATTCTAGCCATGCAGATAAGATTCCTTAACTTTTCAACCAATTTAGGCATTGTTTGGTAATCATCAAGTTAAAGGAAACGTGTTCAAGGTTACCAATTGAAGCTATACATAATGTGTATAAACAAAAAATTGAACACTCGAGTCTGAAAATGCAAAGACAATATGCCAATTCTAACATGTAACTTGGAAGGAACTAGAGATCTTGCTCATTGAAATCATTACGTGGACTCCATTATTAAACTCCGTGTCACCTACAGCCGAGCCTCTAATATTCATTTAGTAGAAGCCTCCAAGGGATCATTAAAACTCCATAAAGTTGAAATTTTCCAATCATATGTACCTCTTGCAATGTAAAATTTTAATTAATTATTAACAAGCTATTAGATGCTAATTTTGGTACAATGTCACGTTTGTTTGTATTTAGAAAGGTGTAAAACTACTTATGAGAAAGACTCAATGAATGAAGCATAAGTTCTTACAAGTACTTTGAGATGTTGAATCATTAACACACAGAAAACGAATATTTTCAAACATTCTCTTATAACATAACCAAGGAAAAACTAGAAAATTGTTTAATCCTTGCTAAAATCTCATCGTAGGTCACAAATGGAGATGAGAGAAAAAGAGCACAAGTATCACACTGGAGCCCCGAGAGGAACACCAAGGAAAAGGGAATTCTCTTGCAAGAAAATCTATCTTGTAACATCAACAAGCTTGTTTATCATGTTTCATATGATCACAATGAAGAAAGAAACACCAGGCACAACAAGTCTTCATGCAGCATCATGTAGATCTCCCACGGTTTTTAATAGAATCAACCATATTCTTCAACATCTTCACAAAATCCATCAATATCACAAAGAAAACAAAGAAATACACCATCTTTGAATGGAAATACATCACATAGTATTCATCTTCAATATCTTCATAGTCTTCTCTCTCAATCTCTCATATACAATCACTCTGTTTCAATAGAATTGACTATCTCTGACTCTCTCTCTCTCTCTCCATCAATAATACATCATATCCTCACTACAATATCTCAAAAATTACTCTCAATAATCACTCTTAGGTCGTGGATACCCCTCCCAAGAGGTATGTCTGATATGAAAGGTCACCAGAGCCACTACAGTGTCTCTTCACAGCTCACTACTGTCACTTCACTCTAGTCTTCTCTTAAGTCTTCAGCAGCTAATTCTTCCACTTCCTCCAGCTCTTTTGCACTTGTATTCACCTCTTTCCAAGGCTAGAAAACTTTCCCAAAATCACACATACATTCCACAGAACACTTACAGAACAGTCTACAGAACAGTACCAGAACAGCTACAGTACAGAACAGAAACAGAACAGAAGCAGAAGCTCTACAGAAGACCTACAGAAGGTTACAGAAGGTCATCAAAACCTCATAACTCACTCTCAAACCATTCAAAACTCTCACAAACCATTCACTAAACTTTCACAATATCTCATTCTTCATCAATCTATACTCCATCCCTCTTTACAGAAGACAATCAGAACAAAAACAGACCAAAACAGAACAAAACAGAAGGTATACAGAACCAATCAGAACCTATCAGAACATCACAGAACCATCAACAAACATCATAATCTTCCAAAACACAATCAATATCATCCAAAACACTCTCAATCCACTTCCAAATCAATCAATCATCCCATAAAATCAACCATTCAGCTCTCCAAAACAACAAAAATCAGCCAAAAAACAAGTCATTTCAACACTCAACATATCCCCACACTTAATAAGGAAGCGTCCTCGCGACCCAGGAAAAAGGTAATACAAGTTCAAGAAAAAAGCTTCACTTTGATCTTCAATATCTTCTTACAAAGAATCCATCCACCACGACCCCATCTTATAACCTGTTTCTGATATAAAAATACGAAGAAAGGAAAACTCTTTATACACATTAACACCTCTTATCAAACTAAAAATCATCACAAATTTGTAAAGGATATAAGAGTTTGCTTCTTCTTCTTCATCTTCATCTTCTTCAACTCTCCAACCACGACCCCATCTCTACAAATCTCCAAAATATAGCTCGTACACAAGATCCAATAGGAAACCACCACGTTCGTTTGACATAAATGAACTCAGAACACGAATACACAACACAACCATCTGAATGACTTCTTCAAAAAGAAGAGTTTGGCATTAAAAAGCTTGCAGTATACATTGGAAAGGCATCAATGAAGATGATCCCTCTTAAAAGATTGATGTTGTCTGAATCGATCCATAGATAAGGATTCATCTACAAAGGTTTTAGGAGGATTTTGGAAAAATTGGAGACAGCACATCCTTTCCAATAGGACTAGGTATCTGCTAGGCAAACAGAGGGCATGAAAATACAGTATCTCCAGCTGTTGAGAATCAATGCTAACATTGACATTCATGCACAACTTTGGGATAGGCTTTGAATCAGTATGGGAATGCCTATGCATATACGCCAGGTACCAAGCAAAGTGAGCAGTTAATCTCACTGAGGGATCTGCAGACTGTGAATATTGTTGGGCAAAATGAACATAGTTCTGATAAGCTTGACTTGAAACTGTCCATTCCCCTGGAATTATTGGCCAATTAATCTGCGGTCCCGTAAGGCAATCATCCGAACTCCATCCCCTTCTTCTGGAAATCTGAGTATCAAAACCAGCACAGTCACTAACCAACTGAGGTGGTTGAGATATGGAAGTGTTAGGAGAGGGTAATGGAATAAGGGAAAGTGGATGTAGGGAAGGATAGGAAAAATCATAAAAGGAAGAAAAGGTTAAAGAAGGAGTGGCAGAAATTTGTAAGGAATCACTAAGGAAAGGTGTTAACTGATAAATAGGAAATGTGGAGGGTACATTTATGAGGGGTGAAGGACAGGGTGGAGAAGGGGAAAATACCCTATCCTCAATAAAGGAACAGTAAGTGAAAATAGGAATTTGAGGGAAATTGGAAGGTTGGAAAAGAAGTGGTAAAATTACTGGGGAACTAGATTGACAAAGGGAAAAATATATAGCATAACGGTGAGCCAATTGTTGATAATAAAGGAGGGTAGGAACAGAAGGTCCCAAGAGAGATCGTCTCTGATAGGCATCAAAGAAAGTAGCATCAAATGGATTATGTTTGGAAAGATAGGTTAAGAGATCCATCCTCAGTTGGTTAGTACTCTGTACAAAGGTAGGAGCTGTGTTTTGTCTTTGATTGAGGACCACTGACTCAATCATGGGATGCCACGAATTATCCTGACAATCAGCCACTTTGGAGGAATAACTTTGAAACATTTCAGCTATGCGCAACTCCAAATGATTGACATATAGAACAGCCTGTAAGACCACATCCCCCACATACCATGCCAAATCTACCTCATCTGGAATTAACAAATCGCCTCGGAGATACATGTATGCCATCAGCATGGTGTCTGGCGTGACAGAATCTTCAAAGAGCATTCTGACTACCTCTGTCAACAACTCAGCAGACCAAGCCCCACTCCAACCATCCTCTGGAAAAGGTAAATCCATCGTGGAAAGCTTCATATAGAAGACCAGCTTCTGTAAGTGGTAGTGGACAAAGAAAGAATGGTCTAGTAAGACATATTCCTGAAACTGTTCAAAGGTAGACCATAACAAGTCCATTCGGGACTGCAATCTTTCCACTTTGTCTTGGAAGAGAGGGCACAAAGTAGCCTGTCTCTGTAATGCAGCCAAGTCCTGCTGTGAAAGATAAGGAATTATTGGAACAGGAGGGCTTGGAGGAACAGAGCGGGACTTTGCAAGCTGATCTTGCAACTGCTGGATTTGGGAGGCTTGGTTGGCCACTGTGTCATTAGCCATCTGTAAAGCTAAAAGCTTGTCATCTAATTGAACTTGGAATTCTTTCGCTTCACTGGACATCCTCTCCTTCTCCGCTGAAAGGCTAGTAACCTGTGACTGAGCCTCTAGTAACTGGGTCTTTAATCAAGAAATCTCATCACTTTGAGTGGCAACCAGTTGGGTTTGCTGTTCCATTTGCTTAAATAGATCTGCTAGGGTATCCTTAGCAGATGCTAACTTAGATGTTGCCTTATGCAACTGGTCTTTGGACTGCATGAGCTCCTCATAGAAAGATGCGTACAGCTGCTGAACACAGGCTGTCACTGACAACTCAATGGAACTTTGAATATCCTTGCAGAGAAAAGGAATGGCATCTCCTGAAACGAGACTGTTCAGGGAAGGAACTGAGATCTCCAAGGATCCTTCTCTATGTGCCCGGAATAGGTTATTGCAAGTGAGAAACCCAGGGAGGTCACTACCAGAAGTAGCAGGGATAGGCACTGAGGGAAGTACAGCAGGGGCTTTATCCGCTACCCTCTTCAAGCGTTTGCGCTGTAGGACCAGGGGAGGCGGAGAATCATCATCCTCAATGTCAATAGGTGCTGACTCTTCGGAAGGTGGAGGAGGAGGTACTGGATTTGATGGAGGAGGTGGAGGCACAGTCTTCTGTAAACCTGAATAGGTCAAGAAGGCAGACAAATATGATCCATAGGTAACATTGGTAACAGTACCCCTCGTAACTTTAACAAAATGCTGATCCATCTTAGTAAGGAGGTATGTGCTCCAATCAATGGCAACTCCTTTCAGCACCATCCTGGAAGCTGTGAAAAGCTCTTTGGAGAAATAGTGTGACGGCGTTTTGGCAGGCATGAACCTGTCCTGAAGGAACTGGCACATGGTCTTCCATACGGGATCAGTGATCATAGAAAACGAAACTCCTGAAGAGTTTATCACTTTCTTAACATCAAGGACTTCCCTTGTCTGCTTCTGCAACAGTTTGAGAATCTCTTCAGTAGAGAAGAGCTGACGAGTGGTCACAAAAGGTTCTCCTTTGGAGGGTAAAGGCAGAGCCTTCCCTAAGCCTCGAGACGTCAATGTCATAGACATGCCTTGGACTACTCCTGTCTTCTTGCTGTAAGAGGCCAGGAACTCATCACATACGGACGGATCCTCTAGAAGTAATGGAAAAGGAGTGGCCACAAAAGCAGCAAGTCCTGCCTTCGTGAGGGGCTCAAAAGTAAGTAGGGACGAGTAATCCCTACTAACTAGTGGGACGTACTGGATAGGGGGAGGAGCATGAGAAGGCGCCATTCAGATGGTTACACACACACCACAAACACAGACAATCAAAGAGAATGCCTGCAAACCAACAGACAAAAAACGAAGGATAAGAGAATTACCAATCAAGACGTGACTCGACCTACTAACCCCAGGCAAACCACATCCTAGAAAAAATTTGACATGACCTTGAGACAAATGCGACCGAAAGCTTCATGCGATGCATCAAACAAACACCCTGAACCCCGTATCAGGCAATAAAAGAAAAAAACTACATACCGTACCCATAACCGTAACCGTAACGAAAACAGGAAACCAAAACCATACCATATCCAACACATATCAATACGACATCTATGATAGAACCAAGACTGGACCATGGAAAACAGCACTAAGAACTGCGTATACCCATCCCACGAAACACTTCATTAAAAAAGGGAATTAAGTGCAGTGAGGAGAGAATTATTT
Organism: Lygodium microphyllum; assembly: GCF_053477565.2. Lineage (NCBI taxonomy): Eukaryota > Viridiplantae > Streptophyta > Polypodiopsida > Schizaeales > Lygodiaceae > Lygodium > Lygodium microphyllum. The sequence goes on along the minus strand of NC_141136.1, from coordinate 144,832,560 downwards.
AATGAAGGGTTGATTTGAATCAATTATTAAAAATGGGTGAATTTTTATTAGGTGATAAACCTTAATAAGAAAACGGCGGTTCCTTATTACAAATTGATTTACCAATTATTAGGTTAAACCGGTGCAGTTATACGATTCCCGGACTTCGATTCCCGACTGGGTCTCTAAATGCAATTCATTGATTATAATTAAAGTGATGTGGAGCGCTTTTTTGCCAGCGCGTGCGCATGTGACGGCTGGTTGATTTTAATTTAAAATTTTAGAGTGCCTCTGTAGCGCACGTAGCGTGTGCGAAGTGAACGGCTGGTTTATTTTAATTAAAAAAAATGTGTATTTAGCGCGAATGCGCGTGGAAACGGTGGGTGGATTAAAGGGTTTATTTTAACAATTAATTGTGATTAAGGGGGGAAAATAAATAAATAAATAACAGAAAAGAAATACCTGGCAGGGTGTGTATGAAATGCAGGAATGCGCACGAAAGAGTCCCAAGAAAGGAAAAGCAAAAAGCACTGATGAAACAACAAATAACACCTTAGCAGATGTATTAAGTTGATTGATGTTGGTTTTTTATTTTTATTTATTTTATTTTATTTTTAGTTGTGATTTTTTAATGTTTGAATAAATGGAAAATGAGTAAGGGAGGTGAGGGAAATTTTTTAGAAGGTTTTTAGAATTTGTTAGACTTTTTTACAATTTTTTAAATGATTTTTCCTATTTTTTTGGCAATTTAAGGGTACTTTTAGGAAAGATGGATTTTTCTAAAATTATAGGAAAGGCAATTCCTAGCAGACAAAGGTCCAAAAATTAACAAAAGACAGAAGGAATTTTTAGAAATTTTTTTAAATTTTTTAATGAAAAAAATGAATGTTGTGATTAAGGAAATCACATTGATCACATAAATCACATAAGTCACATTAGTCACAAGTTACATTAATCACTTAAGTCACTTAAGTTACTTAAGTTAGGTTAGTCATGTTAGTCAGGGAAATCAACCTAGGTTAGTTCTGACTAACTAAGTTAGTTAATTAAGTTTTAACTAAGTTAGGTTAGTTAAGTGGTAACTAAGTTAGGTTAGTTACTAACTTAGGTTAGTGAGTTACTAACCTAGGTTAGTGGAAGGGTGGAGGTGGAGGGGCAGGAGAAGGGAGCGGTGGCGGTCGGGGCGGCGAGGTGGCGGCGGACGGCAGACGGAGGGGCGGTCGAGCGGCGACGGCGCTAGGGCGGCGATCGTGGCGACGGACGACGACGAGGCCGGGCGGCGGCGGCAGGCGACGTCGAGCGTGCTAGAGGCGGACTGGAGGCGACGACGAGCAGTCTGGAGCGACGAGGACGTCCGTGCGAGGCGGCAACGGCCAGCAGTCTGGAGCGACGAGAGGGCGGCGAGGACAGAGAGCAAGGAGGGGAAGGAGAAGGGGAGGAAGAGGAGGAGGGAGAAAGGACTGGGGAAGGAGAAAGGAGGAGGTGGGGCGTCTGGAGGAAGAGAGGGAGAAGGGAGGAGGGAGGTCGGCCTGGGGGAAGGGAAGAAGAAGGGAGGACGGGGGGAGGAAAAGGAGTAGGAGGTGGAAATGAAGGGCAGCGTGGGGAAGGAGAGAAGGAGGGGAGGAGCAAGAGGAGGGAGGAGAGAAGGAGAAGAGGGAGTGGAGGAGGTCGGCAGGAGGGAGGAGAGAAGGAGGAGAGGGACGCACAGAGAGGGAGAGAGAGAAGGAAAGAAGAAGGGAGAGAGATAAGAGAAAGGAGTTGGTTGAGGGTCGGGGGGGGGAAGGGTGTCCGTTGGGGAGGTTGTTTTTTGTTTTCTGTTTTTTTTTTTTTTAAATAAATTAATTATGATTGAGGTTTGTTTGTTTTTTTTTTAAAAATAATAAAAGGTGGGCAGGGGTAAGGAAGGATGGGCGGGGTCAAGAGGAGACGGGGGCGGGGTAAAAAAAAATTTGCCGTGACGGGATTGAAATGACGCGGGGATGACGGTACGGGGTACGCGGACACGACGGGGGCGCGTGGAGACACGTTAAATCGAAAACGGGCGCGTTCACGCGCAAAACGGGCGCGAGAAAAAAACGTAAAAATAAAGAAAAATTCATAACTCCCAATCCGGATGTCAAAAAGAAATAGCGGAAAAACGAAAAGTGGGCAGGACGACAGGAGGGAAACAGGAAAAATACGGAACGGGGGCTCCGGGAAGGATAAAGGACGTTCACGTGCAAAAAACACAAAAAACGAACCAAAAACGCAATTGAAAAATTAATATCGAAAGATCCGTGCATCGGAATGAAGTGTGGAAAAAAGGAAAACTGTGCAGAAAGATGTGCCCGACAATCCGATCATGTCAAAGCAGAATTCTGACTAAGGTAAGACGCGTTCACATGGGAAAAACCCAAAAAACAAACCCGAAAATGGGATCGGAAATTAATATCGGACGAACCGTTTACCGGAATGACATGCAGTAAGAAGGAAAAATGTCCGCAGGAAGGAGTGGCACAGGGTGATCACGTTAAAACGTAGTTCCGGCAGAAATAGGAGGGGTTCACATGTGAAAAACTCCAAAAATACTCCCGAAAAGTCATTTAAAAATTAATAAGTGAAAATCGAGAAGTCGAAAAAGGGTGGAGGAAAAAGGAAAAAGGGAGGGGAAGTCACAGCGGACACGGCTGTCAAATCAAATTGGAATTTCGATGCCAATAGGGCAAGTTCACATGGAAAAATGTCGAAAATACGCACGAAAAAGTCTTAAAAAACCCGGAAAATTAATAACGGACAAACCATGTATCGGGATGATGTGGAATAAAAAGAAAAAATGTCAGGGGAGAAGCGTTGGTCAGGGTTATGACGTCAAATCACGGTTTCGAAGCAAGAAAAGCGCGTTCACATGGAAAACCGGCTAAATTGCGTAAAATGGTTCAAAAATTAATAACTCAAAAACCGTGCACCGGAACAGGGGTAGGTAAAAAGGAAAAATGGACCGTTCAATGGGAGGAACAGGGCTATAAGTTTGGATTTGGATTTAAGTAAACGTAGGGTGCATTCACATAGAAAAACCTCAAAATCAGGGAAGGAAGGAGAACTGCAAGGGAACAGCCCCAAGGGTGGATGGAACATGACCGGGTGGGTGGGAAGGGACCCCATTAGGATAAAAGCAAGTCATGGTATACATGCATGAGCAAAATAAGGCATATGCAGATGAGTATGCAATGTAGACGCGCAGGGACGCGTCCCCACACTTAAGACCTTAACGGATAGGGTTAACCGAACATTAGGGACCTAGGACCATGCCACAGACCATCCACTAACTTCCCCACACTTAAAACATGAACATCACTAAGAAACAGAAGTTGTAGGGTTAGAAAAACTTGGCCCGTTTCGTCAAGAATCAAGGTTGAATATCGATGGCACGTCCAGTGTTGTTGTCGGCGCTGGAGGAACCAAGGCATCTTCTTGGCACACGTTTGTCATGGCAGGGACCACGCGGCAGCACCCAGGGAGGTAGCTGATGGAAGGAATCGCAAGAAATTCGTTGTCGATGAGGGATATTGCACTCAACTCATAGTCACGCAATTTGAAATGAAAGAACAGTCACTCGCCCCATGACTAATATCACTTGAGAAATAAGGATTAAGACCCATATCTCATACCCGGTTGAGGAATCAACAAGGGGGAATGGTGTAGAGAGGAGTATGCCAGGGTGCACAGTTGATGGTGCATTAGTGCGTCCAACCCGTCTGGCATAGGTGCAAGGAGGAAGGCAAGGGAGCCTTATGGTGCAGTGTACAGAACAGGGTGATGTGTTTTGTGTTGATGGTAAAGACACATGGTCTATTCTTCGAGAAAAGGTGGAAACACCCTCGGGAATAGGTGATGTGTTTTGTGTTGATGTGTTTCTACCATGTGTTTCTACCATGGTCTTTTTTTTTTCTTTTCTTTTTCTCTTTTCTTCAAATTGAACAAGGGAATGGTAGAAAGACCATGTGTCAGAACCCACCTCGCCACTGTCGCTGGTGGAAAATAGAGGATAAGAGATCAAGGCTAGAAGGGGGTTTTGAGGGGACAGAGGGTTGCGTCCACTTCATCAGGAGTGATTGAAGAACGACTAACAAAAGTGTCAACATAAGAAGTACAGTGCCGCGCCAACGAGGGAAAAGATCAAGTGACCATAATTGTCAAGATCCCCAAGGAGGGAAGTACTTCTTCAGGCGATATCCATTGATCAGAAAGGGATCATCAGAGGCATCAACAGTCTGTATTTGGACAGAGCCATTAGGGTTGACTGCAAGTACCTTATAGGGGCCCATCCACCGCTGTTGGAGCTTGCCAGGAAACTTGCCAAAGCGTGAATCATAAGCTAGGACCAAATCACCTTCTTTGAACTCCTTGTGCTTGATGAAGCTGTCATGGTAAGCCTTACGTCGAGCTTGCGTGGCTTCCATGCACTGTAGAGCCATCCTGCGAATTTCGTCCAAACATTCCAAGTGCAAGAGACGGCGTTGCAGTGAATCATCATCCCCCAAACGCTCTTTGATAGCCACTCTCAACGAGGGTAGCTCTAGTTCAACAGGGAAAACTGCTTCTGTACCATACACCAACTGGAAGGGTGTTTGTCCTGTTGCTGCTTTATGAGAGGTTCTGTACGCCCAGAGGGCCTCTGTAAGTCGATCGTCCCAATCACGACGATGTGCGGCAATTGTCCTTGTCAGAATCGAGCAAAGGATGCGATTGGTGACTTCGACTTGGCCGTTGGCTCTGGGGTAATAGGGAGTGGACTTGCGATGGCGGATCTTATACAATTCTGTCAACTCTTCCATGACTTTGTTAAGGAAATGAGTGCCTCTGTCACTTACCAGCTCTAAGGGACTGCCAAAACGGGTGATGATATTCTCGTACATGAACAGGGCCACGCTGTTACCATCGTCCCGCTTGAGGGCTTTAGCTTCACACCACTTTGTGACATAATCCGTACATACGAGGATGTATCTGTTCTGTTTCCTTCTGGTAGGAGGGTCGATCGGACCTACAAAGTTGATGCCCCACTTCTCAAACGGCTTTAAAGGAAGGATAGGGTGCAGTGGCATGGCACTTGTCTTGGTGGGTTTTCCCATTCTTTGACAAGCATCACATCTTTTACAGTAATCATAGGAATCTTTGTGAATGGTAGGCCACCAATATCCTGCTAGCAGAGCCTTCCTGGCTGTAGCTTCTCCTGCAAAGTGACCTCCACATGGCTCGTCATGGCAAGCCTTCAAAACAATCCCAATCTCTTCTCCTGCAACACATCTTCTGAGTACTTCATCTTTGCCTTTCTTGTACAGTGCACCACCTAGCAGGGTGTATGGGGCTGATTCTAGCATGAGCTTCTTCCTTTCCCGACTAGAAATACCAGGAGGGTATTGTTGGGTTGCCAGCAAATTGGCAATGTCTGCATACCAAGAAGTTACAGTTTCTACCAAGAATAGGGAAGCATCAGGGAGGTCTGGATCATCTCGTTCCTCGTCTACAGTTTGTGGGATACGCGACAGATGATCAGCCAGAACATGGGAACGACCAGGCTTAGTAATCACCTCAAAGTCGAACTCCTGGAATAAAAGGAGCCATCTCATCATTCGTCCTTTCACATCTGCTTTGTTCATTAAGAAGGACAGGGCCTCATGATCCACATAAAATTTAAAGTGGGTAGATAGGAGGTAATGGCGAAACTTCTCCAGGGCAAACACCATTGCCAAGCACTCCAGCTCTGTCACTGTATAGTTTCGTTCCCTATCAGTGACTTTTCGGCTTGCATAATAGATCGGTTGATCCAACTTCGAGGAGCCCTTTTGGCAGAGGACAGCACCTAAGCCTTCAATTGATGCATCAGTGTGTACGTGGAACTCTTTCGTCCAATCAGGAGGTTGCAGGATGGGTGCCTCTATCAGACACTGCTTCAGAGTGTGGAAGGCTTTGTCACATTCTTCCGTCCAAGTAAACTCTGCATCTTTCCTCAAGAGCTTGTGCAAGGAAGTTGCCTTTGTCGCAAAATGGGCTATAAACCTTCTGTAGTAACCCACATGGCCTAGGAATCCCCTCAATTGTTTGAGGTTGGTGGGTGCTTGCAGAGCTGAGATTTTTTCTATCTTTGCAGGGTCTGTTGATATCCCTTGTGCTGAGACAATGTGGCCCAACAGAACTCCAGAAGAGACCCCAAAGATGCATTTGTCGGGGTTGAGGGAAATCCCATACTCCCGGCATCGGTCAAAGCATTGTTCCAAATGTCCCCAATGTTCACTGATCAAACTATAGACACAGAAGTCATCCAAATATACCTCAATGAAGTCGTGCAGATGATTTTGAAATGCAGCCATCATGACTCGTTGGAAAGTAGCAGGGGCATTGCAGAGCCCAAATGGCATCACTCGGTAAGCGTAGGTCCCCCATTCTGTGGTGAAGGTTGTTTTGGATTGGTCTTCTTCTGCGATTTGCACTTGGTTGTATCCACTGAATCCATCCAGGAGAGAATAAAGTTCATGTCCTGCCACTGTGTCCAACAGTTGGTCTGTGAAAGGGATAGGAAAGTGATCCTTCTTTGTCTTGGAATTAAGCTTTCGGAAATCCACACATATTCGCAATTTGCCATTCTTCTTGGGTACAACCACAATGGGTGAAACCCATTCACTATTTGCCACTGGATAAATGAACTCGGCTTCTAGAAGCTTCAGCAGCTCCGCTTTCACCAATGTGGAATAATTCGGATTCATTCGCCTCTGTCGTTGCCGTACTGACTTGGCATCAGGCTCCAAGTCAATATGATGTTGACATATTGTGGGATCAATCCCCTTTAGGTCTTTGTAAGACCATGCAAACACGTCCAAATTTTCTTTCAACAAGTTGTACAAGGTTGACAACTCCTCTTCTGGGAGACTGCTACCCACCTTCAAGTGGCGTTCAGTGCCTTCTGCATCCACAAAGGTTAACTGCCTTTCACCTTCTACTTCACGGATGAAGGTCCCGCGGACTGCTTCTGGATACAGATCCGACTCCTTCAAGGGAGTGGTATCCTCTTCTGATGACCCACTAGAACCAACTTCGTCTTTTGGTGGAGACTTAGGTTGCTCCTTAAGACGTTGGAATGGGATAAGCGCTGTTTCGGGTTTGGTTTCAAAATTAATTACCTCGTGGCTTGAAGATTCATCTTCTGATGATACATCCAGGAACGTCACATAACAGGGACCCTCTGATGCTTGTTGGGTTGATGGGACTGGTGCTTGTTGGCACGGTGCATCATCATCATCTTTCTTCGGCAAGGATAGGTTAGGACGGCATGAGCCACTGCTAAAAAACGGCTTGCTCTTCTTAATCCATTTCTTATAAAGGTTTTGCATATGAGAAGATCCATTTACCAAACCAAATGGTACCATTGCAATTCTGTCCCATAGCATGAGCTCATCGGCTTCTGATGCTTCTGGAACTTCTTCCTCCAATGTATCCTCTTCAGGTGGGATAGACTCTTCTGGCTCACTTTCATAATCTTCTTCGTCCATATCATATCCATCCTCTTCTGTCTCTGTCTCTGCTTCTGCTTCCGTCTCTGTTGATGCTTCTGCTTCTGCTTCTGTCTCTGTTGATGCTTCTGCTTCTGCTTCTGTCTCTGTTGATGCTTCTGCTTCTGCGTCTGCAGGAGCTCTGTAACAGAAGAACAGATTCTCTGGTTCCTCTCCTGCCTCTGCCTCTGCTGTGGCCATGTAACAGGGAGAGCAATACATCCATGCTTCTATCTCACTGTCAGAAGTGATTTCAGAAGTCATTCCTGGTTCAGGCAGGAAGTATTCACCCATTGATAATGGCTTTGCATCTTTTGGAAGTTGGCTTACATTATCCACTGTTAAAGAATGTGCCACTGTTTTCTTAGGAAGGATCTGTTTGACAGCATCTTCGTCTGCTGACGTTCCATCTGTAGCCTCGTTAGGGGAATCAGAAGATAATTCCAAGGAGGTGGAGCCATGTCCTTTTTGAGAACCATACAGTTTCAGCACCACTTTGTTGGGTCCTCGACCCAAGGTCAAGGTTCCTTTGAACCAATCCGTCCTTGCTCGGGCTTCAAAAAGCCATGGTCTACCTAGTAACAGAGGATAGGATGTACCATAAGAGTTTGGCTTCACCACCAGATAGGTCAGCCAATAATCTTTTCCAGCCACTGTAGTCTTCACATATGGAAGAATGCCCAAAGGCTTGATTCTACTCTGATCCGCCAGTCTGATGAGCCATTGGGTGGGTTGCACACCTTGTAAGCCTAGATCCTTCATCGTCACATCCGTCATAATGTTTACTGATGAACCTCCATCAATCAGTGCATTTGCAATGAAGCAGCCTTCTATCCACACGCCAGTCTCTGGAGTACCCGGATCTAGAAAAGCATTAGCCACATCCACTTCTTTTACAGGCTCTGGAGCCTTGTTGGACTTTGTCACTGTGGAGGGAGCAATCCTTAAACCACGTCTTTTTGTCAGTATGCTTTTGAATCTTTTCCGGCAACTGGGAGACAACATCAATAATTGTCGGAATGTGAGGTTTGGTTTAAAGGTATCTAGATCTCTAACTAGATCGTATTCTTTAATAGGATCCACTGGCTTTTCTAATCGGTTAGGGAATGGGGCAACACCCATTTTCATTTTCCCTCTTCCTTCCATCAGAGGAATTACAGGAACTTCTTCTGCCACTTGTGGCACTTCCTCCTCTTCTGCCTCCTGGACCTCTGGTCCTGTCTCTGTAACTGTCTCTGTAACTCTCTGTGGCTCTGTAGGGCTCTGTACGGCACTGTTAGGCTCTGTTCTGTTCTGTTCTTCTGGTGGAAGATTAAACTTCACTGTTCTGACAGGAGGGTTATTTTCTTTCTGGGTAGGTGGTTCCTTCTGCTTTGCACGCGTGATGGCAGCAACTTCCAATTCCACTAAATTGGAGGTAGGCTCTTGGGCCTTGGACGGACTATCAGTAGCACTGTTTTTCGCTGGGGCTGGGCTTGGACAGTCTTTTGCAGTGTGGCCTTCTCCTTTGCATCGACTGCATAAGGGCTTGTAATCCACTGACCTTCGAGGATTTGGACAATTTGGTGAGATGTGGCCCTTTTCTCCGCATCTGTAACACTCCACTTCTGATCTCTGACCACCGCCAGACTGTCTTCCTCTGTAACTTTGAGAAGGAAATCTTCTGGGTCCGAAATTAGGACCAAACTCTCTAGGCTTGGGTCCAATATCTTGTGTTGTCATTTTGGATTCCAGCAAGTTAAATCTTGCGTCTTCTTCCTTCCTTCTCCTATCATGCATCTCCTTCAGGGAGCAAATGTCCTCTGTATGGTTCTTCCGCAAACAGTAGGAACAGAAGGCTCCAGGGATGGTTGGTTTCCGTGTACATTCAGTGGCTAAATGGCCTGCTTGATGACACTTACCACACCAAGTATTTGACCGCATCACATCTCTTCCTGCTCCTGCAACGTTGGATATGCTCGCTGTGTTCACTTTCAGCGTCTGTAGTTGCTCTGTAATCACATCCATCAACTCCTTTTTTATGTTTGCAACTGAGTTGGATAAATAATCCTTCAAGCTTTCTCCTCCGGGCGTACTGGCAGGAGGGTTTTGAGGAGTCTCTGTAATCACTGCATAAACTGGTTGGGTTGGTACAGAGGGGTCTCTGTTCTGGTTCTGATTCAGAGCTCCTGTTTGAACTGTTGGCTGTTGACTCCAGTTGGTAGGGTTCCACTGTTGCTGTTGATTTTGCATTGAGGAGATTGGTTGGGACCATTGTTGTTGTGGTTGAGCCATCATTTGAGGCATGGATTGTGGCCACTGTGGATTTGGTACACTGTACTGTGATACCGGGGGCATCTGTTGGTAGGGATAGGAAACAGTCCCTGGGACTGCATTTGGTGGGTACATCATTCCTGGCACCAGAGGAGGTAGGACTCCTCTTCCTGTATTCATTGCTAATCTAGCTTCCACTTCATCGTACAGTCTTGCACCTTCTGTTGCAGCTTGCAGGGTGGCTGGTCTTTGTAGCTCCACAAACTTACGGACTTCTGGTTGTAATCCTCTGAGAAACACTCCCTTCTGAATGCCATCATCTAGATTATGGTTAGTCCATCTCTTCAGGATGGATTCCATTCGTGAGACATAAGCTTCTACTCTTTCTCCAGAGGACTGACTTAGGTTCATAAATTCCTCTCTCATCTGCTCTTCAAAACCTTCACGCCTGAATTTAGTGAGGAAGGCCAACTTCAGGTCGTCCCATGTGCCAAAAGTTCCTGCTGCTTGTCTCTCATACCATTGAAACACCGCGCCCTTGAAAGTGGCGGGAAATATCGCTAACCAATGCTCAGGGGTTCTGGCATTGTTAGCCACACACGCTACCATAAACTCTACTACATGAAGATCGGGGTCTTCATTGTACTCTCCCTTAAAAACTGGCAATGGGACTACATTCGCTGGTCTGTCATCAATATTTCCAGGACGGATCTGGCTTGGAAGTGGACCTCCAGCAGGAGGAGGAAGGGCTTGATGTGCCATTGGGACTTCTGTAAAGAGTTCCGCAAGGGCGTCAAAGGCGGCTTCTGCTGCGAGCTCGCTCTCGGCTCTGATTCTTGCTTTCTCTCTTCTCACGTACCTCTGGACTCGTTCCAACGCTTGCCTTTTTATTGCGTCATTCATCAGGGGGTTGACTCCACTATGTTGTTAGTGCTCCACAGAGGGTTAATAGAAGGCTTCAGTCTCTGTAGGACTCTCTTGCCAACATTTCTTCTACTTCTTTCCTCTCAACGTCCCTAAATTCTGCTTTCATGCCACTGCACAGAGGAAGGTATTCGGTTCTGAAGGTGTCAAAATGCATACGTCTGAGCATGGTGGTGGTGCCATCATCATAGTAATGCCAGCTTCTGATGGTTTCAATAGTGTATGTTGTGAAAAACACTCTGTCTACCAACTTCCAGTGGGTTGCTAATTGAACAAACAGAAGATTATCAGTACACCAAGCATCCCATGTATCTTGCTGTTGAGCATCCACGAACAAATTCCAACTCTTTTCCTTCTTGTCCCTGTGAACCTCTACAGACCAAGACTCCTGAAGCTTCTTCACAATCTCCCACTTGATGTTGTCTGGAAACTTCTCAATGAATGCCAAATATTCCATGGATGTTCATTCTCTCTGTTTTTTCTCTTCAGTTTGTTCCCAAACAGTTTGCCACCAAGATGCAAGTTTCTGCTGCTTCAACAGGAAGAGGAAACTGTCCACCACATAGAGCATGCATCATAATGGTGATGTGTTTCCGCCATTGTGGGATGAACTTCTTGTGGAAAGTGACTTTGATTATGAGAAATTCCAACTCTTCAGTGGAAGAAGAAATTTTACAAACATCCATTGAATTCTTCTCTTCTTGGCAATGCCAATTCCTTCATTTTCAGCCTCTTTTGGTGCTTGTTGATGGCAAGTTTCCCCGGCTGCGCACCAAAAACATGGAGCCCCGAGAGGAACACCAAGGAAAAGGGAATTCTCTTGCAAGAAAATCTATCTTGTAACATCAACAAGCTTGTTTATCATGTTTCATATGATCACAATGAAGAAAGAAACACCAGGCACAACAAGTCTTCATGCAGCATCATGTAGATCTCCCACGGTTTTTAATAGAATCAACCATATTCTTCAACATCTTCACAAAATCCATCAATATCACAAAGAAAACAAAGAAATACACCATCTTTGAATGGAAATACATCACATAGTATTCATCTTCAATATCTTCATAGTCTTCTCTCTCAATCTCTCATATACAATCACTCTCTTTCAATAGAATTGACTATCTCTGACTCTCTCTCTCTCTCTCCATCAATAATACATCATATCCTCACTACAATCTCTCAAAAATTACTCTCAATAATCACTCTTAGGTCGTGGATACCCCTCCCAAGAGGTATGTCTGATATGAAAGGTCACCAGAGCCACTACAGTGTCTCTTCACAGCTCACTACTGTCACTTCACTCTAGTCTTCTCTTGAGTCTTCAGCAGCTAATTCTTCCACTTCCTCCAGCTCTTTTGCACTTGTATTCACCTCTTTCCAAGGCTAGAAAACTTTCCCAAAATCACACATACATTCCACATAACACTTACAGAACAGTCTACAGAACAGTACCAGAACAGCTACAGTACAGAACAGAAACAGAACAGAAGCAGAAGCTCTACAGAAGACCTACAGAAGGTTACAGAAGGTCATCAAAACCTCATAACTCACTCTCAAACCATTCAAAACTCTCACAAACCATTCACTAAACTTTCACAATATCTCATTCTTCATCAATCTATACTCCATCCCTCTTTACAGAAGACAATCAGAACAAAAACAGACCAAAACAGAACAAAACAGAAGGTATACAGAACCAATCAGAACCTATCAGAACATCACAGAACCATCAACAAACATCATAATCTTCCAAAACACAATCAATATCATCCAAAACACTCTCAATCCACTTCCAAATCAATCAATCATCCCATAAAATCAACCATTCAGCTCTCCAAAACAACAAAAATCAGCCAAAAAACAAGTCATTTCAACACTCAACACACACCTAGTTCATATTGATTGAGTTCAACTCTACACAGCATGAATTGCACTATCACATTCTCACATGCATTAATGTTGGCAAGACTAAAATATGGATTGTTTCTGAACTTTCTTCGAGCAGTGTTTTTAGTGACGTGTTCTAGTCACATTCGTTTTTGCCAGCCAAAACCAGCAGCAGCAACACTTATAAGCACCAATACCGGCAATCTTAGCCCTCTTCTGTCACCGCGCATGCAAATAGCGACGCAGAATAGGCTAATCGGTGTCGCTATTGCTTTGTTTCCTTGTAGTATAAGAAGGAAACAAGAGAGAAAAGTTAAAAAAGTAATATAAGAAGACAACATGACTCAAACATTGGATACAATAAATGCCTAGCCCCATCAGGCATTCAAATGATGGTTGCAAATATCAAAGGGACTTGTGTATAAGTGCACTACTCGCATAACAAAAGTATCTAATATATTATTTGTATGCACTGAAGAAATTCCCTGGTAAAATAGAAGAATTAAAAAAAAAAAACTTCGATTCTAATTAGCTGCTCACTAAAGACACAAAACACATTTAAATCTTTGCTATATCAGTGTAGCCAAATTTGACTAGTACTACATGTGCAACAAGTCACTATCATGTGACGAATAATTAAAAATGAAATCCATATTAAATCCAATAAATGAATCACTTATTTTAAAATATAAAAAACCCAAATTAATAACCGTTATAATAACCACCTTGCCAACATATGATATTTTCTCCAGATTGTGATATGCAATATGTTAAATAACTGGAAAGATTACTACTTATTGAATGGATTCTAGCCATGCAGATAAGATTCCTTAACTTTTCAACCAATTTAGGCATTGTTTGGTAATCATCAAGTTAGAGGAAACGTGTTCAAGGTTACCAATTGAAGCTATACATAATGTTTATAAACAAAAAATTGAACACTCGAGTCTGAAAATGCAAAGACAATATGCCAATTCTAACATGTAACTTGGAAGGAACTAGAGATCTTGCTCATTGAAATCATTACGTGGACTCCATTATTAAACTCCGTGTCACCTAGAGCCGAGCCTCTAATATTCATTTAGTAGAAGCCTCCAAGGGATTATTAAAACTCCATAAAGTTGAAATCTTCCAATCATATGTACCTCTTGCAATGTAAAATTTTAATTAATTATTAACAAGCTATTAGATGCTAATTTTGGTACAATGTCACGTTTGTTTGTATTTAGAAAGGTGTAAAACTACTTATGAGAAAGACTCAATGAATGAAGCATAAGTTCTTACAAGTACTTTGAGATGTTGAATCATTATCACACAGAAAACGAATATTTTCAAACATTCTCTTATAACATCAGCAAGGAAAAACTAGAAAATTGTTTAATCCTTGCTCAAATCTCATCATAGGTCACAAATGGAGATGAGAGAAAAAGAGCACAAGTATCACACCTAGTTCATATTGATTGAGTTCAACTCTACACAGCATGAATTGCACTATCACAATCTTACATGCATTAATGTTGGCAAGACTAAAATATGGATTGTTTCTGAACTTTCTTCGAGCAGTGCTTTTAGTGACGTGTTCTAGTCACATTCGTTTTCACCAGCCAAAACCAGCAGCAGCAACACTTATAAGCACCAATACTGGCAATCTTAGTCCTCTTCTGTCATCGCGCATGCAAATAGCGACGCAGAATAGGCTAATCGGTGTCGCTATTGCTTTGTTTCCTTGTAGTATAAGAAGGAAACAAGAGAGAAAAGTTAAGAAAGTAATATAGGAAGACAACATGACTCAAACATTGGATACAATAAATGCCTAGCCCCATCAGGCATTCAAATGATGATTGCAAATATCAAAGGGTCTTGTGTATAAGTGAACTTTCTTCGAGCAGTGTTTTTAGTGACGTGTTCTAGTCACATTCGTTTTCACCAGCCAAAACCAGCAGCAGCAACACTTATAAGCACCAATACTGGCAATCTTAGTCCTCTTCTGTCATCGCACATGCAAATAGCGACCCAGAGTAGGCTAATCGATGTCGCTATTGGTTTGTTTCCTTGTAGTATAAGAAGGAAACAAGAGAGAAAAGTTAAGAAAGTAATATAGGAAGACAACTTGACTCAAACACTGGATACAATAAATGCCTAGCCCCATCAGGCATTCAAATGATGGTTGCAAATATCAAAGGGTCTTGTGTATAAGTGAGCTTTCTTCGAGCAGTGTTTTTAGTGACGTGTTCTAGTCACATTCGTTTTCACCAGCCAAAACCAGCAGCAGCAACACTTATAAGCACCAATACTGGCAATCTTAGTCCTCTTCTGTCATCGCGCATGCAAATAGCGACGCAGAATAGGCTAATCGGTGTGGCTATTGCTTTGTTTCCTTGTAGTATAAGAAGGAAACAAGAGAGAAAAGTTAAGAAAGTAATATAGGAAGACAACATGACTCAAACATTGGATACAATAAATGCCTAGCCCCATCAGGCATTCAAATGATGGTTGCAAATATCAAAGGGTCTTGTGTATAAGTGAACTACTCGCATAACAAAAGTATCTAATATATTATTTGTATGCACTGAAGAAATTCCCTGGTAAAATAGAAGAATTAAAAAAAAAAATGTCTTCGATTCTAATTAGTTGCTCACTAAAGACGCAAAACACATTTAAATCTTTGCTATATCAGTGTAGCCAAATTTGACTAGTACTACATGTGCAACAAGTCACTATCATGTGACGAATAATTAAAAATAAAATCCATATTAAATCCAATAAATGAATCACTTATTTTAAAATTTAAAAAAACCCAAATTAATAACCATTATAACAACCACCTTGCCAGCATATGATATTTTCTCCAGATTGTGATATGCAATATGTTAAATAACTGGAAAGATTACTACTTATTGAAAGGATTCTAGCCATGCAGATAAGATTCCTTAACTTTTCAACCAATTTAGGCATTGTTTGGTAATCATCAAGTTAGAGGAAACGTGTTCAAGGTTACCAATTGAAGCTATACATAATGTGTATAAACAAAAAATTGAACACTCGAGTCTGAAAATGCAAAGACAATATGCCAATTCTAACATGTAACTTGGAAGGAACTAGAGATCTTGCTCATTGAAATCATTACGTGCACTCCATTATTAAACTCCATGTCACCTAGAGCCGAGCCTCTAATATTCATTTAGTAGAAGCCTCCAAGGGATTATTAAAACTCCATAAAGTTGAAATTTTCCAATCATATGTACCTCTTACAATGTAAAATTTTAATTAATTATTAACAAGCTATTAGATGCTAATTTTGGTACAATGTCACGTTTGTTTGTATTTAGAATGGTGTAAAACCACTTATGAGAAAGACTCAATGAATGAAGCATAAGTTCTTACAAGTACTTTGAGATGTTGAATCATTATCACACAGAAAACGAATATTTTCAAACATTCTCTTATAACATCACCAAGGAAAAACTAGAAAATTGTTTAATCCTTGCTAAAATCTCATCATAGGTCACAAATGGAGATGAGAGAGAAAGAGCACAAGTATCACACCTAGTTCATACTGATTGAGTTCAACTCTACACAGCATGAATTGCACTATCACATTCTCACATGCATTAATGTTGGCAAGACTAAAATATGGATTGTTTCTGAACTTTCCTCGAGCTGTGTTTTTAGTGACGTGTTCTAGTCACATTCGTTTTCGCCAGCCAAAACCAGCAGCAGCAACACTTATAAGCACCAATACCGGCAATCTTAGTCCTCTTCTGTCATCGCGCATGCAAATAGCGACGCAGAATAGGCTAATCGGTGTCGCTATTGCTTTGTTTCCTTGTAGTATAAGAAGGAAACAAGAGAGAAAAGTTAAGAAAGTAATATAAGAAGACAACATGACCCAAACATTGGATACAATAAATGCCTAGCCCCATCAGGCATTCAAATGATGGTTGCAAATATGAAAGGGTCTTGTGTATAAGTGCACTACTCGCATAACAAAAGTATCTAATATATTATTTGTATGCACTGAAGAAATTCCCTGGTAAAATAGAAGAATTTCAAAAAAAAATATGTCTTCGATTCTATGTAGTTGCTCACTAAAGACACAAAACACATTTAAATCTTTGCTATATCAGTGTAGCCAATTTTGACTAGTACTACATGTGCAACAAGTCACTATCATGTGACGAATGATTAAAAATAAAATCCATATTAAATCCAATAAATGAATCACTTATTTTAAAATTAAAAAAAACCAAATTAATAACCATTATAATAACCACCTTGCCAACATATGATATTTTCTCCAGATTGTGATATGCAATATGTTAAATAACTGGAAAGATTACTACTTATTGAATGGATTCTAGCCATGCAGATAATATTCCTTAACTTTTCAACCAATTTAGGCATTGTTTGGTAATCATCAAGTTAGAGGAAACGTGTTCAAGGTTACCAATTGAAGCTATACATAATGTGTATAAACAAAAAATTGAACACTCGAGTCTGAAAATGCAAAGACAATATGCCAATTCTAACAAGTAACTTGGAAGGAACTAGAGATCTTGCTCATTGAAATCATTACGTGGACTCCATTATTAAACTTCGTGTCACGTAGAGCCGAGCCTCTAATATTCATTTAGTAGAAGCCTCCAAGGGATTATTAAAACTCCATAAAGTTGAAATTTTCCAATCATATGTACCTCTTGCAATGTAAAATTTTAATTAATTATTAACAAGCTATTAGATGCTAATTTTGGTACAATGTCAAGTTTGTTTGTATTTAGAAGGGTGTAAAACTACTTATGAGAAAGACTCAATGAATGAAGCATAAGTTTTTACAAGTACTTTGAGATGTTGAATCATTATCACACAGAAAACAAATATTTTCAAACAGTCTCTTATAAGATAACCAAGGAAAAACTAGAAAATTGTTTAATCCTTGCTAAAATCTCATCGTAGGTCACAAATGGAGATGAGAGAAAAAGAGCACAAGTATCACACCTAGTTCATACTGATTGAGTTCAACTCTACACAACATGAATTGCACTATCACATTCTTACATGCATTAATGTTGGCAAGACTAAAATATGGATTGTTTCTGAACTTTCCTCGAGCTGTGTTTTTAGTGACGTGTTCTAGTCACATTCATTTTCACCAGCCAAAAGCAACAGCAGCAACACTTATAAGCACCAATTCCGGCAATCTTAGTCCTCTTCTGTCATCGCGCATGCAAATAGCGACGCAGAATAGGCTAATCGGTGTCGCTATTGCTTTGTTTCCTTGTAGTATAAGAAGGAAACAAGAGAGAAAAGTTAAGAAAGTAATATAAGAAGACAACATGACCCAAACATTGGATACAATAAATGCCTAGCCCCATCAGGCATTCAAATGATGGTTGCAAATATGAAAGGGTCTTGTGTATAAGTGCACTACTCGCATAACAAAAGTATCTAATATATTATTTGTATGCACTGAAGAAATTCCCTGGTAAAATAGAAGAATTTCAAAAAGAAATATGTCTTCGATTCTATGTAGTTGCTCATTAAAGACACAAAACACATTTAAATCTTTGCTATATCAGTGTAGCCAAATTTGACTAGTACTACATGTGCAATAAGTCACTATCATGTGACGAATGATTAAAAATAAAATCCATATTAAATCCAATAAATGAATCAGTTATTTTAAAATTTAAAAAAAACCAAATTAATAACCATTATAATAACCACCTTGCCAACATATGATATTTTCTCCAGATTGTGATATGCAATATGTTAAATAACTGGAAAGATTACTACTTATTGAATGGATTCTAGCCATGCAGATAATATTCCTTAACTTTTCAACCAATTTAGGCATTGTTTGGTAATCATCAAGTTAGAGGAAACGTGTTCAAGGTTACCAATTGAAGCTATACATAATGTGTATAAACAAAAAATTGAACAATCGAGTCTGAAAATGCAAAGACCATATGCCAATTCTAACAAGTAACTTGGAAGGAGCTAGAGATCTTGCTCATTGAAATCATTACGTGGACTCCATTATTAAACTCCGTGTCACCTACAGCCGAGCCTCTAATATTCATTTAGTAGAAGCCTCCAAGGGATTATGAAAACTCCATAAAGTTGAAATTTTCCAATCATATGTACCTCTTGCAATGTAAAATTTAAATTAATTATTAACAAGCTATTAGATGCTAATTTTGGTACAATGTCAAGTTTGTTTGTATTTAGAAGGGTGTAAAACTACTTATGAGAAAGACTCAATGAATGAAGCATAAGTTTTTACAAGTACTTTGAGATGTTGAATCATTATCACACAGAAAACCAATATTTTCAAACACTCTCTTATAAGATAACCAAGGAAAAACTAGAAAATTGTTTAATCCTTGCTAAAATCTCATCGTAGGTCACAAATGGAGATGAGAGAAAAAGAGCACAAGTATCACACCTAGTTCATACTGATTTAGTTCAACTCTACACAGCATGAATTGCACTATCACATTCTTACATGCATTAATGTTGGCAAGACTAAAATATGGATTGTTTCTGAACTTTCTTCGAGCAGTGTTTTTAGTGAAGTGTTCTAGTCACATTCGTTATCACCAGCCAAAAGCAGCAGCAACAACACTTATAAGCACCAATACCGGCAATCTTAGTCCTCTTCTGTCATCGCGCATGCAAATAGCGACGCAGAATAGGCTAATCGGTGTCGCTATTGCTTTGTTTCCTTGTAGTATAAGAAGGAAACAAGAGAGAAAAGTTAAGAAAGTAATATAAGAAGACAACATGACCCAAACATTGGATACAATAAATGCCTAGCCCCATCAGGCATTCAAATGATGGTTGCAAATATGAAAGGGTCTTGTGTATAAGTGCACTACTCGCATAACAAAAGTATCTAATATATTATTTGTATGCACTGAAGAAATTCCCTTGTAAAATAGAAGAATTTGAAAAAAAAATATGTCTTCGATTCTATGTAGTTGCTCACTAAAGACACAAAACACATTTAAATCTTTGCTATATCAGTGTAGCCAAATTTGACTAGTACTACATGTGCAACAAGTCACTATCATGTGACGAATGATTAAAAATAAAATCCATATTAAATCCAATAAATGAATCAGTTATTTTAAAATTAAAAAAAACCAAATTAATAACCATTATAATAACCACCTTGCCAACATATGATATTTTCTCCAGATTGTGATATGCAATATGTTAAATAACTGGAAAGATTACTACTTATTGAATGGATTCTAGCCATGCAGATAAGATTCCTTAACTTTTCAACCAATTTAGGCATTGTTTGGTAATCATCAAGTTAGAGGAAACGTGTTCAAGGTTACCAATTGAAGCTATACATAATGTGTATAAACAAAAAATTGAACACTCGAGTCTGAAAATGCAAAGACAATATGCCAATTCTAACATGTAACTTGGAAGGAACTAGAGATCTTGCTAATTGAAATCATTACGTGGACTCCATTATTAAACTATGTGTCACCTACAGCCGAGCCTCTAATATTCATTTAGTAGAAGCCTCCAAGGGATTATTAAAACTCCATAAAGTTGAAATTTTCCAATCATATGTACCTCTTGCAATGTTAAATTTTAATTAATTATTAACAAGCTATTAGATGCTAATTTTGGTACAATGTCAAGTTTGTTTGTATTTAGAAGGGTGTAAAACTACTTATGAGAAAGACTCAATGAATGAAGCATAAGTTTTTACAAGTACTTTGAGATGTTGAATCATTATCACACAGAAAACGAATATTTTGAAACATTCTCTTATAAGATAACCAAGGAAAAACTAGAAAATTGTTTAATCCTTGCTAAAATCTCATCGTAGGTCACAAATGGAGATGAGAGAAAAAGAGCACAAGTATCACACCTAGTTCATACTGATTGAGTTCAACTCTACACAACATGAATTGCACTATCACATTCTCACATGCATTAATGTTGGCAAGACTAAAATATGGATTGTTTCTGAACTTTCTTCGAGCAGTGTTTTTAGTGACGTGTTCTAGTCACATTCGTTTTCACCAGCCAAAAGCAGCAGCAGCAACACTTATAAGCACCAATACCGGCAATCTTAGTCCTCTTCTGTCATCACGCATGCAAATAGCGACGCAGAATAGGCTAATCGGTGTCGCTATTGCTTTGTTTCCTTGTAGTATAAGAAGGAAACAAGAGAGAAAAGTTAAGAAAGTAATATAAGAAGACAACATGACCCAAACATTGGATACAATAAATGCCTAGCCCCATCAGGCATTCAAAAGTGCACTACTCGCATAACAAAAGTATCTAATATATTATTTGTATGCACTGAAGAAATTCCCTTGTAAAATAGAAGAATTTCAAAAAAAAATATGTCTTCGATTCTATGTAGTTGCTCACTAAAGACGCAAAACACATTTAAATCTTTGCTATATCAGTGTAGCCAATTTTGACTAGTACTACATGTGCAACAAGTCACTATCATGTGACGAATGATTAAAAATAAAATCCATATTAAATCCAATAAATGAATCGCTTATTTTAAAATTAAAAAGAAAAACCAAATTAATAACCATTATAATAACCACCTTGCCAACATATGATATTTTCTCCAGATTGTGATATGCAATATGTTAAATAACTGGAAAGATTACTACTTATTGAATGGATTCTAGCCATGCAGATAAGATTCCTTAACTTTTCAACCAATTTAGGCATTGTTTGGTAATCATCAAGTTAGAGGAAACGTGTTCAAGGTTACCAATTGAAGCTATACATAATGTGTATAAACAAAAAATTAAACACTCGAGTCTAAAAATGCAAAGACAATATGCCAATTCTAACATGTAACTTGGAAGGAACTAGAGATCTTGCTCATTGAAATCATTACGTGGACTCCATTATTAAACTCCGTGTCACCTACAGTCGAGCCTCTAATATTCATTTAGTAGAAGCCTCCAAGGGATTATTAAAACTCCATAAAGTTGAAATTTTCCAATCATATGTACCTCTTGCAATGTTAAATTTTAATTAATTATTAACAAGCTATTAGATGCTAATTTTGGTACAATGTCAAGTTTGTTTGTATTTAGAAGGGTGTAAAACTACTTATGAGAAAGACTCAATGAATGAAGCATAAGTTTTTACAAGTACTTTGAGATGTTGAATCATTATCACACAGAAAACGAATATTTTGAAACATTCTCTTATAAGATAACCAAGGAAAAACTAGAAAATTGTTTAATCCTTGCTAAAATCTCATCGTAGGTCACAAATGGAGATGAGAGAAAAAGAGCACAAGTATCACACCTAGTTCATACTGATTGAGTTCAACTCTACACAACATGAATTGCACTATCACATTCTCACATGCATTAATGTTGGCAAGACTAAAATATGGATTGTTTCTGAACTTTCTTCGAGCAGTGTTTTTAGTGACGTGTTCTAGTCACATTCGTTTTCACCAGCCAAAAGCAGCAGCAGCAACACTTATAAGCACCAATACCGGCAATCTTAGTCCTCTTCTGTCATCACGCATGCAAATAGCAACGCAGAATAGGCTAATCGGTGTCGCTATTGCTTTGTTTCCTTGTAGTATAAGAAGGAAACAAGAGAGAAAAGTTAAGAAAGTAATATAAGAAGACAACATGACCCAAACATTGGATACAATAAATGCCTAGCCCCATCAGGCATTTAAAAGTGCACTACTCGCATAACAAAAGTATCTAATATATTATTTGTATGCACTGAAGAAATTCCCTTGTAAAATAGAAGAATTTCAAAAAAAAATATGTCTTCGATTCTATGTAGTTGCTCACTAAAGACGCAAAACACATTTAAATCTTTGCTATATCAGTGTAGCCAAATTTGACTAGTACTACATGTGCAACAAGTCACTATCATGTGACGAATGATTAAAAATAAAATCCATATTAAATCCAATAAATGAATCGCTTATTTTAAAATTAAAAAGAAAAACCAAATTAATAACCATTATAATAACCACCTTGCCAACATATGATATTTTCTCCAGATTGTGATATGCAATATGTTAAATAACTGGAAAGATTACTACTTATTGAATGGATTCTAGCCATGCAGATAAGATTCCTTAACTTTTCAACCAATTTAGGCATTGTTTGGTAATCATCAAGTTAGAGGAAACGTGTTCAAGGTTACCAATTGAAGCTATACATAATGTGTATAAACAAAAAATTAAACACTCGAGTCTGAAAATGCAAAGACAATATGCCAATTCTAACATGTAACTTGGAAGGAACTAGAGATCTTGCTCATTGAAATCATTACGTGGACTCCATTATTAAACTCCGTGTCACCTACAGTCGAGCCTCTAATATTCATTTAGTAGAAGCCTCCAAGGGATTATTAAAACTCCATAACGTTGAAATTTTCCAATCATATGTATCTCTTGCAATGTAAAATTTTAATTAATTATTAACAAGCTATTAGATGCTAATTTTGGTACAATGTCAAGTTTGTTTGTATTTAGAAGGGTGTAAAACTACTTATGATAAAGACTCAATGAATGAAGGATAAGTTTTTACAAGTACTTTGAGATGTTGAATCATTATCACACAGAAAACGAATATTTTCAAACATTCTCTTATAAGATAACCAAGGAAAAACTAGGAAATTGTTTAATCCTTGCTAAAATCTCATCGTAGGTCACAAATGGAGATGAGAGAAAAAGAGCACAAGTATCACACCTAGTTCATATTGATTGAGTTCAACTCTACACAACATGAATTGCATTATCACATTCTTACATGCATTAATGTTGGCAAGACTAAAATATGGATTGTTTCTGAACTTTCTTCGAGCACTGTTTTTAGTGACGTGTTCTAGTCACATTCATTTTCACCAGCCAAAAGCAGCAGCAGCAACACTGATAAGCACCAATACCGGCAATCTTAGTCCTCTTCTGTCACCGCGCATGCAAATAGCGACGCAAAGTAGGCTAATCGGTGTCGCTATTGCTTTGTTTCCTTGTAGTATAAGAAGGAAACAAGAGAGAAAAGTTAAGAAAGTAATATAAGAAGACAACATGACTCAAACATTGGACACAATAAATGCCTAGCCCCATCAGGCATTCAAATGATGGTTGCAAATATCAAAGGGTCTTGTGTATAAGTGCACTACTCGCATAACAAAAGTATCTAATATATTATTTGTATGCACTGAAGAAATTCCCTGGTAAAATAGAAGAATTTTTTAAAAAATATGTCTTCGATTCTAATTAGTTGCTCACTAAAGACACAAAACACATTTAAATCTTTGCTATATCAGTGTAGCCAAATTTGACTAGTACTACATGTGCAACAAGTCACTATCATGTGACGAATAATTAAAAATAAAATCCATATTAAATCCAATAAATGAATAACTTATTTTAAAATAAAAAAAAAACCAAATTAATAACCATTATAATAACCACCTTGCCAACATATGATATTTTCTCCAGATTGTGATATGCAATATGTTAAATAACTGGAAAGATTACTACTTATTGAATGGATTCTAGCCATGCAGATAATATTCCTTGAAATGCAGATAATATTGAATGGATTCTAGCCGAGCCTCTAATATTCATTTAGTAGAAGCCTCCAAGGGATTATTAAAACTCCATAAAGTTGAAATTTTCCAATCATATGTAGCTCTTGCAATGTAAAATTTTAATTAATTATTAACAAGCTATTAGATGCTAATTTTGGTACAATGTCAAGTTTGTTTGTATTTAGAAGGGTGTAAAACTACTTATGAGAAAGACTCAATGAATGAAGCATAAGTTTTTACAAGTACTTTGAGATGTTGAATCATTATCACACAGAAAACGAATATTTTCAAACATTCTCTTATAAGATAACCAAGGAAAAACTAGAAAATTGTTTAATCCTTGCTAAAATCTCATCGTAGGTCACAAATGGAGATGAGAGAAAAAGAGCACAAGTATCACACCTAGTTCATATTGATTGAGTTCAACTCTACACAACATGAATTGCATTATCACATTCTTACATGCATTAATGTTGGCAAGACTAAAATATGGATTGTTTCTGAACTTTCTTCGAGCACTGTTTTTAGTGACGTGTTCTAGTCACATTCATTTTCACCAGCCAAAAGCAGCAGCAGCAACACTGATAAGCACCAATACCGGCAATCTTAGTCCTGTTCTGTCACCGCGCATGCAAATAGCGACGCAAAATAGGCTAATCGGTGTCGCTATTGCTTTGTTTCCTTGTAGTATAAGAAGGAAACAAGAGAGAAAAGTTAAGAAAGTAATATAAGAAGACAACATGACTCAAACATTGGACACAATAAATGCCTAGCCCCATCAGGCATTCAAATGATGGTTGCAAATATCAAAGGGTCTTGTGTATAAGTGCACTACTCGCATAACAAAAGTATCTAATATATTATTTGTATGCACTGAAGAAATTCCCTGGTAAAATAGAAGAATTTTTTAAAAAATATCTCTTCGAT
The DNA here is from genome assembly GCF_053477565.2 of Lygodium microphyllum. Classification (NCBI taxonomy): domain Eukaryota; kingdom Viridiplantae; phylum Streptophyta; class Polypodiopsida; order Schizaeales; family Lygodiaceae; genus Lygodium; species Lygodium microphyllum. The sequence continues at coordinate 144,807,487 of NC_141136.1, read as the reverse complement.
TCTAATTAGTTGCTCACTAAAGACACAAAACACATTTAAATCTTTGCTATATCAGTGTAGCCAAATTTGACTAGTACTACATGTGCAACAAGTCACTATCATGTGACGAATAATTAAAAATAAAATCCATATTAAATCCAATAAATGAATCACTTATTTTAAAATTAAAAGAAACCAAATTAATAACCATTATAATAACCACCTTGCCAACATATGATATTTTCTCCAGATTGTGATATGCAATATGTTAAATAACTGGAAAGATTACTACTTATTGAATGGATTCTAGCCATGCAGATAATATTCCTTGAAATGCAGATAATATTGAATGGATTCTAGCCGAGCCTCTAATATTCATTTAGTAGAAGCCTCCAAGGGATTATTAAAACTCCATAAAGTTGAAATTTTCCAATCATATGTAGCTCTTGCAATGTAAAATTTTAATTAATTATTAACAAGCTATTAGATGCTAATTTTGGTACAATGTCAAGTTTGTTTGTATTTAGAAGGGTGTAAAACTACTTATGAGAAAGACTCAATGAATGAAGCATAAATTTTTACAAGTACTTTGAGATGTTGAATCATTATCACACAGAAAACGAATATTTTCAAACATTCTCTTATAACATCACCAAGGAAAAACTAGAAAATTGTTTAATCCTTGCTAAAATCTCATCATAGGTCACAAATGGAGATGAGAGAGAAAGAGCACAAGTATCACACCTAGTTCATACTGATTGAGTTCAACTCTACACAGCATGAATTGCACTATCACATTCTCACATGCATTAATGTTGGCAAGACTAAAATATGGATTGTTTCTGAACTTTCCTCGAGCTGTGTTTTTAGTGACGTGTTCTAGTCACATTCGTTTTCGCCAGCCAAAACCAGCAGCAGCAACACTTATAAGCACCAATACCGGCAATCTTAGTCCTCTTCTGTCATCGCGCATGCAAATAGCGACGCAGAATAGGCTAATCGGTGTCGCTATTGCTTTGTTTCCTTGTAGTATAAGAAGGAAACAAGAGAGAAAAGTTAAGAAAGTAATATAAGAAGACAACATGACCCAAACATTGGATACAATAAATGCCTAGCCCCATCAGGCATTCAAATGATGGTTGCAAATATGAAAGGGTCTTGTGTATAAGTGCACTACTCGCATAACAAAAGTATCTAATATATTATTTGTATGCACTGAAGAAATTCCCTGGTAAAATAGAAGAATTTCAAAAAAAAATATGTCTTCGATTCTATGTAGTTGCTCACTAAAGACACAAAACACATTTAAATCTTTGCTATATCAGTGTAGCCAATTTTGACTAGTACTACATGTGCAACAAGTCACTATCATGTGACGAATGATTAAAAATAAAATCCATATTAAATCCAATAAATGAATCACTTATTTTAAAATTAAAAAAAACCAAATTAATAACCATTATAATAACCACCTTGCCAACATATGATATTTTCTCCAGATTGTGATATGCAATATGTTAAATAACTGGAAAGATTACTACTTATTGAATGGATTCTAGCCATGCAGATAATATTCCTTAACTTTTCAACCAATTTAGGCATTGTTTGGTAATCATCAAGTTAGAGGAAACGTGTTCAAGGTTACCAATTGAAGCTATACATAATGTGTATAAACAAAAAATTGAACACTCGAGTCTGAAAATGCAAAGACAATATGCCAATTCTAACAAGTAACTTGGAAGGAACTAGAGATCTTGCTCATTGAAATCATTACGTGGACTCCATTATTAAACTCCGTGTCACGTAGAGCCGAGCCTCTAATATTCATTTAGTAGAAGCCTCCAAGGGATTATTAAAACTCCATAAAGTTGAAATTTTCCAATCATATGTACCTCTTGCAATGTAAAATTTTAATTAATTATTAACAAGCTATTAGATGCTAATTTTGGTACAATGTCAAGTTTGTTTGTATTTAGAAGGGTGTAAAACTACTTATGAGAAAGACTCAATGAATGAAGCATAAGTTTTTACAAGTACTTTGAGATGTTGAATCATTATCACACAGAAAACAAATATTTTCAAACAGTCTCTTATAAGATAACCAAGGAAAAACTAGAAAATTGTTTAATCCTTGCTAAAATCTCATCGTAGGTCACAAATGGAGATGAGAGAAAAAGAGCACAAGTATCACACCTAGTTCATACTGATTGAGTTCAACTCTACACAACATGAATTGCACTATCACATTCTTACATGCATTAATGTTGGCAAGACTAAAATATGGATTGTTTCTGAACTTTCCTCGAGCTGTGTTTTTAGTGACGTGTTCTAGTCACATTCATTTTCACCAGCCAAAAGCAACAGCAGCAACACTTATAAGCACCAATTCCGGCAATCTTAGTCCTCTTCTGTCATCGCGCATGCAAATAGCGACGCAGAATAGGCTAATCGGTGTCGCTATTGCTTTGTTTCCTTGTAGTATAAGAAGGAAACAAGAGAGAAAAGTTAAGAAAGTAATATAAGAAGACAACATGACCCAAACATTGGATACAATAAATGCCTAGCCCCATCAGGCATTCAAATGATGGTTGCAAATATGAAAGGGTCTTGTGTATAAGTGCACTACTCGCATAACAAAAGTATCTAATATATTATTTGTATGCACTGAAGAAATTCCCTGGTAAAATAGAAGAATTTCAAAAAGAAATATGTCTTCGATTCTATGTAGTTGCTCATTAAAGACACAAAACACATTTAAATCTTTGCTATATCAGTGTAGCCAAATTTGACTAGTACTACATGTGCAATAAGTCACTATCATGTGACGAATGATTAAAAATAAAATCCATATTAAATCCAATAAATGAATCAGTTATTTTAAAATTTAAAAAAAACCAAATTAATAACCATTATAATAACCACCTTGCCAACATATGATATTTTCTCCAGATTGTGATATGCAATATGTTAAATAACTGGAAAGATTACTACTTATTGAATGGATTCTAGCCATGCAGATAATATTCCTTAACTTTTCAACCAATTTAGGCATTGTTTGGTAATCATCAAGTTAGAGGAAACGTGTTCAAGGTTACCAATTGAAGCTATACATAATGTGTATAAACAAAAAATTGAACAATCGAGTCTGAAAATGCAAAGACCATATGCCAATTCTAACAAGTAACTTGGAAGGAGCTAGAGATCTTGCTCATTGAAATCATTACGTGGACTCCATTATTAAACTCCGTGTCACCTACAGCCGAGCCTCTAATATTCATTTAGTAGAAGCCTCCAAGGGATTATGAAAACTCCATAAAGTTGAAATTTTCCAATCATATGTACCTCTTGCAATGTAAAATTTAAATTAATTATTAACAAGCTATTAGATGCTAATTTTGGTACAATGTCAAGTTTGTTTGTATTTAGAAGGGTGTAAAACTACTTATGAGAAAGACTCAATGAATGAAGCATAAGTTTTTACAAGTACTTTGAGATGTTGAATCATTATCACACAGAAAACCAATATTTTCAAACACTCTCTTATAAGATAACCAAGGAAAAACTAGAAAATTGTTTAATCCTTGCTAAAATCTCATCGTAGGTCACAAATGGAGATGAGAGAAAAAGAGCACAAGTATCACACCTAGTTCATACTGATTTAGTTCAACTCTACACAGCATGAATTGCACTATCACATTCTTACATGCATTAATGTTGGCAAGACTAAAATATGGATTGTTTCTGAACTTTCTTCGAGCAGTGTTTTTAGTGAAGTGTTCTAGTCACATTCGTTATCACCAGCCAAAAGCAGCAGCAACAACACTTATAAGCACCAATACCGGCAATCTTAGTCCTCTTCTGTCATCGCGCATGCAAATAGCGACGCAGAATAGGCTAATCGGTGTCGCTATTGCTTTGTTTCCTTGTAGTATAAGAAGGAAACAAGAGAGAAAAGTTAAGAAAGTAATATAAGAAGACAACATGACCCAAACATTGGATACAATAAATGCCTAGCCCCATCAGGCATTCAAATGATGGTTGCAAATATGAAAGGGTCTTGTGTATAAGTGCACTACTCGCATAACAAAAGTATCTAATATATTATTTGTATGCACTGAAGAAATTCCCTTGTAAAATAGAAGAATTTGAAAAAAAAATATGTCTTCGATTCTATGTAGTTGCTCACTAAAGACACAAAACACATTTAAATCTTTGCTATATCAGTGTAGCCAAATTTGACTAGTACTACATGTGCAACAAGTCACTATCATGTGACGAATGATTAAAAATAAAATCCATATTAAATCCAATAAATGAATCAGTTATTTTAAAATTAAAAAAAACCAAATTAATAACCATTATAATAACCACCTTGCCAACATATGATATTTTCTCCAGATTGTGATATGCAATATGTTAAATAACTGGAAAGATTACTACTTATTGAATGGATTCTAGCCATGCAGATAAGATTCCTTAACTTTTCAACCAATTTAGGCATTGTTTGGTAATCATCAAGTTAGAGGAAACGTGTTCAAGGTTACCAATTGAAGCTATACATAATGTGTATAAACAAAAAATTGAACACTCGAGTCTGAAAATGCAAAGACAATATGCCAATTCTAACATGTAACTTGGAAGGAACTAGAGATCTTGCTAATTGAAATCATTACGTGGACTCCATTATTAAACTATGTGTCACCTACAGCCGAGCCTCTAATATTCATTTAGTAGAAGCCTCCAAGGGATTATTAAAACTCCATAAAGTTGAAATTTTCCAATCATATGTACCTCTTGCAATGTTAAATTTTAATTAATTATTAACAAGCTATTAGATGCTAATTTTGGTACAATGTCAAGTTTGTTTGTATTTAGAAGGGTGTAAAACTACTTATGAGAAAGACTCAATGAATGAAGCATAAGTTTTTACAAGTACTTTGAGATGTTGAATCATTATCACACAGAAAACGAATATTTTGAAACATTCTCTTATAAGATAACCAAGGAAAAACTAGAAAATTGTTTAATCCTTGCTAAAATCTCATCGTAGGTCACAAATGGAGATGAGAGAAAAAGAGCACAAGTATCACACCTAGTTCATACTGATTGAGTTCAACTCTACACAACATGAATTGCACTATCACATTCTCACATGCATTAATGTTGGCAAGACTAAAATATGGATTGTTTCTGAACTTTCTTCGAGCAGTGTTTTTAGTGACGTGTTCTAGTCACATTCGTTTTCACCAGCCAAAAGCAGCAGCAGCAACACTTATAAGCACCAATACCGGCAATCTTAGTCCTCTTCTGTCATCACGCATGCAAATAGCGACGCAGAATAGGCTAATCGGTGTCGCTATTGCTTTGTTTCCTTGTAGTATAAGAAGGAAACAAGAGAGAAAAGTTAAGAAAGTAATATAAGAAGACAACATGACCCAAACATTGGATACAATAAATGCCTAGCCCCATCAGGCATTCAAAAGTGCACTACTCGCATAACAAAAGTATCTAATATATTATTTGTATGCACTGAAGAAATTCCCTTGTAAAATAGAAGAATTTCAAAAAAAAATATGTCTTCGATTCTATGTAGTTGCTCACTAAAGACGCAAAACACATTTAAATCTTTGCTATATCAGTGTAGCCAATTTTGACTAGTACTACATGTGCAACAAGTCACTATCATGTGACGAATGATTAAAAATAAAATCCATATTAAATCCAATAAATGAATCGCTTATTTTAAAATTAAAAAGAAAAACCAAATTAATAACCATTATAATAACCACCTTGCCAACATATGATATTTTCTCCAGATTGTGATATGCAATATGTTAAATAACTGGAAAGATTACTACTTATTGAATGGATTCTAGCCATGCAGATAAGATTCCTTAACTTTTCAACCAATTTAGGCATTGTTTGGTAATCATCAAGTTAGAGGAAACGTGTTCAAGGTTACCAATTGAAGCTATACATAATGTGTATAAACAAAAAATTAAACACTCGAGTCTAAAAATGCAAAGACAATATGCCAATTCTAACATGTAACTTGGAAGGAACTAGAGATCTTGCTCATTGAAATCATTACGTGGACTCCATTATTAAACTCCGTGTCACCTACAGTCGAGCCTCTAATATTCATTTAGTAGAAGCCTCCAAGGGATTATTAAAACTCCATAAAGTTGAAATTTTCCAATCATATGTACCTCTTGCAATGTTAAATTTTAATTAATTATTAACAAGCTATTAGATGCTAATTTTGGTACAATGTCAAGTTTGTTTGTATTTAGAAGGGTGTAAAACTACTTATGAGAAAGACTCAATGAATGAAGCATAAGTTTTTACAAGTACTTTGAGATGTTGAATCATTATCACACAGAAAACGAATATTTTGAAACATTCTCTTATAAGATAACCAAGGAAAAACTAGAAAATTGTTTAATCCTTGCTAAAATCTCATCGTAGGTCACAAATGGAGATGAGAGAAAAAGAGCACAAGTATCACACCTAGTTCATACTGATTGAGTTCAACTCTACACAACATGAATTGCACTATCACATTCTCACATGCATTAATGTTGGCAAGACTAAAATATGGATTGTTTCTGAACTTTCTTCGAGCAGTGTTTTTAGTGACGTGTTCTAGTCACATTCGTTTTCACCAGCCAAAAGCAGCAGCAGCAACACTTATAAGCACCAATACCGGCAATCTTAGTCCTCTTCTGTCATCACGCATGCAAATAGCAACGCAGAATAGGCTAATCGGTGTCGCTATTGCTTTGTTTCCTTGTAGTATAAGAAGGAAACAAGAGAGAAAAGTTAAGAAAGTAATATAAGAAGACAACATGACCCAAACATTGGATACAATAAATGCCTAGCCCCATCAGGCATTTAAAAGTGCACTACTCGCATAACAAAAGTATCTAATATATTATTTGTATGCACTGAAGAAATTCCCTTGTAAAATAGAAGAATTTCAAAAAAAAATATGTCTTCGATTCTATGTAGTTTCTCACTAAAGACGCAAAACACATTTAAATCTTTGCTATATCAGTGTAGCCAAATTTGACTAGTACTACATGTGCAACAAGTCACTATCATGTGACGAATGATTAAAAATAAAATCCATATTAAATCCAATAAATGAATCGCTTATTTTAAAATTAAAAAGAAAAACCAAATTAATAACCATTATAATAACCACCTTGCCAACATATGATATTTTCTCCAGATTGTGATATGCAATATGTTAAATAACTGGAAAGATTACTACTTATTGAATGGATTCTAGCCATGCAGATAAGATTCCTTAACTTTTCAACCAATTTAGGCATTGTTTGGTAATCATCAAGTTAGAGGAAACGTGTTCAAGGTTACCAATTGAAGCTATACATAATGTGTATAAACAAAAAATTAAACACTCGAGTCTGAAAATGCAAAGACAATATGCCAATTCTAACATGTAACTTGGAAGGAACTAGAGATCTTGCTCATTGAAATCATTACGTGGACTCCATTATTAAACTCCGTGTCACCTACAGTCGAGCCTCTAATATTCATTTAGTAGAAGCCTCCAAGGGATTATTAAAACTCCATAACGTTGAAATTTTCCAATCATATGTATCTCTTGCAATGTAAAATTTTAATTAATTATTAACAAGCTATTAGATGCTAATTTTGGTACAATGTCAAGTTTGTTTGTATTTAGAAGGGTGTAAAACTACTTATGATAAAGACTCAATGAATGAAGGATAAGTTTTTACAAGTACTTTGAGATGTTGAATCATTATCACACAGAAAACGAATATTTTCAAACATTCTCTTATAAGATAACCAAGGAAAAACTAGGAAATTGTTTAATCCTTGCTAAAATCTCATCGTAGGTCACAAATGGAGATGAGAGAAAAAGAGCACAAGTATCACACCTAGTTCATATTGATTGAGTTCAACTCTACACAACATGAATTGCATTATCACATTCTTACATGCATTAATGTTGGCAAGACTAAAATATGGATTGTTTCTGAACTTTCTTCGAGCACTGTTTTTAGTGACGTGTTCTAGTCACATTCATTTTCACCAACCAAAAGCAGCAGCAGCAACACTGATAAGCACCAATACCGGCAATCTTAGTCCTCTTCTGTCACCGCGCATGCAAATAGCGACGCAAAGTAGGCTAATCGGTGTCGCTATTGCTTTGTTTCCTTGTAGTATAAGAAGGAAACAAGAGAGAAAAGTTAAGAAAGTAATATAAGAAGACAACATGACTCAAACATTGGACACAATAAATGCCTAGCCCCATCAGGCATTCAAATGATGGTTGCAAATATCAAAGGGTCTTGTGTATAAGTGCACTACTCGCATAACAAAAGTATCTAATATATTATTTGTATGCACTGAAGAAATTCCCTGGTAAAATAGAAGAATTTTTTAAAAAATATGTCTTCGATTCTAATTAGTTGCTCACTAAAGACACAAAACACATTTAAATCTTTGCTATATCAGTGTAGCCAAATTTGACTAGTACTACATGTGCAACAAGTCACTATCATGTGACGAATAATTAAAAATAAAATCCATATTAAATCCAATAAATGAATCACTTATTTTAAAATAAAAAAAAAACCAAATTAATAACCATTATAATAACCACCTTGCCAACATATGATATTTTCTCCAGATTGTGATATGCAATATGTTAAATAACTGGAAAGATTACTACTTATTGAATGGATTCTAGCCATGCAGATAATATTCCTTGAAATGCAGATAATATTGAATGGATTCTAGCCGAGCCTCTAATATTCATTTAGTAGAAGCCTCCAAGGGATTATTAAAACTCCATAAAGTTGAAATTTTCCAATCATATGTAGCTCTTGCAATGTAAAATTTTAATTAATTATTAACAAGCTATTAGATGCTAATTTTGGTACAATGTCAAGTTTGTTTGTATTTAGAAGGGTGTAAAACTACTTATGAGAAAGACTCAATGAATGAAGCATAAGTTTTTACAAGTACTTTGAGATGTTGAATCATTATCACACAGAAAACGAATATTTTCAAACATTCTCTTATAAGATAACCAAGGAAAAACTAGAAAATTGTTTAATCCTTGCTAAAATCTCATCGTAGGTCACAAATGGAGATGAGAGAAAAAGAGCACAAGTATCACACCTAGTTCATATTGATTGAGTTCAACTCTACACAACATGAATTGCATTATCACATTCTTACATGCATTAATGTTGGCAAGACTAAAATATGGATTGTTTCTGAACTTTCTTCGAGCACTGTTTTTAGTGACGTGTTCTAGTCACATTCATTTTCACCAGCCAAAAGCAGCAGCAGCAACACTGATAAGCACCAATACCGGCAATCTTAGTCCTGTTCTGTCACCGCGCATGCAAATAGCGACGCAAAATAGGCTAATCGGTGTCGCTATTGCTTTGTTTCCTTGTAGTATAAGAAGGAAACAAGAGAGAAAAGTTAAGAAAGTAATATAAGAAGACAACATGACTCAAACATTGGACACAATAAATGCCTAGCCCCATCAGGCATTCAAATGATGGTTGCAAATATCAAAGGGTCTTGTGTATAAGTGCACTACTCGCATAACAAAAGTATCTAATATATTATTTGTATGCACTGAAGAAATTCCCTGGTAAAATAGAAGAATTTTTTAAAAAATATCTCTTCGATTCTAATTAGTTGCTCACTAAAGACACAAAACACATTTAAATCTTTGCTATATCAGTGTAGCCAAATTTGACTAGTACTACATGTGCAACAAGTCACTATCATGTGACGAATAATTAAAAATAAAATCCATATTAAATCCAATAAATGAATCACTTATTTTAAAATTAAAAGAAACCAAATTAATAACCATTATAATAACCACCTTGCCAACATATGATATTTTCTCCAGATTGTGATATGCAATATGTTAAATAACTGGAAAGATTACTACTTATTGAATGGATTCTAGCCATGCAGATAATATTCCTTGAAATGCAGATAATATTGAATGGATTCTAGCCGAGCCTCTAATATTCATTTAGTAGAAGCCTCCAAGGGATTATTAAAACTCCATAAAGTTGAAATTTTCCAATCATATGTAGCTCTTGCAATGTAAAATTTTAATTAATTATTAACAAGCTATTAGATGCTAATTTTGGTACAATGTCAAGTTTGTTTGTATTTAGAAGGGTGTAAAACTACTTATGAGAAAGACTCAATGAATGAAGCATAAATTTTTACAAGTACTTTGAGATGTTGAATCATTATCACACAGAAAACGAATATTTCAAACATTCTCTTATAAGATAACCAAGGAAAAACTAGAAAATTGTTTAATCCTTGCTAAAATCTCATGGTAGGTCACAAATGGAGATGAGAGAAAAAGAGCACAAGTATCACACCTAGTTCATATTGATTGAGTTCAACTCTACACAGCATGAATTGCACTATCACATTCTTACATGCATTAATGTTGGCAAGACTAAAATATGGATTGTTTCTGAACTTTCTTCGAGCAATGTTTTTAGTGACGTGTTCTAGTCACATTCGTTTTCACCAGCCAAAACCAGCAGCAGCAACACTTATAAGCACCAATACCGGCAATCTTAGTCCTCTTCTGTCACGGCGCATGCAAATAGCGACGCAGAATAGGCTAATCGGTGTCGCTATTGCTTTGTTTCCTTGTAGTATAAGAAGGAAACAAGAGAGAAAAGTTAAGAAAGTAATATAAGAAGACACCATGACTCAAACATTGGATACAATAAATGCCTAGCCCCATCAGGCATTCAAATGATGGTTGCAAATATCAAAGGGTGTTGTGTATAAGTGCACTACTCGCATAACAAAAGTATCTAATATATTATTTGTATGCACTGAAGAAATTCCCTGGTAAAATAGAAGAATTTTGAGAAAAATATGTCTTCGATTCTAATTAGTTGCTCACTAAAGACAGAAAACACATTTAAATCTTTGCTATCAGTGTAGCTAAATTTGACTAGTACTACATGTGCAACAAGTCACTATCATGTGACGAATAATTAAAAATAAAATCCATATTAAATCCAATAAATGAATCACTTATTTTAAAATTAAAAAAAACTAAATTAATAACCATTATAATAACCACCTTTCCAACATATGATAATTTCTCCAGATTGTGATATGCAATATGTTAAATAACTGGAAAGATTACTACTTATTGAATGGATTCTAGCCATGCAGATAAGATTCCTTAACTTTTCAACCAATTTAGGCATTGTTTGGTAATCATCAAGTTAGAGGAAACATGTTCAAGGTTACCAATTGAAGCTATACATAATGTGTATAAAGAAAAAATTGAACACTCGAGTCTCAAAATGCAAAGACAATATGCCAATTCTAACATGTAACTTGTAAGGAACTAGAGATCTTGCTCATTGAAATCATTACGTGGACTCCATTATTAAACTCCGTGTCACCTATAGCCGAGCCTCTAATATTCATTTAGTAGAAGCCTCCAAGGGATTATTAAAACTCCATAAAGTTGAAATTTTCCAATCATATGTACCTCTTGCAATGTAAAATTTTAATTAATTATTAACAAGCTATTAGATGCTAATTTTGGTACGATGTCACGTTTGTTTGTATTTAGAAGGGTGTAAAACTACTTATGAGAAAGACTCACTGAATGAAGCATAAGTTTTTACAAGTACTTTGAGATGTTGAATCATTATCACACAGAAAACGAATATTTCAAACATTCTCTTATAAGATAACCAAGGAAAAACTAGAAAATTGTTTAATCCTTGCTAAAATCTCATGGTAGGTCACAAATGGAGATGAGAGAAAAAGAGCACAAGTATCACACCTAGTTCATATTGATTGAGTTCAACTCTACACAGCATGAATTGCACTATCACATTCTTACATGCATTAATGTTGGCAAGACTAAAATATGGATTGTTTCTGAACTTTCTTCGAGCAATGTTTTTAGTGACGTGTTCTAGTCACATTCGTTTTCACCAGCCAAAAGCAGCAGCAGCAACACTTATAAGCACCAATACCGGCAATCTTAGTCCTCTTCTATCACTGCGCATGCAAATAGCGACGCAGAATAGGCTAATCGGTGTCGCTATTGCTTTGTTTCCTTGTAGTATAAGAAGGAAACAAGAGAGAAAAGTTAAGAAAGTAATATAAGAAGACAACATGACTCAAACATTGGATACAATAAATGCCTAGCCCCATCAGGCATTCAAATGATGGTTGCAAATATCAAAGGGTGTTGTGTATAAGTGCACTACTCGCATAACAAAAGTATCTAATATATTATTTGTATGCACTGAAGAAATTCCCTGGTAAAATAGAAGAATTTTGAGAAAAATATGTCTTCGATTCTAATTAGTTGCTCACTAAAGACAGAAAACACATTTAAATCTTTGCTATCAGTGTAGCTAAATTTGACTAGTACTACATGTGCAACAAGTCACTATCATGTGACGAATAATTAAAAATAAAATCCATATTAAATCCAATAAATGAATCACTTATTTTAAAATTAAAAAAAACTAAATTAATAACCATTATAATAACCACCTTTCCAACATATGATAATTTCTCCAGATTGTGATATGCAATATGTTAAATAACTGGAAAGATTACTGCTTATTGAATGGATTCTAGCCATGCAGATAAGATTCCTTAACTTTTCAACCAATTTAGGCATTGTTTGGTAATCATCAAGTTAGAGGAAACGTGTTCAAGGTTACCAATTGAAGCTATACATAATGTGTATAAACAAAAAATTGAACACTCGAGTCTAAAAATGCAAAGACAATATGCCAATTCTAACATGTAACTTGGAAGGAACTAGAGATCTTGCTCATTGAAATCATTACGTGGACTCCATTATTAAACTCCGTGTCACCTATAGCCGAGCCTCTAATATTCATTTAGTAGAAGCCTCCAAGGGATTATTAAAACTCCATAAAGTTGAAATTTTCCAATCATATGTACCTCTTGCAATGTAAAATTTTAATTAATTATTAGCAAGCTATTAGATGCTAATTTTGGTACGATGTCACGTTTGTTTGTATTTAGAAGGGTGTAAAACTACTTATGAGAAAGACTCAATGAATGAAGCATAAGTTTTTACAAGTACTTTGAGATGTTGAATCATTATCACACAGAAAACGAATATTTCAAACATTCTCTTATAAGATAACCAATGAAAAACTAGGAAATTGTTTAATCCTTGCTAAAATCTCATCGTAGGTCACAAATGGAGATGAGAGAAAAAGAGCACAAGTATCACACCTAGTTCATATTGATTGAGTTCAACTCTACACAGCATGAATTGCACTATCACATTCTTACATGCATTAATGTTGGCAAGACTAAAATATGGATTGTTTCTGAACTTTCTTCGAGCAATGTTTTTAGTGACGTGTTCTAGTCACATTCGTTTTCACCAGCCAAAACCAGCAGCAGCAACACTTATAAGCACCAATACCGGCAATCTTAGTCCTCTTCTATCACCGCGCATGCAAATAGCGACGCAGAATAGGCTAATGGGTGTCGCTATTGCTTTGTTTGCTTGTACTGTAAGAAGGAAACAAGAGAGAAAAGTTAAGAAAGTAATATAAGAAGACAACATGACTCAAACATTGGATACAATAAATGCCTAGCCCCATCAGGCATTCAAATGATGGTTGCAAATATCAAAGGGTGTTGTGTATAAGTGCACTACTCGCATAACAAAAGTATCTAATATATTATTTGTATGCACTGAAGAAATTCCCTGGTAAAATAGAAGAATTTTGAGAAAAATATGTCTTCGATTCTAATTAGTTGCTCATTAAAGACACAAAACACATTTAAATCTTTGCTATATCAGTGTAGCTAAATTTGACTAGTACTACATGTGCAACAAGTCACTATCATGTGACGAATAATTAAAAATAAAATCCATATTAAATCCAATAAATGAATCACTTATTTTAAAATTTAAGAAAACTAAATTAATAACCATTATAATAACCACCTTGCCAACATATGATAATTTCTCCAGATTGTGATATGCAATATGTTAAATAACTGGAAAGATTACTACTTATTGAATGGATTCTAGCCATGCAGATAAGATTCCTTAACTTTTCAACCAATTTAGGCATTGTTTGGTAATCATCAAGTTAGAGGAAACGTGTTCAAGGTTACCAATTGAAGCTATACATAATGTGTATAAACAAAAAATTGAACACTCGAGTCTAAAAATGCAAAGACAATATGCCAATTCTAACATGTAACTTGGAAGGAACTAGAGATCTTGCTCATTGAAATCATTACGTGGACTCCATTATTAAACTCCGTGTCACCTATAGCCGAGCCTCTAATATTCATTTAGTAGAAGCCTCCAAGGGATTATTAAAACTCCATAAAGTTGAAATTTTCCAATCATATGTACCTCTTGCAATGTAAAATTTTAATTAATTATTAACAAGCTATTAGATGCTAATTTTGGTACGATGTCACGTTTGTTTGTATTTAGAAGGGTGTAAAACTACTTATGAGAAAGACTCAATGAATGAAGCATAAGTTTTTACAAGTACTTTGAGATGTTGAATCATTATCACACAGAAAACGAATATTTCAAACATTCTCTTATAAGATAACCAAGGAAAAACTAGAAAATTGTTTAATCCTTGCTAAAATCTCATGGTAGGTCACAAATGGAGATGAGAGAAAAAGAGCACAAGTATCACACCTAGTTCATATTGATTGAGTTCAACTCTACACAGCATGAATTGCACTATCACATTCTTACATGCATTAATGTTGGCAAGACTAAAATATGGATTGTTTCTGAACTTTCTTCGAGCAATGTTTTTAGTGACGTGTTCTAGTCACATTCGTTTTCACCAGCCAAAAGCAGCAGCAGCAACACTTATAAGCACCAATACCGGCAATCTTAGTCCTCTTCTATCACTGCGCATGCAAATAGCGACGCAGAATAGGCTAATCGGTGTCGCTATTGCTTTGTTTCCTTGTAGTATAAGAAGGAAACAAGAGAGAAAAGTTAAGAAAGTAATATAAGAAGACAACATGACTCAAACATTGGATACAATAAATGCCTAGCCCCATCAGGCATTCAAATGATGGTTGCAAATATCAAAGGGTGTTGTGTATAAGTGCACTACTCGCATAACAAAAGTATCTAATATATTATTTGTATGCACTGAAGAAATTCCCTGGTAAAATAGAAGAATTTTGAGAAAAATATGTCTTCGATTCTAATTAGTTGCTCACTAAAGACAGAAAACACATTTAAATCTTTGCTATCAGTGTAGCTAAATTTGACTAGTACTACATGTGCAACAAGTCACTATCATGTGACGAATAATTAAAAATAAAATCCATATTAAATCCAATAAATGAATCACTTATTTTAAAATTAAAAAAAACTAAATTAATAACCATTATAATAACCACCTTTCCAACATATGATAATTTCTCCAGATTGTGATATGCAATATGTTAAATAACTGGAAAGATTACTGCTTATTGAATGGATTCTAGCCATGCAGATAAGATTCCTTAACTTTTCAACCAATTTAGGCATTGTTTGGTAATCATCAAGTTAGAGGAAACGTGTTCAAGGTTACCAATTGAAGCTATACATAATGTGTATAAACAAAAAATTGAACACTCGAGTCTAAAAATGCAAAGACAATATGCCAATTCTAACATGTAACTTGGAAGGAACTAGAGATCTTGCTCATTGAAATCATTACGTGGACTCCATTATTAAACTCCGTGTCACCTATAGCCGAGCCTCTAATATTCATTTAGTAGAAGCCTCCAAGGGATTATTAAAACTCCATAAAGTTGAAATTTTCCAATCATATGTACCTCTTGCAATGTAAAATTTTAATTAATTATTAACAAGCTATTAGATGCTAATTTTGGTACGATGTCACGTTTGTTTGTATTTAGAAGGGTGTAAAACTACTTATGAGAAAGACTCAATGAATGAAGCATAAGTTTTTACAAGTACTTTGAGATGTTGAATCATTATCACACAGAAAACGAATATTTCAAACATTCTCTTATAAGATAACCAATGAAAAACTAGGAAATTGTTTAATCCTTGCTAAAATCTCATCGTAGGTCACAAATGGAGATGAGAGAAAAAGAGCACAAGTATCACACCTAGTTCATATTGATTGAGTTCAACTCTACACAGCATGAATTGCACTATCACATTCTTATATGCATTAATGTTGGCAAGACTAAAATATGGATTGTTTCTGAACTTTCTTCGAGCAATGTTTTTAGTGACGTGTTCTAGTCACATTCGTTTTCACCAGCCAAAAGCAGCAGCAGCAACACTTATAAGCACCAATACCGGCAATCTTAGTCCTCTTCTATCACCGCGCATGCAAATAGCGACGCAGAATAGGCTAATGGGTGTCGCTATTGCTTTGTTTGCTTGTACTGTAAGAAGGAAACAAGAGAGAAAAGTTAAGAAAGTAATATAAGAAGACAACATGACTCAAACATTGGATACAATAAATGCCTAGCCCCATCAGGCATTCAAATGATGGTTGCAAATATCAAAGGGTGTTGTGTATAAGTGCACTACTCGCATAACAAAAGTATCTAATATATTATTTGTATGCACTGAAGAAATTCCCTGGTAAAATAGAAGAATTTTGAGAAAAATATGTCTTCGATTCTAATTAGTTGCTCATTAAAGACACAAAACACATTTAAATCTTTGCTATATCAGTGTAGCTAAATTTGACTAGTACTACATGTGCAACAAGTCACTATCATGTGACGAATAATTAAAAATAAAATCCATATTAAATCCAATAAATGAATCACTTATTTTAAAATTTAAGAAAACTAAATTAATAACCATTATAATAACCACCTTGCCAACATATGATAATTTCTCCAGATTGTGATATGCAATATGTTAAATAACTGGAAAGATTACTACTTATTGAATGGATTCTAGCCATGCAGATAAGATTCCTTAACTTTTCAACCAATTTAGGCATTGTTTGGTAATCATCAAGTTAGAGGAAACGTGTTCAAGGTTACCAATTGAAGCTATACATAATGTGTATAAACAAAAAATTGAACACTCGAGTCTAAAAATGCAAAGACAATATGCCAATTCTAACATGTAACTTGGAAGGAACTAGAGATCTTGGTCATTGAAATCATTACGTGGACTCCATTATTAAACTCCGTGTCACCTATAGCCGAGCCTCTAATATTCATTTAGTAGAAGCCTCCAAGGGATTATTAAAACTCCATAAAGTTGAAATTTTCCAATCATATGTACCTCTTGCAATGTAAAATTTTAATTAATTATTAGCAAGCTATTAGATGCTAATTTTGGTACGATGTCACGTTTGTTTGTATTTAGAAGGGTGTAAAACTACTTATGAGAAAGACTCAATGAATGAAGCATAAGTTTTTACAAGTACTTTGAGATGTTGAATCATTATCACACAGAAAACGAATATTTCAAACATTCTCTTATAAGATAACCAATGAAAAACTAGGAAATTGTTTAATCCTTGCTAAAATCTCATCGTAGGTCACAAATGGAGATGAGAGAAAAAGAGCACAAGTATCACACCTAGTTCATATTGATTGAGTTCAACTCTACACAGCATGAATTGCACTATCACATTCTTACATGCATTAATGTTGGCAAGACTAAAATATGGATTGTTTCTGAACTTTCTTCGAGCAATGTTTTTAGTGACGTGTTCTAGTCACATTCGTTTTCACCAGCCAAAACCAGCAGCGGCAACACTTATAAGCACCAATACCGGCAATCTTAGTCCTCTTCTATCACCACGCATGCAAATAGCGACGCAGAATAGGCTAATGGGTGTCGGTATTGCTTTGTTACCTTGTACTGTAAGAAGGAAACAAGAGAGAAAAGTTAAGAAAGTAATATAAGAAGACAACATGACTCAAACATTGGATACAATAAATGCCTAGCCCCATCAGGCATTCAAATGATGGTTGCAAATATCAAAGGGTCTTGTGTATAAGTGCACTACTCGCATAACAAAAGTATCTAATATATTATTTGTATGCACTGAAGAAATTCCCTGGTAAAATAGAAGAATTTTGAGAAAAATATGTCTTCGATTCTAATTAGTTGCTCACTAAAGACAGAAAACACATTTAAATCTTTGCTATATCAGTGTAGCTAAATTTGACTAGTACTACATGTGCAACAAGTCACTATCATGTGACGAATAATTAAAAATAAAATCCATATTAAATCCAATAAATGAATCACTTATTTTAAAATTTAAGAAAACTAAATTAATAACCATTATAATAACCACCTTGCCAACATATGATAATTTCTCCAGATTGTGATATGCAATATGTTAAATAACTGGAAAGATTACTACTTATTGAATGGATTCTAGCCATGCAGATAAGATTCCTTAACTTTTCAACCAATTTAGGCATTGTTTGGTAATCATCAAGTTAGAGGAAACGTGTTCAAGGTTACCAATTGAAGCTATACATAATGTGTATAAACAAAAAATTGAACACTCGAGTCTAAAAATGCAAAGACAATATGCCAATTCTAACATGTAACTTGGAAGGAACTAGAGATCTTGCTCATTGAAATCATTACGTGGACTCCATTATTAAACTCCGTGTCACCTATAGCCGAGCCTCTAATATTCATTTAGTAGAAGCCTCCAAGGGATTATTAAAACTCCATAAAGTTGAAATTTTCCAATCATATGTACCTCTTGCAATGTAAAATTTTAATTAATTATTAACAAGCTATTAGATGCTAATTTTGGTACGATGTCACGTTTGTTTGTATTTAGAAGGGTGTAAAACTACTTATGAGAAAGACTCAATGAATGAAGCATTAGTTTTTACAAGTACTTTGAGATGTTGAATCATTATCACACAGAAAACGAATATTTCAAACATTCTCTTATAAGATAACCAAGGAAAAACTAGAAAATTGTTTAATCCTTGCTAAAATCTCATGGTAGGTCACAAATGGAGATGAGAGAAAAAGAGCACAAGTATCACACCTAGTTCATATTGATTGAGTTCAACTCTACACAGCATGAATTGCACTATCACATTCTTACATGCATTAATGTTGGCAAGACTAAAATATGGATTGTTTCTGAACTTTCTTCGAGCAATGTTTTTAGTGACGTGTTCTAGTCACATTCGTTTTCACCAGCCAAAACCAGCAGCGGCAACACTTATAAGCACCAATACCGGCAATCTTAGTCCTCTTCTATCACCACGCATGCAAATAGCGACGCAGAATAGGCTAATGGGTGTCGGTATTGCTTTGTTACCTTGTACTGTAAGAAGGAAACAAGAGAGAAAAGTTAAGAAAGTAATATAAGAAGACAACATGACTCAAACATTGGATACAATAAATGCCTAGCCCCATCAGGCATTCAAATGATGGTTGCAAATATCAAAGGGTGTTGTGTATAAGTGCACTACTCGCATAACAAAAGTATCTAATATATTATTTGTATGCACTGAAGAAATTCCCTGGTAAAATAGAAGAATTTTGAGAAAAATATGTCTTCGATTCTAATTAGTTGCTCACTAAAGACAGAAAACACATTTAAATCTTTGCTATCAGTGTAGCTAAATTTGACTAGTACTACATGTGCAACAAGTCACTATCATGTGACGAATAATTAAAAATAAAATCCATATTAAATCCAATAAATGAATCACTTATTTTAAAATTAAAAAAAACTAAATTAATAACCATTATAATAACCACCTTTCCAACATATGATAATTTCTCCAGATTGTGATATGCAATATGTTAAATAACTGGAAAGATTACTGCTTATTGAATGGATTCTAGCCATGCAGATAAGATTCCTTAACTTTTCAACCAATTTAGGCATTGTTTGGTAATCATCAAGTTAGAGGAAACGTGTTCAAGGTTACCAATTGAAGCTATACATAATGTGTATAAACAAAAAATTGAACACTCGAGTCTAAAAATGCAAAGACAATATGCCAATTCTAACATGTAACTTGGAAGGAACTAGAGATCTTGCTCATTGAAATCATTACGTGGACTCCATTATTAAACTCCGTGTCACCTATAGCCGAGCCTCTAATATTCATTTAGTAGAAGCCTCCAAGGGATTATTAAAACTCCATAAAGTTGAAATTTTCCAATCATATGTACCTCTTGCAATGTAAAATTTTAATTAATTATTAACAAGCTATTAGATGCTAATTTTGGTACGATGTCACGTTTGTTTGTATTTAGAAGGGTGTAAAACTACTTATGAGAAAGACTCAATGAATGAAGCATAAGTTTTTACAAGTACTTTGAGATGTTGAATCATTATCACACAGAAAACGAATATTTCAAACATTCTCTTATAAGATAACCAATGAAAAACTAGGAAATTGTTTAATCCTTGCTAAAATCTCATCGTAGGTCACAAATGGAGATGAGAGAAAAAGAGCACAAGTATCACACCTAGTTCATATTGATTGAGTTCAACTCTACACAGCATGAATTGCACTATCACATTCTTACATGCATTAATGTTGGCAAGACTAAAATATGGATTGTTTCTGAACTTTCTTCGAGCAATGTTTTTAGTGACGTGTTCTAGTCACATTCGTTTTCACCAGCCAAAAGCAGCAACAGCAACACTTATAAGCACCAATACCGGCAATCTTAGTCCTCTTCTATCACCGCGCATGCAAATAGCGACGCAGAATAGGCTAATGGGTGTCGCTATTGCTTTGTTTGCTTGTACTGTAAGAAGGAAACAAGAGAGAAAAGTTAAGAAAGTAATATAAGAAGACAACATGACTCAAACATTGGATACAATAAATGCCTAGCCCCATCAGGCATTCAAATGATGGTTGCAAATATCAAAGGGTCTTGTGTATAAGTGCACTACTCGCATAACAAAAGTATCTAATATATTATTTGTATGCACTGAAGAAATTCCCTGGTAAAATAGAAGAATTTTGAGAAAAATATGTCTTCGATTCTAATTAGTTGCTCATTAAAGACACAAAACACATTTAAATCTTTGCTATATCAGTGTAGCTAAATTTGACTAGTACTACATGTGCAACAAGTCACTATCATGTGACGAATAATTAAAAATAAAATCCATATTAAATCCAATAAATGAATCACTTATTTTAAAATTTAAGAAAACTAAATTAATAACCATTATAATAACCACCTTGCCAACATATGATAATTTCTCCAGATTGTGATATGCAATATGTTAAATAACTGGAAAGATTACTACTTATTGAATGGATTCTAGCCATGCAGATAAGATTCCTTAACTTTTCAACCAATTTAGGCATTGTTTGGTAATCATCAAGTTAGAGGAAACGTGTTCAAGGTTACCAATTGAAGCTATACATAATGTGTATAAACAAAAAATTGAACACTCGAGTCTAAAAATGCAAAGACAATATGCCAATTCTAACATGTAACTTGGAAGGAACTAGAGATCTTGGTCATTGAAATCATTACGTGGACTCCATTATTAAACTCCGTGTCACCTATAGCCGAGCCTCTAATATTCATTTAGTAGAAGCCTCCAAGGGATTATTAAAACTCCATAAAGTTGAAATTTTCCAATCATATGTACCTCTTGCAATGTAAAATTTTAATTAATTATTAACAAGCTATTAGATGCTAATTTTGGTACGATGTCACGTTTGTTTGTATTTAGAAGGGTGTAAAACTACTTATGAGAAAGACTCAATGAATGAAGCATTAGTTTTTACAAGTACTTTGAGATGTTGAATCATTATCACACAGAAAACGAATATTTCAAACATTCTCTTATAAGATAACCAGGGAAAAACTAGAAAATTGTTTAATCCTTGCTAAAATCTCATGGTAGGTCACAAATGGAGATGAGAGAAAAAGAGCACAAGTATCACACCTAGTTCATATTGATTGAGTTCAACTCTACACAGCATGAATTGCACTATCACATTCTTACATGCATTAATGTTGGCAAGACTAAAATATGGATTGTTTCTGAACTTTCTTCGAGCAATGTTTTTAGTGACGTGTTCTAGTCACATTCGTTTTCACCAGCCAAAAGCAGCAGCAGCAACACTTATAAGCACCAATACCGGCAATCTTAGTCCTCTTCTATCACTGCGCATGCAAATAGCGACGCAGAATAGGCTAATGGGTGTCGCTATTGCTTTGTTTCCTTGTACTGTAAGAAGGAAACAAGAGAGAAAAGTTAAGAAAGTAATATAAGAAGACAACATGACTCAAACATTGGATACAATAAATGCCTAGCCCCATCAGGCATTCAAATGATGGTTGCAAATATCAAAGGGTGTTGTGTATAAGTGCACTACTCGCATAACAAAAGTATCTAATATATTATTTGTATGCACTGAAGAAATTCCCTGGTAAAATAGAAGAATTTTGAGAAAAATATGTCTTCGATTCTAATTAGTTGCTCATTAAAGACACAAAACACATTTAAATCTTTGCTATATCAGTGTAGCTAAATTTGACTAGTACTACATGTGCAACAAGTCACTATCATGTGACGAATAATTAAAAATAAAATCCATATTAAATCCAATAAATGAATCACTTATTTTAAAATTTAAGAAAACTAAATTAATAACCATTATAATAACCACCTTGCCAACATATGATAATTTCTCCAGATTGTGATATGCAATATGTTAAATAACTGGAAAGATTACTACTTATTGAATGGATTCTAGCCATGCAGATAAGATTCCTTAACTTTTCAACCAATTTAGGCATTGTTTGGTAATCATCAAGTTAGAGGAAACGTGTTCAAGGTTACCAATTGAAGCTATACATAATGTGTATAAACAAAAAATTGAACACTCGAGTCTAAAAATGCAAAGACAATATGCCAATTCTAACATGTAACTTGGAAGGAACTAGAGATCTTGGTCATTGAAATCATTACGTGGACTCCATTATTAAACTCCGTGTCACCTATAGCCGAGCCTCTAATATTCATTTAGTAGAAGCCTCCAAGGGATTATTAAAACTCCATAAAGTTGAAATTTTCCAATCATATGTACCTCTTGCAATGTAAAATTTTAATTAATTATTAACAAGCTATTAGATGCTAATTTTGGTACGATGTCACGTTTGTTTGTATTTAGAAGGGTGTAAAACTACTTATGAGAAAGACTCAATGAATGAAGCATAAGTTTTTACAAGTACTTTGAGATGTTGAATCATTATCACACAGAAAACGAATATTTCAAACATTCTCTTATAAGATAACCAATGAAAAACTAGGAAATTGTTTAATCCTTGCTAAAATCTCATCGTAGGTCACAAATGGAGATGAGAGAAAAAGAGCACAAGTATCACACCTAGTTCATATTGATTGAGTTCAACTCTACACAGCATGAATTGCACTATCACATTCTTACATGCATTAATGTTGGCAAGACTAAAATATGGATTGTTTCTGAACTTTCTTCGAGCAATGTTTTTAGTGACGTGTTCTAGTCACATTCGTTTTCACCAGCCAAAACCAGCAGCGGCAACACTTATAAGCACCAATACCGGCAATCTTAGTCCTCTTCTATCACCACGCATGCAAATAGCGACGCAGAATAGGCTAATGGGTGTCGGTATTGCTTTGTTACCTTGTACTGTAAGAAGGAAACAAGAGAGAAAAGTTAAGAAAGTAATATAAGAAGACAACATGACTCAAACATTGGATACAATAAATGCCTAGCCCCATCAGGCATTCAAATGATGGTTGCAAATATCAAAGGGTCTTGTGTATAAGTGCACTACTCGCATAACAAAAGTATCTAATATATTATTTGTATGCACTGAAGAAATTCCCTGGTAAAATAGAAGAATTTTGAGAAAAATATGTCTTCGATTCTAATTAGTTGCTCACTAAAGACAGAAAACACATTTAAATCTTTGCTATATCAGTGTAGCTAAATTTGACTAGTACTACATGTGCAACAAGTCACTATCATGTGACGAATAATTAAAAATAAAATCCATATTAAATCCAATAAATGAATCACTTATTTTAAAATTTAAGAAAACTAAATTAATAACCATTATAATAACCACCTTGCCAACATATGATAATTTCTCCAGATTGTGATATGCAATATGTTAAATAACTGGAAAGATTACTACTTATTGAATGGATTCTAGCCATGCAGATAAGATTCCTTAACTTTTCAACCAATTTAGGCATTGTTTGGTAATCATCAAGTTAGAGGAAACGTGTTCAAGGTTACCAATTGAAGCTATACATAATGTGTATAAACAAAAAATTGAACACTCGAGTCTAAAAATGCAAAGACAATATGCCAATTCTAACATGTAACTTGGAAGGAACTAGAGATCTTGCTCATTGAAATCATTACGTGGACTCCATTATTAAACTCCGTGTCACCTATAGCCGAGCCTCTAATATTCATTTAGTAGAAGCCTCCAAGGGATTATTAAAACTCCATAAAGTTGAAATTTTCCAATCATATGTACCTCTTGCAATGTAAAATTTTAATTAATTATTAACAAGCTATTAGATGCTAATTTTGGTACGATGTCACGTTTGTTTGTATTTAGAAGGGTGTAAAACTACTTATGAGAAAGACTCAATGAATGAAGCATTAGTTTTTACAAGTACTTTGAGATGTTGAATCATTATCACACAGAAAACGAATATTTCAAACATTCTCTTATAAGATAACCAAGGAAAAACTAGAAAATTGTTTAATCCTTGCTAAAATCTCATGGTAGGTCACAAATGGAGATGAGAGAAAAAGAGCACAAGTATCACACCTAGTTCATATTGATTGAGTTCAACTCTACACAGCATGAATTGCACTATCACATTCTTACATGCATTAATGTTGGCAAGACTAAAATATGGATTGTTTCTGAACTTTCTTCGAGCAATGTTTTTAGTGACGTGTTCTAGTCACATTCGTTTTCACCAGCCAAAACCAGCAGCGGCAACACTTATAAGCACCAATACCGGCAATCTTAGTCCTCTTCTATCACCACGCATGCAAATAGCGACGCAGAATAGGCTAATGGGTGTCGGTATTGCTTTGTTACCTTGTACTGTAAGAAGGAAACAAGAGAGAAAAGTTAAGAAAGTAATATAAGAAGACAACATGACTCAAACATTGGATACAATAAATGCCTAGCCCCATCAGGCATTCAAATGATGGTTGCAAATATCAAAGGGTCTTGTGTATAAGTGCACTACTCGCATAACAAAAGTATCTAATATATTATTTGTATGCACTGAAGAAATTCCCTGGTAAAATAGAAGAATTTTGAGAAAAATATGTCTTCGATTCTAATTAGTTGCTCACTAAAGACAGAAAACACATTTAAATCTTTGCTATCAGTGTAGCTAAATTTGACTAGTACTACATGTGCAACAAGTCACTATCATGTGACGAATAATTAAAAATAAAATCCATATTAAATCCAATAAATGAATCACTTATTTTAAAATTAAAAAAAACTAAATTAATAACCATTATAATAACCACCTTTCCAACATATGATAATTTCTCCAGATTGTGATATGCAATATGTTAAATAACTGGAAAGATTACTGCTTATTGAATGGATTCTAGCCATGCAGATAAGATTCCTTAACTTTTCAACCAATTTAGGCATTGTTTGGTAATCATCAAGTTAGAGGAAACGTGTTCAGGGTTACCAATTGAAGCTATACATAATGTGTATAAACAAAAAATTGAACACTCGAGTCTAAAAATGCAAAGACAATATGCCAATTCTAACATGTAACTTGGAAGGAACTAGAGATCTTGCTCATTGAAATCATTACGTGGACTCCATTATTAAACTCCGTGTCACCTATAGCCGAGCCTCTAATATTCATTTAGTAGAAGCCTCCAAGGGATTATTAAAACTCCATAAAGTTGAAATTTTCCAATCATATGTACCTCTTGCAATGTAAAATTTTAATTAATTATTAACAAGCTATTAGATGCTAATTTTGGTACGATGTCACGTTTGTTTGTATTTAGAAGGGTGTAAAACTACTTATGAGAAAGACTCAATGAATGAAGCATAAGTTTTTACAAGTACTTTGAGATGTTGAATCATTATCACACAGAAAACGAATATTTCAAACATTCTCTTATAAGATAACCAATGAAAAACTAGGAAATTGTTTAATCCTTGCTAAAATCTCATCGTAGGTCACAAATGGAGATGAGAGAAAAAGAGCACAAGTATCACACCTAGTTCATATTGATTGAGTTCAACTCTACACAGCATGAATTGCACTATCACATTCTTACATGCATTAATGTTGGCAAGACTAAAATATGGATTGTTTCTGAACTTTCTTCGAGCAATGTTTTTAGTGACGTGTTCTAGTCACATTCGTTTTCACCAGCCAAAAGCAGTAGCAGCAACACTTATAAGCACCAATACCGGCAATCTTAGTCCTCTTCTATCACTGCGCATGCAAATAGCGACGCAGAATAGGCTAATGGGTGTCGGTATTGCTTTGTTTCCTTGTACTGTAAGAAGGAAACAAGAGAGAAAAGTTAAGAAAGTAATATAAGAAGACAACATGACTCAAACATTGGATACAATAAATGCCTAGCCCCATCAGGCATTCAAATGATGGTTGCAAATATCAAAGGGTGTTGTGTATAAGTGCACTACTCGCATAACAAAAGTATCTAATATATTATTTGTATGCACTGAAGAAATTCCCTGGTAAAATAGAAGAATTTTGAGAAAAATATGTCTTCGATTCTAATTAGTTGCTCATTAAAGACACAAAACACATTTAAATCTTTGCTATATCAGTGTAGCTAAATTTGACTAGTACTACATGTGCAACAAGTCACTATCATGTGACGAATAATTAAAAATAAAATCCATATTAAATCCAATAAATGAATCACTTATTTTAAAATTTAAGAAAACTAAATTAATAACCATTATAATAACCACCTTGCCAACATATGATAATTTCTCCAGATTGTGATATGCAATATGTTAAATAACTGGAAAGATTACTACTTATTGAATGGATTCTAGCCATGCAGATAAGATTCCTTAACTTTTCAACCAATTTAGGCATTGTTTGGTAATCATCAAGTTAGAGGAAACGTGTTCAAGGTTACCCATTGAAGCTATACATAATGTGTATAAACAAAAAATTGAACACTCGAGTCTAAAAATGCAAAGACAATATGCCAATTCTAACATGTAACTTGGAAGGAACTAGAGATCTTGCTCATTGAAATCATTACGTGGACTCCATTATTAAACTCCGTGTCACCTATAGCCGAGCCTCTAATATTCATTTAGTAGAAGCCTCCAAGGGATTATTAAAACTCCATAAAGTTGAAATTTTCCAATCATATGTACCTCTTGCAATGTAAAATTTTAATTAATTATTAACAAGCTATTAGATGCTAATTTTGGTACAATGTCACGTTTGTTTGTATTTAGAAGGGTGTAAAACTACTTATGAGAAAGACTCAATGAATGAAGCATAAGTTTTTACAAGTACTTTGAGATGTTGAATCATTATCACACAGAAAACTAATATTTCAAACATTCTCTTATAAGATAACCAATGAAAAACTAGGAAATTGTTTAATCCTTGCTAAAATCTCATCGTAGGTCACAAATGGAGATGAGAGAAAAAGAGCACAAGTATCACACCTAGTTCATATTGATTGAGTTCAACTCTACACAGCATGAATTGCACTATCACATTCTTACATGCATTAATGTTGGCAAGACTAAAATATGGATTGTTTCTGAACTTTCTTCGAGCAATGTTTTTAGTGACGTGTTCTAGTCACATTCGTTTTCACCAGCCAAAACCAGCAGCAGCAACACTTATAAGCACCAATACCGGCAATCTTAGTCCTCTTCTATCACCACGCATGCAAATAGCGACGCAGAATAGGCTAATGGGTGTCGCTATTGCTTTGTTTCCTTGTAGTGTAAGAAGGAAACAAGAGAGAAAAGTTAAGAAAGTAATATAAGAAGACAACATGACTCAAACATTGGATACAATAAATGCCTAGCCCCATCAGGCATTCAAATGATGGTTGCAAATATCAAAGGGTGTTGTGTATAAGTGCACTACTCGCATAACAAAAGTATCTAATATATTATTTGTATGCACTAAAGAAATTCCCTGGTAAAATAGAAGAATTTTGAGAAAAATATGTCTTCGATTCTAATTAGTTGCTCACTAAAGACAGAAAACACATTTAAATCTTTGCTATCAGTGTAGCTAAATTTGACTAGTACTACATGTGCAACAAGTCACTATCATGTGACGAATAATTAAAAATAAAATCCATATTAAATCCAATAAATGAATCACTTATTTTAAAATTTAAAACAACTAAATTAATAACCATTATAATAACCCCCTTTCCAACATATGATAATTTCTCCAGATTGTGATATGCAATATGTTAAATAACTGGAAAGATTACTACTTATTGAATGGATTCTAGCCATGCAGATAAGATTCCTTAACTTTTCAACCAATTTAGGCATTGTTTGGTAATCATCAAGTTAGAGGAAACATGTTCAAGGTTACCAATTGAAGCTATACATAATGTGTATAAACAAAAAATTGAACACTCGAGTCTAAAAATGCAAAGACAATATGCCAATTCTAACATGTAACTTGGAAGGAACTAGAGATCTTGCTCATTGAAATCATTACGTGGACTCCATTATTAAACTCCGTGTCACCTATATCCGAGCCTCTAATATTCATTTAGTAGAAGCCTCCAAGGGATTATTAAAACTCCATAAAGTTGAAATTTTCCAATCATATGTACCTCTTGCAATGTAAAATTTTAATTAATTATTAACAAGCTATTAGATGCTAATTTTGGTACAATGTCACGTTTGTTTGTATTTAGAAGGGTGTAAAACTACTTATGAGAAAGACTCAATGAATGAAGCATAAGTTTTTACAAGTACTTTGAGATGTTGAATCATTATCACACAGAAAACTAATATTTCAAACATTCTCTTATAAGATAACCAATGAAAAACTAGGAAATTGTTTAATCCTTGCTAAAATCTCATCGTAGGTCACAAATGGAGATGAGAGAAAAAGAGCACAAGTATCACACCTAGTTCATATTGATTGAGTTCAACTCTACACAGCATGAATTGCACTATCACATTCTTACATGCATTAATGTTGGCAAGACTAAAATATGGATTGTTTCTGAACTTTCTTCGAGCAATGTTTTTAGTGACGTGTTCTAGTCACATTCGTTTTCACCAGCCAAAACCAGCAGCAGCAACACTTATAAGCACCAATACCGGCAATCTTAGTCCTCTTCTATCACCACGCATGCAAATAGCGACGCAGAATAGGCTAATTGGTGTCGCTATTGCTTTGTTTCCTTGTAGTGTAAGAAGGAAACAAGAGAGAAAAGTTAAGAAAGTAATATAAGAAGACAACATGACTCAAACATTGGATACAATAAATGCCTAGCCCCATCAGGCATTCAAATGATGGTTGCAAATATCAAAGGGTGTTGTGTATAAGTGCACTACTCGCATAACAAAAGTATCTAATATATTATTTGTATGCACTAAAGAAATTCCCTGGTAAAATAGAAGAATTTTGAGAAAAATATGTCTTCGATTCTAATTAGTTGCTCACTAAAGACAGAAAACACATTTAAATCTTTGCTATCAGTGTAGCTAAATTTGACTAGTACTACATGTGCAACAAGTCACTATCATGTGACGAATAATTAAAAATAAAATCCATATTAAATCCAATAAATGAATCACTTATTTTAAAATTTAAAACAACTAAATTAATAACCATTATAATAACCCCCTTTCCAACATATGATAATTTCTCCAGATTGTGATATGCAATATGTTAAATAACTGGAAAGATTACTACTTATTGAATGGATTCTAGCCATGCAGATAAGATTCCTTAACTTTTCAACCAATTTAGGCATTGTTTGGTAATCATCAAGTTAGAGGAAACGTGTTCAAGGTTACCAATTGAAGCTATACATAATGTGTATAAACAAAAAATTGAACACTCGAGTCTAAAAATGCAAAGACAATATGCCAATTCTAACATGTAACTTGGAAGGAACTAGAGATCTTGCTCATTGAAATCATTACGTGGACTCCATTATTAAACTCCGTGTCACCTATATCCGAGCCTCTAATATTCATTTAGTAGAAGCCTCCAAGGGATTATTAAAACTCCATAAAGTTGAAATTTTCCAATCATATGTACCTCTTGCAATGTAAAATTTTAATTAATTATTAACAAGCTATTAGATGCTAATTTTGGTACAATGTCACGTTTGTTTGTATTTAGAAGGGTGTAAAACTACTTATGAGAAAGACTCAATGAATGAAGCATAAGTTTTTACAAGTACTTTGAGATGTTGAATGATTATCACACAGAAAACGAATATTTCAAACATTCTCTTATAAGATAACCAATGAAAAACTAGGAAATTGTTTAATCCTTGCTAAAATCTCATCGTAGGTCACAAATGGAGATGAGAGGAAAAGAGCACAAGTATCACACCTAGTTCATATTGATTGAGTTCAAGTCTACACAGCATGAATTGCACTATCACATTCTTACATGCATTAATGTTGGCAAGACTAAAATATGGATTGTTTCTGAACTTTCTTCGAGCAATGTTTTTAGTGACGTGTTCTAGTCACATTCGTTTTCACCAGCCAAAACCAGCAGCATCAACACTTATAAGCACCAATACCGGCAATCTTAGTCCTCTTCTATCACCGCGCATGCAAATAGCGACGCAGAATAGGCTAATGGGTGTCGCTATTGCTTTGTTTCCTTGTAGTGTAAGAAGGAAACAAGAGAGAAAAGTTAAGAAAGTAATATAAGAAGACAACATGACTCAAACATTGGATACAATAAATGCCTAGCCCCATCAGGCATTCAAATGATGGTTGCAGATATCAAAGGGTGTTGTGTATAAGTGCACTACTCGCATAACAAAAGTATCTAATATATTATTTGTATGCACTGAAGAAATTCCCTGGTAAAATAGAAGAATTTTGAGAAAAATATGTCTTCGATTCTAATTAGTTGCTCACTAAAGACAGAAAACACATTTAAATCTTTGTTATATCAGTGTAGCTAAATTTGACTAGTACTACATGCGCAACAAGTCACTATCATGTGACGAATAATTAAAAATAAAATCCATATTAAATCCAATAAATGAATCACTTATTTTAAAATTAAAAAAAACTAAATTAATAACCATTATAATAACCCCCTTTCCAACATATGATAATTTCTCCAGATTGTGATATGCAATATGTTAAATAACTGGAAAGATTACTACTTATTGAATGGATTCTAGCCATGTAGATAAGATTCCTTAACTTTTCAACCAATTTCGGCATTGTTTGGTAATCATCAAGTTAGAGGAAACGTGTTCAAGGTTACCAATTGAAGCTATACATAATGTGTATAAACAAAAAATTGAACACTCGAGTCTAAAAATGCAAAGACAATATGCCAATTCTAACATGTAACTTGGAAGGAACTAGAGATCTTGGTCATTGAAATCATTACGTGGACTCCATTATTAAACTCCGTGTCACCTATAGCCGAGCCTCTAATATTCATTTAGTAGAAGCCTCCAAGGGATTATTAAAACTCCATAAAGTTGAAATTTTCCAATCATATGTACCTCTTGCAATGTAAAATTTTAATTAATTATTAACAAGCTATTAGATGCTAATTTTGGTACAATGTCTCGTTTGTTTGTATTTAGAAAGGTGTAAAACTACTTATGAGAAAGACTCAATGAATGAAGCATAAGTTTTTACAAGTACTTTGAGATGTTGAATCATTATCACACAGAAAACGAATATTTTCAAACATTCTCTTATAATATAACCAATGAAAAACTAGAAAATTGTTTAATCCTTGCTAAAATCTCATCGTAGGTCACAAATGGAGATGAAAGAAAAAGAGCACAAGTATCACACCTAATTCATATTGATTGAGTTCAACTCCACACAGCATGAATTGCACTATCACATTCTTACATGCATTAATGTTGGCAAGACTAAAATATGGATTGTTTCTGAACTTTCTTCGAGCAATGTTTTTAGTGACGTGTTCTAGTCACATTCGTTTTCACCAGCCAAAACCAGCAGCAGCAACACTTATAAGCACCAATACCGGCAATCTTAGTCCTCTTCTATCACCACGCATGCAAATAGCGACGCAGAATAGGCTAATGGGTGTCGCTATTGCTTTGTTTCCTTGTAGTGTAAGAAGGAAACAAGAGAGAAAAGTTAAGAAAGTAATATAAGAAGACAACATGACTCAAACATTGGATACAATAAATGCCTAGCCCCATCAGGCATTCAAATGATGGTTGCAAATATCAAAGGGTGTTGTGTATAAGTGCACTACTCGCATAACAAAAGTATCTAATATATTATTTGTATGCACTAAAGAAATTCCCTGGTAAAATAGAAGAATTTTGAGAAAAATATGTCTTCGATTCTAATTAGTTGCTCACTAAAGACAGAAAACACATTTAAATCTTTGCTATCAGTGTAGCTAAATTTGACTAGTACTACATGTGCAACAAGTCACTATCATGTGACGAATAATTAAAAATAAAATCCATATTAAATCCAATAAATGAATCACTTATTTTAAAATTTAAAACAACTAAATTAATAACCATTATAATAACCCCCTTTCCAACATATGATAATTTCTCCAGATTGTGATATGCAATATGTTAAATAACTGGAAAGATTACTACTTATTGAATGGATTCTAGCCATGCAGATAAGATTCCTTAACTTTTCA
Source organism: Lygodium microphyllum (assembly GCF_053477565.2). NCBI lineage: Eukaryota > Viridiplantae > Streptophyta > Polypodiopsida > Schizaeales > Lygodiaceae > Lygodium > Lygodium microphyllum. The sequence goes on along the minus strand of NC_141136.1, from coordinate 144,774,551 downwards.
ACCAATTTAGGCATTGTTTGGTAATCATCAAGTTAGAGGAAACGTGTTCAAGGTTACCAATTGAAGCTATACATAATGTGTATAAACAAAAAATTGAACACTCGAGTCTAAAAATGCAAAGACAATATGCCAATTCTAACATGTAACTTGGAAGGAACTAGAGATCTTGCTCATTGAAATCATTACGTGGACTCCATTATTAAACTCCGTGTCACCTATATCCGAGCCTCTAATATTCATTTAGTAGAAGCCTCCAAGGGATTATTAAAACTCCATAAAGTTGAAATTTTCCAATCATATGTACCTCTTGCAATGTAAAATTTTAATTAATTATTAACAAGCTATTAGATGCTAATTTTGGTACAATGTCACGTTTGTTTGTATTTAGAAGGGTGTAAAACTACTTATGAGAAAGACTCAATGAATGAAGCATAAGTTTTTACAAGTACTTTGAGATGTTGAATGATTATCACACAGAAAACGAATATTTCAAACATTCTCTTATAAGATAACCAATGAAAAACTAGGAAATTGTTTAATCCTTGCTAAAATCTCATCGTAGGTCACAAATGGAGATGAGAGGAAAAGAGCACAAGTATCACACCTAGTTCATATTGATTGAGTTCAAGTCTACACAGCATGAATTGCACTATCACATTCTTACATGCATTAATGTTGGCAAGACTAAAATATGGATTGTTTCTGAACTTTCTTCGAGCAATGTTTTTAGTGACGTGTTCTAGTCACATTCGTTTTCACCAGCCAAAACCAGCAGCATCAACACTTATAAGCACCAATACCGGCAATCTTAGTCCTCTTCTATCACCGCGCATGCAAATAGCGACGCAGAATAGGCTAATGGGTGTCGCTATTGCTTTGTTTCCTTGTAGTGTAAGAAGGAAACAAGAGAGAAAAGTTAAGAAAGTAATATAAGAAGACAACATGACTCAAACATTGGATACAATAAATGCCTAGCCCCATCAGGCATTCAAATGATGGTTGCAGATATCAAAGGGTGTTGTGTATAAGTGCACTACTCGCATAACAAAAGTATCTAATATATTATTTGTATGCACTGAAGAAATTCCCTGGTAAAATAGAAGAATTTTGAGAAAAATATGTCTTCGATTCTAATTAGTTGCTCACTAAAGACAGAAAACACATTTAAATCTTTGTTATATCAGTGTAGCTAAATTTGACTAGTACTACATGCGCAACAAGTCACTATCATGTGACGAATAATTAAAAATAAAATCCATATTAAATCCAATAAATGAATCACTTATTTTAAAATTTAAAAAAACTAAATTAATAACCATTATAATAACCCCCTTTCCAACATATGATAATTTCTCCAGATTGTGATATGCAATATGTTAAATAACTGGAAAGATTACTACTTATTGAATGGATTCTAGCCATGTAGATAAGATTCCTTAACTTTTCAACCAATTTCGGCATTGTTTGGTAATCATCAAGTTAGAGGAAACGTGTTCAAGGTTACCAATTGAAGCTATACATAATGTGTATAAACAAAAAATTGAACACTCGAGTCTAAAAATGCAAAGACAATATGCCAATTCTAACATGTAACTTGGAAGGAACTAGAGATCTTGGTCATTGAAATCATTACGTGGACTCCATTATTAAACTCCGTGTCACCTATAGCCGAGCCTCTAATATTCATTTAGTAGAAGCCTCCAAGGGATTATTAAAACTCCATAAAGTTGAAATTTTCCAATCATATGTACCTCTTGCAATGTAAAATTTTAATTAATTATTAACAAGCTATTAGATGCTAATTTTGGTACAATGTCTCGTTTGTTTGTATTTAGAAAGGTGTAAAACTACTTATGAGAAAGACTCAATGAATGAAGCATAAGTTTTTACAAGTACTTTGAGATGTTGAATCATTATCACACAGAAAACGAATATTTTCAAACATTCTCTTATAATATAACCAATGAAAAACTAGAAAATTGTTTAATCCTTGCTAAAATCTCATCGTAGGTCACAAATGGAGATGAAAGAAAAAGAGCACAAGTATCACACCTAATTCATATTGATTGAGTTCAACTCCACACAGCATGAATTGCACTATCACATTCTTACATGCATTAATGTTGGCAAGACTAAAATATGGATTGTTTCTGAACTTTCTTCGAGCAATGTTTTTAGTGACGTGTTCTAGTCACATTCGTTTTCACCAGCCAAAACCAGCAGCAGCAACACTTATAAGCACTAATACCGGCAATCTTAGTCCTCTTCTGTCACCGCGCAGTCATAGGCAGCAAACCCGGCGGTGTTGGGACCGGTATTCATTGTCACGAGGAAACCGGCAAGCTGAATGTTGCCAAGGATACTGAAACCGAAGGGAGAGCTTTGAAAGGCCAAGCAATACTTCTCATTGTCGTCAATGGGGATCGATGTAGGAGCGAGGATGTTGCGGGCGGCGAGGTCCATGACGGCATCGCCATCAAAGTGGAGGGTGACTTTAGGAAAAGAGTCAGGGATGGTGCCGTCAGGAAACTGGTAGCACGTGTCCTCAGGATCGACGGAGTTCAGGAAAGTACCGTAAGCGTCCCTGATTGCGTTTCTGAGAGCGTCGTATGAGTTTGGAGTCAGGTAGGTTAACGTGGTGCCCGGGTCTATGAGCGTGCCAGCCCTGCTCCCATCCTCCATAGCAAAGTTTGTCTCCAGTATCGGCAGGAGCTGACCGTTCACGCTGATCCCTGTCATCGACACAAAGTAGCCAGGCATAGAATCGTGGGTAGCGAGTCCTGTGTGGCCTATGTTGTCCACCTGAAGCTCCATGGGTGCGAACCCTAGGAACCCTTCCTGCGGCGGCTCAGAAATAGACGGAAGGCAGAAGAAGAAGCCGCGATCGATCTGGTTATGGAAGCTGGTGTTCCCGGAGCCTAGCCCAAGGACACCGGAGCCCTCGGAGAAGCCGGACACCTGGTGGGAGCAGCCAAACACGACGTCCTCGATGACGTCGGAGGCGTCGGTGACGAAGACGTCGGAGGCGTAGACGCCGGCGGTGGAGACGTTGCCTTGATATTGGAGGCTGTAGGCGCACTGAGGATGACCTGCGTTAAAGTTCGACATGCAGGCGGTCGTGTTCGGCAGGCTGCTGCAGAGGTCGGAACCGCAGTCGGTGGGCGTGAAGGTGGTCGAGCTAGACGGGTCCCAGAGTGAGGTACTCTGGTTGAAGGCGTTGCACGAGTCGGCCGGGCACGGGGAGCACGCCAGCCACGTCACGTCGCTGGCCGTGTCGACAAGGAACTGCTGGGGGCGGACACTGGGCGGGTTGCCCACGTTCATCTCAAGATAATAAGTCCCCGTCTGCGCTCCCGGGTCCAGCAGACTGCTGTACCCGCCGGGCGGCCTGGGCAGCGCTATGTCCATGTCGTCCAGTGGATTGAACCTACGATGATGCGTGGCCAGATGATTGCTCCGCCCCATCAGCTGCCCCGCCCGAGCGTCGTCCCTTCTCACGGCCTCGCTGAACAGCTCCTGCCGGGTTGCGTTTTTCGGCCGGAAGGGGGACTCGGGATGGTTCCTGTGCCGCAACCCCATCACCATCGGCTTGTCCAGCTTGCTCGCTGCGTCATGACTGTGCTTCATTCGGCCCGGCCCATCTGTACGCCTCCAGCCATTGCTGACGGTAGAAGTTGAATACCGCGAGCGCAACTGGATCGCAGCGCTGTCATCGGTGTAAGAGATCACGAAGAGCAACTGCAACGCAACATGGAGGCTCTTTAGATGCATGGTGTAACCCATATTATGGAGAGTGGAGAGAGGATCCCAGGAACTCTTCGCTTTATAAAAGTGCCTGGTCGGCCCTCCGAGCCTTCTTTTCCTTTCGTAATAGTTTAATTTGAAGAAATCCCAAAAGCTGCAAATGTTGTGAAACATGGTTCTATGAAGGTTAGGCCGTTTGCAGATCAGCCGGACGGACGTAGATGGTGATTGAAACAACAAGATGGCCATAGATGGTCCAAGAGTCTTCATTTCACATTAATGAGATGGACATAGATGGCTCACTATCTTATAATGTGGGTGGGATCCACACATTGCTGGATCAAGTCCTCTGCTAAAATTGGGCATTGGGCCGACGGGACATGGTGAATGAAACATTTCAGCTTGGACACTTTTTAGAATCACCCATCACTTGATAAAACAACCACACAACCTTGTCCTTGAATCCATTCCAAAGTGATATGTAACCAATCTAACATTGCGCCCCAACACATGTTGCCCTTGGGATGTGAAAATTGAATGTAATGTCCAATCTAACAACGTCATGTCTTTGATTGAAGATTGCTCTTCTAAACTAATGAAAAGTGAATGGCTATCAAGAAAATTCTCCTAAAATATGCTATAAGACATTTCCAAAACCTTGCTCTCCCTCACAATTAATTAGGCTTCTTACTCGCTTATTTTATACTCGACAAAACCTCATTAAAAAGGATTAGGTCTATAGATAGCCACATTGACACATATGTTGATCTTTAAGAAAAAGCTATGGGTGCATCTAACTTGTGATATATAAGTTTATCAAAAGATCCCATATAAGCCCACGGTCATTGGAGTGTGAAGGGTTGAAGGTCTATCGCAAGAGAACGAGACTAAAGGGTCTAGGGAGATTAAGAGATGGAACAATGTGAAAGAAAGAGAATTTGGAATTTGGAAGATTTAATGGAGATAGAGAGAGATGAAACTAGATGATCTCATTGCATACAGTTCAACAAAGCAATCAATCTAGAATACATCTAATAGATCTCATAAAAACATAGTTGCAAACCTTTTCGGGCAATATTTCATCTTAGGGAAAATATTTGGAATCTTTTGGAAGATTCCCTAAGAAATTGATTGCTTTTAATGTGTTTTGGCCTAATTTTGATATATGAAATAAAAACAACAATAATAGAATATTACAATTTCTTTTAAGAATATAGAATTTGCAATATATTATGAAACCATAAGTAAGCATGGCAATGTAGTTCTCTAACGTATCATAAGTTTTTAGTAATTTACAAATGCATGGGTATTTAGACCTTTGAAAACGTAACAATCTTATCAATATACTGTGAAACCATAAGTAAGCATGGCAATGAATATCTCTAACACATTATAAGTTTTTAGTCATTTACAAACACATGGGTATTTTGAACTTTGAAAACTTAAGAATCATATCAATACTTATTATGATTACAACAATACACTTACAACAAGATACTTTGTGTTATCTTCCTATTGAGTTCCACCTCAATAACTTGTGTCTCTCTATTCACCAATGATGCATCATCCTCTATACTACTAGCAATATCATTACTTTTATCTGTATGTAGACTCTCATGTCCGTAGTCTTGAACTTTACTTCTAGTTTATTTTCTTCATTGGGTTCATTAGACTTTAGTATTAGATTTGAAGCAATTACTATTAAAACTATTGGCTATTAATGATATCAAAGTGTATCATTCTGATCTAGGAGATAATATTAAACCTTAGTAATTAAGCAAATGATTTCCACAATGCATATTGTTGAAGCTTACAAACTAACTTTGTGTAGCACAGGACATTGTAGTATTTACTATATTGTGGCCATTAGAAATAGCTAATCATATTCATGAATTTGATACATCACTGTAGGTCTTGTGACACCACTAAAACTCTAAAGGCAACTTAATGTATTATATCAAGCTATTGTGCAAATCATATGTACCTCATAAACATTTGAGAAACTAAATGAATTGGTGCAATTGAGACAAATGTAAGGCAAATCCGATACATTGCATAAGTTTCCTACAAACATGATCTATTCAAGGAAGTTTAATACATTTGACCAAGTTATAAAGCAATGTTATCAATCTAGAAAGGGACCTTTATAGATTCAAGAACACTATTCCAAGGCATTTCTTTTGGCTAGCAAGGTTTTACTTAGGACTACAACTATACATAACTTTTTGGAGCACTCCATTGTTTCAAAGAGCTATGGTTGATGCTAACATTGAGGGCATTGAATGTGATCTCTTATATCCAAAATAGAATTCAATAACTTGGAGTTCAAATATCATGCCCATGATCTCAAATGTACATAGTATGCTCAACAACATTATACACCTAAAGCTATTCGGTGTCCTTAAGACAACAATGGATGTTAGGTTTGCATTAACTATATGGTGAAAAAAAATGTCATTCACAACACATGTGCTTATTCTTCATGTATATCCTTAGCTATATGGGAATCTATGATGATTTGTGCTCACGCTCCATCATAGAGTATTTTTCATAGCCATACTAATGATGTAGATCATGAGTGGTTGGATTGATTTGTAAAGCTTGAGTTTAAGTCACATTGGACTGAGTGGAATTCATGGACTATCATCATTTTAATGTAATAGCCAATGTTAGCACATACCTAGTGAGGCAATGTGTTGGTGGATCATTACATAAAATGGAGGATCATAGCATCAATTATAGCCCATATAACAATGATCCATGTCTCAACAATGTGGCATGTTGCAAACTTGGCATATAAGAAGGTTATGATCAACATTCTATACATGGCTCTAGTCCAATAAATCCATACAATATCCACTCTTAGAAGGATGTAATGAGTGATCAAAGTTACTAGAGAGATATGTTAGTGTAGAACATAATGCTCTCAGCTCATGTGGAGCAAGATGACGAAAAAAATACTTATAGTTGTATAAGTAGATGTGACAAGAAGGGATCTACTCAAATAAGTTGATATGTGTGCTTGTAACTCAAGCATCTACCACTCAATTAAGTTGTTCCAAGTCCACATAAGATTGACAGCCATGTTAAGATCACATTGTAAAGATTCCCTCATTCCAAGCCTCATATGCCATGTCCATCCTATATTGCCATAATTACCAATAGCATTCTTAAACATCCAAAATCCATCATCAGGGCTTGATGGCCAATGTCCTCACTGGATTCACAAACTATTGAGACTATTATAGGTCCAAATCCACTGTCATTAACAACAATGCTCTTAAACATCTGAAAGCCATATAGTAAGGTTAACTTCTTTACTCATGGTATCAAATTCAAAATACGCTTATATAGATGTGATTTGAAGAGGATCCTTTCAGTATATAAGGCTAATTTTAACACTAGCTATATGATGCCATATAGGGAACATAATTTTGAAGAGAATGAAAACATGTACACAATGATATAAGTAGAGAATGAGCTGCAGCTATCTCTATGTTACTCTTGGAGAGGTGTGTTTCCAACACTCTGGTTTCAAGCTTTCTCCCGCCTACATGCAGGTCTAGGTCACTAGCTGTCGTCTGGAATGGTGCAAGGAACTTCATAGTTGGTGCTTTCGGTCCGAGTTGCATTGACTCATCACTGCATCATCACCAGATTTGTCATCTCTCCGCTGCCACAAATCCACCATCGCCATCATTACCAACAATGATCTTAAAGATTCTTCACCATCTATTGATTGCTACAAATCCGCATTGTGACAAGCCAGAGATCATGATGGCGGCTATCAAAAGCTACTGGTCACATCTATCACCCCTACCACAAGCCATAGATTATTCATGCTAGATATGCATGATGATAGTGATTTTAAAAACTATATTATGATAATACACTCAACACAAAGTGATGCTCGCAACAACTGGAGAAGGAATTCAAGTCCCTTAAGAACCATGAGTCATACGATTGAATTGGGGGGATGAAGCGGCAAAACATGAATCCTTTGATCGACCGTTCATCAGTTGATTGTGTGCACTCAATGAGAAGATGTGAAATGCTTATGGACGATTGTACATTGCTGCTGATGGTATCATATACCCAGAATGCCAACTTTTGAGAGCTTTCTTCATCTTCTACTTTTTCTACTTTTTGTTTTAATTTATGTTTGTTCTTCTGTCAAACATCTTGCCTTTCCATCACCGTTGGTATAAAAAAGCGTCAAATTTTACAAGTTTTGCATTCATCTTGAGGCAATGCATCAACTTTGCATCGCTGGTGCACACTATTTATAAAACTCATCAAAATCCAGTCTTTTATGAGAATCTTCACTTTGTCGGCTTACTCAAGTTTGAAGTATGTGTCAAGGTTAAAGTATGTGTCATCATGCACAATGTAGTTTATGTATTATGGCTATTCTACTCTACCAGACATGACTTCATTGATGCTTTCTTCACAACTACATTGCTTTTCCCCTAATTACTCATATGCTTGAGGTGGATTTATATAGGTTTCTCTCTTTTTTATCTAATCTTTAGAGACCAAACAATTGTCAATTTTTCCAAAATTCCTCTTAAAACTTGTATAATTTTTTAAAAAACTTGAATCTATATTGCATCAAGTTTTGATGTAAGTTATATATATTTTAGTTCTAGGGCATCAAGTTTAATAAGAGAACCTTCAATTTTTCATACAAATCTCATGCACTACATCATCTTTCCTTCAAACTTATAAAATTGTTGTGGGTAACTTGATTTACTACAACAAGGTACTTACAAATCTCTATGCTTTTCTTACCAAGCTTATGTAATGCATCAAGTTATCCATATTTAATTAACATTCCCCATAACTTGATATGCTTCATCAAAATACATGTAATATTATATACTTTTCATACTAACTTGATGCATCAAGTTGCCTTGTAAGTTATGCAAAATTTTGTACCAACCTGATGCATTCCATCAAGCTAGATGAAATATTGTATGTATTTCATACTAACTTGATGTAGTGCATCAAGTTAAAATAGATTATTACATGTTTTTTTATACTAGCTTGATACAGTGCATCAAGTTGCCCTTCAGAGTATACAAATTTTGGCATTAAGTTGATGCACTACATTAAGCTACATAGAATACTATATTTTTTCTATACTAACTAGGTCCATTGCATCACACTACCTTGTAAACCATGCAAGTTTTTAAACCCACTTGATGCACTACGTCAAATAGAATATTATAAGTATTTTGTAGTGATTGGATGCAATTCATCAAGTTGCCTTGTAAATCATAAAATTTTGGTAACTCTAACTTGCTACATTTTATAGCAAGTTGTATATAGATTTTCAATATTTTTAGATATAGGTCATTAAGTTTGCAAATCAATTCTAGATCATTTCTAGTAAATGAATAAATTGATACTATATAAAAAGTAACACGTGCATGAACTAGATTTTTGCAAGAATTGGAAGAGATTCATTAAATTGAAAATCAAGGGTGTCCATGTTGCAAATGAAGTTGGCATGGTACATCAACTTACATTTGAATGAATCAAGATTTCATATTAAATAGATGTAATAGATTAGCGTTCTCAAAATTTTAAGAAGGTGATAAACAACTTTATTATGCTTTACTCCATATGAAAAGACAACATGAGAGGGGGGCACATAATTAATTCTTTTACGTCAAAGAAACATTTGCTCTCAACTTGACTAGTAAAGTAGATACTTTAAGGTTTCTCACGATTATATTGTGAGTCATGTACATGTAAGTACAAGACTAATATAGAACACATACTTGTCATTTGGTTTAAGGGCTTCTTCAAGATGATCATGGTGGTTAATAACTAGAACACATATTAGATAAGTTTAAAATATGATGTCATTAATCAATTTGATGTGGAGAATGTGTTTTCCTTTCCCACCATACCAAGGACGTGAAATCATGTACATGGAATTTAGATTTTTGTCAACCCTTTTAAAAAACTATACCATTTGATTAATAAACTAATCCATATATTTTAGGAACATAGGTAAGACTACTATTGGCAATACACATAGAAGTACTAGGTAATATATGTTATTTTACACTCAATTAGATTCTTGCTTATCAAATGTCTATTGGTGTAATAATTGCTTATGCAATCAAGAAAGGAGGAAAAAGGATTTAAATATTAAATATAATATCAAAGAACTATTATAAGACATACCTTTAAGATGTGAAAATTACATGGCACAACAGATAGAATTTGAGCAAGGAGTACAAAATACATGTCAACAAGTATGAGAAGAACAAAGATTAAGCGTTAATTTCAAACAAACTGATACAAAGATGGCTTTGTCCAACCGTGTAATTTTCCTCTCAAGCTAAGATAACGATCCAGATAGATGATAAGTGAAGAGCTTAAGGATAGCTTGAAGAACTTTGATTGGGTGAAAGATAGATTAAGTATGGCTTTGGAGGGATCTTCCTTTTATAGAATGGGAAGGTAGTCTAGTTGGCATGCTCTATCATATTATGAACCTTTCCTAGTCAGCCAAAGGAGTAGTTCCATTATCATCGAGTTGAGAGTACTACCCTCAGATCCCCATCAAGGAGGCCCTTAGCCCTCCTAAGACCCCCTAGCTAGGGGCTGCTTCAATAGCCCTTGGATCCCAATATAGGGAGTGCTGATCACAGACTAGATCCACAAAGGCCACCTTTTCAACATCCAGTCACACATAGACCCCATCTGACATATAAGTCACAACCCAACCAATGTTTTTGTTCACACATGGATTCATCTCATAAAGGGATTCTTACAACTTAGAGCACCATGGATCATTGGTAGCACCTTACAAGGGTGAGGCATTGAGCATATCTAACATAAGGTGTTCTAAAATTGTTGAATGAGGACCAAGAAGTTGGGGCCAGGATGATAGAAGATATACCTTTAAGGTGTTTAGACATTTCCAAATTAGGACTAAGAAGTTGGGGCGATGATGATACAATATGACTTAAAATATCATTGCAGCATCTGAAGAGTTAATTTTCATTATATGATGAGTCTTACAATCTAACTAACCTAGCATAGACAAAGAAGTATGTACTATTCATTTAGAAACTTGGAAAGATAGGGGAGCAAACAAAAAATATGAAGGAAACATTAGAGGGAAAAGATATGCCTTGTCAAATAGTTGATATGTGACATTTGTATATAACACTAAATTAGGGAATTTGGGAATTCTCATATAGTTTGGGAATGCCCAATATACATTAGAATCAAAAAAGTTTCAAAACGGCACTCGTAAGAAAATGATTAAGTTGCTAATTAGAAGAGGTTTAGAAAAGAAAAAACCTCCAAATTTGGCTACCCGGACGTTATTTATGAGAGAATATATGATTCATTTAAGAGGTCGGGTATTAAATATCTTCAATCTTTAATGGACGTTAGGTGTCACCTTTTTAGTCTTATTCTCTTGAAAATTACAAATTCTTGTATTTTTGAATGTTCACACCAAAAGATGTTGCTCATTTGTGTTCCTCGGCGTTCATTTTCTGCACTTCTCTTTCCTGTGGTTTTTATTTCCTTCTCTGTGATATTGTTGTCCTATTTAGGGTTCCATACCAAAATGTTTACCAATACCTCTTCCAACAATACAAACGCAACCCCACCACGTAAGTATAAACTTACTATTCAATTAGATCTTGTTTATTCATCTTGGATGAGTATACACCATCGAGCATTATTGGACAATGATGAAGCTAACAGGTTGTGAATACAAGGAAAGAAGCATGTAGACTTATGGATGGATGGAAATATTTATCCTCCAAACCCTTCTATAGGTAAGCATCCTCCCTTTTACAATATTCACAACTTCATTAGGTATGTTGAAGATTGTTGTGATGGGATGCTTGGCTATTACATGAGGTTATATTTTGGATCTTTAACATTTACAGAACAAATGCACGAAATGAAGGAAGCATTAATATTGGCACAAAAAACTATTTCTGAGCTAACAGACAAGGTTGATAATCTAGAAAACTCCAATCAGTACTGCACTTGAAAGAAACTCCAATAGGGTTTAGACAAAGAAAAAGACCACTTAAAAATATAATGGACTTGTGTAGTCAGGTGAAGAAAAGGAGACTAAATCTTGCAAAGAGATGTGTCTCTAATATTTCAGGTATTAATATTTGAGAGAACAATGAGAGGATTAAGCTTATTAAAGAAACCATGACAAAGAAGGACATTATAAGGATTCTTAAATCACGTGAAAATGTAGACTTGAGAAGTCAAACTCTGACAGAGTTAGTGAAAGATTTAAAAGGAACAGTTAAACTAGACGAAATAGTGGAGACATGTGACAGTAGGGATATCAGTCATAGAGGTTATTGTGCTCTCTCTAAATTGTAGTTTACAAATCTTAAATGTCATAGAATAAGTGCATTTGGTTTGCCTCATCCTCTTGCAGTTTCAATTGCTAGGACAGTTATGAATCATAGGACTCTAGATGTTTTTTGGGAGTATATTCATATAGAAGGATCCATCCCCTATGAAAAACATAAAACAAAGGCCTTTTTTGAATACAACACATTTAATAATATTTGGATTAATCTTAAAAGAGTCCAGATTGCAATGATCCATATGTATTTACTGTCCAAGAATGTTGTGGTATTTTGAAGTTTGCACTAAAATTTGATGAAGCACAGATTCAAAAGGGACAAAAGATGAAAAGAGTCAGCATCTGTATCATGAATAGGGCATTGGATTACAGTACCAGCAGGGAGCAAGAACAACAATATAAGATACAATGCGAGATGAAGCTTTGGTGGATTGGTGCATCCCAAGTACCAACTGAAAGTCATGAAATCTTGAAATGGTTATTCTCTCATACAGGTATTTCTGATATTATAAAGTCTCAAAGTGAAGGTGAAATGTTGATAGTCGATGGTGTTGGTAGTTTTAATGTGGAATGGCATATGAGTACTGACTTAAAAATTATCAAATATATGCTTGGAGTAAGTAATGGGGCCAATGCAAAATATCCTTGTATTTATTGCATAGAGAGTTTGGAATCCGAAGAATGAAGTACTTTGCAGCCAGCAAGAAGAGCCCCGACTCGAAACTCTATAGATTTCAATAAGTTCAAAAACGTGGATGGCTTATGGGATCCTATTCTCTCAATCTCTCTAAGGATCATTCATATTTGTACATTACATGCAGAGATTAGAATAATTGATAAGTTGCTTAGATTGCATCTTGACTATGCATATTCAATAAAACCAGTATCTTTGTCAAATAACTTGTATTGATAAATGTGAGGCTTTACTGTCAAAAATGGGTTTTCATAGAGGTCAAGTTCACCTGAGAAAGGATCCAAAAGCCTTAGGGAAAACAAGAGAGATCTTAGAAGATGTCTCTAGGGGGGGGTGCAAAGCTAGATGATTTCTAAGAAATCATATTAGTAAACAAATGAACACATTGTGGGAGTGTTGGAGAGAGTTGTGTGCAATCACAACAAATGTGGCTAGCACATCACGAATTGCATTCTTACGAATGGAGGTTTGGAGACACCTTGACATATTTTTAAAAATGATCAGGGAACAAAAGATAACATCTAACTATTCAGAAGAGTGCAAACATTCAATTGTGAACCTTGTTCAAGCAATCAAGGAAGCTTGGGGAGAAAAGGATATTACTTTCTACTTTGTAAGATGGACATAAATTTGAACCTTTCTGTTTTGAAAACAATGTTTAATGATTTAAACTGATTATTGCTTGTTGGGTTGTCATAACATATTCTTCTTATTCATGGGTCTTATTTTGTGGAAGAGCAAGGGCCCCTAGCAACCTACAGTAGCCAAGGTATGGAGAAATCTCACTACCAAGCACGCATGTGTTTCTTTCGGAGCACTACACATGGAGGAGGAGCAACAAAAACCAATGCCCTTTTGGAGTTATTCAATTCTTTTTTTTGAAGACAACTTTAAAGAACACAATAAATACGGTGGAATCCAAAATACCGATACTATTTTCAAAATGTTATGTTCATGGCTAACTTTTAAGAGCCTTTACATCCTCTTCCTCTTCGGGCATTTGTCCTTTATAATGTAAAAACTTTCTTCTCTTATATCCAGCTATGGATTTGATATCTATTTTTTTGGTTGCTAAAACATAAGATGAGTATGCAAGCAAGTATCCAGCCCTGGAGGAAAAGAAGCCAGGACCATAACCAAATATTCGGATGGCTATTTTCTTTTCCCAAAACATAACTTTGTGTGCATTATATTGCAAACTTGAGTATCCAAGAATCCTTTTAAGTGCTTTAACATGGAAAATTGGCCATGAGGCCTCCTCTAAGAAAGTGTTATGCAAAACCAATAGAATATTGGGATCAATCCTTGATATGGAATCCCCAAGTGCAACATCCTTTAGGGAACTACCACCAACTCTCCATCCTTTGGATCTTCCCAAGAAATTATCCTCATCTACAATCTCCAATTGTAAAAGCAACAGTCAGAATGAAAAAAATGAAAATATGTATGTGATTCCACAAAAACAAAAGAATGCATTACCATTTGAATTTCATCACTCTCAAGTTTGCTTGGATTCCATAAGCTAATTGATGTCTCCTTGATATCAAGCTCCTTCACATATTATGACTCCTCCCTTCCAAAATTGGAGACTCCAAGCTTCTCTTGAAATTGGTCAAACTTTGTCAGCAGCTAGTAACTCTCTCTCAGCATCTTTAATCTTGCTTGAACATAAGGATAAAGCATTTTATGCATCTATAAACGTATCATCGGACATTTGAGTATCTAAGTCCTCCTTGGACTCATGTTCAATATCCACTATGCCTTTTGCATCTACAGATGCCTCTACAATAACTGCCAAGCAATAAACTTCTCTCAAATTGAAAAGAGTTTGGAGATCAAACAATAATATGTATTCCTTGTCTTTAATTGGGAAAGTAGGAAAAGATGGAACGATAAGGCTTGAAGGACTGTCAAATGGCTCATCAACCTCTATAGTGGTTTCTTCAATTATAGTCTTTGCTTCAAATTTAGCAACATCCAGGTCCTTTGAAACTAGTGCTTCCATCTAGGTGTCTAGTTGCTCCACAACATCAACTTCATCTACTATCTCTTTAAGAAGGCAACGACTAGATAATTTTGAGGTTTCTTTATGCTTTTCATTAGATTTTAGAGGGTATTTCACAAGGGCTAATACAATGAATGCAGTAGACCTAAGCATAAGCATGCATTTTTTTGGGTGTAAAGAGCATAACTTAGCCGCATAAAATCTATTAAGAGAATGATGACCATATTTCTTGGTAAAAAAGGAGTTCTCAGTGCTTGACCTTCCAACAGGGGTGTGAACACACTCCTTGGAATCCAATTGAACAACAAGGTATGCCAACTCTTCAAACTTTGCAAAATCTTCATTGCAAAAGTCCTTTGAGAAATTAAGAACTTGATCAAGGTCCCACTCTGGATTGAAAATCTCCCTAGCTGTTGGATAGAATGTAATGTCAATATTGTTTTCTATCAGAAAATCCAAGAGCTTCTTAGAGGCTATAACATCTATAATTTGAGAAAGCCCTGGGACCCTCACAAGAAATTTTGAAGCCTTTCCCTTCTTTGAAGCCTTCCTTGAACCTTCACCTATCATTTGCATATGAGATGCTATTGAAACATCTGAAGCAACTGACTCCTTTGTCATTGTGCGCTCAAGGATTCTTTTCCCCTTTTATAGATGTGGAGGTAGATATATGTGACATTTCTGTTCCTAACATCTTGAGTCAATAGCTATGAAGACTACTTGCCTATACAACATGAATATAAACGTATAGAGCTCTTGAAGTGCAACCCTCACTCCGTGTTGGAAGATCAATTTTAACAACATGAATAGAAGCGTTTACGAACCTCAAAACTCCACCATCGCGCCGTTCCAGTTCAGAAGTCGGTTGGTGGAGCCCCAAGAGGAACACCAAGGAAAAGGGAATTCTCTTGCAAGAAAATCTATCTTGTAACATCAACAAGCTTGTTTATTATGTTTCATATGATCACAATGAAGAAAAGAACACCAGGCACAACAAATCTTCATACAGCATCATGTAGATCTCCCACGGATTTGATAGAATCAACCATATTCTTCAACATCTTCATAAAATCCATCAATAGAACAAAGAAAGCAAAGGAATACTCCATCTCTGAATGGAAATACATCACATAGTATTCATCTTCAATATCTTCATAGTCTTCTCTCTCAATCTCTCACATACAATCACTCTGTTTCAGTAGAATTGGCTATCTCTGACTCTCTCTCTCTCTCCATCAATAATATATCATATTCTCACTACAATATCTCAAAATCACTCTCAATAATCCTTCTTAGGTCGTGGATACCCCTTCCAAGAGGTATGTCTGATATGAAGAGTCACCAGAGCCACTACAGTATCTTTTCATAGCTCACTACTGTCACTTCACTCTAGTCTTCACTTGAGTCTTCAACAACTACTTCTTTCACTTCTTTCTGCTCTTTTGCACTTGTATTCACCTCTTTACAAGGCTAGAAAACTTTCCCAAGCTACACTCTCATCCATTAGAACACATACAGAAGCATACAGAATAGTCACAGAATAGTACCAGAACAGCTATAGTACAGAACAGAAACAGAGGCTCTACAGAAGACCTATAGAAGGTTACAGAAGGTCATCAAAACCACATAACTCATACTTAAACCATTCCAAACTCTCACAAACCATTCAATAAACTTTCACAAGATCTCAATCTTCATCAATCAATACTCCATCCCTCCTTACAGAAAACAATCAGAACAAAACATAACAAAATAGAAGCTATACAAAAGGTATACAGAACCAATCAGAACCTATCAGAACATCACAGAACCACTAATAAACATCATGAACTTCCAAAACACAATCAATATCATCCAAAACACTCTCAAACCACTTCCAAACCAATCAATCATCTCATAAAATCAACCATTCAGCTCTCAAAAACAACAAAAATCAGCCAGAAAACAAATCATTTCAACACTCAACATATCCCCACACTTAATAAGGAAGCGTCCTTGCGACCCAGGAAAAAGGGAATACAAGTTCAGGTAAAAAACACAACTTTAATCTGCAATATCTTTTCAAAAAGAATCCATCCAACACGACCCCACCAACTTATCACATGTATCTGATATAAAAATACAAAGAAAGGAAAACCCTTTATACATTAACACTTCTTATCAAACTAAAAAATCACAACAAATTTATAAAGGATATAAGAGTTCTCTTCTTCTTCATCAGCATCAGCTTCAACTCTCCAACCATGACCCCATCACCACAATTCTCCAAAATGTAGCTCGCACACGAAATCCAATCCAATAGGAAACCATGACGTTCGTTTTACATAAATGAACTCACAACACAAACACTACACACAACACAACCATCTGAATGTCTCCTCCAAAAAGAGAGATTTTCATTAAAAAGCATCCACCATACATTGGAAAGGTATCAATGAAGATGATCCCTCTTAAAAGATTGATGTTGTCGGAAATGATCCATAGACAAGGATTCATCTACAAAGGTTTTGGGAGGATTTTGAAAAAATTGAAGACAGCATATCCTTTCCAACAGGACCAGGTATCTGCTAGGCAAACAAAGGGCATGAAAATACAATATATCCAGCTGCTGGGAATCAATGCTCACATTGACATTCATGCACAACTTTGGAATAGGCTTGGAATCATTATGAGAGTGCCTATGCATATACGCCAGGTACCAAGCAAAGTGAGCAGTTAATCGCACTGAAGGATCTGCAGACTGTGAATACTGCTCAGCAAAATGAACATAGTTCTGATAAGCGTGACTGGCAGCTGTCCATTCTTCTAGAATTACTAGCCAATTGATCTGAGGTCCTGTAAGGGAATCATTCGAACTCCATCCCCTTCTTCCGGAAATCTGAGTATCAAACCCGTCATAGTCACTAACCAACTGAGGTGGTTGAGATATAGAAGTGTTAGGAGAGGAAAGTGGAATAAGGAAAAATGGATGAAGTGAGGGATAGGAAAAATCATAAAAGGAAGAAAAGTTTAAAGAAGGAGTGGCATAAATTTATAGGGAATCACTAAGGAAGGGTGTTAACTCATAAATAGAAAATGTGGAGGGTACATGAATGGATGGAGAAGGACAGGGTGGAGAAGGGGAAACTACCCTATCCTCAATAAAGAAACAGTATGTGAAAATGGGAATTTGAGGGAAAGATAAAGGTTGGAAAAGAAGGGGTAAAATAGTGGTGGAATTAGATTGACAAAGGGAAAGATATAGATCACATCAGTGAGCCATTTGTTGGTAAGATAGGAGGGTAGGAACAGAAGGTCCTAAGAGAGATCATCTATGATAGGCATCAAAGAAGGTAGAATCAAACGGATTATGTTTTGAAGATAGGCTAAGACATCCATCCTCAGTTGATTAGTACTCTGGGCATAAGTAGGAGCTGTGTTTTGTCTTTGATTCAAAACCACAGAATCAATCATGGTATGCCAGGAATTATCATGACAATTAGCCACTTTGGAGGAGTAACTCTGGAACATGTGAGCTATGCGCAACTCCAAATGGTTGATATACAAAAAAGCTTGTAGAACCACATCCCCCACATACCATGCCATATCCACCTCATCTGGAATTAACAAGTCTCCTTGTAGATATATGTAGGACATCAACATGGTATCTGTCGTGACAGAATCTTCAAACACCATCCGGACTACCTCTGTCAACAAGTCAGCAGACGAAGCCCCACTCCATCCATTCTCTGGAAGAGGTAAATCCATCGTGGAAAGCTTCATGTAAAAGTCCAACTTCTGTAAGTGGTAGTGGACAAAGAAAGAATGGTCTGGTGGAACATATTCCTGAAACTGCTCAAAGGTAGACCATAACAAGTCCATTCTGGACTGCAATCTTTCCACTTTATCTTGGAATAGAGGACACAAGGTAGCCTATCTCTGAAGAGCAGCCAAGTCCTACTGTGAAAGAGAAGGGATCACGGGAACATTAGGGCTTGGAGGAACAGAGCGTGACGGTGCCAGTTGATCTGTCAACTGCTTGATTCGGGAGGCTTGGGATTCCACTGTGTCATTAGCAGTCTGTAAAGCTGAAAGTTTGTCATCTAAGAGAGTTTGGAACTCCTGCTCTTCTCTGGATATCCTCTCCTTCTCCTCTGAAAGGCTAGTAACCTCTAATTGAGCCTCTAGTAACTGGATCTTCAAAGAAGAGATCTCATCTCTTTAGGTGGCAACCAGTTGGATTTTTTGTTCCATCTGCTTAAACAAATCTGCTAGGGTATCCTTAGCAGAAGCTAACTCGGATGTTGCCTTATGCAACTGGTCCTTAGACTGCATGAGTTCTTCATAAAAGGACGTGTACAGCTGTTGAACACAGGCTGTCACTGACAATTCAATGGAACTCTAAATGTCTTTACAGAGGAAAGGAATTGCATCCCCCGAGCCTAGACTGTTCAGTGAGGGAACTGATATGTCCAATGATCCTTCTCGATGTGCTCTGAACAGGTTATTACAAGTGAGATACCTAGGGAGATCACTGCTAGAGGTAGCAGGAATGGACACTGAAGGAAGTACTGAAGAAGCTTTATCCGCTACCCGCTTCAAGCGTTTACGTTGTATGACCAGGGGAGGTGGAGAATCATCATCCTCTATGTCAATAGGTTCGGACTCATCTGAAGGTGGAGGAGGAGGTACTGGATCTGATGGAGGAGGTGGAGGTACACTCTTCTGTAAACCTGAATAGGTTAAGAAGGCAGACAAATATGATCCATATGTGACATTGGTAACATTACCCCTGGTAACTTTGACAAAATGTTGATCCATTTTAGTGAGGAGGTAAGTGCTCCAATCAATAGCAACTCCTTTCAACACCATCCTGGAAGCTGTAAAAAGCTCTTTGGATAAGTACTGGGATGGCGTTTTGGCAGGCATAAACCTCTCCTGGAGAAACTGACAGACCATCTTCCATACGGGATCAGTGATCATGGAAAAGGAAACTCCTAAAGAGTTGATCACCTTCTTAACATCCAACATTTCCCTTGTTTGCTTTTGCAACAGCTTCAGAATCTCTTCATTAGAGAAAAGTTGATGAGTGGTAACAAAAGGTTCACCTTTGGAGGGAAGAGACAGAGCCTTTCCTAAGCCTCGAGGTGTCAAAGTCATAGAAATTCCCTGGACTAGTCCTGTCTTCTTGCTGTAGGAGGCCAGAGACTCATCACATAACGACGGGTCCTCAGGAAGCAATGGAAAGGAAGTAGCTACAAAACCGGCGAGTCCTGCCTTTGTGAGAGGCTCAAAAGTGAGTAGGGAAGAGTAATCCCTACTAACGAATTGGACGTACTGGATAGGGGAAGGAGCATGAGAAGGTGCCATTCAGATGGTTACATACACACCACAAACACAGACAATCAAGGAGAATGCATGCAAAGCAACAGACAAAAAACCAAGGATAAGAGAACAACCAAAACAATAAAACCTAACTCGACCAACTAACCCCAAGCAAACCATAGCCTAGAAAAAATTCGGCATGACCTTGAGACATATGCGACCGAAAGCTTCATGCTATGCATCAAACAAACACCAGAACCCCATATCAAGCAATAAAAGAAAAAAACTACACACCGTACCCTTAACCGTAACAAAGACAATAAACCAAAACATCACCACATCCGACACAGATCAAGACTACATCGTTGATAAACCAGTGTTTGACTATGGAAATAACTCTAATGATGGCACATACCCATCCCACGAAACCGGGTTCGTTAAAAAGGGGAATTAAGTGCAGTGAGGGGGGATTAATTTAATGAAAGGTTTATTTTAAGAGATTATTAAAAAAATGGGTAAATTTTTATTAAGTGATAAACCTTAGCAAGAAAACGGCGGTTCCTTCTTATAAATTTAATTACCAATTATTAGGTGAAAACGATGCTTTAATTCGAATCTCGGACTGCGATACCCAGACTGGGTCTCTAAATGCAAGTTCATTGATTACAAATTAAGGTGATGTGGAGCGCTTTTTTGCCAACGCGTGCTCTTGTGACGGCTGGTTCATTTTAATGAAAAATATTAAAGTTCTTCTTTAGCACACGTAGCGCATGCTAAGTGAACGTTGGGTTTATTTTAATTAAAAAAATATGGTGTATTTAGCTCGAATGCGCGTGCCATGGTGGTGTTTAGGATTCATTTATGTTAATTATTGGTTTATTTGTTTGTTTTTTTTTTCGTGGTTGTGTTTTATTTTTATATTAACCGTGGGTTTTGGGGTAGGGGAAGAAATAACAATTAACAATTAAAAGGAAAAATACCTGGTAGTGGGTGTATGGAAATGCAAAGAATGCGCTCTCCTCAATCCAAAAATATCTCGATTTTTTCTAGACGTTTAGTTGGGGTATTTGATGAAAAAGGTTTTTTTGTTATTTATTTTTTTAATTTTCAAGGAATTTAGGTGTGAAAGGAAAGATTATGACAACTGAGGAAAATATATCAAAGATAAATAAAAATATTAAAGAAAATGTTAGAAATTTTTTAGAAATTAATTTGGAATTTGTAAGCATTTTTAATGAATTTTTATCATATTTTTGGGTATTTTGAAAGATTTTGAAATTTTAAACTGGGCAGAAATATTTTTGTGAAATTTGCAGGTTTAGAAAAATAGGGCCATGGATTGCAAAAATAAAAGGAAAATTTCCTAGATTTTTCTGTAATTTTTTAAGAATTTAAAGTGGTTTGTAATGATTTGTTTTGTATTTTTCAATGTTTTTGTTTGTTTTAAATGTAAAAGGGTTTGCGAGTGTGTGAATTAAAAATCTGGGAAAATACCCTGCAATAGGCTGTGTGGCAGCTGCGTGTCAGCAACCAACGATCAAAGTCCCGCAGCCGCGCACGAACAATAGCACGATCAACCAGAAACTCCCACGCGCGCGTACACACTCGTGCGCGTGTCGAAGGACGGAAAAAGATAGCTGCGTGTGCGGGGGGAACATCGGAAGGGGGACGGTGGGTTCGGCTGGTGAGGTGTCTGCGTGGGAAGACGGGTGTGGGAAGGGATACGGCGGAGGTGGGTGTGTGCAAAGGTGGGGGGAAAGAGGGCCTGGTTAGTGGTGGTGGGTGTGCGTGTGGGGATGGGGTGTGAAAGGGGATTAGTGGAGTGGGGGAGGTTGTGGGTGCTGGGGGCAGGAACATGGATTAGGGGAGGGGTTGGGGTTGTGGTGGGAACAGGGAGTAGTGGAGGGGGGTAGGGTATGGGGGTGGTGGGAAGGGGGTGTAGTGTGGTGGGTGGGAAGGGGGGCTAGTGGGGGGTAGTGGTTTTAGTGGGTTTGAAGGGGTGGGAAAGCATGGACAGGCGGGAAACGGCAGGAGGCGCTGACTGGCGGGGCGGCAGGAGGCGCAGGTGCTGCGAGGGCAGGGGCGGCAGACGATGGGCGAAGCGGCAGGAGGCGCGGGCGCTGCGAGGGCGCGGGCGGCCGGACAATGGGCAGGGCGGCGACTGGCGACGAGGGGGTGGCCGGGACGGCATCCAGGAGGCGGGCCGGACGGCGGAGCAGGCGGCTGGGGCCTGCTGCAAGGCGGCTCGGGGAGGGAGTACGAGGCAGGAGGGAGAGGAAGGAGGGGAAGGAGAGGGGAGGAAGGAGGAGAGAAGGAATGGCGGGGAGGAAGAAGGGAGAAGAAGGAAGAGAAGAGGAAGGGAAACAGAGGGGAAGAGGAGGAGGTGGAGAAGAACAGGGAGGGAAGAAGAAAAGAAAGAGAGGGAGGTGGAGTTGGAGGGACGTGGGGGGTGGAGATGAAGGTAGGGAGGGTGGAGATGGAGGCATGCAGCAGGAGCAGTGGGAGAGGGAGAGAGGGGAGGGGAGGCAGTTAGGATTGGGGAGGGGTCGGGGAGAGAGAAGGACATGGGAGGGGGGGGTGGAAAGGGATATGGGCGGGGTCCATAGGGGGGGTGCCCACGAGTTGGGAATGGGCAGGGTGCCCAGGGGGTGGGAAGGGGGGTAGGGTAGGAAGATGGGCAGGGGCCCAAAGGGGGAAAATGGGCGGGGGGTCCCATAAAGAAGAGGCGTATCCCCCCCGTCCCGCGCGTGTGCATGGGGCGGGGTAAAAAAATTTGCCGTGACAAGAGTGAAAGGGCGCCCCGATATAGGGACGAGACACGCGGATGCAACCGGGGTGCGTTAAAATGCGTAGAATCGAAAAAGGGCGCGTTCACGCGCGGGACGGGGCGCATAAAAACTCAAAAATAAAGAAAAATTAATAACTCCCAATCCGGACGTCAAAACGAAAGGGCACAAAAACAAAAATGGGCAGGACGGCAGGGGGAAGACAAGGAAAATATGCGACGGAGGTTCCGGGAGGGTAAAGGGTGGTCACATGCAAAAAACACAAAAAACGGACCAAAAAACACAATTAAAATTTAATATCGGAAGATCCGTGCATCGGAACGAGGTGTAAGAAAAAGGAAAACTCTGCAGAAAGACGTGCGCGACAATCCTATCACATCAAAACATAGTTCTGACTGAGATAAGATGCGTTCACGTGGGAAAAACACAAAAAACAAACCCGAAAATGGGATCAAAAATTAATACTGGACGAACTGTGCGCCAGAATGACATGCAATAAGAAGGAAAAATCTCCGCAGGAAGGAGTGGCACTGGCTTGTCACGTTATACCGCAGTTTCGGTGGAAGTAGGAGGGGTTCACATGCAAAAAACTCCAAAAATACGCCCAAAAACTCATTTAAAAATTAATAAGTAAAAATCCAGAAGTCGAAAGAGGGGGGAGGAAAAAGGAAAAAGGTGGGGGAAGACATAGAGGACACGGCTGTCAAATCAAATTGGAATTCCGATGCAAATAGGGCAGGTTCACATGGGAAAAGGTCAAAAAGACGCACGAAAAAGTCTTAGAAAACCGGAAAATTAATATTGGACAAACCGTGCATCGGAATGAATCGGAGTAAAAAGGAAAAATGTCAGGGAGAAAGTGGTTGTCAGGGCTATGACGTCAGATCTTGGTTCCGAAGCAAGTAAAGCGCGTTTATATGGAAAACGGCCTAATTTGTGCAAAATGCTTCAAAAATTAATAACTCAAAAACCGTGCACCGGAACAGGGGTTTGTAAAAAGGAAAAATGGTCAGTTCAAAAGAAGGCACAGGGCTATAAGGTTGGATTTGGACTTTGGCGAACGTAGGGTGCATTCACATGGCAGGACCTCAAAATCAAGGAATAACGAAAAACTGCAAGGGAACAGCCCCAAGGGTGGGTGGAACATGAATGGATGGGTGGGAAGGGACCCCATTAGGGTAACAGCAAGACATGGCATACATGCATGAGCAGGTTGAGGCATATGTAAAGGGGTATGCAATGTAGACGCGTAGGGACCCGTCCCCACACTTAAGACCTTAATGGATAGGGTTAACTGAGCAACGGGGACCTAGGACCACGCCACAGACCATCCACTAACGTCCCCACACTTAAAATATGAACGTCACTGAGAAACAGAAGTTGTAGGGTTAGAAAAACTTGGCTCATTTTGTCAAGAAGCAAGGTTGAGTGTCGATGGCACGTCCTGTGTTATTGTCGGCTGCTGGAGGTACCAGGACATTTTCTCCGCACACGTCCGTCATGGTAGAGACCATGTGGCAGCACCCAGGGAGGTAGCTGATTAAAGGAATCGCAGGAAATTGGTCGATGATGAGGGATGTTGCACTCAACTCATAGTCACTCATATTACTCACCCCATGACTAATATCACTCGAGGAATAAGGATTGAAACCCATATCTCATACCCAATTGAGGAATCGACAAGGGGGAATGGTGCAGAAGGAGTATGCCAGGGTGCATAGTTGATGGTGCATTAGTGCGTCCAACCCGTCTGGTATAGGTGCAAGGAGGAAGGCAAGGGAGCCTTACAGTGCAGTGTACAGAACAGGGTGATGTGTCTTGTGTTGACTGTAGAGATCCATCCCATGGGTGCATAGGGAAACGGGAACATACCTGACTCCAAATGTCATAACGTCCCTCAATCTCACCTCTCGGTAATTGATTGAAGAAACTCCAGTCACACTCAGCCCACCCTCTGTCTCACGCTCGGTTGATGGATACAGGAGGGCAACCATGTCCTGAAACCCATTGATGTAATCCTCATGGTCACTTGTGCAAGGGTTGTATGCCTTGTGCGCATTTGATGGTGCAACTATGCATCCCGCCTTGTGCCGGCATACGGTGCGAGAAGGAAGGCCAGGGAGCCTTATGGTGCAGTGCACAGAAACAATTTGAGCTTTGTGCATTGAGAGGCCCTTCCCGTGCGTGCAACACTTCATTCACACTACTCACCTCTCATTTGATCTGAAGGGAAAAGATTGGTCACTCGGCCCACCCTCTGTCTCACTCTCGGTTGATAGTTACAGAGGGCAACCATACTCACAACCCCATCCGGTTAGGATAAAAGCTCACATCACTCGATTGTTTGTCGATGAAGATCGCGTCGTCGGTTGTTGAAGAGGCATACCCAGGGAGGTAGTCATCAAATTGAACGTTGTGTTGGATAGGTCACATCGTCTGCTAGAGGATAGGTAGACGCTTTGCAGAGAGACCCAAGACACAGCGTACCAAGGGAGGTAGCTTCGGAATTGGATCCTGGGGATATCAATCGATGAATCCACTTTTTGGACTGCTGGGTGTTGCCACCTTTTCCACAGCCAGCTTCTCGCCCAAGGGTGTTTGCCACCTTTTCTTGGAACGAGGCCTGCTATGACAAGGAATTGCTTCCTTTTCTCCCATAATAGTTTTGTTTTTCTTATTTTTTTAAATTTTTTTTAAATAAATATTTTTGTTTGTTTTCCCCTATTCCTGAGGGGGTTTCCACCTTTTCTCGAAGAATAGGTTGGCATGATAGGGACCTAAGTCCTTTTCTCCCATGATCGATATGTATATTGTGTTTCTTT
This sequence comes from Lygodium microphyllum, assembly GCF_053477565.2. Lineage (NCBI taxonomy): Eukaryota > Viridiplantae > Streptophyta > Polypodiopsida > Schizaeales > Lygodiaceae > Lygodium > Lygodium microphyllum. The sequence continues at coordinate 144,748,822 of NC_141136.1, read as the reverse complement.
TTTTTTTCTTTCTCTTCGAATTAAGCAAGGGAATGGTAGAAAGACCATGTATCAGAACCAACCTCGCCACTATCGCTGGTGAAAAATAGAGTATTAGAGATCAAGGCTGGAAGGTGGAGTTGAGGGGACAGAGGGTTGCGTCCATCTCATCAGGAGTGGCTGAAGAACGGCTATCAAAATTAGTATCATAAGAAGTACAGTGCCGCGCCAACGAGGGAAAGGATCAGATGACCATGATTGTCAAGATCCCCAAGGAGGGAAGTACTTCTTCAGGCGATATCCATTGATCAGGAAGGGATCATCAGAGGCATCAATGGTCTGCACTTGGACCGAGCCATTAGGGTTGACGAAAAGTACCTTATATGGGCCCATCCACCACAGTTGGAGCTTGCCAGGAAACTTGTCAAATCGTGAATCATAGGCTAGGACCAAATCACCTTCTTTGAACTCCTTATGCTTGATGAAGCTATCATGGTAAGCCTTACGTTGAGCTTGCGTGGCTTCCATGCACTGTAGAGCCATCCTGCGAGTTTCGTCCAAACATTCCAGGTGCAGGAGACGGCATTGCAATGAATCATCGTCTCCCAAACGCTCTTTGATAGCCACTCTCAAAGAGGGTAATTCCAGTTCAACAAGGAAAACAGCTTCTGTACCATACACCAACTGGAAGGGTGTATGTCCTGTTGCTACCTTATGGGAGGTTCTGTACGCCCAGAGGGCCTCTGTAAGTCGATCATCCCAATCACGACAATGTGCGGCAATTGTTCTTGTCAGAATCAAACAGAGAGTGCGATTCGTGACTTCGACTTGGCCGTTGGCTCTGGGGTAGTAAGGAGTGGACTTGCGATGGCGGATCTTATACAACTCTGTCAACTCTTCCATGACTTTATTAAGGAAATGAGTGCCTCTGTCACTTACCAGCTCTAAGGGACTGCCAAAATGGGTGATGATATTCTCGTACATGAACAGGGCTACGCTGTTACCATCGTCCCGCTTTAGGACTTTAGCTTCACACCATTTTGTAACATAATCTGTACATCCAAGGATGTATCGGTTCTGTTTCCTTCTGGTGGGAGGGTCTATTGGGCCTACGAAGTCAATGTCCCACTTCTCAAACGGCTTTAAGGGAAGGATAAGTTGCAATGGCATGGCACTTGTCTTGGTGGGTTTCCCCATTCTCTGACAAGCATCACATCTTTTACAGTAATCATAGGCATCTCTGTGGATGGTAGGCCACCAATATCCTACCAGTAGAGCCTTCCTGGCTGTAGCTTCTCCTGCAAAGTGACCTTCACATGGCAAGCCTTCAGAACAATCCCAATCTCATCTCCTGCAACACATCTTCTGAGCACTTCATCTTTGCGTTTCTTGTACAGTGCACCGCCTAACAGGGTGTAGGGGGCTGATTCTAGCATAAGCTTCTTCCTCTCTCGACTAGAAATACCAGGAGGGTACTGCTGGGTTGCCAACAGATTGGCAATGTCTGCATACCAAGGAGTTACAGTTTCTACCAGGAATAAGGAAGCATCAGGGAGGTCTGGATCATCCTGCTCCTCGTTTGCAGTTTGTGGAATACGCGACAAATGATCAACCAGAACATGGGAACGACCAGGTTTAGTAATCACCTCAAAGTTGAACTCCTGGAATAAAAAGAGCCATCTCATCATTCGTCCTTTCACATCCACTTTGTTCATGAGGAAGGATAAGGCCTCATGATCCACATAAAATTTAAAGTGGGTGGATAGGAGGTAATGGCGGAAGTTCTCTAGGGCAAACATCATTGCCAAGCATTCCAGCTCTGTCACTGTGTAGTTCCGTTCCCTATTAGTGACTTTTCGGCTTGCATAATAGATCGGTTGATCCAGCTTCGAGGAACCCTTTTGGCAGAGAACTGTGCCTAAGCCTTCAATGGATGCATCCGTGTGTACATGGAACTCTTTCGTCCAATCAGGAGGTTGCAGAATGGGTGCCTCAATCAAACACTGCTTTAGAGTGTGGAAGGCTTTGTCACATTCTTCTGTCCAAGTAAACTCTACATCTTTCCTCAAAAGCTTGTGCAAGGAGATTGCCTTTGTTGCAAAATGGGCTATGAACCTTCTGTAGTAACCCACATGGCCTAGGAATCCCCTTAGTTGTTTGAGGTTGGTGGGTGCTGTCAGAGCTGCGATCTTTTCGATCTTTGCAGGGTCTGTTGATATCCCTTGTGCATAGACAATGTGGCCCAACAGAACTCCAGAAGAGACCCCAAAGATGCATTTGTCGGGGTTGAGGGAAATCCCATACTCCCGGTATCGGTCAAAGCATTGTTCCAAATGTCCCCAGTGTTCACGGATCAAACTATAGACACAGAAGTCATCCAAATATACCTCAATGAAGTCATGCAAATGATTTTGGAATGCGGCCATTATGACTCGCTGGAAAGTAGGAGGGGCATTGCAGAGCCCAAACGGCATCACTCGATAAGCATAGGTCCCCCATTCTGTGGTGAAGGTTGTTTTGGATTGGTCTTCTTCTGCGATTTGGACTTGGTTGTATCCGCTGAATCTATCCAGAAGGAAATAAAGCTCATGTTCAGCCACTGTGTCCAACAGTTGGTCTGTGAAAGGGATAGGAAAGTGATCATTCTTCGTCTTGGAATTGAGCTTTCGAAAATCGACACAGATTCACAGTTTGCCATTCTTCTTGGGTACAATCACGATGGGTGAAACCCATTCACTATTTGCCACTGGATAGATGAATTCGGCTTCCAGAAGCTTCAGCAGCTCTGCTTTCACCAATGTGGAATAATTCGGGTTCATTCGCCTCTGGCGTTGCCGTACTGGCTTGGCATCAAGCTCCAAGTCAATATGATGCTGACATATTGTGGAATCAATCCCCTTTAGGTCCTTGTAGGACCAAGCAAACACGTCCAAATTTTCTTTCAACAAGTTGTACAAGGTTGACAACTCCTCTTCAGGGAGACTGCTACCCACCTTCAAGTGGCATTCAGTGCCATCTGCATCCACAAAAGTTAACTGCCTTTCACCTTCTACTTCACGGATGAAGGTCCCGCGGACTGCTTCTGGATACAGATCCAACTCCTTCAAGGAAGTGGTGTCCTCTTCTGATGTCCCACTAGAACCAGCTTCTTCTTTTGGTGGAGACTTAGTTTGCTCCTTGAGATGTTGAAATGGGATTAGAGCCGTTTCGGGTTTGGTTTCACAATTAATTACCTCTTGGCTGGAAGACTCATCTTCTGATGACACATCCAGGAACGTCACATAACAGGACCCTCTGATGCCTGTTGGGTTTGTGGGACTAGTGCTTGTTGGCACGGTGCATCATCATCATCTTTTCTTGGCAGAGATGGGTTAGGACGGCATGAGCCACTGCTGAAAGATGGCTTGTTCCTCTTAACCCATGTCTTATAAAGATTTTTCATATGAGAAAATCCATTTACCAGACCAAATGGTACCATCGTCATTCTGGCCCATAGCATGAGCTCGTCTGCTTCTGATGCTTCTGAAACTTCTTCTCCAAATGTATCCTCTTCAGATGGGATAGATTCTTCTGGCTCACTTTCATAACCTTCTTCGTCCATATCATCTCCATCCTCTTCTGTTTCTGTCTGTGTCTCTGCTTCTGCTTCTATCTCTGCCTCTGTCTCTATCTTTGTCTCTGTTTCTGTAGGAGCTCTGTAAGAGAAGAACAGGTTCTCTATTTCATCTTCTGCCTTTGTCTCTGGCTCTGCTATGGCCATGTAACAGGGAGAGTAGTACATCTATGCTTCTATCTCACTATCAGAAGTGATTTCGGAAATAGTTCCTAGTTCAGGCAGGAAGTATTCACCCATTGATAATGGCTTTGCATCTTTTGAAAGTCGGCTTACAGTATCCACTGTTAAGGAACGTGCCACTGTTTTCTTGGGAAGGATCTGTTTGACAGTATCTTCGTCTGCTGATGTTTCATCTGTAGCCTCATTGGGGGAGTCAGAAGATAATTCCAAGGAGGTGGATCCATGCCCTTTTTGAGAACCATATAGCTTCAGCACCACTTTGTTGGGTCCTCGTCCCAAGGTCAAGGCTCCTTTGAACCAATCCGTCCTTGCTCGGGCTTCAAAAAGCCATGGTCTGCCCAATAACAGAGGGTAGGATGTGCCATAAGAGTTTGGCTTCACCACCAGATAGGTTAGCCAATAATCTTTTCCAGCCACTGTAGTCTTCACATATGGGAGAATACCCAAAGGCTTGATTCTTCTCTAATTCACCAGTCTGATGAGTCATTGGGTGGGTTGCACACCTTGTAGGCCTAGATCCTTCATTATCACATCCGTCATAATGTTCACTGATGAACCACCATCAATCAGTGCATTTGCAATGAAGCAGCCTTCAATCCACACGCCAGTCTCTGGGGTACCCAGATCTAGGAAGGCGTTAGCCACGTCCACTTCTTTGACAGGCTCTGGAGCTTTGTTGGACTTTGTTGCTGTTGAGGAGCAATCCTTAAGCCACGTCTTCTTGTCAGTATACTTTTGAACCGTTTTTGGCAACTGGGAGACAACATCAATAATTGTTGGAATGTAAGATTTGGTTTAAAGGTACCTAGATCTCTGACCAGATCGTATTCCTTAATAGGATCCACTGGCTTCTCTAACCGGTTAGGGAATGGGACAACACCCATTTTCATCTTCCCTCTTTCTTCCAATAGGGGCATCATGGGAACTTCTTCTGTCACTTGTGGCACCTCCGCCTCTTCTAGCTCCTAGACCTCTGGTCCTGTCTCTGTAACTGTCTCTGTAACTCTCTGTGGCACTGTAGTGCTCTGTACGGCACTGTCAGGATCTGTTCTGTTATGTTCTTCTGGTGGAAGATTGAACTTCACTGTTCTGGCAGGAGGATTATTTTCTTTCGGGATAGGTTGTTCCTTCTTCTTTGCATGCGTGATGGCAACAACTTCCAATTCCACTAAATTGGAGGTAGGCTCTTGGGCTTTGGCCGGACTATCAGTAGCACTGTTTTTCACTGGGGCTGGGCTTGGACAATCTTTTGCAGTGTGGCCTTCTCCTTTGCATCGACTGCATAAGGGCTTGTAATCCACTAACCTTCTAGGATTTGGACAATTTGGTGAAATGTGTCCCTTTTCTCCGCATCTGTAACACTCCACTTTTGATCTCTGACCACCACCAGACTGTCTTCCTCTGTAACTTTGAGAAGGAAATCTTCTGGGTCTGAAATTAGGACCAAACTCTCTAGGGTTGGGTCCAATATCATGGGTTGTCATTTTGGATTCCAGCAAGTTGAATCTTGCGTCTTCTTCTTTCCTTCTCCTATCATGCATCTCTTTCAGAGAGCAAATGTCCTCTGTATGGTTCTTCAGCAAACAATAGGAACAGAAAGCTCCAGGGATGGTTGGTTTGTGTGTACATTCGGTGGCTAAATGGCATGCTTGATGACACTTACCACACCAAGTATTTGACCGCATCACATCTCTTCCTGCTCCTACAACATTGGATATGCTAGCGGTATTCACTTTCAACATCTGTAGCTGCTCTGTAATCACATCCATCAACTCTTTTTTTATGTTTGAAACTGAGTTGGATAAGTAATCCTTCAAGCTTTCTCCTCCGGAGGTACTAGCAAGAGGGTTTTGAGGAGTCTCTGTAATCACTGCATAAACAGGTTGGGCTGGTACAGAGGAATCTCTGTTCTGGTTCTGATTCAGAGCTCCTGTTTGAACTGTTGGCTCTTGGCTCCAGTTGGTAGGGTTCCATTGTTGCTACTGATTTGGCATTGAGGAAATTGGTTGGGACCATTGTTGTTGTGGTTGAACCATCATTTGAGGCATGGATTGTGGCCATTGTGGATTTGGTGCACTATACTGTGATACTGGGGGCATCTGTGGTAAGGGTAGGGGACAGTCCCTGGGATTGCATTTGGTGGGTACATCATTCCTGGTATCAGAGGAGGTAGGACTCCTCTTCATGGATTCATCGCCAATCTAGCTTCCACTTCATCGTACAATCGTGCACCTTCTGTTGCAGCTTGCAGTGTGGCTGGTCTTTGCAGCTCCACAAACTTACGGACTTCTAGTTGTAATCCTCTGAGAAACACCTCCTTCTGAATGCCATCATCTAGATTATGATTAGTCCATCTCTTTAGGATGGATTCCATTCGTGAGACATAAGCTTCTACTCTTTCTCCAGAGGACTGACTTAGGTTCATAAATTCCTCTCGCATCCACTCTTTAAAACCTTCACGCTTGAATTTAGTGAGGAAGGCCAACTTCAGGTCGTCCCATGTGCCAAAAGTTCCTGCTGCTTGTCTCTCATACCACTGAAATGCCGCGCCCTTGAAAGTGGCGGGGAATATTGCTAACCAATGCTCAGGGGTTCTGGCATTGTTAGCCACATATGCTACCATAAACTCTGCTACATGAAGATCAGGGTCTTCATTGTACTCTCCCTTAAAAACTGGTTATGGAACTACATTCACTGGCTTGTCATCAATATTTCCAAGACGGATCTGACTTGGAAGTGGACCTCCAGCAGGAGGAGGAAGGGCTTGATGTGCCATTGGGACTTCTGTAAAGAGTTCCGCAAGGGCGTCAAAGGCGGCTTCTACTGCGAGCTCGCTCTCGGCTCTGATTTTTGCTTTCTCTCTTCTCACGTACCTTTGGACTCGTTCTAACGCTTGCCTCTTTATTGCGTCATTCATCAGGGGGTTGGCTCCACTATGTTGTTAGTGCTCCACAGAGGGTTAACAAAAGGCTTTAGTCTCTGGAGGACTGTCTTGCTAACATTTCTTCTACTTCTTCCTTTTCAACGTCTCTGAATTCTTCTTTCATGCCACTGCACAGAGGAAGGTATTCGATTCTGAAGGTGTCAAAATGCATTCGTCTAAGCATTGTGGTGGTGCCATCATCATAGTAATGCCAGATTCTGATGGTTTCAACAGTGTATGTTGTAAAGAACACTCTGTCTACCAATTTCCAGTGGGTTGCCAATTGAACAAACAGAAGATTATCAGTGCACCAAGCATCCCATGTATCTTGCTATTGAGCATCCACAAACAAATTCCAACTCTTTTCCTTATTGTCTTTGTGAACTTCCACAGCCCAAGACTCCTGAAGCTTCGTCACAATCTCCCACTTGATGATGTCTGAAAACTTCTCAATGAATGCCAAATCTTCCATGGATGGTTATTCTCTCTGTTTATACTCTTCAGTTTGTCCCCAAACAGTTTGCCACCAAGATGCAAGTTTCTGCTGCTTCAACATGAAGAGGAAACTGTCCACCACATAGAGCATGCATCATGATGGTGATGTGTTTCCGCCATTGTGGGATGAAATTCTTGTGGAAAGTGGCTTTGATTATGAGAAATTCCAACTCTTCAGTGGAAGAAGGAACTTTACAAACATCCATTGAATTCTTCTCTTCTTGGCATGCCAATTCCTTCATTTTCAGCCTCTTTTGGTGCTTGTTGATGGCAAGCTTCCTCGGCTGCGCACCAAAAACATGGAGCCCCAAGAGGAACGCCAAGGAAAAGGGAATTCTCTTGTAAGAAAATCTATCTTGTAACATCAAAAAGCTTGTTTATTATGTTTCATATGATCACAATGAAGAAAAGAACACTAGGCACAACAAATCTTCATACAGCATCATGTAGATCTCCCACGGATTTGATAGAATCAACCATATTCTTCAACAAATTCATAAAATCCATCAATAGAACAAAGAAAGCAAAGGAATACACCATCTTTGAATGGAAATACATCACATAGTATTCATCTTCAATATCTTCATAGTCTTCTCTCTCAATCTCTCACATACAATCACTCTGTTTTAGTAGAATTGGCTACCTCTGACTCTCTCTCTCTCTCTACATCAATAATACATCATATCCTCACTACAATATCTCAAAATCACTCTCAATAATCCTTCTTAGGTCGTGGATACCCCTCCCAAGAGGTATGTCTGATATGAAGAGTCACTAGAGCCACTACAGTGTCTTTTCATAGCTCACTACTGTCACTTCACTCTAGTCTTCACTTGAGTCTTCAACAGCTACTTCTTTCACTTCTTTCAGCTCGTTTGCACTTGTATTCACCTCTTTCCAAGGCTAGAAAACTTTCCCAAGCTACACTCTCATCCATCAGAACACATACAGAAGCATACAGAACAGTCACAGAACAGTACCAAAACAGCTATAGTACAGAACATAACAGAACAGAACAGAAACAGAGGCTCTACAGAAGACCTACATAAGGTCATCAAAACCACATAACTCATACTCAAACCATTCCAAACTCTCACAAACCATTCAATAAACTTTCACAAGATCTCAATCTTCATCAATCAATACTCCATCCCTCCTTACAGAAAACAATCAGAACAAAACATAACAAAACAGAAGCTATACAGAACCAATCAGAACCTATCAGAACATCACAAAACCACTAATAAACATCATGAACTTCCAAAACACAATCAATATCATCCAAAACACTCTCAAACCACTTCCAAACCACAATCATCTCATAAAATCAACCATTCAGCTCTCAAAAACAACAAAACTCAGCCAAAAAACAAATCATTTCAACACTCAACAGTTGGGATTCTACACACACAACGCAAAAGAAAGACATATGTGTGAGAAAACCTTGCACAAGGTCTGGCTAATACAACGCAAGTAGAGAGAAATGAAAACCTTGTTATTTACCCTATCGCGTTGTTTTGGTGGAGGACGAATACGATGTAATAAAGGGAAAATCAAAACGACGCGAGTAGAGAAAAATGAAAACCTTGTTATTCACCTTATCGCGTTGTTTTGAAAATTGCGGAAGAACTTTGCCTTCTGGAAGTGCAGTGGAGGACGATACGTGAATATGATATGATAAAGGGAAAATCAAAATGACGCAAGTAGAGAAAGATGAAAACCTTGTTATTTACCTTATCACGTTGTTTTAGAAATTGCAGAAGAACTTTGCTTTCCTGAAATAGCTTTGTTTTTCTGTACATTTCCTTGTAGATGGACTTTGGGAATCTGTTCAAGCATGCATGGAAGATGACTTTGATAAGGGTGGAGGATGAGGAAGTTCTACGGTAGATTGCGTATGAAATGACATGCGGGTTGGGAACGATATTGGACATGGATTATGGATAGAGTACAGAATGTGGCAGTGACGGAGTGGGTGACGTTGAGGGAATGGGATTATGGACAAATGGGCGTCTGTGATTAAGCCTTATGGGGACGGAGATGGAGACGGACTTCTGTGATTAGGAAGGGAAAGGAGCCGAGGGGAGAGGAAGATGCTGCATCGAGCCAAGGGGAGAGGAAGACGTCTGGCGCAAGAGGAAATCGAGAGAAAAAAGGTGCGAAATTTTTTGAGTGGGCTTAAATAGGTGCGAGGGGGGAAGAAGGAACGTTCTAGAAATCCTAATATCACGGCGAATGAGAACATGACACGTGGACATCAACAACCCAAGTATATAAGAACTTCTCATTTGGTAGGAGCGCGAATTCAAAACTTATGTCACCACTGTCGTTCTTCCAACAAAACCTTACGTCACGATTGCCATAGGACAGACAGTACTGAGGTATCCGATCAACAGAGGTGCCATAAATCCACGCTACTCATTCACTCCCATTTTGTTGGAAGCCCCCAATACGAAGCAATTAGAAGAAAGAAGGAAATCAAATTCACCAAATTGCGTTGTATTGGGCAATTTTTTGCGAAGGAAGGAAGACATGTCCAAGGCCTTATACAAAGCTATAACGTCAATGCAGGGTGCCAAATCTACGTAATCGTGTTATATTGGAAATCCAAAGTAGGGAGAAGGGGTTCAAGGGACAACATCCTTGCAGCTTGCATATGAAGTGATAAGGTCAAAGGATAGTTCTTAGATCAGTGCTATCGCGTTGTATTGGGCCAAGCATTATTTTGCCTTTCATATCGCGCGAGAGGAGCAACTCACCTTTCTATTTAGCTTCCTGATCGCACCGTGTTGGTTTCAATGGCCATGAAAAAACTATAAAAATTACATAGCGGAGTGAACAGAATTTGAGAAAGAGATAGAGAGTGCACAACAGATAAGAGGAGAATTAGAAATTTTCTTTAGCTCCAAACAACTGATACAGAGATGGCTGTGTCCATCCATGCGCTTCCACAGTGAAGCTTAGATGGTGATCTAGACAGAAGATAGTTGAAGAGCTTAATGCTAGCTGAAAAAACTCTAACTGGGTGAAAGATAGATGATCAATGGCTGTGAAGGGGTTTAGCTTTTATAGCCCGTGAAGGCGGTTAGGTCGGCATGACCAACCTACCATATGAGCCTCCACTAGTCGACCAGGGAATATTCTAGGAAATATTCTCTTTACCATCAAGCCGGGGGCGCTGCCCCTGGACCCCCACCAAGGGGGCCGCTAGCCCCTCGAGGACCCCCTAGCTAGGGGCCACTTTCGCGGCCCCTTGACCCCAAAATAGGGGCCCCTTTTAACTCCCTTACCCCGCAACTTGATGCAATGTGTCTCGAGTTGCTACTAGATTAACTACTCAGTCGAGCCCAAAGATTAGACCCACAATGGTCACCTTTTTGCCATCCAGTCACATAGACCTCATCTGATAGATAAGTGAGGACTCAACCATTGTCCACGCTCACATTCGGCTTCTTCTCATAATGGGGGCCTTACAACTTTGAGCACCATGGATCATTGGTGGCACCTTATAAGGGTGGGGCATTGACCATATCTTACAAACTACAAGGAAGGTATTGGTGAGGAAATATTCTAAAGAAGGTGCTGAGCTAGTTGTTGAGGAGACAGTTGAAGAAATTGTGGTCCCCGTTACACCAATTGGTAGTTCAGGTGAATGGAGGATGAAGAGGAGGAGTTTCTTGCTAAAAATCATGCCACAGTGGATTCCCTGAGGTTTTACGGTGGATTCCGTAAACTTTTATTACTGGGGCTTATACATAAAGTGGATTCTTTGTGCGAGAAGTGGATGGGGACGCCTATCCTTTTCGGGCGTTTTTTTAATTTTATGCGTACATGGGTGATTCCATAGCGGGTGATTCTGCAAAATACATATTTAATTAATAAACATTTATGAGTTTAGAGTGTGCACTCGTGATAAATTAAGGTTAGGATTGATTTCTAACCAGTTAATTTATTTATGTAACTAAAGACTGCTAGGTATTCACTTTTGTCGATTTAATTGTATTATTTTACTAACGATTGTGAATGCTTCAGTTGATATGTAGAGATAGCAGCGATGGCAGTGGAAAGCATTGGAGGATAGCGTGTATTTAAATTATCGTCAATATTTTGATGGGCGCATACCGTAGGTATGATGCCTATATTTTGTCGCCCTTATTTATCAAGGCACTTGATATTTATTTATTATTTTTGTATGCGCATGGGCGCATGATTTAGATATTTGTAATTAGACATTGTATTTGGGTACGCTTGACTTCTTGGGCGCCCATTACCTTTATTTCTATTTGGCACAAAAGCAAACTCAAAAGCTAAAGTGTGCTATTTTGTAATTTAGGCTATTATTTGAGCTTGAAGATGATTAATATATAAAATACATGCTTTGTGGAGCGCTCACACAAGGCATGGGGGGAGATTGCACCCAATTGGTCTCTTGTTCATGTCGTGCAAGCTTCCTACATTGATTTGTTTGCAAAAAGTAGAGTTCTTTTGTTCTTGGGGACCTTCTGACGCTCACTACACGCGCTTACGACATTCGATCTGTGCACCAGTATAGCTACTATATATGTAGCTATAGGTGTCTTAAATGTTGGAACAACAACAAATTTAGTAAGTAGTATACTATCTGGGAATGTTGCTATTGCAAGGAAGTCACCAACAAAGAAGGATTTTTTTGCCATGGAAAAAGTAAATATAGTAGGGAGAAGAAATCATAGCTATCATTTTTGAGCTATGGAGGTTTTTTTCGAAGAGGAATATGAAGGGAAATGGTTAAGAATAGGATAATATCTCAGCACTCTTTCCAAGAGGGAAGAATGATCAAGAGAGAAGTTCAAGAGGATCAAGAGAAAGGCATATGGTTTCTTCTTAAAGGATTAATATTCATGGAAGCATGCCAAGAAGAAGAGTGGAGATCCACTACAAGTTCTTGGAGATCAAACCACGCAAGTACAGGCTATGCAGAAGTTCCATGGAAGCTTGTGGCCTAGTCATAGAGGTGTATAGAGCACCTTTGAGAAAATTAAAGAAAGATATTGGTGGCAAGGGATGTATGAAACCATTGCTTACTTTGTGGAGTCTTGTGCTACGTATCTTATGTATTCATAAGTGAGGCATCGGGATGGGTTGTGGGCAACTTATCCATTGTCTCTTCATTTTAAATGGGTAGTGAATTAGGTTACTATGCCTACAAGTTTATGGCAGATGTGATACCTCACGATTATGCATGAAGATTTGACGAATCAAGTAGAAGGGAAATCATTTAGGATAGAGAATAATGAGGCATTGTGTACATTTTTCTTGAAAGAGATTTTCTATCGGTATGGGTGTGTTGCAAAAAGAACAACACATAGAGGTGAATTGAATGTGGATTAAGCATGATAGTTCCTCTCTTGCTTGCAGATAAATCTAGCTCTTCCTTTAGCCTATGATCCAAAAGTCAATGGAAAAACTAAACATGTACATCCACCTATCATTAAGACCTTGGCCAAGTCATGTGGAGGGAAGATGAAAGATTGGCCATGATTGCTCCCATATGCTTTAAGGACTGATAGAGCAAATCATCTTACTCTCATGAGATATATGCCAACTAAATATAATGCATGGTCAGAAGCCCATCATGCCAATAGAACAAACTTGTTGTCACCTGGAGTGTGATACCTTGGAAAAAGGGATTGAATATAGAGGAGTTGGTGGTTTTATGCATAAGATACTTGAAAAGAAGGTAGGAAGACATTAGGACAATAGTAAAGAAATCAAAGGCTACTAGGCTTTAGAATAAGAAAAGTTTGATAAGAGACATTGCATGTATCAAGAGCCATACATAAAGGTGATTGGGTGCTCATTTATAACAACAGCTTGGAAAAAAACATAGTGCTAGTTGAAAAATATATAAGTGATGGTTTGGTTCATATGTGGTAAGGTAGGTATTTGACAATGCTACCTATTCACTTGCTGAATTAGATGGGACAACATTGTGCATTCCTATGGCTAGTAAATAAATCAATCTCTTTAATCAAAGGGACTCTACAACATATGAATTGAATGAGTTGGATATAGGCATTGACATTGACAGTGTGGAAGAAAAAGAAAAGGATGATATGGATATGGATGAGGAAGACTTTGAATTTGTTAAACATTAATACTCTGGTATATACTAAAGGATGTGTAGGTTTCGAGACCTAAGTGAAGAAAATGGTTGTAAGAGATTGCATTGAATAGGAACGATAGATTTGAAGATGTTAAGAAAAAATTTAATAGGAAGAAAATTGATAGTGTGATTGCCATATCTAAAATAAGCTTTGATACCTTGGAAAGGCACCTACAAAATTTGACTAGCATCTAGGTTCGTATGCAAAAGTTACAAGTCAAAAATGGAAATGCCTCATTGAGATTGCATGCTGTAAGGAGCATATCCAAGTTGTGCAAAAAATGTTAGGGGTAGATATATTTAGATTTTGATCATGCTATCTTTAAAAACTTGTAGATTGCAAGTGAGGCTACATTTTTATTTTTAATGCTTAGCAATATGAGTTACGGATTGGAAGATACAAGAATTTTTCTATAGGGTGGTTCTATATGTATCAATCCTCTTAGAGACAGACTTCTTAGTTAGTGGACTTCTCTAACTTAATCATTGTCCTAATAATAGGAGTTAGTGACGTGGCGTCTTAGGAGTTAATGACTATGTGGCTTTGAGTAGTGATTAGTAGTAACTTAAGTGACTTGTTTTGTGGGCCATGTGATAGATAATGAGACATGAGATCAAGAAGACCATTCGGCACAAATTTAGGGGCACTAATAGGACTGATTGGCCATTTCTATCCAACATTGCCATAAAGGTGAATATGATGGCATGCTAACTAGGAGAGTACACAAGGGAAAGACAAGGGAAATAGCCAAAAAAAGTAAGTGGGCTAGAGACTCATGCCTTGGAGAGGAAAGAGGAGTGTACTAGCATTGTTTTGAATAGGGAAACATAGGGGAAAACCGAGGAATAACCCTTCAAGGTTTTGGAGGCAATCTCTCACATGATTCTTAGTCCTAAACATCAAGGAAGCCTTCCTTGATCAAAGAGGAGTTTATACTCTTCATGTGAATTTTTTTGGGCTATGAACAATAGTTAAGAACAAAATAGCAAGCTAAAAATGGAGATTTGATGCAAATATGGCTTCTTTCTAGTTCTGCCACTTCACTTGATACTTGATCTCTACTTTTGGTAGACATAATGTAGATAACAAAGATAGAATTTCTCTTCGATTTGGCATAGTATCTATTCTATGAGCTGCTACTATGAAAAAATTGTAAATACAATGATGAAGTGCTTTTGAAGACCCATAGAGGGTATTTAGTGGGATTTATGTATTTTTATTCATTTGTCTTGTCTATGGTGGTGCCACCTATCATGTTCCATCAAAATATTAATGTATGCAAAATATTTTAAGGTGTTGTCTATAGCTTTTGGATTATGTTCAACATAGATTATTCATGTACTAGTGTATACAGAGCCAACATCTCACTTTGTGTTGGGCTATCATCCCAAGTGTGTGTATATGCCTTTGTCTTTTGCATATATCTAAACATAGTTGCAAACCTTTTAAGAAAGTTACATGTTTCTCTTGAGTAGATTCCTTAAAAACGTTCACAAACTTATTCCATTTTCAAAATTATGGTAAAATCAAAATGTCATTTTCTAAAAATTTATCACAAATTGAAGTGTTCTTAGAGTCTATTCAACTAAAATGCTAGGTGTGATTTTGAAAATATTTCTTTTCTAGCACTTAAATTGCTATAAATGAACATACCTCAATGTGACAATTTTTGCACATGAAAATTTCTACCTATTTCATTACATAGCAATAAAGATTAAGCACCATAGATGTTATATAACTTAAATATATAATGATTTCAAACATAAACCTTTTTTATTGTGTTGATAAGGCAAAAAGTGCAAACTTATACAAGAAAATTCAGGTTTTTCTATATGCTTGAATCTTTATGGAATATAAACGTTTTGAGAGTTTTGTATTTATGCTGGTTCATGAGCACTCTATATACAAAATAACCATAAACTAATATATCATAAACATTCCTAGCGCATGGGGTCTTTTTATAAGTTTATGATATTAGACACGATATATCATTTTGAGATTTGCCATGAAGTTTTCAATATTCCATATAGGTATATCAAACACGATCATGCTAGGTTTACAAATTAGATCTGAATGGCATGAAGGGTGACTGGATTCATAAGTAATTAACCTTATAGAGTTGCAATAATTATGAGTCCAAGAATAATAATAAAATATATTGCATAAAAATGCTAGTAAATCAAATATAACACCATATTAGAGAATTTGGGAATCTCTCAAGTCCCACTTTCAAATAAGAGGTAAAGATTTGGCCCTCTGGCTAAATCTTAACGTGTTATTCAAAGTGGGACTTGGAAAGACAACCTATATAGTAATTAGGATAGACTCCACTTTTAAGGGGACAAGATTTGACCATGTGGCCAAATATCAACCATTTGGGCCGAAAAACATTAAAAATGGAACTTTTGTTAATCCGTCGATTAAGAAAAGGGCCAAAGAGATTTTGCCACGTGGAAAAAAATATGGTATTCTTATCTCCTCTAATTTTGAGATAGTAGAGCTCATTTTGTGGTTCTCCCCTCTTATTTAGCCAAAATCTTCAAACCCTGACAAGTTTTGGTAGTCCCAACAGGCCCTATTAACTAATAAAAGCTGACAAAACCTTTGACAATGACATGACAAAGTTAAGTTAATCAAGACCATTTTGAGAATCGGGAGAATTTTCAAAGTTATTGGCGCTCGTAGTATTTTTAATCTGTCTCCTTGACCTCTCTCTTTATGTTTCTTTCTCTACACATTGTTTGCATACTCGTTGTCTTTTACATGGCGTCCACAAGACATCCTTCTCATTCTATAAACTCTTGCACCATATATAGCAAGAGCACAAATGGAGAATGGGAGCCCAAAACATTTACTATAAATGATTGGGTTACAGTGCTACCATCTTGCAAGGGTTCTCACAGAGTGAAAAAAACAAAACAAGGGGATATCAAATATAAATGGAAGGGACATATCTTTGCCTTCAAAACCATGCCTCAAGGCTAGTTTTCTTTAGTGCAACATGTTTACATGGCTAGAGATATGCACTTGGCTCCATGGGAATATTTCTCCAATAAGTACATTGTAAGTTTGAGTCGTAAAATATACGTGAGTATATGGTTTTGTTTGAAGGATATACTAAATAATGGATTATTGATTGTAGATATCTTTCCATCAACAAGTTTTCAGTGGGAACCTGTGGAGAACCTCAACAGAACATTCCATGGCATTCATAAATAATTTGTAAACATTATTTATGCTAATCAGACCACTAGTTTTTTTCATGAAAGTGGAATTTTTGTGTATTATGCACAATATGTGGAGCAAGTGTGTATGGATACCTTGAAGATCTACAGTTACCAAGCCTCTCATCTTTGGATTGGGAGATGCCTGATGAAGCAAAAATTCAGAGTTTTAAACTCAAAATTGCTCAAGATATTAAAAAGGCTATGACTCTTGGAAGGATCTCCAAAAGAGTACACTTATCATGGTTTTTACCCTTGCATGTTTTTGTAGCTTGCTTTAAAACAACATGTTTACAATGGACGAAGGTTTCATGGCTAAACAAAAAATTTTCAGAGGAAGATTTGGACAAAATTTCAGGTCTATGTTGGAAAGTCAAGGAATTTGACCACAAAGGTGACTTTACAAGGTGCAATGTGTTTCCCTCATTCATTGGGTTTATCCTATAATATATCTTGACAATCTCTTATCATAGGTTTTGATTATAGAAGATACAAACTTAGATTGGGTGCTTGGGTTCTTCTAGATTAAGATGTTGATTGTAAGACATTGAAATTTACACTACAAGTTACTGCACAAGAAGTAAAAGAGGTGAAAATTACTTCAAAGTGGATTCTTAAGGATGTAAGAGACACCTTGGAGTTTCTAGACAATGTTACTCCTGGATATAAGTTCAATGTAAATGGTGCTGTAATTGGAAAAACAGCAGAGAGCTCTATATCATGTATGAGCTATTTCGAACCATAAATATGCATGTACAAATAATTTGGAATCTTTCTTTTGCTCACAAATATTGCTGCCAGAAACATGAAATTATACACATTGAGTACTATTAAAAAAAATCTTAGTATAAGCTTTGCAATGATTCTATGAATAAAAAATTGTTGTTTGTGAACTAAAATGATTTCATTATATCATGAGTTACAAAATTGTAGTACAATTTAATAGGAAAGACTTGGTACAAGCTTTATAATTCTCTATGATTCTATGAACAAAAAATCTTCTTTCATGGGTAAGATCAATATGACATATCATTACATTTTGGGTCAGAATATTGCATTATAGATGTATATACAAGGGGAAGTTACTTCAATACAAATAGACAAATTGATAATTATAAGGCTATTCTTTAGCTTCTCTTTGATCTTTAGCTTATCCTTGATCTATAGCTTCTCCATCCTTAAGACTTCTCTCTTTCTTTGGAAAAGTTGCTTCATCTTCCATACTTTCATCCATCATCACTAGTTTCCTCTTAGGTGTTTTCTTTCGTTGCTCGAAGAACTTAATTACCTCAGGCACTCTTTTCTCCTTAGGCATTAGAGGAGATGGACTGAATTTCAATGCGGAAAGCTTAGGCATGCCCTTCATTTCGTGCCCCTTTTGTTTGGACCTTAGAGGCTTCTTTTTCTTGGTGGTTGCCATTTTCTTGCCTTTGCCCTTCGTTTTTGCATGTCCTTTGGAATTTTTAGTTGCTAGGAAAGGAGAATGTGGGTCCATCGGTGTAATTTCCCTATCTAAAACTAGTTTAATACACCTCTCCTGTATTCACTACATGTATGCCTCAAGGTAGTCTCTACACTGTAACAAAGCACACAAGTTATTTGAAGTAGCAAGAGACTTTTACTATAAAAAAGATAAAGCACACGAGACTTGCATTCACCCCCTCTACATTCAGTAACTTTGAATCTATTATCCTCAAAGCATTTGACACCACTCTCCAGCCACAACTATGTACGTCATTTTGCAATGGGACCTCTTGAAGCAGAAACTTGCAACGTCTCTAAGGATCAGCAATGCTTTAAAAGCTAGTGTCAAGTGGGTAGTAACAAGTCTAGCAGAACTACACATATTAACTTACTAGCGAATATTATAAACTTTATCCAATAAAGATAAAATAAAGAGTGTTTATTGACAATACATCTTTGATTGGCCATGGATTCCTAAAAGAGAATTCATAAAAATGACCTCTCGCAGGAATGTCAATATAAATTAGGCTCCACTGACCTCTGCAAACCAAAACACAAGTGAGCAATAATAACCCTAAAGACAAATCATCAAGAGATAAAATGTTGAAGAAAGTACCTTTCAATATATGTTTTTAAAAAATGATTGTTTGTGACACTATCAACGTCCTTAAAAATTCTTACAATATTTGAATTAGATTTCGAAAACAAATCCACTGAGAAAAGTGGCAATAACAAATATACTCTTAGCAATATTAATGCTAAGAGAAGCAACATATGCCCTGTATGCAAAGTAAAGAATGAATAAGAAAATGAGTACAATATAAGGACCCTTAGAAAAAATCATAATAAATAAAGAGAAGCGAAATACCTTACCTCAAACAACAATAAACTACTGAATCTGTAAGTTGAGTATCTTTTTTCTCAAATAGGATCTTATCCTTTGGAGAAATGCTGAGGTAGTCTTCTTTCTTAGGACTAACAGAAACATTCACGACCATTTGGCCGTACGCTTTTCCCATCCTCTCGTAGTTCATTGGGCCAAGAGTCAAAATATTTCTCTCGTAGATCATATCCTCATTTTCTATTACCTCTTTCCTTTTCTCCTCCATCACAAACTCCTGCTCACTTGCAACCCTTGTCGGATACAAATGGATAACCTCTTCAATCTTGGGTGCTGGTGGCTCTTTCTACTTTCTCCTGGGTGGAACCTTGAGGATTTCAAATGCCTTTTGATCAATCAATGGAAGAGGCTTCAGAACTTTGTCAAACCTATATCTAAGTCTCCTAACCATGCTAAAGTTTTTATTCATTAATGTAATTTGATGTGCATGGGCAATTACAATATAAGAATCATTCATAAAATCTATCAAAAAATCCTATGCTACCTCTTGCAAGCATAGGAGGGTAGACAACTGCCAACTCTTGTTGAGGCCATCCATAGAAGCAACAAGGGACAACCTATCAGATATCTCCTTGACCAGTCTAAAAAATGTAGGCTTAGGAATGAGGTGCCTGGTTGACTTTTGAGCTTTCTTGATCTCTACAAAACACCTTTGCATGTAAAACCATCTTGACTTTCTCTTTTTCCTCATAGGGGCATAACAATACACAATCTCTCTCCACCACTACATGAACATCCCTAAAATACTCTCTATCACATTTAAGAGATGTAAATAGTCCCCAAAGCTCCCTCTTTACTTGTAGATACCTCCATTTCCTCTCATTCAATACCTTTTCTCTAGATCTAATAGCATATCTATTCCCTTCAGCATCATCTTGTCCCACTACCTATCGAACACCAATAGGACTCCTATCAGTAGTGAGGATGATAGGCCTTTCATTTGAATAATCTATCTTCTACAAGGTTGGTGTAGAATTCAATAAATTTTTCAGCTTTTGAATAGGCTTTGTATGCTAACTTCCCCAATGGTACTTTTGTCCCTATCTTAATAACTAATAAAGGCTTTCAACTACATGCAAAAAATGAGGGATCCATATAAAAAAGAAAATGCAAGAACCCAAAAACCTCTTGAATTCTTATACATTGGAGCATATCTCTTACATCTTGCTAATCCCATCAATCTTAACTAGTGAAGGATTTCGACCATAGGGTCCATACATATTCCCTACACTTAACACCTCCTCAATAACAAATATAGATTTTGCACTCGAGATGTACTTTCTCTAGCCGCATCAAATTCTTCTCAAAATCAATTATGCGGTCAAAAACAAACATCTTGTGACCCTTATCATCCAACTCCTCATTCTTTTTCTACACTTCACAACCCTTAACAAGGACATCATCAAGAAAGGGCATTGTCCCTCTCTCTCTCTCTTCTTCTCTTTTCCTTCCATCTCTCTCTTTCTTCTCTTCTTCACTTTTCCTTCCATCTCTCTGATCTTTCTTCTCTTCTTCACTTTTCCTTTCCCTACATCCTTCTTTATCTGCTTCTCTTCCTTTGCCTCTTCTCCTTCCTCTTTTTCCCATTTCCTCTCCTTCTTTTAACCATCTTCTCTTCTTTATGTTCATCTTTCTTTCTCTCTATCCTAATTATATATATATATATATATATATCTCAATGTATCAAAGGAAATGTCAAAGGCACAAGCTTTTTCCTTAAGCCTAAACTAAGGCTTATATATCCTTAGCAAAGATATTATTCCTTCATTTTTCTCATTATTGTCATCGTAAACTTCATCCCTCTCATAGTGATGCTCTTGAGATGAGTTTGGCAATTCCCAACTATGCAATGCATATATGCTATGATGCCATCAAGGTAGTGACAAGAAAAAGTTCTAGCCATTTAGTCATATGAGAAAGTTGGTGGTGAACTCAAGATGAAAGGCAACATTTGCATGGTGCTAGTTGATGTGACAAGGCGACCGCAACTAAGCTTTCTTTCTTTCAAGTTTCATTTCTTTAGTTAATCTTACTGAGAGCTTCTCCTCCCCCCCCCCCTTCCCCTTGAAGTCTCCATCCACATGGGTGAGGGGGAGGACATTAAAAATCTCAAGGTGAAAAAATAAGGCAACAAAACAAGCACCATTAGGAAAGAGAGGGCTTCGAAAAATGTGAAGAGGAAGGGGACTTCTTTCATGCTTGTTGTGGAGCATAAGGTCTTATAATAGGGACTCATGATGGCCAATCAAAGCTAGAAGGAGGGGGCTTATTTAATGATGTTTATGGGCTAATATATAGCACTTCATTTATTAACTACTTTCCATGATTCTTCTTGCTTTGTATGCTTTTGGTTATGCTCTCAAACATTTCATAGAAGTGAATACCTAAGAGTGAAAGATTTGATGGAAGAGAGTTTGTTGATGACTTTCATGGTCTAATCTACACTAGATCATTGTAATTCATACCATACAAGCTCAACATTGCACTCCATAGCTCTGATAGTTAAAGCTCTCTTGATTTGGTTGCCTTTTCTTACATGTAGCTACCTTGGTGAGAAATAGTACGGATGGATTTGGAGATTTCTTAACTTATTGTTGAAGGTCTTAATATAAGAGTTTCCTTTAGACTAAAATAAGTGTATTATAAAAGCCCCAATATAGAGATTTTGGATTTATGCAAGCCAGTGTGTCTTGAATGAGATCTATGTATAGAAAGGTTTTGTTTCTTGTAGCAAATAGATCTATATTGTGAGTTTGGGTCATGTGTATAGTAGTTGAATTATTATATGTAGAGTATTACATGAGCCATTGTCTCAAATCGAGTCATCACCTAAATGAATATATCATGATCTATTGTCCTAAACTTGTTTAAACCAAATTCATCCAAGCAATGGATCGGATCTAAATCAAAGACTCAACTAAAACTGAATTATATATAATATTTCTCTTGTGTCTCTATTGCAAACCACATTCTTTCTTTTGCAATTTTTTCTCTCTTTGCTCTATGACTCTTCTAGAGAGATCACTATGTATAAATGATATATATGTTAGAAGATAGGCATAGGAACCCACTATAAGCAAGGGTGCATGAGAGCAGATAGGTGTGAATAGCCTTAGGGGTAGGGGAAAACCTAACGCTAGCTTGGCAGAGGCTATATAAACAGTCTATGGGTCACTATCATGTGTGTAAGAGTGTACCCAAGTTGTACTTGTAAGAAACTTAGTAAACAATATATGGTTCTTGTACTTTGAGCTCTCTCCTTCCTCTTGTTCACACATTCCAATGCTATAACTCTGCTTTTTCACATGGTATCAGAGCCTCCTCTAATCCCCTCTACTTCCTCAAATCTCAGCTCCACTAAGTGCACAAGAGAATCTCCATCTCTCTCATTTCAGACCTTCAACCTCCATAGCTAGCCAGACCCCCAAACCTTGGAGGAGCTGGTGTGGGCAATAGAAGGGGTTTTAGCCTTTGGTTTCTTCTAGAGATATTCTTCTAAGCACTGCCAATTCAGCATGGCATGTCAATCTCTGACATTGGACGTCATGGTGAGCAGCATTATCAAAATCGCAGAAAGAGGTGCATATCTGTAAGTGAGACATTGCATGCTACTGGGCATGTTGAGGAGGGTGCATTGAAGGCGGACACCATAGGGCTTTTGTAGCCCCCCTAGTGGGTCATCTACTTCTAAGAGGGCTCTGGGAAATTCCACCTCTGCTGGCTGCTGCAAGCCAAACCCTAACTATCAGTCTCAAGCAGCCATAGCCAAGAGCTTCAAGCTTCTTCCATCTTCAAAAATTTTTCAATGTTTGGTCATCAATAGTGATTTTAATCATTGAGTTAACTCTTCCAGAGTGAGTTATGAACCTGCGAACTTCATTTTAGAGGTTCTTCTACTCGAAGGGTCATCATCAAGCTCATTAAGACTAACATTTACCATCTCTAGCAACCTGAGCTACATATGAGTGCTTGTAAGCACTAAGGCGCATTGCCTAATCATCATTGCTGCTAATACTTATATAATCTGAATTTTTTTCATCAAGAAAATAAAACAACTAAGTACCTTGCTTCAAGTTGTAAGGCTATGTGTACAACTATAAACACATAGACCATCATACACTAGAAGTGTATTGCATATCTTGAGTGATTTTTTCTTAAGCATATTGGTCAATGAAATTAAAGGAATAAATGTCATTGTACTCTCCTCAGAATCATCGGCAACAAGCATTGAAATCATAGACCGTCCTTGTTCAACACAATGGTCATCCAGTGAGCCATACCACAAGTAGGAGCCTAAAGTCTATTCTAGGTTCAAATCATTGAAGCCTAAAAAGACCATTAAGCCTCGAAAGAAGATTGCTCCTAAGAAAGGACCACCAAAATCATATTTTGAAATATTACATATGTATGATTTTCAGCCTTGCTCCTCATTACAACTTTGAATTGCTTCCGCATTTAGTGGCAAACTTGTAAGGGACTAGACACTGCCCTTGTTCTAGCAAGTGGTAAGACCTTCCTAATGGCCACAACATATGCTCATGTCCATCCTCAAATTCAAAAATTTGATAGTAAATATTTTCACCTATGGCAGGTACTTATCAAGTATAAGATGATGGAGAGAGGGTATTGGCCTCTCATTTAAGGCACTAGAGCTATAAACTTTGCAAATCTAGTTGATATAGAGGATGATCAACGTGCCCAGGCAATCATGAGATGTTACACTTAGATGAGTCATTGTTAAAAATACTGTTTATAGCTTGAAAAATAGAATGAGCTTGAAAAGCTCTATGGAGCCATTGTTAAAAATACTAAAATCTTCCTTAAAATTGAATTCTTTAGCTTGGAATATCAATCCAAAGAAGACTTGGGATATTCATCTCTCACATGAAGGGACTTATGGCACAACTTGCCTTAGTACAAGCTCCAATACATGAAGAAGATGTTATTGCTACTCTTGTAAAAGCTATAAAGCAGGTGTTTCCTACTCTTGTAACCACTCTTACCAACATTCCAGATCCTACATTGGCAAGTACCATCCAATATTGTTTAGATGAAGAAAAGAGGAACCACAAAGAAGGCAGCAATAGTCAAGCATCTTCAACTTCCCGTGATCAACTATTGGTACATAAAGTTCTCACTAGATGTTCTTTCTGTAAGAAAAAAGGACATCTTGTGAACAAGTGTTGGAAGAAGTATCCTGAGAAAATGAAATGTAACAAATGTAAGAAGACAGGGCATATCACTAGTAAATGCCCCAACACTCTTGATGTACCCAAAGAATTGGTGGCCAATTCCGCCTCCAATTCATCTAAGGATTGACTTTTTTGAGTCTTTAAACCATCTACCTAAAAACACTCTTGTAGCTGATTTATAAAGGCATCCCGGTTGTTTAAAGGGGGGGACATCTTACATGCCTTGTAATCCAATGCCACCATGGTATTGAGAGGGGTGTTAGAAGATAGGCATAGGAACCCACTGTAAGCAAGGGTGCATGAGGGAAAATGGGTGTGAATAGCCATAGGGGTAGGGGAAACCCTAACCCTAGCTTGGTAGAGGCTATATAGATAGTCTATGGGTCAAATATCATGTGTGGGAGATGTTGAGAGATAGAGAGAGTACGAGAGAAATACACAAGACATGCTCCCAAAGAATGATTCATATTGATGTAGAGTTAGTATATATAGGTGAGACCCAAGTTAAGTGAGAGATGATATATATAGTTGTAACATCCCCACTCAAACAAAGGTCTCTGGTTGCGAGTGAAAAAACCCTTGGGGAGAACATGGGAAAAACCCGAGCCCCTACACATACCTACGATACAAAAATGATTTACTATAAAGTTTTCTTGAATACAATGATACATGCCTCAATCAGTGAGACAAGAACTTCGAACAATACCAAGTGCATGTCTTAATGAACTAAAGTGAGCTTCACTAAGAGCTTTTGTGAAGATGTCTGCAACCATTTGATCACTGGAACAATGCTCCACCATAATGGAACCTTTCTTGACTTCATGTTGAACATAATGATAATGAATAGCAATATGCTTTGATTTACTATGTTGTATATAGTCTTTGGTAAGACTAATAGCACTTTGGTTGTCGCATCAAAGAGGTGTACTAGATGATGAAGGATGTCCCAAATCTGCAAGTAGTTGTCGAAGCCAAACTAGCTCGCGAGCTGCTAATGATGCAGCAACATATTCAGCCTCAGTTGTAGAAACCACAACACATCGTTGTTTCTTGCTGGACCGAGAAACCAAACATCCATTTACAAAGAAACAATTCCCACTTGTAGATCGCATGGATAAATGTGAACTTGCCCAATCAACATCTGTATATCCAATAAGGTCAAGAGAAGTTGAAGAAGATAAAGAAGAATCCTCTCAACGACGATAAAATAAGACCAAACTCCATAGTACCCTTGAGGTACTTAAGAATACGTTTTGTAGCACTCCAATGAATAGTGGAAGGGAAAGAAAGATATTGTCCCAAAAAGTTAGCTGCAAATAAAATATATGGTCTTGTGTTTAAACCAATAAATTGAAGACAACCAATAAGATTAGCAAAAGGTTGATGAATGGTTGATTCTTCATTGCGTGTTGTAGATGTACCCTTGGTAGAGCTCGAAAGAATGGGAGTGTTGGTAAAGTGCGCATTTGTCAACCCAAACTTCTTAACAATATCATTAATAAACTTTGTCTGGTGAAGAAGAAGAATGCCTTGTTGTCGGTGTCGTTGAACTTGAATACCCAAACAAGAATGTATCTCACCAAGATCCACCATTTCAAATGCAGTTGATAAAAGCTTCTTCATAGCATCCAAGAAAGCAATATTATTTGACACAAGAATAGTATCATCAACATATAGAGCAAGAATAATAAAACATTTGTCCTCCCTTTTGATGTAAAGATCTGGGTCAGTAAAACATGCAACAAAACCTTTAGATGTGAGGAACGGATCAATCTTAATATACCAAGCACGAGAGGCTTTGTAACATGTCCATTTGTTATCTTTCGGACACATCTTAGTAGTCCATCAGAAGTGATGTCTACAAAGCCCCGCTCAACACTCCCATGGAATGTTACAGGGTTTGAGATCTAGGACTTTCCGTGTCTGCCATGTAGCGGAAGTATTCTGGCCGTTCCCACTTAGGACCGACCTGAATTAGTGTTTTCCCTATTGGTCATTTCCTAACGGCAACTAGCGTCGAACCCAAGCAAACTACTTTACGCAGAAACGCCAGGTCCGAAGCGGATTCACGCTGCACTTGGTTCAAGGAGAATGGGAAATGAGAGGGATGCGAAGCTCAACCTCTCTGCCATAAGGCATAGTCCCATTCTATTTTTTTCCCTAAAACAGCGTAAATTGGGATCAGTTATAACTCTAGGTCAACGCTCTTGTTGTTTGTGTTCTTTGAACAATCTTCCTGCTTTCCATCTTGATTAAAAAAAATTCCCAACCAACCGGGACCACCCATTCGTAGGACGGACCTATGGCCACATCCACCGCACTTTCCTCAGGTTATTTTAGTGATTTAATTACCTAACACATTTAGTTGGACATGTATCAATCAGCTTCCTTAATTAGCCCGTTAGGCACTGGTTCCTTCACATAATCATAGCACTTGACATAGAAAAGCAATGCCAAACAAGTTCCTTTTTAACAGGTTATCATATTTATCTTTGAAGTACATAAGGTCTAGTCGGTAGGCTTATCCATAATCCGCCCAAAGGCTATCTAGCAATCCACAGGGATCACTAATCCAAGTTTCCGCCCGTAGACTAGTATGCGGGCCTCGAGATCCAATCCCGAGTCACGTTAGCCTCTTGTGCAAGGCCCGGAAGCAAAGGATTTACGGCCAGAGCCCCCCTGGCACCCAAGCGTCCTCCTGCTCCAAGTAGCACTTAACGGAGAGACCTCTCGCAGTGGGTTTGGTCCACCTTCGCAACACGGTGAACAACCCCCTTGGTTAGGGTCAGGTAGGCTGTCGGGGGTAATTGAACCTGCCTCTCCCTTCAAGCCTTCAACTTGAAGCATTAGATATCCATTTATCCTTTAATTCATTGATCAAATAAAGAAAAACAGTGCTCTTAAATCTGTAACAAACACAATCATTTCCATTGGTCGTTATTATTGGCCAACTGCTAAGGAGTAAATCCCTCTTTCTAAATGCATCTAGCACTCGATCAGGGATTACTTGCGACTTGGCAAGATCCCCTATATCCTAGGTTAGGGCCGTACCCTATTAACCCGACTTGGTCCATACCTTAAGTTCATATGTTATTCCAATTTATTGGTTGGTCTCTTGCTTTCAAGCAATTATCTTTACCCAAGAAAGATACTATATTAGGAAGATTTTTCATCCTCTTGTAAGATAACTTGTGTAAGAGTCTGCCAACCTCATTTCGAGGAATTTGGCCATTTCCTTGTGATCAATTCACAAGATCGTGCGACTCTACTACTTGTCGCATCAAGTTATGGGACTATTTACCCTTCGAATGGAGTCACGAAACAATCTGTTCATGATTATATTAGGCTGACATTGTCAGTCCTAGGGTTCCAAGTTCCATCTTTTTTTAGCGAGTAATTCTTAGGGAAAAACCCTAGATCACTTCTCAAGTATGTTCCAATGTCCCTACATTCCGTGAATGTGGGCAAGTCTTTAGGGTATAGGAGTTTCAGCCTTGTCGATACGAGCGACTAGGTCACGTATTAAATCCTAGTTAGTTCTTTCGAATTGAATTAACTCTTTCTAAAATGAGTACTCCGCGGGTTTAGGTGTTTAGATTTATGCCAATTTAACATATCTATTCTTGAAGATAATTACACTATCATTTCCATAACCACATGACTTATTGTCTATGCGTAAGTTGATTTTCGAATCCTAACTTTTTGGTTTAAGATCAAGTATATGTTAAGTTATAGCCTAATTCCAATTAATCATCCTATAACATGCGAACACGATTCATGCTAAAAACATGCAACATTTTACTACTTTCATTTCCGAATGAATTTGTCGTATGCAAAACTTACACACTCTTTCGTTGATCTAAGTTCTTAGTCCACTTGCCCGAAGTAAAAATCTTCTTTATGCAACCCTAGCAATTTCCCCACTTCCTAGTAACTTTCTTTAGGAATTATTTCGAAAAAGATGTTCAATAATGCAATATGCGGTTTATTTCTTTCATGCTTAATTGGAGTGTACTTTCATAATTCAGTTTCATGAATATGGACATTAATCTAATTTCAATTCATTGCAATGCACAAAAACTACTTGCTAGAAATGCATATCAATTTTCTGCTCACTTTATCTTGTTCATTTTATTGAAAATACTAATGGCCAAACTCTTCCATCGTGAGCTAACTCTTTCAAAACTAACCAAAGTATTTAAGATGAAAAATGCATCCTATCTCCAAAAATCATCCATGCACGATTGAATTATAACAACGTAAAATAACAATTAGGAAGGAAAACCTGGACTTGTGGTGAGATGTCTATGTGGATGCTAGGAGACGATCCTCCTGCAGTTGCACCTTGTGCTTTCTTAGGAGCCATCACAAATGCGGCCTTTTCGTCTTGGATGCGGCTGTGGGAAACTCCCTTTGTAATTCCACCGCTCTTTATGAGTTTTATTTTCCTTCCTTTCATAGAAGCTCTTTGAAGGGATATTTCTGTGGAGAAGGGGAGAAACCCACAGAAAGGGTTTAAAACCCAGGAAGGGGGTGTTTTAAAAACCTCCGCAAGTAAGGACCTTTAAAGCCACGGGAAAGGGCTTAATGGATTTTTAAGGACCCACAGGAAAGGGGAAAATAAAAGGTGTAAAAGACCCTTACGAGGGCTTTTGTATGGGGGAAGAAGGTGTCAAAAGACCCTTAACAGTGGATTTTGTGTGGGGGCTTAAAGAGGAGTCTTTTCTTTTTGTGTGGGGGGGGAAACAAAGGTATAAAAGGGGCTAAAGAAGGAATTTTTGCATGGGGGGAAAAAGGGGCTTAAGGACCACATGAAGGCCCTTCAATGGCAAATTAGGGGGGAAAAGGGGGCTTATAGAGCCCTTAGGAGGGGATCTCGTGTGTGGGAGAAAAAGTAGGGGATGTTATATGAAAGGGGGACTTATTTCAGCCCCCTTTTGAAGCTTCAAGAAGCTTCCAAAAAGGCCACATGGAGGGACATGACTCCTCCTGAGCAGCGTGATGACGGCTAGGAGCGGCTGTGGTGGCGTGCTGATGAACGGCAGCAGTGACTTTCCTTCTCCCTTTCGGCCAAAGGAGCGGCACGGTGATGGTCCTCTCCTCCTCTCGACAAATGCACACAGAGTCTTCACTCTCTCCCTCTATGCCGTCCGACGGCGTCCTCTCATGCTCTCATGGCAGCGCCCTCTTTTTTTTTCTTAGCTATGCCCCATATCCTTTATATAGGTGAGGGGAGGGGGATCCTCCTTCCCCCACGTGTCAATACGCATGAGCTTTTCCCCCTACAAGCTCCATCGAGGAGCTTGATCATTCCTAGAATTCCCCTCCCTCCAGCACGACAGGCAGCTAGGGGGATAAGGGGAATAATAGTTTAAAAAATTTGTCATTATCCTAACTTAATTATCCTTATGACCTCCTATTAAGAGGAGGTTCATGCAAAGGATACGTATTTTTGATTCGGAAATGTTACATTTCCTTACCCTTGGAGGAATTGAGATGTCCTCATCTTGAGATAAACTGGGGATATTGATGGTTGAGAGTGCTTTCATCTATCCAAGTGGCATCCTCTTCGGGATAATCTTTCCACTGGACAATGCATTCTCTCAAGGTTCTGGATCTCAGTTGTCTCTCCCTAACATCTAAGATCCTATCAGGTCTTAGTTCAAGGACTCCTTGACTAGGCATTACAATTTGTTGGTCATCAAGTACATGGTTAGGATTAGGTACATACTTCTTCAATAGGCTGATATGGAATACATTATGAACCTTTGGGTTCTCAAGGAGTTGCAATCTATAAGCATTAGGTCCTAGGCACTTGAGGATCTTGTATGGTCCACAATACCTTGGACTTAGCTTCTTGCAATTTCCTAAGGATAGAGAACTCTTCTTTGGACATACGCGAATGAAGACCATATCCCCTTCCTCGAAGACTCCATCTTGATGCTTCAAGTCCGCGTATGCCTTCTATCTATCCTTGGCGACTTGGATGTCCTGTCTTATTAACTTTATTTGATCATCCATCTCTTCCAACATCTGCCTTGAAGCTCCAACCCTCAAGGTTGGATCTGAGAAGTTTAGGGGACTTCGACATTCATGGCCATACAATGCTTGAAAAGGGGTCATCTGAATGCTTTGTTGGTAATAAGAATTAGGCAAATTCAACCAAAGGCAAGTATTGAATCCACCTTTTTGGCTCATGACAGCAGTGTGCCCTAAGCATATCCTCGATGACTTGATTGACTCGCTTTGTTTGGCCATCCGTTTGGGGATGGTAAGCTGTGCTAAAGCAAAGTTGAGTCCCAATGGCTTCAAAGATAGCTCTCTAGAAGTGTGATGTGAAGAGAGAATCCCGATCACTAATGATTCTTCTAGGTAGCCCATGTAGCTTGAATATCTCCTTGATAAACAATCTTGCAATGTCTGAGGCTTTATAGTTTGTATTTACTAGAATAAGGTGTGCATCCTTAGTCAGCATGTCAACCACAATCATGATGGAGTTGTATCCTCCCTAAACTTGGGGTAGGCCAACAACAAAATCCATACTGATGAATTCCCATTTCATTTGGGGAATGTCAAGTGGTTGTAATTTCCCTAGCATCTTGACATGTTCGGCTTTGATACATTGACAAGACAAACACTCAGTGACATATTTGAGAACGTCACCTTTAAGCCTCTCCCAATGGTAGCTCTTCCTAACTGCATTGAGAGTCTTGGCATAGCCAAGATGTCCTAAGAAAGGGGAATCCTGAGCTTTCCACAATATCTTCTACTTCAGTGATTGGCTTGCCGGTATGCATAGCCTCATTCTATAGTAGAAAAGTCCACTATTGACAGAGAATTCATGATACTTAGCCTGCAGCTTCTGATCACGATCCTTGATAGAGATCTCCCTTAGCATCGTTTGGTAGGCTGAATCATGGCATACTTCCTCTCTAGCTAACTCAAGTATTGGGTTGTTTAGCATGGATACATTTGTGGCTAGAGATCTAGCTGTTGATGGATTTTGCAAGATTAGAGAATTAAGGAATGCCTTGCGACTGAGTGCATTGGTAGCTACATTCTATTTTCCAGGTCGGTACTTGATTTTAAAGTCATACTCCTCCAGCACTTCAATCCACCAATGTTGCCTCATGTTGAGTTCGTTCTAAGTAAAGATCCACTTGAGACTCTTATGATCAGTCACTAGAGTAGACTTGTAACCCAACAGGTAGTGCCTCCAAAGCTTTAGAGCATGGATGACAACTAATAATTCCAGATCATGGGTAACATAATTCTTCTCATGACTCTTTAGTTTCCTTGAAGAGTAGGCTACAAGATGAACTTCTTGCATGAGTACACATCCTAAGGCAAGTGTGCTAGCACCAATTATTACCTCGAACTCCTTACTGAGGTCTGGAAGTTTTAGGATAGGTGCTGATACCAAACTTTGCTTCAGTCTATCAAAGCTGGTTTGTTTGGGAGTTTACCATGCAATGGATATTTGCTTCTTTAGTAAGTCCGTTAGAGGTGCTGTAATCAAAGCATAGTTTTTTATGAAGACCCTATACCATCCTGTCAATCCAAGAAAGCTATGTATTTCTTTGACAGTTGTTGGTATTGGCAATTTTAGCACATCTCTAACCTTGGCTGGGTCCACTGAGATTCCTTCTGCTGATACGATGAATCCCATATATTCAATCTGACGTTTGAAAAATGCACACTTCTTCATCTTAGCATACAACTTATGTGACCTCATTGTCTCAAGGACAATCCGAAGTTGGGGTTCATGATCTTCTTCCTGTTTAGAATATACTAAAGTGTCATCGAAGAAGACGAGCACGAAGTCATCAAGATATGGCCTAAAAATATCTTGCATTAACTTGTTGAAGGTGGCAGGTGCATTCGTAAGCTCGAATGACATAACTAGGAACTCAAAGTGTCCATATCTTGTATTGAAGGCTGTCTTGGGGATATCTTCTTCCTTAATCCTTTTCTAATAGTAACCTGACCTAAGATCAATCTTGGAGAAGATCTTTGCACCCTGAAGACGATCAAGAAGCTCATCTATTCTAGGAATAGGGTACTTGTTTTTGACAGTCGATTGATTCAACCCTCTCTAATCAATACATAGTCAAAGTGTTCCATATTTCTTTTTCTGGAATAGTACTGGAGCTCCCCATGGTGAATTGCTAGGACGGATGTAGCCCTGATCTAGCACTTGCTTGAGTTGTTCCTTCAGCTCAATTACTTTTGGGATGGACATTCTATAAGGTCTCTTTGCAATTGGCGCAGCTCCTGGTACTAGCTTGATCTCATGATCCACTTCTCTTTGAGGCAGGAGTTCTGTTAATTCTTTAGGAAATACATCTATGTATTCCTTTATCCAAGAAGGTCCTTCACTAGACTCTTGCTTCTAATCTAACTTGTTGAGCTTAATTAAGTAGACAAGTAGTCCTTTTCTGACTCCCTTTATAATTCGAGATGCCTTGGCCAATTGAATTTTTAGACTTCTAGCCTCTCCTTGAGTTGTGACTAATTTCCTTTCAGAGTTTCGAAAGGAAACTTGGCCCTTTCCACAATGAATGTGGGTGTCGTTAGGTTTAAGCCAATCCATTCCGAGTAGATACTCTTGGATACCTAATTTCATGACTCTGAATTTGACTGAAGTCGTCTTTTCTCCCAGAAAGAATTCCACCTTAGCAGTTTTCCTGGTACAAGTAACCTCACGACCATTTGCCAATTCCACAAGCAAGATAGGTGCTTCTACTATGGCTATTCCTAATCTTTTTGCACAAGCGGGTGAGATAAAGAAATGTGTACTACCACAATCAATCAAGGTCTTGAATATTTTACCTTGATAGTCCGACGGTGTCTGAATCACTGAGAACTAGCGATTTGGTCCTTTCTTGTGAAGAGCGGCATGGATTGTTGCTCTTTCAAACTCTGCTTCCATGGTTGGGTCTTCTTCTTCTTCGCACATTTGTCTATTGGCAACGCAGGCGATTCTTCCTTTGCCTTGGGTAGCGACTCCCTAACCACGGTGTGTTCCTTGGAAAGGTGCTTGGCGATGTCCTCCTCCAAGCTTGGGACATTGCTTCTTGAAATGACCGGGCTCATTGCAGTGGAAACAATGGAGGTTTTGGCCATTGCTTTGAGTAGAAACAAAGTTGTTGATATTGTTAGTTCTTTCTTTCTTTCTTTGTCCCTAATTCTGACCTTGAGCTCTCTTTATTTGAGGCCTGAATGCTCCTCTATTTGGGTCATTATAAGACCAAGTTTTGTTATCTCTTGATCTAGCCTACACCTCTTGAATTATAGGGGCAGCTCGAATGAGTGCATCCTGAAGATGTGATGGATGCATAGATTCGAGACGGGTATTTAGTGGTGGATTTAAACCAACACAAAATTTTGACACCTGCTGTGTCATGTCCATCTGTGGCACATACTTAAAAAGTGAGACAAATTTGGAGTAGTATGCGTCGAGAGTGAGTCCCAGCTCTTTTAGCTCATAGAACTCATTCATTTTCTGCGTGCGATACGCAGGTAGTAAGTATCTTCCTTGCACAGCTTTCTTCAGCTTCTCCCAAGTAACCGATCCTTCCACGATCCCTTGATCTCTGCACCATTGTTTCCACCAAAGCTTGGCTTCGCCGGTGAGCTTTAGCTTGGCGAGCATAGCCTGGTTGGCGGGTGCAGTACCGGCTACTTCAAAGTAATCCTCCCTGGATTCAATCCAAATTTCAGCATCTGCTTGGATGGACCTGCCTCTCCTGTCAAATTCGGGCAGCTTAATCTACTTGAGAAGAAACTTCTTCTCCTGGATTACAGCAATACGTGATGTAGGAGGTGAACTGGGAACGTGTACCTGGGGTTATGCCTGGATAAAGGTTTCTTTAATGTTATTACACGATAATCGTTATGATTTATATTTCATCTCCATTTCCACTATCAACCAAGCAATCTAACCACTTAACTTTTTATCAATTCTCATGCACAATCATACATTGATAAAAAGAAGTCTTATTGTATTTATATGGGCATAGCCCTTTCGGAATACAACATTTCCAGAGATGATAAAACAACTGTTTACATTTAGTTTGGGGAGAATAATGTTGTATTACATTTATCTACAGGAACTGGATAATAATATGGTTTCAGGTCATGGATCTTCAGGAATCAGTAAGTCATTGGAAGATCAGGGTATCCTTTCCTTTGGAACCCATTCTTCTCATGGCGCCCCAACACTTTAACACGGGTTACTTCCTCATATACATATGAGTTCAGCTCAACCCTCCGACTTCGAATATGTAAAGTTGAGTTTATGTGAGCCTCCACAAAAATGAACAGCTTCACGACTTTCAGGTCTTCCAACCACTTGATCCTCTTTAGGTTGGTCTGTAGGTACTCAAACCGGTGGGCAGCTATATAGTAGATTCCTGAGATACCCGTCTATCTTTGTTCCATGTAAAAAGGCGATGGATTATAGATACATTCTAGGATGTTCATCATCTCAACCCTTTGTCGATAATGCGGCGAATGCATCGCAGTCATAAACATGATGTGGAACACCAAGAACCTGTTTCATGCTTCATAGTTCTGCAAGACAGCATTGGAAGTAAGGAAATATTTGGATAGTAACATTTGCTTTACTTTATCTTATTAATATTTTCATAAAAATAAATCCTTCGTTGGTCCAACTGTAACGTGTCCATTTTTTATCTTTAGGACATGTCTTAGCAGTCCATCGGAAGTGATGTCTAGAAACCTCCGCACGACACTCCCATGGAATGTTACGGGGTTTGAGATCTAGACTTTCCGCATCTGCCATGTAGTGGAAGTATTCCGGCCATTCCCACTTAGGACCAACCTGAATTAGTGTTTTCCCTATTGGTCATTTCCTAACGGCAACTAGCGTCGAACCCGAGCGAACTACTTTACGCAGAAACTCTAGGTCCGAAGCGGATTCATGCTGCAATTGGTTCAAGGGGAACGGGAAACGAGAGGGATGTGAAGCTCAACCTCTCTGCCATAAGGCATAGTCCCATTGGGTTCCCCTAAAACAGCATAAATCAGGATCAGTTATAACTCTAGGTTAACGCTCTTGTTGTTCATGTTCTTTGAACGATCTTCCTACTGTCCATCTTGGTTAAGAGAAGTTCCCGGCCAATCGGGACCACCCATCCATAGGACAGACCTATGGCCACATCCACCGCACTTTCCTCAGGTTGTTTTAGTTATTTAATTACCTAACACACTTAGTTGGGCATGTATCAATCAGCTTCCATAATTAGCCCGCCGTCAGGCACTCGTTCCTTTACGTAATCATAGCACTTGATATAGAAAAGCAATGTCAAACAAGTTTCTTTTTAATAGGTTATCGTATTTATCTTTGAAATACATAAAGTCCAGCCCGTAGCCTTATCCACAATCCGCCCGAAGGCTATCCAGCAATCCACAGGGATCACTAATCCAAGTTTCCACCCGTAGACTAGTATGCGGGCCTCCAGATCCAATCCCGAGTAACGTTAGCCTCTTGTGCAGGGCCCGGAAGTGAGGGATTTACGGCCAAAGCCCCCCCCCCCTGGCACCCAAGCATCCTCTTGCTCCAAGTAGCGCTTAAGAGAGAGACCTCTCACGGCGGGTTCGGTCCACCTTCCCGGTGCGGTTAACAACCCCCTTGGTTAGGGTCAGGTAGGCAGTCGGGGGTAACTGAAGCTCCCTCTCCCTTCACGCCTTCAACCTGAAGCATTAGATATCCATTTATCCTTTAATTCATTGATCAAATAAAGCAAAATAATATGTAACAAGCACAATCATTTCCATTGGTTGTTATTGTTGGCCAACTGTTAAGGAGTGAATCCTTCTTTCCGAATGCATCCAGCACACTCGATCCAGGATTACTTGCAACTTGGCAAGATCCCCTATATCCTGGGTTAGGGCCGTACCCTATTAACCCGACTTGGTCAATACCTTAAGTTCATATGTTATTCCAATTTATTGGTTGGTCTCTTGCTTTCAAGCAATTATCTCTACCCAAGAAAGATACTATATTAGGATGATTTTCCATCCTCTTGCAAGACAACTTGTGTAAGAGTCTGCCAACCTCATTCCGAGGAATTTGGCCATTTCCTTGTGATCAATTCACAAGATCGTGTGACTCTACTACTTGTTGCACAAGTGTCGCATCAAGCTATGGGACTATTTACCCTTCAAATGGAGTCACGAAACAATCTGTTCATGATTACATTAGACTGACGTTGTTAGTCCTAGGGTTCCATCTTTTTTTAGCCAGAGATTCCTAGGGAAAAACCCTAGATCACTTCTCAAGTATGTTCCAATGTCCCTACATTCCATAAATGTGGGCAAGTCTTTAGGGTATAGGAGTTTCAGCCTTGGCAATACGAGTGACTAGATCACGTATTAAATCCTAGTTATTTATTTGGAATTGAATTAACTCTTTCTAAAACAAGTACTGCGTGGGTTTAGGTATTTAGGTTTATGCCAATTTAACCTATCTATTCTTGAAGATAATTACGTTAACATTTATAACCACATGACTTATTGTCTATGTGTAAGCTAATTTTTGAATCCTAACTTTTTGGTTTAAGATCATGCATAGGTTAAGTTATAGCCTAATTCCAATTAATCATCCTATAACATGCAAACAAGATTCATGCTAAAAACATGCAGCCTTTTACTACTTTCATTTCCGAATGAATTTGTCATATGTAGAACTTACGCACTCTTTCGTTGATTTAAGTTCTTAGTCCACTTGCATGGAGTAAAAATCTTCTTTATGCAACCCTAGCAATTTCCTCAGTTTCTAGCAACTTTCTTTAGGAATTATTTCAAAAAAGATGTTCAATAATGCAATATGCGGTTTATTCCTTTCATGCTTAATCGGAGTGTACTTTCATAATTCCGTTTCGTGAATATGGACATTAATCTAATTTCAATTCATTGCAATGCACAAAAACTACTTGCTAGAAATTCATATCAATTTTCTGCTTACTTTATCTTGTTCGTTTTATTAAAAATACTAATGGCCAAACTCTTCCGTCGTGAACTAACTCGTTCAAAACTAACCAAAGTATTTAAGACAAAAAATGCATCCTATCTCAAAAAATCATCCACTCACGATTGAATTATAATAACATAAAATAACAATTAGGAAGGAAAACCTAGACTTGTGGTGAGATGTCCACGTGGATGCTAGGAGACGATCCTCCTGCGGTAATTCCTTGTGCTTTCTTAGGAGCCATCGCGAATGTGGTATTTCCGTGTTGGATACGGCTTTGCGAAACTCGCTTTGTAATTCCACCACCCTTTATGAGTTTTCTTTTCCTTCCTTTCATAGAAGCTCTTTGAAGGGATATTTCTGTGGAGGAGGGGAGAAACCCACGGAAAGGGTTTAAAACCCGGGAAGGGGGTGTTTTAGAAACCTCCACGAGTAAGGCCCTTTAAAGCCATGGGAAAGGGCTTAATGGATTTTTAAGGACCCACATGAAAGGGGAAAATAAAAGGTGTAAAAGACCCTTACGAGGACTTTTGTATGGGGGAAGAAGGTGTCAAAACATCCTTAATAATGGATTTTGTGTGGGGGCTTAAAGAGGAGTCTTTTCTTTTTGTGTGGTGGGGGGGGGAGGGGAGGAAACAAAGGTATGAAAGGGGCTAAAGAAGGAATTTTTGCATGGGGGGAAAAAGGGGCTTAAGGACCACATGAAGGCCCTTCAATGGCAAATCAGGGGGGAAAAGGGGGCTTCTAGAGCCCTTAGGAAGGGGATCTCATGTGTGGGGGGAAAAGTAGGGGGTGTTATATGAAAGGGGGCTTATGTCAGCCCCCTTTTGAAGCTTCTAGAAGCTTTCGAAAAGGCCACATGGAGGGAGATGACTCATGAGCAACGTGATGACGGCCAAGAGCGACTGTGGCGACGTGCCGACGGATGGCTCTACCGACTTTCCTCCTCCCTTTTGGCCAGCAGAGTGGCATGGTGATGGTCCTCTCCTCCTCTTGACGAATGCACACAGAGTCTTCACTCTCTCCCTCTATGCAGTTCGACGGCATCCTCTCATGCTCTTATGGCAACGCCCTCTTTTTTTTTTCCTAGCTATGCCCCATAGCCTTTATATAGGTGAGGGGAGGGGGATCCTCCCTCCCCCACGCATCAATATGCATGAGCATTTCCCCCTACAAGCTCCATCGAGGAGCTTGATCATTCCTGCTATTCCCCTCCCCTCCAGCACGATGTTACATGCTTGCTTCAATCCATATAATGCATGATGAAGCTGGCATACAAGATGCTCCTTTCCTGCAATCATAAAACCTTCAGGTTGCTCCATATAGATTTCTTCTTCAATATCTCCATTGAGAAAAGCCGTTTTAATATCCATTTGGTGAATTTCTAGATCAAATAGTGTTGCAAAAGCCAAAAGCATACGAACAGTTGTAGAGCGCACAATGAGAGAAAATGTTTCTTGATAATCTATTCCTGCAATCTGCAAGTAACCTTTTGCAAAAAGTCATGCTTTGAACTTATCAAATGAGCCATCAGTTTTGGTCTTGGTTTTATAAACCCATTTACATTTGATAGGAACACCATTTGGGGGGAATTCAGTAAGAATCCATGTACCTTTGGAGATTAAAGAATCGTACTCAGCTTGCATAGCTTCTTGCCATTGATCCCTTTGAGACGAATTGATAGCTTCCATATACGATATTGGATCCTCTTGGATAGACATAGCATCATCAAAGACATCATATTCAATAGAATAGAATCCATGCTCTGTCTCAATAGGAAGATCGACATATATCTCCAAATTTTCATCAATCTTCTTTGGAGGTGAAGGAGGTTTATGATCATTAGAATTAGTAGACTCACAAAGCAAGTAAGGAAATGCACTAAGCAAAGACTGTGTATCATCTGAAACATCTGACGACCATGTGCCACCCATAGTCTTCTCATCAAATATAGCATCACGATTAATGATAACCTTTTGAGTAGAAGGATCATAAAAATTGTAACCTTTGGAATGATCTGAATAACCAAGAAAAATAACCTTCAAACCTAGAGGATCCAACTTATGTCGAGTGTCCTTGGGCACATGAATATAAGCAATGCAGCCAAATGTGCAAAAGTGAGAGACTGAAGGTGTCTTCCCTGTCTAGATTGTTATAGGAATTTTACGAGCAGGTGCAGTTGTTGGAAGATGATTTTGAATAAAAATGGCTTTTAGAAGTACTTTAGTCCAAAACTTTTGAGACAAACCAGAGTGTATAAGCATGCAATATATACCATTAAGAATAGTGCCATTTTTGTGCTCAGCAACACCATTTTGCTCAGGAGAATAAGGAATTGTAAACTCATGATGAATACCTTGATCCTTACAGAAGTCATAAAATAGATTGGATACATATTCACCACCATTGTCACTGCAAAGATTCTTTATAGAGAATCCAGTTTGAAGCTCCACACTTATCTTGTATTGTTTAAATATAGATAAGGCCTCAAAATTATGTCGAAGAAGATAGACATGTGTGTACCGTGAGAAATCATCAATGAAAGTTATAAAATATTGATATTGAGACTTTCAGGTAGGAAAAGGACCGCAAATATAACCAAATCCAAGAGAGCACAGGAATGTGATGAAGTAGAAGTGTGGAAAGGTGAACAATGGTGTTTTCCAAGTGCACAGTACTCACATATTCCCATACGTGGATGAGATTTAAGATCCATACCTTGCACAAGACCATGATGATGAAGATCAAGAATTTTGGTGAAATCGGAGTGTGCAAATCGTTGATTCCATAATTTGCAATCTACATCTCCAGGGGCAGTAGCAACATTTGCAACCGTATCGTTCAATGATAGCTCAAATAGATTACCATGTCGAGGAGCCACTGCTATAGTATGTTCGTCTTTCTCTGTACGACATTGATTATGATCAAAGCCAATAAACAAACCAAGATCAACTAGACGAGCAACCGAAAGAAGATTTCTTTGAAAATTTGGAACATGAAGAACTCCTCTTAATATTCTAGTGGATGAAACAGTCCCCAGATGTAAATCACCTACTCCTTTGACTTGACAAGTCATATCATCCGCAAGGTAAACAAACTTCTTGACATGAAGAGAATGATAATTGTGAAGCCACTGCGATTGGTATGTCATGTTTCTAGTGGCACCTGAATCAACGATGAATAGAGAACCATCATGAACATGAAGTACCTTTTCTGGAGAGATATCATGATGGACGAAATTGAGCTCCTGATGAGTATGATCATCATCACTTGTAATTTGTTGAAAAATATAAGCTAGAGAACGTTCTTCATCATATTTGCGTTTATAACAACGACGAGATGGATGATCTATATGTGCACAGTAATCACAAGGAGAAAAACTTTTGGACGAGCGAGGGTTGCTTTGTAGTAACTCCATGCTCCTCATCATATTGACGTTCCCAGCAATCAGAAGCCACATGGCCTTTCTTATCACAATAAGAACAATGTTTGTTAGGATAAGCAAGACAAGAAGATTTACCACCTTGATTAGGGTGTCCACCCTGCCGCTGAAAATGTGAAGTGGGACGCTTGTGAGCAACAAAAGCAACATCAAAATCCCTTTGTTCGCGAGTGACCAAAACAGCATCAGATTTTTCCAAATGATGCTCATGACGTTGAGAATATTCAATAAGAGATATACATGCTTTGTCAAAGCGGATATCATCCTTGTTAGACAAAATAGTGATGATATTGTCATATAAAGAATCTTTTATGGTATGAAGAAGTTGAGTAACAATCTAATTTTTAGCAACAGGAGCATCGGCAGCACCAAGCTGATTGATAATGTCTTTAAAAGCCTCGATATAAGAGTGCATAGAAGTACCAACCTTATATTGAAGATTCTTCAAACGAGTTTTGAGATATAAAATTTCGGCGACCGATTTCTTCTCAAACGTTGAGATAAGATACTCCCAAACAGCATGAGAGGTTTCCAGATGAAAGACATCCAACATCAGTGAGTCAAGAAGTGCAAACAATATATAACGATGAGTCGCTTTGTCACGACGAATCCAATCAGTATGATCAATTTTCTATTGTTCAAATAAGGGGCCATCAGTAATCAATGAATTGTCATTCATCACATCAATAGGTTGAACTGGGCAAGACAGGTCACCCAAAACAATATCAAATAATTCGTCACCTTCAAGAATTAGCATAATCTTTGCTTTCCACCCAAGAAATCCTTGTCCTTGGAAGAAGGGAACCACAGATATCCGTTAACAATTACACAATTGACCATGCCTGTATCTCGAGAGAAAACAAATAAGATGAGATCGCAGAATCTACAAACCATGAACAAGACGAGAATAGTTGAGACGCGTGACAATCAAAATAGGGAGATGCACGTAAGAACGACGAAAAGTATTGAGTGACTAAAAAGAAAGCCCAAAATAGAGAGATGTATCGTGCAAGACGAGATGACGCGTATAAGAAAAGTGCTACTTCAGTCGAACAAAGAACATGAACGAGAATAAAACATCGCTAAAAATAGCAAGATGTTTGGTTGTCGTAATCAACGTCATTAACGAAGACGAGTGAACTGTAATTGGGGATTAAAGAACTGTAATTAGAATTATAGTTTTAAATAAAGAATCGCATATTCGAGTAGAATTGTTGTCTTGAATCCTGAACTATTATAATTTTTGATCCAGAACTCCGATTGACAAGCAGTTTTAACAAGATTCGAGAGCACGATGAGAGCTACGCACCCAGACATTGTCTTGTTTTTAAAGAAAAAATTAACTAATACTTCTAATTTGAAAAAGTTCATGTATCAAATCATCACTTGTGCAAAGAATTCAATCAAGTATAAACAATGAAACAACTTATCTTCCTTGTTGTTGCTACGCATCCATAGCTCTAATACCATGTTCAGAGATAGAGAGAGTACTAGAGAGATACACAAGACATGCTCCCAAAGAATGATTCATATTGATGTAGAGTTAGTATATATAGGTGAGACCCAAGTCAAGTGAGAGATAATATATATAGTTGTAACAGGAGAGTGTACCCAAGTTGTACTTGTAAGCAACCTAGTAAATAAGATATGGTTCTTGTTCTCTCCTTCCTCTTGTGCACACATTCCAATGCTACAACTCAGAGGACAAGCATAGGAACCCACTATAAGCAAGGGTGCATGAGGGCACATGGGTGTGAATAGCCATAGAGGCAAGGGAAACCCTAACCCTAGCTTGGCAGAGGCTATATAAATAGCCTATGGGTCACTATCATGTGTGGGAGAGTGTACCCAAGTTGTACTTGTAAGCAACTTAGTAAACAAGATATGGTTCTTGTACTTTGAGCTCTCTTCTTCCTCTTGTGTACGCAC
The DNA here is from genome assembly GCF_053477565.2 of Lygodium microphyllum. NCBI lineage: Eukaryota > Viridiplantae > Streptophyta > Polypodiopsida > Schizaeales > Lygodiaceae > Lygodium > Lygodium microphyllum. Next base: position 144,706,334 of record NC_141136.1, on the reverse strand, counting down.
TCCAATGCTGCAACTCTGCTTTTTTACAATATATCACATGCATTTGTGGTATCCTTTGTATATCTCTATGTAACCTATTTTGTAATATTTTGCTGATCCTTCTGTGACTTTTTAACATAATTTAAAATCCCTTATTATAAATTATTTTTTCATGAAGAGTTTAATAAATCTTTATCTAACAAATATAAAAAACTTATTTTATGATTTTGTATGCAAATATTCACAAATTGTTTAAGCACTTTCTCATCCCCTTTTCAAGGTATTGATGATCTACTCATCAATTGAAACATGTTTATAATCACCTAGATCAACTTCTTTCATAGTCTCTTTGAGATTTTTCTCCATATATATTCTTTTGAACAAAGTAAAGTTAAATAATCCAAAAATGAATATTATTTACCTTGTGATTCATTATAGCCTTCTACCACAAAAATCTAGTCTAATTTTATGATTTAACTATTATACCCTTGTATTAAAAAGCTACAAATGAAGTATAAAAACCCCTTTTTTGAATAGACTTTCATCTTTATAATATTTTCTTGATTATGTAAATATTTAAGAATATTTTTTTATATTTTTATTTTTTGAACTCATGTGATATACAATGTTAACATAGTGATCTCTCCAAGACTATTATTTAGTTTTCAAGGAGGCTGCACAAACTTTACAATAAGAAATAGTAAAACTTGGGTTTTAAAAATACCTCACATTCAACTTGGTAAGTATGATTTTCTATGATCTTATCTCTCAAGAATATTTTCCATGGTCTTGACTAGTTTCTTTTCTTGTGTAGAACATTCTACTAAGATATTGTTGATAATTATGGTAACATTGTCAATATAACATACAAAGGGCATGGAGAAGTTTCACTACCAAGTAAGAACATTCTATTTTATAACCACAAGATTTGGAGGTGGGTGAAGAAAAGAAAAATGGCTTGGCAAAATATTCAGCACTTTTAATAGAAAATAGTTGTTGAGATAGCAACCTCAACACATGTAGATATTCATGATGGATTGCCTAGTGAGATGGGTGTGCATGCCTACACTTAGCATATTGGTGGTCATTATGATCCTTGTATGACCACTACCTTATCAATTATTACATTTAGTTTATTGCACCTGCTATGGCTGTTTGACTTAGAAGGACACTTTCCTTTATGTTATATCTTATCTGTACTTTGTATATATTTTATTGTGTGTGAAAGAAGAAGTAAAAACCAATAAGAAAATATTTTGGCATTCGTCTCTCTTCTTGTATTTTCTAGAGAGCTTCCTCTTGAACACTATATTAAGAAATTTGGGAATCTCAATGTACTTTGGAAACCCCCAACCTTTATTATTTGACCACATGGAGTCTTGTAGCGGCATGCTCATGCTCAACCACCCAGACCCACGGACCGCTTATTCTTTTAAGAATTTCAAGTGAACACCTATGGCTATCTCTCATCTAGATGATGCATCTTCGATCCTAATGGGTTGTAGTGAGCTTACCTTGATGCCCAAATGAGTTGCCTCCTCCCTCAAGCACACCAGTAGCTCCACAATTAGTGATGCGAGCTCAAGAAACCTCAAACTTCCACCTTCAAGCTCCATCCTTCATAGCCGCATGCAAGAGAAGAGAAGAGAAGAGAAGAGAAGAGAAGAGAAGAAGAGAGGAGTTAATAAAGAGCTTCTTCTCCTTGATCCATCACCCTCATACACTCATGCCCTCACACTCTCAGACTCCCTCTCTCCAGCACACAAGCAAGCAAGAAGGAGAGAAGATGAGTTCACTTTGCCATACATCAAAGAGTGAGCTCTGCATTCACTTTTCAACTTTATATACAAAACCCTAAATCCCTTTTGGGCTTTCACTTCCTTATCTCCTTTTTTACATGGTCGGGCCCTCTTTCCCGTTGTCCTCCTATCTTCCTAGCTTCCTTTCTACCATCCATCTACCTTTACAATTTGATTATGAGGGAGGCTGGCACTCTTTTACAAAATTTTTTAGGGGTGCCTTGCATTTAAGAATGTGCTTCTACCTTTGACTTAGCTTTTAAAGCTGCCCTTGCACTTTTGATCATTTGCCTTCTTACTTCTTTTGTTGTGTGTGATTTTCTTCTGGGCCACCTCTTTTAGGTCCTGACTTGCACTTTTTCACTTTTTCCACTTTCTTCTTATGCTGAGGTTAACATTACCCTCCTCCTAGCCCAGTGCCAATCCCATAACATTGATGGATAGTAGTTGGAAGGTGGGATGGGTGTAGATAGATGGATTTTTTGAGTTTGTATACAAGCCCTTGCGAGGGATGGTGTTGGATGGACCATCTCTTGAAATTGAAGATATATTTTGGACAGTCCCTGACATCGGCCTTGGGTGGATATGTCCCTTGAAATTGAAGATGGTATTGGACGGATCCTCCGAGGAGATTAGCGGGGGTGGATCTGTCTTCGAAATTTAAGATGGTGTTGGATGGATCCCCCTCTTACCCTCCAAGGTTGCAACGACATGAGGGGAACATGAATTTTTCCTATTCCCTTCAAGTTGCCTTATCCCTTCACCCATGTTTGTTTAGAGTTCACCTCTTGCACAGGAGGAAACTTGCATTCCTTATAAAATTAATTACATTCCGCTTGCACTTTCCTTACAAGAGCCTTTACAGGTTCTCCCTCATCCTTGAGAGAACTTTGCTAAAATATTAAATTCTTACCTCCATCCTTTTTAAGCACCTTGCTAGAATCTTTGGTGCTTTATGTCATCCTTAAGAGAGCATTCTTCATTCTTGACAGGGCCTCTCTCATCCTTGAGAGGACCTCACCAAAGTAGTTGGACTTCCCCCACGTTTTTTTTAAGGTTGCCATCTCCTACATTGTTCCTGCCACCTGAGCAAAATGATCTTCTTCATTCACTTTTTGACAGGGGCTTCCTTCATTTTCCTCTAGGTCATATGGGCTGCATGGTGATATATCGTGTAACATTATCCCCCTCCTAGATGGTTTTGCAAGTTCCATGACACTAGCAATTTTGATTTGATGAAGATTCAATGACTTAAAAGGGCAGTCATGTGAGTTGATGATGATGGGGTCTCGGGGGAATTGGTCTTGAGAAGAAAGTGATCAACCGACTATGGTGGTGGAGGCGGGGAGTGCATTGCGTGGATGATGGGGCCTTTGAAGTTGGTGGGTTGTACCATTTTTATTTACCTGAAAAGAAAAGAAGGTGCACTACTTGGGGATGTGTCTACCTTACCATGTGGTGCATTATGCTCATGCTAGTGGAATTGGGATTTGGGTCAAGCCTAGGTGTTGTCCCACACTTGAGGACCTAGTTCTGCATTGTTAGAGGTGTGGTGCGCTGCTTAGGGAGACAGGTGTGGAAGTCTTGGCCTTGAGGTGCCCTAAGCATGATGTGGGAAATAAAAAATAGGCTAGGGGGTTAGGAACAGAGCCGACCGACTGAGATCACCATATGTGCCTAACTTAAGAACCCCTCCGTGCAATGTGACTATGTTTTAAATGTGTTTTGCTTATTTTTCTTATTTTCCACACATTGATCTAGCCATAGAATAGATATTTTGGCTGGCATTCGAGGTCAAAAAGAGTGGTGGAGGCATCCTTGTCATAAAAAGCACCCTCTAAGGAGCCGTTGCTTGCTGCCCCCTTTCAAAACTTGGCCCTATGTCTTTAGTTGGTTTTTTCCTTTCTTCTCCCTTATTCTTTGGTAGCTCTGCTTTTATGGGCCTTGCAATTTGTGTTTGGACATGTAGCCCATGCCTTAAAGCCCTCCATGTGATCTCCAACTTCTTCTTTAAGGACTCAACAGCCTCCTCTTCCTCAGATTGTGTGGTGTCTAAGAGAGTACGGAGGAAGGTGTGTCATTGGCTTCCAACGTCACCTCTGCGTCCTTTTCCTTGCTCTCTGCTAGCATTTTGTCACCTTTTGCGAGGGCTAGTCACCGCACTAAGGTGCTCACTCTTTCTTCGCTCCTGTTCACCGCACTAAGGTTAGTGCCTGCAGGCTAGTGCCCTTAGCCCTCTTCCATGTTCTTTGATTTCTCTTTCTAAGAACTGTTGCTCTTCAATCTTAAAGGCTAGCCTTTGTTCTAGATTTTCTATATGATTTAGGTGTCATCGACTTCTCTCTTCTTCTACTGTTGCTAGCTGCTCTATGACATATTGGATTTTTTCATTTTCTTTTTGGAGCTCCATGAGCTCATCAAAATTGCATTATATGCTCATAAGCTTGTGTATTCCACTGCAAGTTTGGATTGCCATCTCTTATCTTCTCCTCCCTTGGCCTCAAGCTTCTCTTTTAGCACCTCGATCTCTCTTTGTTGATAGGTGGCCACTTAACATGTCCTTTCTAACTGAGAGATTTCCATGGTCTCCCTTTCCACCGTGAGCTTAGTAATGGCTATCTTCTTGTCTTCCTTTTCCCATTCTAGCAACTATGACAAGAGTTCCTGTACATAGGAATTGTAGGTTGTGGGCAATGATAGTGCAGAGGGACCAGTGGTTGTAGATGCCTCTATCTTCGACCGTTTGAGGTCCCATCTAGATTCCACGTCTGCAACAACAGTTTCCTATCTTTTTCCTCTTGTCATAGGGGTTCTTGCACTCACGCCTTGAGTCACCTCTTTGTTGACTAGGAACTGCACACATGCCGCCAAATTGCTACTAGCATCTACCATGGTAGAGGAGTCTTGGGTGGGTGTAGTTACTAGGGTGGTGAGTAGTAGGATACGTGGGATAGGGTGGATCAAATCCTTGGCCTTTCCCTCAGTTCACTAGGGGTGGTAGCTATTTGGGAGCCTTGGAGCTAGTGCTTGAACCTTCATGTCGGGGTGGGCTCATGGCTGCCAACTCCTCTTGTCTTAAAGGTTGCTCCAATAAGCGATGCATAGCGATAGCTATGTCTTCTTTCTCCTTCCTGAGCTCCACCTCTTCCTCCTCAACTCTTTTCTTCCAGCTCTTCTAGATTCCTCTTTTATTCTTTTTGTCTCGTCCCTTTCTTCTTTCTTTCGTCGTTCTTTTGTGCATTTGGACTCGCTTTGTACTTTGTGTAGATCTCTTTTCTCCTTCTTCTCCCTCTTTTCTTTCGGTTTCTTTTGCAGAGTCTCTTTCTTTGACTTCTTGGCCCTTCCTTGGCCAGATTGTGCTTCTTGCTCTCGTCTGTCCTCACTCACGATCCTTTTGATGGATTGCTCCTATCCTTGGTATGAAAGAGACCTATCCGACATCTCACCAACTGCCTCGCCATCTTGTGCTTTCTCTAGTGCTTCTCTAATTATGGTTGTCAAGATTCCTCCAAAGGCAATGGTGGAGGCCTTTGAGGATGACAATTTCTTGGCTTTGGAGGCCTGGGAATCTCCTCATGTGGTTCTTTTGCCAGTGGCTAATGCTTTTTTTGGACATCTCTATCGTCTTCCTCATGAAGCCATATGGGTTTACCTCATCGAAGGACCGAGTAGCAATGCTCTATAACATTGTTACATTGATTCTCTTCATCAATGCATTATATCGTTTACTGGAGAACACAGTGTGTACCATTTTGTCTTGGATTTGAACCTCTGGATCGAGGATGTTGGCTAGGTTGATGCCGTCGTTGGTGTTTACTATCACTTTGTCCATCCCTAGCATGTTGTACATATCTCATTTTGGCCATCTCTCCACTTTGTTTGGTAGACCTAGTGCTTTCTTCTGTACCAGCTTAGGGCTCAGCTTGATTTCTCTTTGGCAGGATTTATTTTCTAGGTGCACCATGAGAGTGCCCCAATTTTTATTGAAGGTCTGAAGGAACTCAACGCACTTCTCATAGTCCATTGCTTGATTGACTATATCTTCCACGACTATGTCTTCTAGATTCAGGATTGGTACATTGCTACTCAACATTGGTCATGATCTGGCAACCTTATTGTTCCTCACTAGAGTCTAAGAGCTTACCACTGGCATAAGAAGGGTGAGCCATTATCAGCTAGCTCTTATGAAGTTCATCTAACTTTTGGCTCGTAGTAGTAACTCTGCTCTTGCTATAGGAGGTGATCAGCTAGTTTAAGAGCTTGGTCTTGATATATCTCGACATTGGCAATCAATTCCTCTACGACTATCGGGGTTTTCACTATCACGAATTGGTATTCCTCCAAGGTGCATAGCATGGTGTAGACTTCTGACACTAAGGATGGGTGAAGTAGGCCTAGGTCTAAGCACTCATAGCTCTTAGCAAGTAGAGTGAAAGTGTCATCTAAGTGCTTGATGCAGGTGGCAAAGTCATCTTTTGTTTTTTCAGCTAGGTCTCTAGCCAACATGAGGATCAATCGTTATTCGTAGGATGGTTTAAGACCTGCTAACGAGTGCAGTCAAGATGCTGAGCTAGACAAGGGAGCTTCTAGCGGTTGATCCTCAGGTGGGTCCTTGGCAAAGTAATGACATCCTTAGGGACCATGGATGGGGCGTGCACCTTAGAGGATGTTCTATACTTAGCTTGAAAAGTAGTTGGGTCACTAAGATTTTTGGGGGTGGTCGAGTCAATGGGAGTTGGCTATAATTTTGGTCAATGGACTTGTTGTAGTACTAGTGGCTTAGTGATCTTGGGCTCTATGGGTTTAGTAGCTCTCAGCTCTATAGGCTTGGGTATAAGGGTCTCTTGGGACCTTGCTCCCTTAATTGTTATTCTATCTCATGTGGATGGGTTTGAGGGTGGCACTTGAGCAATACCCTTGACAGTTTTGGCTTTAGGCACCCATATCCAAGCATTGCCCTCGTAATAGCCTTCTGCTTGCAACAATTTCTTGGGAACCCATAGTGGCTTGATCATTTCTCTTCGCCTATTTCACCTATTCTGCGACCTCCTAGCTCTTGGGTGTGATTTTCTAGCGTTGCGAGGTAGTGTGTGCCTACTTCTAGGAGGTGGGCCTTTTTGCCTAGGCATCTACTTGAGTTGTGGTTTCTGGGCCTTAGCTCTAATTTTTGCAATTTGCTAACATTGAGGTTTGGCAAGCTAACTATCACGATTCCTCTCCTTAGGCTTGGTAGTGGGTTGCTCTATCAGTGGCTTTGTAGGCTTTGTTGGAGCTGCATTGCCTTTGCTGAAAGCCATTACTATTTTAACATTGCCAATGGCAAAGTGAATGTGCTGTGAGTCATAGTCGACCTTGCAATGTGCTTGTCTCTTGAATGTGCATCTTAGTAGCGATTCCTTACTAGTAATCATAGTGTTAGGCATCACACGGAGGATCACATGTAGGCTTTCAATCTTGGTAGAGACCTTTTTTTACACTTGTTGAGGAGCAATGAGTAGGACCATCCTCCAAATGGGTTGAGTTTAATGTTGGTAGGCTGCAGTTGAGGTTGACCAATGAGGGTCCAATGATCATGCATAAGGATGTTACAATCACCTCCCTCGTCAATGAGTATATCAAAGACGTGTGTCTTTTGGTGAGTCCATTGATAAGCGTAGGAATGCAGCCACCACTTCATCATCTCATCTTCAATTTCTGTGATGGTGGCCACTCGCACTTTGATTGGGTTGGATTGTTTGTGAGAGCTCCTTGCCATCATGGAGGTTGGTACTAGGGTCGTGTCACTTAGCAGTTTGCTCATACTTCTCACTCTTTGAGAATGGGAGATTAATCATGGCTAACACATGCATCCAGTCTCACTTATCCTCAAGAAAAGGGATGTACTTGGTGAATAGCTCATAAGATTTCCTAATCTACGATCCAGGTTGACTAGTGTGGTCTTCCATGTGTCCATCTCTACTTTTACTACCTCCATTCGATTGCCTAAGAAGATCAGATTGTTATCCTAGTCTTCTATGTCATAGTCCCCTCCCTTCATGACTATAAAGTCAACTGAGAATTGGATACCTGCAATCTTCAATGACCAGTTCTTTAATACTCTAAATGGCCACACTTTCATTCCATTGGCTATGCCTTTTGGTGCCTTCCTAAAGAGCATTGACGTGAAAGGACTTGGGTACCAAGTGCATTGTCAGACTGGGTATCTGAGTTACCACATCATGATCATGTAGATAAGTTGTCCCTTGCTCTATTGGTCCTTCAACCCACTACTTCAACTCTTGCCATAGCATTGAATGTTGCCTAGGTAGATCTCAGAGGCTTAGAGATATTGGGGTTCTCACTAGCGTTGTGAGAAGGTCATTAGCTTCTTGCCTCTCTCCTAACTCTATGTTTCTTGGCCAATGGTCGCGACTAGTTTGCTAGCCCATAGCATGTAGACTCTGTTTAACCGGCACTACTTATAGTACCACCGCATCCCTAAACTTTGGTCGTGGAGGTGAGGCTGGTGTGCTTACACTTGAGACATCATTGATCTAATCTTCTAATATGGGTTGAGCATCCTTTAGGTGCTCCTAGAAATTTTTCACCCACTCCTTGACCTTCTCGATAGCCTCAAGTTGGCATTTTGGGTTGGGGTACTCCTCGACCTTCGCACTCCCCTTCTCGGTCATTTTTGGAGACATTTGTGCCTCTACATCTATCACCTTTTTTTAGTAGGTAGTATTGTGGTACTCTCTGTTTTTAGTGTCACCTTTGTATCATCTTACTTCCTCCTTCGCCTACCAGTTTTCTTTCTAATTGAGGCTACATCTAAGTTGCTAAGTCCATGCATTGATATGTCCGCACGCTACTTTTTCTGTGCGTGGGTCATGATATGCAATGGGATGGGTGTGTCCTATTCAAGAAAAAACCACAGATAAGGATATTTATAAATAATCCTTGAACGCACGTGATGTAGAGGATATACATATAGCAACTTTCCTGAGCTCCAAACAACCCCAATGGGACATATGGCTCATTTGCCACACTAGAGGGTGGTCTTTGTCTTGGGAATTTGGCAAAGAGATGAGTGATTACACACTCTGGGCATCTAAGTTCCACCTTTTCCCGGTTAGCCTGCTCCCCTTTGGGGCATGTGAGGAGATATATCCTGGGTGTCCACAAGTCCAACACAAGAATGGTTCTTGGGTCTACCCTCTAAAGCCTTTGCCTCTACCTCTACTTAACACCGCCACCAATACAGGTCAGTAATCCATAAGGATTTCATTGTGCTCTTCATCATACAACACATAAGGGTGCACATAAGGCTCTTCGTAATTTGGATCCTCCACATAGTGGACTAGAGCGTCGCTCGGTGGATGGGTCACGTAGGTGTTCCATGTGGTCTAGATATGCATGTGGGGTTTATCTCCATACTAATAATGGTCAGTTTGGCATCATTAGGGTGTCAGGAGAGACAATGGGACTCCCCTCTCGAAAAAGTTTTGTGGCCTATTCCCTAGATAAGGATGCTTGTATAGTTTGCAAATATGGAAGTCTTATCGGTAGCTTGCAATGCAGGGTATTATGACCAAACCTACCACAATTAGCAAAAGGTCGGGACCTCTAGTCTTGACATCGATTGGCACTGGTGTTTTTTTCCATAATACATGCATTGGACGTGGGGCATGCTAGTCGTCTCATCATTTCTTGTAATTTTACTAGCTCTGTCTTCATCTCTGCTAGCTCTTGACTTACATTCGTGGCCTTCCCTTTATCCTCAGTACTTGGGACTCATCTTTCACTTTGATATTGAAAATCTCTCAAAGTTTTTAGCATTTTTCTCCTCTCAAGTTGAGCCCTTAAAGCTTCTCTCTTTGAGCTAGTCGCCCACTCTAAATGCCTCATCAAAGATCCTAGCTAGTGCATCTCACGCCAAGCTTGAATTTCCTACTAAGGCCTTGTAGAGTTCCTCACTACCTATCCCATTGATAAAGATTGCCGAGACTGCTCTTTCACTGGGTTTCTCACTAGTTGGGATCCTTTTGAAAAGACTCTGCATGTGGGTGATATAGTCTCTTATGTGCCCCTTGTCTTTTTGCTTCACATTCATCAGCCACACTAGAAGGTTATCGAAATACCTAGGCTCAGAGAATCTCTTGATGAAAAGAATCTTGAGGTTGTTAAAGTCAGTTCATTGAGCAAGGTCTAGACTCGTGTACCAGGTCCTACCCTTATCTCCTAAGCATAGACCGAAAGCTTGTGATTGTAGAGTATGATCAGTGAGGCCGTTGACCTCACAAACTTGCTCAAAGTGCTCTACAAAACTATATGGTCATCGTTTGGCTGGTACTTGTCTAACTGCTATTTTTTATTGCTAGAATTAGCACTCAATGAATCTCATACATTTCTATACTATGTCGCAAGATTCTGGCTTTCTTTTCTTATTGTAGGTTATTATGCCCTAAAAGCTTCCTACGCTAGTCTCCTTTCCTCTTTGAGGTCCACTATGATATCCTTAAACGTCTTACTATGGTGGTCTATTCGGGTCTGTAGATCATAATTTGTGAGTAGCCACTCGATTTTTGTTGAGAAACTACCTAGGTCAAGCTCTTTGCCATGTCTGTGGTTAGTTCTTGATTCTACCATGTTCATGGTCTCATGCTCCACTAGGTTGTCAATGAGATTGATCAAATCGGTAGATCTACTCCTCCAATGGTGTCAGTCATCTGACTCTTGAGTTGCAACTATTCTTGGTCCTATACTTGGGGTTTGGATCACCCAACTACATTTTAGGGTCTTCTCCTACCAGTGGGTTTGTTCTAATTGTGAGGTCTGAGTGAGTTCCTTATTATTTATAAATAGTCCTCAATTAAACTCACTTGGTGTGTGTGTGTGTGCTCTTTTCTGTGCACTGAGGCTTTTGGCTTTTCTTAGTATAGAAAATGGTAATTTTCTCACCTAAAATTTATTATTGAAAAATGAGTTTGAAATTTTTTTGTAAAAAGGACTGATCAAAGTGTTAACTTTTATTTTTTATATTTCACTCCCACATAAAGTGAGAATCAACTCCTGCATATAGTAAGAGTCACTTGACCATCCCCATTGCCCCCTCCAATGCCATATAAATCCTCCCTCATGTGAAGTGACCATTGCATTATAGCCCCCCTCTGAACCTTTTGCTCCCCTCTCTCTCTCTCTCTCTCTCCAATTGTTGGAAAATAATGTGGATGCAAATACAAGATGATGATTACAACTCTCACACTCTTGTCTATGTACTTGGCCTAATGGGACTCTAGGCTCGATTCTTGGCCAATTCCTCCAGTCTCTAGGGTCTATGCTATGTCATTCAACTTGCTCAGGGTCAAATGCGCTCTACGGGTTAGGCTATGACTCTAATCTTGCTGAATATACTGATATTAGTGTCAACACTGTGCCTAGCTATTTGGCTGTGATTTCTAGGATTAGATTTTCCTGTAAGGCTTGTGGTGAGTTCTCCTATTGCGGGTTGCACTCTCTATCATCCCAGACGTGCTAATTTTGACAATTTTGATGTATCAAAATCTAGTCCATATTCTACAAAGTTGGATTCTACAATGATGGAACCTAAAATGGGCTGGCACTGGCTATAGCACTAGTGGGACCTCTAATATGCACAAGACAACCCCACGGCCTTGCGGTCAGGAGCATCTACAAGACACATTGCCCTGCCATCATACATACATTTTGCATATATATCGTGATTTGTAGTCCAACCCTTAACCTTCTTTGGACTCCTCAGAGGGAAACCCTACACATTTTGGTGTAATTCACCATGTAGAACAATATAGGAGGCACCCCTCGGCTGAATGCTGTGGCCCCTCTGTGACCCTCCTACACCTTGGGGATTAGCCCCTCGATGAGTCACTAACACATATAACACATATGAAATAGAATCCGCTCTTGGTACCAATATTATATCGTTCCATGAATGTACTAGTCCTCACTTACTTGTCCCCTTGGACCCACCATCTAGACCTACAACTTGGGTGCCTTACTCTCTCTAGCGTGGGTCATTTATAACTCAACCAAGTCCTATGCATGCTACGAATAGATACCATGTGTATATGATTCATGCAAAGTGAATGATTTATTTTGTGCATAAACAATTATGGTTTAAATTCAGCCTATGTGTCGTGCAAAAATAGTCCTTTTAATGAATTTTCGCTAATACATAATGCTTCGTTGTAGGAACCTAGCACCAAGGCTAACCTGGTGTTGCTAGATCCATTATTTTCTAAATCAACCGCATGCTAAATGTTATGCATAAAGAGAACAATCAGAGTTTGTATTATTTCAGCATTTAAACTATTGTATAACATCATTCTCCCCCTCACCGTTTAAATTTTGCTGTGGTGCATAGGTGTAGAGGTTCTTTTATGTCATTTTTTGTATGTGAAAGCAATAAATACACATTTTAACACAAAGGACAAGGGCCAAACTAAGGCTTGACCTCATGCTTAGCCCCATCAGACATTCACATACATAGATCTTATTTTTTCATTTTTCTCCAATGCAAGAAACCCTTTTTCTTTCTTTTTCTCTATTTTTCTTATTTATTTTTTTTAAAAAATAGTTGTTTTTTGTATTTTTTCTAATCATTGATAATTTGAACTGAAACTCCACATTTTTCCTCATTTTATCCCATGTCCACTCATTTTTTCCCACTCAAAATCAAAGAAACTATCAATTTTCATCAAAACTAGTGTTTTTTCGGGTTTTAAAAATTTATAATTGCTATAAATCAATACATGCTCTGCATAATAGTGATTGAAGCCCTCAAACATAATGCAAGCAACATTCAAATAAAATTTGAGCCCATATGCACACCATTTAAACCATGAATGATAAAAAACAAGAAAATTTCTTTCATAAAATAGAACATACCGCCTTTTTTGCGTGTTTTGGGTTTCTTGAGTAATTAATTGGGACTGTGTATCGATCAATTAGCCATGGATTTCAGCATAGATCTTCATCCTTCAGCCTCCTCAGCCTCTTGGAACAATCCGGTGCCTCTTGGACAAGCATCCATCTTTCGATTCTCTTCTTGATTCTTGCCACATGAAGTGCCTCTATGCAGGAGAGAGAGGGAGGAGAGAGAAAGACTAAAAATCAAAATTTCATTCCCTTCATCATATTGCATATGGTTACAATCAAAATCTTTCCCTCTCTGTATAGATCAGGGATCTCCTCTTCTCTCTCTATATGATTGAGCATCCAAGAGGCACATACATCTCCAACAAATGGGGCGTCAATCAAAAAACGCCCCTCCCTGCATCACGACATGTTTTTACATATTTTTTTCATTTAGATTTTCATTTTATTTCATTTATAAAATGTCCACTTAAAAAGAAAACCACTTTCATACTATTATGGAATTTTCAACCTGTTTGGGAGTGCAAACGAACTCCGATTCGGGATCCAACTGGACGGCTGACTTTGTGACGTTGAAATCTATAAGGTTGGGCCTTGTCACACACTTTTTGGCTCTGGGATCCAGTAGTTGCTTTACAACACTAACCCTTGTGGGGATTAAATAGGGGGTCAAACGACCTCCGATCGACAAATCGAGACTTGCTTGGATTCCTGACGTCAAAATGCATCTAGGAAAAATCTAGCTTGGCCATTTGCCTCATTTGATTTTTCATAAAAATTGGCTATTTACCACCTCTCGGACACTTTTTAGCTCAAAAAACAGGCTCCATCGCTTTAAGAACGGGTTTAAATTAGGTCCTAAACCCAGCTCTCATTGGCAACCACGGGATAGGGCGACTTAGCCCTTCGAATCCCATGAACTAATCTACACATAAACACAACCAAAAAGAGTATCAAGCTAATACAAAATAGATACAAAACAAAACATAATGCAACTCTCACCCTACCCCCTGTCAAAACCAAGGCATGAAATCCACGAGGAGTAGGCCTAGTATAATCTGATAGAAGGCCCAAAAGTAGTCACTAACCAACTACTGTAACATAACCAAGCTAAAAGGAATTATCAAAGAGGTCATCCTAATTAGTAGTCTAAACTACTTACCTAACTAAGGATAACTCAACTAGGAGCTTCTACTAGACGAGAACTCCGATAGCATGATCAAGAAATAGTTTCTTTTAGCACATTAGTCCTTTAACCTCTTATTTTCCATATTCGGGTGTGTAAAAAGGAGGGAGCTCAGCATAGTGACTCAAATAGAATAGGGCATCGGCCTCAGGTCTTGTCTCAGTACCTAAGAACCTACCAAGCCCTCGCAAGGCGACACTGAATCCTTTTTTAACGCTCACTTTTATTTTCGCTCCAACCTTCTTATATACTTTATTTTTCAACTAGATGCAACCCCTCAAAAGACAAGGCATCGGCCCTAGGTCTTGTCTCATCCCTAAGAACCTACCAGGCCTTTGCAAGGCGATAAACAATAGCTCAAGGATTTTTATTTCTTTCCTTTTCTATTTTTATAAGGGTTAGAACCCCTTTTTACACACCTTCGTATATTCATATATTGTCTTTCAAATATTTAGGGTTTTGCCTCTTTTCATCATTATTTTAGTAGGCTTCTCTAACTGCCTCACAATTAACAGGAACTCCTAGGCCGCCTAGTAGGTCAGCAAAACAGGGTCACTAGAATTGCCTTCTAAAACAAGTCTTTCAATGCTTGATAATGCCTTTGCAGGAGGCAGTGACTACTCAGACCTCCCCTAGACATGCAATGCCTAAACCTGGGACTTCATGCCTCGAGTGTACCAGTCCCCAACAAACAAAAGAAAGTAACCCTTACTTGCACATATATCATCAATTGCTTAAGGGAAAAGAATCGGAAAGGAGACGAAACCACCTAGAATGGCCATAAGAACCTCCTTTGTAGCAAAGGCTCCCTCCAGCAACTTTGTCAACTTGTATGATGCAATCACTATAACAAAAACCCATTAATTGTACCCGCACCAAACAAACGAATGGCTCTCTTGGCCTGAAGAAATAGCACATTTCACTGCAAACTAGTTGGCCCTCTTGACCTAAAGATGGATAGGTCATTCTTATCCATGCAATACAGGGTCGTCTTGACATATACATCACATCCTATTAAAATAACCAAGATACCAAGGATAGCAAAAATTGGATGGCGAGCCCCATGCTATTCATGCCATGCAGCTCAAGGCTTGATCTTAGGCTTTTGTAAATCCACAAGCCCAAGCCTTTCTACTGATATAACCTCGATATGGCCTATCCTTCCTTGGATACCATTGGCTAGGTCAATGACATCATTAGGCTCACATGTCCCACATTTATTGTTATCCAAATGAACTAGTTCTTCAAGCGTCTTAGAGGCTCCTTCGGTAGAAAGAATCACAACTTGGTGCTCATTCAAACCTTCCTTATTTGGGTTTTGACATAAGTCAGTGTTGCAACCAAAACTAGGTACGATTTCAATCCGAGACCCATTACATGACTACATCCTAGGGTGGTGCATATTGTCAGATGTATCATTATGGCCTTCTATCACACCTACATGGGAATTTATCACAATATATCCACATGGTGTTATTGACCTTGTATCTAACACACGAACCACATTTTGAGAGATCTTGGGTTTCCAAACTCATCTCACATCCCTTCTTGCATTCTTAGGCTTCCTTGATTGCCCACATTAGTTCAATGGACTTACTGTGGATTTATTGCTTTAGCCAAATGGCCTCACATCCTTATGACTTCTATCGAGCACATGGGAACCTTTGGCATCATGCATCTTCTTCATACGAAATGTCTTTGCTTGCCTTTTTCCACTCTGCATATGAACCATGCTTTTACTAAAAGGAATAGCATCTACTCAAAAGCATGATTCATCACTAAACTTAAAAGGGTTCTCAAGAGCCTTACTAGCAACACAACTAGGACCACTCATAGCACACTTATTCATACTCATAGGCCTGATGGTCTTATCAATGCTGCCATCATAACTACCTCTCATGGGAGCATTGCAAGCCTTGATGGGACTTCCTTGGCTTAGAATCTTTTCATCCCCAAGGGGTGTATTATCCCTACTGTTGCCATTTTATACTTGGAGATTTTGGCTACCAAGGTTCCCCTCATAGGCTGCCTTAGCATCAACAAGTGAGCTGTCTCCGTGTAGAAATGGTTGGAAGCTAGGATGCACTTGTACTGTTTGCTTGCCTTTTTCCACTCTGCATATGAACCATGCTTTTACTAAAAGGAATAGCATCTACTCGAAAGCATGATTCATCACTAAACTTAAAAGGCTTCTCAAGAGCCTTACTAGCAACACAACTAGGACCACTCATAGCACACTTACTCATACTCATAGGCCTGATGGTCCTATCAATGCCGCCATCGTAACTACCTCTCATGGGAGCATTGCAAGCCTTGATGGGACTTCCTTGGCTTAGAATCTTTTCATCCCCAAGGAGTGTATTATCCCTACTGTTTCCATTTTCTACTTGAAGATTTTGGCTACCAAGGTTCCCCTCATAGGCTGCCTTAGCATCAACAAGTGAGCTATCTCCTTGTAGAAATGGTTGGAAGCTAGGATGCACTTGTACTGAGCGGGGAAAACTCCATAAGTTTTCCCAACATCTTTGAATATGTCCCTCATAATCAATGGGATGCATCTTTGCTTCCCTTAATGACTTAGGATTCCACATTCTCACTTGGATTTGCATGTTAATCTCTAAGCCACTCAAAAAGAGCTCACACAACACATCACTTGGCAATGCAGTAGCTCTTCTTGGCCAAAGCCTCAGAAGATTATCAAAGGCCCTAGAGTATTCTTTAACAGAAGGATAGGACTCATGCCTAATCTACATTAGCTGCCCTAAAACTTGGGTCATAGGCACCTTCTTTTCATATTCATCTAAAATTTTATAACATAGCTCCTCAAATGATTTAATCGACCCTCTTGGCAGGCTCCAGTACCATTTCCTAGCTTCTCCCTTTAGGGTGCTAGAAAATGCAAGCATCTGATGAATATCATCATACCCACTTGCAAGGCAAGTTAGGCCGTATTCTCATAAATGCACCATCAGATCCTCATTAACCAACCCATGAAACAGTGGGAGATCCCTATAAGGAGGAGGACATTTAGTCCTTTCCTTCGGGATCAGCACTGGGGCATTAAAATCCTCATAATCATAACCTAACCACAATGTCTTAGGGTCTCCAACCTCTTCCATTTCCACCTTTACTAGTGTAGGGAGGTTAATATTATCCTTAACGTCCCTTTCTACCAACTCATAAATTGGTGTAGGGAGTTCTATAGCTCTTGGCCTATCATTCCGGTCCTTTCTTAGAGGACCTTCCCTATCTTGCCCCTTCCTAGGAAGTTCCATGATGGCTTTATCTAGGAGCTTTTTCTAGTCATCAAAAGCAAACTTATCCTTGGCACTTAGGACCTGGAAAGAGTGCCTCTTAAGCAATGGTGTTCCCTTTACAACTAGGGCTTCTAACTTCCTTGTGATACCTAAAATTTTGGCATGATGCCCCACCACATGGGATGTTTAAGCCATAACTCCACTCCACTGTATATCGAGTTTCTCCCATGGCATTACGGCTTTAGAATAATCACTTGTTGATTCCATGACCACCATAGCTTCCAACATACCGGTCCCATGCCCTCTAAGTTGATGGATGGTTATACATGATTTCTCTTGGGTAGATACCATACCAAGGCGAACCTTGGTCCATGCCATCGCATTAGAGGATGAGGTAACCACTAACTAGTTACTCTTCTCGTCACCTAAATTATCTCCTATAGAGGACTCATGCTCTACAAAACTAACTAATTCCATCAGTGAATTTTGTATACAGAAAGCCAAGGTTTTCCATCCTTGAATGAGACCCATTTTATGGGCAGCTTAGCACACTTCTAATGGACATAATAAACATAGGTCCCTTCATGACCTAGATTTGGAAACTGTCACTTCTAGGTAGCTCCTTGTAGATGCACCATTGATGGGATCTAAAATGGGCCGGCACTGGCTACAGCACTAGCCGGACCTCTAACATGCACAAGACAACCCCATGGCCTCGCAGTCATGAGCATCTACAAGACACATTGCCCTCCCATCGTACATACATTTTGTATTTGTATCATGCTTTGTAGTCCAACTCTTAATCTTCTCAGACTCCTCAGAGGGAGACCCTACACATTTTGGTGTAATTCACCACATAGTAGAACAACGTAGGAGGCACCCCTCGGTTGAATGTCGCAGCCCCACTACGACCCTCCTACACCTTGGGGATTGGCCTCTCGATGCATCGCTAACACATATAACAAATACAAAACAGAATCTTCTCTTGGTACCAATATTATATCGTTCCAGGAATGTACTAGTCCTCACTTGTCCCCTTGGACCCACCGTCTAGACCTACAGCTTGGGTGCCTTACGCTCTCCAACATGGGTCATTTATAACTCAACCAAGTGCTATGCATGCTAGGAATAGATACCATGTGCATATGATTCATGAAAAAGTGAATGATTTATTTTGTGCACAAACAATTATGGTTTAAACTCAGCCTATGTGTCGTGCAAAAACATCCCTTTTAATGAATTTTTGCTAACATGCAATGCTTCATTGTAGGAACCTAGTACTAAGGCTAACCTCTGCTACTAAATCCATTAATTTCTAAATAAACCACATCCTAAATGTTATGCATAAAGAGAAAAATCAAACTTTGTATTATTTTAGTGTTTAAACTATTGTATAACATCATTCTCCCCCTCACCGTTTAAATTTTGATGTGGTGCATAGGTGTAGAGGTTCTTTTATGTGATCTTTTGTATGTAAAAGTAATAAATACATACTTTAACACAAAGGACAAGGGCCAAAATAAGGTTTAGTCTCATGCTTCAGCCCCATCAGATATTCACATACATAGATATTATTTTTTCATTTTTTTCTAATGCAAGCCTTTTTTCTCTATCTTTCCTATTATTTTTAATAGAAAATAGGTATTTTCTAGATTTTTTTATATCACTAATCATTTTAATTGAAACTCGGTATTTTTTCTTATTTTATCCCATATCCACTCATTTTTTCCCACTCAAAATCAAAGAAACTATCAATTTCTATCAAAATTAATGTTTTTTCAGGTTTTGAAAATTTATAATTGCTGTAAATCAATACAGGTTCTACATAACAATGATTGGATCCCTCAAACATAATGCAAGGAACATTTAAATAAAATTTCAGCCCATATGCACACCATTTAGACCATGAATGATAAAAAACAAGTAAAATTCTTTCATGAAATAGAGCATACCGCCTTTTTTGCGTGTTTTGGGTTTCTTGAATAATTAATTGGGACTACGTATCGACCAAGTAGCTATGGATTTCAGCATAGATCTTCAGTCTTTAGCCTCCTCAGCCTCTTGGAACAATCCAATGCCTCTCGGACACATCTCCCGATTCTCTTCTTGATTCTTGCCACATGAAATGCCTCTAAGTAGGAGAGAGAGGGAGGAGAGAGAAAGACAAAAAATTAGAATTTCATTCCCTTCATTATATTGCACATGGTTACTATCAAAATCTTGCCCTGTCTGCATAGATCAGGGATCTCCCCTTCTCTCTCTATATGATTGAGCATCCAAGAGGCACATACATCCCCAAAAAATGGGGTGTTAATCAAAAACACCCTTCCCTATCACGACATGTTTTTGCATGTTTTCTTCATTTAGAGTTTTATTTCATTTTATTTATAAAATGTCCACTTTTAAAAAAACCACATTCACATTACTATGGAAGGATTTTCAGCCTGTTTGGGGATGCAAACAGACTCTGATTCGCAATCTGAATGGACGGCTGGCTTTGTGATGTCAAAATCTATAAATTGGGCCATGTCATGCACTTTTTGGCTCTCGATTTCAGTAGATGCTTTACAACGCCAACCCTTGCGTGGATTTAATGGGGGGTTAAATGACCTCCTCGACGAACCGAGACGTGCATTGGATTCCTGACGTCGAAATGCATCTAGGGAAACTCTAGCTCGGCCATCCACCGCCGTTTGATTTTTCATGAGAATTGGCTCTTTATTGTCTCTTGAATACTTTTTGGCTTCAAAAACGGGCTCTATCACTTTAAGAATGGGTCCAAATCGGGGGTCCTAAACCTAACTCTCATGTAGTGTCCGATTTCAAGAATCCGACATCTAATTTGACAGGTGTTCAATTTTGTATGGTCTGATTTTCGTGTTCAATTCTAGGTCATCCGTTTTGCAAATCAGACAGTGTGTGTCTGATCGGGCAGGTCAAGTTAGTCCGATTTGAGCGTGTCTGATCTAGAGATTGCACACTGTGGTCCGAGTGTTCCATTTCAAAAATCAAACAAGGTCATGTCCAAGTGTCTAATCCTCAGCATCAAACGTGTAGTAGTGGTCTAACTATTGGGGTATCCAATTTTGGTTGGTCCAATCGACCAATCAGATCATCAAGTCCAAGTGGTTTGGTCCAATTGTAGGCCATCCAATTCTAGGAATCACACAAACCCAGGGCATCCAAGCATCGAAAAGTGGGAACAGCCGGAATGCTTCCACTTCGTGGCAGACTCAGGAAGACCTAGATTGTAAACCCCGTGACATTCCGTGGGAGTGCTGGGCAGCGCTTTCTGGACTCCCTTCCCGATGGGTTGCTAAGATGTTTCCTACGAGTGAACAGGTGGACACGTTACAAGTCCACTTTTCCACATACCAAAGAATGATCTCTTCATTCACTTTTCAACTTTATATACAAAACCCTAAATTCCTTTTGGGTGGTCATCCCCTTATCCTCTTTTTTTACATGGCCAACGGTGGCCTAGGCCCTCTTTCCCATTGTCCTCTTATCTTCATAGCTCCCTTTCTACTGCCCATCTACCTTTACAATTTGCAAAGGAGCAAGCTTGGTACTCTTTTACAAAAAGTTTTAGGGACGCCTTGCATTTAAGAATGCGCTTCTGTGTTTGACTTAGCTTTTGAGGCCACCCTTGCACTTTCAATCGTTTCCCTTCTTACTTCTTTCGATGTGTTGGATTTCTTTCTAGGTCACCTCTTTTAGGTCCCCACTTGTGCTTTTACACTTTTTTTGCTTTCTTCTTGTGCTGAGGTTAACAAGTCTACCCTGAATACCGTATAAGCTACCTTCCCAAATCCACTTTCAAAGATGGACCAAGAATTAGCAACGTGGTCAAATATTTATCACTTATTTAAAATTAAAACTTAAAAATCTCACAAATGATCAAATAGGATGTTCTTGTGTGTATAACTCGGGCAAGTTACTCATGAATATATATATGTATCACATGGGTTCAAAATAAAGTATTTTTAAAATACCATTTTATATATTCTTTATATACAAAAGGGTGTAATATAAGGGGGTTATTTACAGATTGAATAGAAAATGGTTATACTTTATTCATAAAAAATTCACATATAAGGATATTTACAAATAGACCTTGAACACACATGATGTAGAGGATATACATATCGTAACTTCCCCAAGGTGTATAATGTGTATTTGGCACAACAACTCAAGTAAGTCCCCCCACCACGCAATTTAAGACATGGTATTAAATCTTTGCTAGTGAGAGAGACTAATTTTAAAGAATTGAAATGAAGAAGAAGAAGAAGCAAGGATTTGAACAAGCAAGTAATGGGTAAGAAGCTCTCCCTTTCTTCCACTCTTTCTCTTGGATAGTACTTGTGGAGGCATTGCGAGTATGACAAAGCAAAAATCTCATATTGGTGTTAGATTTGGTGTGTAAGCAAAGCATTGTATATTTTGTAGATCAGCCATTTACTCTTTCCAATTGTTTTTTTACTATCTAAGATCATTTCAGGCCTCTTTTTTAGACTCATAAGGTTGCAGACAACAATTTCAGAATATACTATAATTTCAACTGTATTAATTGAAAGTGGGTGCATATGTTATAGATTTTAAAACTATAAGTTTTAAGATGTTTGCCAAGGAATGAGTATAAGTTTTATTTGTAAACAAGCTATAAATTACATGTACTATTGAGTAGTGAGTGAAAGAGACTATTTCATATATTTTTATGTACTTGTTGTAGAAGATTGTTGATGATTTGCTTGCTATTTTGTATCAATTTTGTGAAATTAGTAGAGAATAGTTGAAACCCATCATCAAGAAGCTAGATAAGGACAATTATCCATCATGGAAGTGTCATATGATGAATTTCCTTATTGAAAAAGGCCTTTACGAGTTTATTTTACGTGAAGAAAATGAGCTAGAGCTAAGTAATCCTATGACTATAGAAGAATTAAAGTCATGGAAAAAATGGAATATAAAAGAGAAAAAGGTTATGTATTATCAATCTACAATCATTGACAACACTGTCGTGCTATAATATTAGAAATGCAAAATTCTCACATACAACTTGGAGAATCAATGAGAATATGTTTTTTGTAATACTAACTACACTACTCATATTTTCACAATACAATGTAATTGGAGAATCTACCTGCATACCCAAATCTGTGAACAACTTTAGATACCAACCAAACTTGCAAGCTACTAATGTGGCATCTCTATACTTTACCTCAATACTAGAGAGTGCAATCGTAATATTTCCTGCTAAAAAAATATTACATACTCGTGAGTCTCACGCAAGGACGATGCCAACATTGAATATACGGATAGTGCGACCTTTTACTCAACATATCCTTGGCAAAAACGAGACCAAGGGTTTAAAGAAACCCGCATTCTTCATAAGAACCTCCTCTTAGGAGGCCAAAAGGATACTTTTTGGAAAAATGACAAATTTTTTTAAATTATCCCTCTTTTCCCTAGTCGACGATCGTGCTGGAGGAGAGGGAGGGGAGGCGGGATGACTGAGCATCCTTGCTAGAGCTCATGGAAGGGTTATATCCATGCGTAAGGCCAAGTGGAAAAGGGAGGTTCCCCTCCCTTCACCTATAAAACCCTATGGGAGGGAAGCAAGGAAAAAAAAAAAACAAAGGGAGCACTACACTGCCAGGCCAAGGGAGTAAAGGGAAGGAGCAAAGAGGAAAGCAAGCAAAGATCATGTACCTCAAGCTATGATAACGGAGATACTCCCAATGCACAAGGGGCAATCCATGCCTCTAATAAAATGAGTAAAAAGGAAGAAATTTTAGTAGAGGCAAAGATTAATAGACACACTCATAGTATTTAAAGGACTATTTTACATCCATTTTCTCAACAAAGATAGAAAATCAACCACACACTTGTTAAACAAACTCAATAAATTATGGTAGAGAAAGGGGAAGGTATCTCAAGAAAGGAAACAAATGGTTGTTGAGAGATCACAAAGCATTGATATCAAATAGGAGGCTTGCAGAATAAAATTACCAATCTAGAGAAGATCAAAACCATTAAAGATGCTTGTTAAAAGACACTACACAGCTACTCTAGTGCTGGCACAAACTTACCTCCATCGTTATTTGGAGTGCAAATATTGAGTGGGCCCAATTGAACAGACTATTTTTCAGCCTTGCTGTTGAAGTTGATCGACTAGTTGGATACTGACAAGCCAGCTGAAAAGAATACAGTTGTAATTGGAACTAGAAGAAGATTGATGTCTACCAGGCTTTGAGGAAACGACACGATCTAGATACAAACTGCTTCCTAATACAATCTGCAAAGCTTTCTTCAGACAATGAAAAATAACAGACATATAAGGAAGAATGCTCTATATCTTTTCCCATCACATCTTCTCCCTTCAAAGCTCTGAACTCAACACTGATGAAAGGTGCTTAAGACATAGTAATCACTAAGTATGGGAAGAGATCAAAGACTACAGTAAAAGCTCTATAGAGTTTGACAATCTGACTTGCAGTAAACAGAGAGATAGAGCTTTCATTGCGTGCCCAGGCAATACAAAGCATCTTCTATCTTCTGTAAATAGAGATTATTCAGATGACAATGCCAAAGCTCCTTTAGATAGGGATTTCTTGGATGTTTGCATCAAAGTTTCATATGTTTCTTCAATGGGTAGTTCAGTGAATACTTATCTGTGAAGTTCCAAATTTTCCTGTGAACCAGGCCAGGGCATTCTTGTTGTGAGAAAAGAAGGATCTTCTATAACTGTGGATTTGAACTTAGACAATAATTAACCGTCTGAATTAAAAGTTCATGTTGTCACAACAGAGTTTTTCTAATATTGACCTTCTATCCTGAAATTATTCAAAGTCCTCTGTGGTCGCGACTTTGCTTTCGAAAATCCTTTGATAGCGTCCAAGGCGAAAAGGCCAAATTCGCGATGGCCCTTAAGAAGGCACAAGGCACAATCGTAGGAGGATCATCTCCTAACATCCATGTGGATATTTCACCATAAGTCCAGGTTTTCTTCCTAGTTTTGTTTTACGTCGTGATATTTCAATTGTGCATGATTCACTTACAAAAATTAGGATGCACTTTTTCGATTGAAATACTTTGGCTAAATTAAAGTAAATAAACTTCGATCAAGGAATCGGTCATTTGTATTAAACGAATGAAAAAGAAGAGAATAAGATCTCTATGGATTCCTAGCAAGTGGTTTTTAAGCATTGCAAAGTAACGAACTTAGACTAACCAATGCCCATCTTTACAAGTCAAAATAATGATAGTACACTTCGATTATACATGGAAATAATAAATCGCATGTCGTATTATTAGGCATCTTTCCTTCGAAATGATTCATTAAAAGAAGGTTACTAATCATCCATAGGAATTTTCAAGGCGTGGAAAATGGTTCTTAAGCTACATGAAGTAGATTAAATCCTAGTCAATTGGCTTAAATCTCAATCAACTATGTAAATAGTCATGAAAGGTTGTGTAATGCTCGTTCAGCGTACGAATATCTCATCTAGAAAAGAAGTTAGAAAAAAAAGGTTGCATGGTTAAACATAAAATCCTAAAGCTTAGTAGCATGAATCTTGTTTGCACGTCATAGGAGGATCAATTGGAATTATGCTATAAGTTAGGGTTCGTAAATCAAATCATATGTAGGCAATGAATCATGTGATTACGAGAATGGTAGCGTAATTATCTTCAAGAATAGACAAGTAAATTGACTTAACCTAAACACCTAAACCGCGAGGGACTCGTAGGAATGGTTAAATCGATGCAACATATCCCTAGTGCTAACTAGGATTTAGCACGTTGAGGACGTGACCCAATCGCTATTATTGCCAAAGCTGAAACTCTTATACCCTAAAGACTTGCCCACATTCATGGAATGTAGGGACAATAGGACATACTTGCAAGAAATGATCTAAGGTTTTTACCCTAAGGTTCGCTCGCTAAAAGGATGAAACTCGATTTAAAAGTGAAACCCTAGGACGGACAATGTCGGCCTAGTACAATCAGGAACGGATTGTTATGAAGACATCCAATCCCTGTTTCTTATCTAATCATGATTTTGTGATTAGAAGATGCCATTTGATGGGTAAAATATTCTCGTGGTTTTTGATGCAACACTTGTGCAACAAGTTGCAGTATCGCATGATCTTGTGATTTGATCACAAGGGAATGGCCAATTCCTTTAAATGAGATTGGCAAATTCTTATGCAAGTTATCTTGCAAGAGGATGAGAAGTCACCTTGACATAGCACCTTTCTTGGTTAAAAAAATGACCAAGACAAGGGGATTAGATATTTGCTTGGAAGCAAAGGACCAAATCAATAATTTGGAGCAACATACTTACTGTTAATTGAACTTAAGGTATTGGTTAAGTTGGGTTAATAGGGTACGGCCCTAACCTAAGGATATAGGGTTAACAAACAAACCCTTGGGGATCTGGCCAAGTGGCAATTGATCCCGGATTGAATGTTGATTGCATTTAGAAAGAAGGATTCACTGCTTAGCAGTTGGCAAAAAATAACGACCACTGGAAATGATTGTGCTTATAACAATTGTACAGATCACTGTTTGCTTTGTTTGCTCAAAGAATTAAAGGATGAAAAGATATCTAATGCTTCAGGTTGAAGCCTTGAAGCGAAAGATAGCTTTAGTTACCCCCAACTGCCTGTCTGACCCTAACTAAGGGGGTTGTTATCCGCACCGGGAAGATGGACCGAACCCGCTGCGAGAGGTCTCTTCGTTGAGCGCTACTTGGAGCAGGAGGACGCTTGGGTGCCAGGGGGGCTCTGGCCATAAATCCCTTGCCTTACGGGCCCTGCACAAGAGGCCAATGTGACTTAGGATTGGATCTCGAGGCTAGCATACTAGTCTATGGGGGTGGAATCTTGGATTAGCAATCCCTGTGGATTGTAGGATAGCCTTCGGGCAGATTATGGATAAGCCTACGGGTTGGATGTTATAAATGTATTCCAAAGTTAAATATGATAAGCTGTTGAAAAGGAATTTATTTGACATTGCTTTTCTATGTCAAGTGCTATGATTACGTGAAGGAACCAGTGCCTAACGGACTAATTAAAGAAGCTGTTTGATGCATGTCCAACTAAATATGGTAGATAATTAGATAACTAAAACAACTTGAGAAAAGTGCGGTGGATGTGGCCATGGATCTGTCCTATGGATGGATGGTCCCGGTTGGCCGGGAACTTTTCTCAATCATGATGGACAAGTTCAAAGGACACGAACAGCAAGGGCGTTGACCTAGAATCTAAGTTACATTAATCCTGATTTATGCTATTTTAGGGAAACAGAATGGGAATATGCCTTATGGCAGAGAGGTCGAGCCTTGCATCCCTCTCGTTTCCCATTCTCTTTGAGCCAAGTGTAGTGTAAATCCACTTCAGACCTAGCGTTTCTACGTAAAGTAGTTTGCTCGGGTTCGACGCTAGTTGCCGTTTAGGAAATGACCATTAGGAAAAACCCTGATTCAAGTCGATCCTAAGTGGGAACGGCCAAAATACTTCCACTACGTGGCAAACGCGGAAAGTCCTAGATCGCAAACCCCGTAACATTCCATGGGAGTGCCGGGCGAAGCTTTCTAGACATCCTTTCCGATGGACTACTAAGAATTGTCATGAAGATAACAGTTGGACACATTACAGTTGGTATCAGAGCAAACCAACAAAGGATTTGTTTTTAAGAAATCTTAATAAGATGAAGTAAGGTAAATGTTGATATCCCGAACATTTCCTTAATTTCGATGCTCTCTTGCAGAATTACGAAACATGAAACAAGTTCTTAGTATTCCGAGTCATGTTTATGACTGCAATGCATTCCCCGGATTATCGACAAAGGGTTGAGATGATGAACATCCTAGATTGTATCTATAATCCATCGCCTTTGTACGTGGAACGAAGATGGATGGGTGCCTCAAGAATCTACTATATAGCTACCCACCAGTTTGCATATCTTCAAACCAACCTAAAGAGGATCAAGTGGTTGGAAGACCTGAAGATCCTAAAGCTGTTTATTTTTGTGGAGGCTCACGTAAACTCAACTTTACATGTTCGAGGTCGAAGGGTTGAGCTGAACTCATATGTATATGAGGAAGTGACCCGTGTAATCCCTGCCGACAGGATCAAGGTGCTGGGGTGCCATGAGAAGAATGGGTTCCAAAGGAAATGATACCCTGATCTTCCAATGACTTACCGATTCCTGAAGATCCATGACCTGAAACCATACTACTATTGTAACGTGTCCACTCATATCTTTACGACACGTCTTAGCAGTCCATCGGAAAGGATGTCTAGAAAGCTCTGCCCAGCACTCCCATGGAATGTTACAGGGTTTGCGATCTAGGACTTTCTATGTCTACCATGTAGAGGAAGTATTCTGGCCATTCCCACTTAGGACCAACTTGAATTAGGGTTTTCCCTGTTGGTCATTTCCTAACAACAACTAGCGTCGAATCCAAGCAAACTACTTTACGCAGAAACGCCAGCTTCGAAGCGGATTCACGCTGCACTTGGTTCAAGGAGAATGGGAAATGAGAGGGATGCGAAGCTCAACCTCTCTGCCATAAGGTATAGTCCCATTCCGTTCCCTTAAAACATCATAAATCGGAATCAATTATAACTTTAGGTCAATACTTTTGTTGTTCGTGTTCTTTGACGATCTTCTGGCTGATCTTCTGGCTATCCATCGTGAATTGAGAAAAGGTCTCGGCAACCGGCATCACCTGTCTATAGGACAAACCTATGGCCACATCCACCGAGCTTTCTTAAGTTTTTTTAGTTATTTAATTACCTAACACATTTAGTTGGACATGTATCAATCAACGTCCTTAATTAACCTGTTAGGCACTAGTTCCTTCACGCAATCATTTCACTTGACATAGAAAAACAATGTCAAACAAGCTCCTTGTTAACATGTTATCATATTTATCTTTGAAATACATAAAGTCTAGTTGGTAGGCTTATCCACAATCCTCCCGAAGGCTATAAAGCAATCCACAGGGATTACTAATCCAAGTTTCCGCATGTAGACTAGTATACGGGCCTTGAGATCCAATCCCGAGTCACGTTAGCCTCTTGTGAAGGGCTAAAAAGGCGAGGGATTTACGGCCAGAGCCCCTCGTGGTGTTGAGAATCAGCAATCACACTCAAACAGCCTCTTTGTATGGAGTCTTAGGGTCAAGGACATGCAGGCTAACTTATCCCATATGCACAATGGTGCCTACTGCAGTTTCCTACTTTCCTATAAAGCATTGTACTTGCTTCCTTTCTTAATGCAATGATAGTACTCTTTTCATTTCAGTAAAGTGTCAATGTTATTGTCCACATACACAAGATTGTGTTTATGATTCCAAGTCTCAATCTTGGAACCTAATTCACTTGTGTAACAAACAGTGTCCATTCCATCATGAGTCTACACTTCTCCTTCCATCCTCCATAGCTTCCGGTTATGTCATGCTCTAGATCCCGCATTTCTCACATGGTATCAGAGCCCAGTTGGGCATGGCATTGCTTCTCCAGCCTCTCTTGATTCTTCTGAACCTCCATCCAGCTCAGTGTCAGTGTATGACTTCTTTTCTCAACTCTACTCTCACTGAAGCTTCCATGGCAGCCATAGCCAGCAGCACCCTGTCAGATTGAACTGCTTATATCTCACTCCACAGGTCAAATCTCTTGGATCTTCCTTCTGGAAAAGTATTCCCCAACTCATAAAGCTTCCCTGTATCACATCAATCCAGGACGTTGGACAATCTGGAGCTCAACATTGTGAAAATCCCCAATCTCTGTTCTGTGTCTGCCATAGCCAGACAGGACCTACCTTGCTTGGAGCTTCCATAACTCTTCAACCAGGCAGAATTTCAACACGATTTCTTCTGAAGAAATGTTCCTTGGCTCAGGGCACAGCTTCCTGTCACTTTAAACACCAAAATTGATGATCTACAGCTCCAGCATTGCTCAAATTCGACCTCGCTGTCCAGATCTGCGCCGATTCTGTTCGCGGCACCTGCGCACTGCATACTGACCACGATGTTGATGATCATGATGGGAATTTGGTAGCCCATGACATAAGCTTCCTAGATATGTAAAAAGTTTTGAAAATGATCCACTGTAGCTCCTGCAATCAGCAAAAAACCAGGCCCCTGTCTCAGAAACCCTAATTTCACCATAGCCAAAAGCTTCAAAATCTTGACATTTTTCATTGTTTCTCTCACTGAAGTTATCAACAGTGATTTTAATCACTGAGCAATACTCTCTGAAGTTCATTAAAGTACTGTCACTCAGATCTGAAGGCATCAGCATCAAATCAAGAAGGGGAAGATCACTTGGAGTAAAAGACTTTTGCAGATTTGGTATTCATTGACACTAAGTTAGTGCTTTTTAGCACTTGTGTCTCTCAATCAATTCTTCTGTTGCTCAAATCTAATAAAGTTTGAAGTTGATTTGCTAATGTTCCCGTAAATCTAACATGGGCAAAGACTCGCCAAATGCTCGATTCAAAGGAGTCGGATTCCACACTTGGCAAACCCGCATCAAGCTCATCCTGATGAAGAAGGGTCTCTGGGCCATCACAAATGGCAAAGAGAAGAAACCGCGGGACGCGGACCTTGCAACTACTTGGCAAAAGAATGATGACAGAGCCCAGGCCATTATCAAATTGGAGCTAGACGACAGTTATATCCATCATGTGGATAACTGTGAGACCTCACAGGATACATGGAAAAGACTTGACACCCTGTTCGGTGCACAATCTAAATCATCAAAGTATGGTCTCCTGATTGAATTCTTCAGGCTTGAAATGAAGTCCAGCACATCACTTGCCACACATCTCAATTACATGGAAGGACTCCTAACCCAACTTGCAGGAATAAACATTAAATGGATGAAGATGTTTGCATCGGTGTTCTACTTAAGAGCTTGCCTCCTGAATATAATAACGTATCAACAACTTTAATCAACATGCCAAATCCTGAACTTGTTGATATCCAGGCATCACTGTTAGAAGAAGAAAAGAAGCTAAAAACTAAAGAAGAACCAAGTACTTCTAGAGATGAGCATGCATTATATGTTGGCAACAGGTACAAAGGCAAGAAAGATCAGCTCTTTTGTGACTTCTGCAAAAGGACCGGACACACCGAGAAGTTCTGCCACGCAAGAAAGAGATCCCAAAAGGCCTATCTAGTCGTAGTCAAAGAAGAAGAAGAAAATGAAGCAAAGGAAGAAGAAGATGAAGATCACCAGGATCGGAAGGACAAGACTCATCAGTCCTTGTACTCTCATAATTCTGATAGACTGTTTTAATAGCCTTGTATTTTCCTTGCCCTAATGCTTCCTGCCATAAGCTATGTAAACTCCTTATGTAACTTGGCATTACAGTCCCTGTACACTTTGTGAGGCCCCTGTTACAGCCTCTGGATGTCCACCATGTTTATGGTACCCACACTTAGCTTTTTCTGCGACAACCTCTGGTGTTTTGCCATGTCTGTGGTATGTCCACACTTTGCAGGTGGTTCTCATTACAGCCTCTACACACTTTGTGCCTTTCCTAGTTGTGATTGAGGAGGGGTGTTGAGAATCAGCAATCACACTCAAACAGCCTCTTTGTATGGAGTCTCAGGGTCAAGGACATGTAGGCTAACTTATCCCATATGCACAATGGTGCCTACTGCAGTTTCCTACTTTCCTATAAAGCATTGTACTTACTTCCTTTCTTAATGCAATGATAGTACTCTTTTCATTTCAGTAAAGTGTCAATGTTATTGTCCGCATACACAAGATTGTGTTTATGAGTCCAAGTCTCAATCTTGGAACCTAATTCACTTGTGTAACAAACAGTGTCCATTCCATCATGAGTCTACACTTCTCCTTCCATCCTCCATAGCTTCCGGTTATGTCATGCTCTAGATCCCGCATTTCTCACACGTGGCACCCAACTGTCCTCCTACTCCAAGTAGCGCTCAACGGAGAGACCTCTCGTGGCGGGTTTGGTCCAGCTTCCCAGTGCGGTTAACAACCCCCTTGGTTAGGGTAAGGCAGGCAGTCGGGGGTAACTAAAGCTTCCTCTCCCTTCAGGCCTTCAACCTGAAGCATTAGATATCCATTTATCCTTTAATTCATTGAACGAACAAAGCCAAACAATGCTCTTAAATCTGTAACAAGCACAAGCATTTCCATTGGTCGTTTATTGTTGGCCAACTGCTAAGGAGTGAATCCTTCTTTTCAAATGCATCCAGCACTCGATCCAGGATGACTTGCAACTTGGCAAGATCCCCTATATCCTGGGTTAGGGCCGTACCCTATTAACTCGACTTGGTCAATACCTTAAGTTCATATGTTATTCCAATTTATTGGTTTGTCCTTTGCTCCAAGCAATTATCTTTACCCCAGAAAGATATATTAGGATGATTATTCATCCTTTTGCAAGATAACTTGCGTAAGAATCTGCCAATATCATTCCAAGAATTGGTCATTCCCTTGTGATCTAATCACAAGATCATACGACTCTGCACTTGTTGCACAAGTGTTGCATCGAACTACGGGACTATTCTACCCATCAAATGGAGTCACGAAACAATCTGTTCCTGATTACATTAGGCTAACGTTGTCAGTCCTAGGGTTCCAAGTTCCATCTTTTTAGTGAAAGATTCTTAGGGACAAACCCCAGATCACTTCTCAAGTATGTTCCATTGTCCCTACATTCGGTGAATGTGGGCAAGTATTTAGGGTATAGGAGTTTCAGTTTTAGCAATACGTGCGATTAGGTCACGTATTAAATCCTATTAAGTTCTTTGGAATTGAATTAACTCTTTCTAAAATGAGTACTCTGCGGTTTTAGGTGTTTAGGTTTATGCCAATTTGTTTAATTCTTGAAGATAATTACGCTATCATTTCCATAAATACATGACTCATTGTCTACGCGTAAATTGATTTTCAACCCTAACTTATCGATTTAAGATCAAGCATAGGTTAGGTTATAACCTAATTGCAATTAACCATCCTATAACTTGCAAACAAGATTCATGCTAAACAAGCAACCTTTCACTAATAGTTATGCAGTTGAAAAAATGATAATTGATCAATTTATGCAACTTAGGAATCATTTCATGCCTTGCACTTTCCTATGGATTCTTATCACTTTCCATGATAACTCATTGCGAAGAAGATATGGCCTAATAATGTGACATGCAATTTATACTTCCATGCCTAAACGGAGTGCACTATCTTAATTCCGTTTTTGTAAATATGGACATTAATCTAAGTTCAGTTCATTGAAATGCACAAAATCTAAATGCATATTAATTTTTTGCTCACTTTATTTTTTTTCATTTTATTAAAAATACTAATGACCGAACTTGTTCGTCATAAGGTAATTCTTTTAAATTAATCAAAGTATTCAAGATGGAAATTGCATTCTATCTCCAAAAATTATCTACACACGATTGAATTATAACAATGAAAAATAAAAATTAGGAAGAAAAACCTCGACTTGTGGTGAGATGTCCACGTGGATGCTAGGAGACGATCCTCCTGCGGTTGCACCGTGGGATTTCTTAGGAGCCATCACGAATGCAGCCTTTCCGTCTTGGATGCGGCTTTGCAAACTTCCTTTTTAAATTCCATCGTCCTTTATGAGTTTCTTTTCCTTCCCTTCGTAGAAGCTCTTTGAATGGATAGTTGTGTGGAGGAGGGGGAAACCACCGAAAGGTTTAAAACCCAAAAAGGGGGTATTTTAAAATCCTTCGCGAGTAAGGCTGATTAAAGCCATGGGAAAGGGCTTCATGGCCTTTTTAAAGATTTACAAGAAAAGGGGAAAATGGAAAGTGTAAAAGACCCTTACGAGGGCTTTTGGTATGGGGAAAGAAGGTGTCAAAAAAAACCCTTAACACCCTCTTTTCTTTTTGTGTGGGGGGGAAAAAACAAGGTATGAAAGGGCTCTTTGGGAGGAAATTTCGTGTATGGGGGTGTTATATGCAAGAGCACATGAAGGCTTTGGAATTTTTGAGGGGCCAGGGAGTGTTTTAACAATTCCACACAAACCATGGCTAGGGGGGAAAAGGAAAAGGGGTATGACAGGGCTCAGAAGGGAATTTTTGCATGGGAAAAAAGGCCTAACAGGGATTTAAGATACGGGGAGAAAAAGGGCCTTTAAGGTAAAACCGTTTTGGGGGGGAAAGGGGGCTTATAGAGCTCTTAGGAGGGCTCTCGTGTGTGGGTGGGGGAAGGGGGGGGGAAATAGGGGTATTATAGGAAGGGGGGCTTATGTCAGCCCCCTTTTTGAAGCTTCCAGAAGCTTCTACAAGGGCACGTGGAGGCGGATTGCAGCGGTGTGTCGATGGACAGGTGGATTGACGGCAAGTGCTAGCGTGTCGTGTTTGTTGCGGCAACAGGGCCTTGGCTCTTCCTCTTCACGACCACCCTCTCTCTCTGTGGTATCAAAGCAGTGGCAGAGTGGCACCACCCTTCTCCTCTTACTTAGCAGCGACGTCTTCAACCTCTCCCTCCCTCATGAATTTTTCACATAGCGTGCCCGAGAGTGTCGACTCTTCCTTCCCTCTTCAATGCTCCCCATAGCTACTGGTTTTATAGGGAGAGGGAGAGGTTCCTCCCTCCCCCACGCATTGATGCGCATGGGTCTCCTCGCTCTTGCAAGCTCCATCAAGGAGCTTAATCACTCCTTCTATTCCCCTCCCCCTCCAGCTCGATAGTCACCTGGGGGGAATAAGGGGAATAACAATAAAAAAACTTGTCATTTATCCAATTCAAAAAAATATTATCCCTATGAGGGCTTTCGTATGCGAATTATTTATTTCGGAGTGGTTACATTCTCTCCCCCTTGGAGGAATCGAGATTTCCTCATCTCGAGATAAGCTGGGGATACTGATGGTTGAGAGTGCCTTCATCTATTCAAGTGGCATCCTCTTCGGGATAATCTCTCCATTGGACGAGGCATTATCTCAAGGTTTTGGATCTTAGTTGTCTCTCCCTAACATGTAAGATCCTGTCAAGTCTTAGTTCAAGGACTCCTTGACTAGGCATTACAACTTTTTGGTCATCAAGTACATGGTTAGGATTAGGCACATACTTCTTCAATAGGCTAATATGGAACACATTATGAACTTTTAGGTGCTCAGGGAGTTGCAATCTATAAGCATTAGGTCCTAGACATTTGAGGATCTTGTATGGTCCACAATACCTTGGACTTAGCTTCTTGCAATCTCCTAAGGATAGGGAACTCTTCTTTGGGCGTACGCGAATGAAGACCATGTCTCCCTCTCTGAAGACTCTATCTTGACACTTCAAATCCGCGTATGCCTTCTGTCTATCCTTGGCAGCTTGGATGTCCTATCTTATTGACTTCATTTGGTCATCTATCTCTTCCAACATCTGCCTTGAAGCTTCAACCCTTAAGGTTGGATTTGAGAAGTTTAGGGGACTTCGATAGTCATGACCATACAATGCTTGGAAAGGGGTCATCTAAATGCTTTGTTGGTAGGAAGCATTGTAGTCAAATTCAACCAAAGGCAAGTATTGAATCCACCTTTTTGGCTCACGACAGCAGTATGCCCTAAGCATGTCCTCGATGACTTGATTGACTCGCTCTGTTTGGCCATCTGTTTGGGGATGGTAAGCTGTGCTAAAGAAAATTTGAGTCCCAATGGCCTCAAAGATAGCTCTCTAGAAGTGTGATGTGAAGAGAGAATCACGATCACTAATGATTATTCTGGGTAGCCCATGTATCTTGAATATCTCCTTGATAAATAATCTTGTAATGTCTGAGGCTTTATAGTTTGTCATCACTGGAATAAGTTCTACAACCTTAGTAAGCATGTCAACCACAACCATGATGGAGTTATATCCTCCCTGAACTTGGGGTAGGCCAACAACAAAGTCTATACTGATGAATTTCCATTTCATTTGGGGAATGTCAAGTGGTTGCAGCTTCCCTGGCATCTTAACATGTTCGGCTTTGATACGTTGACAAGACAAACACTCAGTGATATATTTGAGAACGTCACCTTTAAGCCTCTCCCAATGGTAGCTCTTCCTAACTGCATTGAGAGTCTTGACATAGCTAGGATGTCCTGAGAAAGGGGAATCATGAGCTTCCCACAGTATCTTCTGCTTAAGTGACTGGCTTGCTGATATACACAGCCTCGTTCTATAGTAAACAATTCCATGATTGATAGAGAGTTCATGATACTTTGCCTGTAGCTTTTGATCCTGATCCTTGATAGATATCTTCCTTAACATCTTTTGATAGGCTGGATCATGGCATGCTTCCTCTATAGCTAACTCAAGTATTGGATTGTTTGGTATAGATACCTTTGTGGCTAGAGATCTAGCTGTTGATGGATTTTGCAAGATTAGAGAAATTAAGAATGCCTTGCGACTAAGTGCAACGGCAACTACATTCTCTTTTCCTGTTTGGTACTTGATTTCAAAGTCATACTCCTTTAGCACTTCAATCCACCGACGTTGCCTCATGTTGAGCTCGTTCTGGGTAAAGATCCACTTGAGACTCTTATGATCAGTCACTAGGGTAAACTTGTTACCCAACAGGTAGTGTCTCCAAAGCTTTAGAGCATGGATGACAGCTAGCAGTTCCAGATCATCCGTAGCATAATTCTTCTGATGACTCTTCAGTTTCCTTGAAGAGTATGCTACAGGATGGCTTTCTTGCATGAGCACACATCCTAAGGCAAGTGCGCTAGCATCAGTTACTGCCTTGAACTCCTTATTGAGGTTAGGAAGTTTTAGGATAGGTGCTGATACCAAACTTTGCTTCAATCTGTAGAAGCTAGTTTGTTTCGGAGTTGACCATGCAATGAATGTTTGCTTCTTTAGTAAGTCTGTCAAAGGTGCTGCAATCAAAGCATAGTTTTTTATGAAGATCCTATACCATCCTATCAATCCAAGAAAGCCGCGTATTTCTTTGATAGTTGTTGGTATTGGCCATTTGAGCAAATCTCTGACCTTGGCTGGATCCACCGAGTTTCCTTCCGCTGATACTATGAATCCCAGATA
Source organism: Lygodium microphyllum (assembly GCF_053477565.2). Taxonomy (NCBI): domain Eukaryota; kingdom Viridiplantae; phylum Streptophyta; class Polypodiopsida; order Schizaeales; family Lygodiaceae; genus Lygodium; species Lygodium microphyllum. The sequence goes on along the minus strand of NC_141136.1, from coordinate 144,670,183 downwards.
TTCAATCTGACGCTTGAAGAATGCACACTTCTTCATCTTAGCATACAGCTTATGTGCCCTCATTGTCTCAAGTTGGGGTTTATGATCTTCTTCCTGTTTGGAATAGATTAGAGTGTCGTCGAAGAAGATGAGCACAAAATCATCAAGATATGGCCTAAAGATATTATGCATTAACCTGTTGAAGGTGGCATGCGCACTTGTAAGCCCAAATAACATAACTAGGAACTCAAAGTGTCCATATCTTGTATTGAAGGCCGTCTTGGGGATATCTTCTTCCTTGATCCTTATCTGATAGTAACTCGACCTGAGATCAATCTTGGAGAAGATCTTTGCCCCCTGAAGACGATTAAGAAGCTCATCTATTCTAGGAATAGGGTACTTTTTCTTGACAGTTGATTGATTCAACCCTCTGTAATTAATACATAGTCGAAGTGTTCCATCTTTCTTTTTCTGGAACAGTACTGGAGCTCCCCATGGTGAACTGCTAGGATGGATATAGCCCTGATCTAGCAGTTTCTTGAGTTGTTCCTTTAGCTTGGTATGGACATTCTATAAGGTCTCTTTGAAATTGGCGCAGCTCCTGATACTAGCTTAATCTCATGATCCACTTCTCTTTGAGGTGGGAGTTCTGTCAACTCTTCAGGAAATATATCCACGTATTCTTGTAGCCAAGAAGGTCCTTCACTAGACTCTTACTTTTGATCTAACTTGTTGAGTTTAATCAAGTAGATAGGTAATCCTTTTCTGACTCCTTTTATGATTCAAGATGCTTTGGCCAATTGGATTTTTGGATTTCCAGCCTCACCTTGAGTTGTGACTAATTCCCTTTCAGGGTTTCGAAAGGGAACTTGGCCCTTTCCACAATGAATGTGGGCGTCATTAGGCTTAATCCAATCCATTCTGAGTAGACACTCATGGATACCTAAATTCATGACTCTAAATTTAACGGAAGTTGTTTTTCCTCCCAGAAAGAATTTCACCTTAGCAGTTTTCCTGGTACAAGTAACCTCACGACCATTTGCCAATTCCACAAGCAAAATAGGTGCTTCTACTATGGCTATTCCTAGTCTTTTTGCACAAGCTACTGAGATAAAGAAATATGTACTACCACAATCAATCAAGGTCTTGAAACTTTTACCTTGATAGTCTGCCAGTGTTTGAATCACCGAGAACTGGCGATTCGGCCCTTCCTTATGTAGAGTAGTGTGGACTGTTGTCCTTTCAAATTCTGCTTCCATGGTCGGAGCTTCTTCTTCTTCGCACATTTGCCTATTGTCAACGCAGGCGGTTCTTCCTTTGACTCAAGTAGCGGCTCCCTGACCACGGCCCATTCCTTGGAAAGGTGCTTGGCGATGTCCTCCTCTAAGCTTGGGACATTGCCTCTTGAAGTGACCGGGCTTGTTGCAGTGGAAACAACGGAGGTTTCAACCATTGCTTTGAGTAGGGACAAAGTTGTTGACATTGTTAGTTCTTGCTTTCTTTCTTTGTTCCTAATTCTGACCTTGAACTCTCTTCATTTGAGGCTTGAATGCTCCTCTATTTGGGTCATTATAAGACCAAGTTTTGTTACCCCTTGGTCTAGCCTGCACCTCTTGAATTATAGGCACAGCTCGAATGAGTGCGTCCTGTAGATCCGATGGCTGCATAGATTTGAGACGGGTATTCACTAGTGGATTTAAACCAACCAAAATTTTGACACCTGCTGTGTCATGTCCATCTATGACACATACTTAAGAAGTGAGACAAATTTAGAATAATATGTGTCAAGGGTGAGTCCCAGCTATTTTAGCTTGTAGAAATCATTCATTTTCTGTGTGCGATACGCAGGAGGTAAGTATCTTCCATGCACGGCTTTCTTCAGCTTCTCTCAGGTAACAGATCCTTTTGCGATCCCTTGATCCCTGCACCATTGCTTCCACCAAAGCCTGGCTTCGTCGGTGAGCTTTAACTTGGCAAGCATAGCCTGATTGGTAGGTGTAGTACCGGCTGCTTCGAAGTAATCCTCCATGGATTCAATCCAAATTTCAGCATCTACTTGAACGGACATGCCTCTCCCATCAAATTTGGGCAGCTTAATCTGCTTGAGAAGAAATTTCTTCTCCTGGATTACAGCAGTACTTGATGTAGGAGGCAAATTGGGCACATGTACCTGGGGTTGTGCCTGGATAAAGGTTTCTTAACGTTATTACACGATAATCGTTATACATCTTCAATTCCGCTATCACCCAATCAATCTAACCACTTAACTTTTTATCAATTCTCATGGACAATCAGACATTGATACAAAGAAGTCTTATTTGAATTTATATAGGCATAGCCCTTTCGGAATACAACATTTCTTACGATGATAAGCCAACTGTTACATTTAGTTTGGGAAGAATAATGTTGTATTACATTTATCTACAGGAACTGTATAATAGTATGGTTTTAGTTCATGGATATTCAAGAATCGGTAAGTCATTGGAAGTTCAGGGTATCCTTTCCTTTGGAACCCATTCTTCTCATGGCGCCCCAACACTTTAATCCTGTTGGTGGGGATTACACGGGTTACTTCCTCATATAGATATGGGTTCAGCTCAACCCTCCAACCTCGAATATGTAAAGTTGAATTTACGTGAGCTTCCACAAAAATGAACAACTTCACGACTTTTAGGTTTTCCAACCACTTGATCCTCTTTAGGTTGGTCTATAGGTATGCAAACCGCTCTAGGATGTTCATCATCTCAACTCTTTTTCGATAATTGGGGGAATGCATTGTAGTCATAAACATGACGCGGAACACTAAGAACTTGTTCCATGCTTCATAATTCTGCAAGACAACATTGAAAGTAAGAAAATTTTTGGAATAGCAACAATTTTCTTTACTTCATCTTATTAAGATTTCATAAAATCAATTCCTTCGTTGGTTGGCTCTAATACCAACTGTAACGTGTCCACTCGTATCTTCAGGACACGTCTTAGCAGTGCATCGGAAAGAATGTCTAGAAAGCTCCACCCGCCACACCCATGGAATGTTACGAGGTTTGCGATCTAGGAATTTCGGCGTCTGTCATGTAGCGGAAGTATTCCGGCCGTTTCTCACTTAGGATCGACCTTAATTAGGGTTTTCCCTATTGGTTATTTCCTAACGGCAACTAGCGTCAAACCCAAGCGAACTACTTTATGCAAATACGCCAGGTCCGAAGCGGATTCAAGTTGCACTTGGTTCAAGGAGAATGAAAAACGAGAGGGATGCGAAGCTCAACCTCTCTAACGTAAGGCATAGTCCCATTCCGTTCCCCTGAAACAGCGTAAATCAGAATCAATTATAACTCCAGGTCAACGCTTTTGTTGTTCCTGTTCTTTGACGATCTTTTGGCTGTCCATCGTAAATTGAGAAAAGTTCTCGGCCAACCGGGACCACCCGTCCATAGGACGGACCTATGGCCACATCCACCGCACTTTCCTAATGTTTTTTAGTTATTTAATTACCTAACACATTTAGTTGGACATGTATTAATCAGCTTCCTTAACTAACCTGTTAGGCACTGGTTCCTTCACGTAATCATATCACTTGACATAGAAAAACAATGTCAAACATGTTCCTTGTTAACAGGTTATCATATTTATCTTTGAAATACATAAATTCTAGCCCGTAGGCTTATCCACAATCCGCCCAAAGGCTATCTAGAAATCCACAGGGATTAGTAATCTAAGTTTTCACCCGTAGACTAGTATGGGAGCCTCGAGATCCAATCCCGAGTTACGTTAGCCTCTTGTGCATGGTCCAGAAGGCGAGGGATTTACGGCGAGAGCCCCCCCTGGCACCCAAGCATCCTCCTACTCCAAGTAGTGCTCAATGAAGAGACCTCTCGTGGCGGGTTTGGTCCACCTTCCCGACGTGGTTAACAACCCCCTTGGTTAGGGTCAGGCAAGCAGTCGGGGGTAACTGAAGCTGCCTCTGCCTTCACGCCTTCAACCTGAAGCATTAGATATCCATTTATCCTTTAATTCATTGAACAAACAAAGCAAAACAATGCTCTTAAATCTGTAACAAGCACAAACATTTCCATTGGTCGTTTATTGTTGGCCAACTGCCAAGGAGTGAATCCTTCTTTTCGAATGCATCCAACACTCGATCCAGGATGACTTGTGACTTGGCAAGATCCCCTATATCCTGGGTTAGGACCGTACCCTATTAACCCGACTTGGTCAATACCTTAAGTTCATATGTTATTCCAATTTATTGGTTTGTCCTTTGCTCTAAGCAATTATCTTTACCCCAGAAAGATATATTAGGATGATTACTCATCCTTTTGCATGATAACTTGCGTAAGAATCTACCAACTTCATTCCAAGAATTGGCCATTCCCTTGTGATCCAATCACAAGATCATATGACTCTGCACTTGTTGCACAAGTGTCGCATCGAACTACGGGACTATTCTACCCATCAAATGGAGTCACGAAACAATCTGTTCCTGATTACATTACGCTAACATTGTTTGTCCTAGGATTCCAAGTTCCATCTTTTTAGCAAAAGATTCTTAGGGAAAAACCCTAGATCGCTTCTCAAGTATGTTCCACTGTCCCTACATTCGGTGAATGTGGGCAAGTATTTAGGGTATAGGAGTTTCAATTTTAGCAATACGTGCGATTAGGTCACGTATTAAATCCTAGTGAGTTCTTTGGAATTGAATTAAATCTTTCTAAAACAAGTACTTCGTGGTTTTAGGTGTTTAGGTTTATGCCAATTTGTTTAATTCTTGAAGATAATTACGCTATCATTTCCATAAACACATGACTCATTGTCTACGCGTAAATCGATTTTCAACCCTAACTTATCAATTTAAGATCAAGTATAGGTTAGGTTATAACCTAATTCCAATTAATCATCCCGTAACTTGCGAACAAGATTCATGCTAAACAAGCAAACTTTTACTAATAGTTATGCAGTTGAAAAAACAATAATTGACCAATTTATGCAACTTAGGAATCATTTCACGCCCTGCACTTTCCTATGGATTCTTAGCACTTTCCATGATAACTCATTGCGAATAAGATATGGCCTAATAATGTGACATGCAATTTATACTTCCATTCCTAAACGGAGTGCACTATCTTAATTTCATTTTTGTAAATATGGACATTAATCTAAGTTCAGTTCATTGAAATGCACAAAAACTAAATGCATATCATTTTTTTGCTCACTTTATTCTTGTTCATTTTATTAAAAATACTAATGACCGAACTTGTTCGTCGTAAGCTAATTCTTTTAAATTAATCAAAGTATTCAAGATGGAAATTGCATCCTATCTCCAAAAATTATCTACGCACGATTGAATTATAACAATGAAAAATAAAAATTAGGAAGAAAAACCTGGACTTGTGGTGAGATGTCCATGTGGATGCTAGGAGAGGATCCTCCTACGGTTGCTCCTTGGGCTTTCTTAGGAGCCATCGCGAATGCATCCTTTCTGTCTTGGATGCGGCTTTGCGAACTTTCTTTTTAAATTTCATTGTTCTTTATGAGTTTCTTTTCCTTCCCTTTGTAGAAGCTCTTTGAAGGGATAGTTGTGTGGAGGAGGGGGAAACCACGGAAAGGTTTAAAACCCGAAAAGGGGGTAATTTTAAAATCCTCTGCGAGTAAGGCTCACTAAAGCCATGGGAAAGGGCTTAATGGCCTTTTTAAATATTTACAAGAAAATGGGAAAATGGAAAGTGTAAAAGACCCTTATGAGGGCTTTTGTTATGGGAAAAGAATGTGTCAAAAAAAACCCTTAACACCCTCTTTTCTTTTTGTGTGGGGGGGAAAAGACAAGGTATGAAAGGGCCCTTAGGGAGGAAATTTTGTGTATGGGGGTGTTAAATGCAAGAGCACATGAAGGCTTTGGAATTTCCAAGGGGCCAGGGAGTGTTTTAACAATCCCACACGAACTACGGCTTAGGGGGGGAAAGGAAAAGGGGTATGAAAGGCCTAAAAAGGGAATTTTTGCATGGGGAAAAAGGCCTAAGGGGGCCCTTAGGGGGATTTAAGATACAGGGAGAAAAAGGGCCTTTAAGGTAAAACCTTTTTGGGAGGGAAAGGGGGCTTATAGAGCTCTTAGGAGGGCTCTCGTGTGGGGGGGGGATAGGGGTGTTATAGAAAAGGGGGCTTATGTCAGCCCGCTTTTTGAAGCTTCTTGAAGCTTCTACAAGGCCACGTGGAGGTGGAGTGCAGCAACGTGTCGACAGACAGGTGGATTGACAGCGGCTGCTGCTGGCGTGTCGTGTTCCCTGCCATAGCAGGGCCTGGGCTCTCCCTCTTCATGACCACCCTCTCCCTTTGTGGTATCAAAGTGGCGGCAGAGTGGCGGCACCCTTCTCCTCTTACTGAGCAGTGACGTCTTCAACCTCTCCCTCACTCATGAATTTTTCATACAGCCTGCCCCACAGTGTCAACTCTTCCTTCCCTCTTCAATGCTCCCCATAGCTACTAGTTTTAAAGGGAGAGGGAGAGGTTCCTCCCTCCCCCACATGTCGATGCGTATGGGTCTCCTCGCTCCTGCAAGCTCTGTCAAGGAGCTTAATCACTCCTTCTATTCCCGTCCCCCTCTAGCTCGACAGTTGGCTAGGGGGAATAAGGGGAATAACAACAAAAAAATTTGTCATTTATCCAATTCAGAAAAATATTATCCCTATGAGGGATTCCGTATGCGAATTGCATATTTCAGAGTTGCTACAATTATCCAATTCCCATAGATAAATGTAATACAACACTATTCTCCCCGAACTAAATGTAATAGCTGCTTTGCCATACCAAGAGATATTGTACTCCAAAAGGGATAGACCCATATGAATGCAATAAGACTTATTTTTATCAATGTCTGTTTGTTGAGGAGAATTGATAAAAAGTTAAGTGGCTAGGATTCTTGATTGATAGCTAAATTTGGGTATGTAATATAAATCATAACGATTAAACGAGTACTAAAGTTAAGAAATCTTTATCCAAGCACAACCCCAGGTACAGATTCCGAGTTCGCCCCTACATCAAGTACTGTTGTAATCCAGGAGAAGAAGTTTCTTCTCAAGTAGATTAAGCCCCCTGAGTTTGATGGGAAAGGCATATTTGTCCAAAGTAAATGTCAATTAGTATTCCTAGCTAATATTGAGCTTGATTATTCAATGAGTACTTGAGGGGTTATTCAATGAGTACTCAAGGGGTTCACTATTTGTAAACCCTTACTATCACATGCATTGAAGGCGACCTATTTACAACTCCCTTGTTTGTAAATCTATAATGAATAAAACATACTCCTTTTATACTCAACTTATCAATATCCCCACATCCTTTTATATGTACAAAAGGTCTCAAAATGGAACTTTTAAAAGTCATTTTATTGAATCCACATGATTAAATCACTTATTTATATGAGTGACTCCCAAAATGAGTACATACTATATTAATGCAGGAATACATTTTATCTATAAGATTTGGGTCACTTGAAAAGTGTATGTTTGAACATGGAACTTGAATATGTGGCAATTACTAAATAAGTCTTAAATTGCAAATAGTGAGGAATAAAACACAACCTTCTTTTCCTATGCTTAATCTCAAGATACTTGCTTGGTCTTTGGATATCTCTGATTCAATGCAATTAACTAATGAATCCTACAAGCTCTTTTTAGAGAAAAAGTATGATGTAATCTATTATGTATTATGGTTGCACAGCCAAGCAATAGTTACATGATTTTGATATTTCAAATGACATTATGACATTCTATCTGGCAATTTGGAAAATTAGAGTACATAACTTTCATCTTCACATCACAAGCATTTCACTTTCTACATTGCTGCTTATCTCACTACACTTGGATATGAACTACATAAGGAATAAGAATAGAGAGAATCTGTCATAGTTGCATTATGATCAGCATGAACATATACATGAACATAACTGAATCCCAGGCGTGCTATGAAAAGTTACAACCTTCCATTTTCAATATTCAAAAAATCATCAAAATTGACAAACATCCAAAATAGACAAAAGACCATCCATATTACTAAAATGACTTCTTCTAAGGTCTTCTAAGGTCTAGCCCAAACATATTCCTTCACGAGAAACTTCACAACCTTTATTATTTGGATATTCATCCTTCCTGTGAATGTTATACTTATAAAGTAGTAGAGGACAATGATATATTTACTTTAGGAAAAAAATTTACCAATTTACCAAATTATAAGACCTTTCCTTTTTCTTCTTCTTCTTCTTTGCCTCCTGGTCTCACCATTATGTAGATCATTATATGAAATGCATTGCTTAAAACCACGGGTCGTCACACAAAAGATGTACAATTTTCTCTACATGCTTTAGTAAAAAATTTTAATATTTCGATGTTTCTAAAAACTATGCTTAGATTTGATAGTTCATTTTTGATACCTTCTTAGCATTTTGCACCAAATTCTTTATAGCCACAATAGGAAGCCATGCATTGCACACCTACATAGCAACTTAGTCTAAGATAGCAAGTTTGACTCATTGGCACATAGCATTCCTTTGATCCACCCTATTGAAGAAATCGAAGAGAAACAATTTAAGTCGTATTTGATCCTTTCAAAAATTTAAGTCGTATTTAATCCTTTCAACAATGCCCAAAGATGAAGTGCTTTGTTTCCAATCAATTCTTCTCATTATAATCACCTCATTCCAACTTCCTAGTTTTTTTTTAAAAATCATGAGATGTCCTGATGCTATCATTCGATTTTATATCCATACTATGAAGACAAATAAGATCCCATAACCTCATTCATTTAGGAGTCTATATGCAAGACATGACACGAGAGATTATAGGAGATATGGAGATGCTACCAAGTTCAGAATCACTAGTTTAATCATAGTTTAGTCACATGTAATGACATTGAACTCAAGAGGAGAAGAAAAATTCAAATAACTATGTGATTATGAGTAAGAGGGCATGTGATATTGTGTAGGGGATAAGTAATTTGTGGGACTTTCTTGTAGGGTAGGAAAGGCACGAAAAATAGAGAAAAAGGGCATCATTTTAGCAAAACATTTAGGTGAAAATAGGGTAGATTAGGCTTGGAGAAAATGTGGAGAACAAGGGGCTGAAGAATCATACGAATTGGAGGCTTTGGTGAAGAAGAATGGATGTTGAAATTTGGATTGAATCCATGGAGAATTACTTTGAAGTAGCTGGTACTGCACCCGCCACCCAAGCTATGCTCGCCAAGCTGAAACTCGTCGATGAAGCCAGGCTTTGGTGGAAACAATGGTGCAGAGATCAAGGGATCGCGAAAGGATCTGTTACATGGGAAAAACTGAAGAAAGTGGTGCAAGGAAGATACTTACCACCTGCATATCGCACGCAGAAAATGAATGAGTTCTACGAGCTAAAATAGATGGGACTCACTCTTGACGCATACTACTCTTAATACATCTCACTTCTTAAGTATGCGCCACAGATGGACATGAGACAACAAATGTCAAATTATTGCGTTGGTTTAAACCCACCAGTGAATACCCGTCTTGAATCTATGCGCCCATCAGGTCTTCAGGACGCACTCATTCGAGCTGCGCCTATAATTCAGGAGGTGCAGGTTAGGCCAAGGGTTAATAAAACTTGGTCTTATAATCACCCGAACAGAGAAGCATATAGGCCTCAAATGAAGAGAGTTCAAGGTCAGAATCCGGGACAAAGGAAGAAATCAAGGACTAATAATGTCAACAACTTTGTCCCTACTCAAAGCAATGGCCGAAACTTCCGATGTTTCCTACTCAAAGCAATGGCCGAAACTATCAAGGTAAAGGTTTCAAGACCTTGATTGATTGTGGCAGCACACATTCCTTTATCTCACCAGCTTGTGCAAGATTTTTAGGAATAACCACAATAGACGCACCTACCTTGCTTGTTGAATTAGCAAATGGTCGTGAGGTCACTTGTACTAGTCAAACTGCTAAGGTGGAATTCATTCTGGGAGGAAAGGCGACTTCGATCAAATTAAGAGCCATGAGCCTAGGTATCCATGAGTATCTACTCGGAATGGATTGGCTTAAACCTAATGATGGCCACATCCATTGTGGAAAAGGCCAAATTTCCTTTCGGAACTCTGAAGGGGATTTAGTCACAACTCAAGGTGAGGCTGGAAAGCCAAAAATTCAACTGTCCAAAGCATCTCAGATTATAAAGGGAGTCAGAAAGGGACTACCTATCTACTTGGTTAAGCTCAATAAGTTAGATCAGAAGCATGATTCTAGTGAAGGATCTTCATGGCTAAAGGAATACGCGGACGTATTTCCTGAAGAGTTAACAAAACTCCTGCCTCAAAGAGAAGTGGATCATGAGATCAAGCTAGTGCCAGGAGTTGCGCCAATTGCAAAGAGACCTTATAGAATGTCCATCCCGGAAGCAATTGAACTGAAGGAACAACATAAGCAACTACTAGATCAGGGCTACATTTGTCCTAGCAGTTCACCATGGGGAGCTCTAGTACTGTTCCAGAAAAAAAAAGATGGAACGCTTCGACTGTATATTGATTACAGAGGGTTGAATCAATCAACTATCAAGAACAAGTACCCTATTCCTAGAATAGATGAGCTTCTTGATTTTCTTCAGGGTGTGAAGATCTTCTCCAAGATTGATCTCAGGTCTAGTGACTATCATATAAGAATCAAGGAAGAAGATATCCCAAAGATGGCCTTCAACACAAGATATGGACACTTTGAGTTCCTAGTTATGCCGTTTGGGCTTACAAATGTACTGCCACCTTCAACAAGTTAATGCAGGATATCTTTAGGCCATATCTTGATGACTTCGTACTCCTCTTCTTCGACGACACTTTAGTCTATTCCAAACAGGAGGAAGATCATGAACCCTAACTTCGGATTGTCCTTGAGACAATGAGGTCACACAAGCTGTATGCTAAGATGAAGAAATGTGCATTCTTCAAGCGTCAAATTGAATATCTGGGATTCATCGTATCAATGGAAGGAATCTCACTTGGACCCAGCCATGGTCAGAGATTTGCTAGAATGGCCGATACCCACAACTGTCAAAGAAATACGAAGTTTTCTTGAATTGACAGGATGATATAGGATCTTCATAAAAAACTATGCTTTGATTGCAGCACCTCTGACGAATCTACTAAAGAAGCAAACATCCAATTCATGGTCAACTGTCAAACAATCTAGTTTTGATAGATTGAAGCAAAGTTTGGTATCAACACCTATCCTAAAACTTCCAGACCTCAGTATGGAATTTGAGGTAGCAACTGATGCTAGCGCACTTGCCTTAAGATGTGTGCTTATGCAGGAAGGTCATCATGTAGCATATTCTTCAATGAAACTGAAGAGCCATGAGAAGAATTATGCTACCCATGATCTAGAATTGTTAGCTATCATCCATGCCCTAAAGCTTTGGAGACACTACCTGTTGGGTAACAAGTTTACACTAGTAACTGATCATAAAAGTCTCAAGTGGATCTTTACCCAGAACGATCTCAACATGAGGCAACATCGGTGGATTGAAGTGTTGGAGGAGTATGACTTTGAAATCAAGTACCGACCTGGAAAGGAGAATGTAGTTGCCAATGCACTCAGTCGCAAGGCATTCCTTAACTCATTAATCTTGCAAAATCCATCAACAGCTAGATCTCTAGCCACAAAGGTGTCCATGCCGAACAATCCAATACTTGAGCTAGCTAGAGAGCAAGCATGCCACGACCCAGCCTACCAAAAGATGCTAAGGGAAATCTCTATCAAAGATCAGGACCAAAAGCTACAGGCTAAGCATCATGAATTCTCTATCAATAGTGGACTTGTCTACTATAGAACGAGAGTATGTATACCGGCAAGCCAGTCACTTAAGCAGAAGATATTGTGGGAATCTCATGATTCCCCTTTCTCATGACATCCTGGCTATGCCAACACTCTCAATGCAGTTACTTAGGAAGAGCTACTATTGGGAGAGGCTTAAAGGTGACGTTCTCAAATATGTCATTGAGTGTTTGTCTTGTCAACGTATCAAAGTTGAACATGTCAAAATGCCACGAAAGTTACAACCACTCAACATTCCCCAAATGAAATGGAAATTCATCAGTATGGACTTTGTTGTTGGCCTACCCCAAGTTCAGGGAGGATACAACTCCCCAAGTTCAGGGAGGATACAACTCCATCATGGTTGTAGTTGACATGCTTACTAAGGTTGCACACCTTATTCCAATAAAGACAAACTATAAAGCCTTAGACATTGCAAGGTTGTTTATCAAGGAGATATTCAAGCTACATGGGCTACCCAGAAGAATCATTAGTGATCGTGATTCTCTCTTCACATCACACTTCTAAAGAGCTATCTTTGAAGCCATTGGGACTCAACTCTGTTTTAGCATAGCTTACCATCCCGGAACCGATGGTCAAACGGAATGAGTCAATCAAGTTATCGAGGATATACTTAAGGCACACTGCTGTCGTGAGCCAAAAAGGTGGATTCAATACTTACCTTTGGTGGAATTTGCCTACAATGCTTCTTACCAACAGAGCATTTGGATGACCCCTTTTCAAGCATTGTATGGCCATGACTGTCGAAGTCCCCTAAACTTCTCAGATCCAACCTTGAGGGTTGAAGCTTCAAGGCAGAGATGTTGGAAGAGATGGATGACCAAATAAAGTCAATAAGACAAGACATCCAAGCCGCCAAGGATAGACATAAGGCATACGTGGATTTGAAGTGTCAAGATAGAATCTTCGAGGAAGGAGACATGGTCTTCATTCACGTACACCCAAAGAAGAGTTCCCTATCCTTAGGAGATTACAAGAAGCTAAGTCCAAGATATTGTGGACCATACAAGATCCTTAAGTGCCTAGGACCTAATGCTTATAAACTGCAACTCCTTGAGAACCTAAAGGTTCATAATGTATTCCATATTAGCCTATTGAAGAAGTATGTATCTAATCCTAACCATGTACTTGATGACCAACAAATTGTAATGCCTAGTCAAGGAGTCCTTGAACTACGGCTTGATAGGATCTTAGATGTTAGGGAGAGACAACTGAGATCCAAAACCTTGAGAGAATGCCTCGTTCAGTGGAAAAATTATCCCAAGGAGGATGTCACTTTGGATAGATGAAAGCACTCTCAACCATCAATATCCCCAGTTTATCTCGAGATGAGGACATCTCCATTCCTCCAAGGGGGAGAGAATTTAATACTTCCTGCTAAAAAAATATTATGTACTCGTGAGTCTCACGTAAGGATGATGCTAGCATTGATATACGGATAGTGCGACCTTTTACTCAAGGTATCCTTGGCAGAAACGAGACCAAGGATTTAAAGAAACCCGCATTCTTCATAAGAACCTTCTCTTAGGAGGCCAAAAGGATAATTTTTGGAAAAATGAAAATTTTATTATAATTAGCCCTCTTTCTCCCAGTCAAGGATCGTGCTGGAGGAGAGGGAGGGGAGGCGCGATGACTGAGCATCCTTGCTAGAGCTCATGGAAGGGTTATATCCATGCTAAGGCCGCGTGGGGAAGGAAGGTTCCCCTCCCTTCACCTATAAAACCCTGTGGGAGGGGAGCAAGGGAAAAAGAAAATCAAAGGGAGCATTACACTGCCAGGCCAAGGGAGTAGACGGAGAGGCTGGAAGCCGTGAGGTCACCGTGTGAGAGAGAGGGAGTGGAGCCGCCAACTACTGCGAGGAGCGCCACCGAAGCCGTCAGTTCACCCTGCCCGGCAGCAAGCCACCGTTGAAAACATCTACTCTTCACCCACGTGGTTATTGAGACTACAGAAGCTTCTTGGAAGCTTCTAAGGGGGCTCCCTAAGCACCCTTTCATATTGCAAGTCCCACAAGAGTTCATATTTAACCCCGAGATCCAAAGCCCCCCTTCCCGTGGGCCTTTCCTATTGCCCTCTCAAGTGGGTTTAAAAGCCCATTTACCCCAAGAAATAACCCCCTTTTCCCCCTTTTTATTATGTCATTCCATTACCCAAGGTTCTAAACGCCCTTCCCTATTGCCCTCTCAAGCAGGTTCTTATTACCCCGGGATCTTTTAAAATCCCCTTTTATTTTCCTTCCCAAAGCAATCTTTTACACCCCTTTTTCCTTGAAGTTTAAGGCCTTTTTCTTCCCTCATAGCCCTAGAGTTTAAGCCCTTGCATCCCAACAAATATTTTTAAAAACCTTGTTTCCTTTCAAGTCCTTCCGTTACAAGCCTTTTAAATCCATTTCCTATTCGTGAAATCACTACTCCGAGGAGGAAGCCTTTAAGGCCTTCTAAAGCTCGATTCTGAAAGACGGTGGAATCGATCAAGGAAGCCGAATCACAAAGGGAGTTTCGCATGCAAAGGAGACGGCCAAGATCATAACTCTGCATCCAAGGCGAAAAGGCCAAATTCAAGATGGCCCCTAAGAAGGCACAAGGCACAACCGTAGGAGGATCATCTCCTAACATCCATGTGGATATTTCACCACGTCCAGGTTTTCTTCCTAGTTTTGTTTTACGTCGTAATATTTCAATTGTATATGATTCACTTACGAAAATTAGGATGCATGTTTTTGATAGAAATACTCTAGCTAAATTAAAGTAAATAAACTTGGATCAACACTACAAGGATTTGAGTTAGTAGCAACGCCGATTAGCGACAGCGGATAGCGGCGTCGCTATTGGCATCGCGTGCGCCGCAGGGAGAAAAAACGGCCGAAACCGAGTGCGGTTTTCATTTCGTGTTTGCTCCATTGTGAGTTTTGAGAGCGAGAGCGAGGGAGAGAGCGACCGTTGTGAGAGAAGGAGAGGAAGAAGACTTGCCGCCGCCGCCGCCGCCGTTGTTCGCGAAGGAGAGGAGGAGCCTTCATCGCAAAGAGGAACCGCTGCACGCTCGCCATATCTCATCGATGAGTCTCCCTCTCAAGGAGGATGCCACTTTGGATAGATGAAAGCACTCTCAACCATCAATATCCCCAGTTTATCTCGAGATGAGGACATCTCCATTCCTCCAAGGGGGAGAGAATGTAATATTTCCTGCTAAAAAAATATTATGTACTCGTGAGTCTCACGTAAGGATGATGCTAGCATTGAATATACGGATAGTGCGACCTTTTACTCAATGTATCCTTGGCAGAAACGAGACCAAGGGTTTAAAGAAACCCGCATTCTTCATAAGAACCTTCTCTTAGGAGGCCAAAAGTATAATTTTTGGGAAAATGAAAATTTTATTATAATTAGCCCTCTTTTCCCCAGTCGAGGATCGTGCTGGAGGAGAGGGAGGGGAGGCGTGATGACTAAGCAGCCTTGCTAGAGCCCATGGAAGGGTTATATCCATGCTAAGGCCGCGTGGAGAAGAAAGGTTCCCCTCCCTTCACCTATAAAACCCTGTGGGAGGGGAGTAAGGGAAAAAAAAAAAAGGGAGTATTACACTACCAGCCAAGGGAGTAAATGGATAGGCTGGAAGCCGTGAGGTCGCCATGTGAGAGAGAGGGAGTGGAGCTGCCAACTACTACGAGGAGCGCCACTGAAGCCGTCAGTTCGCCTTGCCCGCCAGCAAGCTGCCGTTGAAAACATCTACTCTTCGCCCACGTGGTTACTGAGACTACAGAAGCTTCTTGGAAGCTTCTAAGGGGGCTCCCTAAGCACCCTTTCATATTGCACGTCCCACAAGAGTTCATATTTAACCCCGAGATCCAAAGCCCCCCTTCCCGTGGGCCTTTCCTATTGCCCTCTCAAGTGGGTTTAAAAGCCCATTTACCCCAAGAAATAACCCCCTTTTCTCCCTTTTTATTATGTCATTCCATTAGCCAAGGTTCTAAACCCCCTTCCCTATTGCCCTCTCAAGCGGGTTCTTATTACCCCGGGATCTTTTAAAATCCCCTTTTATTTGCCTTCCCAAACCAATCTTTTACACCCCTTTTTCCTTGAAGTTTAAGGCCTTTTTCTTCCCTCATAGCCCTGGAGTTTAAGCCCTTGCATCCCAACAAATATTTTTAAAAACCCTGTTTCCTTTCAAGTCCTTCCGTTGCAAGCCTTTTAAATCCATTTCCTATTCGTGAAATCACTACTCCGAGGAGGAAGCCTTTAAGGCCTTCTAAAGCTCGATTCTGAAAGACGGTGGAATCGATCAAAGAAGCCGAATCACAAAGGGAGTTTCGCAAGCAAAGGAGATGGCCAAGATCATAACTCTGCATCCAAGGCGAAAATGCCAAATTTGTGATGGCCCCTAAGAAGGCACAAGGCACAACCGCAGGAGGATCATCTCCTAACATCCATGTGGATATTTCACCACAAGTCCATGTTTTCTTCCTAGTTTTGTTTTACGTCGTAATATTTCAATTGTGTATGATTCACTTACAAAAATTAGGATGCACGTTTCTGATAGAAACACTCTAGCTAAATTAAAGTAAATAAACTTGGATCAACACTATAAGGATTTGAGTTAGTAGCGACGCTGATTAGCGACAGCGGATAGCGGCGTCGCTATTGGCATCGCTATTTGCGTCGCTATATGCGTCGCATTTGCAACGCAAATAGTGACGCAAATAGCGATGCGCCGCGGGTAGAAAAAACGGCTGAAACCAAGAGCGGTTTTCATTTTGTGTTTGCTCCATTGTGAGTTTTGAGAGCGAAAGCGAGGGAGAGAGCGATCGTCGTGAGAGAAGGAGAGGAAGAAGACTTGCCGCTGCCACCACGACCGTTGTTTGCGAAGGAGAGGAGGAGCTATCATCGCAAAGAGGAGCTGCCCCACGCTCGCCATATCTCATCGATGAGTCTCCCTCTCTCTTTTTTTTTGCTTGTTTAAGGTCTAAATCACTCTCTCTTTCTTTTGATTGTTTAGGAGAGGAAATGAGAGAGAGGGAGAGGGAGAGGGAGAGGGAGAGGGAGAGAGAGGGAGAGAAAGAGAAAGAGAGGGAGAGGGAGAGGGAGAGGGAGAGGGAGAGGGAGAGGGAGGAAATGAGAGAGGGAGAGAAAGAGAAAGAGAGGGAGAGGGAGAGTGCATTCTCTCTCTCCCTCTCTCTTTTTCTTGTTTAATGTTTAAATCACTTTCTTTTTTGCTTGTTTAGGAGAGGAAACGAGAGAGTAAGAGAGAAAGAGAGGGAGAGGGAGAGGGAGAGGGAGAAAGAGGGAGAGAAAGAGAAAGAGAAAGAGAAAGAGAGGGAGAGGGAGAGGGAGGGGGAGGAAATGAGAGAGGGAGAGAAAGAGAAAGAGAGGGAGAGTGCATTGTCTCTCTCCCTCTCCCTTTTGCTTGTTTAATGTTTAAATCACTTTATTTTTTGCTTGTTTAGGAAATGAGAGAGAAAGAGAGATAGAGAGGGAGAGAAAGAGAGGGAGAGGGAGAGAGAGGGGAAGGAAATGAGAGAGGGAGAGAAAGATAAAGAAAGGGAGAGGGAGAGGGAGAGTGCATTCTCTCTCTCACTCTCCCTCTTGCTCGTTTAATGTTTGAATCACTTTCTTTTTTGCTTGCTTAGGAGAGGAAATGAGAGAGAAAGAGAGAAAGAGAGGGAGAGGGAGAGAGAGGGAGAGAAAGAGAGGAAGAGGGAGGGGAAAGAAATTTAAGATAATAGACTTATCGATAATGGTATACAATGTGCTTTGCCATGGGCCACGTACATTGGTGACTCTTTAAGATGGCTTAAAATTGGTCATGTCCTTCATAATGTCCAAGTAGGGGATCTAATTGTGATATGCATAATTCATTGTTTTTGTATTAACTTTATAGGCATAACAAATTAGAAATCATGCCAACTAGTCAACGGAAGGACTAAAATAAAATGATACCGTAGCTAATGGTCATTACGGTACTTCATCAAAATGAACCCAAAAGTATTGTTATAGAAGAAGAATCCCTTAAATTGAGTATAGGATATTTTCTCTTAGGTCTTATGACTATGAGTAGAATTGATTGAAATAAATTTTATTACTATAGTTGATAAATTTCATAGATGGCATTAATTTTAATACATGATCCTAGGACAAAAAAACCACATTTCTAAGATGCTTTTTGTTAAGACTGATTTATTATTAGACTAAGAGATCCTCAATGATGCTCATAAATGGATTACTTATACTCAAAGCCCTCAAGTGCAGTTTTTTACAATAACGAATAATTATCTACTGTGACAAACAAATCCTTGAGCATGATACAAGGCGGATATATAACATCAAAAAATCTCTCAACTACTATGTACAATGCAAGATTTATGGTCAACTTGCAACTTGACATACATCTCCATAAAGCTATCCATTTAAGCCTCGTTTGCTGTAATGTAAATAAGATGGAAAACGAAGAAGGTCTTATTGTTCAAGACCGTGAGACGTATCTTAATCAGTGTGTCCCATGTCCTTGCTCTCAATGCAAGTTGGCAATTAGATGAAAACGTTGATTGTCTATAGAACACGTACGACGATTTGTCGAGTTTCAATCTGAGATCATTGATCCGGCGATTGCGGATTTTCAGCAAATGGTAATTTGAAGTTAATATTAATCGTGCATTGTACTCGCAAGCTAATTGAAAACCATACACAATAAGATTGGATCTTGTTGGCAAATTTTCTATCTAGGGGGGTGATGTCTCCACCCAAGGGGGAGTGCACCCTTTGCGGCCAATTAGAAGAGTTCGTGGACGTGCGATGAATGGATTGCAGGAGCCAATCCACCACTCGCAAGGCCCATCTATAGCGTCAATGCTAGAGGAGATAGACAACCTTCCCAACCTACCTACAATCTTGGAGCCTGAGATGGAGGCAATGATCGATGCATTGATTCCCATGGATGTTGAGACATTTGACCCACTTAGAGAGGAAGCATCCATACCATTATATGATGGGTGCCGAGAATCTTGGTTGAAGACATTGCTTGCACTCTTAAGTGTGCAAGCAAAAAATGGTTGGAGCAATACGAGTGTGACTGAGTTATTCAAGTACCTTGCACATAGGCTTCATTGAAAAAAAAAATTAACAGTATTATTGCAAACATTTGTACTTTTTCAAGGTGTTTTATGATTTTTTTCAGGTTATTGAAATATCATATATTACCACCTGCAAATACCATGCCTAAGTCTCGTGATGATGCACGACATGTTTTATGAAATCTTGGCATGGACTACAATAACATCCATGCATGTATCAACGACTGCATACTATTTCGAGATGAATACGAGACTATGGAGACATGTCCAAAGTGTGGTGCTCACAGGTATCGACAGGACTTGCAAGGGTAAACCATCCCTCAAAAAGTTCTCAGACACTTTTCGCTCATCCCCCGCATAAACCACATGTTTCACACATCTGGCATGGCAAGCTTGACAACATGCCATGTGTAGAATAAGTCCACGGATGGAGTTCAATGAATATCAACAGATTTGCGCACATGGAGCCACATTGACTCTACCTTCCCACGCTTTGCGCGAGAGCTAAGGAATCTTCCGCTCGGTCTCGCCATGGATGGTGTGAACCCATTCGGTCTGCGCTTGACTTCTTACAATGTGTGGCCTATAGTGTTTGTCAACTACAACATCCCTCCATGGCTTTCTATGAAGAAAGGGCATCTCATCCTTAGCTTGCTCTTCTCGGGCCATTACAAAGTAAAAAATATGGATGTGTATCTTCGTCCATTAGTCGATGAGCTTAAGATTTTGTGGGAGGAGGGGGTCACTGTGCAAGATATGAGCAGGTGCGATGGTCGGCGGTCAGCCAACATTCGAGCCATTATCATGTGGACGATGCATGACTTTCCGGGATTGGGAGAGTGCTCAGGTGAGCTGACCTCCGTTCTCGCTGGTAATATCTATATTTTATTTCATTCAATCAAGTATTCACTAGGTCGTGGCTCGCCTTACAGGTCTGGTTAGCTCAGGTTATCATCCATGTCCATTGTGTGGGCCACAGTTAGACACTCGAAGGTCAGGAACCATGAAGAAGATGGTATATCAAGGACACACCGCTTTCTTGCCGCCGGAGGATCATGAACTCAGGGAAGGTTTTCTTGGATGACCTCCAACACGTATGAACACTGCAAGCTTGTACGAGCTAAAAATGGTAAACCCGGAATCACATCCAAATGGAATGCGACGGTTCTCAGTTTTCTACAAGTTGCCATATTGGACCTACTTACAGGTCAACCACTTGTTGGATCCCATGCATATATTCAAAAATGTGGGCAGGTTGCTATGGGACCACATCACATGAAAGAGAGACACTATAGGGTCACGAATGGATTTGAAGAAGGTAGGTAAGATGGAGGCGCTTTGGCCGCAGTCGAGTGTTGAAGGGGGAGTGCAGCTTCCTCGCGCTCCTTGGGTTTTATCCACCAAAGAAGAGCGCATTGTGAAGCAAGTAATCAAGTCTATCCGCACTCCGACGGGTATGATGCATTCTCTCAGGTCCGCATTTTCTAAAGATGACCGATTGTCGGGGCTAAAATCCCATGATTGGCATAAGATATGTCACGTTTGTGAACAGAATGGATTGTAATTAGCGTGGGCATTTTGCAATTTGAAAAGTGGCCATTATTCATAACGCTTTCTCACTTGTGGCAGTTTGTCCTACTGATCGCAATCGCAGGATGCCTTACTCCAGAAATTTGCGGGGCCATTTACAAGTTGTCGACTTTGGTGCAATGGATCTCAAAGAAAGAGATTAAGATGTCCTCTATTGAATCCGCAAGGCGGGGAGCAGTGGAGACGGTTTGTCTCTTTGAGAAATACCTGCCTACTACCATGCTCACGATACAAGTTCACCTTCTTGTGCATCTTGTGGACAAAGTGGAGATTGCTGGACCTGTTCATACGTGATGGATGTTCTTCCTGGAGTGCTTCATGAAAACCCTGAAAGGATTTGTGTGACAACAAGCTCGTCGAGAAGGTAGCATGGCGGAAGGTTGGTTGGTGTCAGAGGCATTAGTGCATATCTCACAATGGCTACCAACGGTGGAACCAGACAATGAAATGCTATGGACGCTGAAGGACGATGATAGAATGACTGGAGATGTGGTGGTTGGAAATGGGGTAGAAAAAAGAATGGATGCCTCAATGGAAGAGAATGTGAATTGCTTTTGTATGTTGCACCATGTCTCCATGGAGACGTGGCTCGCTAAGTACCAGATTGCAAGGCAAGATCGAGAGGAAGCGCAAGCTGAATTCCGACGCAGTTTGCGTCATCCATCGATTCAATATCCTGAAGGCATAGACGAGATGCCGCAGTTTATGTCAACACGATGGTTGCATGGAGCCTTGACCGCAGCATCTAGCGAAGGGACAGAGGTCTCAATGGAGGAGTGGGAGTTCTTGAGGGGATGTAGTCCAAAGATGATGAGGGGTTTAGAATGTGTCATATCTAAATTTTATATGCGACATCTAATTTGAGTGTTTCAATGTACAGTACAAAATATATAGTGCAGCGTGGTCGCGCGGACGGCATTTTCGCGTAGAGTGTATTGACAAAATGGGCTCCATAATGGACTGTGGTGTCATGGCAAGGTTTGAGCAAGAGAGCTGGCGACGAGCAACGGATCCGAACACGGTTGCGGATGAGGTGGAGTATTTTGGGAACTTGCAAAGTATTATTATGGTGGATTACCGTAGCTTCTCCATGATACTATTCAATGTGCAGTGGTTCAAAGTGGTACTTGGCAGAACTGGAGCAACAGTTCGACGAGGTCCATCTGGATTTCTCGAAATAGATTCCGAAAAAAAATGGACGGATTTGCGTGACACCTTTGTGTTGCCGGCCCATTTTGAACAGGTGCATAGAGTCATTTGCTTGCTAATTGTAATACGACATGGTTTATGTCACAATGGTTTGAACTTGCTTTGTACGTGTTTGTGAACAGGTAATCTTCTATCCAAACCCTCGACAACCTCGATGGTGGTATGTTATACCTTCAACTCCTCGAAGTGCGAGAGTATATAATCAAAGTGATGTTCCGGGCATAAATGAAGAAAATATGCAAATAGAGGGGTCGATATTACAAGGGGTGGAGGCCACCGCAAGCTTGGAGCCTGCATCGACTAACAATGATGGAAATACAGTAGTCCAAGAATTTTTTGAGAACGAGGCAAACTCGTTCTTTTGTGGTGACATGTCTATCGACCTTCCAGTGTATGTAGAGTTGTGTCAGGAGATTAACATGGGACCATAGAATACTTCATTCTTGGAGAATTGTATTACTCAATTCGTTGTTTAGATCTTCCATAAAGGTACATAAGATATGCATTTTAAGAGGGATTTTTCAAAAATGATTTATATTACTGTGCTTTGTATAGTTTAAATTGATTATTCTAGCACCATTTTTTATCTGTGGAGGTGACATTTTCAGGATGAGTCAAGGGATGAGCGATGAGGAGTTTCAGGACATGATGGCACGTATGTCTCCAGACTAGCTCGCAAGATTTAGAGAGATGACAGACTAGGAACAGTCTCGTTCTTCGTCAGGGCGCTCTGCTAGATCTATTTCAACGCGATCAGATGCTTCAACTTCGAGCAGACGATCTCAATGCTCACGACTTTGGCTAGAGGGAGGGACTGCATCGGGATCAGGGGGTGTTGCTGTGGAGACACGGATGTGGTATCTCCGTCTCGTCATTTAGCTAGAGCTACATCACCTCCAGGATTTGTCACACCTGTGGGGACGTCTACTCCAGTTACTCCGGCTTTTGCATAGCCGTCAGTGGGTGGCACCCCTTTTGGTGACACCCCCTTTGGTGGCACCCCTTTGAGTGCCACTCCGAGAGAGGTTACCCCCGTCGGTACACCGGATGCACAGGGGTCTCCTGGATTTGCCCAAGACCGTGGACGGAGATGGGAGAGGACCCATCTTAGGCAGACTCCTAGGGGTTATGGATAGCTGGTTGATAGTAGGTCAGGAGCCATCATCATGAATGATGAGGGGAGGAGGGTGATGGCTCGCATGAGAGAGTTCTGCCAACAAGTTTTTCGGCACAACGTCCTAGATCATTGGAAGAACATATCGGAGGGGAGAAATGACTACATATTAGCATCCTTGCACAAGGAGTTTCCAGTGCCAGCCGCAGTAGATAGATTCTCTACGGGTTGGATGATGGATTGCATGCGTGCATACATGTCACATAGAGGATCCGACGCATGCAAGGCAATCAAGAGTGGGGCTGCAAAGCCCAACTGGTTAGATGCAGACGACTGGTACCGACTGAGGGAGGAGGCTACAGATTCGCTAGGACGTTGGAGTCAGCAGCGGGAGGCGGCGAGGGCACGACTCGAGGCCGAAGTGGTCCATCATCTTGGGAGTGGCGACCACATGACATATTTGGAAGACTTTGTAAGTTTCTCTTTTGTTTTGCTTATTTGTTTTTTTGAAATATTCTTCGTACTGACAATCATGTTTCTAACAGTTAGCATTTTGTTTTCTTTGCAGCACTCCATTACAAATCGCGATCCGCAAGGCCTTGAGACTCGATATGCAGAGAGGCACGGTCTCAATGCATTGATCGACCGATTGTATAGACGCGGTGGCCCTGTAAGTCACTCATCTTTCTTGTCCGTAGTTACCATGAGATATTTGAATGCATTATTGTATAGTGGATTGATATGTTGTTTCTTTTTCTGCAGAATCCGTTCAATGCTCCTTTGCGACGGGATGAGCTTTTGGGGGACAAGGATTTCTAGCTCGCCCTTGGATCCTTGGAGCTCACACACCTTTAGTTTTTAGTCGCCTGATCTATGTAGACATTTTCTATGTATTAGTGATATCCTTTCATGATTGTACGAATCGCATTTTATGCGATCATGTATTTATTTCATGTATCAGTTTTATGACGCGGTGGCCCTGTAAGTCACTCATCTTTCTTGTCCGTAGTTACCATGAGATATTTGAATGCATTATTGTATAGTGGATTGATATGTTGTTTCTTTTTCTGCAGAATCCGTTCAATGCTCCTTTGCGACGGGATGAGCTTTTGGGGGACAAGGATTTCTAGCTCGCCCTTGGATCCTTGGAGCTCACACACCTTTAGTTTTTAGTCGCCTGATCTATGTAGACATTTTCTATGTATTAGTGATATCCTTTCATGATTGTACGAATCGCATTTTATGCGATCATGTATTTATTTCATGTATCAGTTTTATGATGTCAGTATACATTCTTTTTGTTTGCAAGCGCTTTGTATGCAGTAGTGCAGAAACTATTTTGTATGGCTCTCATACAGCACACAAGCTGCCCTGCCACAAAATTTTTTTTCCCTGTTACCATCGCTATTTGCGTTGCAAATTTACTGCTCATGTCTCTATTGGCCTCGCTATGTGCGTCGCAGATTCACTGGTTGTGTCGCTATATGCGTCGCTATATGTGTCGCAAATGCGACGCATATAGCGACGCCAATAGCGACATTTCTATGGTGTCACCAATAACGACGCTTTTTTGCGACGACGGGGGAAATTTTTATTGTTTGTATTTTCGTTGCTTTAAACGTCGGTATAAGGTCTATATCTTGTAGTGCAAGGAATCGGTCATTTGTATTAAACAAATGAAAAAGAAGAGCATAAGATCTCTATGCATGCCTAGCAAGTGGTTTTTAAGCATTGCAAAGTAACGAACTTAGACTAACTAATGCCCATCTTTACAAGTCAAAATAATGATAGTACACTTCAATTATGCATGGACATAATAAATCACATGTCGCATTATTAGGCATATTTCCTTCGAAATGATTCATTAAAAGAAGGTTGCTAATCATCCGTAGGAATTTGCTAGGCGTGGAAAATGGTTCTTAAGTTGCATGAACTAGATTAAACCCTAGTCAATTGGCTTAAATCTCAATCAACTACGTAAATAGTCACGAAAGGTTGTGTAATGCTTGTTCAGCATACGAATATCTCATCTAGAAAAGAAGTTAGAAAAAAAAGGTTGCATGGTTAAACATAAAATCCTAAAGCATAGTAGCATGAATCTTGTTTGCACATCATAGGAGGATCAATTGGAATTATGCTATAACTTAACATATGATTTGATCTTAACCAGAAAAGTTAGGGTTCGTAAATCAAATCATACGTAGGAAATGAGTCATGTGATTACGAGAATGGTAGCGTAATTTTCTTCAAGAATAGACAAGTAAATTGACTTAATCTAAACACCTAAACCGCGAGGGACTCGTAGGAATGGTTAAATCGATGCAACATATCTCGAGTGCTAACTAGGATCTAGCACATTGAGGACATGACCCGATCGCTATTATTGCCAAAGCTGAAACTCTTATACCCTAAAGACTTACCCACATTCACGGAATGTAGGGACAATAGGACATACTTGTGAGAAACGATCTAGGGTTTTTACCCTAAGGTTCACTCGCTAAAAGGATGAAACTCGATTTGAAATTAAAACCCTAGGACCGACAATGTCAGCCTAGTGCAATCAGGAACGGATTGTTATGAAGACATCCAATCCCTGTTTCTTATCTAATCATGATTTCGTTATTAGAAGACGCCATTCGATGGGTAAAATAGTCCCATGGATTTTGATGTGACACTTGTGCAACAAGTTGCAGTCGCATGATCTTGTGATTTGATCACAAGGGAATGGCCAATTCCTCTGAATGAGATTGGCAGATTCTTGTGCAAGTTATCTTACAAGAGGATGAGTAGTCATCCTGACATAGCACATTTCTTGGGAAAAAAAATGACCAAGATAAGGGGATTAGATATTTGCTTGGAAGCAAAGGACCAAATCAATAATTTGGAGCAACATACTTACTGTTAATTGAACTTAGGGTATTGATTAAGTTAGGCTAATAAGGTACGGCCCTAACCCAAGGATATAGGGTTAATGAACAAACCCTTGG
Source organism: Lygodium microphyllum (assembly GCF_053477565.2). NCBI lineage: Eukaryota > Viridiplantae > Streptophyta > Polypodiopsida > Schizaeales > Lygodiaceae > Lygodium > Lygodium microphyllum. The sequence continues at coordinate 144,644,411 of NC_141136.1, read as the reverse complement.
GGCTCTAGCCAAGTCGCAATTGATCCCGGATTAAATGTTGAATGCATTAGGAAAGAAGGATTCACTCCTTAGCAGTTGGCCAAAAATAATGACCACTGGAATTGATTGTGCTTGTAACAATTGTATAGAGCACTGTTTGCTTTGTTTGCTCAAAGAATTAAAGGATGAAAAGATATCTAATGCTTCAAGATGAAGGCCTGAAGGGAGAGGCAACTTCAGTTACCCCCAACTGCCTGCCTGACCCTAACCAAGAGGGTTGTTATCCACGCCGGGAAGGTGGACCGAACCCGCTGTGAGAGGTCTCTCCATTGAGCACTACTTGGAGCAGGAGGATGCTTGGGTGCCAAGGGGGGCTCTGGCCGTAAATCCCTCACCTTCCGAGCCCTGTACAAGAGGCCAACGTGACTCGGGATTGGATCTCGAGGCCCGTATACTAGTCTACGGGTAAAATCTTGGATTAGTAATCCCTGTGGATTGCTAGATATCCTTCAGGCAAATTATGGATAAGCCTACGGGCTAGATGTTATAAATGTATTCCAAAGTTAAATATGATAAGCTATTGAAAAGGAACTTGTTTGACATTGCTTTTCTATGTCAAGTGTTATGATTACGTGAAGGAACCAGTGCCTAACGGACTAATTAAGGAAGGTGTTTGATGCATGTCCAACTAAATTTGGTAGGTAATTAGATAACTAAAAAAACTTGAGGAAAGTGCGGTGGATGTGGCCATGGGTCCATCCTACGGATGGGTGGTCCTGGTTGGCCGAGAACTTTTCTCAATCATGATGGACAGCAAGAAGATCATTCAAAGGACACGAACAACAAGGGTGTTGACCTAGAATCTAAGTTACAATAATCTCGGTTTACGCTGTTTTAGGGGAACAGAATGGGACTATGCCTTATGGCAGAGAGTTCAAGCATTACATCCCTCTCGTTTCCCATTCTCCTTGAACCAAGTGCAACGTGAATACGCTTCGGACCTAGAGTTTCTACGTAAAGTTGTTCACTCGGGTTGGATGCTAGTTGCCATTTAGGAAATGACCATTAGGAAAAACCCTGATTCAGATCGGTCCTAAGTGGGAACGGCGAGAATACTTCCGCTACATGGCAGATGCGGAAAGTCCTAGATCGCAAACCCCATAACATTCCAGGGGAGTGTCAAACGGAGCTTTCTAGACATCCTTTCCGATGGACTGCTAAGACGTGTCCTAAAGATAACAGGTGGACACGTTACAACAATCGTTGGTTTCTTCTTGCTACTTCAGCTAATCATTCCATTGCCAAGGCTGAATGCATATCCACTAGTAGATCATCTATCATATGGAAAACCTACCTAATCTACATGAGTGTATCCCATGAGCTTCAAGTGCTTAACCTTCTCATAGAAGAGTCCATAGTCTATTGTACCATTGACATAAAGCATAATTCATCTCACAGCATCCAAATGGGATTTTCTATATTTTTGCATAAACTGATTAATGATTCCAATAGAGTAACTAAGATCAGACCTGGTAATAGTAAGATAAATTAGACTTCCTACCATCTACATGTGCATGGTAACATCTAAAATTTCAGCTCTAATATTCATATCCAACTTTGTATTGTGATCTAGTGGATTTTTCAAAGGTTTGCAATTTGTCATACTGTATTTCTTCATAATCTCAAGTGCAATAGTCTTTGTATCAGCGGAAGTCCATTTTCTAAATTCACAACCTCAATGCTTAGAAAAAACTTCAATTATCCCAAATCCTTCATATCGAATTTAGTTTTCAACATAGCCATAACTTCATGTACCCTAGTTCCATCATCTCATGTAATGATCAGATCATGACATAGATGACTAATACCATAAGAAGACATATATCTATCTTCTTTGTAAAGAGTCTCTAATCAACCCGTCCAATTGCAAATCCAAGACTCTACAAATGGAGCACAGATCGGATGCTGTAAGTGCGCATAGTGAGCGTCAAAAGCTCCCCAAGAACAAAAGAACTCTACTTTTTGCACACAAATCAATGTAGAAGACTTGCACGACATGAACAAGAGACCAATTGGGTGCAATCTTCCCCCATGCCTTGTGTGAGCGCTCCACAAAGCATGTATTTTGTGTATTAATCATCTTCAAGCTCAAATAATAGCCCAAATTACAAAATAGCTTGCTTTTGGCTTTTGAGTTTGCTTTTGTGCCAAATAGAAATAAAGCTAATGGGAAAATGCCCAAGAAGTTAGGCATACCCAATACAATATCCAAATACAAATATCTAAATCGTGCACCCATGCACATACAAAAATAATAAATAAATATCAAACACCTTGATAAATAGGCGCGACAAAATATAGGCACCATGCCTAAGATATGCACCCATCAAAATATTGATGATAACTGGAATACACGCTATCCTCCAATGCTTTTCACTGCCACTGCTACTATCTCTACACATCAACTGAAGCATTCACAATCGTTAGTAAAATAATACAATTAACTGACAAAAGTGAATACCTAGCAGTTTTCAGCTAAATAAATCAATTGGTTAGAAATCAATCCTAACCTTAATTTATCACGAGTGAGCACTCTAAACTCATAAATGTTTATTAATTTAAATATGTATTTTGCGGAATCACCCGCTATGGAATCACCCATGTACACACTAAATTAACAAAACGCCCGAAAAGGATAGGCATCCCCATCGACTTCTCGCACAAAGAATCCACTTTGTGTATGAGCCCCAATAATAAATGTTTACGGAATCCATCGTGGCACGGAATCCACCATGCAATATGCCTCTTGGCATCATACCCCCGGGGTGGGATAGCAATTGACCTCAATTGCTATTAGCTCAATGTGGAGCTAACAGAGTGGGGAAAGCATTTAAGTCTCTAGCGTGCATCCATTGGGCCTCTTCAACATGATGGTTTTTAAACTTGACTAAATATCTAGAATATCTACGGCCAGTTCTGGTGGTCATAAAGTCAGTATCTATAATAGCTTCAGGCTCAAGGATTTCCACTACAACAGAAACGAGGCATAGACACGCATGTTAGACGCGCAAAGTCGAGCGCGTCTATCAGAGCGTCTATAAGTGCATGTAAACGTGCGTGTAAATAGACACGAATTTTGCGTCTATATATCCGTGCAAATAGACACTAATATAGATGCACCAGCAGACGCACAACTATTCAACCACCTAAAATTAGCAATTTACATAATTAAAAAATCAAAGTTAATAATTATTTAACCACCTGAAATTGATTCTTGAGCATGCACATGTGCGCATGATAAAAACCATAGAATTAAGAATACACATTTAATCATTGAATTAAAAAAATAGAGTTAATAATTACATTTTCATTACTCTCTAATGAATGGCAGTTCCTCCAGTTGACAAGCGTAATATAAGTAATTAGCGGCAAATGACAAGAACCTTACAATTAGTAGCAAGCATTGCAATATGTATCTCGTAATTTCTCTACGTACTTGAAGATGATAAAAGATACTTCCTTTTTATTATGAAAAATTCAATTTAGCTTTAAAATTAATTATTGATTCTTGAGTATGCACGTGTGCGCATGATAAAAATCATAGAATTAGGAATACACATTGAATCAATAAGCAAATTAAGTATGTTACAGTGAATGATCCATCTCATCTTCAATGAGATCAGCCCTTGCTAAACTATCTACTTCTAGGTCTATGTTACCAAGAGGTAACGAAACAAATAAGTCTATCCCACTATCAGATGTGTTGCTATATTGCTCAATAACTTTATCAATATCATCGACAATCAAATTATTGTCTTCTTCTGCGTTTCCTTGAATATCATCGCGAGGTTCATCTTGTACTATATCACGCATATCATCCATTATGGTGTCATCATGCACATCATCATTAATTGTTGGATTGTCATCTACTATCTCCATGTCGATAATATTACCATATATTGGTTTTGAACGATTAGATATAGGGATGACATACCACCATCGGTTATTGTTTACCATTGGATGATACACAACTTGTATTTGAAAAACAAAAGCAAAAAAACTTAAGTACTTATTATATTGTGTATATGTATCACATGTTCACATATAAAAAGTTTAGCCTTTGCATATATACCTGCTCACATTGTTGAGGTAGTACTAATGTGTCATTCTTGTTTTGGTGAAATTTTGTAGAGTCAATGATTACAAAACCACTTGGATGATGTCTGATTATGCAATGCTCACCATTTGTTACCACTTCTTTAAACCACTTCACATCCAGTACATATATAAAGAATCGTCTGAAGTCAAGCTTTAGAATATCTTGGATCAAGCCACAATAACCTTCCATGGTACCATTGGCAGCCTCGAAGTGAGTAAGGACACCACAATCTTGGGTATTTCTCTTTTCATCTATACGTTGAGTTCGAAGATGTTTACCCTCACACTAAAGTGCATTGAATAATGTGCACTAGTAGTAAAAGATAAATGATCAAACATGTCAAAGATTTATATAAAATTAAAGTTATAGAAACAAATTAATTGATAGTATGTCTCACCTTTGATAAGCAACCTCGTGCGTATTCCCACTCTTCTTGAGATATATTAATTTCCTCCTCTTTTTTCATTCTCTCTATTTCCTCATGTAACCAATCTATATCAATATGACGTGGGAGCGTATTTAGATGATCTGGAAATGAGACATTATATCCATATCTAGTGTGAAATTCTTGTCTTTTGCTTTTTCTTCTTGCCCTTGCTTCATTATATAGTGTCACCCATTTGCTCATTACATCACTATTAAGCACACAAAAACTATTTAACTTACGAAGTTCTTCTTTTGTTAGCACTTTACTCGTTCCTTTTCCTTGAGGTACTATAAAGGTCATCCTCAAGTCTTCATCATCTTTCCATAGTCGTGGTTGAGAGGGATCCACTTCAGCAAGATATTCAGAGATATAAACAAGGGATGATTGCACTAACCACCTCAGCCATGCTTCCCTCAGGCTGTGCTTTTTGTCTCACAAAATCTTTCAAGGTTTTCATGAAGCGCTCAAGAAAAAACATCCACCTTACATGAACTGCTCCACAAAGTGCAATCTCATCAATCAAATATACGAGTAAATGTAATTGAGTAGTCAAAATGGATCAAGAAAAAATTCCCTCCACCAAACAAACCACCTCAACAGATAATACTCGAGCATCTTGCAATGTGTTTGGATCAATTTCCTTCGAGCTCACGTATCTCTCAAGATGTATTTGAGAATTGCTTATTTTTGTGTAGAAATTCAAAGATATATAATGAAAAAGTATAATGTATACACACGTCGCAAGCTCTCCCATCTTGTAAATGATATCACGTACATCTTTGGAGGCACAATGGAATATGCTAGTAGGAAGTACGAACTAAATGTAAACAATATTCATAGATCAAATGATTAGTTGAGGAAAAAGTCATCATACCCCAAAGTTTACACATAGTTACTCCACTAATTACTATATTCATGGTTAGAGATACCCTTACTTGAATCATTTTGTGCCAATCGTGGGACTTCAAACCAAATAATTGCTCCACACCTCTTTTCTTTTTCTTTATGAAGGCTCCCTTGACACATCTCATACATCCTGTGGGTATTTGAAAGCTATATATTTATTCCTTCACTATTTTTTCCTCGTTCTTTGACAACATCCAAGGTGCATGGGGTAGCTCAATCTTTCCTCTGGGTCCAATGCGTGGCCAGGCTCGTCTCATGCAACCAATGTTACGTAAATCCTCCCTTACATTAACTAAATCATGAGCCCCTATCAAGTGATCCCATAATGTAGATACAACATTTTTAAATATGTGCATGGGGTCCAACAAGTGATTGATCTTGAGTTCAGTCCAGTACGAAAGACGAAGAAATATAGAGAACCTAACAAACAAACAATATATTATGTACACAATTCATCATGCTAAATACTTTAAAGTCAATCAAGAGAAATGCACTTCTTACCGACTCATGTCGAGTGGAGGGTGGCTATTGGCATTAATCCATCTCTCCTTCCAATGTCGAATGGTTAGAGATTGTGGAGTCATTTCATTAGTAGGGAGAACATATTTGGGATGGTCAATAGGAAGAAATAGATGATGATTGTCGTAGATAACCTTCTTTAAACGTGCCGGCCTAGAGGAAACTAGACAGGGACCGCAAATAGGACATGCATGATATCCTGACGTGGTTAAACTTGAAAAAACAAGTGAATTAATAAAATGCAATTGATTCAAGTCTTGAATTTCAAATATAGAGTTATATACATGTACCTGAACACTCTCAGTATCCTAGAAAGTCATGCATGGTCCACAACAACATGGCCTTCAATGTGAAATCTCTAGAGGATGTAGATGCACTTGTATCTTGCACCTCAATACCTTCCCATAACATTTCTAACTCTTCAATCAAAGGCTCTAAGTAAATATCCATGTTTTTTACCTTGTGCTTTCCAGAAATCAGAAGGGACAACATCACATGTCCCTTTTTAATTGCCATGGATGGAGGAATATTATAGTGCACCAATACCATTGGCCATACACTGTATGATGTGCTTTTGATGCCAAATGGATTGATTCCATCCATACCTAAACCAAATCTCAAATTTATTGGCTCTTCTTTGAAAAGGGGCCACAAATTATCTATATGTTGCCATGCGGGTGTGTCTGCAGGGATCCTCCATTTTCCATCACTTGAACGATGACTAGCATGCCATGACATGAGCTTTCCAATAGACTTACACTTGAACATAAGTTTTATACGTGGAACAATCGAAAAATGTCGCAAAACCTTACGAGGCACATCCATTGACTTCATCTCCACTTTGTATCTTGATTCGCCACAAATAGGACACTCTTGTGCGAACTCATGAATACCACGAAATAAGACACAATCATTGACACATGCATGGATCTTGACATAATCAAGGCCTCCCACAAATGTCAAGTAATGTCTTGCTTGCTCTCTCTTAGTTGGCAATTTGTTTCCTTTTGGAAGCATTTGTGATAATAACCTACATATATTTTTAAAAGTGAGTTTAAAAACCACCAACATATATTTCTGTCTGATTTCAAAATAGGATTAACAGTTAATATTATGATTCATATATAAGCCAAACTGAATTGATACCTACTTCAATAATGCATCCAAACTAATATTACTCCATCCATAAATTGTTTGCCAGTTAAGTATCTCGAGGGACGCACGAAGAATGGAGTACGTACAACCTTCATACAACAGAGTAGATGATGCTACATATAGTGAATCATTTGGCTTCGTAGAGTGACCTTCTCCCTGAACCGGTTCTGAAAATAGATGGTGTACCATGTTGTCCAAAATCTCATCCTCTACGACTTAATAGGGCATTTCATGAGGACTACTGTCATGGTCGTCAGTCTCTACTCTTCTTGAAGACTCTGCCTCCTCACATCGACGTTTTGCAGCCTCTCGATGCCCAGGAGGGAGCATCTGAGGATGTGGCACCGCATCCTGCTCAACCACAAAAGGGAGTTTCATGTAAGTTGATATATAATTCCTGTAACATAGACATGCAATCTTAGTGGTAAAAAAAAACAATGAATATCGGTGATTTTTCTCGGTCCCATTCTCCATACAAGGTGAGGTGTGACATTGCAATTCGACGTGCTCAAAAAATAAACCCTCGACAATGATCACACATGCATTTAATTTTTCGTCGTAGCCATGCATCTCGATTATGAAGACGCAATGTTTCATCCTCACTTGAGAATGTGCTCATTGACTCACCAGCTTGGACCGCACTAGGTGATGACGACGTCGACATGATTAAACCTAATTCATGACAACATCAAAATATTTTTCATTCATATGTTTACATAATATCTTAATTTTAAATACACAAAAATTATCATAAATACATTAAAACTTATGATAAGAATTCACTATTAAAACTTATCTTAAAAACAAAAAATTATGATAAATCAAATGTGCGTCTATATCTGCGTTTAACTACGCGTCTATATTTGCATCTATCTGAACAATAGACGCACATATACACGCAAAAATAAACACACACGTTAAAATTCAAACCATACTTAAATCATTTCTTTTCAAACTGCGCCTTTTCTTTCCTGCATTTTTTGCGGTTCTGAAGCTTGAGTTTAGCCGACATGCAGTCTCTTCATGCCTCACGTAGTCTCTTTATGCCTCACCTCCTCATGACTCACCTCTTCTTTCATTTCAAACACACAAGAAGGGAAAAAGGAAAGCCAAGGAGAGAAAGAAAGAGAGAACAAGAAAGAGGAGAATAAGAAGAAGCAGCAAGCAAGCAAGCAAGCATCAAGGGAGGGTAACTTACCAAGGAGAGGAAGAAGGAGAAGGAAGAAGCGCCACCACCCGCCACACCAAACACCCAAGGTGAGTCTCTCTTTCTCTCTCTCTCTCTCTCTCTTTGTTTCTCTCTTCCTCTCTCTGCTCTGTCTATTTATTTAGGATTTGTGATTCCATTATGTATTGCATTTTCTAAATCATCAATGGCAGTCGTCGACCTAAAATCGGCTGACCGGGCGCGTCTCATAGCGCATCTACATCTCAGTGTAGACGCAAACATAGACACGAAAAAATGTTTCCTCTCAGAGCGTCTGAGGGCGCATCTTAGAGCGCGTGTGCTGGCACATGTGCTTTGCAGTGTATACGCGATGATACACGCGCTGTAGAGAAGGTTGACCTGCAGTCTACACGTGATTATACATGCGCATTGACCTGGGCTGCGCGTCTGGCAACATGTCTGTGCTGCATGTTAGATGCGCAGATAGACGCGTTGGACAGAAGATTCACTCTGGAACGCGTCTGAGAGCGCGTCTAACCTGCAATGTAGAGGCGGGGATACACGCACTAGGTCTCCCAGTCTTGATAGTAAACAATATATTTTTGCAATGATGAATGTGAACAATCCCATGTTTGTATTTATCAGTTTTCTTCTGTAAGAGAAGAATTAGCACTTAAGTGTTATGCTCAATGTCTAAAGAAAACTCTTTGAAAATATAGATAATATATGATTTTTTGTATGCAAATAAATTTATCTTTTTCCTGTGTTTTTTTTGCAGATGTCATATCCTAGTTCATCTAGCAATGACCCATATGTGGATCGCATGAATGATACATTGGTCTCCTTTGGCAGGTGGATCAATGCATTTTTTGGAGGTTTTCCTAGTAGGGAAGACTTCATGGGAGAGATGACCAGACACCTTGGCCGCTCTCCCACAGCGGGGACGAGGTGTTCAGTGTCATGTCTGGGACCCCTCTGGCGTCTTTGCTTAGCACTACTTCCCAAATTCTACATGTAGGTACTCCACATACAGGTACTCCATTTGCAGGTACTCCACCTGCTCCACGTGCATCGGCTGAAGCACAAGCATCTGCAGAAGCATGTGCATCTGCAGAAGCTCGTGCGTCCAGTGAGGCAGAGGGCAGTCGACAGAGAGGAAGGAGGGAGAGTCAAGGGGGAGGACGAGGATTGTGTGGGGGTTGCCTAGGAGGTGGCGAGCAATCACCCTCACCAGTATATCACGTAGAGGAGGTTGTACGCCAGTACTATAGAGTTACAGATGATGGTGGCATCTTTCATGATGATGAGGGAAGGGATGTAATGGCGTACATGAGGAGCGTCATGCATGCGACGTATAAATATTGTTTCATTGCCTTCAAAAATCAGAAAAGTGGCTTATGGCAGGAGGTGGTGAGGGCAATCCATAGGAGGTACCCAAATCCTGAGGATCTGCGATTCTCAGATGATTGGGGACGTACAAAAGTGAGGGATATTCTTCACAACAAAAGATCCCACCTCATGACACGGGCCAGGGACTCAATGTGGAGGCTGGAGGAGGGGCGTGGAGCCTACAGCCAACCACCTATGTGCCACCGCGTAGAGTGGAAGAAAGCCAAGAAGAAAGCAGCTGAGAAAGTGAAGAGTTGCCAGCACGGAGAGGCGCGACGGATCCAAATGGAAACAATGGGATCGTTGCATTACGGATCGGGCGACAGAGAGTCATGAGAGGCAGAGTTTATAAGTATATTTTGATTTCTAGTTTTTTTTAATTTATATTTCTTTCAATTCTTTATATATTTTAGTCTAATATATTGTGACTCATAATTGTTTGTATATCTCTAAATGTTTTGCAGACTACCATCGTTGGTAGAATACCTACTTCTAGAGAGATAGGTTACCATCGAGGCCATAATCGCATAGCGACATGGCTTCACTTTTATGAGGAGGGTCTCATCACTAAGGATCAATACAACCGGGCCATGAGGATTCGACAGCCAGAGGAGGTATGTTTTTCGTACTTTTCTATTAAAAGTATAACTAATTATAACTTTTTCTCCACCTTGTCTATGTAAGCAACCCTAATCTTTTGTGTGTATAGGCGAACTCGGATGTGGATCATAGCGAGGAGGGGGATAGCGATGCTAGTAATCATGGTGGTACTAGCGAGGATGTTTCCTCTTCAGATTCCTAGAGGAGCACCATACCTCCTCATAAGGCCTTCTTTTCTTGTATATGTATAATATCTCTTTGAGCCTACGGCTTGCGGCCACACTTTAGGTCGCAAGCACTTAAACTTCCCTTATAAATGCTTTAATATACAATGAATACATGGACTTTTATTTTCAATTCTTGTGTCCGTAAGATACATTGTCTTTTTCCCAAATACACAATCTGATGTATGGGAAGGGGGGAAAAAAACCACAGAGCATGATGCTCTCTGTTTTTTTTTTTCCAGTTCTGTTTTGTGCGTCTATCAGCGCGTCGAAATTGCGGATAATTCGCGTTTATTCGCGCGTCTATAATGCAGACTACATACGCTTCATAATTCAAAATTTTTAAAAAAACTAAATATCTTTTTTTTTAAAATAACATTTTTTATTTTTCGTTCTCGTCTATCAGTGCTTGTAAAAGCGCGTCTACCAGCGTGTCTATATACGCATGTATATGTGCATCTATTGCACGTCTATTTGTGCGTGTAAATTCGTTGATAAATGCGATTATAGACGCAAAATGATAGATGCACAAATAGACGGGCAGATAGATGCACTCGTAAGTTTTTCTCTATATTAAAAAATCGCGTCTAAATGTGCGTCTATGAGGCCTTTTTGTTGTAGTGTTCAGTCTCTTCATCTAGCAAAGGTGGGTTTTCATAGACAGGGTGTACAGGTAATTGGCCTCTAAAAGGTCGTAATAAACTAATATAAAAGGTGTTGTGGATTTTCCAATGCTGTGGTAGTTCTAGCTTAAATGCATTGTCATTGATTTTGTGTATGATTTTGAATGGTCCATAGAATCTAGGTGCTAATTTCACAACTGGGTGTTTATTTACACTTTGTAATCTACGTTTCTCTATTCGTAACCAAACATAGTCAATGTTAAAATTCATGGCATGTCTTTTCTTATTTGCTTGCTTTGTATATGATTGCTGGGCTTTGGCAATCATATCTTTAACTTCATAAAAAATAGTAGCGTGCATGTTAGCAATATCATCAGTAGTCTGAATTTTATTTGATAAAGATGCAACAGGTGTAGACAATCTATAACCATAAATAACTTCAAATGGTACTTTCTTTGTAGGAGTGTGGTTTATTGTTATATGCAAACTGAAGTAAATGTAGATGTGTATCCCATGTGTGTGGTTTATAAATAGTGTAAGCACGTAAAAGATGTAAAATAGTACTATTAGTAGCTTTTGTTTAACCATTAGTTTCAGGATGAAATGCAGATGAAAAATCAATCTTTGTTCCTAAGTTAGCAAACAAAGTAATCCAAAAATTATTACAAAATCTAGAATCACGATCAGAAATAATAACTTTTGGTAATCCATGATTAATAAACAAAGTTTTCAAAAACAATTGAGCTGCTTGAGATGCAATTAAAGTTTTCTTGCATGGAATGAAATATGCTTACTTGCTGAACCTGTCTACGACAGTCCAAATCATATCATGGTTAGTTTTAGTGTTAGGTAAACGAGTAATAAAGTCCATAGAAATCTGTTCCAATGGTTGTGATGGAATAGATAAGGGCATTAGTAAACCATATTGTTTACCATGATGTCTTTTAACTCTTTGACAAACTAAACATTTAGAAACAAAGTTAGATATATCAGTGTCTATATGTGGCCAATAAACATCTTCAGTCAATGTACGCAAAGTAGAGATAATACCTCTATGACCTTGGTATGGAGGACAATGAATCTCATTCAAAACAAAAGATCTAAATGGAACTGTCACACATAATCTATTTTCATAAAACATGAATCCATTATTGTAAAACAGTGAATCAGTAGAAATCCAATTATTTGCAACTAATTTATTCCAATCAGCTTGAAAACTAATATCCTGATGATAGGTATCTTTCATAGGGATAAGGGAATCAAATGATATCACAGAGATATTATGAATTTTCAGTCTTCTACTCAAAGGGTCGGCTACTACATTCTCTTTTCCTGGTTGATATTGTATAAGGGGATGGAAAACTCTGAATGAAAGCTACCCATTTAATATGTTGGTCAGATATTTGGGGTTGACTAAAGAAATGTCTAATACTTTGTTGGTCAATCCTATTCACAAACTCAGTGTTAGCTATATATAGCCTGTCTATATATAGCGCCCATGTTAGTTATATATAGTTTGTCTATATGTAGCGCCCCAGGTCCCCTCTATATATTCCTATTATGTGTGCTCAATTGACACACTTCTGGGGTTCCACTTTCGGTGTCTCATATCTCTCTTCTCTCCTCTCTTTCTTTCCTCTCTCATCTTCCTAGCAGTTTCCAACATGGTATCAGAGCGAGGTTCTACAACATCACAAAGATAAGTTTTCTTTATTGTTTTATTTCTTTGCTCATGTTTGTGCTCCGAGCGGCTTTGATCTCTGTGATTTGCACCTCTGCCTACATCTGCGATAAACCTTAATTTGCACCACCTTGCTTCCCCTTCCTCTCTCAGGATAGGTCGTCAAGTCCTCAAAAGATCGCATAGCAAGTAGTGCCGAGGGCGTTGGACCAAGAGGAGATGAGGAAGACGGTAATTATGATATTGCCTCTGGCGATGTTGTGAGAGAGGAGTGTGGGGTGGTCGGCATATTTGGTGACAGTGAAGCAAGCAGGCTTTGCTACCTTTCACTTCATGCCTGGCAGCATAGAGGACAGGAAGGCGTAGGTATTGTTACCTCAGACAATAGCACCTTGCGGTCTGTGATTGTTTGCTACCTTTCACTTCATGCCTTGCAGCATAGAGGACAGGAAGGCGCAGGTATTGTCACCTCAGACAATAGCACCTTGCGGTCTGTGACTGGACTTGGCCTTGTAGTAGAGGTTTTTGACAACAGCAAACTTGAAAGGCTTCCTGGGATGCTTGTGCAGCTTCACTTCTCAGAGGGTCTACTTCACAGGCAGCAAGTTGTGGAATGGCTTATCAAGCAGTTACAAGAAAAATATGCTCTAGATGCTATGGAGGCACTTTTGTCTCTTGCCAAACCCACATTTGCATGCTTGTAGATGTCTTTCTTCATAAGCTTGGAGAGCTTAGACGCCAACCTTTGTTCTTGATTCGCGGGGTTTCGTGCAAATCTTCCATGGCTACCACAGCTGCTGCAAACTATGCACTCGCTTCTACACAGTCGAACGCAATTGTCCCCTTAACAACATATGTCCTGATTTCCAATTTCAAGGTGTTGTACAGTCTACTTTGCATGCCAGATGGAACTCTTGACTGTCACCTTGCCGAGTTCTTAGACAGAAAAGTAACTGTAAATGCAATACCTGTCAAAGGCATTGCTAGTGTTGATGTGATCATAGAAAGAGAAACTCACCTGTGGGGTTGCTTGTTTTGGATGGTAGATGGTAGATCCCCCTGTGAATTGCAGTACTAATGATCTGAATGTAGACACAGGTGTAAGATCGGTACAGGAACTGATCATCTTTTTCCATGGGGGAAGCTTTGCTCACTCCTCTGCCAATAGTGCCATATACGATGTGATGTGCACGAGGTAAGCAAAGACATGTAATGCTATTGTTGTTGTGCTTTCCCTCAATTTTAGATGAGCACCCGAGCAGAGGTATCCAACAGCATATGAAGATGGATTGACATGTGTGAGATGGGCAAGGAGTGACATGGGGAGACAATGTCTTCATTATCTGGGTTGCTGCCCAAACAAGTTCATTCTTGCAGGAGACAGTTCAAGGGGGAACATAGCCCACAATGTTGGAGTTAGGGCTTCAGGCAAGTCTTCTAAAACCGTCTCAACAAAACCGATTCTAGATCGAATCCTATGGGTAGGAAAACCATGTGATGCCCCAAATCATGTGGGTAGGGCAGAACACAGTTATGTGATGCCTCCGCCAGTCGATGGGTTACCAGGAGACAGTTCAGGGGGGAACATAGCCCACAATGTTGGAGTTAGGGCTTCAAAAGAGAGCATACATGTTACAGGAACAATTCTCTGAGATTGGTATTGGCTGAACTAAATCTTCCTCCTTGCTTGTTGGTCGTTGGGGGCCTAGACATTCTTCAAGATTGGAAACTCCATTATGTAACAACCTTCAATTCCCTCACCCTTTACGAAAATCCATCCTCCAAGACTTTGTCCTATTGGAATGTTCTTGCTTCTGGAGGTCATTAGAATAAGCATGACAAAGGACAATAATGTGCAGGACTCAAGTATAGAAGCACTCAAAGTATTGGGAAAACTGGTCACCAAAGTAACCTGTGAGGTTCTTCCATTTTATTTCAACTTGAGGAAAGCTTCCACGTTGTCGTCAACAACATACATAGTCGGAAGCACTTGCTAGATTGCCTGTATGGCATTGCCACTCAAGGCTTATATTCTTTCCAGCTCATGAGGATCTATATTCCAGCTGATGACACATTATTTCATTTATATTCTTTCTAGCTGATGAGCGTCTATACTAAGGAGCGTCTATATTCTAGCTGATGACAAATTGTTTTATTTATATTCTGTTCATGGGGCCCCATATGTATTCTGTTATCTATAGAGCGGCGTTGCGAACCGTCTCTATAGACCTTGTGTTGTTCTAATGTCACTGTAACGTTTTTCTTTAAGTTTTGATGTGATAGATATACTGCTTACATTCCAAGTTCAGTTGCAGGAATTTCATATATTAAGGAGTGATAAAGCTCTTTTGATGTCTCTGAATAGGCTGTTGTAATTCAGGAGTGATGTAGCTCCTAAGTAATGTAGCTCCTTCTGCGTTGATGTTGTAATTCACGAGTGATGTAGCTCCTTTGATGCCTATGAATAGGCTCTTGTAAATTCAACTTTGTAATTTTATATTTTGAATATTAATATAACGGTAGGCCTATATAGAGCTGTGAGTTTTTCCCTTGAGCCCCCAAGGGTTTTTTTCATCCATAGTAAGGGACCTTTATTTGAGCGGGGGTGTTAGCTATATATAGTCTATCTATATATAGCGCCCATGTTAGCTATATACAGTTTGTCTACATATAGCACCCTAGGTCCCCCTCTATATATTCCTATTATGTCTGCTTAGTTGATACACTTATGGGGTTCCACTTTCGGTGTCTCATATCTCTCTTTTCTCCTCTCTTCCTTTCGTCTCTCATCTTCTTAGCAGTTTCCAACACTTAGAACCCATTAAGTAATGTTTCCATTGTCATAAGGCTTCTACTATAGCTAGCAATTCTTTATCATATGTAGAATATTTAAGTTTAGATGGTTTCAGTTTACAGCTAGAATAGGCTATGGGATGATTATCTTGCATAAGTACGGCTCCTATCCCAGATCCACTAGCATCAGTAACTACTAAAAAGAATGGTCTATTGAAATCAGGTAGTTGTAATACAGGAGCATGGGTTAATGCATGTTTCAATAAATCAAAAGATTTTTGTTGATTATCAAACCAGTGATAAACAATATCATTCTTTAAAAGTTTAGTCAAAGGCAAGGCAAGTAATGAAAAATTTTGCACAAACTTTTTGTAAAAACTAGCAAGACCTAGAAAGGAACGTAACTCATGCACATTTTTTGGTATGGGCCAATTTAAAATTGCTTCTATTTTTTTAGGGTCAATCTTAATACCTTCTGATGAAACAATGTGACCTAGATATTTAATTTTTGTTTGAAAGAATTCACTCTTTTCTGGATTAGCATACAATTGATTATCTTTTTAACAACTTAAAAACTAAAGACAGATGTTCATAATGCTCATTTTCATTTTTACTGAATACCAATATATCATTAAAGAGTACTATAACACAATGCTGATATTTCAAAAATATGTTATTCATCATTTGATTAAATGTAGCAGGTGTATTAGTTAAACCAAAAGGCATCACTAGAAATCCATAATGTCCGAATTGTGTTCTAAATGTAGTTTTGAATATATCAAATTTATCCAATCTCACTTGATGATAACGAGATTTAAGATCTATCTTACTAAATGTGGCAGAACCTTGTAGTTTATCCATAAGATCATCTACCCTAGGAATCGGATATCTGTTCTTAACAGTAATTTTATTCAAGGCACGATAATCAATGCACATGCGATAAGTATTATTCTTCTTCTTTACTAATAATACAAGTGCGTCAAATGGAGAACTACTAGGTCTAATTAATCCTCTGTTAAGAAATTCTTCTATTTGATTTTGAATTTCTTTATGTTCAATTCAGTTATGCCTATATGGTGCTTTACATGGTGGTTGTGTACCAGGAATTCAAGGTATTTTGTGATCTTTAGGTTGTGAAGGTGGTAGTTCAAGAGGTAAATCATCAGCAAAACAATCTTTAAAGTGAGCAAGAAATTGTTTATGCCTAGGATGCATATGTTTTTCTTTAGCTTGAAGTTCATTCACCCAAATTAAATAAGATTTGCTACTTTTACGTAATGCACGTTTAGCATGAGTATGAGGAAGCAGTGGAAAATTATTAGAAGCATGCATACCATGCAATGTGATTGGTTTTCCTTGAGAATAAATTTTAATTGAATGCGTAGAATAATCTATGTCAGGGTTATACTGATGACGCCAAGGCATACCTAGGATAATATCACTAGACTACAAATGTACAACTAGGCAATTCGTTCGTTCAGCGTATTCACCAATTTTAATTCCTAAGTTATGCACCTCTTGTGTTTCATTATATCTTGTGTCTAGGAATGTTGCTTTAATGCGATAATGTGTAGAAACAATTTGTAATTTCAATTCTTTCACTAACATTGCAGAAATAAAATCATGTGTGCTACCATCATCATGCAAAATAATCTTTTCTTTACCATGCACTAAACATTTCATTGTCAACAAAGAATGTGGAATTGGCATACCTAGCAAAGTATCTGAAGTAGTACCAATGTTGTCATCATCTTCCGTAAAGTCAGGCATTTCCTCACGTTCTTCATCTTCCATTGCTCCAAGATAATTGATATGGACATGTAGCTTTTTCGATTGGCAATTGGTTGCTAGATGTCCAGGTTGATGGCATTTGTAACAAACTATTGGTTTGGCTTTAGATACATTGTTGGCAATGGCAAGAAGTCTAGGAATATTAGGATTTGGCTGTGAGGATGGCTTAGGGTTTGGATTGATATTTGATGGCAAAGCAGGTGGTCGTGTCCAAAACTTACGAAATGTAGATGGAAGAAAACGACTTTGATTGAATCTTTTAAAATTTGCATTGAATTGCTTGGAACCATAGTTACCATTAGCTTGAAATTGTTGTGGATGCTTGTCTCTTCCGCGAATCTTGTCTTCAGTGTCATGAGCCAAGGAAATTGCATCTTCAAGAGTTATTGGCTTTAAAATATTGACTTCAACATAGTAATGTCCAAGTAAGCCAGACATAAACTTACGTTTGTGAATCACTTCAGGTACATCTTTGAGCATGTGTAGTTGCAATAGGGCATTCCAAAAATGTTTAGTGTATTGGGAAATAGGTTCACGTTCTCTTTGCTGTAGAAGGTCCCATTGCTTTACGACTTTTTCATGGAATTGAGGAGGAAGGAAATTCTACAAAAACTTCTTTTGGAAACTCTCCCAGGTAGTGGGAAAATCAATGCTCTTGTGAACCACAATCCACCATAGAGATGCTTGATCAACTAAATGATTAGTGACACATTTAATTTTATCTTTTTCAGCGTATGTCTCTTTATGAAAGTAATCATCAAACTGACTGATAAATGTAAGTACAGTCTTTTCATCTCAAGATCCATTGAAAGTATGGAATTTGAAATTTCTTTTACTTATATTTGTTTCTTTGCAGATGAATTGAGCTTCGAGTGTCGCATCGATGGTATGTCAAATAAGATCTTCGGGTTGCGGTCCATCTTTGTCGGTGGTAGTTCATTGTAGATTGGCCAATTGAACTTGCAAAGCTTGTCGGGCTCTTCGTTCTTCATCAAGCTGCATCATAATTAAATCCAATTTTTGTTCCATCGTTAGTTCGGGAAGATCGCCTTCAGCCATTAAATCATCCATGTTTTGTTCCGTCATCTTGTAAAATTCAAAGACCTCACACTCTCGAAATGTAATTAGCGGGATGAGCGCAGCTCAAAGTCGAGTATACAAGGCTTATAAATTTTTGTTTGGCTTTTATGGTCTTTGTCTTTTGTGGTTGCGGGATTCGTTATCTTTATAAAAATTGCGTATGACCTTCGGCGTTTACTGAAACGGGTTCAACAAGTCTGCGTGTGTGAACAATCTTCCAGGGAGCAATAGACAAATTCTGTGCTTCTGCGTAGGAATAGTCTTTATGGGAGTAATTGAGATAAGTCTATTTTGACCTTTGTGGACTTGCAGGACTTGCAGAAGTAAGTAAGCTTGGAGAAGTAAGAGAACTTGGGAGATTAGGGAGCCTTAGTAGACTTTGAAAGCTAAGAAGCTTTAAGCTTTTGAATCTGTCGTGAATTTTTAGGACATATTCATGCCCTCGACGAATTCGACACCGCCCACCAGTAGATCTTCTTGCCGCCGATTATGAAATTTATAGAATGAAGCTTTTTAAAGATTAGTTCTAAGCTTTGACTTTAAGCTTTTAAGGTTTTAAGCTATGGAGGCTTACTGTTGACTGTGAAAAAAAAAACGTCTTGAATAAGGAGGTGTAGAAATGGTTCTCTGCCTCCTCAAGCCAATCGTTCGCGATCAGAGGCTGTAGATAGGGGTTCTTGACCGCCAGGAATTCACTCGTATCAACCGTTCGCGATGAAATTGGCTGTAGAGCTCGTCGCTCTAGGAGCTCCGCCTTCACGCAAGATGATAAGCGATTGAAACCTCTCGATCTCAGCTTCGCTCTAATACCACTAGTGCATAGATCGGATGCCGTAAGCGCGTGTAGTGAGCATCAAAAGGTCCCCAAGAACAAAAGAACTCTACTTTTTGCACACAAATCAATGTAGAAGACTTGCACGACATGAACAAGAGACCAATTGGGTGCAATCTCCCCCCATGCCTTGTATGAGCGCTCCACAAAGCATGTATTTTATGTATTAATCATCTTCAAGCTCAAATAATAGCCCAAATTACAAAATAGCACGCTTTTGTCTTTTGAGTTTGCTTTTGTGCCAAATAGAAATAAAGCTAATGGATGGGTGCCCAAGAAGTCAGGCATACCCAATACAATGTCCAAATACAAATATCTAAATTGTGCACCCATCCACATACAAAAATAATAAATAAATATCAAATGCCTTGATAAATAGGCTCCATGCCTAAGATATGCGCCCATCAAAATATTGATGATAACTGGAATACACGCTATCCTCCAATGCTTTCCACCACTACTGTTGTTATCTCTACACATCAACTGAAGCATTCACAATCCTAAGTAAAATAATACAATTAAACCGACAAAAGTGAATACCTAGCAGTCTTCAACTAAATAAATCAATTGGTTAGAAATCAATCCTAACCTTAATTTATCATGAGTGCGCACTCTAAACTCATAAATATGTGTTTTACGGAATTACCTGTTATGGAATTACCCATGTATACACTAAATTAACAAAATACCCGAAAAGGATAGGCGTCCCCATCAACTTGTAACGTGTCCACTAGAATCATCCAGGACACGTCTTAGCAGTCCATCGGAAAGGATGTCTAGAAAACTCCGCCCGGCACTCCCATGGAATGTTACGGGTTTTGCAATCTAGGTCTTCCCGTGTCTGCCACGTAGCGGAAGTATCCTGGCCATTTCCCACTTAGGATCAACCGGAATTTGGGTTTTCCTGTTTGGTCATTAGCTAACAGCAACTAGCGTCAGACCCAAGCGAACTACTTTACGCAGAAACGCCAGGTCCGAAGCGGATTCACGCTGCACTTGGTTCAAGGAGAATGGGAAACGAGAGGGATGCAAAACTCAACCTCTCTACCAATAGGCATAGTCCCATTCCGTAAATCGGGTAAGACGTAACTCTAGGTCATCGCTCTCATTATTCGTTTTGATAATGATGATCATCCCGCTGTTCTTCGAGATTTTTGAGAAAAGTTCCCGGCTAACCGAGACCACCCAACCGTAGGACGGACCCATGGCCCATCCTCCGCAGTTTCCTCAGTTTGTTTTAGTCATGTAATTATCTAACACATTAATTTGACATATAGCAATCAGCTTCTTTAATTACTCCTGTTAAGCACTGGTTCCTTCACGTAATCTTATCACATTACATAGAAAAACAATATCAGCCAAATTCTTTATTATCATTTCATCATTTTATCTTTGAAATACAAGGAGTTCCGCCCATAGGCTTGTCCATAATCTGCCCGAAGGCTATCCAGTAATCCACTAGGGATCACTATTCCAAGCTTCTGCCCGTAGACTAGTATGCGGGCCTCGAGATCCAATCCCGAGTCACGTTAGCCTCTTGCGTAGGACCCGGAAGGCGAGGGATTTACAGCCAGAGCCCCCCCTGGCACCCAAGCGTCCTCCTGCTCCAAGTAGAGCTCAACGCAAAGACCTCTCGCGGCGGGTTCGGTCCACGTTCCCGGCGCGGTCAACAACCCCCTTGGTTAGGGTCAGGCAGGCAGTCGGGGGTAACTAAAGCTGCCTCTCCCTTCAGGCCTTCAACCTGAAGCATTAGATATCATTTCATCCTTTAGTTCTTTGAGCAAACAATGCAAATAGTGCTTTCTAAACTGTTACAAGCACAATCAATTCCAGTGGTCGTTTATTTGGCCAACTGTCAAGGAGTGAATCCTTCTTTCCGAATGCATCCAACGTTCGATCCGGGATTAATTGCGACTTGGCAAGATCCCCAAGGGTTTATTTGTTCACCCTTTTGTCCTTGGGTTAGGGCCATACCCTGTTAACCCAACTTAACCAATACCTTAGGTTTTATTAACAGTAAATCCTTGCGACCATGTCGCTTTAATTTATTGATTGATCATTTGCTTCCAAGCAAATACCTAACTTCCCTTTACTTGGCAATCTTTCCCCAAGACAGGTGATGTAACAGGATGACTACTCATTCTCTTGCAAGTTAAATTTGCGCAAGAACTTACCAACCTTATTTCAAGAAATGGCAAAACTCTCTTGTGAACAAACAACAAGTCTATGCAACGTTGCAACTTATTGCACAAGTGTCGCATCTATTCCATGGGATCATTTCACCCATTGAACGGCGTTTTCTGGTATCGGAATTATCTTCAGACGAGAAGCAGGGTTTAGGGTGTCTTTTTACCCAACCCATTCCTAATTATACTAGATCGACAACGTTTGGTCCTAGGGGTTCCAACTCAATTCGAGTTTCATCATTTGAACAAGTGATCCTTAGGGTAGAAACCCTAGATCGTTTCTTGCAAGCCCGTCCAATTGACTCAACATTTCGTGAATGTGGGTATGATCTTTGAGTTTGAGGGTTTTGACTTGGCAACAAGTGTAAAACTAGGTCAAATCCTTAACGCATTAAACCCTAGTTAGCACTTGGGATATTTATCATATCGACTGAATCATGCTTATATGAATTCCTTGTGGGTTAGGTGATTTAGACAATTCAATATACTTGTCTTGCGACAAGGATGAACCTTTCCTAGAGATAATAAACTAGATCTAAAGGAGAAAAATAGTTGCAACTACCACAATACATGTAAACATGCGATTCATTGCTTCTACGCATCACATAGTCCACAATAACTCTATCTTTCCTTGGTAAAGTAAAAATACATGATAATCTGGATACTAACTTTCCTAGGACCTACTAGGACTTACATCAAATAATCATGCCTACTACCTTGTTATCTACACTTTAGAATCTCATGCTTTGTTAAACCATGCAACCTTTCCTAAATTCGGCTCCTGATGAATGAAATTTTTGCATGACGACTATGCAACACCCAACTTTCTCCTAGTTACAATGAAGTTAATGAAGTTCATACGAAACTAAAGCTAGTGTTAACTTTTTCCATTTTACATGCCACTTGCAAGTCCATAAGATTAATTTCATGCTCTTCTATTTCTTTTCGGATAACATCTTATGGGTGTTAACTTTTCCTCATGACTCATTACAAGGAAGATGTTGCCTAAAAATGCAACATATGCTTAATCTTTCCATGTCTAGTCAACGGTGCACTTTAACAATTCCAACCTTATAATGATAGGCAACAGGTGTTCTAGACTCGTCACTTTGAAAAGCACGACAAGGAAACATACTATTAAGGTCGTAAGATGGATAGACAATTTGCGTTTATAGCATTGAAAATACCAATTTTCCCAATTTCATTTAACTAGGCTAGGTGAATTTGAACATGCACGGGTGCTTCCTAATCCATGAAGTTATCATGCTTAACGCATTACTTTTGTATGGAATCACAAATGTAAAAACCTGGGTTTGTGGGCTCGGGGAGATGTCCACGTGAATGCTAGGAGAAGAACCTCCCGCAGGCGCGCCTTGCGACTTCTTGGGGGCCATCGTAGGCGTGATTACGGACTTCCGGTTTGCCTTTGCCCTTACACAATTATGGACTTTCGGTTAGCCTTTGCCCTACGTGATCCGTGAATCTCCTCAGCCTTGGTAAGCAGCCTCAAGATCTTGCCCTTCTCCCTCGTACACAAGAGATACCTTCACGGAACTTCGGATCTTTAAAAGGCCAGGGCTTGTGAGAATTGGGCTTAAGGGATTTGGGCTTATGGGATTTGAGCTTTGTTTGCGGAAATGGGGCTCTTATGGATGGAGCTGTGAAAACGGAGGCTTTACAAGGACTTACGAGAATTAGAGTTTTACGAGGAAGCTACGGGAATAGAGCTTAATGAGCTCGGTCTTAAACCCGAGAAGGCCGCAGGAACAAGGCCAAAGCCTTATCCCTTAGAAGCTGTGGAAATGGGCTTTAAGGGAAGGTTTTTAACCCCCGAGGTGGAACCCGTGTGCACAAGGCCTTAAGCCTTGTACTTTAGAAGCTTCCAAAAGCTTCTAGGAAGCTTTTGCTTCCCCTAGGAACCACGTGGATTAAAGGTAAGGGTTGAGGAGAGGGAAAATTAGCATTGACAGCTAGGAGGTTTGTGATGTAATGGTGGCGGTTTGACGCTTGGGCGTGGCAGCAGCTGTATCGATGGCCTGGCAGCGGTTGGTGATAGCAGCGGCAGCAGATCTAGGCGTCCTCACGGCGGCTTTCTCCTAGCACGTCTGGCCTCTCTTCCCTCCTCAGCACGGCGATGGCAGCAGCATAGTTCTTCTTCTCTCTCCGTTCCTCTCCTTCATATCATGAAGCACGGCGGTATTCTCAGACTCTTCTTCCTTCACGCAGCCTTTCCTCTCTCTCTCCATGACCTCAACATGGCGTCCTCTGTTTCCCCCTCCCCTTACCCCCTGGGAAGGGGGGTTTATAGGCCAAGGGGGGGGAGAGGAGAGCTCCACCACGTAGCCACTGCATGGCTTCCCCCCTCCTCATGCAGCCCACAACTCCACTAAGCCCATCCCCCCACACTCCCTCTCCTCTAGCCATGCATCGGCTGGGGGAAAGGGATAAATATAAAAAATTTTGCTTTAATAATATCCATTTTTCCCCTCCCAAGAGGGTGTTTACGTGTGATTTGCGGATTTGAACCCTCGGGCTTGCTTTGCCAATGCGGAGGTCTCGATTTCTCGCGTGCAGGTTACAGATTACACTGCCGGCAATTCCAATATGAAAGATAACCTTTGCACGAGGTTTACGCAGTGTGCGGGAAATCAATATTCATGAGTGGGAATATTACATTCTCTCCCCCTTAGAAGAATCGAGATGTCCTCATCTCGAGATAAACTGGGGATATTGATGGTTGAGAGAGCTTTCATCTATCCAGGTAGCATTCTCTTTGGGATAATCTTTCCACTGGACGAGGCATTCTTTCAAGGTTTTAGATCTTAACTGTCTCTCCCTAACATCTAAAATCTTATCCGGTCTTAGTTCAAGGACTCCTTGACTAGGCATTACAATTTGTTGGTCATCAAGTACATGATTAGGGTTGGGTACATATTTTTTTAAGAGACTAATATGGAATACATTGTGAACTTTTAGGTCATCAGGAAGTTGCAATTTATAAGCATTGGGTCCCAGGCATTTGAGGATTTTATACGGCCCACAATACCTTGGACTTAGCTTCTTGCATTCTCCTAGAGATAGAGAACTCCTTTTAGGGCGTACACGAATGAAGACCATGTCTCCTTCTCCGAAGATCCTCTCTTGACGTTTCAAATCTGCATATGCCTTTTGTCTATCCTTGGCTGCTTGTATGTCTTGTCTTATTGACCTTATTTGGTCATCCATGTCCTCCAACATTTGTCTTGAAGCTTCAACTCTTAGGGTTGGATCAGAAAAGTTTAGGGGACTTCGACAATCATGACCATACAATGCCTGGAAAGGGGTCATTTGAATGCTCTGCTGGTAAGAAGCATTGTAGGCAAATTCTACTAACGGTAAGTATTGAATCCACCTCTTCGGCTCTCGACAGCAGTAAGCCCTAAGCATATCCTCAATGATTTGATTCACTCGCTCTGTTTGTCCATCCGTTTGGGGATGGTAGGCGGTGCTAAAACAGAGTTGAGTCCCAATAGCTTCAAAGATAGCTCTCTAGAAGTGTGAAGTGAAGAGAGAATCTCGATTGCTAATGATTCTTCTAGGTAACCCATGTAGCTTGAATATCTCCTTGATAAACAATCTTGCAATGTCGGAGGCTTTATAGTTTGTCTTTACTGGAATCAGGTGTGCAACCTTAGTAAGCATGTCAACTACAACCATAATGGAATTGTATCCTCCTTGGACTTGGGGTAAGCCAACAACAAAATCCATACTGATGAATTCCCATTTCATTTGGGGAATGTCAAGTGGTTGCAATTTTCCTGGCATCATGACATGTTCAGCCTTGATACGTTGGCAAGACAAACATTCAGTGACATATTTAAGAACGTCACCTTTGAGCCTCTCCCAATGGTAGCTCTTCCTAACTGCATTAAGAGTTTTTGCATAGCCAGGATGTCCTGCGAAAGGGGAATCATGAGCTTCCCATAATATCTTCTGCTTAAGTGACTGGCTTGTTGGTATACACAGCCTTGTTCTGTAGTAGACAAGTCCATTATCAACTGAAAATTCCTGATACTTGGCCTGTAACTTCAGATTCTGATCCTTGGTAGATATTTCTTTTATCATTTTTTGGTAGGCCAAATCATGGCATGCTTCCTCTCTAGCTAGTTCGAGTATAGGGATGCTTGGCATAGATACCTTTGTAGCCAGAGATCTGGCCGTTGATGGATTCTGCAAGATTAGGGAATTTAGGAATGCCTTGCGACTGAGTGCATCGGCAACTATATTCTCTTTCCCTGGTCGGTACTTGATTTCAAAATCATACTCCTCCAGTACTTCAATCCACCGCCGTTGCCTCATGTTGAGCTCGTTCTGGGTAAAAATCCATTTGAGACTCTTATGATCGGTTACTAGAATAAACTTGTTACCCAACAGGTAGTGTCTCCAAAGCTTTAAAGCATGGATGACAGCTAATAATTCCAGATCATGCGTGGCATAATTCTTTTCATGACTCTTCAATTTCCTTGAAGAGTATGCTACTGGATGACCTTCCTGCATAAGTACACACCCCAAGGCAAGAATGCTGGCATCAGTTACTACCTCGAACTCCTTATTGAGGTCAGGAAGTTTTAGAATAGGTGCTGATACCAAACATTGCTTCAATTGATCAAAGCTATTTTGTTCGGGAGTTGACCATGTAATAGAAGTCTGCTTCTTTAGTAAGTCTGTAAGAGGTGCTGCAATCAAAGCATAGTTTTTGATAAAGACCCTATACCATCCTGTCAAGCCAAGAAAGCTACGTATTTCTTTAATGGATATTGGTATTGGCCATTCAAGCACATCCCTGACTTTGGCTGGGTCTACTGATATTCCTTCTGATGATACTATGAATCCTAGATATTCAATGTGACGCTTGAAGAATGCACACTTCTTCATTTTAGCATACAGCTTATGAGACCTCATTGTCTCAAGAACAATCCGTAGTTGAGGTTCATGATCTTCTTCCTGTTTAGAATAGACTAAAGTGTCATCGAAGAAGACAAGCACGAAATCATCAAGATATGGTCTAAAAATATCCTGCATTAATCTATTGAAGGTGGCAGGTGCATTTGTAAGCCCGAATGACATAACCAAGAACTCAAAGTGCCCATATCTTGTATTGAAGGCCGTTTTTGGAATATCTTCTTCCTTGATCCTTATTTGATAGTAACCTGATCTGAGATCAATTTTGAAGAAGATCTTTGCACCTTAAAGGCGATCCAGAAGTTCATCTATTCTAGGAATAGGATACTTGTTCTTGACTGTTGATCGATTCAAACCATGGTAATCAATACATAGTCGAAGTGTCCCATCTTTCTTTTTCTGGAATAGTACTGGAGCTCCCCATGGTGAGTTGCTAGGCCGGATGTAACCCTGATCTAACAGTTGCTTGAGTTGTTCCTTCAACTCAATAGCTTCCGGTATGGACATTCTATAAGGTCTCTTTGCAATTGGCGCAGCTCCAGGCATTAGCCTTATTTCATGATCAACTTCTCTTGGAGGCGGAAGTTCAGTCAACTCCTCAGGGAATACGTCAGCGTATTCCTTTAGCCAAGAGGGTCCCTCATGAGACTCTTGCTTTTGATCTAACTTGTTGAGTTTGATCAGGTAAACAGGTAATCCTTTTCTAACTCCTTTTATGATCCGCGATACTTTGGCTAACTGGATTCTTGGCACTCCTGCCTCACCTTGAGTTGTAACAAACTCCCTTTCAGAGTTTCGAAAGGAAACTTGACCCTTTCCACAGTGGATGTGGGCGTCATTAGGCTTAAGCCAATCCATCCTGAGTAGACACTCATGGATACCTAAATTCATGACTCTGAATTTGACTGAGGTTTTCTTTCCTCCCAGAAAGAATTCTTCCTTAGCAGTTTGCCTGGTACAAGTTACCTCACGACCGTTTGCCAATTCCACAAGTAAGGTAGGTGCTTCTACTGTGGCTATTCCTAATCTTTTTGCACATGCTGGTGAGATAAAGGAATGTGTACTGCCACAATCAATCAAGGTTTTGAAACCTTTACCTTGATAGTCCGACGGTGTTTGAATCACCGAGAACTGACGATTCGGCCCCTTCTTGTGTAAAGCGGCATGGACTGTCGCTCTTTCAAATTCTTCCTCCATAGTCGGATCTTCCTCTTCTTCTGCTTCGCATCTTTGCCTATTGGTAATGCAGGCAGTTCTTCCTCTTCCACGGGTGGCGGCTCCTTGACCGCAGCCTACACCTTGACGATATCCCTCGCTGAGCTTGGGACATTGCCTTTTGAAGTGACCGAGTTCGTTGCAGTGGAAACATCGAAGGTTTCGGCCATTACTTTGAGTAGGAACAAAGTTGTTGACGTTATTTGTCCTTGCTTTCTTCCTTTGTCCCTGATTGTGACCTTGGACTCTCTTCACTTGGGGTCTGAATGTTCCTCTGTTCGGGTCGCTATAGGACCAATTTTTGTTACCCCTTGGTCTAGCTTGCACTTCCTGAATTATAGGTGCCGCTCGAATGAGTGCATCCTGAAGATCTGACGGACACATAGATTCGAGACGGGTATTTACGGATGGATTTAAGCCTGCGCAAAATTTGGACACCTGCTGCGTCATGTCCATCTGTGGCGCATACTTTAAGAGTGAGACAAATTTAGAGTAGTATGCGTCAAGGGTGAGTCCTAGCTGTTTTAGCTCGTAGAATTCATTCATTTTTTGTGTACGATATGCAGGTGGCAAATATCTCCCGTCAACGGCTTTCTTTAACTTCTCCCAGGTGACGGACCCCTCTGAAGTCCCTTGATCCCTGCACCATTGTTTCCACCATAGTCTAGCTTCGCCGGTGAGTTTTAATTTGGCGAGCATGGCCTGATTGGTAGGCGCAGTACCAGTTGCTTCAAAGTAATCCTCCATAGATTCAATCCAAATTTCAGCATCAGACTGTACGAATCTGCCTCTCCCATCAAACTCAGGTGGCTTTATCTGCTTGAGGAGGAACTTCTTCTCCTGGATCACAGCAGTACTTGATGTAGGGGGAGAATTTGGAACCTGTACCTGGGGTTGTGCCTGGATAAAAGTTTTCTTAACGTTATTACATGATAATTGACGTTAGCTTATCTTTAGATCAGCTATCTCGTCAATCATGAAGCTACTTAACTTTTTAACAACTCTGATGCACAGTCGGATATTGATAAATGAAGTCCTTATTTATATTTACATGGGCGTAGCCTTATATAACATCTCGTGTGATGATAATCCAATCATTACATTCAGTTTGGGGAGAACAACGTTGTATTACATTTGTCTACAGGAACTGTGTAATAGTAGGGTTTTGGGTCATGGATCTTTAGGAATCGATAATTCATTGGAAGTTCAGGATATCCTTTCCGCTGGAATCCATACTTCTCATGACGGCCCAACACCTTAATCCTGTCGGCTGGGATTACACGGGTTACTTCCTCATATACATATGAGTTCAATTCAACCCTCCGACCTTGAATATGCAAAGTTGAATTTACGTGAGCTTCCACAAAAATGAATAGCTTCACGACTTTCAAGTCTTCCAACCACTTGATCCTCTTCAGGTTGGTCTGTAGATAAGCGAACCGGTGGGCAGCTATGTAGTAGATTCCTGAAGACCCAGTCCATCTTCGTTCTATATATAAAGGTGATGGATTATAAATCTGCTCCAGGATGTTCATCATTCCAACTCTTTGTCTATAATGCGGAGAATGCATTGCAGTCATAAACATGACCCGGAACACCAAAAACTTGTTCCACGCTTCATAGTTCTGCAAGACAGTATTGAAGATGAGGAAATGTTTGGACAACAACAATTTCTTTACTTCATTTTATTGAGATCTCATAAAAACAATTCCGTTGTTGGTCGGCTCTGATACCAACTGTAACGTGTCCACTAGAATCATCCAGGACACGTCTTAGCAGTCCATCGGAAAGGATGTCTAGAAAACTCCGCCCGGCACTCCCATGGAATGTTACGGGTTTTGCAATCTAGGTCTTCCCGTGTCTGCCACGTAGCGGAAGTATCCTGGCCGTTTCCCACTTAGGATCGACCGGAATTTGGGTTTTCCTGTTTGGTCATTAGCTAACAGCAACTAGCGTCAGACCCAAGCGAACTACTTTACGCAGAAACGCCAGGTCCGAAGCGGATTCACGCTGCACTTGGTTCAAGGAGAATGGGAAACGAGAGGGATGCAAAACTCAACCTCTCTACCAATAGGCATAGTCCCATTCCGTAAATCGGGTAAGACGTAACTCTACGTCATCGCTCTCATTATTCGTTTTGATAATGATGATCATCCCGCTGTTCTTCAAGATTTTTGAGAAAAGTTCCCGGCTAACCGGGACCACCCAACCGTAGGACGGACCCATGGCCCATCCTCCGCACTTTCCTTAGTTTGTTTTAGTTATGTAATTATCTAACACATTAATTTGACATATAGCAATCAACTTCTTTAATTACTCCTGTTAAGCACTGGTTCCTTCACGTAATCTTATCACATGACATAGAAAAATAATATTAGCCAAATTCTTTATTATCATTTCATCATTTTATCTTTGAAATACAAGCAGTTCCGCCCGTAGGCTTGTCCATAATCTGCCCGAAGGCTATCTAGTAATCCGCTAGGGATCACTATTCCAAGCTTCTGCCCGTAGACTAGTATGCGGGCCTCGAGATCCAATCCCGAGTCACGTTAGCCTCTTGCGTAGGACCCGGAAGGCGAGGGATTTACAGCCAGAGCCCCCCCTGGCACCCAAGCGTCCTCCTGCTCCAAGTAGAGCTCAACGGAAAGACCTCTCGCGGCGGGTTCGGTCCACGTTCCCGGCGCGGTCAACAACCCCCTTGGTTAGGGTCAGGCAGGCAGTCGGGGGTAACTGAAGCTGCCTCTCCCTTCAGGCCTTCAACCTGAAGCATTAGATATCATTTCATCCTTTAGTTCTTTGAGCAAACAATGCAAATAGTGCTTTCTAAACTGTTACAAGCACAATCAATTCCAGTGGTCGTTTATTTGGCCAACTGTCAAGGAGTGAATCCTTCTTTCCGAATGCATCCAACGTTCGATCCGGGATTAATTGCGACTTGGCAAGATCCCCAAGGGTTTATTTGTTCACCCTTTTGTCCTTGGGTTAGGGCCATACCCTGTTAACCCAACTTAACCAATACCTTAGGTTTTATTAACAGTAAATCCTTGCGACCATGTCGCTTTAATTTATTGATTGATCATTTGCTTCCAAGCAAATACCTAACTTCCCTTTACTTGGCAATCTTTCCCCAAGACAGGTGATGTAACAGGATGACTACTCATTCTCTTGCAAGTTAAACTTGCGCAAGAACTTACCAACCTTATTTCAAGAAATGGCAAAACTCTCTTGTGAACAAACAACAAGTCTATGCAAAGTTGCAACTTATTGCACAAGTGTCGCATCTATTCCATGGGATCATTTCACCCATTGAACGGCGTTTTCTGGTATCGGAATTATCTTCAAACGAGAAGCAAGGTTTAGGGTGTCTTTTTACCCAACCCATTCCTAATTATACTAGATCGACAACGTTTGGTCCTAGGGGTTCCAACTCAATTCGAGTTTCATCATTTGAACAAGTGATCCTTAGGGTAGAAACCCTAGATCGTTTCTTGCAAGCCCGTCCAATTGACTCAACATTTCGTGAATGTGGGTATGACCTTTGAGTTTGAGGGTTTTGACTTGGCAACAAGTGTAAAACTAGGTCGAATCCTTAACGCGCTAAACCCTAGTTAGCACTTGGGATATTTATCATATCGACTGAATCATGCCTATATGAATCCCTTGTGGGTTAGGTAATTTAGACAATTCAATATACTTGTCTTGCGACAAGGATGAACCTTTCCTAGAGATAATAAACTAGATCTAAAGGAGAAAAATAGTTGCAACTACCACAATACATGTAAACATGCGATTCATTGCTTCTACGCATCACATAGTCCACAATAACTCTATCTTTCCTTGGTAAAGTAAAAATACATGATAATCTGGATACTAACTTTCCTAGGACCTACTAGGACTTGCATCAAATAATCATGCCTACTACCTTGTTATCTACACTTTAGAATCTCATGCTTTGTTAAACCATGCAACCTTTCCTAAATACGGCTCCTAATGAATGAAATTTTTGCATGACGACTATGCAACACGCAACTTTCTCCTAGCTACAATGAAGTTAATGAAGTTCATACGAAACTAAAGCTAGTGTTAACTTTTTCCATTTTACATGCCACTTGCAAGTCCATAAGATTAATTTCGTGCTCTTCTATTTCTTTTCGGATAACATCTTATGGGTGTTAACTTTTCCTCATGACTCATTACAAGGAAGATGTTGCCTAAAAATGCAACATACGCTTAATCTTTCCATGTCTAGTCAACGGTGCACTTTAACAATTTCAACCTTATAATGATAGGCAACAGGTGTTCTAGGCTCGTCACTTTGAAAAGCACGACAAGGCAACATACTATTAAGGTCGTAAGATGGATAGACAATTTGCGTTTATAGCATTGAAAATACCAATTTTCCCAATTGCATTTAACTAGGCTAGGTGAATTTGAACATGCACGGGTGCTTCCTAATCCATGAAGTTATCATGCTTAACGCATTACTTTTGTATGGAATCACAATAGTAAAAACCTGGGTTTGTGGGCTCGGGGAGATGTCCACGTGAATGCTAGGAGAAGAACCTCCCGCAGGCGCACCTTGCGACTTCTTGGGGGCCATCGTAGGCGTGATTACGGACTTCCGATTTGCCTTTGCCCTTACACAATTATGGACTTTCGGTTAGCCTTTGCCCTACGTGATCCGTGAATCTCCTCAGCCTTGGTAAGCAGCCTCAAGATCTTGCCCTTCTCCCTCGTACACAAGAGATACCTTCACCGAACTTCGGATCTTTAAAAGGCCAGGTCTTGTGAGAATTGGGCTTAAGGGATTTGGGCTTATGGGATTTGAGCTTTGTTTGCGGAAATGGGGCTCTTATGGATGGAGCTGTGAAAACGGAGGCTTTACAAGGACTTACGAGAATTAGAGTTTTACGAGGAAGCTACGGGAATAGAGCTTAATGAGCTCGGTCTTAAACCCGAGAAGGCCGCAGGAACAAGGCCAAAGCCTTATCCCTTAGAAGCTGTGGAAATGGGCTTTAAGGGAAGGTTTTTAACCCCTGAGGTGGAACCCGTGTGCACAAGGCCTTAAGCCTTGTACTTTAGAAGCTTCCAAAAGCTTCTAGGAAGCTTTTGCTTCCCCTAGGAACCACGTGGATTAAAGGTAAGGGTTGAGGAGAGGGAAAATTAGCATTGACAGCTAGGAGGTTTGTGATGTAATGGTGGCGGTTTGACGGTTGGGCGTGGCAGCAGCTGTATCGATGGCCTGGCAGCGGTTGGTGATAGCAGCGGCAGCAAAGCTAGGCATCCTCACGGCGGCTTTCTCCCAAAACGTTTGGCCTCTCTTCCCTCCTCAGCACGGCGATGGCAGCAGCATAGTTATTCTTCTCTCTCCATTCCTCTCCTTCAAATCATGAAGCACGGCGGTATTCTCAGACTCTTCTTCCTTCACGCAGCCTTTCCTCTCTCTCTCCACGACCTCAACATGGCGTCCTCTGCTTCCCCCTCCCCTTACCCCCTGGGGAGGGGGGTTTATAGGCCAGGGGGGGGGAGAGGAGAGCTCCACCACGTGGCCACTGCATGGCTTCCCCCCTCCTCATGCAGCCCACAACTCCACTAAGCCCATCCCCCCACACTCCCTCTCCTCTAGCCGTGCATCGGCTGGGGGAAAGGGATAAATATAAAAAATTTTGCTTTAATAATATCCATTTTTCCCCTCCCAAGAGGGTGTTTACGTGTGATTTGCAGATTTGAACCCTCGGGCTTGCTTTGCCAATGCGGAGGTCTCGATTTCTCGCGTGCAGGTTACAGATTACACTGCCGGCAATTCCAATATGAAAGATAACCTTTGCACGAGGTTTACGCAGTGTGCGGGAAATCAATATTCACGAGTGGGAATATTACACAACTTCTCACACACAGAATCCACTTTGTGTATCAGGCCCGGTAATAAAAGTTTATGGAATCCACCGTAAAACCTCACGGAATCCACCGTGGCACGGAATCCACCGTGTAATATGCCTCCTGGCATCAACAAGTAAGTACTAATCTATGCATGCTCGGTTCTTGAAGCCTATTTCAACCCATCTAGCGCTTTATTAGCTTGCATACATAATTTAACTAATGAGGACGAATGTATCCTTTTGGATAATCCATAAACACCTTTTTTTGTCAAGTATCCATCCAAGAAAGCATTATTCATATCCATTTTCTCTAACTTCTAGCCCTTTGTTGCAGCCAAAGCAATCACTGTTCTAAGAGTTTCCATTTTGGTAATACGGTTGAATGTCTCTTCATAATCTTGGCCATGCTATTGTGCACAATCTTTGGCAACTAACTTAGCTTTGTACCTCTCAATGTTGCCTTCAGAAAAGACTTAACTTTATAAATCTATTTGAACCCAATTGACTTCTTAACATTAGGCAATGTAATTGATTTCCAAGTTAGAGTTTTAGCCAGTGCATTCATCTCCTCATCAATTGCTTTGCACTAATGTTTGTTCATGAAAACTTCATTGAATGTAACAAGCTCTCTATCTTTCATGACCTCTATCATATATGCATAATGATTTGCTGAAAATCCACTATATGTAAGCCTATCAATAGGGTATCTAACCCTCTGCGACCTTCTCAACTGAGGTGGATTTTTTTATTTCCCTTTGTCATGAGGTGATACATATCCACTCTGCCTAACCACTAGTGTGTAAATAGATAGAATACCAAATTCACTATCCAAGCTGCTGGTTGAGTCATATCTTCAAGTCATCATCCTAGGAGTATCGTCAAGAAATTTCTATTTGCCTTTTCTTTCTGCTTCATTTCTCCCCCTCATTAACATAGTGTTGTCAATGGATAGTGATGCATGACTAAGTAACTTGACAGTCCAAGGTGAAACACTTGGATATACATCACCTGTAGGTCCAAACGTAGTATCAGTGTGTTGAGTAGACACATGATCTACAAGTTGATCATAAGGAACAACAACAACCACAACATATGATCCATACAATGAAGCCAACTCATCAAAGATAACGACTTTACTAATGACAGTTTTCCTAGTAGATAGATCAAAATATTTGTAAGCCTTCCACTCTTGAGAATAGTAAATAAACACACACTTTTCTACCTTAGAATCCAACGTTTTCCTATTTTCATCTAGAATGTGTATATATGCAATGCATATCCAAAAACTTTCAAATTGTTGAGAGTGGAAAAATACTGAAATTTTGACTGATTTTTGTTGTTTTTGAGGACTGAATGATTGATTTTTGATGGTTTAGAGTGATGTATGGTTGTAAGGGAAGTATTTAAGAGTGTTTTAGATGATATTGATTATGTTTTGGAAGTTCATGATGATTCTAAGTGGAGATATGAGGTTCTGCGATATTCTGATACGTTCTGATTGGTTCTGTATACCTTCTGTATAGCTTCTGTTTTGTTCTGATTATCTTCTGTATGAAGCATGGATTGATGATTGATGAAGATTGAGATCTTTTGAAAGCTTATTGAATAGTTTTTGAGAGTTTGGAATGTTTTGATTATGAGTTATGAGGTTTTGATGACCCTCTTTAGAGCCTCTATCTCTGCTCTGTCTCTGCTCTATCTCTGCTCTGTCTCTGTACTGTAACTGTACTGTAGCTGTTCTGGTGCTGTATTGTGACTGTTCTGTAGACCTTCTGTAGGTGTCCTGTAGAATGTATGTGTGAATTTGGTAAAGTTTTCTAATATTTGGAAAGTATGAATCTAAGTTCAAAAGAGCTAAAACAAGTAGAAGAGACAGCTGCTGAAGACTGAAGAGAAGACTAAGTGACAGTGACAGTAGTGAGCTGTGAAAAGACACTATAGTGGCTCTGGTGACTCTTCATATCAGACAAACCTCTTGGGAGGTGCATCCATGACCTAAGAAGGATTATTGAGGGTTATTATGAGAGTATTATAATGAGAATATGATGTATTATTGATGGAGAGAGAGAGAGAGAGTCAGAGATAGCCAATTCTATCAAAACAATGTAATTGTATATGAGAGATTGAGAGAGAGAACTATAAAGACATTGAAGAAGGATAATATGTGATTGATTTCCATTCAAAGATGGTGTATTCTCTTTTTTTCTTTGTTATATTGAAGAATTTTGTGAAGATGTTGAAGATTATGGTTGATTCTATCAAATCCGTGGGAGAAATCTACTATGATGCTGCGTGAAGAATTGTTGTTTTCTTTATTTTGATGATCAAAAGAATAAAATAAAAGCTTGTTGATGTTACAAGATATATTTTCTTGCGAGAGAATTCTCTTTTCCTTGGTGTTCCTCTTGGAGCTCCATGTTTTTGGTGCGCAGCCGGGAAAACTTGCCATCAACAAGCACTAGAAGAGACTGAAAATGAAGGAAATGGTATTGCCAAGAAGAGAAGAATTCAATGGATGTTTGTAAAGTTCCTTCTTCCATTGAAGAGTTGGAATTTCTCATAATCAAAGCCACTTTCCACAAGAAGTTCATCTCACAATGGCGGAGACATATCACCATCATGATGCATGCTCTATGTGATGGACTGCTTTCTCTTCCTGTTGAAGCCACATAAACTTGCATCTTGGTGGCAAATTGTTTGGGAACAAACTGAAGAGCAGAAACAGAGAGAACGACCATCCATGAAAGAATTGGCATTCATTGAGAAGTTTCCAGACATCATCAAGTGGGAGATTGTGAAGAAGCTTCAGGAGTCTTGGTCTGTAGAGGTTCACGAAAACAAGAAGGAGAAGAGTTGAAATTTGTTTGTGGATGCTCAACAGCAAGATACATGGGATGCTTGGTGCACTGATAAACTTCTGTTTGTCCAATTAGAAACCCACTGGAAGTTGGTAGACAGAGTGTTTTTCACAACATACACTGTTGAAACCCTCAGAAACTGGCATTATTATAATGACGCAACAACGATCCTAAGAGGAATGAGTTTTGATACTTTTCGAATGGAATATCTCCCCCTCTATAGTGGTTTGAAAGCTGAATTCAGAGATGTTGAAAAGAAGGAAGTAGAGGAGATGTTGGCCAGAGAATCCGTCAAACACTGAAGCCCTCTTTGATACTATCCTATTGAGTCCAGACCAACTGGTTGAAGCCAACCCCCTGATGAATGGCGCAATAAAGAGGCAAGAATCAGAACGAGTCCAGAGGTACGTGAGAAGAGAGAATGCAAAAATCAAAGTTGAGAATGAGCTCGTAGTAGAAGCCTCCTTTGACGCCCTAAAAGCACTCTTTATAGAAGTTCCCATGGTGACTCAAGGTCCCCTTCTTAGTCAGATTCGTTCTAGAAATATTGATGACATGCCAACAAATGTAGTCCCATTGTCAGTTTTTAAGGGAGAGTACAATGAAGACCCTGATCTTCACGTAGCAGAGTTCATGGTAGCATGTGTGGTTAACAATTCCAGAACCCCTAAGCATTGGTTAGAAATCTTCCCTGCCACTTTCAAGGGCGTGACGTTTCAGTGGTATGAGAGACAAGCAGCAAAAACTTTTGGCACATGGGACGACTTGAAGTTAGCCTTTCTCACTAAATTCAGGCGTGAAGGTTTTGAAGAGTGGATGCGAGAGGAGTTCATGAATTTAAGTCACTTCTCTGGAGAAAGAGTAGAAGCTTATGTCTCGCGAATGGAATCCATCCTGAAGAGATGGACTAACCATCATTTGGACAAAGGTATCTAGAAAGGAGTGTTTCTCAGGGGCGTACAACCAGAAGTTCGTAAGTTTGTGGAATTGAGAAGACAAGTCAATCTGCGAGCTGCAATGGAAGGTGCAAGATTGTATGACGAAGTTGAAGCAAGGCTATCAATGACTCCAAGAAGGAAAGTCTTACCTCTTCCTATCCCTGGAATGGCATACCCACCAAATGCAATCCCAAGGACAGTTCCCTACCCTTATCTCCAGATGCAAATAGTGCCGCAATATAGTGCACCTAATCCAGTGTGGTCACCTAATCAAATGATGGTTCAACCACAACAACAATGGCCTCAAACAGTTCCTCCAATGGCAACTCAACAACACTGGAACCCTACCAACTGGAATCAACAACCCCAAGTCTCAACAGGAGCTCTGAATCAAAGCCAGAACAGAGGACCTTCTGGATCAACCCAATCAGTTTATGCAGTAATTACGGATACTTCCCAAAACCCTACTACAAGTACATCAGGAGGTGAAAATTTGAAGGATTACTTATCCAACTCAGTTGCAAGTATCAAGAAAGAGCTTTTCGATGTGATTACAGAGCAGCTACAGACACTGAAGGTGAATACTGCCAATATATCCACTCTTGCAGGAGTTGGAAGAGATGTGATGCACTCTAATACATGGTGCGGAAAGTGTCATCAAGTGGAACATTTAGCCACTGAATGTACTCAAAATCCAATCATTCCTGGAGCCTTCTATTACTACTGTTTGCGGTAGAACTAAAAGAGATGCATGAACAAAGAAAAAAGGATGAAAATGCAAGATTCAACTTGCTAGAATCCAAAATGACAACACAAGATATTGGACCAAATCCCAGGGAGTTTGGTCCTAATTTTGGTCCAAGGAGATTTCCCTCTCAAAGTTATAGAGGACGACAGTCTGGCGGTGGTCAAAGATTAGAGGTGGAATGTTATAGGTGTGGAGAAAAGGGACATATCTTTCCAAATTGTCCAAACCCAAAACAATCTATGGATTACAAGCCCTTATGCAGTCGATGCAAAGGAGAAGGCCATACTATCAAGGACTGTCCTAGTCCAGCCCCGGTAAAGGCCAACGCCACTGATAGCCAACAGAAGGTACAAGAGCCTGCTTCCAATTTGGTAGAATTGGAAGTTGCTGCTATTACGCGTACCAAGAAGAAGGAACTAGTGTTTTAGGATGAAAATAACTCTCCTACTAAGATTGTGAATTTCAACTTATCTACAGAGGGAGAGAGTAGTACAGAACAGAATAGTACAGTACAAAGCACTATAGTGCCATAGAGGTATACAGAGATAGTCCCAAAGAGAGGACGAGAGGCCCAAGAGATATATGATACAGAAGCACTTTTAGAAATAGAAGAAGTGCCGATGTTGCAATTGTTAGAAGAAAAAGGAAAGATGAAAATGGGTGTAGCCCCATTCCCTAGCCGGCTGGAGAAGCCTATGGATCCTATTAAAGATTATGACTTGGTCAAAGACCTAGACACTTTTAAACCAAACTTAACATTCTGGCAATCGAAAGAGATTCAAAAGCGTCTTGACACAAAAGCGTGGACTAAGGATCGCTCCTTCAACAGCAACCAAGACCAATAAGGCCCCAGAGCCTGTAAAGGAAGTGGATGTGGCTATTGCC
This sequence comes from Lygodium microphyllum, assembly GCF_053477565.2. Taxonomy (NCBI): domain Eukaryota; kingdom Viridiplantae; phylum Streptophyta; class Polypodiopsida; order Schizaeales; family Lygodiaceae; genus Lygodium; species Lygodium microphyllum. The sequence goes on along the minus strand of NC_141136.1, from coordinate 144,605,435 downwards.
TTCCTAGATCCTGGGACCCCAGAGATTAGTGTATGGATAGAAGGATGCTTCATTTCAGATGCATTGATTGATGGAGGCTCATCAGTAAACATAATGACGGATGTCACAATGAAGGACTTAGGGTTGCAAGGAATTCAACCTACACAGTGGCTTATCAGATTGGTAGACCAAAGTAGAGTCAAACCATTGGGCATCCTCCCATATGTAAAAACAACCCTTGTAGGAAGAGACTATTGTGGCTGACATATTTGGTGGTCAAACCAAATTCTTATGGGACTTTGTACCCTCTGTTGTTGGGAAGACCTTGGCTTTTTGAAGCAAGAGCTAGGACGGATTGGTTCAAGGGAACCCTAACCCTAGGTAGAGGACCCAATAAAGCGGTGTTAAAGCTATATGGATCGTAAAAAGGAAATGGATTCACATCCATTGAAGTCATGACGGACTCCTCTAACGAGGCAATAGATGGTACATCAGGAGATGAAGAAGCTGTTAAGCCAATATTTCCTAAGAAAACTGAGGCACAGTCCCTAACAGTGAGCACTGTAAGCCAACTGCCAAGGAAAGTAAAATCCTTGTCCATGGGTGAATACCTCCTGCCTCAACTAGAATTAACTTTTGAAATCACCTCTGACAGTGAAATAGAAGCATGGATGTATTGTTCTCTCTGTTACATGACAGTCGCAGAGACAGTACAGAGACAATACAGTTACAGAGCAGAGAGTACAGAGGCAGAACAGATACAGAGTAGAGACAGAGCGGATACAGAGATAGTTACAGGGACAGTAACAGATACAGAGCCAGAATCAGAGAAGCAAAGTCAAAACTCGTGACAGAAGCATAAGTAGATGCAGAGGCAGAAGATTTGTTCTTCTCCTACAGAGCCTCTATAGAAGAAAAGACAGAGCCTCCAAAGGAAGAGGATGAAAATGATGAGGAAGAAAATAAAGCACGTTATGAAAGTGTAGATGATGAATTCCCTCTAATAGAGGATGATCTTGTTGATGTCCCTACAGAGACCTCAGAGGCCGAATATCTCAGGGTACTGGATGGAATGACCATGGTTCTGTTTGGGTTGGTCAATGGACCACAAAGTATGCGGAATCTGTAAAAGCAATGGATTAAAAGCATATAAATTAAGTTCACCAGTGGCTCCTGTCGTCCTGACTGTTCAGTCCAAAGAAAAGATAATGATGATGCTCCCTGTCAATAGAAGCCCAAGCCCTCAAAGTCACGACCTCTAGCAGGTCCGTGCTATGTGACATTCTTGGACGCATCCTCTGAAGATGAAGCCTTGAGTCGTGAAGAGGTCACCACTCAAACAAAAGCAAACAAAGCTTTGATATCCTTCTAGCAACTTAAACAGACAAATGAGTCATCTGTTCAGAAGGAGGATACTAGTTCTAGTGGGACATCAGACGAGGATATGACTCTCTTGAAAGAGTCAAACCTCTACCTGGAAGCAATCCGTGGGACATTTATCCGCAAAGTGGAAGGTGAAAGACAAGTAACGTTCCTGGATGTTGAGGGTACTGAACGTCACCTGAAAGTGGGTCTCAATCTTCCAAAATAGGAATTGGTGGTCCTTCGAGACCTACTCAAAGAGAACCTAGACGTGTTTGCTTGGTCATATAAAGACTTGAAGGGGATTGATTCCACAGTATGCCAACATCGCATTGACCTAGAGCCTGATGCCAAACCTGTAAGGCAAAGACAAAGATGAATGAATCCTAATTATTCTGCTCTGGTGAAGGCCGAATTATTGAAACTCCTTGAAGCCGAGTTCATTTATTTCATGGCTAACAGTGAATGGGTTTCGCCCATTATGGTAGTATCCAAGAAGAACAGGAAACTCAGAATATGTGTTGACTTTCAAAAGCTCAATTTGAAGACGAAGAAGGATCATTTTCCTATCCCTTTTACAGACCAACTGTTGGACACAGTGGCAGGTCATGAGCTGTATTCCCTCCTGGATGGATTCAGTGGATATAACCAAGTCCAAATTGCAGAAGAGGACCAATCCAAAACAACCTTCACCATAGAATGGGGGACCTATGCCTATAGAGTGATTCCATTTGGACTTTGTAATGCTCCTATCACCTTCCAACGAGTAATGATAGCTGCCTTCCAGAATCATCTCCATGATTTCATAGAGGTGTATCTTGATGACTTTTGTGTCTATAGTTTGATCCATGAGCACTCGGGACACCTAAAGCAATGATTTGACAGACGTCGAGAGTATGGGATTTCTCTCAACCCCGACAAATGTGTCTTTTGCGTCTCCTCGGGAGTTCTTTTGGGCCATATTGTCTCTGCACAAGGGATTGCAACAGACCTAGCAAAGATTGAAAAGATTGTCACTTTAACAGCACCAACAAACCTTAAGCAATTGAGAGGATTTCTTGGCCATGTGGGCTATTATAGAAGATTTATTGCGCATTTTGCAACCAAGGCAGCCCCTCTGCACAAGCTCCTAAGGAAAGAAGATGATTTCCTTTGGACTAATGACTGTGAAGAGGCCTTTAATACCCTAAAATAGTGCCTGATCCAAGCACCTATTTTACAACCTCTTGATTGGACGAAGGAGTTCCATGTGCACACAGATGCATTCGTTGAAGGGCTAGGTGCTATCCTATGTCAAAAGGGCTCCTCGAAATTAGATCAACCAATATATTATGCAAGCCGAAAGGTCACTGATAGGGAACGGAACTATACAGTGACAGAGCTTGAGTGCATGGCAATGGTGTTTGCGCTGGAGAAGTTTCAACACTATCTATTGTCCACACATTTCAAGTTCTATGTGGATCATGAAGCCCTGTCCTTCTTGATGAACAAAGAAGATGTTGAAGGACGGCTGATGGGATGGTTGCTCTTATTCTAGGAGTTTGACTTCGAAGTATCACTAAGCCTGGTCGTTCCCATGTCCCAGCCGATCATCTATCATGGATCCCTCAAACAGAAGAAGAGGAACATGATGATCCAGACCTTCCTGATGCTTCCTTGTTTCTAGTTGAAATAGTCACTCCCTGGTATGTAGACATAGCCAACCTCTTGGCAACTAAATAGTATCCTCGTGGCATCTCAAGTCGTGAAAGGAAGAAGCTTTTGTTAGAATCAGTCCCCTACACTTTGCTAGGCGGTGCACTGTACAAAAGAGGCAAAGATGAAGTGCTGCGAAGATGTGTCGCAGGAGATGAAATCGGCATAGTACTGAAAGCATGCCATGATGAACCATGTGGTGGACACTTTGCAGGAGAAGCGATAGCCAGGAAGGCTCTATTAGCAGGATACTGGTGGTCGACCCTGCACAAGGATGCATATGATTACTGTAAAAGATGTTATGCTTGTCAACGAATGGGGAAACCCACCAAAACAAGTGCCATGCCACTGCAGCCCATTCTTCCACTAAAGCCATTTGAGAAGTGGGGGATTGATTTTGTGGGTCCCATTGATCCAGCCACCAGAGGGAAGCAGAATAGATACATCCTAGTATGTACGAATTATGTCACAAAGTGGTGTGAAGATAAAACCCTAAAGCGGGACGATGGTAATAGTGTCGCATTGTTCATATACGAGAATATTATCACCCATTTTGGCAGTCCCCTTGAGCTGGTAAGTGACAGAGGTACTCATTTCCTTAACAAAATCATGAAGGAGCTAACCGAATTATATAAGATCCGCCATCGCAAATCCACTCCTTATTATCCCAGAGCCAATGGCCAAGTTGAAGTCACCAATCGTATCCTTTTCTTGATTCTGACATGAACGATTACCGCACATCGTCACGACTGGGAGGATCGACTTATAGAGGCCCTCTCGGCGTACAGAACCTCCCATAAGGCAACTACAGGACATGCCCCTTTCCAGCTAGTGTATGGTACAGAAGCTGTCTTCCTTGTTAAGCTGGAATTGCCCTCCTTGCGAGTGGCAGTTAAAGAATGCTTGGGAGATAGTGAGTCACTGCAATGCCATCTCCTGCACTTGGAATGCTTGGATAAAATCCGCCGGATGGCCCTACAGTGCATAGAAACCACTCAAGCGCGACGCAAGGCCTATCATGACAGTTTCATCAAGCACATGGAGTTCAAAGAAGGTGATATTGTTCTAGCCTATGATTCGAGATTTGGTAAGTTTCCTGGCAAGCTTCAACAATGGTGGATGGGCCTGTACAAGGTACTAGCCGTCAATCTTAACGGCTCTGTTTAGTTGCAGACCGTTGATGCCTCTGATGATCCTTTCCTCATCAATGGCTTTCGTCTAAAGAAGTATTTTCCTCCTTGGGGACCTTGACAATCACAATTGACCTACCCTTTCCCTTTTGGGTGCCGCACTGTCCTTCTTGTCGTGCTTCTGATAGCCCTTATGATTCTCCTCCTGAGGCGGTCTCGTTCTACTATCCCCTCGTGGAAACATCTCAATCTGACATTATTCTCTTCTCGTCTGATCCGACAATGGTGGCGAGGTTGGTCCTGACACAGGGTATTTCTACCATTCTCTTTCTTAATGAAAAAAAAAAGAAAAAAAAAGAAAAAAAAGATAAGAAAATAAGAAAAAAACAAAAACAAAAACAAACAAAACTGTTATGGGAGAAAATGAAGAAATTCCCTGTCATAACAGGCCTTGTTCCAAGAAAAGGTGGAAACACCCTTGGGCGAGAAGCTGACTGTGGAAAAGAAGGTAACACCCCGTAGTTCAGGATAGCTGACTCACCAGTAGAACCTTTTCAGCAAGCAATTTGAAGCCACCTCCCTTGGTGCGCTGTTGTTGCAAGATCAATCCGATTGCCCTTCTTAACAGATGACTCTTCTTACAAATCATTGAAGTATGAGATTTGTAGGCTGCCTCCCTGGGTACGCCTCAACAACAGCCAACATGATCTTCATCACCAACCCCTTGAGTGATGTGAGCTTTCATCCTAACCGGATGGGCATGTGAATATGGACTGTCCTCTGTATCTATCAGAGAGTGAGACAGAGGGTGGGGTGAGTGACCAGTCTTTCCTTTCAAATCAAATGAGAGGTGAGAAGTGTGAATGGAGTGTTGCACGTACGGGAAGGGCCTCTCAATGCACAAAGAACGATTTGTTCTTATGCATTGTACTATAAGGCTCCCTGGCCTTCCTTCTTGCACTGTATGCCGGCACAGGGCGAGATGCACAGTTGCACCATCAAATGTGCACAAGGCATACAACCTTTGCACAAGTGACCGTGAGGATTACATCAATGGGTTTCAGGAAATGGCTGCCCTCTGTATCTTTCAACAGAGCGTGAGACAAAGGGTGGGCTGAGTGTGACTGGAGTTTCTTCAATCAATTACCGAGAGGTGAGGATTGAGGGACGTTACGACCTTTGGAGTCAGGTACGTTTTCGTTTCCCTATGCACCCACACGGGCTGTGTTTTTGCCATCAGTATAGGACAAATCCCTCTATTCTATACACTACATTACAAGGCTCCCTGGACTTTCTCCTTGCACCTATGCCCGACGGGTTGGATACACTAATGTATCATCCATTGTGCACCCTGGCATACTCCCTCTGCACCATTCCTTTGTCAATTCCTAAACTGGGTGTGAGCTCTGGGTTTTCATCCTGATTTCCTCGAGTGATATTAGTCATGGGGCGAGTGCCTGCTCTTTCAATCCATTTGAGTGATCGTGAGTTGAGTGCAATATCCCTCATTATCGATGAATTTCCAGTGATTCCTTCAACCAGCTACCTCCCCGGGTACTGCCGCATGATCCCTACCACCAAGGACATGTGACGAGCATTGTGAAGATACCTTGTTACCTCCTCCAGCCGACACAACGACACCAGACGCAACATGGATAGTCGACATTCCTTCTCGGCAATATAGGCCAAGTTTTTCTAACCCTACGCCTTCTATCTCTCAGTGATGGTCATGTTTTAAGTGTGGGGACGTTGTCTTTGGTCTGATGTGAGGTACCATGTCCTTGATGTTGGGTTACCCTTCCTGCTAAGGTCTTAAGTGTGGGGACGCGTCCCTATGCGTCTATGTTGCATATCCCTGTGGACACACCCTGTTCTAATCATGCATCTATGCTGTGATTTTATGTTGCCCTGATGGGGTCCTTTCCCCACCCTTATGTTCTATTTCACGCTGTCCTAGGGGTTGTTTCGTGACCGTTTGTTGCCCTTATTCTGGGTTTTGCGCTTCTTTCATTCGAGTGGACCTTACGTTCACTAAAAGCTCCATCTAACCTTATAGCCCTGTTTGTCCCTTTGAACTACCTATTTTTCCTTTTTACTGACCCCTGTTCCGCCAAACGGTTTTCAAGTTATTACTTTTTGAAGTAATTCCCGTAAATTGGAGAGTTTTTCATGTGAACGCATCTTGATTGCTTCGGAACCCTGATCTGATGAGTCAAGCCTGTCCTACCCTTTCTCCTTGACATTTTTCTTTTTTACTCTGTCTCCTTTCAATGCACAGTTCATCCGTTATTAATTTTTGCGGGTTTTCGGACATTTTCCGTGTCTCTTTTTCACGTTTTTCCATGTGAACCTTCCCTATTTTTACTAGAATTCTAGTTTGATTTAACAGTCGTGTCCTACCAACCTTTCCCCCACTTTTTTCTTTTTCCTCCCCCCTCTTTCGATTGCCAGATTTTTAGTTATTAATTTTTTGAGCATTTTTAAATGCATTTTATGTGTTTTTTTAATGTGAACCCTTCCTAATTTCCCCTAAACAAAGCTTTGATGTTCTAGTCCTGTGAATTCCTTTTTCCTAGACATTTTTCCTTTTTACCGCCTGCTATTCCGATGCACGGTTCTTCACGTAATAATTTCTGAGTCCATTTTCTAGCCTATTTCTGGGGTTTTTTTCCATGTGAATGCATCCTATCTCGATCGGAACTGTGTTTTGACATGATAGGGTCATTGGACACATTGTTCTGCACACTTTTCCTTCTTTCTAGATTTCATTCTAACGTGCCGATTTTCCGAGATTAATACTTGTATGCGTTTTCAAGTTTTTTTTGCGTTTTTCCCATGTGAACACCCTAATTTTGTCCCGAAACCCGTGTCGCATATTTTCAACATTTTTCCCTCGTCCCCCCACCCATTTTTCCTTTTTACGGATTTTTGATCCGCCAAAAGATTTGGTTTTTATTAAATTTTCTTTATTTTTCCCGTTAATCGTGTTTCTCGCCTCACGTGTGAACGCACCTCTTTTTGGTTTTATGCGCCCCGGGACACCCCCGTGGTGCCCGTGGCTCGTGTGTTCCCATCCTTGTCCGTTTGAACCCATCATTGCAAAAATTTTTAACCCCTGCCAACGCATGTATACGGGCCGGAAATATGTTCTTTTCTTTTTTTTTCATTATTGAATATCACAAGGAAAAAAAATAAAAAAAAACGCTATGCACACAATTTCAAACAAAAACAAACAAAGAAACTGCATAAAGAAAGAAAGAAATAAATAACTAAATAAATAATCTAACTTTTAAAAAACAAAAACAAAAAAAGCAAAAGAAGGAAGAGACAAAAAAAAAGGAATCACGAACACACACTTATACATCCCAAGGAAAACCATATATATATATATATATATGAGAAAATAATTAAAAAATAATAAACACACATGCAGTCAAAGAAAAGAAAAAAAAGAGAAAAAAAAAACACAAACCTACGTACATGTCGATATCGGTTCACGCTTCTCTCCCCTTCCTCCTCTCCTGCTTCTCCTTCTTCTTCTTCTTCTTCTTCTTTTTCTTCTTCTCTCTCCTCCTCCCTCCACCTCTTCTCTCTCTTCTCCCTCAACCTCTCCTTCTTTCCCCTCCTCCTGCCTCGCGGTCTGCCACTCCACCCACAGCGACCTTTCTCCTTCTGGCGGCCCTCCTTGCCCTGTCCAGCGCCACCTCCACCCTTCTAGTGGCTTGCGTCTCCATCCTCTTGGTGGCGCCCTGCAACCTCCTCCTCCTCCTCCCCGCAGCCGCTCCTCCCCCTTCCCTCCTTGTAGCCCCTCCTCCTCTCCCTCCCTCTTCCGCCGTTAGCGTCGCCCTTGCCGAAAACGCTGCCGCCGACGACGCCTCCACACGCCCCGGCCTCCCTCGCTCCTCCTCAAGCTCAACTTCCGCCGCCGTCCTTTCCACGCTGCCCTCCTCCTACCCGTGCCGGCCTCGCCGTCTCCTCCTGCTCCTCCACCCCCTCTTCCTCCTCCTCCCCCTTCTCCTCCTCCCTCCTTGCCACCATAGGTTAGTTACACTAACCTTCAATTAGTTAACCTAATCATACATTAGTTCAACTAACCTTACTTAGGTTAATCTAACCTTACTTAGGTTAATCTAACCTTAATCAGGTTAATCTAACCTTACTTAGGTTAATCTAATCTTACTTAGGTTAATCTAACCTTAAGTTAGTTAAACTAACTCTAGTCTGGTTAATTAACCCTAGTCTAGTTAACCTAACCTTAATCTAACTAACCTACCTTAGGTTAGTCCCCACCCTACTAACTAACCCTAGGTTAGTTAGCCTAATCTAGGTTAGTTAGACGTGACTTAGCTTACCTAACTAACGTAGACTAACCCAGATTAACCTAACCTGACTTGACTTAGCTTACCTAACTAACCCAGAGCCAGACTAACCTAGTCCCCCTTGACTAACCTGACTTAACTTAGTCTGACTTACCTGACTTACCCAGCCTATCATGACTAAAGTTGACTTGATTTGACCCTACCTACCAAACTAACCTGATTTCCCTGATCTAATTGATTTAGTTAATTTATAAATTTGTTTCAACTTTAAAAAATTCCCTTTTTAAAAAAAATTCTCCTATATTTCTGAAAATTTTTGGGTGGAAATTTCCACCTTCAAAATTACAAAAAAATTAAATATTTGTCAAATCCTTCAGAATTACCTTAAAAATATAGAAAACTCATTTAAATTAGTAAAAAATACAAAAAAATCTAAAAAACTCCACCCACCCCCTGATCTTTTTCTATTTATTTTTTTCTTTAAAATATTTTCTTATAAGGCCCCAATATTGTTTTTTTTTTAATAACAATCCAAATCTTATTTTCCTAACATAAATTGTGGATATTTCCTAAATGGTTGAAATTTTATTTTTTTTCCTTCATCACATATTCATATTTAATTATTATTTCTTTTGAGAAAAAAACAACCACATACGATTTATTAAAAAACAAAAATAGAAAAATACACATAAAACAAACCAAAACTCTTAATAAAATAAATTAATCAAACCACATTATAAAACCAAAGCAAACACACTTAAAATGCCAAATAAATAAAATATAAAATTAAACAAATAATAATAATTAATTAAATCATAATAGTAAATCATAATATTAAAAATTATCAAACCCACTAAGGTGTTGTCTTTGTTGTTCAGTCATCAGTGGTCTTTGATTTTGTTTGACTGGATTCATTGCTTTTGGGGGACTCTTCCATGCGCCTTCCAGCCATTGCATACACACCCCTTCCAAGTATTTATTTTGTGAGCTTCATTTATTTTCATTCCCCCTTAATCACAAATTAATTGTTAAAATGAACTATCTATTCACCCACATTTTCCACGCGCATTCGCGCTAAACACACAATTTAATAATTTACCAATCAACCAGTCATTCACTTTGCACACGCTACGTGCGCTTTAGAGGCACCTTAATTTGTAATAAAAATGAACTAGCTGTCACAAGAGCATGTGCTCGCAAAAAAACGCTCCACATTACTCTTAAGTTTTAATTAAGGAATTTGCATTTAGAGACCTAGTTTGGGCATCGTAGTCTGGGTTGCGCTAAAGCACCGTTTCACCTTAATAATTTGTAATTAAATTTTAAGAAGGAACCACCATTTTCTTATTAAGATTTATAACCTAATAAAATGTCATCCATTGTTAATAATTTATTAAAATGAACCCTTCATTAAAGTAATTCCCCCTCACTGCACTTTTTTCTCATTTTTAATAAACACACTTCATGGGATGGGCGCATACAAGTCTATTAGTTGACACTGATGGTCCAGGTTATGGTCCAGTCTTGATATACATTTTTGTGCTGACATAACTTTTGACACATAACGAATTGAGCATGGATTTGATGGAAAGAAAGCTTGTGAGTCCTAGCACCTCACAAAAATCAGTTTTCTTGAGAAAGGTATTTCCTTAAGAGTTTCCCAAATAGAAACTTTTAGGGTTTCCAAGCAAGGCATATCTACAATTCAACATATTTGCAATCTAAATGATGATCTATGATGATCGAGTGAACTTCTTCTACCCTTAATATTCATAACATAAGATGCAAATAACATACATACTACATCAAATTTAAGCATAAAAAGAACATGAATCAAGAATAGAAGAGATACTACATAGGTATACCTCCTAATTGTCTTCTTCAAGGAATTGGTTATAGTTAATTTACATAGCTCTGATACCATGTTGGAATGTAGAGAAAGAAGATATGTAGAGATGCGATAGAGAGAGAAGAGACACACCATATATACTCCCAAAGATTATATCATATTCATCACAATCTACATATATATAGGTGAGACCTAGTCTAGATAGGGCGAGCTATACATATCTCCAACAATAGAAAACTTTAAGAAACATTACAGTAAGAACACAAAAGTATTTAAACAACTCAATGACATACTCTACATGGAGTTTTTAGAAAATGGGATTTTGCTCAAAAAAGTTTTTAAATATTATATTTTTGATGATCTATGACTCTATGATATACTCTAAAGGAAGTTTCTAGAAAATTAAATTGTGCTCTGGAAAGTCTTTAAAGTTTGTTTTTTTAATGATGTAGGACAAGAGTCTTGGGCATGCTCTAAAGTCATGATAAGGCCCAAAAGAAGAGTCATGGACAAAGAGTAGATCTCAGTAGGCATGAGATTTCTCAAGATTTACATCTTCTCTCTCATGCCATGCTTTGACTAGAGAATCATGGTGCACATGCAAGAAGATCGTGGCTATAACAATGTGAAGGTGACAACATGGCCAAAAAAATGTGGACCCTACTATGAGTGGGTTGCCCTTTGTGTCAGAGAGTGAAGTAGGGAGAGAGAAAGAGGAGAGAGAAGAATACAGAAGAGAGAGAAGGAGTGACGAGGAGAGAGAAAGACTAGATTTAGAGAGAGAAAGATAGGAAAGAAGGGAAAGCCATAGAAGCTGTGAGTAAGAAGGGAGAGAAAGATTGTAATTGTATTAATGTGTCAAAAAGATATGTAAAATTACATGTCCTCTCCTTTTATACCAATGTCAGTGTGACATGGCATAATATCAATGTTATTTACACTAATTCCTTATTCTCAGCTTCTTACAATCCATCCCTTCCCAAAAGTTTTTGTCCTAAAAAACAAACCTGAAAGACTAGAAAAGGATAGATGAAACAGAGTACTACTCTGATACAAGGGCTACAAAAATAGGAAAAGCACTAGTTTGTACTAAGTAATAGAGAGATCATAAGTGGGAAAAGTGAATAGGCCATGTGAATATCCATTTTGAAATGATAAAACTGAAAACTGAACCATCATAACTCCCAGAAAGGACACCTGCAAGAAATAGACAACTTGCTGTCTACTACAGAACCTGCTGTAGTAAAATGGAGATATCTTGTGATGGGCATATCCAAATCAAGTGTGGTATGAGTCAAAAGAAAACTCATTAGACATACTTGCAAGCCATATAGATATCCTTCTTTTGTAATCAAACCAGAATTAAAGCTGAACCAAAACAGTAAGAAACTGTCTGCAATAGAACCAGAGATAAATGGACTAATTTTTAGCCAAATAAGCCTCACAAAGATGAAAATTCTAAACCCCAATATGGATGTTGGCCTAATTAAGGTGCAAAATCCTACTCAAAACCTCCTGGATCAAAAGGTATTCCGTCATAATGATTGTCCAAGAGAATAGAATGCCTCTCAACCACAAACTCCAATCCACCCACATCAAATGGATACGATGAAGTATCCCCATAATCAAATCCATGATCACATCCATAATCCCCTGGATCATAGGGAAGCACAATGCCATCTTCATATTCATGTATGCCCAAATCGTGTATTATATCATCATCAGACATGTGCCAGTCATCATAACCATAATCAAGGTATTCATTATCAAATGCGTTCAATGGCTATTGTAGACCTTGATTAAGTGTAAACTGATGCCCAAAAATATCATCATGAGGTTTCTCTAGGAGTCTAAAACCTTCAACATGACCATCTACATCTCTAAGTGTTTCATGTGATTCATCAACGAAGATGCCATCAGCTTGTACATCTTGCTCATCTGCAAGTGCCTCATGTAATTCATCAACGAAGATACCATCAGCTTGTACATCTTGCTCTTCATTGTTCCCTTGTACATCTTCTTGGGCTCGTATATCTTCTTGGTCTTCTTCTTGCTCATCCTCTTGTTGATCATGTTGTTCATTATCCAAATCTTGTTGTTGAAGAGGTGGATGCTCATAAGCATAAGCATGTTGACCATAATAGCCATTCTGCTGCCAAGGTTCAATGGAATGATACTCTACATTATGATATGGTACATCATATTTATAAGCATTAACATGCTGTCCAGATGTACTTGCATACTGCTCATATTCATTTGCATGTTGTTGCTATTCATATTCATAAGATGCATGTAGATCATAGTGTGTACCATCAGCATATACATGTTGTCCATAAGCATAAGCATTTGATTCAAGTGTACCATCAGCATATAGATGTTGGCCATAAGCATAAGCATTTAATTCAGGTCTTGTTGTTTTTTCCATAACTGCCTTTATAAGAGCAATACACTAATAAATCAAAACTCCAAGTTTGTCAATTCTAGCGTGTGTTTAAAGCCAACCTTGTTCACTAGAGCTGAAGCTATTGATCTCAGCTCCCATTATAGTCAAGTTGAAGAGATATGTTGTTCCTGTCCTTGCCTTAAAATTCTTGTTTCATTCATCTGACATGCATACTCCCAAAGTACACAGTCCTCAAATCAGGACCAGCAGACATATTCAATTGTACCCTGCCCTGAGATTCAACACATGCAGACCAAAAGAAGGCCCTTCCTTGAAAAATATAAGTCCAAATAAGGTGTATGATAGCTTGACTCGAAGGTTAGGATGTCTAGTATCAAGTAGAAATCCTGGTTTGAATTTAGGAGTAGCAATACCCCTCTCTGTTTAAGAATTTCTAGAACTGTCCACAGTGAACTGCTAGTGAACTATCAGTACTAAATAGGCTCTAGCTTGAGAATTATGTGTCCAAATGAAACGTTTGATAGCTCCACTCGAAGCTTATGATGTCTAGTATCAATTCCAGTTGTTTCTTTGTCATTAGAATGATGCTACTAATTTCTGTAGCAACTTTTCCAAATTTTTCTTGTTATTACAACACCCTAGCTGAAACAGAGCAACTCAAATGCCGATAAGCTAAAGCAAAGAAATTCTCCAAGTGTAGAAGAAAAGCATGTGGTATGGGAGGTTGAGCTAAAAGTTTCTCAACAACAGCACATGACACTCATGACTGAGAAATCAAGCTCACTCTCTGAAATCTCAAGGTCCCTTGAAACACATGATCTAGCTCAATTTGAAGCCTTGGGAGCTCTTGTTGTTACATGCTTTTTAAGCTCGGTCAACTTCATAGCAACAAAGCAAGTCATGGATGTGCTTTGGAGTGTATGTAACATAGGAGAAACCACCACTCAGATCAGACTTTCGAGTAAACAAGCCTTCTATAAAAGTGAGAGCTGCAACATTGTCAGCATGGTCCTTCCTTTTTAACTACTATGCCTTCTAGTCAAATAGTAATCCATCACATGCCAGAGTGCTTGTCAATCTTGTCATTACAGCTAGGAAAGAAACTTGCATTTACAGAATATTTATGCAATTATTCAGAGCATGCTAGTAATGACATTCTTTGCAAAAATTTGTCTCTGCATGAGGTAAGGTCCGGTGGCCATCAAAGAAGAAGCAGTTTCAAAAATCAAATCCAGAACTGGAAATATAGAAGTGTTTCGTAAACTGTTGTTGCCTTCACTTGAGAAGGAAGCTCACAATGGGAGCATGCCACTATCCCCTTCTTGACTAAATTTCTAAACTCCCTCAAGGGCATGCTGTTTCATGTGGATATGATCTACTGCATTGTTCAATATTTCTGTTATACGACCAATCTACAGATGCTGTAATGAAATCACCTCCAACTTCAAAATGTTGGGGCCTTCTAAAAAGACTTCACTGCTGAGGCAGCTTATGGTAAAGGATGAAACAAGGCTGCAAAAGAGCCTGTGTCTTCTTGAAGATGAGTCTTCAAAAGACAATAGAGAGACTGTTGAATCTGATGGGTCAGAGCCTCTGTTGAATGAAGATGATGCCAGCAGTAGAGTTCCGCCTTATGCTTCCTTAAACAACCGCTTTCTCTCTTGTTGGTTGAAACGAGCACAATAGTAAAAGGCTACTGCATATAGCCATGAATCGCTATGAACAGCCATGAGAGAGAGCCAATCCTGATCCTCCAAGCTATCTCTAGCAAAGTTAATACCTAGAGCAGGCTCAGGGAGCTCTCGAATCGAGCTTGTCATGGAGACTTTCAAATACTAGAGAGAAAGAGAAGGCTGGGCCATCAACTATTCAACAGAGGTCTATGTTTTCTGATCCTTTAGTGGAGATTCAAGATCTCACAGCTTGGGCCAATGGTTCAACAACTGGTTCACAGGTTCCAACTTCAAGGCTTGGTAATCATGCGGAGAGTACAATGGCTTTTACTCCGCAGCAAGTTGCACAATAGCAGATGGTTCCACTCAGCTTTTGTTGTGCTTATTCAACTATTGCGGCCTTTAGAGTCAGCACGTTTTGTAGGACCTAATTCAAATGAATTTGCTGCAGGAGTTGGGGATGGAGGAGATCCGCAGAAGAGCTGAGTTCTTGAAGGATTCAGTCTCTGGCTCATCTCCAAATCATGTTCATGGTCTTCACCACAACAGCGATAGATGTCCACAAAAGCATAGTATTGTTGGCTTTTGAGACAATCGAGAAAATAGTCAGAGAGTATTTTCCATACATAACCGAAACAGAGACAACTACATTCACATATTGTATTAATTGTCTTATTGCATTAAAAAATAGCAGACTTAATCAGGATCTTAGTTTGAATGCAATTGCAATTTTACAATTCTGTGCATTGAAATTAGTAGAGGGAGATCTTGGATCTGCTGCAGGAGTTGGGAATGGAGGAGATCCGCAAAAAACTCAGATTCCATACAATTTTAGACACTGACGAGTCCAAGAACGTCCTCAAATTCATGCGATTACTCCTTCTCAGCACACCTTCCAGTAACTCTACTTATATGCAACCGGCGGCAAGGCGATATGATGTAAAAACCTCATGGCTGAAAGCTAGGAGAAGATCTCTGCTGCAACTCCATGAAAGATTGGCAAAATCTTGGAGAAAGAGGAAAGGAAGACCTGTTTTGAAAAGTGACCATAGTTGAACCCCAAACTAAGCCCAGTTAACCATCCTTTACCCTAATTACCTCCAATTTTGCATAAAATTTGATGACGTCCAGCCATTTAAGCCATTACCCGCCATATTTGACCTTGGATATCTCCAGATGTAGTCTCTTACTAACTGTACATGTCTTGCAGCACTCCACTAGTCACTGTCTTGTACCATTTTTGCCTGAAATTGATTTTGAAATAGGAAAATGGGACTGAAAATGGAAGAAAAGAATGGATCAAAGACTCAAGCTCTGATACCACTTATCAGAGAGTGAACTAGGGAGAGAGAAGACTGCAGAAGAGAGAGAAAGACTGCAGGAAGAGAGAGAAGAAGAGTGATGAGGAGAGAGAAAGAGTAGATTTAGAGAGAGAAAGACAGGAAAGAAGGGGAAGCCATAGAAGCTGTGATCAAGAAGGGAGAGAAAGATTGTAATTGTATTAATGTGTCAAAAAGATATGTAAAATTACATGCCCTCTCCTTTTATACCAATGTCAGTGTGACATGGCATAATATCAATGTTATTTACACTAATTCCTTATTCTCAGCTTCTTACACTTTGTACGACCTTGGAAGTAATCCCTATGCACTGTGGGGTCTAATGGGGAAGAAAAGAGATAGATAGATAGAGAGAGAGAGAGAGAGAGAGAGATCCTATATTGAGCTTTATTGAAGCTTTGATCTCATTGTTGAACTTTATTGAAGTCTTGATCTCAGTGAAGCTCTATTCTAAAGACAAATGTGGAAAGTAAGAGTTCAAATGCTCACCTAACTAACTATGAATTTCTATGTGTGTGTGTCTCTCTCTCTCTCTCTCTCTATCTCTCTCTCTCTATTGAAGTAGTATTTTGGTAATCTAGATAATGGAGTTGATATCCCTTGTGTAATTGCAAAGCCAACCCCATAGGTCTACCTAGACCAGACCCAGATAGTGAAGTCTTGTACATTAAATATAAATATCGATGACTCTCTTAAGTAGTCTATTGTTGTGGTACCTACTTTATTGTTCTAATAAGTGTATCTAAATATGGCTAGCAAGATAGAGTATTGCAATTCATAGATCATGTATGCTACGTAAGGGAAGAAAGTCTCTCCCATACTCAATCAAATCTATTCATGAGGTGTATACAAACCCACTTCAACTATATCCAATTCCGTGCATATAAGCTCATCAATAACACTTAAAGTTGCATATCCATAATAATTCATGCATTGAAATTTTCCAACATTATAAAATTTGCTAGACTAAACTTGAATCTCATGATATCCTCCTACAATGGCATATCTTGTAAGTCTATGATAACTATGTTATAACATGCTCATTTTGAAGTGCATGAACACTTGTAATAATTTGGACAAAAAGTATGATATGGTTGGAACAACCCAGATTTTCCAATGCACATTAGGCCATTTCGACAACCTTGGATTCTGTCCCGATGTGATAAAGGGTCTTGGTGGAGAAGAATACATGTGTGTGTTGAGGATAATCCTAAAAAAGGATAGCTTTTTTCCTAGTTAAATAAGAGTCTTACTACATAATGCTATCAAGATTGTGGGAGAGAAGGAAGGAGTCTCACTTGTAGCTTTCTTGCTTGCACAATGGGGGAATACACACAAGGGTGGAGGCTGAAAACAATTTTCCTCTTCTTAGTTGTGTAAGCCAAAAGAACTCTCATACAAAGAAATAGAAGAACCCTATATATGGGCCTCAAACCAAACTCAACTAACTAAGGTGGCATACTAAGTGAGCCATGAACTAGAGTAGATAAGGATAGCTGTCATCTAGCTATTATTCATGGGCGGTGTACCAACCGCATCTGCAACTGACAAGTCGGTGACATAAATGCACAATGGTCACCCTGGCATATCACGAGTGGAGCTCGATATCTCAACACTCCCCCTCGAGCTCAATCCCAATTCTTGCACACCAAGCAGGTCTCTGAACTTGTGCAGCTTCTCTGTGCCCAATTTTGTGAATATGTCAGCTACCTGATCCTCTATGCTGAAATAAACTAGATCAATAAGACCTAGTAGAACCCTCTCTCACACATAGTGATAATGCACCTCAATGTGCTTTGTTCTAGCATGATAGACTGGGTTATTTGCCAAGTGTATACTACTCATGTTGTCACAATAAATGACAACTGGCCCATCCGTAGACTGATGCATATCATAAAGTAGCTTATGCAACCAAGCTACCTCACATGCAGCCATTATTGCACCCCTGTACTCAGCCTCTGTGCTCGACAAGGAAACTGTAGGTTGTTTCTTGCTACTCCAAGTGACAACAGTACTCCCAAAAGAGAACACATATCCACTGGTAGATCGTCTATCTGAAATACTACCAGCCCAATCAGCATCAGTATATCCATGCAACTGTATCAGAACCCCAGTCTCATAAAATAGTCCATACTGCAATGTGGACTTCACATACCTGAGTATGCATCTAGCCGCATCCAAATGTGGTTTCCTTGGAGCTTGCATAAATTGTCTTACCAGTCCACTAGCGTAGCTCAAATCTGGCATGGTAATAGTCATATAAATCAAGCTTCCTACTATGCGTCTGTACATAGTAGAGTCTTCCAGAAGCTCACCTGCATCTGCGCTCAGCTTCACATTCTGCTCCAAAGGAACTGAAATAGGATTACAGCCTATCATCCCATATTTGGACAACATGTCCAATCCATACTACCTCTGCAAGAGCTGTATCCCACTTGGTGATCTAATCACCTCAATGCCCAAGAAATAACGCAGCTCTCCCAAATCCTTCATCTCAAACTTCTGCTTCAATAACATTTTCACATAAAGGATATCTTCATCACTGTCACCTGTCATAATCAAATGATCAACATAAATGACAAGTAGCATAATACCTTTCTCTGTTTTTCTCACATAAAGTGAGAAGTCTACCTTGGAAATCTGAAAACCAATAATGACAAGATATTGTCCTATCTTGTCAGACCATGCTCTAGGTGCTTGCTTCAAGACATACAATGCTTTCTTCAACATGCAAACAAACTCAGGATGAACAGTATGCACATAGCCTGGTGGCTACTCCATATAGACCTCTTCTTGCAAATCACCATGCAAGAAGGCATTCTTTACATCCATCTAATGTAAAGACCATTCCTTTGATATAGCCATAGCAATGACTGCTCTTACGGTTGCCATCCTTGCAACCGGACTGAATGTTTCTTCATAATCAATGCCATATGTTTGTGCATACCCCTTGACTACTAATCTTGCCTTGTATCTGTTCACAAAACCATTTGCATTGTGCTTCACCTTATAAACCCACTTACAGCCAATCACATTCTTACCTTTAGGCAAAGGTACCGATTCCCATGTAGCATTTGCTTCCAAGGAATCCATTTCTTCATCCCTTGCTTTCTCCCATTTTTCTTTTCCCATGGCTTGCTCAAAAGAAGTGGGTTCTGGTTCCTGTATCACTTTGACCATATATGCATAGTGAATGGCTGTAAATCCATCATATTTCAACCTATCCACAGGATACCTAGCTCTGGTAGACCTGCGCAAAGTAGGTTCACTTCCAGGTGCTCTCAAAACATCCCTGGTCTTCCTTACTCTAGGTGTAACAATAGAAGGAATACCCAAGTCATCATCAATGCTCTGTTCTGAGCCACTGGATTCACCATCCACATAAGAGTGACCTGCATTCACATCAAACATGGGCTGATCTACCTTCTCTTTTTCTTTTCGTAAAACCTCCATACCACTATCTGTATTGTTTTGAGGAGATTCTCCTAATCTCAATCTGCCTGTCCATGGCGAAGGATATGAACCACTGCTAGAGGACACTCCAGGTCCACTAATATTTTGTGACTGCTGCTGTGAATTCTGTGCAACATTACCATTTTGTGCATCTACATCATCAATCACATTTACTGGTTTATACTAGCTACTCATCTCATCAAAAACAACATCTCTGCTCACTGTAAACTTACGAGTAGAAGGATTATAGCATCTATACCATTTCTGCTGCAGAGACTAACCAATAAAGATGCACTTCTCAGCTTTTGGATCCAACTTGGATCTCAACTCATCTGGCACATGTACATAGGCAATGCAACCAAAAATTTTCAAATGAGAAATATCTGGTTTCCTACCAGTATACCTCTCCTCTGAAGTCATCCCTTGTATTGTTGCAGTGGGAGTCCTATTCATTATATAGACTGTTGTAGCAACTGCTTCAGCCCAGTAAAAATCTGGCAAGTCTTTTTCATTGAGCATGGCATGAGATACCTCTCCAATATGTCAGTTTTTCCTTTCTGCAATTCCATTTTGTTGTGGGGTATGACTGCATGAATATTGCTGCTTTATGCCATGCTCCTGCAGGAACCTTGCGAACTCATTTGAGAGGTACTCTCCCCCTCCATCTGACCTTAGGCATTTTATTTGCAGGCCTGTTTCTTTTTCAACCATAGCTTTAAGAGTTTTGAAATGCCCAAAAACTTCACTTTTCTTTTTCATAAAACACACCCAAACTTTTCTGCTATAGTCATCAATAAAAGTGACAAAATAATGACAGCCTCCAAGAGATGTAGCTTTAGTAGTCCACACATCAGAGTGGATTAATTCCAATGGCTTCTTACTCTCTTGAACATGTCTAGGAAAAGGTTTCCTTGCCTGTTTTCCAAATTGACAGGCTTCACATACCTTATGCATTTCTGCAACCTTGAATTTAGGCAATCCTGCAACAATATTTTGGGTCTGCATTGATTTAAGTCGCTGTACATTAACATGACCAATGCGTTTATGCCAGATATCAATATCTGCAACTACATCGGTCCCATATGCAAACATTGCTGCACTCAATTCAGACATATCTGCATCCAATATAAACATTCTTCCCTTCTTATTTCCTTTTGCTATCAAGCGACCTTTATTTTTCGTATCCTCACCAAAGCATCCATGAGGATTAAATATCACTTGCAAGCCCTGCTCAACCATTTGGCCAACAGAAACCAGATTCTTGGTGATATTCGGGACATGAAATACATCTGACATGTATTTCTTTTTTCCATCGTGCATAGACAAAAGAATTTTTCCAATCTGCATAATAGAATGTGCTTTATCATCACCAGTCTCCACAAATCCTGGTTTTTCCATTTTCCTTGCATCCTCCATCCATTCTGCATGACTTGTCATGTGGTTTGATGCACCTAAGTCAACATATCACACATCGTTGCTTTCTTGTGCACTTGTCACAGAATTGTTCATGTGCTGCACCGTAAACAAATGCTCATTTCTGTCATCACCCTGTCTACTAGAAGATGCATAACTTCCTTGTTGCAATTTCCCATTCATGATGTCATTCTGCTTTTTATAGCAGTCTTTAGCCATATGACCCATTTTACCACAGTAGTAGCATTCAACATTGTTGTTTGCATTTTGGCCTCTTTGCCATCCACCACGACCTCTTTGGCTCCCCCTGCCTCTAGAGTTACCACATTCTCCTCCATAGGACTGGTTTTCTTGAGTTTGCTGCATATTCTGATTTCTACCACGGCCTCCAAATCGACCTCCTCTACCTCTGCCTCTACCTCTTCTAGCATTTGAGTAGAAGACAGCTTCTTTTGAAGTTCCTCCTGAAGAGGATGCACTACCATTTCTCTGCTCCTTAGAAATTAGAAGAGCAATCAACTCCTCAAAATCAGGAAATCTTTCACGGACGGAAATGGATGTTCGGAACTGTGCATAATCCTTTCCTAGACCATTCAAGGTCACAGAAACTAAATCATCATCTTCCACTGGCGACCCAATGGAAGCAAATGCATCTGCGATCTTCTTCACCTTCATGTGGTAGTCATTGATGCTCATACTTTCTCTTTGCACATTGTGCAACTCTTGCTTGAGCTGCATTTTTCTCGCTTGCGTATTTGTGCTATACATTTTTGACAGAGTATCCCATGCCTCCTTTGGCGTACTTGCATCCTGAATATGCACAATCATAGAGTCTGAAATGCTGATAGACAGCCAATACATAACTTTCTTGGCTCTCCCATGCCATGCTTTAAATGCCTGCATTTGCTGTTCATTGGGAACATCAGGAAGAACTGGTTCTTCTTCATTTCCTGCAACAAATTCCCAATATCCTTTTCTGATAAGGAAATTCGTCATTCTAAACTTCCATGCTTGGAAGTTGTTCTTGTCAAGATTTTCAGTGACAATCTGTGAAAGAGAATCAGACGCCATTACAGAACACTGCAAAAAATTCTGTCACTGCAAAGAACAGAACTTCAGCCTCACAAGGGCAAATGTGCAAAACTGATGAAAGTGGTATTTGACCACACAGTCACTTCCTAGTGACAATTTTGCATCAATAGGCAAAAGGGATGATTCTGTAACTCCCAATGTCTTTGCGCATAGGCATATGATGCAATTTCTATAGTAACTTTTCGCCCACCTGTAGAACAGTGGCTGCACAGCATAAAACTTGTCCTTTTCCTGAGTGCGTGCAGAAAACTTCCGCCTCCAAAACAGGCCCCGAAATGGCCTCAAATAAAAAAAACAGGGTCACCAAGGGCTAAAGCCCACTCCCGCAGCATATACTGCCCTCTTACTTTACCGCGAAGGGCGTCTCAACCTGAGACAATGCACTCTTGCACTTCCCAGCTGTGCTACCTGCAGAGACTTGCTCCCAAAACAAAAAATGAAAGCAACACTGCTACTCTTACCAGAACACCGTGAGCTTGGCTTGCTTTCTTGAGCTCCTTACCACGAACAAGGCTCTGATACCATGTCAAGATTATGGGACAGAAGGAAGGAGTCTCACTTGTAGCTTTCTTGCTTGCACAATGGGGGAATACACATAAGGGTGGAGGTTGAAAACAATTTTCCTCTTCTTAGTTGTGTAAGCCAAAAGAACTCTCATACAAAGAAATAGAAGAACCCTATATATGGGCCTCAAACCAAACTCAACTAGCTAAGGTGGCATACTAACTGAGCCATGAACTAGAGTAGATAAGGATAGCTATCATCTAGCTATTATTCATGGGCGGTGTACCAACCGCATCTGCAACAACTGACAAGTCAGTGACATAAATGCACAATGGTCACCCTGGCATATCATGAGTGGAGCTC
Organism: Lygodium microphyllum; assembly: GCF_053477565.2. Taxonomy (NCBI): domain Eukaryota; kingdom Viridiplantae; phylum Streptophyta; class Polypodiopsida; order Schizaeales; family Lygodiaceae; genus Lygodium; species Lygodium microphyllum. Next base: position 144,582,859 of record NC_141136.1, on the reverse strand, counting down.
AATATCTCAACAAATGCTGATCTCTTTCATTATCTTGATATGATTAATCTCACCATGGATGAGTCATGTTGTAAATTGTAGAATATGGAGACCTACCCAACCAAGGTACTTGCCACTTATTTTGAAATGCCAACATCTTTTGAGGTGCCCTCAAGGAATACTAAAGATAAAGTTGTGGATGTTTATTGAAAAAACAGGCAACAAAGATTATGAAACACTAAACATTAGGTGACAAGACCATCATTTATGTAGAAAACACAATCAGTTTTAGCATGTTATTATCATCTTGGCTTAACCTTTTAGATTTTGTAAGATCAAGAGTTTCTTGGCCAACCTATGGGTATTTGGAACTAGGCACTTATGTTTGTTGGGATATCCTAGGTGGCTTTTGAAAGTTTCTCAAGATTCATGTTTTGCCTAGTATTCCAAATACCATATCACATGACTAGGATGGGGCAAACAAGGTCCAATGGAGTCATTTTCATCTTAAAGAAATATTTTGCAAATGGAGAATATTTGATTGAATGCATCAAGAAAGAAGATGAATACTTGAGTTTTTTCAAGTTCTTATTAGAACCAAATGGTTTGGCCATTTTTGTTATAAAGCCATGGATTTGTTGGGTGGTAGCATGATACCAAGGGTCTCCACTTTTGACTCATATTTTTTCTTCATAAGGATATTCTTCAATACTACTTAAACCATGAACTAGCAAAACTCACATCGATTCAAAATAAATTTTTAGATGATTTCAACTTCAATATGTTAAGAGGATAGAAATTTTTGAAGAAGTTGTATGCACTTTTTTATACAAGATTTATCATAATCAAGAAAATATAATATGGCCAAAACAACTCGGAGATGTGAATGCGGCCATTTTGATAGGAGTGCATGCTCCACTAGAGGAGTCCCATTTAGAAAAGGATAAAAATACTAGCTTTTTACTCTCTTCAAGTTTCTCACCAAATAGAGACTAATCTATATGTATGGACGAACTAACAAATGCTTAGAGATTTTTAAAAGAAAAGTTATGTTTATAAAGAAGAGGATGATTATAAGTGATCTTCATATTTGTTTGGATTTTATTTTTAGTATTTTTAGATCCATGGTGTCATCTCCCTCACTCTATTTCCCTCCCTCTCTCTATTTTCCCTCATTTTCTTTTATCTCTCCCTCCCTCTATTTCTTGCTCTCCCTTCCTTCTTTTTATATCTACCCATCCCTCTCATTCTCTTTTTTCCTTTATTTCTTGCTCTTCCTTCCTTCTCTTTATATCTACCCATCCCTCTCATTCTCTTTTTTCCTTTTCTCTCTCTTTCTTTTAGTTTATCTCTCTCTCTCTGATCTATCTATTTTTCCTTGTTTTTATTTTCCTCTCCCTCTCCCATTCTATTCCTCTCCCCATTTTTCTCTCCCTCCCTCTCTCTATTTTACCCTCTATCTATCTCTCTATTTCTCTCTTTTTCTTTGCCTCACTCTCTATATTAATCTCTCCCCGTCTTTGTTCCTCTCTCTCCCCGTTCCTCCATCTCTTTGTTTCTCTCCCTCCCTCCCTCCCTCTCTCTCTCTCTCTATGCATATCTCCAAAAAAAAAAGAAATAGAGAAGAGAAAAGCTCATAGAACAATCTCTTCATGCTTCCTTGCTTTTTCTTCTCCTTCACTACGCCTATCTCCTCTTGCACAGATGGCAGTGGCAGTGACAATGACAATGTCGATGACCTCTCTCTCTCTCTCTCTCTCTCTCTCTCTCTCTCTCTCTCTCTCTCTCTTTCTCTCTCTCAACCTCCTTTGCTTTGAGGTCTCTCCCTCTCTCTTTCACTCTATTTCTCTCTCTCACTTGTTAAACTACAACCTTGTAAAATGTTGCACTCGAGTTTCAACACTTTTTTTTCGGAGTATACCATCTTTATTGGTATCACAATATGCATCACAAAGCATTGCTATATGCATCGCAAAGTGTTACTATTTTCATTACTATATATATGGTGACACTTTGAGGAATAGTGCTAAATTTTACCGAAAATGGCTATCGCTATGCTTCCATTTCCTTGTAGCGAATATAGAATAAGGTGGTAGAAAATTGTAGTTCATCATAAAATTGTAGAAATTTAATGTCATCAGAGTAAATCTTGAAAGATTTTGTCTCTTTTTACTTAATGGAGCCTTACAATTTAACAAAAGCAACCCAAGGAATCCTCATGTTTAATTAGAGTACCATATGTGTTGGCTCTCTAGATTTGAAGTTCCTAAGGAAATATTTGAGATACTATAGCTCCTTTTCACATACACAATCCAAACATTTTTTATCTCCAAGAACATGGTGATATACTCTCAGCCAAAGGGTACAATGAATAATAATCAAATGACACCTCATGAGAAACTTAAAAACTTTGAAATGCATATATGGAATCTTGAATGGTGAAAATGCAATATTTCCATGGCTATAGTAATTAACATAGAGGGTGGAAGGAAAGGATAGCAAGAAGTACTAGCAAAGAGTGATAAGTGTTTCACTAACACATGATAAAGAAGATTCCACATGGAAGGCTATCTTTAACATTCCATTGGATCTCATTCATATTTGTTTATTACATATTTTGATTAAGATTATGGAATAAATTGTGTATGAATATATTTCATTTTCTTATAGAATGAAATTAAAAAAAGAAACCATTGCAAAATGCAAGCAAGCGCTATTAACAACATAAAGAAGAAGAAAAGATCAAGAAACTATGGTAATTTTTCAAGGAAGTCTCACTTTGAAGGAACCGAATCCATGAAAAAAAAAATAGTATCCATTGACAAGGAAGAGAATTTTGTAATTTGTAGGTCACAAGACTTCAATGAGTGGAAAAAACTGCATGTTGTGGTTCTTAAACAAAGTTGTCGAGGAAAAACAAGAGTGAGAAAAGCCAAAATTTGGATTAGTCGTAATAAATTGACTCCCCTACTTTAAAAGATGGTGTTTGATGATAAAGGTATGAGAGAATTACTAATGTTATACATAGTTTCTATGAGAATATGGTACAAGCATGGGGGTAAAAATTCTATTGCACTTTTTACGGTACACATTAAATGCACCTGTACAGCTTTCAAAACTTTTTGAATTGCAACAATGTATCCTTTGATAACCATAAAAAATTTAGTCCCATAGATATCATCAATTTTCTCATGCTTAGTATACTCTATAAGGACTTACTATTTGTAATATTTCATTGAATGCATACTATGAGTGTAACAAGTATTTATCAATGCATGAATATATATTATACCAATGCCTTTATCACAATGTGAGACTCAATCTTTCAAAGAGCTAAAATTCTACCCTTCTAGGGCTTTGGTATACTTTCAATTACAAATTCTTTCTCCTTGACAGATTTCTTCATACTTAGACTCATAAGAATCCAAGATAAACAACGATATGTATCAATGATCCAATTCCCTTCCTCATCTTTCCTATTAATCACTTCTATGGAAAGAATGGTTATTTTTCTCTTTCGTATGATGATCTAGATGATCTATGTAAATAATCATATGTTAAATCCTATATGATTTAGATTTTAATATTGATTAATAACCAAAAATATGCAATTCAAATAAAATATGGCCTCAATACACATTAACTCTTTTATGATAAACCAAAATACATATAGATGTGTACACCAATGCAAATGTGGGTTAAATTTGAAACTCTCACATTAACCATCATGTTTGCACTAAAAAGAGTGGAATGAATAATACATAAATACTCAAAAATATAATTTCATAGAAACACAACTTGTTATATTGAATAGATCTTGTTTTGAATCAATACATTGTGTGAATACATGGCTAATATATAGCAACAATTGAAAAGGGCACTTGAGCTCTTGCAAGACACATAACAAAAAGATAGTACATATAAGATAAAAGGTGACAACCCTAATCTTTCATCATTATCTTCTTCTTTGTTATGACAAACTACTAGGAATAAAAAGAGAATACAACATACATAATATACAAAAAATTCATAGTGTAAACATGGTAACTAAAAAGATAACTAGATAAATATCTCATAACTTGGATAGGTGGAACCCTAACTAATGTTCAACTATAAAGTATGAATAGGTTGTGTGTATTAATACTAGTATCAACCACATCAATGATCTAAATCTACAAGTGATCATGGAGGTACATGCATGTCAACTTATATTTAACTTAATATATAAATACTCCCCCTCAAGCTTAACTCCATGACATGTACTTCAATATCATGGAAGCTTTTCTACTCGTAACTCCTTAATGCAAATATATGCAATCTACTCTTTTGTTCTTATATATATAAAGAATGAGATCAATGTTACCTACCAAGACTTGCTCTCTGAGAGTCCTCAATGAAATAATAATAAACCTCAATTTGTTTCATGTATGCATGAAGTTCCTTACCAATTCTATGCTACTTATGATAATAAATTATAACTCTTTTGTCTATCTATATCTCCCAATCATCAAGTAGATTTTGGATCCAAGCTAACTCATTTAATTATAAAAATGCATGTTACGTATAGCTATGATCATGTATAGGTGACGAAGTAGCTCATGCCCATACCTATTACTACTTTCAATATGTGCATACATTAAACATAAACTAATAGTTGTATGTTTTAAGAAACAAAAAAAAAGGACTTTACTTAAATTAATTAAATTGAGTGCACATCAAATGAGACTATATATATATGTATATATATATTGAATTGACCTAAAGAGGTTTAACTAATCATTGTAATTTTGTAGACATGAAGACATTAACTAGATTTATTTATAGCTTCTACAAAAATTTCTCCATGAGGTACTTTAGTTGGATCTTCACCCTATGATGATACTCAGTTGTTATGATGATTTCCTAATTGGCATCTTTGTTTGATGGTGTCATAAGTATCACATAATTGAGACTGAAACATTTCACTCCTTAAATAAATAAATATATATATATAAAGATCTTGCATGTTGACAAAACATTTTTGGCTTTTTATTGGCTATAGACTAAAAGAGCATTTTCCCTCGATTATTGAGCAAAGGTAAGTGCAAAGAGAATTCAACCTCATAGCATTGAGTTATAGCCTCGAGTTGCACTGCACTAGGGAAACAAAGAATCTCGATTGTGGGTCGTGGGTCCATCTTTGAGATTGACATAAGTGAGTTCAATAAATCATTATTACATAAGCATGGATTCTGAACCGTACATGACTTTTTTCATTTAAAAGAGGCCGCAAGCAAAACATACGTAAGTAAGGAAAATATAAATAAGAGACAAAGCCTTTTGGTACTATAATGATTGGAATAGCCTCACGTAGGATATAATGATTTCTAAATACCTTGTACACACATACACACACACACACACACACACACACACACACACACACACCCCATTCTTATAGAGTGTACAAAATTTTTGGCTTTTAAAGCTATTCTATCGTAGCACTTGTTGCAAGACCTGACATAATTAGTATCATAAGTCTATGGAGGATTTTTCTTACTTTATAGAAACTAAATGATAAAGTTCATGTCGCTGTTGGTGAGCGTAACATCACTACAAGATATAGACCTTATAGCGACGTTTAAAGCGACGAAAATACAAACAACAAAATTTTCCCCCGTCATTGCAAAAACCATCGTTATTGACAACGCCATAGAACCGTCGCTATATGCCGACGCATATAACGACGGTTACAGAGAATTTGCGATGCTTATAGCGATGCCAATAGCGACACGAGTAGTAAATTTGCGACGCAAATAGCGATGGTAACAGAGAAAAAAAAAATTGTGGCAGGGCTAGCACTGTGTGCTGTATGAGAGCCATACAAAATAGTTTCTGCACTACTGCATACAAAGCGTTTGCAAACAAAAAGAATGTATACTGAAATCATAAAACTAATACGTGAAATAAATACATGATCGCATAAAATGCGATTGGTACAATCATGAAACGATATCATTAATACATAGAAAATGTCTACATAGATCAGGCAACTAAAAACTAAAGTTGTGTGAGCTCTAAGGATCCAAGGGCGAGCTACAAATCCTCCTCTCCCGAAAGCTCGTCCCGCTGCAAAGGAGCATCAAACGGATTTTGTAGAAAAAGAAACAACATATCAATCCACCATACAATAATGCATTCAAATATCTCATGGTAACTACGGACAAGAAAGATGAGTGACTTACAGGGCCGCCGCGTCTATACAATCGGTCGATCAATGCCCTGAGACCGTGCCTCTCTACATATCGAGTCTCAAGGCCTTGCGGATCACGATTTGTAATGGAGTGCTGCAAAGAAAACAAAATGCTAACTGTTAGAAACATGATTGTCAGTACAAAGAATATCTCAAAAAATCAAATAAGCAAAACAAAAGAGAAACTTACAAAGTCCTCCAAATATGTCCTATGGCCGCCACTCCCAAGATGATGCACCGATCCGACCTCGATTCGTGCCCTCGTCGCCTCCTGCTGTTGACTCCAACGTCCTGGCGAATCTATAACCTCCTCCCTCAGTTGGCACCAGTCGTCTGCATCTAACCATCAGGCTTTGGAGCCCCACTCTTGATTGCCTTGCGTGCGTCGGATCGTCTATGTGACATGTATGCACGCATGCAATCCATCATCCAACCCGTAGAGAATCTATTTACTGCGGCTGGCACCGCGAACTCCCCGTGCAAGGATGCTACTATGTAGTCCTTGCTCCCCTCTGGTATGTTCCTCCAATGATCCAGGACGTTGTACCGAAAAACTTGTTGGCACAACTCCCTCATGCGAGCCATCACCCTCATCCCCTCATCATTCATGATGATGGCTCCGGACCTGCTATCCACTAGGTATCCATAACCCCTAGGAGTATGCCTAAGATGGGCCCTCTCCCATCTCCGTCCACGCTCCTGGGCATATCCAGGAGACCCCTGTACATCCGATGTACCGACGGGGGTACCCTCTCCTGGAGTGCCACTCAAAGGGGTGCCACCAAAAGGGGTGCCACCAAAAGGCGTGCCATCTACCGACGGCTGCGCAAAAGTTGGAGTAACTGGAATGGACGTCCCCACAGGTGTGACAAATCCTGGAGGTGATGCAGCTCCAGCTGAACGACGAGATGGAGACACCATGTCCGTGTCTCCATAGCAACACCCCCTGATCCTCCTACAGTCACAGTCCCTCCCTCTGGCCCAAGTCACGAGCGTCAAGATCGTCTGCTCGAAGCTGAAGCATCTGATCGCGCTGAAGCTGATCTAGCAGAGCACCCTGACGAAGAATGAGACAGCTCCTAATCTGCCATGTCTCTGAATCTCGCGAGTTGATCTAGAGACATATATGCCATCATGTCCTGAAACTCCTCATCGCTCATCCCTCAACTCATCCTGAAAGTATCGATACCTGCACAGATAAAAAATGATGTTAGAATAATGAATTTAAACTATACAAAGCACATTAATATAAATCATTTTTGAAAAATCCCTCTTAAAATGCATATCTTATCTACCTTTATGGAAGATCTAAACAACGAATTGAGTAATTCAATTCTCCAAGAATGAAGTATTCTATGGTCCCATGTTAATCTCCTGACACAACTCTACATACACTGGAAGGTCGATAGACATGTCACCACAAAAGAATGAGTCTGTCTCGTTCTCAAAAAATTCTACGACTTCTGTATTTCCATCATTGTTAGCCGAGGCGGGCTCCAAGCTTGCGGTGGCCTCCACCCCTTGTAATATTGATCCCTCTATTTGCATATTTTCTTCATCTATGCTTGGAACATCACTTTGATCATATACTCTCGCACCTCGAGGAGTTGAAGGTATAACATACCACCATCGAGGTTGTCGAGGGTTTGGATAGAAGATTACCTGTTCACAAACACTTACAAAGCGAGTTCAAACCATTGTGACATAAACCATGTCGTATTACAATTAGCAAGCAAATGACAGTTTGTACATGTTCACAATGGGCCGGCAACACAAAGGTGTCACGCAAATCCGTCCATTTTTTTTTCGGAATCTATTTCGAGAAATCCAGATGGACCTCATCGAACTGTTGCTCCAGCTCCTCCAAGTACCACTTTGAACCACTGCACATCGAATAGTATCATGGAGAAGCTATGGTAATCCACCGTAATAATACTTTGCAAGTTCCCAAAATACTCCATCTCATCCACAACCGTGTTCAGATCCGTTGCTCGTCGCCGGCTCTCTTGCTCAAACCTTGCCATGACACCACAGTCCATTGTGAAGCGCATTTTGTCAATACGCTCCACTCGAAAATGCCATCCGTGCGACCACGCTACACTATATATTTTGTACTGCACATTGAAACACTAAAATTAGATGTAGCAAGAAAATTTAGATACGACACATTCTAAACCCCTCATTACCTTTGGACTACATCCCCTCAAGAACTCCCACTCCTCCATTGAGACCTTTGTCCCTTCGCTGGATGCTGTGGTCAAGGCTCCATGCAACCATCGTGTTGACATAAACCGCGGCATCTCCTCCATGCCTTTGGGATATCCAATCGGTCGGTGACGCGTACTGCGTCGGAATTTAGCTCGCGCTTCCTCTTGATCTTGCCTTGCAATCTGGTACTTGGTGAGCCACGTCTCCATGGAGGCATAGTGCAACATACAAAAGCGATTCACCTTCTCTTCCATTGAGGCATCCATTCTTTTTTCTACCCCATTTCCAACCACCACATCTCCAGTCAGCCTATCATCGTCCTTCAGCGTCCATAGCATTTCATTGTCTGGTTCCACCGTTGATAGCCATTGTGAGATATGCAGTAACGCCTCTGACACCAACCAACCTTCCGCCATGCTACCTTCTGGACGAGCTCGTTGTCGCACAAAGCCTGTCATGGTTTTCATGAAGCGCTCCAAGAAGAACATCCATCGCGTATGGACAGGTCCAGCAATCTCCACTTCGTCCACAAGATGCACAAGAAGGTGAACTTGTATCGTGAGCATGCTAGTGGGCAGGTATTTCTCAAAGAGACAGACCGTCTCAACTGCTCCCCGCCTTGCGGATTCAATAGAGCACGTCTTAATCTCTTTTTGTGAGATCCATTGCACCAAAGTCGACAACTTGTAAATGGCCCCACGAATTTCTGGAGTAAGGCATCCTGCGATCGCAATCGGTAGGACAAACTCCCACAAATGAGAAAGCATTATGAATAATGGCCACTTTTCAAATTGCAAAATACCCACGCTAATTACAATCCATTCTGTTCACAAACCTGACATATCTTATGCCAATCATGGGATTTTAGCCTAGACATTTGGTCATCTTTAGAAAATGCGGACCTGAGAGAACGCATCATACCCGTCGAGGTGCGGATAGACTTGATTACTTGCTTCACAATGTACTCTTCTTTGGTAGACAAAACCCAAGGAGCGCGAGGAAGCTACACTCCTCCTTCAGCACTCGACTGTGGCCAAAGCGCCTCTATCTTACCTACCTCCTTTAAATCCATTCGTGACCCTATAGTGTCTCTCTTTCCTGTGATGTGATCCCATAGCAAGCTGCCCGCATTTTTGAAAATATGCATGGGATCCAACAAGTGGTTGACCTGTAAGTGGGTTCAATATGGCAACTTGTAGAAAACTGAGAACCGTCGCATTCCATTTGGATGTGATTCCGGGTTTACTATTTTCAGCTCATACCAGCTTGCAGTGTTTATAAGTGCTGGAGGTTGTCCAAGAAACCTTCCCTGAGCTCATGATCCTCCGGCAAGAAAGCAGTGTGTCCTTGATATACCATCTTCTTCATGGTTCGTGACCTTCGGGAGTCTAACTGTGGCCCACACAATGGACATGCATGATAACATGAGGTAACCAGACTTGTAAGGCGATCCACGACCTAGTGAATACTTGATTGAATGAAATAAAATATAGATATTACCAGCGAGAACAAAGGTCTGCTCACCTGAGCACTCTCATAATCCCGGAAAGTCATGCATCATCTACATGAGAATAGCTCGAATGTTGGCTGACCGTCGACCATCGTGCCTGCTCATATCTTGCACTGTGACCCCCTCCTCCCACAAAATCTTAAGCTCATCGACTAATGGGCGAATATACACGTCCATATTTTTTACTTTGTAGCGGCCCGGGACGAGTAAGCTAAGGATGAGATGTCCTTTCTTCGTAGAAATCCATGGAGGGATGTTGTAGTTGACAAGCACTATAGGCCACACACTATAAGAAGTCGAGCGCAGACCGAATGGGTTCACACCATCCATAGCGAGACCGAGCGGAAGATTCCTTGGCTCTCGCACAAAGCCTGGGAAGGTAGAGTCAATGTGGCTCCATGCGTGCGAATCCGCTGATATTCGTTGAACTCCATCCGTGGACCTATTCTGCACATGCCACGTTGTCAAGCTTGCCATGGGAGACGTGGGAAACATGTGGTTTATGCGAGGGATGAGCGGAAAGTGTCTGAGAACTTTTTGAGGGATGGTTTGCCCTCGCAAGTCCTGTCGATACCTGTGAGCACCACACTTTGGACATGTCTCCATAGTCTCGTATTCATCTCGAAATAATATGCAGTCGTTGATACATGCATGGATGTTATTGTAGTCCATGCCAAGCTTCCGTAAAACATATCGTGCATCATCACGAGACTCAGGCATGGTATTTGCAGGTGGCAATATATGATATTTCAATAACCTGAAAAAAACCATAACACACCTTGAAAAAACACAAATGTTTGTAATAATACTGTTTAAAAAAAAACAATGAAGCCTGTGTGCAAGGTACCTAAATAACTCAGTCACACTCGTATCGCTCCAACCGTATTTTGCTTGCACACTTAAGAGTGCAAGCAATGTCTTCAACCGAGATACTCAGTACCCATCATATAATGGTATGGATGCTTCCTCTCTAAGCGGGTCAGATGTCTCAACATCCATGGGAATCAATGTATCGATCATTGCCTCCATCTCAAGCTCCAAGATTGTAGGCAGGTCGGGAAGGTTGTCAGTCTCCTCTGGCATTGACGGTATAGATGGGCCTTGCGAGTGGTCGATTGGCTCCTGCAATCCATCCATCGCACGTCCACGAACTCTTCTAATTGGCCGCAAAGGGTGCACTCCCCCTTGGGTCGAGACATCACCCCCCTGGATAGAAAATTTGCCAACAAGATCCAATCTTATTGTGTATGGTTTTCAATTAGCTTGAGAGTACAATGCATGATTAATATTAACTTCAAATTACCGTTTGCTGAAAATCCGCAATCACCTGGTCAATGATCTCAGATTGAAACTCGCCAAATCGTCGTACGTGTTCTATAGACAATCGGCGTTTTCGTCTAATTGCCAACTTGCATTGAGAGCAAGGACATGGAACACGCTGATTAAGATACATCTCGCGGTCTTGAACAATAAGACCTTCTTCGTTTTCCATCTTATCTACATTACAGCAAACGAGGCTTAAATGGATAGCTTTATGGAGATGTACGTCAAGTTGCAAGTTGACCATAAATCTTGCATTGTATATAGTAGTTGAGAGATATTCCGATGTTATATCTCGGCCTTGTATCATGCTCAAGGATTTGTTTGTCCCCGTAGATAATTATTTGTTATATCTCGGCTTTGAGTATAAGTAATCCATTTTAAAATTAATGCGCTCCATCTATGAAATTTAATAACTATAGTAATAAAATTTATTTTAATCAATTTTTCTCATAGTCATAAGACCTGAGAGAAATTATCATATACTCAATTTAAGGGTTTCTTCTTCTATAACAATACTTTTGGGTTCATTTTGATGAAGTACCTTAATGACCATTAGCTAGGGTATCATTTTCTTTTAGTCCTTCCGTTGACTAGTTGGCATGATTTCTAATTTGGCATGCCTATAAAGTTAATACAAAAACAATGAATTATGCATATCACAATTAGATCCCCTACTTGGACATTATGAAGGAATTGACCATTTTTAAGCCATCTTAAAGAGTTACCAATGTACGTGGCCCATGGGAAAGCACATTGCATACCATTATCAATAAGTCTATTATCTTAAATTTCCTTCCCCTCCCTCTCCCTCTCTTTCTCTCCCTCTCTCTCCCTCTCCCTCTCTTTTTCTCTTTCTCTCACCCTCTCCCTCTCCCTCTCGTTCTCTTTCTGTAACGTGTCCCCTAGTATCATCCAGGACACGTCTTAGCAGTCCATCGGAAAGGATGTCTAGAAAGCTCCAACCGACATTCCCATGGAATGTTACGGGTTTTGCGATCTAGTTCTTCCCGCGTCTACCACGTAGCGGAAGTATCCTAGCCGTTCCCACTTAGGATTGACCGGAATTAGGGTTTTCCTAATGGGTCACTAGCTAACAGCAACTAGCATCAGACCCGAGCGAACTACTTCACACAGAAACGCCAGGTCCGAAGCAGATTCACGCTGCACTTGGTTCAAGGAGAATGGGAAACGAGAGGGATGCAAAGCTCAACCTCTCTGCCATAAGGCATAGTCCCATTCCGTTCCCCTAAAACAACGTAAATCGGGTAAGACGTAACTCTAGGTCATCGTTCTCGTTATTCTTTTTGATGATGATGATCATTCCGCTGCTCCTCGAGATTTTTGAGAAAAGTTCCGGCTAATCGGGACCACCCAACCGTAGGACGGGCCCATGGCCCATCCTCCGCACTTTCCTCAGTTTGTTTTAGTTATGTAATTATCTAACACATTAATTTGACATATAACAATCAGCTTCTTTAATTAATCTTGTTTAAGCACTGGTTCCTTCACGTTATCTTATCACGTGACATATAAAAACAATATCAACCAAGTTCTTTTGATATCTCATCATTTTATCTTTGAATTACAAGAAGTTCTGCCCGTAGGCTTGTCCATAATTTGCCCGGAGGCTAACAAGTAATCTCCAGGGATTACTATTCCAAGCTTCTGCCCGTCAATTAGTATGCGGGCCTCGGGATCCAATCCGGAGTCGCGTTAGCCCCTTGTGCAGGACCCGGAAGGCAAGGGATTTACGGCCAGAGCCCCCCCTGGCACCCAAGCGTCCTCCTGCTCCAAGTAGAACTCAACGGAGAGACCTCTCGCGGCGGGTTCGGTCCACGTTCCCGGCGCGGTCAAACAACCCCCTTGGTTAGGGTCAGGCAGGCAGTCGGGGGTAACTGAAGCTGCCTCTCCGTTCAGGCTTTTAACCTGAAGTATAGGTACTTATTTAATTTGTAATTCATAAATCAAACAGAATCCTAAAATCTCTAGCAAGCACAAACATTTCCATTAACCAACTCAGTTGTATGGCAAACTGCTAAAGAAGTATTCTTTTCTTTTTGAGTGTATCAGCAGTCGTTCTCAAGATGTCTTGTAACTTGGCAAGATCCCTTATATTCGGATGCAGGGTATACCTTGCTTGGTTAACCCTAAGGTACCTTAGATATACTAGTTTCTATTTTACAGTTTTCCTTATTTTGAAGGATATCTAAAAACTACGTCTTTTTGCAAGATAGCTTGCGTAAGGATCTGCTGTCTTTGAAGAGGTTTTTTTTTTTCCCCTTTTTTCTTTGTGAATTGATCACAAAATGATTTCATGTATGTTGCGCAAGTCCGGCGATGGAATAATCTGTTTAGATTCCTTAAGCTGATGTATGTCAGGCCTAGGGTTTCTTCATTTAAGAACCCTAGGGGCGAATCCTAATTTCTTATCTTTATGAATTTATGGTCCTTGTGGTAAGGTAAGTAGTCCAGTGTTTTAGGGTATGAATGTTTCTATGTTTAGATTGGTCCGGTTATCTTTTGGAAAGATTGGTTTGGTCAGCTTTTGGAAGGTAATCTTACGTGTCTTGTCACGGTTTTACTATCTTCGATTAACTTTCTCAATCAATACAGTTTAATTTGGCATATAGCATAATGCCATGATGATACAAAGAGTGACGATACTCCTTGAGACAAAGGCCTAGCTAAGGAATTGGTGAATACACACTTTATTAGTTCCAAGTCCTCAATTTGTAGGGAAAAAGTGTTAATAGAGTGTCATCTAGCAATTTCCCATTACATTTTCTTCCCAAATGAGTTCGTATATCTAATTTTTATACTTGTTAATTTCTAACATTTAACTTCTGCTTTCTTTAAAGATGAACTCATGCCAAATAACAACAGTTGCCTTGCTAAGATGTGCAACTAGCAAAGATATCTCCCTAGTAATTTGAGCATTGAGAGAAACCTTTCATGAATTTAGCCATTTTTCCATGATTCTTTGTGAAAGGAATAAGACTAATGAAGCAAGATATAATTTCTTCATTTTAGGACCATATTACTATAGTAAATGGATAGTATTACCTATTATTTTATAATGCTTGATGCAATTTGAAGAAAGCTGATTTGTATACATTGTCATTCATAAGCTAACTCCTTCGTTAGAATTAACTTGAACAAATATATATATTTCCTTAACAATTTTTCTTTGCATGATTGATTAAAACCCAAATTAACATCAAGAAGAAAACCTGGCTTTGAGGTGAGATATCCACATGGATACCGGGAGATGACCCTCCCGCGGCTACGCCTTGGACTTTCTTAGGAGGCATCGCAAGTGTGGTCCGTCGAACGTGGAAGCAGCTTTATAACTTCTCCTTAGAACTCCACCGTCGCTCCTTGCACCGTTTGTCAAAAGTAGTTTTTTTGGAAGGCTCCCTCCTTGAATTCGGGAATTGAAAAGGGTGTTTTAGAAACTTTTACCACTAAGACCCATTAAAGCCATGGGACAAGCTTAATGGCCTTAGTAAGCTCGCACAAACGGAAATATCAAGGTGTGGAAAAAGATGCAAGGTATAGGAGAGCTTAAAGGGAAATTAATAACCGTAAAGGTTATAAGTAAGGGTCTAAGGACCTTTAGGCAATTTAGGCTCATGAGGGTTTACACACGTAGGGGGGGAAATGATTCCGAAACCAATGGGGAAGGGTATATAATGCTTTAAATCACGGGGGTTGGGTTCCACTAGAGGAAGGGGTCTTAATGGGGGAAGGCCTTAAATTGCGATGGGAAAGGGCATAAGGCAAGCTTGGGAAAGGCCTAAACTTTGGGGAAGGGAAGGGGTTTTTTTCTATAACCCGTTTGAGAGGCAATAGGATAGGGCTTAGGTGGAGCCCATGAGAATGGGAGCTTAAACCCTATTACAAAAAACCCTATGGTCTCAGAAACCACGTGGAAGAAAGGGGAGATGACTTGGAAGAGTTCAGGGCGGCCAGGAGGCAGAATGTAGCAGTGATTTGGAACGTCCTTTGAAGGCGGCTTAGCTTGAGGTAGCCGAGCTGACGCAGGAGCTCACGGCAACTTCAAGGCTCCAGGCAAAGCGTCCTCCTCCCTTCACGACTAACACACGGCCCTCCTTCAGCTACGACTGGTGCAACGTCATCGCCTCAGCTCCTTCTTCCTCACGATTTGTGGCGATTGTGGCTTCCTCCTTAATCCGCAGCATCATCCCTTCTCACACAACTCCGGGCTTCAACAGAGCGAAGGCTGTCCGTCTCTCTCTCCCTCCCTTGATTCTTCCCTTCCTCCCACAGGGTTTATATGGGAGGGGGAGAGGTGCCTCCCCTCCCCCACGCGGCTCGTGCATGGGCTTATCCCACCCTACGACCCCTAGCAAGGATGCTTAGTCATCCTTGCTATTCCCCTCCCCTCCAGCATGACAGTCGCTGGGGGGAAAGAAAAGAAAAAAGGAAGTAATAAAAAATTTTCCTTTAATCTAAAGGTTATCCTTTTGGCTTTCTAGAAGGAGGTTCCCACGTAAATTCGTTTAACTCGTTTATGCAAGCAGAGATTAAGATACGTAGTGTGAAATTCGAAAATCACATCATTGGCGTAATTTTTGGATGTTGGAATTCCTTACATGACTATCACGTGGGTTTAGAAATATTCTCATAATGGAAATATTACACTTTCTCTCCCTCTCTCATTTCCTTCCCCTCCCTCTCCCTCTCCCTCTCTTTCTCTTTTTCTCCCTCTCCCTCTCTATCTCTCTTTCTCTCTCATTTCCTAAACAAGCAAAAAATAAAGTGATTTAAACATCCTCCAAGCAAAAGGGAGAGGGAGAGATACAATGCACTCTCCCTCTCTTTCACTTTCTATCCCTCTCTCATTTCCTTCCCCTCCCTCTCCCTCTCCCTCTCGCTCTCTTTCTCTCTCATTTCCTCTCCTAAACAAGCAAAAAATAATGTGATTTAAACATTAAACAAGCAAAAGGGAGAGGGAGAGAGAGAATGCACTCTCCCTCCTTCTCCCTCTCTTTCTCTTTCTCTCCCTCTCTCATTTCCTCCCCCTCCCTCTTCCTCTCCCTCTCTTTCTCTTTCTCTTTCTCTTTCTCTCCCTCTCCCTCTCTTTCTCTCTTACTCTCTTGTTTCCTCTCCTAAACAAGCAAAAAAGAAAGTAATTTAAACATTAAAAAAGCAAAAGGGAGAGAGAGAGAGAGAATGCACTCTCCCTCTCCCTCTCCCTCTCTTTCTCTCCCTCTCTCTCCCTCTCCCTCTCCTTCTCTTTCATTTCCTCTCCTAAACAAGCAAAAGAGAACGATTTAAACCTTCAACAAGCAAAAGAAAGAGAGAGGGAGACTCACCAATGAGATATGGCGAGCGTGGGGCGGCTTCTCTTTGCAATGAGGGCTCCTCCTCTCCTTTGCAAACAACGGCGGTGGCGGCGGCGGCAACGACAGCAAGTCTTCTTCCTCTTCTTCTCTCACAAAGCCTTCGCTCTCTCCCTCGCTCTCGCTCTCAAAAGTCAAAGCAAAAGAAATGAAAATGACGCTCATGTTTCGGCCGCACTTTTTTTCCTGCGGCGTCGCTATTGGCATCGCTATTTGCGACACAAATAGCGACGCCGATATCCGCCATCGCTAATCGGCATTGCTAATTGCCCAATTCCTTGTAGTGTATGCTTTGCATGGATGCTAGTTGTATATCATCAAATAGGTCAATAAGAAATCCCTCTACAGCAATTTGGAAGTCTCCATGGCTATAGCAATCCATTTGCAAAGCAATGGCGATTCAACAATTTGTAGCCAATGCATTTCTAGCCTAGTCAACTTCAAATCCTTTATAATTTTCAAAACCATATTTTAGAAGTATATTTGTAGGATAAGGAGCTCATAGCCTCCCTAGATATACCTTATCCCCCATACAAAGATAAATTATGGGACCAAAAATGGGTCGACATTGGCTATGGCACTATAGCTGGGACCTCATGCACACAACAGACACCTCCACCACCACGTGACCTCATAGGCCAAGAGCATCTGTAATAACTAAATGCACACTAGATACATCTAATATTGCATTTATAGCTAGATAAGAGTCTAACTCCATCTTCCCCAAAACCCCTCAAAGGGGTTATCCCACACATATTGGCAATAAGTGCCACATATCATAGACATAGGAGGCACTCTATCGACTGATTGTTGTGGCCCCACTGCACCTCTCCTACATCTTGGGGATTGGCCCCTCAATGCACTGCTTTTACATATAAACACATTCACACAAGACTCCTCTCTTTTTTTTCAGTGATATCCAGGAGACACCATGTTCCCTCACCAATAAATTTCCCTGAGAAACAAACGACTACTCTACAGCAAGGGGAATCTCGCCCTCTCAAGCATGGGTCAACTTTAATCCAAACAATTTCTATGCATTTCCACGAGTTTATACAACATGTATGATCAATGCAATAGTGGATTTCTCATTGTGCACAAACAATTATGTTTGAAAATCACTCTATGTGCTAATACGCAAATCTTTTTTTTCATGAATTCCAACTAATACGTATAAACTTCGTTGCAAGAATCTAGCACCAAGGCAAACCTTGTGCTATTAGATTCCTTATTTTCAAATAGGCCGTTTTCTAAATGCTATGCATTTAAAAAAAATCAAAATTATATTATTTCAGCCCTTAAACTATTGCACAATATCCTCCTCCCCCTCACCATTTAGGTTTTGCTTCGTTGCATAGGTGTATATAGGTTGTTTTGTCATGGTTTAATGTATAAAAAGTAATAAATCACACATTGTGACAAAAAGGTAGGAAAAACTAAGGTCAAACCTCATGCTTTGCCCCTACCATATGTCCACAACCACTTATTATTTTTTTCATATTTTTCTGAGGCATATTCCTATTTTTTTCTTATTTTTCTCCATTTTCCTCTATTTTTCCAATTAAAAATTGATATATTTTTAGATTTGTGGCTCTTTTTTCTTAAAATAGCAAAAACTTAGATTCTATTGGCATTTTATCCCATGTGTATTGGTTTATTCCACCCTAAAACACCAAAAATCCCATTTTTCTCATAAAAAACTGTGTTTTACGACTTTCTGAAAATTATTTCCAGCATTTTGACTTTATTTTTTTGTATTTTTTCACTATGCGAGCATAGAACAAATATTGAACAGCATGTCTACCAAATTTCACTCCATAAGAACAACATTGGCTCAATCAAATATAAAAAACAAGCAATTTTCCTTTGTAAAATAGAGTTGCCGGTTTTATCCTTCTTTGCGGGTTTTAAAATCTGATGTGGGACTGCAAATCAGTCCTCATTCAAGGCTCAAACCACCTCCGAATAGCAACTCTAGCCCTCGATCGATCCGAAAGTGATGCGGTAATGATTAAACCTAATTCATGACAACATCAAATTTGTTATTAATATGTTTACATAAAAACTTCAAGGCGTATTAATTATTCTAAGATATTAAATTTTAAATACACAAAACTTATCATAAATACATAAAAACTTATGATAAAAACTTACTATCAAAACTTATCTTAAATACAAAAACTTATGATAAAAATACAAGTGCGCTAAATGTGCGTCTAAATACGCATCTATTAGTGTGTTTACATAAAATTAGACGCGATGCCGGACAAGCATCCTTACAGTGGATTCTCTTCTTGGTTCTTCCCACATGAATTGCCTCTTCAAAGAGAAAGAGGGAGGAGAGAGAAAGACTGATTTTTGTTCTCCATGTTCAGGTAGCCATTTCATGGGCGGAGACATGCAATAGGAAGCATAGACAGGAGGATGATCAGACATGCAATCAGTTGGGGGGGGTGCATAGAAGTTCTCCAACCCCCCTCCACCAAATCATCATCTCTAAGCATAGAGTCATTTTCTGCAGCCGCCGAAAAAAACAGTCCCCCCCCCATGAAAATAAAAAATTAGGGGCCCCCAAAGGGAATCCCCAAACGACACACTTTTTGGCCCCTCCCAAGTCCATTTCCACTCGGCCATTTTGGCCCTTGGCCTCCTGCCTGGCCTATCTCTCGCGTCCGGTATCAAATTTGGCCACTCAAAAATTTTGGGAATTCGTCTTGAAATCTTGCACTGTCACACATCTCGAGAAGTCCCCTCTGACCGTCAGAAAAATTATGAAAATTCCCCAACCGTTGCTCAATGGGTCTTTAAAGCACTTTTGGGGCATCGCCGCTTAAAATCATATCGATTGCAATTGCTGCCTTTGACGAAGTCTATTTTTTCCTTGAAATTCGGAAATTTTGGCTATTTTTAAGCACTTCTCGGCATAAAAAATCATCTGTCATTGGCGACCAGGGAATAGGGTGACTTAGCCCATTGAATCCCACAAATAGATCTATACAAAAATAACCAAGGGAAGAATCAAGCTGATACAAAATAGATACACATCATGGCTCTCACCCTACCCCTTGACAAAACCAAGGTTTGAAATCCATGAGGATTAGACCTAGCATAATCTAATAAAAAGCCTAAAGCCAGTCACTAACCAACCGTTCCAACAAAGCTAAGGTAAAAAGAACTATCAGAGAGGTTATCCTAAGTGGTGGTCTGAAATACCTACCTAACTAAGGACAACTCAACTAGGAGCTCCTACTAGGCCAGGACTCCTATAGTCAGATAGAAAAATATTATCTTTTAGCAAATTGGTCCTTTAGTCTCTTATTTTCCATACTCATGCATGTAAAAAGGAGGGAGTGGTCTCAGGTCCTGTCTTGATACCCAAGAACCTACCAAGCCCTCACGAGGTGACACTTAATCCTTTTTTAATGCTCACTTTTATTTTCGCTCCTACCTTATTCTATTCTTATTTTTCCAGCTAGATACCACCCCTAGGAAGATAAGGCATCGGCCCTAGATTTGACTCATTCACGGGAACCTACTCGGCCTTCGCAAGGCGATAAAAAACTACTCAAGGATTTTTCTTTCTTTCCTTATCTATATATATTTTTTAATAGGGATTAGAACCTCTTTTTACACACCTTCGTAATTTATAAATTTTCTCTAAGATATTTAGGATTTTGCTTCTTTATATCATCATTCTAGTAGGCTTCTCTAACTGCCTCACACTAATAGGACCTCCTAGAACGGCCACCTCGCAGGTCAGTAGAACAAGGTCACTAGAACTTCCTTCGAAAACAAGTATTGCAGTGCCTAACAATGCCTTTGCACGAGGCAATGACTACTCAGACCTCCCACAGACATACATAACCTAAACTTGGGACTTCATGCCTCAATTGCCGATCCCCAACAAACAAAAAGAAAGTGCCCCCTTTACACATGTATTGTTATTTGCTTAAGGGTAAAAAGATTCGAAAAGGGGATGAAACCACCTAGAATGGCCACAAGAAGCTCCTCCGTAACAAAGGCTCCCTCCAGCAATTTCATCAACATGTATGGTGCAATCACTAAAACAACAGACCATTAACTATACCTGCACCAAACAGACAAGGGCCCTCTTGGCCTAAAGAAATCAAACAAAGCAGCTCATATAGAACCCTCCTTGGAAGAAGGAAGATATACAAAAATACGGTCTATTCCGAGGGAAAAAATAAAGCTCTCAACCTTAAACTAAATGCATCAAGTTGTGACCCATACCTCCCACATATATAGGAAGAGGCGTATGCATAACATGTCATCTGACCAACCTATGGATCCAAGATAATAGTGGTAGATGGGTCTCAGCTACTCTTCACATCACCCATATCAACCATCACCTGCCACATAACGCGTGGTCTAATAACATTCCCCACAAATGGCCACGTCTTGTCTCATTAGCAAGAGCAACATTCAGACTAGGACCACAGTTGAAGAAGAGGTCCTCTTCATAAACAAAATTGGCTAGTGCATCCGCAAACTAATTCCAAGAACGTGGAATCAGTTGAAGAGATACACTCTCAAATTCATCAAGTAGGGTTATAGCAGTTTGATGATACATACGAAAGATAGGATTCCAGACTATATATGTCTTATTGAGTTGATTTAAGATTAGATGGAGATCCCCTTTTACTAACAAGTTTCAAATACAGCCTTTCTTGGCAATATTCAATCCCATAATCAAGGCTTTATACTCCGCCATGTTGTTAGTGAATCCTACTCTGAGATAAACAACTAATTTCATTGTAGCTCTTCATCAAGGATCTCAGATAACTACTCCAACACTCACTTCTTTGGACCTCAGATAACTACTCCAACACTCCCTTTTTTATTAGGGCCCTTGGACGCCCCATCAAAATATAATGTGTACATCCACAATGGGTTTACACAACCAACCATGCAGACCTCCCCTATTCGTAATTATGATAGTCAAAATTCAACATATTGAGAGGATGAACTGACAGCTCCATCCCACCTTCATTAAAGGCTACAAGGACACTCATCAAAATCTACAAACAGTGATGATAGAATACCTTAATCTCCCAAATGAATGTCTCATCGCCTTGCTCAGTCACTTTATAGCCTTTACTCCACCAGATGAGCCACGGGGGATTCACTAGTAGTAATAAGGAGACGCCACTTGCGTGCAAGAAATATATGAAAATACCCCTTATCTACCCGCTATTTATGGGACCTTACCTTATAAAATGTGCCTTCCTTCCCTTAAATAACCCCCACTCTTACACTCATGTGGTACCATATGGTAAACCCTAGTGGACCCCATGGGAGATGAGCTTTCCGTAATGATATCGGTGCTCTAAGTATGGGTGCTCCAAATAAGGGATCAATCGACCCATCACCCTCTATCGATGTTTCCTTGCAGATGTTTGATCAATTGTGTATCGACATGCAAGGCACTTATGTCATTAGCACAGTTAGAAATAATAAGGTTTAATATTATTAACATTAACCTTATTCTTAAACTCCACACCCTCAAGATCTACCAATAATGCTGTGGATTTTTTCTTCCCGATCCCGACAATCCTATAAGGACCATCAAATTTGGGCTCCAGCTTTCCTGGAAATAATTCTCTATACGCATCATAGTACAACACTAGCTGTCCTTTCTTAAAAGTGTATTTCTTTGCTTTTAGGTCATGAAGCTGCTTCATCCGATGCTTGGTCACCTCCTGATGTAGCAAGCTTTGAAATTTAATCTCATCGAGGTGTGCCAGAGTCGTAAAGCGCTCTAAGAGGGCATCCCTGTCACCCAAAGAATGATTGATCACGAATCTTATCGTTGGCAAATCGATCTCTAGAGATAGGACACACTACTCTCCATATACTAACTTGAATGGGGTGTGACCAGTAGCTCATTTGAACATCATATTGTATGCCCACACTGTCATGTACAACTTTTTGTCCCAATCTCGTTTCTTTTTCGAAACTACCTTCGATAGAATGCTCACAAGCTGCTTGTTGGTACTCTCAACCTGCCCATTGGCTTGTGGGCTATAGGGGGTTGTTTTATTGTGCTTAATGTGCCCAACCTCGGTTAGGCTTTTTATCACTTTGTTCAGTAAATTGTGTCCCCAAGTCTGATACTATTTCTTTTGGTGGACCAAATTGACATACTATTTGCTCTAATAGGAAACTGGTGGTTTCCTTTGCATCGTCTTTCCGTGTTGCATGTGTTTCTAAACACTTAGTAAAATAATCAGTCACTACGATAATATACCTTGTCTGTGCAGTGGGGATGACGAAGTAATAGGGCCCACAAGGTTCATCCCCAACTTCTCGAGTAGAAGGATCGCCATAATAGGATTGAGTGGTCACTTTCTATTCTCTCGACTATCATGTCATTGACATATATCGCATCTTTTAACGTACTCGAATGCACCCTGGAAGATGATTGGCCACCAATATCCCGCCCTCAAGGCTTTTTGCACTGTTAGTCACCCAACAAAATGACCTCCACAAGCAGAATCATGGCACTCTTCTAAGATGAAAGGGACCTCGTCAGGTATTATGCATCGGTGGTAGATATCGTCGACCCCTTACTGATACAACGTGCCTGGGATTATTGTGAATTTTAAAGCATGTTGCTTGATCTTTCGCTTTTCTGGCTTTGATAGAGTAGCTCCAGTCTCTCGAGTCGACAAAGAATGCTTTATCGTTGCATACCAGGAGGGAATAGATGATGTGTCAATCTTGAACAATCAATCCTAATCACTGCCTTCAACCAGATCTTTCTTTGGCTCCCCAAAGTCCACAAGGCACTCTACGATACCTTGTAACCTGGATGGCTTGCTCTTAACCTCATAGTCAAACTCCTACAAAGTGATTAACCACTTTGCCAAATGGTCGGGCAGTTGTAGCTTATTCATCAGCAGTCGTAGCCCTTCTGCCTTTGTATAAAGGACAACCTTCTCATAAAGAATGTAGTGCCTGAAATTTTTAGTCGCAAAGACCATCGCAAGGTACAACTTTTCCATATAAGTATATTTATATTCGGATACACCGAGCTTTCGACTGTCAAAAGCAATCGGGTGATACCACTTATCTTCCCACATCTATGCTAAACAACAACTAATGCTATGCATGGTAGCTATTGAAAAGATATAAAAAATTTCACCCCTCTTTGGTGCTTTCAGCACAGGTGCTCTTGCAAGTTCCTACTTTACACCCTCCAAAGTCACCTTAAAACAGCATACACCTGACTTTCTTTCGCACAGGATGACTTCTTCCCTTCAACGGAATTATATTGGTGGATGCCTTCAACAAAATGACCTCCACAAGCACAAAATGACTTTCTTCCCTTCAACAAAATGACCTCCACAAGCACAAAATGACTTTCTTTCGCACAGGACAACTTCTTCCCTTCAACAAAATGACTCTGGAAGATGATTGGCCACCAATATCCCGCCCTCAAGGCTTTTTGCACAGTTAGTCACCCAACAAAATGACCTCCACACAAACAAACAATTGAAGGATAACATATTTGCCAATGGCAATGTTCTTTCTGCCAAAGTGTTTATGAACCGTTGATAATATCCAACTGATGACAAAAAGTTGTGGACTTCTTTGGGGGTGCATGGTGGTATCATGGCGACTATAGCTTTGATCTTTTCAAGATTCGTTGCAAGCCCTACCGAGCTAACTACATGGCCCAATAGGAGCCCATAAGGTATGCCAAAAATGCACTTCCTTGGATTGAGAGCTATGCAAAATTGTCTGCATCACTCAAAATATTTTCGTAAAATAATCAACTACCTTTCTCTCACGGTGGCTGCCCCTAAATCATCAATAACTACCTTCAGCTCCTCAAGGAAAATGTCACCAAAGGTCTTATCAGCAGTTCATTGCCACAAACAAGGCGCATTGCATAGACCAAATGCCATCACATGTTACGCAAAGGTCCCAAAAACTGTTATGAATGTCATTTTTTTGCAATTGCCATTTGATTATAGCGTGCAAAACGATCCATGAATGGGTATATCTTCCTACCCGCTAATTGATCCAGAATCTAGTCGATAAAGGGCAATGGGTAGTAATCCTTAACTATTTGCTTGTTCAATTCTCAAAAGTCCACACACAGTCAGATTTGATTATCTTTCTTCTTCCTGATCACAATTTGTGATCACAACTGATGAATACCATTCGGTGTTCTCCCTAGGGAAGATCAAACCCGCTTTTCATAATTTTTGTAACTCCTCGAACAACCCAGCCCGCAACTAAAACGGCATACACCTGACTTTCTTTCGCACAAGACGACTTCTTCCCTTCAACGGAATTATATGGACAGCGAGGCTGGGAGAAATGCCCCTAAGTTTATCGTAACTCCAAGCGAAAATATCACGGAACTCTTGGATCAGAGTGACATAATCCTCCTGTTCCTCCGCACTAAGCATGGACCCTAGCTTTATTGGATGCTCATTGTCTGGCATACCAAGGTCTAGCTTGATAACATCTGCGTCCCTTATTCTATCTTGAGCTTCTAATGGCTCATTCAACATTACTTGATAGACATCTTTTGTGGTCGATCCCTCTTTGGATTCGTCAGTCGAAGACATCTCACTTGCAGACACATCTTCCATTGTCTCTAACTCTGTAGAAGATAGGGGAGCTCGCTCACTTTGAAGTGATTCAAGATATGTATCAACTACCACACGTCTATCACCTCTGCCAAATATTAATCTACCAACGGGTATATCTACTTGATAGTCTGCTTGCAAAATCCAAGGTCGACCAAGCAATACTTGGTAACTCGAACACCCTACAAATCGGATTACCCTAAAGTCCAACAGGCATTCTACGTTGTCAACTATCACATGGACATTAGTAATGCAGCCCTCTAACTGTCTCAGACTATCATCAACCATTCTAAGGATTGTGGAGGCTTCTTTTTGAAGAATAGAAAGACCCACCCTCTCCATCAATTCAGAACTCATAATATTAACTGAAGATTCTATGTCAACGATAGCATTATCCACTGGAATGCCATCCACATCGGCTACAAACCTTGGGTAGTGCTTGTTAGCATGTTCAAACTAGTCATCCCCTACCCGCGCTATTGCCAACGGTTCTACGATTCAACCCGTAGGCAAGATCTTTTTAAATTCTTTGCATACTCCTTGCGACAGCTTGATTAGCTACAAGAGATTCATGTCTAGTTTAACATTGCAAAGGGAGCTAGCTAAATCAAAATTGTGATAATTCGCTAAAGCTCACTTCTCGCACCAAACCATCCGCTCTTTAGGACACTGCACCAGCTTTATTGCCTCTTTTTAACTCTCACCTTCTTTCTCGATACCTCTTTATCTCTCTTGGCATCAGCCTTACTCTCTATGGTCTTCAAAGGTCCCCCTTCCTTGTCAGGATTTAGAACTTGCATTCCTTTTTCATCCGGCCTAGGGCTTTCGTCGATAGGTTTTGGATTATCTTTGTCACTTTCTCTATGTTTTTGGCCTCTTATTATGGCACATAGGCTAGAAACTTCAGTACAATTAACCTGCACAACCTCGATGAGGCTCACCCCACTGTTGCCTAGCAAATCTCTGACAGTAGCCTTACCCCTTTGGAGTATTTGTTTCGGTCCATCATCCTGTTGAAAATTGTTTCCTTGCGCACGATGATTAACAAGCCCTAGTTGCCGACTGCCTTGCTAGAGGGAACTGATCTTGCTCCAACTGGTGACTACTAAATGGCCATACTTTCCACAAATGTCACACTTGAGATTTGGGCAATTACATGGATAATGTTGCCCAACACACCATTTGCAGCTCAATCTAGAGGGTGCACCGTCTTTGCGTCGACTCCCTATCAAATTCTATTATTTCTTTAAGAAGTTAATGTCAATGGCTATTTGCCAATATTGTTCAGAGATCATATATGTGTAGTGCTTCATCATGTCCTTGACGTCCGTAAGGACATTTGAGGAACTCAACTCATAGTCTTGATCGCCTACCCGTCGGTCCCTTGGCCGCACAATTTGATTAGGCATCGTTGCATTCATTGCCGATCCAGAGGAACGACATTAGGGTTCGCTGCTTGGCCTCCCATATTTGGAGGCATCTCACTAGCCATAGGAAGAGTCACACTAGGCAGAGTTGGCAATAAAAGCACATTCGGCACCATGTTTCCTCTCCTGTTAGGGTTGGCCATCCGTATCCCTTGGCTTCCACTACCATTGATTAGTTGCGAATTATTTCCCGACGCTAGACCTATATTGGGATTGGTTTGAGAAGCATAGGACACTTGCAACCAAGATTCTATTTCTTGTGCTCATCTAATGGCAGTGTCTATATCTGCCAAGGTGACACTAGCCAATTGCACCTAGATGTTAAAATCATGACCATGCAAGAAGTATTGCAACAAAGCAGTAGGTGGGATAGGGATAGAGACATTCAATTTACGAAAAACCTCTTTGATCTTCTTAGCATATGTTCATATATATTCATGGGGTTCTTGGCGTGTCAAATTCAACACGCACAACCAATATTTGCCACCCCTCTTAGGGGTGAACCCCCTTTGGAAGGCTTCATAAAATAAGTCCATGGTGGTTATGGTTTCCACCTCAAGGCCGTGATAGCATATAACTACCCTTCCCTTGAGGGTCATGTTGAAGAACATCATTAAACACATCCAATTTCATCTGGTTGAAATGCAAAGGCTTTCCCATGCCTAGCCAACATCTGCAAGAAACAAGCTCTTTGTGCAAGTGAAATATGTTTGAACCATGGACACTAACACTAATGTCTAAAATGGCATTGGCTCTCTAGATCAATAAGAAAGCCGCACTTTAGAGTTTTTCACATGGTGTACGCATAGCGGCACGACAACGCGTTAGTACAACAATTGTTACCCTTTTTCACTTCTTCTTCTGTTCCTTTCCCTCCACCCTCTTTGTTAAGTAATATAGGCATGGATATTGTACATTTGCACCATTGGAGATTCTACATATGTATTTTAAAGTTTTTAAGTCTCATATAAGATGCCATTTCACCAAGTATTGATGATATCCTTCAACCAAAAACATCTCGCTATGTTTCTAATGATGAATTATGTTTGGAATGCTTGCATGCATAAAGAACGACTGTAACACCTCATGTTTCCTTAGGAATATCCTCGAGAATATCAAATGTAGCAAGCCACCATACATGGCACTTTGATTAGATACTTAAGTTTATTGGGTTCTTCTTATCAAATTCTAAGGCTCAATTTATCAAAGTTACACTAATTCATTCAAGATTTACTCCTTTGACAACCTCATTTTTATTCAATTTGATGATAAATTACAATTTATCACTACATTCCTCATGGGTGCACATATCATAGTACGTTACCATTACTGATTGCACCTTGCATAGATCTAGATAGTAAAGATTAATTTGGATAAATCTAATCTCATATATATTTTTTGTTTCAGCTTTTGGTATTTCCTTGCCAAGAACATGCATGGGATCTCCTATAAGCTCTAGAAACTATGTTAATATTGGGCCTCTATTAACTTTGATTCTCTAGGAAGAGGCATGATTCTATTTCTCTTCAGCATACTGCTAAACCCAACCTTCACACCCTTGAATATTTTCAAATAGGTCCCCATGTTAATGCCAACCCTATCATAAATAGATTTTGCATCCACATTTGAAAACTTGTTTGAGATATCTTTTAGCATGCACTCAATCACCTTCTCCATCATAGCCTTGAACTTTGGATTACTTAAAGGACTTTCCAATGTACTTGCCTTCATTAATCTTCAAATGGATTGTCAAAGCTCACCCTCACCTAGATTTTCATTGTGAGCTACCTTGCATGCTTTGATGTACAATCTCCGTTGGCCATTGTTAATAATTAACTTATTAATTGACTTTTTCTTTCATTTGCATTCCTGTATTAGCTTGCTATTGAACTTTCCAAGGTCATCCAATTGTAGCTTGCCTCCTCATACAAGATACAAATGTCATAAATAGTACCCTACATTCTGATAACGTATTCATTTTCTTGAGTTATGATTTTATTTCATTTCTTCACTTTTCATATGAGCTACTCTATTTGAAGTTAATTTGCAATGATTACATATTATTACAATTTTTAATGATTGCTTGGTAGGTTGTCAAGAGTTTAAACACGTTATCAATGAGCTGCCTAATGTAACCAATGATCCATTTTCACCCTCATACACATATTTCAATAGGTTTGTGATTCTTAAGAAAACTAGAGGTTTATTAGTTACGAGATCAAATGGATTGTTTCCCCCATCCACCCACAAAGTCCATGTGCTTTAATCCCATCTACCTATAGCTTCGTAGAACTTGATAATTAACACTAGTACTCTCTAATCCTTTTTCTCAAATGTTGTATATATTTATTTTTATTATTGCTTTTTTGCCAATTACAAATATATGAGTTGATTATATGATTTAGCTAGATGTATGTTGAGTCTATGAAGATGTTCCATATCAACACATAGAGATACTTATAAGAATAAGGGGTTTGATATCTATGGAGTTAGATTGGAGAGGAAGAAATTGAAAATTGAGTTTGCAAAAGTAAACTAGAGAGGTAGAAGTAGACACACAGATATAGACATAGAGAGAGGTTAATCAAAATAGTTGGTTTTGTGCCTATGGAGATAGCCTGGAGGGGATGCATAGAGATATTAATGGAAATAGGAAGTTATATATCTAAGGAGGTGGATTAGAGATGCATATATAAACACATAGATCAGACGTCAAAGGAAAACAAGTAGCTTTGTGTGTGTGAGAGGATGGATAGACATTACACAATGCATACACACAAATATATTTCATACACTAGTTGTTGATGACTAAATGTGAGAAAGAGAGGTTAAGGTAGTTCATTACATAAGGAAGGTTGCATAGACATAGAGAAAAGCTTAGAGTAGAGCTATGAAAGAGCAGTGAAATGGAGCAAAATAGCTCAAAGAGAAGGGATGTGTAAGAGTTCTCATATTTTAGAAAATTAAATTTTATCTTCAAAAGAATTTCCAACAATGAGAAAATTGACCATGAAGTTTTTTTCTTAAGAAAAATCCATATTATAAAAAATCTCTCGAATATCTTAAAATGAGCTCTCAAGATTTCATTTTTCTCATTTTCAATTATAAAATGAGTTCCTTCGTATCTACTAATCATTTGCATTGAAAATCGAGCAAAGCCCGTGCGCTTTACTGGAGATTATCAAATGGTTCAATACTATTATTAAATCTCTAGGGCTATTGACTAGATTTACTATGGTGGGAAGGGCTCTTTGAGGTGATATGGATAACTCAAGAGGTGGCTAAAAAAATGCTAGATCAAAGTGTGTGTGTGTGTTTTTTTGGATATTGACTTGTATATATTATGTAGTGACAACAAGTGGAGTCAAGCAAGGCATTTAAAAACAAAGAACTCAAAAATGGGCCTTTTAGCCACCCCTCTCTCTCCTTCAAGAATAAAGAAAAGTTAAGATAAGAATAATAAAATAATCCTCTTTTCTGTCCACTTTTGCAATCTCATTTTGGCCTTTTATATTATTGAAAATGAACTTTTCATATTCCTTCTCTCTCACGTACCCTCCTTTGATTACGTGACGAGTAACGTTTTAGTAGTCGCCCAGAGTTTATCTTCGAGCCGTCACCATCTTTACTCTAAACAGAATGATTGGATTTTGTCAACTGGTTAACCCTACCCGACAAGGGAAGTGTCCTATCGTTACCCATGGAGGACCGACGTGAAGGTTACTGATTGATCTAACAGTCACCTATCAACAACTAGCTCACATCCGGAGGTGTCCTTCGAGAGGGTTCTTGTTTGAAAGGAGCGACTGCCATTACACTTGGTTCATGGAGAATAACACTTTTTTACAGTAGTATACTAAGGATTTATGAAATCCCTCATAGTGCTCTTGCACAGTCGTTGTATCTTTTCCTTGAGATAATTTACAGTTCGTGTTCTGAGACCAAACCCTAAGTAAGTCAGCGAATCAAGCCTTTCCTAGAATTTCTTCCCAGTGTTTGTTTTTGGGGAAACCTCTTAGCTAACCAAGACTATCCTGCCATAGAACTGGATTTGTCAAGAATTCATCCACCAACTTTCCTCTATGGAAGTTCTTAGCTATCTAATTACCTACCACATTACATAATATATATAAAAATAGCTTCATTAATTAAAATCCTTTTATGTAGAGTTATTCGTTTACATAATTTACTCACAGACATACAATCAGAATAAAACAATTTCATTGATTATATTCTATAATGTGTATTCTCCCACCCATACAAGAGAAAAATTACAATTTCACGTGTTGTCTCATCTGGTGCATCTACAAGTTACCAAGATCAAATCCACCTATAGCTAGTGTTTATAGGTGTCCTAAGTAGAACTCGCACCATACAGGGGACCAAGTAGTTACAATTTAACAAGATCAAATCCACCTATAGCTAATGTTTATAGGTGTCCCAAGTAGAACTTGTGCCATACAAGGGACCAAGTAGTTACTAGGTGTGAAAAAGGGATTTATTAGCTAGAGTCCCCTTGGCACCCTATCCACCTCCTACTTAATACGATCCCTACGGGGAGACCTCTTGCCATCAGAGCCGGTCCATGCTTCCGCGGCAATAAAAACATCCCCTCTTGGTATGAGGATTCAACACCTATCCTTGGGGGAGGTATAGGGCTCTTCAATTCTTGTCTATTCCAATTCTTAATTCAATCAGGATCTAATCTAGAAAATCAAAAACAAGATTTATGTCTGCAAGTAGTTATGACTTCAATCAATCATGCAACTTTCAAGTGATACTTAATTCTAGTTGCAATCGACACTTGAGTTTCATATAATAAAATCTTCCCCTTGGAATTTAACTAGGGGTATCTAGGTTTTTCGGGTCTCTAACTTCCCACTTCTTGTAACTAAGTTTCTTGGCCTTAAGTCAGTATTTCTCAAGAGACTTATCTTATTTGAATAGAACTTTTTTAGAAAAATGTGTGGTATTGCGATTTGTAAAGGGTTGTTATCCGCGCCCGTGATTTCGTTAGTAACTCGCATGCTCGCAACTCCAACTATTTCTTCCACATTAGTAGGGTCATTTGCGATTTTTGCTTTTTAATTCTTTTTCTTCGAGGCCATGATGGAAATATAATTTATAGAAGAAGAAGAAGAAGAAAAAGAAGAATACAGTAGTAATACCGGTTGGCAAGGGTGTAAGACTCTTGATGATGATGATGGATATTGTGGGATTCAATGATGTAGGCCTCACAGATGATTCTTCTTGCCTTATGGAGAGCAGTCCTTCACTCTCTCTAGTAGACAGAATAGAGACGACAGTAGAGGTATGATAGAATAGGATATAATTCTTCAATGTCTTCTCTTCTCAGATCAGAGTAGAAGAGGATGAGAGACCTTTTGCGTATCCCCTTCCTTGGGTTGAATGGAATGATGTCTCTTCATCTCGTGGAATAGATTCTTCTCCTTCTCGATCAACGTCTCATCCTCGTCAAGATTGCTCTTATCGCTCTCTTTGGTCATCCCCAAGCCCTCAATTTATAGTTTTGCAAGGGGGAGAGGTAGAAGAGAGGAGCTTCTTTTTAGTGATTTTCGATGACATCATCAATGTCAAAGAGAGAATACTTTCTTTTAGCGCTTAGCTTTAAAGCTTATGTTTTTTTTCACTATTTTCATTTTTTTCTGCCCTGCAACTTGTTTGGATCATAATTTTGTTGTATGAATTCCAAATATAGCTGTCCAAGTGTTCAAAACGATCAAAACACATCTGATCAACAAGCTAGTGTGGACCAAATTGCAAAAATAAAAAAAAGAAAAAAATAATAATTTTTATAAATTACATTTTTCAAATCTATATTTTGTCTTGGACGACTTATTCCCTTCAAAATAAGTCACAATATATATTTGAATCTATCTAAAGTGGGAATTAAGTCATCTAAACATGATACTAGAGATTTCATACTATTCTAATAAACTAATCCTACTTCTTGTAAATCCTGTAGAGATTCTGCAGTTTTTTTTCCATGTGTGGATGTGCAACACCATGTATACACACCTTAAAATAAACTAAGTAATGGGGACATTTCATTCTTCCATCCTTAGAGCGAGATGTCCTCATCTCGAGAGAAACTGGGGGTATTCTTTTATAAGGGTTACCTCATCGACCCAAGTGGCATCCTTTTCAGGATAATCCTTCCACTGGATGAGATATTCTCTAAGGATCCTATTCCTAAGGATTGTTTCTTTTACATCCAAGATTCTGTTAGGTTGAAGTTCAAGTAAACCTTGGCTTGTCATTACAACTTGTTGATAATCAAGAATATGATCAAGATTAGGTACATAGGGCTTCAAGAGATTTACATGGAATACATAATGAACTTTTAGGGTTTCAAGAAGTTGCAACTTATAAGCATTAGATCCAAGAGCCTTTATGAATTTCTAAGGTCCACAATATCTTGGCCTTAGCTGCTTGAATTTCCCCAAAGGATAAATGATCCCAAATATCAACAAATGCTGCAGGAAATTCAGAATAAAGAACAATTTCTAAGCTTAAGACAATGGCCATGAAGAACAACTGAGGAGCATTATATGTGGAAGATGAAGACGTAAAGTATGCTCCGACAAGATCATCTCCATCAGCAACCACAACATCAGTGATTTCAGCCTTGAGAACACAGCCACCTATTCCTCCTTATGAGGAGAGATGTGGCCTTATAGTGAAATCTTTCAATTCATGATATGTTCAAGAGCTTTGTAGCGGACATTCCCTTGGTGCAACTGAAACTCGATGACCAAATGCTTAGCTCTAGCTCTAATCACTTCTAAGCTACAAGGATTGAATATTTTGAATCGCAAGGGATAAAGACAAAGTCAGATCTTACCCTTATTGGAGATAACTTTGAAGGAGTATCTGAATGTCTATGCTAAATTTATGCTTAGGAAGTTCTTTCCTTGTTTGCTCCACTTCACCTTTCTTAACCTTTGGGACCTTAATACTTGGAAGTATCATATCACAATTGCCAAATACACATTCAATTTTCCTCTCTTTTCATGCATAAACATGACATATTACTCTCTCTTATGTCCAAGCTTTTAAGATCTCTTGTGAATAGATACATTGAGCTTATTCTAAACTATCCTTCGAGTGTATCAATTCAATAATTTTGTGAATTAGATCTTGTGTTATGATGTATTGTGAAGATTGAAATCCTTGTATTCCCACTTTGCCTTACCATGCCCACACATATTCGATTTAATGGAAAACCTAACCATTATTTTTACTCCATGTACTTTCCTTGAGTTGAGTACTCTTCATCATCTTTTATTGCCATCTGGCAAAGCGTCCCTGTGACAAGTCTCGTTTACATATAGTTAGATACATATTGAGATATGCAAAGTCCACTTTGCATTATGGACTGTTTTATGAGATAGGTAAGGATATACAAGTTTTTGAATACACAAATACAAATTGGGATGGTAGCATATCTCATAGAAGAGAAGCAGAAGAGCTATAAGTAGATTCATGTTTTCCCTTAGTAGTGTAGCAGCTACATGGAGTAGCAAAAAGAAACCTATAATTAGTTTATTGAGTAGCATAGAGATTGAGTATAGAGCTGCTATAGTAGCATGTGAGGTGGTCTGGTTGCAAGACTTATTGGGTGATTTGAATATGTAGGGAGATGGTCCAATTGTCAATTACTATGAGAACATGAGCAGTATACAGTTAGGTAGGTAGTTAGTGTTCCATACTAGGACAGAACACGTTGAGGTGCATTAGTACTTTGTGAGAGAGAATGTACCTGCAAAAGAGGTTGACTTAGTATATATAAGCATACAAGATCAAATAGCTAATATTTTCACCATGGCATTGGATGTAGAGAAGCTTTGAAAATTTTGAAGCGTACTTGGTGTTGTAGAGATACATTTGAGCTTGAGGGAGAAGTGTTGAGATGGCAAGCTCAACATGTGCAGACATTGATAATGGACTACCTAATTTGATGGGATTACATCTACACTTAGCACATAAGTGGCCATTATGATCCTCACATGGCCACTGACTTATCACTTCTTATATTTAGTTTGTTGCACCTACCTATAACTACCATAGATATAGTGACAATCTATTAGTATAGTCAGCTTTATACTATTTGACTTAGTAAGCCACTTCCCTTTATATTGTATCTAATATGAACTTTCTGTACATTCTACTGTATATAAAAGAAGAAGAAGAGACCAACAAGAAAAAAATTTGGCCTCCATCTCTCTTCTTATGTTCTCAAGGGAGCTTCCTCTTCTATATATGGTGTGTGTTTGGTACAGTAGCTCAAGCAAGTCCCCCCACACTACTCAATTTCTCATATAACAAAAGAGAGAGAGAGAGAGAGAGTGTGTGTGTGTGTGTGTGTGTAAGGTTCTCTCTTTTAAGCTTTGCAATGGATATCATACATATATGTTCCATTTTAACACATGGAAATGTAGCAATAAAATCCAAATAAATAAAATCCCATTTTAGCATGCACCAATTGTTTATCATGTTTAAGGTTGAAGCATAATGAACTCTCAAGATAGTAGCCCCATGGAGGAATATCAATACTGTATGTCCTAGATGAGTCAATATGTTGTGTATCGTATGACTTGATGTATTTCAATGTGGCTCCTCTCTCTCCATATTCCAAGCTTGGATGGGGGTGTTCTAGCGAATGCACGTACAAGCCACTCTCCTTTGATAAGCCCTCAGCCCCCTTAATTTACTCCATTTCAACATCCAAGACAACAAGGTATAGAGGCACTTGTGCAGCTAATACCACATAGCCCTTAGCATAGTCCCTCATACATACAACATGTATCCCATCAACAAGGACTATAGGCTACAAGCTATGATCTAACCCAACTTGTGATGATGTTGATGTGATTGAGTCCCAAGTATCATCAACGCAATAGGCTGAAACTAGAAACAAGAAACACCCACAGTGGAATTCATCCGAGTCTGATGTAGCAAAGCCTCCTAAACCACAAAGAGCAAAAAAGTTAAAAAACAAGAGGATACATGGAATAGTGCAACTCATCCACATCTAAAGATCAATAAGCCCAAAGTTTCTCAAACCACAAAAAGCAAGGAGGGGCTATTTGGTCCAAGGTGGCCACACAACAAGCTTTGTTGTTTCAGTAGTTTGATAAGGATGGAGAGGTATGGAGAAAACATTTGGGACATAACTAAGAGTCTTATCAAAAGAATAAGACCCATAATGCAGTATCAGGCAACGATCGCAAGATCACTTGCTAGTGGTAAAATCTTGATGATGAATATATGTGGAATCTTGCGAGTGTTGTCAATGATGCACAAGCCTTCACTGTGAGTGGTATGTCTTCGTCTAAAGACAACACTATGACAATATCCAATGATGCAAGTGTAAATGTTGCAGAAGTCATTGCCTCAAATGAGTCTCCAAAATCTAGGCCTGATTAAATAGCACCCAAGGAGTATGTTAAAAGAAGAAGAGAAGAACATATGACTCTCTTAGGGATATGGCTAGCACTATTGGCCAACCAAAAGCAACATCAGGGGAAAAGAAAGCATTTGAAGAATGATGGCTCACTATCATGGACACACTTGTCTCCTCTATATCTAGTCCAGTGGATGTGATCAAGAGCTTGAAAAAGGAATAATAAAAGGTGATCTTCTAAAATCTTGAGTCCTCATTTGTTTTGTGTTTTCAAGTTTAATCTTCTAACATTTTTGTATAAGTATCCCATAAAGATTTATCGTATTTTTAGATAGGTAAATGGATAAGGAAAGTGTGATAAATATTTGTGCTAGCGATAAAAATTTGTGCTATTGGTGTTGTGATCACTATTTTGGCCATGTTTGACCTACTATTAAGTGATCAAGATAATGTGTAGGATTAGACTATATATTTGTAATTTTTTATGAAGTGTATAGCTTGAGATTCTTCTACTCCTCACACTAGGATAGCCCATTGAGGACATGATGGACGAGCAAGCCACAAACATTAATGGGGTAGGGATTTTAGGTAGCTACTCAAATCATTTTGAGATGGCAAGCTCAACATGTGCGGATATTGATGTGATGGACTAATTGGTTAGATGGGTTTGCATGTCTACACTTAGCACATTCGTGGTCATTATGATCCTCACATGGCCACTAACTTATCACATGTTATATTTAGTTTTTGGCACCAACTAGCAGAGCTCGCGTAGTTATAACTCAATTGATTAGTATAGTCAGTTATACATTGTTTGACTTAGTAGGCCACTTTTCTTGATGTTGTATCTTATCTATAATTTGTGTACATTGTATTGTGTGGAAAAGAAGAAGAAAAAACCAATAAGAAAATTTTTAGGCCTCCATCTCTCTTCTTGTATTCTTGAGTGAGCTTCCTCTTGTGTGTATAGTATATGTTTGGTACAGTAGCTCAAGCAAGTCCCCCTACCACATGATTCTTGAGAAATCGGATGTTTAAAAGTAGACTGTGAGTTAGGAATACCACATTCAAATATCTTGTATTGAAGTGAGCAGCACAAATGAGATGCAAGAATGCAATTTACAAAAGAGTAGTACCTATTGAGAAGTGAGTTTGTGTGGCCTTACATTGAGTGGCACGTGGCTCAAATTTGGGACTTACAAGTGATTTGTATAGGGTCTCGACATCTTGTACTCAAATGGTTGTTTTGGACTTTTGTGACATATCAGCCATATCTAGATTACACATGTATATTAATTAGCCATCTACACAACAAATAATTCAATCTCCATATGTGTTTCAAGGATTTCAAGGTATACCATTCATAGTAGGTACAATAGATGGTAGCTATATCCCTATCAATGCCCCAAGACAAAACCATGAAGACTATTTTAATAGAAAGGCCTTCCATTCAGTCATCCTTCAAATCATTGTGGTCGCCAATTGCATTGTTTGGGATTGTGGCATAGGTTAGGCAGGTTCAATGCATGATTGGAATGTTTTTTAAAACTAGATTTAGAAAAATAATACTTTAGTGGAGCTCTGAGACAATTTGTCTTCTTTGTGAGAGTAGCAAGAATGGATTCTCTCGGGACATTACTATCGAGCAATCGAATGCCAATTGAAAGAGCCTTTGAAACCCCCGGACTCGATTCCACATATTGTTGAAGAGATGTGATATGCTTCTTAAAAAATTATCAAAGATGGTGGCAACATGCCTTGTTCTACATAATATGTGCATTATGCAGGAAGATAATTTTGATGATGCATGGATACGTGAAGCTACATCAAAACTAAAGAGACAAAATAACACACCTCATGAAGACATGGGCCAATGAAATAGTATAAGGAATGGACTAGTAGAGATTGCAACATTAACTAGTATAGATACATCACAAGTAGTTCAATGAGCTAAATTAGCAGAGCTGACACAAGGATTTGGCCAACCCAAAGGAGCAGCCCAAAGGGACAACATCACTTGAACCATGTTTCAAGAGAGAGAAAATGCTAATGTGAGAATTGTATTTGTATGAAATAAAATTTCCCTCTTTCCACCTTGTAGAGAACTGGGTAGATCCATGCTTTAACAGTATAGTGAAGGGGTTCAACTCCCCTACTCTCTAGTTAAATATTTGATTAATTGTGCTAATTGGTAATCATTTTATAATTATTGTGTAAGCAACAACTGATTAATTTGATTGTTGTGTCAATAACTTGAGATTGATCAAAGCCTATTTTGGTGTTAATTAATGATTCGTATTCATCTTTGTGTGTTAAACATTTCCAGATGGACACCCACCTTGTGTTTAAACATGAGGCAGACAAGTGCCGCTGCCCTATGTGTAAACATGTGGCAAACCTGGTCAAGTCACATTTTTCTCTGCCCACAAATTGGGCACAAACTAGGAGGGCAATGGGGACGTGTGAACATGTGGCTTGGCCAAGTCACGCTTTTCTCTGGCCACAAATTGGGTGCGAACTAGGCGGGCAATGGGGGTGTGTAACCAGCCTCAAGGCCCTATAACAAATGCCGTTGTAAATGGCTGTTCGGAGAACCCGACCTGATTAAGAATGGTCGGACACATTGGCGGGACCAGTGAGATTACTAGACTGTTATTTAAACACGAGTTTCTGGGACATCGTATTTTTCGCTCGAATCAATATGGGGTCATCCGTCGTGCGTGTGATTAGACTACAAGCTATGTTTCAGCTTCTCTTCCTTATATACTGCACCCAAGGTAGCCTTGCGGTACAGCAGCGGTCGCGGTACTCGACTTCCGACCTCGTTAGCAAGGTCCATGGGTCAGGCCAAATGAAGCAACATCAGTATGACACGGTGATCAAGCACCTGGAGGAGAAGCCGGACAAGCGGTTAGTGATGGGGCTGCGGCATAGGGACCATCCAAAGTCACCCTTACGGCCCCAAAACGCAACTCGGCAGCAGCTCTTCGAGGAGGCTACCAAGAGAGAGGGGGCGCGGATGGCGCGTCGGCGCCAGCGCAGTATCGAGAGAGGGATGCTGGACCCGCTCGGAGAGACAGAGACGTCCTTGCCGACGAACACCGGCGACGCGCTCTCGGGCCGCGTCTCGCCAGGAGCCCAGACGTCGGATTTCTACGTGCAGATGAAGGTGGGCATCCCGCCCGGCGAACCCCAGCTCTTGCTCCTGGACACCCAGTCACACCTCACTTGGCTCCAATGTAGCCCCTGCCCTGCGGATTCCTGCTTCAACGAAACGACTACCCTTTGGGACCCCGCCACCTCTTCAACCTACACGCCTGTGTTATGCGACGACGACCTGTGCAAAGGCAATTTCCTCCCAGACATCGCGCCATGCGTTCAGGCCGCCGCTCCGTTTCTGAATGCGTCTCAGTGCGCGTACAGCCTCGCCTACCACAACTATCACGACCAAGCCCCTGGTCCCCATGTCTCAGGAGTCTACGGGACTGACAACCTTTTTCTCAACGGCGCAGACTATACCGAAGGCGAAAACTACCTGATCGCTACGAACGCACTATCAAACATCATCTTCGGCTGCGCACACAGCGCGCGCGGCTTCACAGAAGGCTCTGGCGTTCTAGGGTTAGGGTACGGCAACTTCACCCTGCACACCCAGCTCAATACCAGCATCTTCTTCTGCCTGCCCAGCGTGTTCGCTCAACCTCCGCAGACAGGTTTCTTGGGGTTCGGATCCATGCAGCTACCGGACGGGATGACGTTTACGGGGATGCACTACGAGGGCCGTCATGGCTACTTTGTTAACATGATTGGGATCAGCGTCAACGGGACTCTGCTGAATACCTCGACATCGGATTTCGTGACGCCGGGGGTCTTGATAGACATGGGCACGACGTTCACTCAGCTGCATCCGAACCTATTCAATGCCTTCGCGCGCGCCATAAACGATTCAGCCATAGGCTTCAAGCGCAGCGCGCACCCGCGCCCCTTCTGTTACCAGTTTGATGGCGGCAGCATCCCCGACACCTTTCCTCGCGTGGCCTTGCACTTCGACGGAGGCGGTGTCCTGAACCTCACTGCCCAACAAGTCCTTACTCCTATTCCCGTCGACGACAAGTCGGATTACTGTCTTACCTTCCAAAACTCCACTGTGGGCTACACAATCATTGGCAATACTCAGCTCGCCGGCATCCTTGTGGAGCTGAACCCCCAAACCGACATTGTCGGCTTTGCTCCCTATAACTGCGTAGTCTCGGATGGTGAAGAGTCCCTCGCGAGGTGAGAGATCATGTGTGGGAGAGTCACAAGGTGAAAGGGTCTTTCTGGTACTGCTCCTTCAGAATATGAGCATGGTTTTCGGTTGCATCCGCAAGGAAAAGGGGGAAAAGTCAGATCATGTTTGAACCTCTAGAGGATAAGTTTTTTTGTTTGTCAATGTAAGACTTTGTATTTATGACTTTTGACAAGTTATATAATGGAATTGTTTTTGGTTTTGCATTGATTTTCACATATTTGATAAAACTAGGGGTATAATGAGAGAGGAAGAGAGGTTGGATTTCTATTTGAGAGAGAGTGTGTGTGTGGGTGTGCATGTGCATGCATGTACGACGAAAAGAAAGGCGTGGTAAGAGAGAGAGGGAGGGAGGGAAGGTTTGGATTTCTATTTGAAAGAGAGAGTGTGCGTGTGCACTTGTGCATATATGAGTGAACCATAGAGATAGAGATAGAATAAATACATACATACATACATACATACGTACATATATACACATCTCTCTGCTATGTTTGTTTTCTTTGTGATATTGCTCTAGATGTATATATGTATACATAAATGCATACACATATACACTATATATATATATATATAATGATTTTTTTGGTAGTTTATTAGCATTGTCTTTTATGGCATATACTTATACAATGGTGTAGTGACAAGATGTTAGAGATCCCAAAAAAATCACCCACTACTTACTTCAATTAAGTGATCTACTTAGGTTTGAAATGCATTACAAGGATTTAAACCTATAGCGACTGCGGGTAGCGACGCAGGTAGCGGTGTCGCTATTTGCATCACTCGACACCCCACAAGAAAAAAAAAACAGGCCGAAACCGAGTACGGGCTCATTTCGCGCATTTTCGTCGATCATTTTGAAAGGGAGAGCGAGAGAGAGAGCGACCGTCATGAGAGGGAGAGGAAGAAGGCTTGCCGCTGCCGTCGTTCGCGAAGGAGAGGAGAAGCCTTCATCGCGAAGAGGAGCTGCCAAACCCTTGCCATATCTCATCAATGAGTCCATTCTCTCCTTCTTTTGCTTGTTTAGGGTTTAATTCTCTTTCTCTTTTGCTTGTTTAGGAGAGGAAATGAGAGAGAAAGAGAGGGAGAGGGAGAGGGAGGGAGAGAAAGAGACAGAGAAAGAGAAAGAGAGGAAGAGGGAGGGGGAGGAAATGAGAGAGGGAGAGAAAGAGAAAGAGAGGGAGAGGGAGGGGGAGGAAATGAGAAAGGGAGAGGGAGAGGGAGAGGGAGGGAGAGTGCATTCTCTCTCTCCCTCTCCCTTTTGCTTTTATAATTTGTGTATATATATTGAGAGAGGGAGAGGAAATGAGAGAGAAAGAGAGGGAGAGGGAGTAAATGGGGGAGGGAGGGAGAGGGGGAGGAAGGGAGAGTGAGAGGGAGGAAATGGAAGAGGGAGGGGGATGAAATGATTGAGAGAATGAGAGATATGGAGAGTGTATTCTCTCTCTTATTTATTTAATTTTTGTATAATTTGTATATAATGTAAGAGGGAGAAGAAATAAGGGAGAGGGAGAGGGAGAAAGAGAGTGAAATTAAGGAGAGGGAGAGGGAGGGGAGGAAATGAGAGAGAAAGAGAGGAAGAGAGAGAGGGAGAGTGTATTCTCTTCCTTATTTATTTATTTTTTGTATAATTTGTATGTAATGAGAGAGGGAGAAGAAATGAGGGAGAGGGAGAGGGAGAAAGAGAGAAATTAAAGAGAGGGAGAGGGATGGGGAGAGGAAATGAGAGAGGGAGGGGGAGGAAGAGAGAGGAGAGGGAGAGGGAGAGGGAGGGAGAAGAAATGAGAGAAGGAGAGGAAGAGAGCAAAAGGAAATGAGAGAGGGAGAGGAGAGAGAAAAAGAGATAAGATGTTAAACATAATACACAAATAGAGCAAGAGAGGGTATGGGTGAGGGTGAGGGCGAGGGAGGGAGAGGAAATGAGAGAGGGAGAGGAAGAGAGAAAAAAATGAGAGAGGGAGAGGAGAGAAAAAAAGATAAAAAATTATTCAAAATAATAGAGAAAGAGAAAAAGAGAGGGTCAAGGTGAAGAAGGGACATGAAATGAGAGAGGGAGAGAAAGAGAGAAAGCTAAATGAGAGA
Source organism: Lygodium microphyllum (assembly GCF_053477565.2). Taxonomy (NCBI): domain Eukaryota; kingdom Viridiplantae; phylum Streptophyta; class Polypodiopsida; order Schizaeales; family Lygodiaceae; genus Lygodium; species Lygodium microphyllum. The sequence goes on along the minus strand of NC_141136.1, from coordinate 144,540,393 downwards.
GGGAGAGGAGAGAGAATAAAAAATGTGAGAGAGAGAGGAGAGAGAAAAAGAGAGAAAAATCATTAAACCTAATAGGGAAAGAGAGATAGAAAGAGAGGGTGAGGGCGAGAGAGGGAGAGAAAATGAGAGAGAAAAAGAGAGAAAAACCATTAAACCTAATAGGGAAAGAGAGAAAGAGAGGGTGAGGGCGAGGGCGAGGGCGAGGGAGGGAGAGGAGAGAAAAAAAGGAATGAGAGAGAGAGGAGAGAGAAAAGGGAATGAGAGAGGGCAAGGGAGGGAGAGAAATGAGAGAGAGAGGAGAGAGAAAAAGAGAGAGGGAGGGAGAGGAGAGAGAAAAAAAATGAGTGAGAGAGAGGAGAGAGTAAAAGAAATGAGAGAGAGCAAGGGAGGGAGAAGAATGAGAGAGAAAGGAGAGTTAAAAAGAGAGAGGGAGAGAGAGAAATGAGAGGGAGAGGAGAGATAAAAGGAAATGAGAGAGAGAGAGGAGAGAGAAAAAGAGAAATATCATTAAACCTAATAGGGAAAGAGAGAAAGAGAGGGTGAGGGCGAGGGAGAGAGAGGAAATGAGAGAGGGAGAGGAGAGTGAAAAAGGAAATTAGAAAGAGAGGAGAAAGAAAAGAAAATGAGAGAGAGAGAGAGGAGAGATAAAAAGAGAAATATCATTAAACCTAATAGGGAAAGAGAGAAAGAGAGGGTGAGAGCAAGGGAGGGAGAAGAAATGAGAGAGGGAGAGGAAGAGAGAAAATGAAATATTATGTGCTAGGTACTAAGTACTAGGGTACTGAGTACTAGGTACTAAATACTAGTGTTTTATGATACTATATGCTAGGTCATAGAAAAAGAGAGAGATGGAAGAAGAGGATAACAATCTAAGAAAAAAAAAGAATGATAACAAAAACAAATTATTTGTTGTAACGTAGACAAAATGGAAAATGAAAAAGGTCTTGTTGTTCAAGATCACGAGACGTACCTTAATCAGCGTGTCCCATGTCCTTGCTCTCAATGCAAGCTGGCAAGTAGACGAAAACACCGATTGTCTATAGAATACGTACGACGATTTGGCGAGTTTCAATCTGAGATCATTGATCAAGCGATTGCGGATTTTCAGCAAACGGTAATTTGAAGTTAATATCAATCATTCATTCTACTTGCAAGCTAATTGAATACCATATATAATAAGATTGGGTCTCGCTAGCAAATTTTCTATCCAGGGAGGTGATGTCTCGTCCCAAGGGGGAGTGCACCCTTTGCAGCCAATTAGAAGAGTACGTGGGCATGCGATGGATGGAGTGCAGGAGCCAATCCACCACTCGCAAGGTCAATCTATACTGTCAATGCCAGAGGAGACATGCAACCTTCTAGACCTACCTACAATCTTGAAGCTTGAGATGGAGGCAATGATCGATACTTTGATTTCCATGGATGTCGAGACTTCTGATCCGCTTAGAGAGGAAGCATCTATATCATTATATGATGGGTGCCGAGTATCTCGGCTGAAGACACTTCTTGCGCTCTTAAGTATGTAAGCAAAATACAGGTGGAGCGATATGAGTGTGCCCGAGTTTTTCAGGTACCTTGTACATACGCTTCATTGATTTTTTTTTTTGGGACTATTATTACAAACATTTGTGCTTTTTCAAGGTGTTTTATAAATTTTTTCACTACAATATAAACGAGGCATAGACGCGCATGTTAGACGTGCAAAGTCGGACGCGTCTATCACAGCGTCTATAAGTGCGTGTAAACATGCGTGTAAATAGACACGAATTTTGCGTCTATATATCTGAGCAAATAGACTCTAATATAGACGCGAAAGCAGATGCACAATTATTTAACCACCTAAAATTAGCAATTCACATAATTAAAAAACCAAAGTTAATAATTATTTAACCACCTGAAATTGATTCTTGAGCATGCACATATGCGCATGATAAAAACCATAGAATTAAGAATACACATTGAATCATTGAATTAAAAAACTAGAGTTAATAATTACTTTTTCATTGCTCTCTAATGAATGGCAATTCCTCCAGTTGACAAGCCTGATATAAGTAATTAGCGGCAAGCGATAGAAACCTTACAATTAGTAGCAAGCATTGCAATATGTATCTCGTAATTTCTCTACGTACTTGAAGATGATAAAATATAATTCCTTTTTATTATGGAAAATTTAATTTAGCTTTAAAATTGACTATTGATTCTTGAGTATGCACGTGTGCGCATGATAAAAACCATAGAATTAGGAATACACATTAAATCAATAAGCAAATTAAGTATGTTATAGTGAATGATCCATATCATTTTCAATGAGATCAACCCTTGCTAAACTATCTACTTCTAGGTCTATGTTACCAAGAGGTAACGAAACAAATAAGTCTATCCCACTATCAGATGTGTTACTATATTGCTCAATAACTTCATCAATATCATCGATAATCACATTATTGTCTTCTTCTGCATTTCCTTGAACATCCTCGCGAGGTTCATCTTGTATTATATCACGCATATCATCCATTATGGTGTCATCATGCATATCATCATTAATTGTTGGATTGTCATTTGCTATCTCCATGTCGGTAATATTACCATATATTGGTTTTGAACGATTAGATATAGGGATGACATACCACCATTGGTTATTATTTATCATTGGATGATACACAACCTATATTTGAAAAACAAAAGCAAAAAACTTAAGTACTTATTATATTGTATATATGTATCACATGTATACATATAAAAAAATTAGCCTTTGCATATGTACCTGCTTGCATTGTTGAGGTAGTACTAATGTGTCATTCTTATTTTGGTGAAATTTTGTAGAGTCAATGATTACAAAACCACTTGGATGATGTCTGATTGTGCAATGCTCACTATTTATTACCACTTCGTTAAACCACTTCACATCCAGTACATATATAAAGAATCATCTAAAGTCAAGCTTCAGAATATCTTGGATCAAGCCACAATAACCTTCCATGGTACCATTGGCATCCTCGAAGTGAGCAAGGACACCACAATCTTGGGTATTTCTCTTTTCATCTATACCTTGAGTTCGAAGATGTTTACCCTCACACCAAAGTGCATTGAATAATGTGTACTAGTAGTAAAAGATAAAAGATCAAACATGTCAATTATTTATATAAAATAAAACTTATAGAAACAAATTAATTGATAGTATGTCTCACCTTTGATAAGCAACCTTGTGCGTATTTCCACTCTTCTTGAGATATATTAATTTCCTCCTCTTTTTCCATTCTCTCCGTTTTCTCATGTAACCAATCTATATCAATATGACGTGGGAGCGCATTTAGATGATCTAGAAATGAGACATTACATCCATATCTAGTGCGAAATTCTTGTCTTTTTCTTTTTTTTCTTTCCCTTGCTTCATTATATAGTGTCACCCATTTGCTCATTACATCACTATTGAGCACACAAAAACTATTTAACATACGATGTTCTTCTTTTGTTAGCACTTTACTCATTCCTTTTCCTTGAAGTACTATAGAGGTCATCCTCAAGTCTTCATCATCTTTCCATAGTCGTGGTTGAGAGGGATCCACTTCAGCAAGATATTCAGAGATACAAACAAGGGATGATTGCACTAACCAACCCTCAGCCATGCTTCCCTCAGGCCGTGCTTTTTGGCTCACAAAATCTTTCAAGGTTTTTATGAAGCGCTTAAGAAAAAACATCCACCTTACATGAACTGCCCCACAAAGTGCAATCTCATCAATCAAATGTACGAGTAAATGTAATTGAGTAGTTAAAATGGATCGAGGAAAAATTTCCTCCACCAAACAAACCACCTCAACAGATAATACTCGAGCATCTTGCAAAGTGTTTAGATCAATTTCCTTCGAGCTCACGTATCTGTCAAGATATATGATGTTTTTGTTTATTTTTGTGTAGAAATTCAAAGATATATAATGAAAAAATACAATATATATACACCTCACAAGCTCTCCCATCTTGTGAATGATATCACGTACATCTTTGGATACACAATGGGATATGCTAGTAGGAAGTACGAACTGAATGTAAACAATATTCATAGATCAAATGATTAGCTGAGGAAAAAGTCATCATACCCCAAAGTTTACACATAGTTACTCCACTAATTACTATACTCATGGTTAGAGATACCCTTACTTGAATCATTTTGTGCCAACCGTGGGATTTCAAACCAGATAGTTGCTCCATACCTCTTTTCTTTTTCTTTATGAAGGCTCCCTTGGGACATCTCATACATCCTGTGGATGTTCGAAAGCTATATATTTGTTTCTTCACTATTTTTTCCTCGTTCTTTGACAACATCCAAGGTGCATGGGATAGCTCAATCTTTCCTCTGGGTCCAATGCGTGGCCAGGCTCGTCTCATGCGACCAATGTTACGTAAATCCTCCTTTACATTAACTGAATCACGAGCCCGTATCAAGTGATCCCATAATGTAGATACAACATTTTTGAATATGTGCATGGGGTCCAACAAGTGATTGATCTTAAGTTCAGTCCAGTATGGAAGACGAAAAAATATAGAGAACCTAACAAACAAACAATATATTATGTAAACAATTCATCATGCTAAATACTTTAAAGTCAATCGAGAGAAATGCACTTCTTACCGACTCATGCCGAGTGGAGAGTGGCTATCGGCATTAATCCATCTCTCCTTCCAATCTCGAATGGTTAGAGATTGTGGAGTCATTCCATTAGTAGGGAGAATATATTTGGGATGGTCAATAGGGAAAAATCGATGATGATTGTCGTAGATAACCTTCTTTAAAGGTGCCGGCCTAGAGGAAACTAGAGAGGGACCGCAAATAGGACATGCATGATATCCTGACGTGGGTAAACCTGAAAAAACAAGTGAATTAATAAAAGTCAATTGATTCAAGTCTTGAATTTCAAATATAGAGTTATATACATGCACATGAACACTCTCCGTATCCTGGAAAGTCGTGCATGGTCCACAACAACATGGCCTTCAATGTGAAATCTCTAGAGGATGCAGATGCACTTGTATCTTGCACCTCAATACCTTCCCATAACATTTCTAACTCTTCAGTCAAAGGCTCTAAGTAAATGTCCATGTTTTTTACCTTGTGCTTTCTAGGAATCAGAAGGGACAATATCGCATGTCCCTTTTTAATTGCTATGGATGGAGGAATATTATAGTTCACCAATACCAATGGTCATACACTGTATGATGTACTTTTGATGCCAAATGGATTGATTCCATCCATACCTAAACCAAATCTCAAATTTCTTGGCTCTTCTTTGAAAACGGGCCACAAATTATTTATATGTTGCCATGCCGGTATGTCTGCAGGGATCCTCCATTTTCCATCACTTGAACGATGACTAGAATGCCATGACATGAGCTTTCCAATAAACTTACACTTGTACATAAGTTTTATATGTGGAACAATCGGAAAATATCGCAAAACCTTACGAGGCACATCCATTGACTTCATCTCCACTTCGTATCTTGATTCGCCACAAACAGGACATTCTCGTGCGAACTCATGAATCCTACGAAATAAGACACAATCATTGACACATGCATGGATCTTGACATAATCGAGGCCTCCCAGAGATGTCAAGTAATGTCTTGCTTGCTCTCTCTTAGTTTGCAATTTGTTTTCTTTTGGAAGCATTTGTGATAATAACCTACATATATTTTGCAGCCTCTCAACGCCCGGGAGGGAGCATCTAAGGATGTGGCACCGCATCCTGCTCAACCACAAAAGGGAGTTTCATGTACGTTGATATATAATTCCCGTAACATAGACATGCAATCTTAATGGTTAAAAAAAACAATGAATACCGGTGATTTTTCTCGGTTCCATTCTCTATACAAGATGAGGTTTGACATTGCAATTCGACGTGCTCGAAAAATACACCCTCGACAAGGATCACACATGCATTTAATTTTTCATCGTAGCTACGAATCTCGATTATGAAGACGCAATGTTTCATCCTCATTTGAGGATGTGCTCATCATTGACTCATCAGCTTGCACCGCACTAGGTGATGATGATGTTGACATGATTAAACCTAATTCATGACAACATCAAAATATTTGTCATTCATATGTTTACATAAGATCTCAATTTTAAATACACAAAAATCATCAAAAATACATTAAAACTTATGATAAGAATTCACTATCAAAACTTATCTTAAAAACAAAAAATTATGATAAAGCCCAAATGCGCGTCTATATCCGCGTTTACCTATGCGTCTATATTGGCGTCTATTTCTGCGTCTATGTTCGCGTCTATACTCGTGTCTATCTGAACAATAGACACGCAAAAATAGACGCACACGTCAAAATTCAAACCATACTTAAATCATTTCTTTTCAAACTGCGCCTTTCCTTTCTTGCATTTTTTGCGGTTTTGAAGGTTGAGTTTAGCCGACATGCAGTCTCTTCATGCCTCACCTAGTCTCTTCATGCCTCACATCCTCATGACTCACCTCTTCTTTCATTTCAAACACACAAGAAGGAAAAAAGGAAAGCCAAGGAGAGGAAGAAGAGAGAACAAGAAGAAGCAGCAAGCAAGCAAGCAAGCATCAAGGGAGGGTAACTTACCAAGGAGAGGAAGAAGGAGAAGGAAGAAGCGCCACCACCCGCCACACCAAACACCCAAGGTGAGTCTCTCTTTCTCTCTCTCTCTCTCTCTCTCTCTCTCTCTCTCTCTCTCTTTGTTTCTATCTTCCTCTCTCTGCTCTGTCTGTGTATTTAGGATTTGTGATTCCATTATGTATTGCATTTTGTAAATCATCAATGGCGGTCGTCGACCTAAAATCAGCTGATCGAGCGCGTCTACATCTCAGTGTAGACGCAGATATAGACGCGAAAAATGTTTCCTCTCATAGCGTCTCAGGGTACGTCTTAGTGTGCGTGTGCTGGCGCGTGTGCTCTGTAGTGTACATGCGATGATACACGCGCTGGACAGAAGGTTGACCTGCAGTCTACACGCGATTATACATGCGTATTGATCTGGAATGTGCGTCTGACAGCACGTCTGTGCTGCATCTTAGATGCGCAAATAGACGCGCTGGACAGAAGGTCCACTCTGGAGCGTGTCTGAGGGCGGGTCTAACTTGCAATTTAGACGTGGGGATACACATGCCAAGTCTCCCAGTTCTGATAGTAAACAATATATTTTTGCAATGATGAATGTGACCAATCCCATGTTTGTGTTTATCAATTTTCTTGTTTAAGAGAAGCATTAGCACTTAAGTGTTATGCTCAATGTCTAAAGAAAGCTCTTTGAAAATGTAGGTAATATATGATTTTTTGTATACAAATAAATTTGTCTTTTTCCTGTGTTTTTTTTAGATGTCGTATCCTGGTTTATCTAGCAATGACCCGGATGTGGATCACATGAATGATACATTAGCCTTCTTTGACAGGGGGATCAGTGCATTTTTTAGAGGTTTTCCTAATAGGGAAGACTTCATGGGAGAGATAACCAGACATCTTGGCCGCTCCCCCACAGCAGATGAGGTGTTCAGTGTTATGTCTGGGATGCCTCTGACATCTTTGCTCGGCACTACTTCCCAGACTCCACATGTAGGTACTCCACATGCAGGTTCTCCACGTGCTCCACGTGCATCGACTAAAGCATAAGCATTTATAGAAGCACGTGCATCTGCAAAAGCTCGTGTGTCCAGCGAGGTAGAGGGTAGTCGACAGAGAGGGAGGAGGGAGAGTCGAGGGGGAGGACGAGGCTTGTGTGGGGGTTGCCTAGGAGGTGGCCAGCGATCACCCTCACTAGTAGATCACGTAGAGGACGTTGTACACCAGTACTATAGAGTTACAGATGCATTTGGCATCTTTCATGATGATGAGGAAAGGGATGTAATGGCGTACATGAGGAGCATCGTGCATGTGATGTATAAAGATTGTTTCATTGCCTTTAAAAATCAGAAAAGCGGTTTGTGGTAGGAGGTGTTGAGGGCAGTCCATAGGAGGTACCCAAATCCTGAGGGTCAGTGATTCTCGGATGATTGGGGACATACAAAAGTGAGGGATATGCTTCACAACAAAAGATCCCACCTCATGACACGGGCCAGGGACTCACTACGGAGGCTGGAGGAGGGGCGTGGAGCCTATAGCGAACCACCTATGTGCCACCGCATGGAGTGGAAGAAAGACAAAAAGAAAGAAACAGAGAAAGTGAAGAGTCGCCAGCATGTAGAGGTGCGACGGATCCAAATGGAAATAAGGGGATCGTCGCATTACGGATCAGGCGGCAGAGAGTCGTGGGAGGCAGAGTTTGTAAGTATATTTTGATTTCTAGTTTTTTTTAAATTTATATTTCTTTCAATTCTTTATATATTTTATTCTAATATATTATGACTCATAATTGTTTGTATATCTCTAAATGTTTTACAAACTACCATCGTTGGTAGGACACCTACTCCTAGAGAGGTAGTTTACCATCGAGGCCATAACCGTGTAGCGACATGGCTTCACTTTTATGAGGGTCTCATCACTGAGGACCAATACAACTGGGCCATGAGGATTCGACAGCCAGAGGAGGTATGTTTTTCTTACTTTCCTATTAAAAGTATAGCTAATTATAACTTTTTCTCCATCTTGTCTATGTAAGCAACCCTGATCTTTTGTGTGTGTAGGCGAACCCGGATGTGGAGCATAGCGAGGAGGGGGGTAGCGACGCTAGTAGCCATGGTGGTACTAGCGAAGATGTTTCCTCTTCAGATTTTTAGAGGAGTAGTATACCTCCTCATGAGGCCTTCTTTTCTTGTATATATATGATATCTCTTTGAGCCTACTGCTTGCGGTCATGCTTTAAGTCGCAAGCACTTAAACTTCCCTTGTAAATGCTTTTGATATATAATGAATGCATGGAATTTTATTTTCAATTCTCGTGCCCGTAAGATACATTGTCTTTTTTCCAAATACACAATCTGATGTATGGGAGGGGGGAAAAAAAACCAAAGAGCATGTGGTTGCTTTGCAACCACATGCTCTATGGTTTTTTTTTCCAGTTCTGCTTTGCGCGTCTATCCGTGCGTCTAAATTGCAGATAATTCGCGTTTATACGCGCGTCTATAATGCATACTACACGCGCTTATACACGTGCTTTATAATTTAAATTTTAAAAAATAATTATAAAAAAAGACACTTTTTGTTTTCCGTTCGTGTCTACCAGTGCTTGTTGCAAAAGCGTGTCTACCAGCGTGTCTATATGCGCGTGTATATGTGCGTCTATTGCGCATCTATTTGTGCATGTAAATTCGTTGATACATGCGATTATAGACGCATATGGTAGACGCGCAAATAGACGGGTGGATAGACGCGCCCGTAATAATTTCTCTACATTCAAAAATCGCGTCTAAATGTGCGTCTATAAGGCCTTTTTGTTGGAGTGTTTCAGGTTATTGAAATATCATATATTACCACCTACAAATACCATGCCTGAGTCTTGTGATGATGCACGACATGTTTTACGAAAGCTTGGCATGGACTACAATAACATCCATGCATGTATCAATGATTGCATATTGTTTCGAGGAGAATACGAGACTATGGAGACATGACCAAAGTGTGGTGCTCACAGGTATCAACAGGACTTGCAAGGGCAAACCATCCCTAAAAAAGTTCTCAAATACTTTTCGCTCATCCCCCACATAAACCACATGTTTCGTACGTCCAGCATGGCGAGCTTGACAATGTGGCACGCGCAGAATAGGTCTACGGATGGAGTTCAACGAATATTAGCGGATTCGCGCACATGGAGCCACATTGACTCAACCTTCCCAGGCTTTGCCCGAGAGCCAAGGAATCTTCAGCTCCGTCTTGCAATGGATGGCATGAACCCATTCGGTCTGCGCTCAACTTCTTACAATGTGTAGCCTATAGTCCTTGTTAACTACAATATCCCTCCATGGCTTTCTACGAAGAAAGGACATCTCATCCTTAGCTTGCTCATCCCAGGCCGCTTTAAAGTAAAAAATATAGATATTTATCTTCGTCCATTAGTCGATGAGCTTAATATTTTGTGGGAGGAGGGGATCACCGTGTAAGATATGAGCAGGCGAGATGGTCGGCGGTCAGCCAATATTCGAGCCATTCTCATGTGGACGATGTATGACTTTTCGGGATTGGGAGAGTGCTCAGGTGAGCAGGCCTTCATTCTCGTTGGTAATATCTATATTTTATCTCCTTCAATCAAGTATTCACTAGGTCATGGTGTTGGAACATGTCTAGTTGCCATATTTGACCCACTTACAGGTCAACCACTTGTTGGATTCCATGCATATTTTCAAGAATTTAGGCAACTTGTTATGGGACCACATCACAGGAAAGAGAGACACTATAGGGGCACGAATGGATTTGAAGGAGTTAAGTAAGATGGAGGTGCTTTGGTCGCAGTCGAGTGCTAATGGTCGCATGCAGCTTCCTCGCGCTCCTTGGGTTTTGTCCACTAAAGAAGAGCGCATTGTGAAGCAAGTAATCAAGTCTATCCATACTCCGATGGGTATGATGTATCCTCTTAGGTCCGTATTTTCTAAAGATGACCAATTATCAGGGCTAAAATCCCATGACTGGCATAAGATATGGCAGGTTTGTACTACGAATGGATTGTAATTAGCGTGGGCATTTTGCTATTTGGAATGTAGCCATTATTCATAATGCTTTCTCATTTGTAGCAGTTTGTACTACCGATCGCGATCGCAAGATGTCTTACTTCAGAAATACACGGGGCCATTTACAAGTTGTCGATTTTAGTGGAATGGATCTCACAGAAGGAGATTAAGATGTCCTCTATTGAATCCGCGAGGGGGGGAGCAGTGGAGATGGTCTGTCTCTTTGAGAAATACCTACCCACCAGCATTCTCATGATACAAATCCACCTTCTTGTGCATCTTGTGGATGAAGTGGAGATTACTGGACCTGTCCATACACGATGGATGTTCTTCTTGGAGCGCTTTATGAAAATCCTGAAAGCCTTTGTGCGACAACGAGCTCGGCCAGAAGGTAACATGGCCGAAGGTTGGTTGGTGTTTGAGGCGCTAGTGCATATTTCATAATGGCTACCAATGGTGAAACCAGACAATGAAATGCTATGGTCGCTGAAGGACGATGATAGATTGACTGGAGATGTGGTGGTTGAAAATGGGGTAGAAAAAAGAATGGATGCCTCAATGGAAGAGAATGTGCATCGCTTTTGTATGTTGCACCATGCCTCTATTGAGACGTGGCTCGCCAAGTACCAGATCGCTAGGCAAGATTGAGAGGAAGCACGAGCTGAATTTCAACGTAGTACGCATCATCGACCGATTCGATATCCTGAGGGCATGGAGGAGATGCTGCGGTTTATGTCAACACGATGGTTGCATGGAGCTCTGACCGCAGCGTCTCGCGAAGGGACAGAGGTCTCAATGGAGGAGTGGAAATTCTCGAGGGGATGTAGTCCAAAGGTGATGAGGGGTTTAGAATCTGTCGTATCTAAATTTTATATGTGATATCTAATTGGAGTGTTTCAATGTACAGTACAAAATATATAATGCAGCGTGGTTGCACAGATGGCATTTTCGCGAGGAGCGCATTGACAAAATGCGCTCCGCAATGGACTATGGTATTATGGCAAGGTTCGAGCAAGAGAACCGGCGACCAGCAACGGATCCAAACACGGTTGTGGATGAGATGGAGTATTTTGAGAACTTGCAAAGTATTGTTACGGTGGATTACCGTAGCTTCTCCATGATACTATTCGATGTGCAGTGGTTCAAAGTGGTACTTGGAGGAGTTGGAGCAACAGTTTGATGAGGTCCATCTGGATTTCTCGAAATAAATTCTGAAAAAAAATGGACGGATTTGCGTGACATCTTTGTGTTGCCGTCCCATTGTGAACAGCTGCATGGACTCATTTGCTTGCTAATTGTATTACGACACCCCCGACAACCTCGATGGTGGTATGTTATACCTTGAACTCCCCGAAGTGCGAGAGTATATGATCAAAGCGATGTTCCGAGCATAGATGAAGATAATAAGCAAATAGAGGGGTCGATATTGCAAGGGGTAGAGGCTGTCGAAAGCTTGGAGCCAGCATCGGCTCTAACAATGATGGAAATACAGGAGTCCAAGAATTCTTTGAGAATGAGGGAGAGTCATTCTTTTGTGGTGACATGTCTATCGACCTTCCAATGTATGTGGAGTTGTGTCAGGAGATTAACATGGGACCATAGGATACTTCATACTTGGAGCATCCACTTACTCGATTCGTTGACCAATCGCTTATAAGGGTACATAAGATATGCATTTTAAGTGAGATTTTTTTTAAATGATTTATATTATTGTCATTTTTATGATTTAAATTGATTATTCTAACATCATTTTTTATCTGTACAGGTGACATTTTCAGGATGAGTCGAGAGATGAGCGATGAGGAGTTACAGGACATCTTCATACGCATGTCTCCAGACCAAATCACCAGATTCAGAGAGATGGCAGACCAGGAGGTGTCTGCGTCTTTGTCACGGTGCTCTGCTAAATCTGCTTTAGCGTGATCGAATGCTTCGGATTCGAGCAGACGAGCTCCATGCTCACAACTTGGGCCAGAGGGAGGGAGTGCATCGGGATCAGGGGGATGCTACAGAGATATAGAGGCAGTGAGCCTGCGGTCGACACGAGATACAGGTGCGACTCCTCGCTCTCATGGCCCTTCCAGGAAGTGTGCCTCAGGCTCATGTGGATGTTGTGGAGACACGGACACGGTGTCTCCATCTCCTCGTTCAGCTGGAGCTGCATCACCTCCAGGATTTGTCACACCTGTGGGGATGTCTACTCTAGTTACTCTGGCTTTTGTGTAGCCGTCAGCAGTGGCACCCTTGTGGGTGCTACTCCGAGAGATATTATCCCTGTCAGTACATGAGATGCTCAGGGGTCTCCTGAATATGCCCAGGTGTGTGGATGCAAATGGAAGAGTACCCATCTTAGGTAGACTATAGGGGGTTATGGATATCTAGTTGATAGTAGGTCAGGAGCCATCATCGTGAATGATGAGGAGAGGAGGGTGATGGATCGCATAAGAGAGTTGTGGCAACAAGTTTTCCGGCACAATGTCTTGGATCATTGGAAGAATATACCAGAGGGGAGCAAGGACTACATACGAGCATCCTTGCACGAGGAGTTTCCGGTGCCAGCCGTAGTAGATAGATTCTCTACGGGCTAGATGATGGATTGCATGCGTGCATATATGTTACATAGACGATTCAACGCATGCAAGGCAATCAAGAGTGGGGCTGCAAAGCCTGAGTGGTTAGATGCAGACGACTAGCGCCGACTGAGGGAGGAGGCTACAGATTCTCCAGGATATTGGAGTCAGCAGCGCGAGGCGGCGAGGGCACGACTCGAGGCCGAAGTGGTCCATCATCTTGGGAGTGGCGGCCACAAGACATATTTAGAGGACTTTGTAAGTTTTTCTTTTGTTTTGCTTGTTTATTTTTTTGAAATATTATTTGTACTGATAATCATGTTTCTAATAGTTAGCATTTTTTTTTCTTTGCAGCACTCCATTACAAATCGCGATCGGACTGGACTTGAGACTCGATATTATGCAGAGAAGCATGGTCTCACTGCATTGATCGACCGATTGTAGACGCGGCGGCCCTGTAAGTCACTCATCTTTCTTGTTCGTAGTTACCATGATATATTTGAATGCATTATTGTATGGTGGACTAATGTGTTGTTTCTTTTTCTGCAAAGTCCATGCGATGCTCCTTTGTGGTGGGACAAGCTTTCGGGGGACGAGGATTTGTAGCTCGCCCTTGGATCCTAGGAGCTCACACACCTTTATTTTTTAGTTGCCTGATCTATGTAGATATTTTCTATGTATTAGTGATATCATGTCATGATTATACCAATCGCTTTTTATGCGATCATGTATTTATTTCATGTATCAGTTTTATGATTTCAGTATACATTATTTTTGTTTGCAAGTGCATTGTACACAATAGTGCAAAATTATTTTTTTCCCTGTTATCGTCGCTATTAGCGTCGGAAATTTTACTGCTCGCGTCGCTATTAGCATCATTCTGTACGTCGCAAACCGTCGCTATCAGCGTCGGTAAGCGACGCCAATATCGACGCTAATAGCAACGGTAATATCGACTATTCTATGGCGTCGCCAATAACGATGCTTTTTGCGATGACGGGGGAAAATTTTGTTATTTGCATTTTCGTCACTTTAAACATCGGTATAAGGCCTATATCTTGTAGTGATATGTGGATAACTTCCTAAATTTCATGAAAGAAGGGCGTATTTTAAAGAACTAACGAAAAAGGGTTCTCTCTCTTTCTCTCTCTCTCTCTCTCTCATGAATGTTGAATGCCTATGTCCTTCTTATCCCTTGTCATTATCTTCCTCTTATCTCTTCATCGTCCATCTCTTCTCCTCATCATTTGCACTTGAAGGTTGCCATACCTTCTTCTCTTCCTCTCCTTATTCCTTCATGCTCCCTCTCCTTTCCCCTTCGTCTCTCTATCTTCCTACCTACTAGAAGCTTGTTTGCCCCATCCTCTCCCCATCGCTTCATCCTGCCTCTCTTCTCTTTCTCTTTGTAGCTCCCTATCTAGTATAGGCCCACTATCCCATCCATGGGTAAAAACAAAGACCTACGTCATCCTAAGATAGTGGACATGAACTTGGATATCGAACACGATTTCTTGATTGTACTTCCTAACATTTGTTCACAATCAATCAAGTTTTCATTTGTGATTTGTAGCATGGAATAGAAGCATGGGACAACAATTGACAGCATCACATTCAACCAAGCTCCATTGGCTTATTTGCTTCTATATCAAGGGATTGCAATAGGTTCTAATCTCTCTGTACTAGCGAGAACGGAGGCCTGCTCACCTAAGCACTCTCCCAATCCTGGAAAGTCATGCATCGTCCACATGAGAATGGCTTGAATATTGGCTGACCGCCAACCATCGCGCCTGCTCATATCTTGCACAGTGACCCCCTCCTCCCACAAAATCTTAAGCTCATCGACTAATGGACGAAGATATACGTCCATATTTTTTACTTTGTAGCGGCCTAGGACAAGCAAGTTAAGGATGAGATATCATTTCTTCGTAGAAAGCCATGGAGGGATGTTGTAGTTGACAAGGACTATAGGCAACACACTATAAGAAGTTGAGCGTAGACCAAATGGGTTCATGCCACCCATTGCGAGACCGAGCCGAAGATTCCTTGGCTCTCGGGCAAAGCCTGGGAAGGGAGAGTCAATATGGCTCCATGCGCGCGAATCCGCTGATATTCCTTGAACTCCATCCGTGGACCTATTCTGTGCATGCCACGTTGTCAAGCTCGCCAAGCCAGACGTACGATACATGTGGTTTATGTGGGGGACGAGCGAAAAGTGTCTGAGAACTTTTTGAGGGATGGTTTACCCTTGCAAGTCCTATCAATACCTGTAAGCGCCACACTTTAGACATGTCTCCATAGTCTCGTATTCTCCTCAAAATAGACAGCAATCCTTGATACATGCATGGATGTTATTGTAGTCCATGCAAAGCTTACGTAAAACATGTCGTGCATCATCACGAGACTTAGGCATGTTATTTGCAGGTGGTAATATATGATATTTCAATAACTTGAAAAAAATCATAAAACACCTTGAAAAATAATAAATGTTTGTAATAATAGTGCCGAAAAAAATAATCAATGAAGCGTATGTACAAGGTACTTGAATAACTCGGTGACACTCGTATCGCTCCACTCGTATTTTGCTTGCACACTTAAGAGTGCAAGCAGTGTCTTTAGCCGAGATACTCGGCACCCATCATATAATGGTATGGATGCTTCCTCTCTAAGTGAACCAGAAGTCTCGACATCCATGGGAATCAATGCATCGATCATTGCCTCCATCTCAGGCTCCAAGATTGTAGGTAGGTCTGGAAGGTTGCCTATCTCCTTTGGCATTGACGGTATAGATTGGCCTTGCGAGTGGTGGATTGGCTCTTGTACTCCATCCATCGCACACCCACATACTCTTTTAATTGGCTGCAAAGGGCACACTCCCCCTTGCTACGAGACATCACCTCCCTGGAAAGAAAATTTACTAGCAAGACCCAATCTTGTTGTATATGGCATTCAATTAGCTTGCGAGTACAATGCATGATTGATATTAACTTCAAATTACCATTTGCTGAAAATCCGCAATGGCGTGATCAATGATCTCAGATTGAAACTCGCCAATTCGTCGTACGTGTTCTATAGACAATCGACGTTTTCGTCTAATTGCCAACTTGCATTGAGAGTAAGGACATGGGACACGCTGATTAAGATACGCCTCGCGATCTTGAACAACAAGACCTTCTGCGTTTTCCATCTTGTCTATGTTACAACAAACAATTTAATGACTTGTAATACAATTTGGGAAAAACCTTCACTCATTGTTATTGGAGGTTCTAGAATGCACTTGGATTGAGATGGAAGGTTAGTCCCATTGAGTTTGACTGTCACTTCTCACATCAAGCATTAATTTAAGACACTTCATGCCTCTTATCATTGGATGATACATGAGCCATTTGTTAGATATATTATAGTGAGACAATAGGACTAATTGTGACATGTGCATGCTCTCTTGATACTCATTGGATGCAGTACCCCTATCGTAGGATGGTTTGATGTTTTGTCTTGGATCTATTGGCACCTTCCCCATCAAGTACAAAAAAATTCATTAGTGCATAAAGCTTCCATTGACATAGAATGCTTGCTTTAGATTACCTAAAAAAATTATGTCTTTCTTCTTGGTTCCTATCAAAGAAGAGGGCCTTACAAATAGTTTCGACATCAATACTCTTTTTATTTACCTATGTGGCATATGACTATGCTTTGATTTCCCACCATTCTAAGTGACTTGGAATTTGAAGTGTTGAAGGAGGTCACCTCCAACCCTTTTCCCCTACATGCATCCATAAGGAGAGGACAAATGCAGCGATGGAGGAGTAGTCTTTCTTGTCAACACTCATCTGATGCCATTTTTTGTGGACAAACTCAAAAACTCATTTAGTGCCCTTGAAATTTTTAGTGACAAAGGTACTTGCCATTATATAAACATAAGAATGGGTATACGTATATGATACAAACACACTAGATGATCTCCTAGTAGCACTTGTTGGGGCTACTTGTATTATTGTGAAGTTGTGAGTCTGCATCTTGCTCATGCATTATCATGCATCTACTTATCTTTGTTCATAAAAGAAGAACATACAATAATTTTTGTTTGGTACAAATGATGAACTAAGTAATTATGTGTAAAACTCCAACATTATCAAGAGGTAGAATATTATACTTTTACCAAATTAAAAATATTATTACAAAGAAAACACATTGATAGAAGAGCAAAACTTCCTTTTCACAAGAATTATATATAGAATAACATAATTGAATTGTAATTACTTATAGTAAAATGTCAAAAGTAAATCATTACAATCGGTTAGTGTGCCTAAGTAGAAATATGAGCTTAGAACATGGGCAAAGAGAGATGAGAATAGAGCATGAGGCATGTAGGCTCGAGGGGTCCACTAGGGTCTACCGTATGGTACCACGTGAGTGTAAGGGAGGGGGTTATTTAAGGGAAGGAAGGTAGATTTTATAAGGTAAGGTCCCATAAATAGGGGGTATATAAGGAGTATTTTCATATATTTCTTGCACACATGTGACATATCCTTATTACTACTAGTGAATCCCCTGTGCATGTAGGCTTTGGGAGAGGGTTCACTATGCTTGATCATGTATTGATCATCAAAGCTATTATATAGGAGGGTAGGACACATCAGAAGAGGATTTATTGCTATTTTCTAGATTTTTGCAATGCATTTGACATGTGTCTTGTGCTAGGCTCAAGTTTCAACCATATTATAATGGCACACTAGAAGATCTATAGTGGGGATTCATGCCTTGTATGATTTAGTGATTGGGAGGATACATGAACTAGCAGGGATTTTTGATATGGTGGATAGTTGCATCCAAATGAAGGAGTGGTGCACACTTTCACCTACTCTATTTTGTTTTTATGATGATGAGCTCTCAGATTATGTGTATAGTTTGGGGGGACCAATTAGCAAGCATAGCGATATCCATTTTATTGTATGCAAATGATGTGGTATTGATTGCAGACTCTCTTGAGGGCTTTTAAAGACACATGGATGCATTGCAAACATTTTATATGCATAGAGGATCAATAGTGAACCTTTGGAAGAGAAAGATGATGGTGGTTAATAGTACATTCAAGTCATAAAAATAGGCCTTGCTCAATTAGATGTCAACACATGGATAGCAGTGATATAAAAAGTAGAGACAAAGATGGCCTTTTATTGAGAGCATCTCCTTCATACCACAAAGGTTTTGCCAACAACCTCTTCCATTTCCTCCCTCTCCCTCTCCCTTCCTCCCCCTCCCCCTCCCTCTCCCTCTCTTTCTCTCCCATTTCCTCTCCCTCTCACAATATATCCTAACACTCTCCAAAAGCAAAAGGGAGAGGGAGACTAAGAATGCACTCTCCCTCCCTCTCCCTCTCCCTCTCCCTCTCTCTCTCTTTCTCTTTCTCTTTCTCTTTCTCTTTCTCTTTCTCTCCCTCTCTCATTTCCTCCCCCTCCCTCTCCCTCTCCATCTCTTTCTCTCTCATTTCCTCTCCCTCTCACAATATATCCTAACATTCTCCAAAAGAAAAAGGGAGAGGGAGAGAGAGAATGCACTCTCCCTCCCTCTTCCTCTCCCTCTCCCTCTCCCTCTCTTTCTCTTTCTCTCCCTCTCTCATTTCCTCCCCCTCCCTCTCCCTCTCCCTCTCTTTCTCTTTCTCTTTCTCTTTCTCTTTCTCTCTCTCCCTCTCCCCCTCTCTCATTTCCGCTCCTAAACAAGCAAAAGAAAAAGTGATTTAAAACCTAAACAAGCAAATGAATGAGAGAATAGACTCACCGATGAGATATGGTGACTGTGGGGCAGCTCCTCTTCACGATGAAGGCTCCTCCTCTCCTTCGCGAACAATGGCCACGGTGGCGGCAAGCCTTCTTCCTCTCCCTCTCTCATGACGGTCGCTCTTTATCTCGCTCTCGCTCTCAAAACATAAGACGCAAAAACACGAAATAAACCCACGCTCGGTTTCAGCCTGTTTTTTCCCCGTGGAGTGTCACTATTTGCATCATTTTTTGCGTCGCATTTTGCGACGCAAATAGCGACGCCGGTACCTGCTTTGCTACCCGCCGTCACTATAGGCTTAAATCCTTGTAGTGTATCCCCCAAAGTCTCAAAGGGGTCTCCTTTCTTAAACATTTCATTGGATTATATCATCTACAAATTCTAATTAATCAAGTATGATTTTGATTAATTAGAGCCCCAAATTGGATGATGCACCAAGTGATGTAAGATAGTGCATGGAGTCTTCTATCATAATGCATTTTAATATTTTATATGCATAAGTCTTCATAGCAAAGATTTCTAGAGAAAATAATTATAAGAAAAGGAAAGGTAAACTACAAAGGTTGAAAAATGTGAGAAAGAGTTGTATATGTGCATTAATAGTATAATATTAAGTTTTACAATATGGAATAGATAAATTTATAAGGGTTTGAGTAGAGAGAATATGAAAAGATACATAAACTTCTTACAATATGTTATCATCTTTCAAATGGAAAAGAAGCTTACTTTTGTGAGAGATTCATGGAGAAAAGGCTTTTAATAGTAATTGAGGAGTCTAAAATCTTTACCATTGTAGATGTGGCCTTTGTTATGAATCCCTTTATGCACATATATATATATATATATATATATTGGTGGTCCAAAGTCTTTTTCATGCATGCACCATTTATGAAGCTTCAAATATAAAGAAAGAGAGAATATCATAATCACTTTACTAATAGACTAGAAAAAGTGAGATTTATGAAAGATGAAAATATAAAAGAAAAGAAAAAGGGAATCGATGTATGCACTATATGAAAGAGTTACTAGAGTATTTCATTTAAATACTCAAAGACATGTGTCCAAGCTTGGTCCCACCTCTTTCTTTCATTTTTTAAGATCTTGGCTTCAAGTGACTGGCAAGTTTGAATTTTTTATAGAAGGTGTCTTCATATCCCATTGTGTTAATGTTGACTTTCTTATATGCATGGTATCATTTCCGTAAATATGAGGAGATTCTCATGCTTAACTCCAAGGTTTTTTAAATATCATATGGCCCACCTCCAAATCTATCCAAGCTCAATGCTAAAATTATTATAGATAAACATTTCCAAAGAGGATAACTCTTAGAAAAAAAATTCTAAGGGAAAAGTAGATCACTCTTATTTTGTAGAAATGTGCAAGCCTTTATAAACATTGATTCCTACATAAGGCTTAAATTACACATCCCATAAGCTATATACATCTTATGTAATTCTAAAAGAAGGTTCACATGGAAATAATAAAAGGTTATGAAATGCACCTATCAATGTGTTTGAGATTTTGTCTTATTGTTATTGAGAAGATTGAGAGTTTTGAAGGAATCTTTGAGAGGAAAATTGGGTATCTTAAAGAGCTCTACCATTTACTTGAAGGACTAGAGATAAATAGAAATTATGAAGAATCTTGCACATTGAGCCTATTAGGGAAAATATGGACAAAAAATAAATCCTTTAGCTTAAAAGTTGATGAATCTCCTAGTGACAAGAGATTTGGGATAGACTGGTAGGAGAGGGGTGGTGTGCACATTTTATCCACTCCCGCTTTCTCTTTCTCCTTGGGCCAACTCTAGGTAGACTTTCTACATGCCTTCACTTTATCCATCCTCCCTTTCCTTCCTCTTACTTTTACCCCCCAATAACATGGTCTCCATGCTAGTAGTGGACACCATAAGGCATCCAAAAGTAGGGATAAACATTGAATTTTTTTCTTCCTCTCCTAAAAGCCTTTTTCTTTAAAAACCCGATTTTATATTATGTCTTTTTTAGTGTGTTTCTTTAAGAACCACTCCTTTTTTTGGTATTCTCCCTCTCCATTCCACAAGTATACCTCCTTTCTTCAATACCCATAACCATAACCACAAAGACACCATTATTAGGTGGTACTCCATAGACACCATTCCTCCCGTTCTTGCAATCAGCTCCATGCCTTCTATCTCTCGCAAGAACTACACTTCTTGTTGAATCATTTTGATTGCATTTGCAAGCTATCAATGGTTTCCTTGAGACTCCCTTAAGGCTATTTGTGTT
Source organism: Lygodium microphyllum (assembly GCF_053477565.2). Taxonomy (NCBI): domain Eukaryota; kingdom Viridiplantae; phylum Streptophyta; class Polypodiopsida; order Schizaeales; family Lygodiaceae; genus Lygodium; species Lygodium microphyllum. Next base: position 144,519,150 of record NC_141136.1, on the reverse strand, counting down.
CATAATATAAAGGATAAGTATGGATAATGGATAGGGGCAATGTTCAAGTAAGATTCATGGGTATACATGTAATCAAGTGTAATAGGCCCTCATTGAGTAAGATGTGATTTGTTGAAGAATCATTGGAAATATAGATTTCTTGGGTCTAAGCAAATGGTAGTCTAGTTGTAATGCTAGATGTTACACTATAAAGGATTAAAAGCTTGCTTCCTATGATATGCACTATGCATTTCTATCTAACTCCAAGTTTCCATGGTAATACAACTTTTCTCGATTTAGTTGCTTTGGAATAGTGAATTTCATCTACTTATATGTGTGTGTGTGTGTGTGTGTGTGTAGATATATATATATATATATATATATATATACATACTCTCCTTTTAAATATTTCTCCATCAAATAATAGAGAAATAACCCTTGAGGAGCCTAACTCAAATGTATGAAGCTTTGTACGTTGATGTAGGTGAAAATTTTATATCTAGGAAGTCTTCACAAAGCCTTATTATCTTTGATTTTTTTTTTTAAGTATAAATATATGGTATGTGTATCTAAGCTTTATCTTTCATCCATATAATGCTCTTGAATCCCTAATTAGTGATCAATGCAACTATAAGCATCAAAGATATTAAATCACCTTTATAGAGTGATGAAGTTCTTCAAAGTTTTAAGTTTTGTGCATCTTCTTTGGCTTGTGTGAATTTATTTTTTCAAGTATATTTTCAAGGCTACTAATCAGTATCATTGTCCTTCTGTGTTTATTTCCAAATGTATAAGTGAACCATTCTTCATGAATACTTTTGCAGAAGGTTGAGACAATGTGGATGATGTGCATAGAGGTGATGTGTACTCTGTAGGGTGCCTAGTATTAGGATTACATTTTGGTATTTTATTGCACATTGTATGTGTATTTATGTTCTCAACTATGAATGAAAAATACAAAAAATTGGATCCCTTTAGAGTCCTACAAAGATGGGGGATCCAACTTCAACATTGAAATTCATATGCTAAGTGGACTAGTGGAGAAAGTCTTGGTGAATAAGTATTTGAGCTTATTAAATGTGTGTGAACATCTTACTATGATATGGAGAGTGTGGATGTTGATCATTTTAGCTTTTAAGTTGGATAGAAAGAGTGCTTGTTTAATTTTTTCTATGGTATATTATGTTTTGATACTTGCATAATAGTTTTGATTTTTTTTAAGTGAAAGAAAAATTAAAGAAGACCCTCATAATATGTACAACTTTGCACGGACTTAAGATCCATGTACGATATGGTGATATAATTGAATTAGTTTTTTTCATTAAATTAGTTTTTTCATTTCATTAGTTTGTACATTTTATATTGAATGATATCTTATGTTTTTTCATTAAATTAGTTTTTATATTTTATAAATATTTTTATTTTTTGAATTTTAGTTTGTTAATCTCTTTGTTTTTTGTAATTCCATAACGGTCTTATCTTGGACCTTGTGTATATAAATCTATAAGTCTCTCCTTCTCATTTTTCATAGTTTACTTTATGCCTCTCTCTCACCTTATGATTCCTACCTGAATCCCTTCCCTTACATAGTATGCAAGCATGGACTCCCAATCAAGAAACTTCATGGCTTTTTTGGAGAGGAGAAAAATATATGTCATAATACTTTGGCATGGAGCTCATATCAAAGGGTTTGCCAAATACATGAACACCCACTTTTCAGAGTATGCAATGTCTTTTGAGGGATCCCAAGAGGATTGTGTCACAATTGACCTCTTAACATATATAAAAAAAGATCATACCTTTGCAATGCGGCTTTCTAGGTTTGTGAAGAACCTAGCTTCTACACTCAATAGGAAACTTACCATTTAAGAGGCCATGGCACTTGAGATTGACACAATCAATCATCAATTCCTCCCATTGACAGTCACATTTCTCCTGCTACTAAATGTCCAAATAAATGAGGAGGATCAAGCCTATGACTTGTTGAATTGATGAGGATGTTTAGTTTGAAGAAATGATACATTGATAATATAGAGTTTAGGGTTAAGAAAGACCAAGTACTACCTGAGATGATCGAAGATGCACTAGTTGAAGACACATACAATGATACCACAACAGTTCTATTATGGATAGAAGACCTAACATTCTGTCACTAATGACATGTTGTGAGGTGCTTCTAGTGGTGGTGTATTTGAGAGCACAAACATGTATACAACCATATGCGATCTTTTGGGAATGCTCAAATGTCCACCCACATACGTAATAACTCAGTGCTATTTGTAAAGAACTTAGTAGTAGGACTAATAGTAAGAAAATTCAACAACGTAAAATGGAAAAGGGCATGCATACCTTATATCTAAGAAGTTATTACTTTTAGAAGGACCTTGTAATTAATTCCATATTGAACGCATACATGATCTTTCATCATGATACATGCAAAGCTCTTTTATTTGTTATGACAAGCCGTTGTCAAGGTACTGCATGCTTGATGGCCGAAAGACGTGGGGTTTAGTGAAGCATGCACAACAAGTAGGGAGCTAGTACTTGTGAAAAATAAGGTAGGAAGCTAGGAAAACTTTGGTGAAATCATGCCCTGTTAGATCGTGCAAGCAACTCAATACACATCATACATACTCTAAGCAATTGGCATGTGACTCAACTCCTCTCTCAGAATTTTTTTTCCAAGATAGCACTTACTCTTGGTCATTCACACAACTCAACTCGCATAGATCAGATTCTAACATTGCAATAAATGATGGTGTTTTCCATGGCTTCATCTCCCTCATAATGTACAAGATAATACGCAAGAATGTGATACATAACTCATAACTTCACAAACATCACCAAGTGTTGCACAAGATGGATGCATAAGTGTCTCAATCACATATGTACTAACAAAGATGTAGGTCCTCTACTAGACAAAAATTCAAGAACTAGGTATGATGAAGGAGAAGAATATTTATCTTAGGTTTAAGTAAGCTAGTAGATCAAGTCTTATGCAATACAACTAGGGGTCTTGAGTAGAAATGATATATGAATATTTAATTTCAATTGAAGATTAATAACTCCTTTAAGCTTCATGAAGAAACTATCTTTCATGAAATCTGAGATGGGGTTTAATATTCCATATGGCCTCTCCCTCAAACCATGTAGCACTACTCCTCTCTTCCTTGTGAATGCTCAACCTCCACAAACTATGGTCCTCTTGATCCTGAACTATTGCTCTCTCATGAGCTTCTGAGGATGGTGTAATGTGATGATGATGATGATGCCCTAGATTGGATAATATTGGGCAGCCTAATCCATGATGCAGCCATCGATTCTCTTTGTATTAGTGATGATCCTTCATGGGCCTACATATGTGTCTTTGTCATAGCTTCTGGATTGAACTATCACAGGGTGACAAAGGTTTGTTTTCTCCTTTCTGTTGACTTACTATTGACAAAAAAGGATCTATAATGCATAGTCACCTTCTTCCTCATGATCTTGATGATGTTGCATGAAATACACACATGAGTTCGTGAAAGTCGCTTCCGCAAGGATGCAATGCGAGATGAGAGCTTCAAGTACAAATCCAAAGCTCAATCAAATCGAAGCATGAACATACACTTTAGATCCCTGAACCCATACTTCAACAATTTATCAAAAGTCCAAACTCTTTAATGATAGAACAGACTTTCTCGATGACAATGTACAAGTTTCAAACCGAAGTAATCTATCTTGACTGAGAAGACCTCTCTGAGATTAGCATTACTAACTCCAACTCTTCATATACGAATTCAGTAGCATGTACCCAAAGACAACTCTTCACCCCTATACATCAATGCCATCTACTACTTACAATTCTCAACAAAAAGATTGTCAATAAGGCCTTGCCAAAGGTTTGAGAAAGGAGAAGTGGAGTAAAGAAGAAAGGAACTTCCTAAGCATGAATTTATCACAGACACTCGGATTCTCCTAGAAAGATTTCACTAATAAGGGGTAAGATGAGGCAACTTTTTCTATATCCCTTGCGATTCAACTTGGACAAAATATTCAATCCTTGCAGCTTAAAAGATGAGCCTTTGCGGATACTCAGAGTTGGAGCTAAGCGTCAAGTCGCCTTGAATTGTGCTCCTTGTGATTAGCAGCATGGTACTTTTCCAGGATGGCTCTGTCAACTTTATAGAGGTCCCCTCACATTGAAATCGGCCCTTTTTCGACTGCAATAGCTGCCTCTATTGTTTATAGAAATAGGCCACCTTTAATCCTTTCATGCAAGCTCACAGCTATCTACTGCCACCTTCATTGTTGTAGATACTCTTGAAACAGTGAACGTTCCCCTCCTTCGTCAGAGGGTTTCCGAAGCTCCATAGTTGTGCCTCTTTTGGATTGAGCTCTTCATAATGGATGGTCACACTTCTAGTAGGCTTGAAGTTTCAGCAAGTAGCTCACGGCAAAAGCATCCATCTCAGCTTGTGTCTTCCCCCTCCTCTTCGACTCATGGTGTTAAAAAGCACACAACTTTTTCTTATAAAATCTTAAGGCTTTTAAAAGCTTTGTAACAAAGCTTTTTGATTTTTTTTAACTATCCTCTGTCACCAACTTCACGTCTCCAAATCTCTGTGTTAGAATGTCGCTATTTTGCCTACATTTCAAATTGTCGCCCTTGGCCCGTGAGTAATAGCAACCATGATCTATGCCGTCAATGTCACCTGCCCGCCATCAAGAGCACTACTGTTATAGCTCATAATGCTACCTTTAGAATGCCGCCAACTCGCATCAGTAATGGCAGTCGCCAATTTGGCCCGCGTGTCAACATCTCATCAACGACAGCAGTCGCCACTATATTGTTTGTAATGCTGCCACCTGTCCTTCATCAATGGCATCCTCCGAAAGGCCGCCTTCCTTCCCTGTATTCCAGATTATGCCATCATATGTGCACGTTCCACCCCCGGGCTTTTGCAAAAAATGTGGCTATATCACCTCCATACTCGAATCTATATAGTGGCCTTCCATTCAAAAGGCAATCCATGCATGAAATCACAACACCACATTCCCTCCTCCTTATCTCTCTCTCTATCATTCTCATGCCTTCTCTAAAGCCCCCTTCATCCTTGAAACCTCTGAGAAATGCCTTTTATCTTGCTTTCAAAAAGAATCATTGAGGTATTTAGCAAGATCATGAGTTGACTTTATGAAGATATGAACTCTCCTTCCAATCGACCCAAGCTCAGTTGCAAGTTCTTCAACACTAGAACAAGCACTAATATGAGCTACCACACACACACACATGTACATGGATTATTTGTGCCTAAGTATACTACTCAACAAATACAAAAAAAATTAGGATGGAACCAGTTAATCAAATTTTCAAACTGATGGATCAAAATGAACGAAAAAAAAAGACACACAGAACAGAAAAGAATTTCCTAATGACGCTGACTAATGAGTTCAAATTCATGGCGAAAAAAATCTGCCCTCAGGTTCCTAGTGGTGGACACAGAGCATCACGACATCCACCCCCTCCAAACCTACACATCCTTTGGATGGGGCCACAACTATCCATCCTCATTATGACCAACCTCGACAGTCAACGTGATGTCCTCATCTTCTACAAAATCATCTACAACATCCACATCCTCATCTACATTATCTCTTGCCTCAAGTCCACCATAAAACTCATCATCCAACTCCTTAACTGCATAGGCTACATCATCTCTCCTCTTGAACAATTTGATTCTCTTTCTTGCAATCGATATTCGCAAGGCCGTACCATCAAGTTCTGCTAAGGAATATGTAGCATTATCATGGACATGTTGCATCAAATAAGGCCCAAACCATCATCTTGAAACCTTGCAGATAGCACTGTACTAGTTGTCTAGACTGCTCTCATAGACAAACACCGAATCTCCCTCCACAATCTCTCTAGGTCTCAATCCATGTCTACTATCAAATCGGTATTTGCTATGAATTCTAGCCTCTTTGAGCTTCTGGACGGCTTTCTCAAGATCCTCAAATCTCCTCTCCAATTGACAAATAGGAAGAGCCAAAAGATCCTGTCTAGTCATCTCATCTTGCTGCCATGGTAAAGCACTCCAAGTGAGTGTGACTAGTTTCTGTCCCTACATTAACTCAGTTGGCATATAACCTGTGGTCACACTGTGGGTATTGCAATCAGCCCACAATGCATAAAGTAATAATCTAGGTCACTCCCTGACCCATCCATTGCATGCTTTGGCCAAGGCTTTCACAATCGGCGAATGGCCTCTCTCACTTTTTCTATTTCCTTCTAGATTATATGCTAAAGTCAACAAGTTTAATGCCAAGGCGAGAGAAAAACTTCCTAGCCTCATCAACATCCAACTCATCTCTATCTGCTCTAATTTCCCCAATGTAGCCATACCTACAAATAACATCCTCCAAAAGAAACTTACAGACCATTGAAGTAGTCTTCGTCCTCATTACTCTTCCTTCCACCTGTTTCATGAGATCTCCTCATGCCAAAACAATGTAACACATTTTCCACAATCCAACAAGCATAGTAATGAAATCAAGACCACTTCTATACTACAACAAAAAGGCTCCATAGATGCGCTTATAGATGCAATATTTGAATTGTGAAAAAAAATGTCGGTCGCATTTATTAACGCGTCTACAAAATCGCATCTAAAAGTGCGCTTATGATCAGAGTTACATGCACACTTAGACGCGCCATAGACATGCGTATAAATGCGCTACGTAAATATATAATCATATTTATAAAAAAGTGGATATATTCATATTGGGCATCTATACACGCGTGTATCTACGCGTCTAAAACCGTGTATACTCTGAAATTTTTTTACGAGAATAGACACGCATTTATCGTGCAATTTAGACACGCTAATAGACACGCAAAACAGAGGTATGAAAAAAAAACCAGAGAGCATGTGGCTTTGCAAGCTACGTGCTCTCTAGTTTTTTTCCCCCCATCAACATCAAATTGCATACTTAGGGAAAACAGAGAAAGATTATTTTAAAGATTGGATATTGAAAACAAAATAATGTATGTAGCACACGAAATTTCATATATATAGATGAAACTTTTTTACATTATGAGTTCTAGTGCTTGTGACGTCATGGTCGCAAGCACTAGCTGAAAGTAATACATATCAAAAATGAAAATTACAAGCCAAGGGGAGGCATGCATGCATGGGGCTCCTCTATATCTCCTCAGAAGAGACATCATCGTCGCTACCACCACCGCTACCTGTGCCGGTGCCGTTGCCGCCACCGCTACTGCTAGTCCCCCCTTCGCTATCCTCAACTGCATCAAGGTTCGCCTACACAAAGGATTAAAGTATATAAATACCATTACAAACAATAAATTAGAGTTATCTATACTTTTCATGTAAAAAATAAAACATACCTCTTCTGGTGGTGGAATCCTCATGGCGCGATTATATTCCTCCTCCGTGATGAGTCCCTCCTCATAGAAATTCTGCCAAGTGGACACCCGGTTATGACCTCGATGGTAGCCTACCTCTCTAGGAGTAGGCATCCTACCAACGATATGGAACTACAAAATAATTTGAACATACAACGTATTAAAACACACTACATAATGAAGTGAAACAAATTACAAAATTTAATTAAAAAAAAGAAATCAAATAATACCTACAAACTCAACCTCCCATGACTCCCTGCCACCTGATCCATAATGCGACGATCCCATGGTTTCCATCTGGATACGTCGCGCCTCTGCATGCTGGCGACTTGTCATTTTCTCCGTTGCTCTCTTCTTGGCCTCTTTCCACTCCTTGCGGTGGAAATTAGGTGGTTGGCCATATCCAGGGCGCCCCTGTTCTTGTCTCCGCAATGACTCCTTGGCGTGCGTCATAAGGTGAGACCTCTTGTTATGAAGCGCGTCTCTCACCTTTGACCGTCCCCAATCATGTGAGAATCGTGAATTCTCGGGATTAGGGTACCTTTTATGTACTGCTCGCAGCACCTCTTGCCACAAACCATTTTTTTGGTGCTTGAAGGGAATCATGCAATCTTTGTATGTGGCATGGATGGCACTCCTCAAGTAGGCTATCACTTCCCTCCCCTCGGAGTCATGCAAGATACCACCAACATCAGTGATAGAGTAGTACATTTGTAGAGGCTCACCTCTCTCATTTTTCGGTGAGGGTGATCGAGAGCCACCACCTAGGCAACCCCCACAAAGCCCTCGACCTCCTCTTCCTCCCGCACTACTCTACCTCCTCCCTCAACGTGCACTACCCTCTACCTCACTCGATACACGTACCTCTGCAGATGTACGTGCTTCGGCCGATCCATGTACCTCAGCTGATCCCTGTGTAGGCAAAGATGTGATAGGTGTCCCAGACATCACACTGAAAACCTCATCTGCAGTGGGAGGGCGACCAAGATAATTGGTCATCTCCCCCATGAATTGTTCCTTGTTGAATAGGGTGCTGGAGGATCCAGGATTCCACATCTACACAAGAAAAATCATATTACCCTGTGTAGATAAAACATATTACATACAGCGTCTATACCTGCGTTTCTGTGCGCATCTATACTACCTGCGTCTTTGTGGGTTTCTGTCAGTGCGTGTATCCTCGCGTGTACACTGCAGAGCACACGCACCCTCACATGCGCTCAAAGACGTGCCCCCAGAGAAACGTTTTTTGTGTCTATATCTGCGTCTACACTGAGATGTAGACACGCTATCAGACGCACTTGGTCGGCTGATTTTGGCAGACGATCGCCATTATTAATTTACAAAATGCAATACATAATGGAATCATAAATCCTAAATACACAAACATAGCAGAGAGAGGAAGATAGAAAGAGAGAGAGAGAGAGAGAGAGAGAGAGAGACTCACCTTGGGTGTTTGGTGTGGCGGGTGGTAGTGCTTCTTCCTTCTCCTTCTTCCTCTCCTTGGTAAGTTACCCTCCCTTGATGCTTGCTTCCTTGCTTGCTGCTTCTTCTTGTTTTCCTCTCTCTTGTTTTCTCTTTCTTCCTCTCCTTGGCTTTCCTTTTTCCCTTCTTGTGTGTTTGAAATGAAAGAAGAGGTGAGGCATGAAGAGACTATGTGAGGCATGAAGAGATTGCATGTCAGCTAAACTCAAGCTTCAGAACCGCAAAAAACGTAGCAAAGGAAAGGCGTAGTTTGAAAAGAAATGATTTAAGTATGATTTGAATTTTGACATGTGCGTCTATTTTTGCGTGTATAAGCGTGTCTATTTACGCGGATATATAGACGCAAAAGTCACGTCTATTTACACGCACTTATAGACACTGTGATAGACACGCCCGACTTTGCGCGTCTAACATGCGCGTCTATGCCTCGTTTCTATTGTAGTGGTAGTGAATACATAGCGGGTAAGTAGGGTGAAGCTCGTCTCTATGATTCACTTAAGAAAACAATTGACAATTAGTGCATGTCTCAACAAACTATGAGATATCTCTATACATGCCTCTCCACTAGTAGCACTCTCTTATCATCTCATAGGTTTCCCAAATAACTCTATGTCCTACCCAAAGACTTTCATGAAACTCTCTTATAATTCGCACTTGTGAAGCTCTATCACATACAACTCTCAATGGTTGTCCTCCTCGATTCCGTGGATGCTTCCAAAGAAGCCCATTCCGCAAGAAGAAACCATAAGCTTTCCTCCTGATCTTGTTAAAGTCTGCATTAGTCCATCCATCCTGTCTGAACATGGTACTCAAATAATGACTAATTTGCAAATACTCTTCTGTATACAAAGACTCAGTAAAGCTCTCCAAAGCAGATACATGACGAGTATGAGCAGCATGCATGGCTGAAAGATCAGGCCCATCATCAACATCATTAGTATAAAAAGAATCAGTATCATCATATCTCGCTTGTGAAAGCATATTGGCTACTAGGTTGTCTTTACCTGCTATGTGTATGACTCAGGATTTATGGATTTTATGGACCCAATCCACCTAAGCATGACAATGTCTGGAGTAGAAAAACTCGTGATCATACCTATAAAAGGCAAGAAATCAGTCTCGACCACCATAGTAGCACCAATGAAGTACTCTTTATCATTCTTGAGAGCTGCAACGACTCCCAAGAGATCCCTTTTAATCTGTGGATACCTATGCTGTTGCTTGTGTAGAACTTTCACCCCAAACCGAATGACATATCTATTCCCATGTGCACCATCATGTCCAACAGCTCATCCAATGTCGATGGGACTAGTATCAAGAGTGAGTACAATAGGTCTTCCACACTCATAATCTGCTTTCCGAAGAGTCGGAGCATTTCTCAACAATCTCTTTAGCTTCTATATAAATCTAGTGTGTCTCATGTCCCAAGAAAAACACTGCCCTTTCCTTAAGAGTTGGTAGAGATCATCTGCAATAGAGTGAAATGAGAAATCCAAATAAGATAAAATACACAAGCTCCAAGAAACCTATGAACATCCAAATTGGAAGAGCAAGTCTCCACAATCTTCTCTATGGCATCAACCTTTATGGGAAGGCCTCTTGCAATAATAACCAAACATATGTCCAACAATCAAAAGCCCTCTAGCACTAAAAAAGGACTTCAGCCTCAATAAGGTCAAATTCACTTCCTCTAGCTTACAAAGAATCCTCTCAACATCTCTGATATGCGCGGTCATAAAGTGCATGCATCCATGATCATCTAAAGTCTCTTCCTTTTCTTTCTCCAAACAACCATTAATAGGTAGACCATCAATGAATGGCATGTTAAGCTCTGGAATAAAATCTTGTAAGACCTTATTCATCCCATTCATCATATGAGCAATCGAATTAGTAGCTCCTTGCGGAAGCATACACATTTGGACAGGGCCTAAAGGTGGCTTCATCATCATACTCAAATCTCTACTCTCAAGGGCAAGTTGGAATTGGTCATAGTCAGAATAAAGATCCGAAATAAAGATCGCCAAGAGAATAGATAGCACGTCTAACAAAAGCCTCTACAAACTCATCCACAATTCATCATGCACCAACATTCCATATAGTGACCGTGTTCACTGGCTGTAAGTCTTGTATGAATCTAAGTGTCCCGTTCTTCTTGGGAACTATGAACCATCTATTAGAATATGGAGCTAAAGATGGTTCTAGAATCCCCATCCAGATCCACTCATTCAAAAGCTCCATCAATTTAGACAAGTGAGCCCTAGGCACAGGAATATGCCATAGATTCCACGGGACATGTGGAATGGTAAAAATAACCATAGGCGTCAGAACCCTAAGATCAACGCATCCTATCTCATGTGGGAAAAAAGCAAAGGCTCTCCCATGTCTGCTCAACATCTCCTCAAAACATTTTACCTCTACTGGAAGTAAAAACTCTTTAATCCCAATCTTCATCTATTTTAGTATCTTAACTGAAAACTTGTATTCAATACCTGCAGGATCTCGTAAAGGAGGCTACATAGCTACTCTCTTAATCATCTCATTACTATCCAAAGGTAGCAGTCTTGCAACTGATCTAACATTCTTATCAATTGTCATATATTTTTTGTGTACTCTAGCTTCTTTGTTGCAACCTGCAAATTTTAGCCCTTGCTGTAAATACACTAGTAAACACAAATTTTGTTGTGTATAAACAGCACCATGTAAATCTTTTTGTTGAAATATTTCAACAAAGAACATATTTTCTCAAGATTTCTCAGCATCCAAATTTTCTTGCAGCATGAAATCAACAATTTCACAATAGATTGCTAGAGAATGGACATGTAACACATATGACAACTCTTGATTTTCAGTTTTCAGCAATGTTAAAAGATCCTCCATAGTATCCAAGCATGACAGCCTATCATAGAGACCATCTACCCTGTCTTCATCCTGCAAAAGACCTGCAAGCTTCAATTTTTTGTCTTTTCTCTTCAAGTACTACCTAGCAACTCTAGGCATGTCCGAAATATGTTGAAAACACAAAGTACTTTCAGCAAACACACCATAAACTCCTAAGGAAAAACTGACCGTGCCAGGAGGCGAGAGCTTTTCCTGTCTCATATCACTATTGTCTCGCAAGACACTTGTGCCTACAACTCTCCTGTTGGAAGAGGGAAACACCTCAAAAAATCCTTATTCCACTGATGGTTGACACAAACTATCATGAACTTAACAGCCCTCTTTTTATCCTTGCTTTGAATCTGCACATATGCATGCTCATCATCTAGAACCTTAGTCTCCATCCGAGACTTAGCAATGAATAGCTCCACCAAAATAATAGGAGAGGAAAAAGGGTTCTACAAAAAGAAATGATAAGTCTCATCCACATCTCCAATAGAAATCTTTAAGTTCAAACAAGTAGCATATAAATCTCTGGCAATATTGTTGGCCGCATGCATGCACCAACCATGATCCACATCAACTAGCTATCTACCAGTATCATACAATCCACACACTATGACATTAATCTCGCAGCCATGATCCAAAAGAGCAACATAAGGGGTCTTCATCTCACGAAGCCTGATTAGCGTCTCCGTAGTCGCACGAACCCAATGATTGTGACAAAAATGGCTACAAGGTACCAATGTAGGCGTGTCATCACTCTCTGCATACTATACAAGCTAAAGTAAAGGTTAAAGAGTCTTTTTGGACTACATACATAAAGCTCCATCTATAGACCTAGTAATCTCCTCATTAGAATTAATCTCCTCAATCTACAAGGCATAGATAATAGCCTCAGCAAGTGCTAAAGCCTCTCGATGGATCATGTCCTGTGTTGACTCTTTGATAATCTTCCATTTTCCTTTAATGACATCAATGATAACATCATGAAATTCTCTTTTGGCAATCCCGAAGGCTTCTTCAAGAGTGAATTCAATTTTGTAGTTAAGAATCCGATCCTTAAGTAGCTTCTTCAAGTTCGTAGTCGTCTTAATGTTGGAAAGCAGCTTGAATCCAGGATGATTTTTCAGCTTCTGATCCTTTGTCTTTGGGGCTTTCTGATCTTCCAGTAGTTTCGAATTCTAAACATTAGCCATAATCTACTATGGTCCCGAAGAAGAAGGCTGACAAGCTAGATCACTCCTCCTAGTCACCCTCTTTGAACGTCTAGGTTGATCATCATCTCTTTTCTGCTTCTCCTCAACAAACGCTTTGAATCCCTGAGATTTCACCATATAGACATAGATAGAAAAGACATCAACTCGATCATCCCATCTAGTCCCTTTTCTGATTGCATCACGTATGACTGAAAGTTTGGATGATGAATATTTTCCCTTTTTGTCTATATGCAATGCATAGGACCATAAAGGAGATTTGTCCTTCTACTACACTTGCTCTAATTGAAGACCATAAGCAATAGCTTCTCTTGCCACCTCTCACATCACATAAGAAGAGTGCAAAAGAGACTCTTCTAGCAATTTCTTCATACCACCCTTATCGGAATTTGGTTTGATCGGCTGCTCTGTATCTCCAAAACATATCTTGTCTTTCCAGACTACCAACTTTAGCTTCTCGCCTCTTCGAAATCTTGACAGTCCTTTCGCTAATGATCTGGACTATCACACCATATGCAATGACGGACATGATCATTCTTGGAAGAATTTGCAGGAGTAGAAGAAGCTTGGGTTGAAACTGGAGTTGAAATAAGAGACTCTTGCTCCATTCTAGACATCTTGATATGTAGGTCTTTTAAGTTCTTTGATATCTCCTCCACCATATCTTCGACAGTTGATTTTGCAATTGGTCTGACAACCACAGAAGGAAATAGGCATACACATAGACACAGGTTGAGAAATAGGAGAAGTAGTGGATAGTGCAATAGGAGAAGTCGTGGTAGGAGGAGACATCGCTGGTGGTGACTACATCCTATTTTTCAAGCGAGCCTTCCATCTTTGCCTTTTTGTTAGTGTAGAAACAGTATTGATAGTGTCTTGCCAATTCATCTTCAATCCCATAGGCTACATACGGTTCTCTAGCAACTCTCCCAACTCATCCTGAAGTGCAGAATCAATGACCTATAAGAGTGACTCCGCTTTCTCTGAGTTCAAAGCTCTTGGCCCTAGTGCATCTAACTGGTTCTATCACTCTTCAAACTCCCGCGACAATTCAGAAGTAAGAAGTCCTTTGTTGGGTTGATAAACCCACTCTTTGAATGTCTTTCACATAACAATATCATAATCCTCCAGAAAATATTTTTCTTTGAGTGCTTTCTTGAAATAATCCCAATTAGAGTCCTGTACAAATAAATTTGTCACTCTAACCCACATAGCAGGCAGCATGACAAGCCATAAGAAATAGTTTCTCCAGTTAGTTGGAACTCTGAAAAAGTGCATCTAGTTTTCAAAGGCTTTAATGTAGAATAAAACATTTCGGCCATCAAATAATTTTCGCTCACTAACCACAGCCTCAATCGCCTTGGTTGCACCATGCGTATGCTCCTGTTCTTGATGCAACATTCATTGTTGATCCAACTACTCTACTGATGTAACTACTGCTGCTACTCCATAAATCATTGCATCTAATGATTTTGCATGTGGATTATTCAAAGGGTCTGCCATCTCGATGATCAGAAGCGGTGCTTTCATGTCGGGCTCACCAGATGTTGCACGGAATATATGCAAGAGTTTGTGAAAGTCGCTTGCCACAAGGATGCTATGCGAGATGGGAGTTTCAAGTGCAAATCCAAAGCTAAATCAAATCAAAGCATGAACATACACTTTACATCCCTGAATCCATACTTCAACAATTTATAAAAAGTCTGAATTCTTTAATGATAGAATAGACTTTCTCGATGATAATGTACAAGCTTCAAACCGAAGTCATCTATCTTGATTGAAAAGACCTCTCTGAGATTAGCATTACCCACTCCAACACTTCATATACAAAATCAATAGCATGTACCCAAAGACAACTCATCACCCCTATACATCAATGCCATCTACTGCTTACAATTCTCAACCAAAACATTGTCAATAAGGCCTTGCCAAAGGTTTGAGAAAGGAGAAGTGGCGTAAAGAAGAAAGGAACTTCCTAAGCATGAATTTAGCACAGACACTCGAATTCTCCTTGAGAGATTTCACCAATAAGGGGTAAGATGATGTAACTTTGTCTTTATCCCTTGCGATTCAACTTGGACAGAATATTCAATCCTTGCGGCTTAGAAGTGGCTTAAAAGTCGAGCCTGTGCGGATGCTCAGAGTTGGAGCTAAGCATTAGGTCGCCTTGAATCGTGCTCCCTGTGATTAGCAGCATGCTACGTTTCCAGATGGCTCTGTTAACTTTATAGAGGTCCCTCGCACTAAAATCGGCCCTTTTTCGATTGTAGTAGCTGCTGCCTCTATTCTTTATAGAAGCAGGCCACCTTTAATCCTTTCATACAAGCTCGCCGCTATCTACTGCCACCTTCATTGTTGTAGATCCTCTGGAAACAGTGAACATTCCCGTCCTTCATCAGAGGGTTTTCGAAGCTCCAAAACTGTGCCTCTTTTGGATCAAGCTCCAAGCAATCCAAGCATGATATCATAACACCACATTCCCTCCTCCTTATCTCTATCTCTATCATTTTCAGGCCTTCTCTAAAGCCCCTTCATCCTTGAAACCTCCAAGAAATGCCTTTTATCTTGCTTTCAAAAAGAAGCATTGAGGTATTTAGCAACATCACGAGTTGACTTTATGAAAATATGAACTCTCTTTCCAATCGACCCAAGCTTAGTTGCAAGATCTTCAACACTAGAACAAGCACTCATATGAGCTACCACACACACATACATACACACAGGTTATTTGTGCATGAGTATTACTCAACGAATACAAAAAAATTTAGGATATGACCAAGCAATTAAATTTTCAAACCGAGAGTTCAAATTGAATGACAAAAAAAAGACACACACAATGGAAGACAATTTCCTAATGATGCCGACTAATGAGTTCAAATTCCTGGCGAAAAACTCTGCCCTCAAGTTCGTAGTGGTGGATGCGCATCATCACAACAATGATTAGCCCAAGAATATGATACTTTCTTGTGATTGCAACACATAGCCTATCTTTGATACTACAATCACATGTAGGGATACACATCAAGGAGATAGAGTAGTTTTGGCTTAATAGTGGATGGTTTGCCGGCTGAAAGATGGCCTTCCTTGTTAAGGGTAGTAGTCACCTATAGTAATCAGACTCTCTTTGTAGCCCTTTCTATCAACCTTTTTTTTTTTGTTACCTTTGATCTACCCAATCAATTTGTGCTATCGTTGGCTCCCTAGGGGTGGTTGAGATCATGACTAGTGGAGGTACTTAGTGTTGTCATTGATGTCTATAGCTTTACGAATTTCTCATGGCCTGCCTCAAACAATCACATGCGTGAAGTTCAATCATGCTCAGTATGAGTAGATAGTAACGATATTGTTTCAATGAATCTAATGTGTTTTAGGGTGGATACCAATAGCATCATGTCAACCGAACATCAACAAAAGGTTTTCGATTAGCCATCCCCCTCCAAGGCAAGTAGAATTGTGTTTTCCCCTTAGTAGTGCATGCAATCAATCTCCTCCTCTCTCACTTCATGATCCACACCAAAAGCATGCAAAAAAACATGCCATGCCTCTTAGGCCATGCAAGGATTCCCATAAAGCTCTTCTCCCTACTTTTTGGTTAGTAGTAGCCTCCTCCTTTCATGAGACTTGGATGCATGCCCTAGAAGCATGCCTTCTTAGAGTAGCAATTAAGGCATTGTCTCCTTCACATGTTCTCCGAGGCCAACTATAAAATCAAAGCTAGCTTGCATTCAACTGAAGCTTAGTAAACCAATTATTTCTTTCTCCTCCACTCTCTCAACTCCACACAATCATAAGGTTTGATCTTCTAATGTATGTCCAAGCAACAAATGACCATTGAATTCTTCTTCATCCACAAGCGCATTCACTATACATCTACTAGTTCCTATAACTAAAAGTTCTATTGAGCCCCTCTCTTCTATTGATATTGTTGCATTACCCACATCATCTTGAAGTTGTCCCAACTCCTACATCCAAAGCTTTCACATGGAGGATGATAATCTACATGATATCAAAGATGTTGAGGTAAGTAGGGAGTTGTTACTTGTGAAAAATAAAGCAAAAATCTGGGAAAACTCTAGCAAGATCATGCCTTGTCAAATCTTACAAGAAACTCAGTACATGTCCTACATACTCTAGGCAACTAGCATGTAACTCGATTTTGGAAGTTTGCTCTTAGGAGAACACAAACTCTTGATCAATCACAAAACTCAATTTTCATAAATTAGATCTTGACATTGCAATAAATGTCGGTATTTTACATGGCTTCATCACATGATGCAGAAGAACTTGATACACAAATCTTTACTTGGTAGACATCAAAAGTCTTACACAAGATGGATGCATAAGTGTCTCAATCACATACCTACTAGCAAAAATGTAGGTCCTTTGGTAGGCAAAAATTCAAGAACTAGGTATGCATAAGTGTCTCAATCACATACCTACTAGCAAAAATGTAGGTAAATTCAAGAATTAGGTATGATGAAGGAGAAGAATCTTTATTTCATGTTTAAGAAAGGTGGTAGATCAAGGCTTATGCAATACAACTAGCAGGCTTGAGTAGAAAGGATATATGAATATTGCATTTCATTGAAGATCAAAAACTCCTTTAAGCTACATGAAGAAAGTGTATTTCATGTAGTCAAAGGAGGGATCCAATGCTCAACCTCCACAAACTATGGTCCTCTTGATCCTGCACTACTGCTCTCTCATCATCTTTTGAGGATGGCGTAATGTGATGATGATGATGATATTATGTGTTAGGTACTAAGTACTAGGTACTAAATACTAGTATTCTATGATACTATATGCTAGGTACTAAGTACTAGGTACTATATGGTAGGTACTACATAGACGTGGTCGTAGTCACAGTCGTGGTCATAGTCATGATCGTGGTCGTGGTCGTAGTCATAGTCATGGTCATAGAAAAAGAGAGAGATGGAAGGAGAGGATAACAATCTAAGAAAAAAAAAGAATGATAAAAAAAACAAATTGTTTGTTGTAACGTAGACAAAATGGAAAACGATGAAGATCCTGTTGTTCAAGATTGCAAGGCGTATCTTAATCAGTGGGTTCCATGTCCTTGCTCTCAATGCAAGTTGAAAATTAGAAGAAAATGCCGATTGTCTATAGAACACGTACGAAGATAGTATATCAAGGACACACTACTTTCTTGCCAGAGGATCATGAACTCAGGGAAGGTTTCCTTGGACGACCTCCAACACGAATAAATCCCACAAGCTAGTATGAGCTGAAAATGGTCCACACAGAATCACATCCAAATGGAATGCGGCGGTTCTCAGTTTTCTACGAGTTGCCATATTGGACCCACTTATAGGTCAACCACTTGTTGGATCCCATGTATATTTTCAAGAATGTGGGTAGCTTGCTATGGGACCACATCACAAGAAAGAGAGACACTATAGGGGCACGAATGGATTTGAAGGGCGTAGGTAACATGGAGGTGCTTTGGCCGTAGTCGAGTGCTGATGGTCGTGTGCCGCGCTCCTTGGGTTTTGTCCACTAAAGAAGAGCGCATTGTGAAGCAAGTAGCCAAGTCTATCCGCACTCCGACGGGTATGATGCGTTCTCTCAGGTCTGTATTTTCTAAAGACGACTAATTATCAGGACTAAAATCCCATGACTGGCATAAGATATGTCAGGTTTATACTACTAATGGATTGTAATTGGCGTGCACATACTACAACAGAAATGAGGCATAGACGCACATGTTAGACGCGTAAAGTCGGGCGCATCTATCACAGCATCTATAAGCACGTGTAAACGTGCGTGTAAATAGATGCGACTTTTACGTCATATATGCGTGCAAATAGACACGCTTATATACGCAAAAATAGACGCACATGTCAAAATTCAAATCATACTTTGATCATTTCTTTTCAAACTACATCTTTCCTTTCCTATGTTTTTTGCGATTCTGAAGCTTGAATTTAGTCGATATGCAGTCTCTTCATGCCTCACATAGTCTCTTCATGCCTCATCTCCTCATGACTCACCTCTTCTTTCATTTCAAACACACAAGAAGGGAAGAAGGAAAGCCAAGGAGAGGAAGAAAGAGAGAACAAGAGAGAGGAGAACAAGAAGAAGCAACAAGCAAGGAAGCAAGCATCAAGGGAGGGTAACTTCTCTCTCTCTTTCTTTCTATCTTCCTCTCTTTGCTCTGTCTGTGTATTTAGGATTTGTGATTCCATTATGTATTGCATTTTGTAAATCAATAATCGCGGTCATCTGCCAAAATCAGCCGACCAAGCGCGTCTGATAGCGCGTCTACATCTCAGTGTAGACGCAAATATAGATGCAAAAAACGTTTCTCTGGGGGCGTGTCTTTGAGCGCGTGTGAGGGCGTGTGTGCTCTGCAGTGTACACGCAAGGATACATGCGCTAACAGACGCCCACAAAGACGTAGGTATAGACGTGCACAAAGATGCAGGTATAGACGTTGTATGTAATATGTTTTATCTACACACGGTAATATGATTTTTGTTGTGTAGATGTGGAATCCTAGATCCTCCAGCATCCCATTTAACAAGGAGCAATTCATGGAGGAGATGACCAATTATCTTGGTCGCCCTCCCACTGCAGATGAGGTTTTCAGTGTGATGTCGGGGACACCTATCACGTCTTTGCCTACACAGGGATCAGCTGAGGTACATAGATCGGCCGAAGCACGTACATCTGCAGAGGCACGTGTATCGAGTGAGGAAGAGGGTAGTGTATGTCGAGGGAGAAGGGAGAGTGGTGCGGAAGGACGAGGAGGTCGAGGGCTTTGTGGGGATTGCCTAGGTGGTGGCTCCTGATCACCCTCATTGAAAAATGAGAGAGGTGAGCCTCTACAAATGTACTACTCTATCAGTGATGTTGGTGGTATCTTGCATGACTTTGAGGGGAGGGAAGTGATAGCCTACTTGAGGAGTGTCGTGCATGCCACATACAAAGATTGCATGATTCCCTTCAAGCACCAAAAAAATGGTTTGTAGCAAGAGGTGCTATGGACAGTACATAAAAGGTACCCTAATCCTGAGAATTCACGATTCTCAGATGATTGGGGACGGTCAAAGGTTAGAGATGCGCTTCATAACAAGAGGTCTCACCTTATGACGCGCGCCAAGGAGTCATTGTGGAGACAAGAGCAGGGGCGCCCTGGATATGGCCAACCACCCAATTGCCACCGCAAGGAGTGGAAAGAGGCCAAGAAGAGAGCAATTGGGAAAATGACAAGTCGCCAGCATGTAGAGGCGCGACGTATCCAGATGGCAACCATGGGATCGTCACATTATGGATCGGGTGGCAGGGAGTCATGGGAGGATGAGTTTGTAAGTATTATTTGATTTCTTTTTTTAAATTAAATTTTGTAATTTGTTTCACTTCATTATGTAGTGTATTTTAATATGTTGTATGTTCAAATTATTTTGTAGTTCCATATCGTTGGTAGGATGCCTACTCCTAGAGAGGTAGGCTACCATCGAGGTCATAACAGGCGTCCACTTGGCAGCATTTCTACGAGGTGGGACTCATCACGGAGGAGGGACTAGCAGTAGCGGTGGCGGCAACGGCAGCGGCACAGGCAGCGGTGGTGGTAGCGATGATGATGCCTCTTTTGAGAAGATATAGAGGAGCCCCATGCATGCATGCCTCCCCTTGGCTTGTAATTTTCATTTTTGATATGTATTACTTTCAGCTAGTGCTTGCAACCATGACATCACAAGCACTAGAACTCATAATGTAAAAACGTTTCATCTATATATATGAAATTTCGTGTGCTACATACATTATTTTATTTTCAGTATCTAATCTTCGAAATAATCTTTCTCTGTTTTTCCTAAGTATACAATTTGATATTGATGGGGGAAAAAAAACCAGAGAGCACACATGCTCTCTAGTTTTTTTTTCATACCTCTGTTTTGCGCGTATATCAGCGCGTCTAAATTGCAGGATAAATACACGTCTATTCTCATAAAAAAATTTCAGAGTAAACGCGGTTTCAGACGCGTAGATACATGTGTGTATAGACGCCCAATATGAATATATCCACTTTTTTATAAATATGATTATATATTTACGTAGCGCATTTATACGCGCGTCTATAGGCGCGTCTAAGTGTGCGTGTAACTCTGATCATAAGCGTGCTTTTAGACACAATTTTGTAGACGTGAAAAGAGATGCATTAATAAACGCGCGCGACATTTTTTTTCACAATTCAAATATTGCGTCTACAAGCGCGTCTATGGAGCCTTTTTGTTGTAGTGACATTTTGCTATTTGGAGTGTAGCCATTATTCATAATGCTTTCTCATTTGTGGCAATTTGTACTATCGATCACGATCGTAGGATGTCTTACTTCAGAAATACGTGGGGCCATTTACAGGTTGTCGACTTTGGTGCAATGGATCTCACAGAAGGAGATTAAGACGTCCTCTATTGAATCCGTGACGTAGGGAGCAGTGGAGACGGTATGTCTCTTTAAGAAATACCTGCCCACTAGCATGCTCAGGATACAAATCCACCTTCTTGTGCATCTTATAAATGAAGTGGAGATTGCTAGACCTGTCCATACGCAATGGATGTTCTTCTTAGTGCGCTTCATGAAAACCCTGAAAGGCTTTGTGTGACAACGAGCTCGGTTAGAAGGTAGCATGGTTGAAGGTTGGTTGGTGTCAGAGGCGCTAGTGCATATTTCACAATGGCTACCAACGGTGGATCCAGACAACGAAATGCTATGGTCGCTAAAGGACGATGATAGACTGACTGGAGATGTGGTGGTTGGAAATGGGATAGAAAAAAGAATGGATGCCTCAATGGAGGAGAAGGCGAATCGCTTTTGTATGTTGCACCATGCCTCTATGGAGACATGGCTCACCAAGTACCAGATCGCTAGGCAAGATCGAGAATAAGCACAAGCTGAATTCCGACATAGTACGTGTCATCGACTGATTCAATATCCCAAGGCCATGGAGGAGATGTCACGGTTCAGATCAGCACGATGGTTGCATGAAGCTTTAACCATATCATCTTGCGAAGGGACAAATGTCTCAATGGAGGAGTGGGAATTCTCGAGGGGATGTAATCCAAAGGTGATGAGGAGTTTAGGATTTGTCGTATCTAAATTTTATATGTGACATCTAATTTGAGTGTTTCAATGTACAGTACAAAATATATAGTGCAGCGTGGTCGTGCGGACGGTATTTTCGCGTGGATCGTATTGACAAAATGCGCTCCACAATGGACTGTGGTATCACGGCAAGGTTCGAGCAAGAGAGCCGGCGACGAGCAATGGATCCAAACACAGTTGTGAATGAGATGGAGTATTTTGAAAACTTGCAAAGTATTGTTACGGTGGATTACCGTAGCTTCTCCATGATACAATTTGATGTGCAGTGGTTCAAAGTGGTACTTGGAGGAGCTGGAGCAACAGTTCGACGAGGTCCATCTAGATTTCTCGAAATAGATTAAAAAAAAATTTGGACGGATTTACGCGACACCTCTATATTTTCGGCCCATTGTGGACAGGTACATGGACTTATTTGTTTGCTAATTGTATTACGACATGATTTATGTCACAATGGTTTGAACTCTCTTGTACGTGTTTGTGAATATGTAATCTTCTATCCAAACCCCCGATAACCTCAATGGTGGTATGTTATACCTTTAACTCCCGAAGTGCGAGAATATATGATCAAAGCGATGTTGCGAGCATAGATGAAGATAATATGCAAATAGAGGGGTCGATATTGCAAGGTGTGGAGGCTACGGAAAGATTGGAGCCAGCATAGGCTAACAATGATGGAAATATAGGAGTCCAAGAATTCTTTGAGAATGAGGTGGACTCATCCTTTTGTGGTGACATGTCTATGGACCTTCCAGTGTATGCAAAGTAATATCAGGAGATTGACATGGAACCATAAAATACTTCATGCTTGGAGCATCCACTTACTCAATTCGTTGACCAATCGCTTATAAGGGTACATAAGATATGCATTTTAAGTGATATCTTTTTTTAAAGGATTTATATTACAGTGCTTTGTATGATTTAAATTGATTATTCTAACATCATTTTTTATTTGTGTAGGTGACATTTTCAGAATAAGTCGAGGGATGAGCGATGAGGAGTTATAGGATATCTTCACATGCATGTCTCCAGACTAGATCGCGAGATTTAAAGATATGGCAGACCAAGAGCTGTCTCGGTCTTCCTCAGGGCGCTCTGCTAGATGTACTTCTGTGCGATCGGATGCTTCAACTTCCAGCAGACGAGCTCGACACTCCAAACTTGGGCCAGAGGGAGGGAGTGCTTCGAGGTCACAGGGATGCTGCAGAGATACGGATGCAGTGAGTCCATGGTCGACACGGGATAGAGATGCGACTCCTCGCTCTCATGGCCCTTCCAGGGAGCATGGCTCAGGCTTAGGTGGATGTTGTGGAGGCACATATGCAGTGTCTCCGTCTCATCGTTCAGCTGGAGTTGCATCATCTCAGGGATTTGTCATACCTATGGGGACATCTACTCCAGTTACTCTGACTTTTGCTCAGCCGTTAGCAGGTAGCACCCCTATGGGTGCCACTCCAAGAGATGTTACCCCGGTCGGTACACTGGATGCATAGGGGTCTCCTAGATATGCCCAAGAGCGTGGACGTAGATGAGAGAGGACCCATCTTAGGCAGACTCTAGGGGGATATGGATATCGATTCGATGATAGGTCAGGAGCCATCATCATGAATGATGAGAAGAGGAGGGTGATGGCGCACATAAGAGAGTTGTGCCAACAAGTTTTTCGGCACAACGTCTTAGATCATTGGAAGAACATACGGAAGGGGAGCAAGGACTACATAGTAGCATCCTTGCATGAGGAGTTTCCAGTTCCAGGCTCAGTAGATAGATTTTCTACGGGTTGGATGATGGATTGCATGCGTGCATATATGTCACACAGAGGATCTGGCGCATGCAAGGCAATCAAGAGTGGGGCTGCAAAGCCCAAGTGGTTAGATACAGACAACTAGTGCCGACTGAGGGAGGAGGCTATAGATTCTCTAAGACGTTGGAGTCAGCAATACGAGGCGGCGAGGGCATGACTCGAGACCGGAGTGATCCATCATCTTGGGAGTGCGGCCACATGACATATTTGAAGGACTCTTATTTTTTTTTTTGCAATATCCTTTCTACTGATAATTATGTTTCTAAGAGTTAGCATTTTGTTTTCTTTGCAGCACTCCATTACAAATCGTGATCCGACTGGCCTTGAGACTGGATATGCAAAGAGGTACGGTCTCACTTCATTGATCGACCGATTGTATAGACGCGGCGGCCTTGTAAGTCACTCATCTTTCTTGTCCGTAGTTACCATGTTTAATTAGAATGCATTATTTTATGGTGGACTGATGTGTTCTTTCTTTTTTTGCAGAGTCCGTTCGATGCTCCTTTGCGGCGGGACGAGCTTTTGGAGGGCAAGGATATGTAGCTCGCCCTTAGATCCCTGGAGCTCATACACCTTTATTTTTGGGTCGTCTGATTTATGTAGACATTTTCTATGTATTAGTGATATATTGTCATGATTGTACCAATCACTTACTATGCAATCATGTATTTATTTCATGTATCAGTGTTATGATTTCAATATACATTGTTTTTGTTTGCAAGCGCATTATTGTACACAATGCAGAAACTATTTTGTATAGCTCTAATAAAGCACACAAGGCTTTGCCCTGCCACAATTTTTTTTTTCATGTTACTGTTACAAATTTTACTTCTCGTGTCGCAAACCATCATTATTTTCGTCGCAAACCGTCGCTATCACAATCGATATCAACGTCGCTAATATCGACGTCGATATGCGATGCTGATACCGACTGTTCTATGGTGTCGCAAATAATGACGCTTTTTGCGACGACGGGGGCAAATTTTGTTATTTACATTTTGATCACTTTTAACATCGGTATAAGGCCTATATCTTGTAGTGATTTTATGTCATTTGGTATTTCTTCAACAAAAGCTAGATAATCAATAACTCATTATTATTTTCCCTAATTGAGTATTTATACTTTCCTTTAACTACTTAAACATGTATAATATGTTGAAGTATAGGTTGATATTAGTAATCTTTGATTGTCTACAAAAAAATTAAAAGTTATTTGATATGCAAATTATTTATGCACTTTTATTTGTTTTAATCAAAGAAGTATTTATGATTTTTATCTACTAATAAACTTTACAAAATATTAATTAAATATTTTTGAAAATCCAAATTACTATAATATATTTAGTAATATAATTATGGTTTCTTAATATAAAAGTAGAAGTTAAAAATAAATTAATGAGAATAATTTAAATTTTTTCTTAATATGAATAAAATTATTTGATATATATTTTAGCTATTAAAAATAGAAATTTCACATCCTTAAACATAATGTTTTTATGTGGTTTAATTTCTTGAATATAAAGAAATAATAGATAAATCATTTATAACATAAAGAGAGTCTTGCTATCATCATATGAGTTGTAATTGAATATGCTAAAAGTGAATCTATTTCAATTGTATTTGTAGTTAGGCTCCTCCATAAATGATATATTAGTGTTAAATATATAACTATTTTTAAATGTAATTAATTTAATATTTGATAATTATTTATGATTTAGTATAATATTATATCTTTATTAATTTAGTCAAATGTTGTATTCAAATCTGCTAATAAAATAAGATTAATTTCAAAATCATTTGAAATGTACCTATCAATAACTTAGCAAACTATATGTAAGTTAATATTCACTATGTGTGTGTAAAATGATTAAGTAAATTAAGGTTATATCATATAAATTATAAACTTTTATATATTTTTATAACTCTTATAATTTTTTTATTTTTATATCATGTATTTTTAAAATTTCTTAGAGATAAAATACATCACTACTTACATCATGTGTTTTTTATATTAGATTTTTAAATCTAACATTATATTTTATATTTTATATAAAATATTATTCTATTTAAGATAAACCTATTTTTATTTATTTTTTATTTCACTTTTTAATAATTTAAAAAAAAAAACGATTGAATCTTTTGGTTTTAATCTGTATATTAACTTCAATGTTATTTAGCTTTAATTGGGTCAAATGTATTATTGAAGTTTTACATGGTTTCATTTGAAATGTAATTCTTGGCTTACTTCAAAATATTTGTGTTTATTTATCTTTTACTTGATTTATATACAAAAATTTTCTTCTTTGTCTTGTAAATATTTTAATAGTAGTATAATTGAATGGTATGCATAATATTTTTATATTTCATAAGTGGTTATACACTCAAAATATTATATGTTCAATTTATAATACCATAATCTTTATTACTATTTGTAGAATGAATTATTCTACTTTTAAAATCAATATTTCTTTTATCGAATCTCATATTATTTTAATAGTACTTTTAAAATTAGTAATCTCTAGTAAGAGAAAATTTCATCAACCACTAAAATAAGTGTTAACGTTGTTGAACTCATAATTTTTTCTTTTTGTGTTCTTTTATTGTAGGATTTATAGAAAGTAGTATTAGTATTTCACTCAAAATAACTTTATTAAAAATATTTTATATTTCAAGTTATTATAACTTTCTTTGTTTGTATTTTTAGTTGTATTCAAGTTAGAATATTAATTTAAGTTATATTTATTTTATGTATACTCTTATTTAATTGATAAAATTTTATTTCATCTATTGAATTTTTTAATCAAATATACTACCACCATTTTGTTGGAATATATTTTTTCCTTTTACAGGTCCAATTTGATATAAATCTCCACATAGTAACAAATTAGCAACTTCAAAATCTTGATTCGGATTATGGTTATTTGTTTATATTTTTTAGATGACTATGTTATACATTCTTAATTCAAAGATTTCAAAATTTTATGATTTATGGGGATAAGTAATGTTAAATGTAGTGTTGTTCCACTTATATTATAAATAGCTTTTCCAATGTAAACCATTAGTAAAGTAAGTGGCAGATCAAAATCATAGTTATCTTTAAATGTATCTTTATAAAAGCTTGTTAAAGCTTCAACTAATAGCAATGATGAACTTGTGTTATGGGTTTGTTATCGACTATTTAGAAATATATTTATTAACTTATTTGGCTTATTTTGTGTTTTATAAATTACATTGTCTAATATTATACGTTATTCACTATTCATTGCTCACAACTTATTAAAATAGATATAATTATCAGATAAATGAGTTATTGGTATTTTAAATAATAGCTTTGTTTTATTCTAAGCAAATCAAAATGTCAAAAACTCTATTAAAATATCATAACTTTCAATACTATTTTATTTTATTTTATTATCTATAATTGAATTAAGTTCCTTAATTTCTTCATCTTCATAATTTTCAATCACTTTTCTATCTTTTATAAAAAAAAAATGAGTTTTCAAAAAGTGTATTACCATTAGTTGTTCATTAGAAATATTAGCATTTTTGCCCATTTTTATGTCCTTGTAATCGTTCATATTAATGAGTACTAAACAGAACATATAATATTATATGTTCTTGATAAACATTTTGTAAATATTGATAGTCATTGTATTTGGTGAATCTTATTATGTTTTATTTCTTAAATTATATAGTTTTGATTTTTTCATCTTATTTATTACTTTATATAATGCTACAAATTTAGCAAGATATATTTATTTTAAATTTTAAAGATAGTGAATACATGTATGATTAATTGATTCATATATCATATTCATAGAGTTAGGTGATAAATTTTGTAGATCTTTTTTCATTATTAAATATAAGTTCATTTTAAAATATATATTATAGTAGAAAACTTAAAGAACTAACTCATTGAGAACTCATTCTTTACTTATTAGAAAATTTCCAAGATCTTCTTATGTTTGATAAATATTATTTTTTGACATGAAATCACTGGTTATTTTTGCATGGCACAAAGAAACATTTAGTTTCATAAGTTAAAACTTCTTCATATATTAAAATATTATGCAATAAATTGTCAATTTCAATGTTAGTAATAAATATCTTGATATTATTCAGTATCATTATCATTAATACCATTTATTTGTAAAAATGGTTGTTGTATATTTCGTATTTATTCAATATCTGAAAAACTATTTTGAAAAATCCTTATTATTAAGTTTTTCAAAATAATATAATTAAATACATATAAATCTAAATACATATAAAGCAAAAATAATATATTAAAACTATAATATAAAGTATATATTTAAATACTTCAATAATAATATTTTGAAGTTATCATAAAATAAGATTTTTATTTTAAAAACCAATATAAAAATATAGATTTTTTCAACGTATATTCTTGGAACCAAATCTTTATACATGCATATATAAGTACAATTTTAAAAAATACTTTGTGCCTCTCTCTCTCTATTTCTTTGTGTTTCAACAGGAGAGAGAGAGACAAAGAGAGAGAGAGAGACAGAGAGAGAGGAATTTCAATCGTTTAAAAAGTTAATAATATTGAAATTCTATTTCTTTCTATCTCACTCTCTTCCTCTCTCTCGCTGAAACACAATCAACCAAAGAGAGAGAGAAGTATGAAATTTATAAGAAATTTAATTTAATCTTTCTCTCTCTCTCTCTCTCTCAATCAGTCTCTCTCATCGTTGAAACACAGTCGGAGAGAGAGAGAGAGAGAGAGAGAGAGAAGTATAATTTTTTATGTGTATCTCTCCTCCCCCCAAGTGTGAGTCGACGATGAAACACACACATACACACACAGATTACAAATTTTATAATTATTATAAAAATAATAACTATCTCTCTTTGTCGTTGATCATGAAAGAGAGATTTTTAAAATTTTCAAATGATAAAAACATGTCTCTCTCTCTCTCTTTCTCATCATTGTTCCTGTCTCTCTCTCTCACTCACTGTTGCATCAACGATGAGATTGAGAGGGAGAGATTAAAAACATTTCAATTAGAAAAATCATACTTTTCTCCCTCTTTCGTATCGTCGAACTGGCAATAAAACATAATCGGAGAGAGAGAGAGAGAGAGAGAGAGGGCCATTAAGAAGCAAACAATCACAAAGAGTGAATCGAGTGTTCCTCCAAGTATGGAGAGAATAAAACCATGAAGAGTTACATTCCCTAATATAAAAAATGAAAGTTTGTCTCCTAGACTCTTGTCTCTAGACTTTCAAATGTCCCATTCACCATCCTTCATTAACTTTGAGCTTGCAATTGAAGAGTATGGTCTCCTGTAAAAGAGTAGGACCAATAAGTGAGGCCTCGTTGTTTGGAAGACGGTTATCATCATGAATTGATAATCTAACGAGGCCAATGAAAGCAAAAAAGGAATAGTAAGAAAGACAAGAACACGAAACGGACTCTAGTAAAGCGGGCCAAGAACGCAGTCGTAGCGTGCGAAACCGACAGTTCCCGATCGGGGATTGATCTCGATGAAGAAGCTGGAAAGCTGGATGTTGCCGATGACGCTGTAGTTGCCGCGGGACATGCGGACGGCGACGCAGTAATGGTCGCTGTCATCGATGGGAACGGGGGTGAGGACGTTGTGAACGGGGAGGTGCATGGTGCCACCGTCTTCGAAGTGGTACGCGACGTGAGGGAATGTGTCTGGGACGCCGCCCGGGAGGTGGTAGCAGGTGGACAAGGTCAGCTGGCGTCTGTTCTTGCCGCTACCGTAATACAGCGGGAGTGCGACGGGCGAGAACCCGGCCGCCCCTGCAGCCTCCCTGAGAGCCAGCATGAAGGGCGAGTACAGCTCCCTCCTTAAATACTGTCAGAGAGAGAACTAGGGAGAGAGAAAGAGGAGAGAGAAAGACTGCAGAGGAGAGAGAAAGACTGCAGGAAGAGAGAGAAATAGAGTGACGAGGAGAGAGAAAGACTAGAATTGGAGAGAGAAAGACAGGAAAGATGAAGAAGCCATGGAAGCTTGGAGCAAGAAGGGAGAGAAAGTTTGTAATTGTATTGATATGTCAAAAAGATGTGAAAAATTACAACTTCTCTCCTTATATACCAGTGTCAGTGTGACATGGCATATTATTAACATTCTAAGTATTCCCAGCTTCTTACAATCCATCCCTTCCCAAAAGTTTTTGTCCCCAAAAACAAAACTAGAAAGAGCTAAAGAAAAGATGGATAGAACAGAGTACTACTCTGTTTTACAGCTTAACAAATAGGGAATGAGTGAAGAATTTATCATTACAAGGGCTGAATTTGAAGTACGAAAAGTGGACCCTGCTATATACATGATTTGAAGAACCTTAGAAGCCATTGGAGCCATAGAATCTTCAACAAATAGTTCCAGAAGAAAGTAGACAGCTTGCTGGAATAACAGTCCCTGCTGGACCAAATCAGCCATAACTTTTGATAGAAGTGTCCAAATGAAGTGTACCACATATCAAAACGAAGCTCTTGAAGAGTACTTTAAGCTCATGCAGATAGCTCAATTCTGAAAATGAAGTACGACAAAAACTGTTCTAAAACAGCGTGCTGTCCTGAACCAGTCTGCACCAATACTAGCTCCATAAGCAATAGGCTTCAGCCACTAATTTATCCTTCAAGTATGGATACTCATCCAATATTGAATCAGGTCTCCAAGAAGCCTCTTCAGAGGGTAAACCTCTCCATTTAATCAAATATTCCACAATAGAACGTGATCGAAGCTTCTTTTCACGCTGACCTATAACAGCCTCTGGGATGTACTGAACAATACCATCTTCATCAATAGGTGGCAGCTCATCAACTAAATCCACTGGATCACCATAATAGGGCTTGAGCTGACTAACATGGAAGACGTTATGAATCTTTGTAGAAGAGGGAAGCTCTAGTCTGTAAGCCAAATCTCCAATCCGCTTAAGGATCCTGTAAGGGCCATAGAATCTGTGGGCAAGCTTATTACTGGATCCATCTTTCAATGTAGAATACTTGGATTTGGGCACCTTCAACAAAACCAGCTCTCCTTCCTGGAACTCTAAAGGCCTCCTCTTCTCATCAGCATACATCTTCATCTGATCTTGAGCCTTCCTTAGATTCACCTTGCATTGCTGAAGAAGGGTCTGCATTCTATCCAACTCTTCCTTCCCATGAGGGTTGATCTTTTCGTTAAAAATGACTGTGGGTAGGGGCACCCTGTATCCATACAAAGCCTCAAAGGGTGAAACTCCTATGCTCGCATGAGTGGAATTATTATAAGCAAACTCAGCCAGGTGTAACCAAGAATCCCATGAGGTTTGGACATCATAGCAAAAATGGCGAAGATAAGTCTCCAACCATTTATTAACTCTCTCTGTCTGTCCATCAGTTTGGGGATGATAAGCCGTAGATGGAGCCAACTTGGTACCCATAGATGTAAATACCGCTTGCCAAAAGTTACTCATAAACTTTGAGTCCCTATCATGGACAATCACCTGCGGTAATCCATGCAATCTGAAAATATGCTCCATAAACTGGTTGGCCACCTGAGAAGCAGTAAACTGAATTTTTGTCGGGATAAAATGAGCTGCTTTGGTGAGTCTGTCAACCACCACATAAATACTATTCCACCCCTTCTTGGTAGTAGGTAAGCCAGTGATAAAGTCCATAGTAATATGAGTCCATTTACCCGTAGGAATAGGCAATGGCTGCAATAAACCTCCTGGCTTATGGGTGCTATCCTTATTTTGCTGACAAGGCATACACTTCATAACGAAGTCCTTGACATCTTTCCACAGTCCTTTCCAATAAAAGCTCTTGCTGATCCTGTCATAAGTCTTGAAAACTCCCAAGTGTCCAGCTAAAGGCGAAGAATGCATCTCCTCCATAATTTTTCGCTTGAAGGAAGAAGTAGAGGGAATAACAATCTTGCCCTTCCACCAAATAAGACCATTTTTAAGCTGGTAGTGTGAGTTTTCTTCCATGAGACCTTGCTGTAATTTCTGAAAGATTTGGCTGAATTCCTCATCTAAGAGATATGCCTCTTGTAGCTCTTCAATCCAATCACTATGTAATTCCGTCATGGCTGATACTTTGCAGGCCCACATACGAGAGAGAGAATCAGCCACTATGTTATCTTTGCCCCTTGTATGAGTGATGTCAAAGTCATAATTTTGTAATGTTGCTACCCATCGTCGTTGCTTTGGAGTAAGATTTGACTGAGTAAGGAAATACTTGAGTACGCGATGATCACTATGCACTCTGAATCGGCTGCCATATAAGTAATGGTGCCATTTCTTGATTGCATGCAGAATAGCCAACATTTCCTGATCATAAACATTCATGGCCATCTCCTTATCAGTAAGCTTACGGCTTTCAAATGCAATTACTCCATGCTCCTGAAGCAAAACAGCCCCAATGCCACGGCCACTAGCATCACATTGTATAGTAAACTCTTTAGAGAAATCCGGGCATACAAGAATAGGAGCGGAGGTAAGTAATTCCTTTAACTGGTTGAAGCTGCTATCTGCAAGAGAATCCCAAAAGAAAGCTTCTTTCTTCAACCTGTCAGTTAAAGGGGCTGCAATTGCCGCATAATGCTTTATAAATCTGCGATAGAATGAAGATAGACCAAGAAATCCTCTAAGAGAGGTAGTAGTAGTAGGTGTTGGCCAATCTTTTATGCATTGCACCTTCTTGGGATCAGCCTGTATTCCTTTTTCACTGACTATATGTCCCAAGTATTCCACTTCAGTCTGCATGAAAGAACACTTCTTCTCCTTAGCAAAAAGCCTATGATGTCTCAACACATCAAAAACCCTCCTCATATGCGACAAATGATCCTGAAAAGTCTTGCTGTAGATCAAAATGTCGTCGAAGAATACCAAGACAAACTGAAAGAGGAAAGGTTGTAGAATCTTATTCATCAAGCTTTGAAAGGTAGCTGGAGCGTTTGTAAGGCCGAATGGCATCACCAAGAAATGGTAAAGCCCACGATCAGTCCTAAAAGCAGTCTTGACCTCATCACCCTCTCTCATGCGAATCTGATGATACCCTGATCTCAAATCAATCTTCGTGAAGAATCGAGCCCCCTTAAGCTCATCAAGCAAATCATCTATCCTGGGTATAGGATACCTGTTCTTCACTGTTATCTTGTTAAGATCCCTGTAGTCAATGCACATTCTGAAAGATCCATCTTTCTTTTTGACTAACAGGACTGGGGATGCATACGGTGAAGAACTTGGTTCAATGAATCCCATTTCAAGAAGCTCTTTGATTTGCTTGGCTACTTCCTCTCGTTCACATTTTGATAGTCTGTAAGGTGGCTTATTGATCGTCTTTGAGTTGGGTTCCAAATCAATGGGGTGATCCACCGCTCTCTTAGGAGGCAATGAAGTAGGTACTTCAAATAGATCTCTGTACTCCTCAAGAAGAGCTGTCAAGGCTGGATGGTTTGCTGAATTTTTGGGCTGATCATGTGTTTCTTTGTTCAAATGCAATACAAATATCTGTGAGCGCTTCTTGTACTCTTTCTTGAGTTGTTGAATGGTGATAAGCTGAAAATCAGATTTACTAGGGATCCCCTGTAAACGGATGAGCTGTCCATTGGAGAAAAACTCCATATATAACTGTGAGAAATCCATAGTAATCCTGCCTAAGGTCATCAACCAGTCACAACCAAGTACAATATCTATGGGCCCCATTTCCAAAGTGATCAGGTTTACTTTGACTTCAAAATTTTCAGCCATCTGCAAAGAAACCTGTGGACAGATTTGTGTGCTGATTTCCTCTTCACCATTAGCCACTTGTACTCTAATGGGCTGCTGTAAGTCGGTGGGAACACAATTCAACTTGTACAAAATGGATTTATTGACAAAACTGTGGGTACTGCCACTATCTATCAGGATGAACACTGGCTTTCCACATATGCTTCCCTTCATACGAAGTGTATTAGGGTTCTTAGATCCCGTCCAAGCATCCATAGAGATAGAACAATTAGTGGCAGCAGGCAACTCATTACAAAATCCACCAGGATCAAATGGGATATCACCGCCTGGATCAAAAGGAAAAGAGTCAGATGGATCATAGAAGTACTCATGTCCACCATCATCCTCGAAATCTTCATTTTCAGCATTGATTGGGACTGCATTAACTTCATCTATGTCATTTTCAAGGTCCTCAAGAACTAGCATACTCTGAATTTTTGGCTTGGCATTTTTGTATACACACTTTGAAGCATGGTCAGGAGTATACTTTTCTCCACACTTGAAGCATAAGCCTTTGTCCTTTCTTTCCTTGTAAAGATCCATGGGAATATTTCTAGAATTTGTATTGGCTGAAGTAGACTTAGGCTTATTATCACCTTGCTTAAATTCAACCTTTGGACTGTTTGCTGTCCTGAAATTGCCTTGAAGCCTAGAAGCATTAAACGGGGGATAAGTTGGTATCCGTAAGCTCCCACTAGGCATATGGTTGCTGCCATAATTGTTACCAACTTGCCCTTGCTTTAAAACAGTCCTTGGCTGTCCATAACTTGGCTGAAATGAAGACTCTTTCCTATACTTCCTTCCAAAGCGCTCTGCAAGCTCAATAGCCTTGAAAAGTGAAGTAGGATTTTGCGCCATAACATCAGCTGACAAGGATGGTTCCAAACCATACATGAACTTGTGTAACTTGGCCTCATCACTGATGTTTTCCACATACATGGTCAAGTTGAGGAATTGGTTTGTATATTCCCTTACACTTAGGCTCCTTTGTTCCAAGTTGTACCATCTTCGTTCTAACTTCTCTTTCTCAAGAGGTGAAACAAAGACTTCAGCCATAAGTGCCTTGAAAGCTTCCCAATTCTCAATAAGTACATTCTCTTTCTTGATATACCTCCACCAAGTGTGAGCAAATCCTTCTAAGTGGAGGGAGGCAAAATGTATCTTCATATCATCAGTTTTAGGAAATATGTCGAAATAAGACTCCATCTTAGAAGTCCATTCCTCTAATTCTGATGGTGAAGATGACTGGCCATTGAATTTGGATAAAACAATTTTATCCTTGAATTCTCTATCATGGAAAGGTTGCTGTCCCAAAACTGGCTGATCGGAATTTCTAAGTACAGAACCCCCAAAATGAGATTGAAATCTTCCAACAGGTGGCTGAGAATTACCCTGTAATCTTCCTGTTGGTAAAGCACCCCTAGAATGCTGAGTATGCAGTCCAAAAGCTTGAGTATTGGCGCCGTTCAAACTGCCCAAATAGTCATCATGCCTTTGTGAAGCTTCTCCCACTTCATATTGACTATTGGGTATGCCTCTTCTTCCTATTATCCCATCCCCATAACCATTTTGGTTGGATGGCTGAAGTGGAACTGAGGGGTCACTATTTGAACAAGCCTTCTCATTTGCTTCTTTTGATCCCTTTTGTGACTGCATGAGTTGAGAAAATTGTGCCATAAGTTGGGCATTAGATTCTACCAACTTATCAATGGAAGCATTGGTTCTGTTAGTTGATTCCATCATCTTCTCAACAGTAGACTTCGTTTGATCAAATGATAAAATCATATGCTCCATTGTTGACAAAATAGTCTCATGACGTTCCTTATGTCTTAGTTCATGGGCACACAAAGCGTCATTGAGAATACTAATCTCTCCTTGTTGAGGCTCTTCAGGGTTCTCTTGAAGTGTGCTTTCCATCATAGAATCCCTGATTTGCTGTGCATAGTCCTCCTGGACCTTATTTTTGCCTTTATGCCCTGCCATACTAGTGCAGTCCTGCAGTACCCCTTGTCAGTAAAACGGCTATAACTTTGGCTAGAAAACTCCGATTGCAAAACTTTTTTGTGCGAATCGAAGCTTACAATTCCCTCTTCGAGATGAGCTATAGCACGCTATAACAGGTTTAGGACAGAAAATTCTGTAACTGACTTTCAGAGTCTGAACTGTCCAGTCCTGCACCCTGTTTAGACCTGTAAGTGCCCTGTTTTGACCCTGTAATGCAAGAAAGTAACCTCCAAAGGCTACCAAACCCTGCAAAGGGGTATATAGGACCTGTGGGTACCCTGTAGTACCTGCACCTGTACTTCAGTATCAAAAGGTGTACCTGTATCCACCTGTAAATACCCTGTGGGTAACCTGAAAATGCCCTGTTTTACCCTGTTTTACTCCAATAGGTACTTGAGTCGTTGGAAAGTCTTCAATCTTCAATTCTCCACTCGCTGTACCTGTGTGAGGGATAAAACGGCAGGACGGGCTCCCTACACGGGCTCCGAATCACCGGGAGGTGGGCAAAGTTCCCCCCGGGTCGGTTGGTTGCACCCCTTCGGGATCTTCGATAGTGAGGGAGGGTCACCTCTCTTTTGTCCCACTATCTCCCCCGGCATCCACCTTTTTCCTCGGTGGGAATATCAACATGGCAGAGGCTAGTGTACTAAGCAATCAGCATGATATGCATTTGGAAAATATTCATTCAGCCTTTCATGAGATGCAATTGATTGAGATAAAAGAACTTGAGATGGAAGAAGGGTTTTACCTATGCAATTCAGTGACTCACTGATTGCTAGTACTTACCCTTTACAATTTTCCAATTTAGGCAAAAGAGAATCAACCAATCAATTGGATTAGAGTAAGCAAAGGAATCAATGAATGTATTCAGTCCATAGGATTCAAATGTTATGCTGAAATCTCAGATTAAGGCCCTTCATTCACTGATTGAAGCTAATATGCATTAGACAAGCATTGCATTCATGAATAGATGAATTCAAGCAAAGGTTGGCTGAGAATTTGATGAAAATGTTCAATTCTTTAATCTCTCAGTCAAATGGCTTAAGCTCAGCAATTGGATTGATGAGAGAGATTAAAAATTGAAGAGAAATACCTTGACATGGCTGAAAATAACTTGCCAAATGCTTGATAGGGCTCCCGGTTGTCCAATGTTAGCAAAATAATCCAAGAAGCTTGCTTATCTGATGGTAGAGACCAATCTTGAGGCTTCAAATGCTTGAAATTGAAGCATTAAACCCGTTTCCCCCAAATTTTTGCTCCATTGAAGCTCTTGATCTTCAATCTTAAGCCATCCCGTGCTTAATCCTTGCAATTTGTTGAAGAATCCTTGCTGAAATGATTCCACGGGCCAAAAGGATGAAGAATCTTCAAGAAATTGTCAAGAAATGGAAGCTTGGGCTGAAGCTTTCATGGCTGCCCATGGACTGTTCATGTAAAGTTCAAGAGATGCTGAAGAATCATGAAAGGGAGCTGAATCCTCCCTTGTTTGCTGAAGATTTTACTTGCCAAGGGATCAGGGAGAGTGCCAAGGGCTGATGAGGAAGCAACCTGAGCAGGATGCAGGCTGGAATCAGCCCGAAAATTGCGCCGCAATTTTCGGGGCTGTT
This sequence comes from Lygodium microphyllum, assembly GCF_053477565.2. Classification (NCBI taxonomy): domain Eukaryota; kingdom Viridiplantae; phylum Streptophyta; class Polypodiopsida; order Schizaeales; family Lygodiaceae; genus Lygodium; species Lygodium microphyllum. Next base: position 144,481,896 of record NC_141136.1, on the reverse strand, counting down.
TCCTGCTCCATGGCTGAGGCAACACTGAGCAACCTTGTGCTCATTCTGAAGGTCTTGATCTGGGGAAACTATTCCAAGTAATGGTTGGCCAAGAAACTCAGGGGTTTGAGAGAGATGAAGTGATCTTTAGGGCTGATCTTCCATGAAACCTGCAGGAAACTCCAGGAAAGGGGAAAGAGAAACCCCTCTTTTGAAAGTAACCACAGTTTGTTCTCAAACTAAGCCCGGTTAACCATCCTTTACCCTAGTTACCTCCATTTTTGCATAAAATTTGATGACGTCCAGCCATTTAAGCCTTTACCCGCCATATCTGACCTTGAATAACTCCAGATGTAGTCATTGCTAACTGTAGTTGTCCTGCAGCACTCCACTAGTCACTGTCTTGTACCATTTTTGTCTGAAATTGGTTTTGAAATAGGAAAATAGGAGTGAAAATGGAAGAAAATAATGGATCAAAGACTGAAGCTCTGATACCACTTGTCAGAGAGAGAACTAGGGAGAGAGAAAGAGGAGAGAGAAAGACTGCAGAGGAGAGAGAAAGACTGCAGGAAGAGAGAGAAATAGAGTGACGAGGAGAGAGAAAGACTAGAATTGGAGAGAGAAAGACAGGAAAGATGAAGAAGCCATGGAAGCTTGGAGCAAGAAGGGAGAGAAAGTTTGTAATTGTATTGATATGTCAAAAAGATGTGAAAAATTACAACTTCTCTCCTTATATACCAGTGTCAGTGTGACATGGCATATTATTAACATTCTAAGTATTCCCAGCTTCTTACAAATACGTGAAGGTAAGCCCCGTGTCTAGCAGCGTCCCGACCTCCCAGCGAGAAGTCTGATTCTGGCCGTAATAGAACTCCGCCTCGAAATACCCAATAGCTAGATTCATCCACTTCCCACCAATGCTTATCGCGTTCATCGGGACGTAGTAGCCTGCCGTCTGCATCCGCGGTCCCGGCCTCAGTTTCATCTGCATGTATGACATCTTCTGCGGCAGCCGGCCGCGCCCGAACCCTAAGAACCCCTCATCTTCATAGTACCTACTCGGCAGGCAGAAGTAAAACTCACTGTTGTTCAGCTGCTGCGGGAAGCTCATGTGGCGATGGCCCAGGCCCAGGATCCCGCCTTCCTTGTACCCGCTACCTTTGTGCGTGCAGCCGAAGGTGACGTTCTCCACGACGGTGCCGTCAGTGAAGGTGAAGGTATCCTGAGCATACGCCACCTGGAATATTCTCTTCTCCAGGTCCTCGTCAAGGTATTTTATTGTGTTGAGGCGGCAGGAATCGGTGGGATCGTCGCACGCGAGTTGGACGTCCGAGGAGAGGGATTTCCGGCATATGTCGGAGCTGCAGAGGATGGGCTGGTAGGTGCTAGAATTCTTGGGGTCCCAGAGCGGGTCCTGTTGGGCGAAGCATTTTGCGCAGGGGAGGCATTGCAACCATGTCGTCTCGCTGCTTATGTCGACCAAGAAAGAGTTAACGCTGGCCGGCGCCTGGCCCATCTTCGGGCTCCCGACTGTTATTTGGATGAAGAATTCGCCGCTAACCATCTCCCCAGGACGAAGGTCAACAGAGAAGGTCGTGTTGAAATTCTCACCCGTCTGCTCCCGCTTCGCCAATAGAGTATTGCGATCCCAAACTGCCATTCTCGCATCGTCCCTCCTCACCATCCCATCCCAGAGCTCATGGCTCGCAGTTGCGTTTCGAGGCCGGAAAGGAGACGACAGATGGTCTCTGTGCAGCAGCTTGGTCGTGAACGCCCGCATCTCATTGTTGACAGTCTGATTACCTTGCTCTGCTCTGACGCTGGCCTGCGCCACGCACCAGTTACCGTCAAGGGGGAGGATCAGTACAGCGCCTTGATACGCAATGAGTGCCACAAATCTCACGAACGCAAAAATTAGGTTCTTCATGACGGATATGTCAATCGGTCTGCAATATCACCAATCACTGTGCTCTATATACACCGACCGAGTCGCCTGCTGCCTTGCTTCCAAGTAGGCTTGTTCCATGTGCGAAGGGACAATCAGTTCGTATATGAAAATCTTCAGTATTGCCCATTTAATGTTATGTTCAATGCCTATGTGAAACCAGGAAATTAAATCTCCTACATACAGCTTGAGCCTTGGAGTCAAGAGTTCGTAAATAAGAAATGTTAGATTCGTGGTACGGCAAAAAGGGTCGGGATGTAAAACCGTCCTTAGAGTAAGGATTCAGGAACCCTATGCTTTGTCACCCGCTAACGAGGAACCCTAAATGCTTTGTCACCCATTAACGAGTATTCTCTTTCCATTTCTAAGAAGGATGTCGGGCGCAAAGCTTTTCCACATGTACCCATTATGCTAACTTTGTGCCTCTAAGACCATTATATCTTTAAAATTTAATTTTAAGCTTGGGAGTTGTTAGAAATTAGTTTACATTAAAGAGAAGTGGTAAATGATGCTCCCTATGAATTTTAATAGGGTTAGTGTTAAGTGCAAGATAACAAAACTAGCTACATTTTAATACTATCATGAAAATTAAGACAAATAAAACAAGACATTTGAATATTCAAAGAAAAAAAGAAACAACATAGACTCAAATATCTCAAAAATTTCATTGATCTAGAGGTTTGTGGCATGCCATTCTAACATAAGGAATTCACTAAACTAGAAATCAAGAACCAAATACAAATTGAGGACCAAAATAGATATTATGAGAAAGATTAGAAAATAAGGAATAGTTTTGGAGCATGCTCTTTGGCAAACATACTTTAATTGGCAATAAATATCAAACTCCTTTCAGGGGTTATACAAATTCACTTCACTTTCTCAATAATATATCACATTATCTGTACACATTTAGAAAAAGCTTAATATAGGTATGTCCAAAAAATGGCAAAACACCATGGTTTGTGTAAAGCATCAAACTATGTAAATTCAAATTCTTTTTATCATCCCCCCCTTCACTTCTTTTAGAGGGATATTCCTATCAAAATCTCTCTAGAAAATTCTTACTTATTGGAGAAAGGATATTCAATTTGTAGCTCACTCTCAAAGATCAGGAGAGGTTAAGAGTGTTATTGACAAAGAGACCATGACTGAGAAGAGACAAGACCAACATATCATTGTATCTAAATGACACCATCAACTTGGTAATGACTCGATTTAATTAGAGAAGAGTACAACCAAGGTGATAGCATAGATTGTAATATACTTGACTTCCTTGAGTACACAAATAAATTTTTACAATATGCGTGTTGTTGCATGAAGAAAAATTCACGAGGAGAGACATGTCTTGGGGTCCTCACCTTGTGCATGGGCACATGGATTAAAGCTCACTTAGTTGGATGGGTCAGTTGGTTGGCAAATACATGCCTTATAAAGTGCTCACACAAGGCATAGGGAGAGATTGCACCCAATTTGTCTTTTTGTCTCATGTCATGCAAATTCTATTTTCCTTTTATGAAGGTTTTGTAGAGTTCTTTGTTCTTGGGGACCTTCCAGCATTCGTTATACACACTTAGGGCATTCGACCTGCCCACTAATGGTGTCAGAGCGAACATGAGATCAAGAGCTTCCAATCGCTTACCATCTTGCACGAAGGTGGAGCTCTTGGAATGAATGGGGTCTACATCTTGTTTTGTGACGAACTAACAATACATGCATGTTCTTGACGGTGAAGAACCCCTTGCTATATCCTCCAATCGCGAAGGACCTCTCCTAGGAAGCGGAGGACCACTTTTGAAGTTCCTTTGCAAGTCGTTTTTGTTAGCAAAGAAACAGACAAGTAGCTTTATGAAGTTTGAGGTTAGAAGCTTGGGAAGCTTAAAGAGGACTTAAGCTCCCCAAAATTTTACGATTCATGGCAAAAGGATGAACTCATCAATGTCGAAATCGTCAAGAAGATGTTGCCGTCTTGCACTAATCCACGAATTAGTTAAGCTTTTTCTTTAAAGCTTAAAGTTAGTAAGCTTAACTAAAGCTTCAAGTCAATTATCAATCTCCTATCTAGCAGTTGGCCACACTGCGGTAATTCCTGCACCAGTTTTGAAGTTCCTGTACGCTCCTATTCCCACTTGTAACTTGGCAAAGCTGATTCACAACAAAAGATTGTCACACACAGTTTATGCGAAAGACTTTTTCACTTGGAAGAAGAAAACACGTTATCAATTGTTGTATCCAAGAAAAGCAAGATCGTAAAAGCAAAGGCGTATGAATAAACAAAGCAAGCTCATGGCCATCTTCTTCACACGTGACTAGAAGACAAGTGACAAATCTTCATCAAATCTTGGATCATAACATGGACGATTCTATGGGTAAAGGCGATTTGCCAAAGTCGACTATGGACCAGAAATTGGATCTAATCATGATGCAACTTCAAGAAGAGTGAAGGGCACGTCAAAACTTGCAAGCACAATTGCCTACAGTTCGACAATCCACTGTCAATCAAGACGGAGCACAACCTGAAGATGTTATTTCACGTACTATTGATGTGACACTGAATGCATATGCTCTTAGAAAATAGGCCAAGATAAGTAAAAGAAATTTCAAATTCCGTTCTTTTAATGGGCAACATGATGGCAAAATTTTTCTTGCTTTCATTAGTCAGTTTGATGACTACTTTCATGAAGTGCATTATGTTGAAAAAGATAAACTTAAATGCGTCACTAACTATCTAGCAGACAAAGCATCATTATGGTGGACTGTTGTCCGCAAGAGTGTTGATTATCCCTCTACTTGGGAAGCCTTTCAAAAGAAATTTTTATAGAATTTCCATCCATTTCAATTCTATGAGAAAGCTATTAAACAATGGGATCTCCTGCAACAAAAAGATTGTGAATCCATCTTGCAATACATTGAGCATTTCTGGAGTGCCTTACTTTAACTTTGAATGCTTGAAGATGTTCTTGAGGTTACCCACAAGTGCAATTATATGTCCGATTTTCTTGGTCACTTCTATGCAGAAGTGAATATCTTCAAGCCAAAGACTTTGGAGGATGCGATTTCTTTAGCGCATGATACCGAGAATAAAATTCGTGAATGAGAAAAGAGACTACAATATTTTTCTGTTAATGGTAACTTTGGTACAAAGCAATTCAATTCTAACTTCCGAAGATTCAATCAAAGTTGCTTTGCTCCTGTTTCTTTCCATAAACCCTTGAATCAACCGCCTACTTTACCATCAACTGCTAATTCAAAGCCTAAGCCTTCTCTCTAACCAAATCCCAATATATCCAAACTTCTAGCCCTTAGCAACAATGTCTCCAAAGCAAAGCCTATGGTTTGCTACAAATGTCATTAGCCTAGACACTTAGCAGGGAGCTGTTAGTCCAAGAAGCAAGCTCTTCAAATCAATCACTTGGGAGCAATTGATGATGAGGACCATGAAGATATGCCAGACTTCACTGAAGATGATGATGATATAGACTATGCTTCAGATACTTTACCAGGTATACCAAATCCTCATTCATTATTATTAACAATGAAACGTTTTGTGCACGGTCAAAAAAAGATTGTTTTGCATGATAATGGTAGCACACATGATTTTATTTCTGCAAAGTTAGTAAAAGAATTAAATTTATCTAATGTTCCAACTTATTATTCCATAAAGGCTGCATTCTTAGGCGCTAGATACAATGGTATACAAGAAGTACATTATTTAGAGATTAAAATCGGTGATTATGTTGAGTGTAGAAATTTCTTGGTTGTACATTTGCTAGCTAGTGATATTATTTTAGGAATGCCTTGGCATCACAAATATAATCCTAACATAGATTATTTCACACATTCTATGAAAATTTATCCTAATGGAAACCAAATCACATTATATGGATTGTACACCTTTGATTATTTTCCACTGCTTAGTCATACACATGCTAAATGTACGTTGAGAAAATGTAGTTTATCATATTTAGTATGGATGAATGAAATGAAGCTACGAAAGAAGATATGACAAAGGAAGCAACTAAGCGCCAAATGCATCTTAGGCATGCAGTATAATTTCTTTCACAATTTAAAGATTGTTTTGCTACATGATTTACCACCTACACGTCCTAAAGACCATAAAATAGATTTAATCCCAAGTTCTCAATCACCATGTAAAGCACCTTATAGAGACAATTAGATTGAACAAAAAGAAATCCAAACACAAGTTGTAAATAATACATTATGTTCAATATTTCTCCTTTTGGTGTACATGCCCTATTAGTGAGAAGAAAAATAATACCTATAGGATGTACATTGACTATCGTTCCCTCAACAAAATCATTGTTAAGAATCAATATTCTATTTTTAGGGTAGACAACCTCATCGATAAACTACAATAAGCTAGTATTTTTAGCAAGATAGATCTCAAATCTAGATATCATCAAGTACGCTTGGATATACTTCACATTTTTAAGACTACATTTAGAACTCAATTTGGTCATTATGAATTTCTTGTTATGCCTTTCGGTTTGACCAATGCACTAGCTACATTCAATCATATGATGAATCATATATTTTTGAAGTATCAGAATTGTGCGATTGTTTTCTTTGATGATATTTTGATTTTCAGTAAGAATGAGAATGAGCATTGTGAACATCTATCTTTAGTTTTCAAATTGTTGAAAGAGAATCAATTGTATTTTAACCTTGACAAGAGCGAATTTTTCCAAACCCAGATTGAACACTTAGGTCACATTATTTCTTCTTATGGTATTCCTGTTGATCCTAAAAAGATCGAGGCAATTTTGAATTAGCCAATCCCTAAAAATGTGCATGAGCTATATTCTTTCTTAGGTCTTACCACCTTTATAGAAAATTTGTGAGAATTTTTTTATTGCTTGCATTACCTTTGATGAAATTGTTAAAGAAAGGTGTTGTGTATTATTGGTCGAACAACCAACAAAAGCCTTTTGATTTGTTGAAACATGCTTTAACATATGCACCTGTTTTGCAATTACCTGATTTTAGTTGACCATTCTTCCTAGTAGTCACTGATGCTAGCAGATCAAGAATAGGAGTAGTTCTCATGCACAATTCACATCCCATAGCCTATTCTAGTTGCAATCTTAAACCCTGTGAACTGAAGTATTTCACCTATGATAAAGAATTGTTAGATATAGTTCAAGCTTTATGTCAATGAAAACACTATCTAATGGGATCCAAATTTATGATTAAAACTGACTAGCAAAGTATCAAGCATCTCCTTAGTTAGCCACAAATATCTAGCCGTTATATTAAATGGGCTATTTTCATTCAAAGTTCTTATCCACTTATCCAATATCAGCTAGGAAGAGAAAATGTTGTTGCCAATGCATTGAGTAAAAGACCAAGTATCCATAATATTTTCGTTCTATCTTTTAATTTCCTTACTCCTATGAAGGATACCTATGACCATGACCCCAGTTTTCAAGCTGATTGAAAAACGTTAGTTGTTAATAATTGGATTCCAATTGATTTTTTATCTTACTCTGATGGATTTATATTTTATGAGAAAAAACTATAAGATATAGGCCTTATACCGACGCTAAAAGGGACGAAAATGTAAATAACAAAATTTACCTCCATCATCGCAAAAAACGTCGTTATTGGCGAAGCCATAAAACATTTGGTATCAGCATCGTTATCAACGTCGTTATTAGCACTGGTATAATACCGACGCCAATAATGACGCTGATATCGACGGTCTGCGACGATAATAATTATATCAATAACAACGCAAGTAGTAAATTTTCGACACTAATAGCGACGGTAATAGAAAAAAAAAATTTGTGGCAAGGCAGCTGTGCTTTATTTGGGCCATACAAAATAGTTTTTGCACTGTGTACAATGCTCGTGCAAAAAAAAACAAAGTATACTGAAATTATAACATTGATACATGAAATAAATACATGATCGCATAATGAAAGCGACTGATACAATCATGACAAGATATCACTAATACATAGAAAATGTCTACATAGATCAAGCGACCAAAAAAGAAAGGTGTGTGAGCTCCAGGGATCCAAGGGCGAGCTACATATCCTTGCCATCCGAAAGCTAGTCCCATCGCAAAGGAGCATCGAACGGACTTTGCAAAAAAACAACAACACATCAGTCCACTATACAATAATGCATTCTAATTAAACACGGTAACTACGGACAAGAAAGATGAGTGACTTACAGCGCCGTTGCATCTATACAATCGATCGATTAATGTAGTGAGACCGTGCCTCTCTGCATATCGAGTCTCAAGGCCTGTCGGATCACGATTTGTAATGAAATGCTGCAAAGAAAAAAAAATACTAACTGTTAGAAACATGATTGTTAGTACAAAGGATATTGCAAAAAAATAAACAAGCAAAACAAAAGAAAAACTTACAAAGTCCTCCAAATATATCCTGTGGCCGCCACTCCCAAGATGATGGACCACTTCGGTCTCGAGTCGTGCCCTTGCCGCCTCGCGCTGCTGACTCCAATGTCCTGAAGAATCTATAGCCTCCTCCCTTAGTCTGCGCCAGTCATCCCTGTCTAACCACTCGGGCTTTGCAACCCCACTCTTGAGTGCCTTGCGTGCGTCCGATCGTCTGTGTGACATATATGCACACATGCAATCCATCATCCAACATGTAGAAAATCTATCTACTGAGGCTGAAACCAAAAACTCCTTATACAAGGATGCTACTATGTAGTCCTTGCTCCCCTCTGGTATGTTTTTCCAATGATCTAAGATGTTGTGCCAAAAAACTCGTTGATACAACTCTCTCATGCAAGCCATCACCCTCCTCCCCTCATCATTCATGATGATGGCTCCTGACCTATCATCAACTAGATATGCATATTCCCCTAATGTATGCCTAAGATGGGTCCTCTCCTATCTGCGTCCATGCTCCTGGGCATATCCAAGAGACCCCTCTGCATCCGGTATACCGATCGGGGTTATATCTGTCAAAGTGGTACCCATAGGGGTGGTACCCACAGACGGTTGAGCAAAAGCCAGAGTAATTGAAGTAGACGTCCCAGAGGTGTGACAAATTTTGGAGGTGATGCAACTCCAGTTGAATGACGAGACGGAGACACCGCGTCCGTGCCTCCACAGCATCCACTTGAGCTTAAGCCGCGCTGATGCCAGGAGGTATATTTTACGGTGGATTTCGTGCCACGGTGGATTCCGTGAGGTTTCACGGTGGATTCCGTAAACTTTGTTGACTAGGGCTCATACACAAAGTGGATTATTTGTGCAAGAAGTTGATGGGGACGCCTATCCTTTTCGGGCATTTCATTAATTTAGTGTGTACATGGGTGATTCCATAGCGGGTGATTCTACAAAATATATATTAAATTAATAAACGTTTATGAGTTTAGAGTACGCACACGTGATAAATTAAGATTAGGATTGATTTCTAACTAGTTGATTTATTTTTGTAGCTAAAGACTGCTAGGTATTCACTTTTGTCAGTTTAATTGTATTATTTTACTAACGGTTGTGAATGCTTCAGTTGATATGTAGAGATAGCAGCAATGGCAGAGGAAAGCATTGGAGGATAGCGTGTATTTGAGTTATCACTTATATTTTGATGGGCGCATACCTTAGGCAAGATGCCTATATTTTGTCGCGTCTATTTATTAAGGCGTTGGATATTTATTTATTATTTTGTATGTGCATGGACACACGATTATGATATTTGTATTTGGACATTGTATTGGGTATGCCTAACTCTTCGGGCATCCACCCATTAGCTTTATTTCTATTTTGTGCTAAAGCAAACTCAAAAGCCAAAAGCGTGCTTTTTTTGTAATTTGGGCTATTATTTGAGTTTGAAGATGATTAATACATAAAATACATGCTTTGTGGAGCACTCACACAAGGCATGGGGAGAGATTGCACCCAATTGGTCTCTTCTTCATGTCGTGCATGCTTTCTACCTTGGGTTTTGTGCCAAAAGTAGAGTTCTTTTATTCTTGGGGACCTTCCGGCGTTCACTACGCGAGCATACAGCATCCGATCTCTGCATCAGTGGTATCAAAGTGAAGCTGAGATCGAGAGCTTCCAATCGCTACCCATCTTGTGCGAAGGCAGAGCTCCTGGAACGATCAAGCTCTATAGTGAGTTCCATCGCGAAGGGTCAACACGGGTAGATTCCTAGCGGTCAACAACCTCTGTCTACAGCCTTTGATCGTGAAGGACCGGCCTGAGGAAGTGGAGGACCACTCATACATCTCTTCTATCAAGTCATTTTTTTTCCACAGTTACAGATAAGCTCCCATAATCATCAAGGTTTAAGCTTAAGTTAAAATCTTAAGTAAGCTTAAAAGGCTTACTTAAGCCTATAAAATTCAACGATTTTGAAGGCGGTAGCATCCCGTGATTTACGACGCTGAAAAACACCCCCCCCCAAAATTAGATGTCGCTGACAGATTAAGCTTCAAGCTTAATAACTCAAGTCTAAAATCACAAAATTTTTTCAAGTTGGACAAGCTTCATAAGTTCTGCAACTCCGCAAGTTCTACAAGTCAGCAAAGGTCAGAACTGACTTATGCCAAAAACTCCCATAAGGATTGTTCTTGCGCAGACGCACTGAATTGCAAAGTTGTTCCTCCCTGAAAGACTCTGTTCACATACGCAAACTTGCTGAATCAGTTTTAGCACATGCAAAAGCTCATACGCAGATTCTATGAAGGATTTAAATCGCGCAACCGCAAAAGTCGAAGACCGTGAAAGCCAAACAAAAATCTATAAGCCTTGTACACCCGACTTTGAGCTACGCTTATCCCGCTAATTGGATTTTGAGACTATGAGGTCTTTTGAATTTTTACAGGATGACAGAACAAAATATGGATGATTTAATGGCTGAAGGTGATCTTCCTGAACCTACCATGGAACAAAAATTAGATTTAATTATGATGCAGTTGGATGAAGAACGAAGAGCCCGGCAAGCCTTGCAAGTTGAATTTGCCAATTTACAACGATCGACCTACTGACAAAGATGGACCACATCCCGAAAAACCATTGATGTGACTCTCGAAGCTCAATCCATCCGCAAAGGAACAAAGCTAAGTAAAAGAAATTTCAAATTTCGTACTTTCAATGGAACACGAGATGGAAAGACTATTCTTGCATTCATCAGTCAGTTTGATGATTACTTTCATGAAGAGATAAATGCTGAAAAAGATAAAATCAAGTGTGTCATCATTTAGTGGATAGAGTATCTCTTTGGTGGACTGTGGTTCGTAAGAGCATAGATTGTCTCACTACCTGCGAGAGTTTCAAGAAGAAGTTTATGCAAAATTTCCTTCCTCCACAATTCCATGAAAAATCCATAAAGCAATGGAACCTTCTTCAGCAAAGAGATCGTGAGCCTATTTCCCAGTACACCGAACGATTTTGGAATGCCTTACTTCAACTATGCATGCTTGAAGACGTACCCGAAGTGACTCACAAGTGCAAGTTTATGTCTGGATTACTTGGGCATTACTACGTTGAATCAATATGTTCAAGCCTGCAACTCTTGAAGATGCAATTTCTTTAGCTCATGACATTGACCACAAGATTCGAGGAAGAGACAAGCGTCCGCAACAATTTCAAGAAAATGGTAACTATGGTTCAAAGTAATTCAATTCAAATTTTAGAAGATTCAATCAAAGTCAATTTCCTTCATCATCTTTCCGTAAGTCTTGGACAAAACCACCTTCTTTGCCATCAAATACCAATCAAAACCCTAAGCCATCTTCACAGCCAAATCCTAATATTCCTAGACTTCCTGCCATTACAAACAATGTATCTAAAGCCAAACCTATAGTGTGTTACAAATGCCATCAACATGGACATCTAGCAGCCAATTGCCAATCGAAGAAGCCACTTGTCCATATCAATTGTCTTGGAGCAATGGAAGATGAAGAACATGAGGAAATGCCTGACTTTACGGAAGATGAGGATGACATTGTTACTCCTTCGCATACTTTACTAGGTATGCCAACTCCACATTCTTTGTTGACAATGAAATGTTTAGTGCATGGAAAAGAAAAGATTATTTTGCATGATGATGGTAGTACACATGATTTTATTTCTGCAAAGTTAGTGAAAGAATTGAAATTACAAACTGTTCCTACGCATTATCGCATTAAAGCAGCATTCTTAGGCACAAGGTATAATGGAACAGAAGAGGTGCATGATTTAGAAATTCAAATTGGTGAATACACTGAAAGAAGGAATTTTCTAGTTGTACCATTACAGTCCAGTGATATTATCCTAGGTATGCCTTGGCATCATCAGCATAATCCTGATATAGATTATTCCATGCATTCAATTCAAATTCATTTTCAAGGAAAACACATTACATTGTATGGTATGCACGCATCTAATAATTTTCCACTGCTTATACTCAAGCTAAACGTGCATTATACAAAAGTAATAAATCTTATCTAATTTGGGTGAATGAACTTCAAGCTAAAGAAAAACATATACACCCTAGGCATAAAGACTTCCTTGCACAATTTAAACATTGTTTTGCTAAAGATCTACCACCTGGACTACCTCCTTCACGTCCTGAATACCACAAGATAGATTTAATTCTTGGTACACAACCACCTTGTAAAGCACCATATAGGCATAACTAGATAGAACAAAAAGAAATTCAAAATCAAGTTGAGGAATTATTAAACAGAGGATTAATTAGACCTAGTAGTTCTCCATTTGGTGCACCTGTTTTGTTGGTAAAGAATAATAATAATACTTATTGTATGTGCATTGACTACGTGCCCTAAATAATATTATTGTAAATAATAGATATCCAATTCCTAGGGTAGATGATATTATGGATAAACTACAAGGTTCTACCATATTTAGTAAAATAGATCTTAAATCTGGTTATCATCAGGTGAGATTAGATAAATCTGATATATTTAAGACTGCATTTAGAACACAATTTGATTATTATGAATTTTTAGTGATGTCTTTTGGATTGACTAACGCACCTGCTACACTCAGTAGAATGATGAATCACATATTTTTGAAATACAAGCACTGTGTTATAGTATTCTTTGATGATATCTTGGTATTCAGTAAAAATGAGAAAGAGCATTATAAACATCTATCTTTGGTTTTCAAGTTGTTGAAAGATAATCAATTGTATGCTAATCTAGAAAAGAGTGAGTTCTTTCAAACAAAAATTGAATATCTAGGTCATATTGTGTCATCACAAGGTATTAAGGTTGACCCTAAGAAAAAAGAAGCAATATTGAACTGGCCTATACCTAAAAATGTGCATGAGTTACGTTCTTTTCTAGGTCTTGCTAGTTTTTACAGGAAGTTCGTGCGAAAGTTTTCATTACATGCTTTGTCTTTGACTAAACTCTTAAAGAAATGTATTGTTTATCATTGGTCTGATAATCAACAACAATCTTTTGATTTATTGAAACATGCATTAACCCATGCTCCTATATTACAACTACCTGATTTTAATAGACCATTTTTTTTAGTAGTTACTGATGCTAGCGGATCTGGAATAGGAACCATACTTATGCAAGATAATCATCCCATAGCCTATTCTAGCTGTAAACTGAAACCATCCAAACTTAAATATTCCACATATGATAAAGAATTGTTAGCTGTTGTACAAGCTTTAAGACAATGTAAACATTATTTAATGGATTCTGAGTTTATGATTAAGACTGACCAACAAAGCATTAGACATCTACTTAGTCAATCCCCAAATATCGGATTGACATATGAAATGGGTAGCTTTTATTCAGAGTTTTCATCCCCTTATCCAATATCAACCAGGAAAAGAAAATCTAGTAGTACTGATGCTTTAAGTAGAAGAATGACCATTCATAATATCTCTATCATATCATTTGATTCTCTAACTCCTATGAAAGATACTTATCATCAGGACATTACTTTTCATGCTGATTGGAATAAATTAGTTAGAAATAATTGGATTCCTATTGATTCACTGTCTTATAATGATGGATTCATGTTTTATGAAAAGAGATTATGTGTTACAGTTCCATTTAGATATTTTTTTAAAAATGAGATTCATTGTCCTCCATATCAAGGTCATAGAGGTATTATATCTACTTTACGTACATTGACTGAAGATTTTTATTGGCCACATATGGACACTGATGTATCTAACTTTGTTTTGGAATGTTTGGTTTGTCAAAGAGTTAAGAGACATCATGGTAAACAATATGGTTTACTTATTCCTTTATTTATTCCATCAAGAAGACCATGGGAACAGATTTCTATGGATTTTATTACTAGTTTACCTAATACTAAAGCTAACCATGATATGATTTGGACTATTGTAGACAGGTTTAGTAAACAAGCATATTTCATTCCATGCAAGAAAACTTTAACAGCATCTCAGGCAGCACAATTGTTTTTGAAAACTGTTTTCACTAATCATGGATTACCAAAAGTTATTATTTCTGACCGTGATTCTAGATTTTGTAATAACTTTTGGATTACTTTGTTTGCTAACCTAGGGACAAAGATTGATTTCTCATCTACATTTCATCCTGAAACTAATGGACAAACAGAAGCCACTAACAGTACTATTTTAGATCTTTTACGTGCTTACACTATTTCTAAACCACAGACATGGGATACACATTTGCATTTACTGTAGTTTGCATATAACAATACACCACACACAGCTACAAAGAAAGCACCGTTTGAAGTGATTTATGGTTATAGATTGTCTACACCTGTTGCATCTTTATCAAATAGAATTCAGAGTACTGATGATATTGCTAACATGCACGCTACTATTTTTGATGAGGTTAAAGACATGATTGCCAAAGCCCAGCAATCATATACAAAGCAAGCCAATAAGAAAAGACAGGCCATGAATTTCAAAGTTGATGACTATGTTTGGTTGAGAATAGAAAAACGTAGATCACAAAGTGTAGATAAACACCCAGTTGTCAAATTAGCACCTTGATTCTATGGACCATTTAAGATCATTTACAAAATCAATGACAATGCATTCAAGTTAGAACTACCACCTCATTGGAAAATTCACAACACCTTTCACATTAAATTATTAGGACCCTTTAGAGGCCAATTACTTGTACACCCTATTTATGAAAATCCACCTTTGCTAGATGAAGAGACTGAAATACTTGAACCTGAAGCTATCATAGATACTGACTTTATGACCACTAGAACTAGTCGTAGATATTCTAGATATTTGGTCAAGTTTAAAAACCATCCTGTTGAAGAGGCCCAATGGATGCACACTAGAGACTTAAATGCTTTCCCCACTCTATTAGGTCCACATTGAGTTAATAGCAATTGAGGACAATTGCTATCCCACCTTGGGGGTATGATGCCAGGAGGAATATTTCACGGTGGATTTCGTGCCACGGTGGATTTCGTGAGGTTTCACGGTGGATTCCGTAAACTTTGTTGACCGGGGCTCATACACAAAGTGGATAAGAAAATGAGAGAGGGAGAGGGAGAGAGAGAGGGAGGGAGACATAAAACATAATAGGGAGACATTAAACATAATAGAAAAATGAGAGAGGGAGAGGGAGAGGGAGGGAGACATTAAACATAATAGGGAAATGAGAGAGGGAGAGGGAGGGAGAAGAAATAAGAGAAGGAGAGGAGAAAGAGCAAAAGGAAATGAGAGAGGGAGAGGAGAGAGAAAAAAATGAGAGAATGAGAGGAGAGAGAAAAAGAGAGAAAAGTTGTTAAACATAATAGGAAAAGAGAGAAAGAGAGAGTGTGAGTGAGGGTGAGGGAGGGAGAGGAAATGAGAGAGGGAGAGGAAGAGAGAAAAGGAAATGAGAGAGAGAGGAGAGAGAAAAAGAGATAAAAATAATTTAACCTAATAGGGAAAGAGAGAAAGAGAGGGTCAGGGTGAGGGAGGGAGAGAAAATGAGAGAGGGAGAGAAAGAGAGAAAAGGAAATGAGAGAGGAAGAGGAGAGAGAAAAAAATGAGAGAGGGAAAGGAGAGAGAAAAAGAGAAAAAAATCATTAAACCTAATAGAGAAAGAGAGAAAGAGAGGGTGAGGGTGAGGGAGGGAGAGGAGAGAGAAAAATAGAGAAAAATCATAAAACCTAATAGGGAAGGAGAGAAAGAGAAGGTGAGGGTGAGGGAGGGAGAGGAAATGTGAGAGGGAGAGAAAGAGAGAAAAGTAAATATAGGACCTTACAATAAGCTCATCCTAGGCTCATAGGGGTTAGGACGATCCTCAACAAACCTAAGGGATATATGGCTAGAGAGCCCTAGCATACTTGTGCCTCCTAGCATAATGTTCTTCCTGCAAAGAGACCTCTCATACATGGGGCTTGTTCTAGCCTCCACCACGCAAGTATACAACGAAGGCAATCAACCTATCAATATGAAAAACATTCATTTTTCATAACATAAATCTAAAAATAATTTTTCATAACATAAATCTAAAAATAACTTTGGATATTCCATAAAAATCAATCTCTTCTTAAAAAGACAAATACAAAAAACTTAAACAGTATCATTCATATGCTTCGTAAAACTAAAGCAACATCACCACAAGATCTCTTAGGAAACTCATCTTCAACTATCAATTTTAATTAGTAAATATAATATAAAAGCACTTGCAAGAAAGGACACTCTTTTATCATTAACTCTCTTTCTTCCTTAGAATAGTCTTAGGAACAAATTTTTGCTCTAACAAGCATATATTTGAGCATGATAACTATTTTAAGGTTTATTCCACGAGTAGTAGTAGTATATATACAACCATCAAGCTAGAGATTATACTTTGGTATCTGTGGAGATCCCAATCTCATGCCCTCATAGAGATTGTAGTGTGAAATAGTGTGGAGAGAAGGTGGGTGAGTTGTAAATGGTAAAGAAGAATTCTATTGATGATGGAGAGAAGATGAGGTGAATCGCCAATCCTATTCTTAGTAAGTGCAACCTACCCATAGTATGGCATCCATGACCAATTAAAATCAATAAGACTTTGAAATCCTACCTCAAGTATTATAACTATTGTTTTGTGGTGGATTTTCTTACCATAATTCAATGTCAATTTGTGCTTGTGTTTTCCACGATGTGTTGACTATGGGTGCCAAATGCTCTAGTCGGATCCCTCTCTCTTCTCTCAACTCTTGTCTCTCTCTTCATCTCTATATAAGTAATGGTCGTGGTCGTGGTCGTGGTCATGGTCGTGGTTGTAGTCGTGGTCGTCATAGTTGTGGTCGTGGTAGTGGTCGTGGTCATGGTCGTAGTCATGGTCATGGTCGTAGTAATGGTCATCGTAGTCGTAGTCGTGGTCGTGGTCGTGGTCGTGATCGTAGTCGTAGTCGTAGTCATGGTCATAGTCGTATTCATATTCATAGTTGTAGTCGTGGTCATGGTGGTCATGGTTGTGGTCGTGGTCGTGGTTGTGGTTGTGGTCATAGTCGTGGTCATGGTCATAGTCCTGGTCATGGTCGTGGTCGTCGTAGTCGTAGTCGTGGTCGTGGTTGTAATCGTAGTCGTAGTCATAGTCATGGTGGTCGTGGTTGTGGTGGTCGTGGTTGTGGTCATGGTCGTGGTCGTGGTCGTGGTCATGGTCATAGTCGTAGTTGTGTTCGTGGTCGTAGTCGTGGTCATAGTCATCGTAGTCGTAGTCGTGGTCATGGTCGTGGTCGTAGTTGTAGTCGTAGTCATGGTCGTGGTGGTCATAGTTGTGGTCATGGTCGTGGTGGTGGTTGTGGTCGTAGTTGTGGTCGTACTCGTAACATAGAAAAAGAGAGAGAGATGGAAGGAGAGGATAACAATTTAAGAAAGAAAAAAAAAGAAAGAGATGGAAGAAGAGAAGAACAATTTAAGAAGAAAAAAAGAATGATAACAAAAACAAATTATTTATTGTAATGTAGACAAAATGGAAAACGATAAAGGTCCTATTGTTCAAGATCATGAGGTGTATCTTAATCAGTGTGTCCCATGTCCTTGCTTTGAATGCAAACTGCCAATTAGACGAAAACGTCGATTGTCTATAGAACATGTACGACGATTTGGCGAGTTTCAATCTGAGATCATTGATCAGGCGATTGCGAATTTTTAGCAAACGGTAAGAGAAGTTAATATCAATTATGCATTGTACTCACAAGCTAATTGAATACCATATACAATAAGATTGGGTCTCGCTGGCAAATTTTCTATCCAGGGAGGTGAGGTCTCGTCCCAAGGAGGAGTGCACCCTTTGCGGCCAATTAGAAGAGTTCGTGGGCATGCGATGGATGGAGTGCATGAGCCAATCTACCACTTGCAAGGCCAATCTATACTGTCAATGCCAGAGGAGATAGGCAGCCTTTCAGACCTATCTACAAACTTGAAGCCTGAGATGGAGGCAATGATTGATGCATTGATTCCCATGGATGTCGAGACTTTTGATCCGCTTAGAGAGGAAGCATCCATACCATTATATGATGGGTGCCGATTATCTCGCCTGAAGACACTGCTTGCACTCTCAACTGTGCAAGCAAAATATGAGTGGAGCGATGCCACTGTGACCAAGAGACACTGCTTGCACTGTTAAGTGTGCAAGCAAAATACACGTGGAGCGATGCGAGTGTGACCGAGTTGTTTAGGTATCTTGTACATACACTTTGTTGATTTTTTTTTAAACAGTATTATTAAAAACATTTGTGCTTTTTCAAGGTATTTTATGATTTTTTTCAGGTTATTGAAATATCACATATTATCACTTGTAAATATCATCCCTGAGTCTCGTGATGATGCACGACATGTTTTATGAAAGCTTGGCATAGACTACAACAAGATCCATGCATGTATCAACGATTGCATACTGTTTTGAGGAAAATATGAGACTATGGAGACATGTCCAAAGTGTGGTGCTCATAGATAACGACAGGACTTGCAAGGGAAAACCATCTCTTAAAATGTTCTCAGACACTTTTCGCTTATCCCCTGCATAAACCACATGTTTCGTACGTCTAGCGTGGCGAGCTTGACAACGTGGCATGCGTAAAATAGATCCACGGATGGAGTTCAACGAATATCAGCGGATTCACATGCATGGAGCCACATTGACTCTACCTTTCCTGGATTTGCCCGAGAGCCAAGGAATCTTCGGCTCGGTCTTGCAATGGATGGCGTGAATCCATTAGGTCTGCACTCAACTTCTTACAGTGTGTGGCCTGTAGTTCTTGTCAACTACAATATCCCTCCATGGCTTTCTACGAAGAAAGGACATCTCATCCTTAGCTTACTTGTCCCTGACCGCTACAAAGTCAAAAACATGGACGTGTATTTCCGTCCATTAGTCGATGAGCTTAAGATTTTGTCGGAGGAGGGGGTCACCGTGCAAGATATGAGCAAGCGTGATGGTCGGCGGTCTGCCAATATTCGAGCCATTCTCATATGGACGATGCATGATTTTTCAGGATTTAGAGAGTGCTCAGGAAAATAGGCCTCTGTTCTTGTTGGTAATATCTATATTTTATCTCATTCAAGCTTGTATTTACTGGGTCATGGTGTTGGAACGGGTATGGTTACCTCATGTTATCATGCATGTCCATTGTATGGGCCACAGTTAGACTCCCGAAGGTCACGAACCATGAAGAACATGGTATATCAAGGACACGCTGCTTTCTTGCCAGAGGATCATGAACTCAGGAAGGTTTTCTTGGACAACCTCCAATATGTATGAATGCCCCAAGATGGTACGAGCTGAAAATGTTCCACGCGGAGTCATATCCAAACGGAATGCGACGGTTCTCAATTTTCTATGAGTTGCCATATTGGACCCACTTACAGGTCAACCACTTGTTGGATCCTATGCATATTTTCAAGAATGTGGACAACTTGCTATGGGACCACATCACAGGAAAGATAGACACTTTAGAGGCACGAATGGATTTAAAGGAGGTAGGTAAGATGAAGGCACTTTGGCCGCAGTCGAGTGTTGATGGTCGCGTGCAGCTACCTCACACTCCTTGGGTTATGTCCACTAAAGAAGAGCGGATTGTGAAGCAAGTAGTCAAGTCTATCCACACTCAGACGGGTATGATGCATTCTCTCAGGTTTGCATTTTCTAAAGAAGACCAATTATCAGGGCTAAGATCCCATGACTAGCATAAGATATGTCAGGTTTGTACTACGAATGGATTGTAATTGGTATGCACATTTTGCTATTTGAAGTGTAGCCATTATTCATAATGCTTTCTCATTTGTGGCAGTATGTACTACGGATCGCAATCGCAGAATGTCTTACTTCAGAAATACACGAGGCCATTTATAGGTTGTTGACTTTGGTGCAACGGATCTCACAGAAGGAGATTAAGACGTCCTCTATTGAATCGGCAAGGCGGGGAGCAGTGGAGACGGTCTGTCTCTTTGAGAAATACCTGTCTACCAACATGCTCATGATACAAATCCACCTTCTTGTGTATCTTGTAAATGAAGTGGAGATTACTGGCTCTGTCCACACGTGATGGATGTTCTTCTTGGAGCACTTCATGAAAACCCTGAAAGGCTTTGTGTGACAACAAGCTTGGCCAGAAGGTAGCATGGCTGAAGATTGGTTGGTGTCTGAGGTGCTAGTGTATATTTCACAATGGCTACCAATGGTGGATCCAGACAACAAAATGCTATGGTCACTGAAGGACGATGATAGACTGACTGGAGATGTGGTGGTTGGAAATGGGATAGAAAAAAAAATGGATGCTACAATGGAGAAGAAAGTGAATCACTTTTGTATGTTGCACCATGCCTCTATGGAGACGTGGCTCGCCAAGTACTAGATTGCTAGGCAATATCCAGAGGAAGCGCGATTTGAATTCTGACGTAGTACGGATCATCGACCAATTCGATATCCCGAGGGCATGGAGGAGATGCCGCGGTTTATATCAACGCGATGGTTGCATGGAGCTTTGACCGCAGTGTCTCGCGAAGGGGCAGAGGTCTCAATGGAGGAGTGGGAATTCTCGAGGGGATGTAGTCCAAAGGTGATGAGATGTTTAGGATTTGTCATATCTATATTTTATATGTGATATCTAATTTGAGTGTTTCAATGTACAGTACAAAATACATAGTGCAGCCTGGTCACGTGGATAACATTTTTGCGTGGAGCATATTGACAAAATGCGCTCCACAATGGACCATGGTATCATGGCAAGGTTCGAGCAAGAGAGCCCGTGACGAGCAACGGATCTAAACATGGTTATAGATGAGATGGAGTATTTTGGGAACTTGCAAAGTATTGTTATGGTAGATTACCGTAGCTTCTCCATGATACTATTCGATATGCAGTGGTTCAAAGTGGTACTTGAAGGAGTTGGAGCAACAGTTCGATGAGGTCCATCTGGATTTCTCGAAATAGATTCCAAAAAAAAAAGGACGGATTTGTCCAACACCTTTATGTTGTCGGCCCATTGTGAACAGGTGCATGGACTCATTTGTTTGTTAATTGTATTATGATATGGTACATGTCACAATAGTTTAAACTCTCTTGTACATGTTTGTGAACAGGTAACTTCCTATCCAAACCCCCGACAACCTCGATGGTGGTATGTTATACCTTTAGCTTCCCGAAGTGCGAGAGTATATGATCAAAGCGATGTTTCGAGCATAGATGAATACAATATGCAAATAGAGGGGTTGATATTGCAGGGGGTGGAGGCTATGGAAAGCTTGGAGCCAGTATCGGCTAACAATGATGGAAATACAGGAGTCCAAGAATTCTTTAAGAACGACGTGGACTCATCCTTTTGTGGTGACATGTCTATCGACCTTCCAATGTATGTAGATTTGTGTCAAGAGATTGACATGGGACCATAGGATACTTCATACTTGGAACATCCACTTGCTCAATTTGTTGATCAATCACTTATAAGGGTACATAAGATATACATTTTAAGTGAGATCATTTTTTAAGGATTTATATTACCGTACTTTGTATGATTTGAATTGATTATTCTAACATCATTTTTAATCTATCTAGGTGACATTTTCAAGATGAATCGAGGGATGAACGATAAGGAGTTGCAAGATATCTTCAAGCGCATGTCTCCTAACCAGATCGCGAGATTCAGAGATATTGTAGACCAAGAGCTGTCTCAGACATTGTCAGGCCACTTTGCTAGATATACTTCAGCGTGATCGGATGCTTCAGTTTCGAGCAAACGAGGTCGATGCTCTAGACTTGGGCCAGTGGGAGGGAGTACTTCAAGGTCAGGGGGATGTTGTAGAGATATGGAGGTAGTGAGCCCGCGGTCGGCATGCGATACATGTGCGACTCCTCGCTCTCGTTGGTGGTTCCAGGGAGCGTGGCTTAGGCTTAGGTGGATACTGTGGAGGTACAGACATGCTGTCTCTGTCTCATCATTCAACTGGAGTTGCATCACCTCTAAGATTTGTCACACCTGTGGGGACGTCTACTCCAGTTACTCCGGCTTTTGCTCAGCCATCAGCAGGTGATACCCCTATGGGTGCCACTCCGATAGATATTACCTCGGTTGGTACACCAGATGCATAGTGGTCTCTTGGATATGCCCATGACTGTGGATACACATGGGAGAGGATCCATCTTAGGCATACCCCGGGGAAATATGCATATCTAGTCGATGATAGGTCATGAACCATCATCATGCATGATGAGGTGTAATATTCCGATTTGCTAAAAGAGACACACGCATGAACCGTCTCAAATAAAAATGAAATTAGATTAATGAAAAAAAAATTTCCCCCTTATCCCCCCAACCGACTGACGAGCTGGAGGGGGAGGGAAATAGAATGGCCAGCAAAGCTCCTTGCTGGAGCTTCCTCATCTCTGATCGCTATGGAGTCGCCACGTAGGGGAGGGAGGATCCCCCTCCCCTCCCCTATTTAAATCGAGGGGGACGAAGCTGAGAAGAAAACAGTCGATACGCTGTGAAGGGGCCGCCGGGGATCAAGACACTGTTAGCCGTGAGGGAGATATACGTGAGGAGTGAGGGGGCCTTGCCATGGGAGAGAGCAGCTGCGCTTGTGCCGCCTGAAGAAAAAGAGGAGGATGCCACAGTGCTACTAAAGGAGGAGACGCCATCGAGCCATCGCCCTGCTGTCAGCTTGTGCCCGCCACTACTATCTGGTTGAGCTGTCAACTGACGGCCTTATTACCCCCCCCCCCCACGTGGAAGTCTGGAAGCTCAGAAGCTTCCAAGGGGGGGCTCTCTAAGCCCACTTCCCCCCCCCGGTTTTAATCCCTCTAAGCCCCCTTTTCCCCCCTGGTTTTAATCCCTCTAAGCCCCCTTTTCCCCCCCCAGTTTTAATCCTTCTAAGCCCCCTTTCACCCCCCCATGTCAAAAACCCCTTTTCCATGGGTATTAGAACCCCCCTGTCGGGTTTTAAAAACCCCTTAAGTCCCCTTTCACCCTCATGCTAAAACCCCTTTCCCTTCACTTTGGAGTCACTCCCCTCAAGAGCAGGAAGGACTTAAGGGTCTCATTACTTTTTTTTACCCATGTATAATCCCTAAAAGCCCTATCCTTTGGCTTCGGGATCACCCCCCCGGTGTTTTATTCCTTGAAACCCCTTTCACCCCCGTGTCATAAAACCCTCCAATGGCCCTACTTGTGCCTATTATTACCCCTCCCTTGGGATTTTAAAGTTCACTTAGACTCCCTTTCCTTGGGCTCCCCTCCGTGTTTTTATAAACCCCTTAGCCGTTCCTTGCCCTTTTCAAAATACCCTTGGGGACTTTGGATTTTTCACGTACTCAGAAAAAGAGAAGAAGAGTATCGAAGTGCAAGGGGGCGACGGTGGAATTCCGAAAAGGAGTGTAAAGCTTCTTCTACGTCTGAAGGACTACAATTGTGATGCCTCCTAAGAAAGTCCAAGGTGTAGCTGCGGGAGGGTCATCTCCCGATATCCATGTGGATATCTTATCCCAAAACCAGGTTTTTCTTCTTGGCTTTAATTCGGTTTTAAGTCGATCATGCAAAGAGAAATTGTTAGGGATATGATATATTTGTCCAAGTTATTTGTAATGAAGGAGTTTAGTTTATTTGAATGAATGATAATGTATAGAACTTAGTTTCCTTTGAATTGCATCAAGCATTATAAATTACGAGCAAGATTATCCATTTACTATAGTAATATATTTTAGTTAAATCCTAAAGGTATAGAAATTATGTCTTGCACCATTAGTGTTATTCCTTTCGCAACGAATCATTGTAAATGATTAAATTCATGAAAGGTTTCTTTCGTTGCTCAAATTACTAGGAAGTTATCATTGCTAATTGCACATCGTAGCAAGGGAAATATTTGTTACTTGGCATGAGTTCATCTGCAAGGGAAAAAGGAAGTTTAAATTGAACTGTATTGACTGAAAAGTAAATTGTCACAAGGATAGCAAAACTGTGACAAGACGATTAATATTACCTTCCAAAAATTATCCAAACCAATCTAAACATAGAAATATTAATATCCTAAGCACTTGACTATGTTCCTTATTGTAGGGTCAAACAAATTCGTATAGATAAAGAACTAGGGCTGTCCCCGAGATCCTTAAAAAGAGACCCTAGGCCCGACATACGTCAGCTTAAAGGATCTAAAATGGATTACTCCATCGCAGGACTTGCGCATCAAGTACATTTAGTCTTGTGATTGATTCACAAGGAGAAAGGGTTAAAAAAAAAACCCTCATCAAGGATGGCAGACCCCTATGCAAGTTATCTTGCAAAAAGGACGTATTTTTGGATATCCTTCTAATTAAGGAAAGTTGTAAACTGGAAACTAGCATATCTAAGGAAGTTTAGGGTTGACCAAGTTGGGTTAATAAGGTACGCCCTACACCGGAATGTAAAGGATCTTACCAATTTACAAGACTCCTTGGGAACGAGTGCTGATACACTCAAAAAGGAAAGAACACTTCCTTAGCAGTTTGCCAAACAACACGGTTGATTAATGGAAATGTTTGTGCTTGCTAGAGATTTTAGGGCTCTGTTTGAATTATGAATTACAAATTAAATGAGTATCTATACTTCAGGTTAAGGGCCTGAAGGAAGAGGCAGTTTCAGTTAGCCCCGACTACCTGCTAACCCTAACCAAGGGGGTTGTTCACGGTGCCGCGAACGTGGACCGAACCCGTCGCGAGAGGTCTCTCCGTTGAGCTCTACTTGGAGTACGAGGACGCTTGGGTGCCAGGGGGGGCTCTGGCGGTAAATCCCTCGCCTTCCGGGTCCTGCACAAGAGGCTAACCTTACTCGGGATTGGATCTCGAGGCCCGCATACTAGTTTACGGGCGAAAGCTTGGAATAGTGATCCCTAGGGATTACTGGATAGCCTTCAGGTGGATTATGGACAAGCCTATGGGCGGAACTCCTTGTATTTCAAAGATAAAATGATGAAATGTAAAAAAGAACTTGCTTGATATTGTTTTTCTACATCACGTGATAAGATTACGTGAAGGAACCAGTGCTTAACAGGATTAATTAAAGAAGTTGATTGTTATATGTCAAATTAATGTGTTAGATAATTACATAACTAAAACAAACCGAGGAAAGTGCGGAGGATGGGCCATGGGTCCGTCCTACGGTTGGGTGGTCCCGGTTAGCCGAGAACTTTTCTCAAAAATCTCGAAGAACAACGGGATGATGATCATCATCAAAATGAATAACGAGAACGATGACCTAGAGTTACGTCTTACCCGATTTACGCTGTTTTAGGGGAACGGAATGGGACTATGCCTTATGGCAGAGAGGTTGAGCCTTGCATCCCTCTCGTTTCCCATTCTCCTTGAACCAAGTGCAACGTGAATCCGCTTCGGACTTGGCGTTTCTATGTAAAATAGTTCGCTTGGGTCTGACGCTAGTCGTTGTTAGCTAATGACCAATCAGGAAAACCCTAATTCCAGTCGATCCTAAGTGGGAACGACCAGGGTACTTCCACTACGTGGCAGACGTGGGAAGACCTAGAACGCAAAACCCGTAACATTCCATGGGAGTGCCGGGTGGAGTTTTCTAGACATCCTTTCTGATGGACTGCTAAGACGTGTCCTGGATGATACTAGCGGACACGTTACAGTTGGTATCAGACCCGACCATCAACGGAATTGTTTTTATGAGATCTCAATAAAAATGAAGTAAAGAAATTGTTGCTGTCCAAACATTTTCTCATCTTCAATGCTGTCTTGCAGAATTATGAAGCGTGGAACAAGTTTTTGGTAGTTCGGGTCATGTTTATGTCTGCAATGCATTCTCCCCTTTATAGATAAAGAATTGGGATGATGAACATCCTAGAGCAGATTTATAATCCATCACCTTTATACATAGAACGAAGATGGATGGGGTCGTCAGGAATCTACTGTATAGCCACCCACCGGTTTGCTTATCTACAGACCAATCTAAAGAGGATCAAGTGGTTGGAAGACTTGAAAGTCGTGAAGCTGTTCATTTTTGTGGAAGCTCACGTAAATTTGATTTTACATATTCAAGGTCGGAGGGTTGAAATGAACTCATATGTATATGAGGAAGTAACCCGTGTAATCCCAGCCGACAGGATTAAAGTGTTGGGCCGCCATGAGAAGAATGGATTCCAACAGAAAGGGTATCCTGAACTTCCAATGAATTATCGCTTCCTAAAGATCAATGACCCAAAACCCTACTATTACACAGTTCTTGTAGACAAATGCAATACAACGTTATTCTTCCCAAACTGAATGTAATGATTGGCTTATCATCACACGAAACATTATATTCAAAAAGGCTATGCCCATGTAAATACAAATAAAGACTACTTTTTCTCAATATCTAGCTGTGCATAAGAGTTGTTAAAAAGTTAAGTAGCTACATTGTTTACGAGATAGCTGATCTAAAAATGAAAGATAAGCTAATGTCGATTATCATATATAACGTTAAGAAATTTTTTATCCAGGCACAACCCCAGGTACAGGTTCCTAATTCACCTCCTACATCAAGTACTGCTGTGACCCAGAAGAAGAAGTTCCTCCTCAAGCAGATAAAGCCACCCAAGTTTGATGGGAGAGGCAGATTCATTCAGGCTGATGCTGAAATTTGGATTGAATCCATGGAGAATTACTTTGAAGCAGCTGGTACTGCACCTACCAATCAGGCCATGCTCGCCAAGTTAAAGCTCATCGACAAAGCCAGACTTTGGTGGAAACAATGGTGCAGGGATCAAGGGATTTCAGAGGGGTCCGTTACCTGGGAGAAGTTGAAGAAAGCCGTGTAGGGAAGATATTTACCACCTACATATCGTACGCAGAAAATGAATGAGTTCTACGAGCTAAAACAGCTAGGACTCACTCTTAACGCATACTACTCTAAATTCGTCTCACTTTTAAAGTATGCGCCACAGATGGACATGATGCAGCAGGTGTCCAAATTTTGTGCGGGCTTAAATCCACTCGTAAATACCCGTCTCGAATCTATGCGTCCATCAGATCTTCAGGATGCACTTATTTGAGCGGTGCCTATAATTTAGGAGGTGCAAGCTAGACCAAGGGTTAACAAAACTTGGTCCTATAGTGACCCGAACGGAGAAGCATTCAGACCTCAAATGAAGAGAGTTCAATGTCATAATCAGGGACAAAGGAAGAAAGCAAGGACAAACAATGTCAACAACTTTGTTCCTACTCAAAGTAATGGCCGAAACCTCCATTGTTTCCACTGCAACGAACCCGGTCACTTCAAGAGGCAATGTCCCAAGCTTAGCGGGGGACATCGTTAAATGCCTTTTCAAGGTGCAGGCCACGGCCGAGGAGCCGTTACCTGTGGAAGAGGAAGAACCGCTTACATTGCCAATAGGCAAAGATGCAAAGAAGAAGAAGAGGAAGATCTTACTATGGAAGCTGAATTCGAAAAAGCAACATCCATGCCGCTCTACACAAGAAAGGGCTTAATCACGAGTTTTCGGTGATTCAGACACCATCGGACTATCAAGGTAAAGGTTTCAAAACCTTGATTGATTGTGGCAGTACACATTCCTTTATCTCACCAGCATGTGCAAAAAGTTTAGAAATAACCACAGTAGAAGCACCTACCCTGCTTGTGGAGTTGGCAAACAATCGTGAGGTAACTTGTACCAGGCAAACTACTAAGGTGGAATTCTTTCTGGGAGGAAAGAAGACTTCAGTCAAATTCAAAGTCATGAATCTAGGTATCCATGAGTGTCTACTCGGGATGGATTGGCTTAAGCCCAACGACGCCCACATCCATTGTGGAAAGGGTCAAGTTTCATTTCGAAACTCTGAAAGGGAATTCGTCACAACTCAAGGTGAGGCAGGAGTGCCAAGAATCCAATTAGTCAAATAATCTTGGATCATAAAAGGAGTCAAAAAAGGATTACCTGTTTACCTAATCAAACTCAATAAGTTAGATCAAAAGCAAGAGTCTCATGAAGGACCTTCTTGGCTAAAGGAATATGCTGACGTATTCCCTGAGGAATTGATTGAACTTCTGCCTCAAAGAGAAGTAGATCATGAGATTAGGCTAGTGCCTGGAGCTGCACCAATTGCAAAGAGACCTTATAGAATATCCATACCAGAAACAATTGAGTTGAAGGAACAACTTAAGCAACTATTAGATCAGGGTTACATCCGGCCTAGCAATTCACCATGGGGAGCTCCAGTACTATTCCAAAAAAAGAAAGATGGGACACTTCGACTATGTATTGATTACCGAGGGTTGAATCAATCAACAGTCAAGAACAAGTATCCTATTCCTAGAATAGATGAGCTTCTTGATCGTCTTCAAGGTGCAAAGATCTTCTCCAAGATTGATCTCAGGTCAGGTTACTATCATATAAGGATCAAGGAAGAAGATATTCCAAAGACGGCCTTCAATACAAGATATGGGCACTTCAAGTTCCTGGTTATGTCATTCGGGCTTACAAATGCACCTGCCACCTTCAATAGATTAATGCAAGATATCTTTAGACCATATCTTGATGATTTCGTGCTTGTCTTCTTCGATGACACTTTAGTCTATTCTAAATAGGAAGAAGATCATGAAACTCAACTTCGGATTGTCCTTGAGACAATGAGGTCTCATAAGCTGTATGAAAAAATGAAGAAGTGTGCATTCTTCAAGCGTCAGATTGAATATCTGGGATTCATAGTATCATCAGAAGGAATATCAGTAGACCCAGCCAAGGTCAGAGATGTGCTTGAATGGCCAATACCAGTATCCGTCAAAGAGATATGTAGCTTTCTTGGATTGACAGGATGGTATAGGGTCTTCATCAAAAACTATGCTTTGATTGCAGCACCTCTTACAGACTTACTAAATAAGTAGACTTCCATTACATGGTCAACTTCCGAACAAAATAGCTTTGACAAATTGAAGCAAAGTTTGGTATTAGCACCTATTCTAAAACTTCCTGACCTCAATAAGGAGTTCGAGGTAGTAACTGATGCTAGCATTCTTGCCTTGGGGTGTGTACTTATGCAGGAAGGTCATCCAGTAGCATATTCTTCAAGGAAATTGAAGAGACATGAAAAGAATTATGCCACGCATGATCTGGAATTACTAGCTGTCTTCCATTCTCTAAAGCTTTGGAGACACTACTTGTTGGGTAACAACTTTACTCTAGTAACAGATCATAAGAGTCTCAAATGGATTTTTACCCAGAACGAGCTCAACATGAGGCAACGTCGGTGGATTGAAGTATTGGAGGAAAATGATTTTGAAATCAAGTACCGACCAGGGAAGGAGAATGTAGTTGCCGATGCACTCAGTCGCAAGGCATTCTTAAATTCCCTAATCTTGCAAAATCCATCAACGGCCAGATCTTTGGCTACAAAAGTATCTATGCCAAACAACCCTATACTTGAACTAGCTAGAGAGGAAGCATGCCATGATTTGGCCTACCAAACAATGATAAAGGAAATATCTACCAAGGAGCAGAATCAGAAGTTGCAAGCTAAGTATCAGGAATTTTCCATTGATAATGGACTTGTCTGCTACAGAACAAGGCTATGTATACCAGCAAGCCAGTCACTTAAGCAGAAGATATTATAGGAAGCTCATGATTCTCCTTTTGCAGGACATGCTGGCTATGCTAAAACTCTTAATGCAGTTAGGAAGAGCTACCATTGGGAGAGGCTTAAAGGTGACGTTCTCAAGTATGTCACTGAGTGTTTGTCTTGCCAATGTATCAAATCTGAACATGTCATGATGCCAAGGAAACTGCAACCGCTTGACATTCCCCAAAAGAGATGGGAATTCATTGGTATAGATTTTGTTGTGGGCCTACCCCAAGTCCAAGGAGGATACAATTCCATTATGGTTGTGGTTGACATGCTTACTAGGGTTGCACACCTGATTCCAGTAAAGACAAACTATAAAGCCTCCGACATTGCAAGATTGTTTATCAAGGAGATATTCAAGCTACATGGGTTACCTAGAAGAATCATTAGTGATCGAGATTCTCTCTTCACATCACACTTCTGGAGAGCTATCTTTGAAGCTATTGGGACTCAACTCTATTTTAGCACTGCTTACCATCCCCAAATGGATGGCCAAACAAAGCGAGTAAATCAAATCATCGAAGATATACTTAGGGCATACTACTGTCGAGAGCCAAAGAGGTGGATTCAATACTTGCCATTAGTTGAATTTGCCTACAATGCTTCTTACCAGCAGAGCATTCTGATGACTCCTTTCCAGGCATTGTATGGTCATGATTGTCGAAGTTCCCTAAACTTTTCTGATCCAACCCTAAGAGTTGAAGCGTCAAGACAGATGTTGGAAGATATGGATGATCAAACAAAGTGAATAAGACAAGACATACAAGCGGCCAAGGATAGAGAAAAGGCATACGCAGATTTGAAACATCAAGATAGAGTTTTCGAAGAAGGAGACATGGTCTTCATTCGTGTATGCCCTAAAAAGAGTTCTCTATCCCTAGGAGAATGCAAGAAGCTAAGTCCAAGTATTGTGGGCCGTACAAAATCCTCAAATGCCTAGGACCCAATGCTTATAGATTGCAACTCCCTAAGAACCTAGAGGTTCACAATGTATTCCATATCAGCCTCTTTAAAAAATATGTACCCAACCCTAATCATGTACTTGATGACCAACAAATTGTAATGCCTAGTCAAGGAGTCCTTGAACTAAGGCCGGATAGAATCTTAGATGTTAGGGAGAGACAGTTAAGATCTAGAACCCTGAGAGAATGCCTCATCCAGTAGAAAGATTATCCCGAAGAGGATGCCACTTGGATAGATGAAAGCTCTCTCAACCATCAATATCCCCATTTATCTCGGATGAGGACATCTCGATTCCTCCAAGGGGGAGAGAATGTAATATTTCGATTTGCTAAAAGAGACACACGCATGAACTGTCTCAAATAAAAATGAAATTAGATTAATGAAAAATTTTTTCCCTCTTATCCCCCCAGCCGACTAACGAGCTGGAGGGGGAGGGAAATAGAATGGCTAGCAAAGCTCCTTGCTGGAGCTTCCTCATCTCTGATCGCTATGGAGTCGCCACGTAGGGGAGGGAGGATCCCCCTCCCCTCCCCTATTTAAATCGAGGGGGACGAAGCTGAGAAGAAAACGGTCGATACGCTGTGAAGGGGCCGCCGGGGATCAAGACGCTGTTAGCCGTGAGGGAGATATACGCGAGAAGTGAGGGGATCTTGCGATGGGAGAGAGCAGCTGTGCTTGTGCTGCCTGAAGAAAAAGTGGAGGATGCCACGCTGCTACTGAAGGAGGAGACGCTATCGAGCCATCGCCCTGCTGTCAGATTGCGCCCGCCACTACTGTCCAGTTGAGCCATCAACTGATGGCCTTATTACCCCCCCCCCCCCCCCCCCACGTGGAAGTCTGGAAGCTCAGAAGCTTCCAAGGGGGGGGGCTCTCTAAGCCCACTTTCCCCCCCCCCGGTTTTAATCCCTCTAAGCCCCCTTTTCCTCCTCGGTTTTAATCCCTCTAAGCCCCCTTTTCCCCCCAGTTTTAATCCTTCTAAGCCCCCTTTCACCCCCCCATGTCAAAAACCCCTTTTCCATGGGTATTAGAACCCCCCTGCCGGGTTTTAAAAACCCCTTAAGTCCCCTTTCACCCTCATGCTAAAACCCCTTTCCCTTCACGTTGGAGTCACTCCGCTCAAGAGCACGAAGGACTTAAGGGTCTCATTACATTTTTTTTTACCCATGTATAATCCCTAAAAGCCCTATCCCTTGGCTTCGGGATCACCCCCCTAGTGTTTTATTCCTTGAAACCCCTTTCACCCCCGTGTCATAAAACCCTCCAATCGCCCTACTTGTGCCTATTATTACCCCTCCCTTGGGATTTTAAAGTTCACTTAGGCTCCCTTTCCTTGGGCTCCCCTCCGTGTTTTTATAAACCCCTTAGCCGTTCCTTGCCCTTTTCAAAATACCCTTGGGGACTTTGGATTTTTCCCCTACTCGGAAAAAGAGAAGAAGAGTATTGAAGTGCAAGGGAACGACGGTGGAATTCCGAAAAGGAGTGTAAAGCTTCTTCTACGTCTGAAGGACTACAATTGTGATGCCTCCTAAGAAAGTCCAAGGCGTAGCCGCGGGAGGGTCATCTCCCGGTATCCATGTGAATATCTCACCCCAAAACTAGGTTTTTCTTCTTGGCTTTAATTCGGTTTTAAGTCGATCATGCAAAGAGAAATTGTTAGGGATAGGATATATTTGTCCGAGTTATTTGTAATGAAGGAGTTTAGTTTATTTGAATGAATGATAATGTATAGAACTTAGTTTCCTTTGAATTGCATCAAGCATTATAAATTACGAGCAAGATTATTCATTTACTATAGTAGTATATTTTAGTAAAATCCTAAAGGTATAGAAATTATATCTTGCACCATTAGTCTTATTCCTTTCGCAACGAATCATTGTAAATGATTAAATTCATGAAAGGTTTCTTTCGTTGCTCAAATTACTAGGAAGTTATCATTGCTAATTGCGCATCGTAGTAAGGGAAATATTTGTTACTTGGCATGAGTTCATCTGCAAGGGAAAAAGGAAGTTTAAATTGAACTGTATTGACTGAAAAGTAAATTGTCATAAGGATAGCAAAACTGTGACAAGACGATTAATATTACCTTCCAAAAATTATCCAAACCAATCTAAACATAAAAATATTCATACCCTAAGCACTTGACTATTTTCCTTATTGTAGGGTCAAGCAAATTCGTACAAATAAAGAACTAGGGCTATCCCCGAGATCCTTAAAAAGAAACCCTAGGCCCGACATACGTCAGCTTAAAGGATCTAAAATGGATTACTCCATCGCAGGACTTGCGCAGCAAGTACATTTAGTCTTGTGATTGATTCACAAGGAGAAAGTGTAAAAAAAAACCCTCATCAAGGATGGCAGATCCCTACACAAGTTATCTTGCAAAAAGGACGTATTTTTGGATATCCTTCTAATTAAGGAAAGTTGTAAACCGAAAACTAGCATATCTAAGGAAGTTTAGGGTTGACCAAGTTGGGTTAATAAGGTACGCCCTACACCGGAATGTAAAGGATCTTGCCAATTTACAAGACTCCTTGGGAACGAGTGCTGATACACTCAAA
Organism: Lygodium microphyllum; assembly: GCF_053477565.2. Classification (NCBI taxonomy): domain Eukaryota; kingdom Viridiplantae; phylum Streptophyta; class Polypodiopsida; order Schizaeales; family Lygodiaceae; genus Lygodium; species Lygodium microphyllum. The sequence continues at coordinate 144,448,461 of NC_141136.1, read as the reverse complement.
AAGGAAAGAACACTTCCTTAGCAGTTTGCCAAACAACACAGTTGATCAATGGAAATGTTTGTGCTTGCTAGAGATTTTAGGGCTCTATTTGAATTATGAATTACAAATTAAATGAGTATCTATACTTCAGGTTAAAGGCCTGAAGGAAATGCAGTTTTAGTTATCCTTGACTACCTGCCTAATGCTAACCAAGGGGGTTGTTCATCGCGCCGGGAATGTGGACCGAACCCACCGCGAGAGGTCTCTCCGTTGAGCTCTACTTGGAGTACGAGGACTCTTGGGTGCCAGGGGGGGCTCTGGCTGTAAATCCCTCTCCTTTTTGGGTCCTCCAGAAGAGGCTAACGTGACTCGGGATTGGATCTCGAGGCCCGCATACTAGTTTATGGGCAGAAGCTTGGAATAGTGATCCATGGGGATTACTGGATAGCCTTTGGGCAGATTATGGACAAGCCTACGAGCGAAACTCCTTGTATTTCAAAGATAAAATGATGAAATGTAAAAAAGAACTTACTTGATATTGTTTTTCTATGTCACGTGATAAGATTACGTGAAGGAACCAGTGCTTAACAGGATTAATTAAAGAAGCTAATTGTTATATGTCAAATTAATGTGTTAGATAATTACATAACTAAAACAAACTGAGGAAAGTGCGGAGGATGGACCATGGGTCCGTCTTACGGTTGGGTGGTCCCAGTTAGCTGGGAACTTTTCTCAAAAATCTCAAAGAACAGCGAGATGATCATCATCATCAAAATGGATAACAAGAATGATGACCCAAAGTTATGGCTTACCCTGTTTATGGTGTTTTAAGGGAATGGAATGGGACTATGCCTTATAGCAGAGAGATTGAGCCTTGCATCCCTCTCGTTTCCCATTCTCCTTGAACCAAGTGCAGCGTGAATCCGCTTCGGACCTGGCGTTTTTGCGTAAAGTAGTTCGCTCGGGTCTGACGCTAGTTGCTGTTAGCTAATGACCAATTAGGAAAACCCTAATTCCAATCGATCCTAAGTGGGAATGGCCAGGATACTTCCGCTACCTGGTAGACGCGGGAAGACCTAGAACGCAAAATCCGTAACATTCCATGGGAGTGCCGGGCGAAGTTTTCTAGACATCCTTTCCGATGGACTGCTAAGATGTGTCCTGGATGATACTAGCGGATACATTACATGAGGGGAGGACAAGTTTTTCGGCAACATCTTAGATCATTGGAAGAACATACTGGAGGGGAGCAAGGACTACATAGTAGCATGCTTGCATGTGGAGTTTCCGGTTCCAGCCTCAGTAGGTAGATTTTCTACGAGGTGGATGATGGATTGCATATGTGCATATATGTCACACTGACGATCGAACGCACGCAAGGCACTCAAGAGTGGGGCTGCTAAGCCCGAGTGGTTAGATATGGACGACTGGCACTGACTGAGGGAGGAGACTATAGATTCTCTAGGAGGTTGGAGTCAGTAGCGTGAGGCGGCAAGGGCACGACTCGAGGCCGGAGTGGTCCATTATCTTGGGAGTGGCAGCCACAAGACATATTTGGAGGACTTTGTAAGTTTTTCTTTTGTTTTTCTTGTTTATTTTTTTGCAATATCCTTTGTACTGACAATCATGTTTCTAACAGTTAGTATTTTGTTTTCTTTGCAGCACTCCATTATAAATCGCGATCTGACCAACCTTGAGACTCGATATGCAGAGAGGCACTGTCTCACTACATTGATCGACCGATTGTATAGACGTGACGGCCCTGTAAGTCACTCATCTTTCTTGTCCATAGTTACCGTTTAATTAGAATGCATTATTGTATGGTAGACTGATGTGTTGTTGTTTCTTTTTTTGCAGAGTCCGTTTGATGCTCCTTTGTGGCAGGACGAGCTTTCGGATGGCGAGGATATGTAGCTCGCCCTTGGTTCCCTAGAGCTCACACACCTTTCTTTTTTGGTCGCCTGATCTGTGTAGACATTTTCTATGTATTAGTGATATCTTGTCATGATTATACCAATCCCTTTCATTATGCGATCATGTATTTATTTCATGTATTAGTGTTATGACTTCAGTATACTTTGTTTTTGTTTGTAGGAGCATTGTACACAGTGCAGAAACTATTTTGTATGGCCCAAATAAAGCACATAGTGCTATATGTAGCGCACAAAATTTTCTTTTTTCTTGTTACCATCACTATTAGTGTCGCAAATTAACTGCTTACATCATTATTGGCATCGTTATTATCGTCGCAGACCATCGATATCAGCATCGTTATTGGCGTCGGTATCAAATGTGATACTGATACCGACTATTCTATGGTGTCGTCAATAACGATGCTTTTTGCGAGGACGGGGGAAAATTTTGTTATTTATATTTTCTTTGCTTTTAACGTTGGTATAAGGCCTATATCTTGTAATGTAAGAGATATTGTGGTGATGCTGTTTTAGTTTTGCGAATCATATAAATGATGCTGTTTTAGTTTTGCAAATCATATGAATGATGCTATTTTAGTTTTTTATATTTGTCTTTTTAAGAAGAGATTGATTTTTATGGAATATCCAATGTTATTTTTGGATTTACATTATAAAAAATGAATGTTTTTCATACTGATAGGCTGATTACCTTCGTTGTATACTTGTGTGGTGGAGGCTAGGACAAGCCCCATATATGAGAGGTCTCTTTGCAAGAAGAACATTATGCTAGGAGGCACAAGTATGCTAGGGCTCTCTAGCCATATATCCCTTAGGTTTGTTGAGGATCGGCCTAACCCTTATGAGGCTAGGATGAGCTTATTGTAAGGTCCTATTTACTTTTCTCTCTTTCTCTCTTTCTCTGCATCTCTCATTTCCTCTCCCTCCCTCATCCTCACCCTCTCTTTCTCTCTTTTTCTATTAGGTTTAATGATTTTTCTCTCTTTTTCTCTCTCCTCTCCCTCTCTCATTTCCTTTTCTCTCTTTCTCTCCCTCTCTCATTTCCCCTCCCTCCCTCACCCTCACCCTCTCTTTCTCTCTCATTTCCTCTACCTCTGTCAATATACACAAATTATACAAAAAAAATTAAAAGAGAGAGAGAATGCACTCTCCCTCCCTCTCCTTCTCTCATTTCATCCCCCTCCCCCTCCAACTCCCTCTCTCTCTCTGTCTCTCTCCCTCTTCCATTTCCTCCCTCTCCCTCTCTCTCTCTTTCTCTCTCTCTCTCTCTCTCTCTCCCTCTCCTTCTCTCATTTCATCCCCCTCCCCCTCCCCCTCCCCCTCCCCCTCCCTCTCCCTCTCTTTCTCTCTCTCTCCCTCTTCCATTTCCTCTCCCTCTCCCTCTCTTTCTCTCTCTCTCTCTCTCTCTCTCTCTCTCTCTCTCATTTCCTCTCTCCCTCTCCCTCTCTTTCGATCTCATTTCCTCTCCCTCTGTCAATATACACAAATTATACAAAAAAAAGTAAAAGAGAGAGAGAATGCACTCTCCCTCCCTCTCCTTCTCTCATTTCATCCCCCTCCCTCTTCCATTTCTTGCCTCTCCCTCTCCCTCTCCCTCTCCCTCTCCCTCTCCCTCTCCATGTCTTTCTCTCTCTCTCTCTCTCTTCCTCTCTCATTTCCTCCCTCTCCCTCTCTCATTTCCTCTCTCTCTCTCCCTCCCTCCCTCTCCCTCTCTCATTTCCTCCTCCTCCCTCTCCCATTTCCTCCCTCTCCCTCTCCCTCTCCCTCTGCCTCTCTTTCTCTCTCATTTCCTCTCCCTCTCTCAATATACACAAATTATATAAAAAAAAGTGAAAGAGATAGAGAATGCACTCTCCCTCCCTCTCCCTCTCTCATTTCCTCGCCCTCCCTCTCCCTCTCCCTCTCTTTCTCTCTCATTTCCTCTCCCTCTCTCAACATACACAAATTAAACTCTAAACAAGTAAAAGAGAGAGAGAATGGACTCACCATAAAGATTCAAAGGAGGGTTTGGCGACTCCTCTTCGCGACGGTGGCTCCTCCTCTTCTTCATGAACAATGGCGGCGGCGGCGGCAGTGGCACCAGCGCTGGCGGTGAGAAGCCTTTTTTCTCTCTTTCTCTCCCTCTAAGCAAAATGGTCACTCTCTCTTGCTCTCCCTCTCGAAAACTTTCACGAATGCACGAAATGAAACGTGCTCGAGTTTCAACTTGTGTTCTTTTCTTTGTGGAGTGTCTCTATTTGCGTCGCATTTGCAACGCTAATAACAATGCAAATAGCGATGCCACTATTTATCGTCGCTAATCTGCGTCGCTATGGCTTGATTCCTTGTAGTGAAGGATTTTGTGTCACTGTTCAATTTAGATCATTTGTGTTGCACGAAATTCATTGTCCTCCATATCAAGGACATAGAGGTATTATTTCCAATTTAAGAATATTGATTGAAGATTTTTATTGATCGCAAATGGAATCTAATGCTTCTAACTTTGTTTTCAAGCTTTTAATTTGCCAAAGAGTCAAGTGACACTATGGTAAGCAATATGGTTTGTTAATGTCTTTACCAATTCTTGACCATCCATGGGAACATATTTCAATGGATTATATAACTTGTTTGCCTAATACACAAGCTAATCATGATATGATTTAGACTATAGTAGATCGATTTAGTAAACAAGCATATTTTCTACCATGAAAGAAAACATTAACTACATCTCAAGTTGTAAAATTATTTTTAAAGACTATTTTTACTAATCATGGTTTGCCAAAAGTTATTATTTTTAATCGTGATTCTGGATTTTGTAATAATTTTTGGACTACTTTGTTTGCTAATTTGGATACTAAGATTGATTTCTCATCTACATTCCATCTTGCAACCAATGGGCAAACAAAAGCTACTAATAGTACGATTCTGGATCTTTTGTGTGTATACACAATTTGAAAACCACAAACATGGGATACTTATTTGCATCTACTTCAATTTGCATGTAATAATACACCGCACATAACAACTTATAAAGCACATTTTGAAATCATTTATGGTCATAGATTACCTACACTTCACTGCTAAACAAAGTTAAAGCTGCTGATGATATTACCAATATGCATGCTAATATTTTTGCCCAAGTTAAAGATATGATTGTGAAAGCCTAGTATTCATACACTAAACAAGCTAATAAGAAAAGACAAGCCATGAATTTTAATGTTGGTAATTATGTATGGTTAGGCATTGAAAAGAGAAGATTGCAAAGTATTGAGAAATACCCATTTGTTAAATTAGCACCTAGGTTTTATGGACCTTTCAAAATAATTCATAAGATCAATGGAAATGCATTTAAATTAGAACTACCCAAACACTGGAAGATCCATAATACTTTTCATATCATTTTGTTACAATCTTTCAGAGACCAATTACCTGTCCACCATGTCTATGAAAACTCTCCTTTGTTAGAAGAGGAAACTGAAATCCTTGAACTTGAAACTATTCTAGAAAGTGACTTTATGACCACTAGAATTGGCCGTAGATATTTTAGATATTTGGTTAAGTTTAAAAGTCATCCTATTGAAGAGGCCCAATGGATGCACACCGGTGACCTGAGTGCTTACCCTTCACTGCTCGCTCCACATTGAGCTAATAGTAATTGAGGACAATTGCTATCCCACTCCATGAGTATAATGCTAGGAGGCATATTTCATGGTGGATTTTGTGATTTTATTTATTTGTCGGGGTTCATACATAAGGTGGATTCTTTGTGTGAGAAGTTGATGGGGACCCCTATCCTTTTTAGGTGTCAGATTAATTTAATATGCACATGGGTGATTCCATAGTGGGTGATTTTGCAAAATACACATCAAATTAATGGACATTTATGAGTTTAGAGTGCGTACTCGAATTAAATTAAGATTATGACATATAGAGTTCCAACCCGTTTAATTATTTTATAGTTGAAGATTGCTAGGTATTCACTTTTGTTGGATTTTATCTAATTATTTTCTAATAATTGCAAATGCTTTAGTTGATGTGTAGAGCATGCAATGATGGTGTTGGGTAGCACCGAGTGATGACATGAATCCAAATACCTAGAATAATTACTAATCTTTATGGGCATGCCTTATCACTAAAGACGTGGCGTCAATATTTATTTAAGTGCGCTTATTTATTAAAGTGCTTGATAAAGTATTTATTATCTTGTATGCGCATAGGGACTCTGTTAAATATTTCATTATTTGATATTTGTATTTGGACATAGCCTGGACCGACTTTTGGATGCCCAAACACCTTACTCTATATTTGGGAAAAAGCAAACACAAAAGCCTAAAGCATGCTATTTGTAAAGTGGGATTTTTTTGAGCTAAAAGATAAATCAATCTATAAATACATGCCTTGTGAAGCACTCACACAAGGCATGGGGGGAGATTGCACCCAATTTGTCTTTTTGTCTCACGTCATGCAAATTCTATTTTGCTTTTATGAAGCTTTTGTAGAGTTCTTTGTTCTTGGGGACCTTTCGGCATTCGCTACCCACATATAACATCTGATTTGTGCATCAGGACTAGTCATTAACATAATCAACATCTACACCCTCTCTACAAATATCAACATCATTGAAGCATCTCTTTGTTTCTCTCTCTCTCTCTCTCTCTCTCTCTCTCTCTCTCTCTCTCTCTCTCTCTCTCTCTCTCGCTATCCTTGTGTTTCTGATTCGAGATGTATGTTGTTACATGATGGTCAAATGTACATTGATGGCATTATGCATGATATACTTTTCATGGATTACCATGACATGCACATTGATGGTTGTGTGTATGGCATTATAGGGTTATGTGGTTTGATGATTCTTTGCCTTATATGTGACAGTTTTCATGGGTTCTCCCATTACAAGATTATAATTTTTTTTGAAATTACACATTATGGTTTTCTATGACAAATGGTGGTGCTGGGGCAATGCATACTAAAGGTTTTTTGCTTAGAATATGACAAAGTTACATATGCATGGCAAGATTGCAAGAGTTACTTATGGAAATTATACATTATGGTTGTTTACATGACATGGGACCATGATCACAAGTTCTATGAGGTTGTCTAGATTACAATGGTAGATTTTTCAACATTGGGGTAATGTACATTCAGGTATTTTTAATTCAAATATGGCAAGATGCATGGGTTTTGCAAGCCTATGAAAGTTACTTTTGGAGATTAAACATTGTGGTTTAGAGCAAGACATAGGGCAGTTTTCATGGGTTCTCCAAGCATGTAGGGCTGCATTGGGAAATCAGATAATTAGATAAACAATTCATGTTGAAGGCTTTCTACTCAGGATATAGTGGGTTACATAGGTTCTTTGAGCCTATGGGTTGCCTTTGGAATTCAAAACTTACTGGGTACAGTGAAAATTGCATGATTGAGGGTGGATGTATATGGTTTCCTCATGCTATTTGCAAGGTTTTGTATAGGTTTCCAAGGTGACCTATTGAGATTAGACATTATTCGGTGCATTCTAGACTACATGGCTTAGGATGAGAGGTTTATGCATCAAACATATGTTTAGGGTATGTTGTAGGCTACTATTACATGAGTTTGTCAAGGCTAGCATAGCTACCTTGACTAGGTAGAGATTGTTGGATGAGGTGTGAGTTGCATGGGTTGATGGTAGATATGAGGGTTATTGTAAGAGTTAGGCAAACAAGTCCATTAGTGTTGCATTGAAACAACAATGGTCATTGGTGAGAGTGCCTTTGGGACACATCTTAGTAGTCCAGTTTCCATAGCAAGGTCACCTTTGATATGGTGTATATTTTATGGATAGACCAATTTGCCATAGTAGGGACCTGTTGCCAAGTGATCATGGTATTGCATGTCATATATATTAAGGGCAAACACTTTTTTTCTCTCCATTTCTCATTTTTGGCATTGGTTGTAGGTGATTTGTTTGTTTGCCTTGTTCAAAAGGAAGGATTGACATTGATGTTGTGGTTAAAAAGTAGTAGATGCGAAGAGTTGAGTAGGAGATTGCTATTAGTGTTATGTGTATCAAAATATATCTTGCTAAATTTATTTTCTGGTCTCTTGCTACTAGAAATAACCATCAAGATCTTAGCATCAATCGATTTATAGAAAAGTTGACTTGGTGCATCACTTGAAGATGGAGCATTGAATTGATATTTACATCCCCCATAGAGAGCTTGGGGTGAAGATAGACCCACTTGTGAAGGGCTCGGCATGAAGCCTAATGACAAGGAGAGAAAGCAGATCATTGCTTGCTTCCATGATGCATGGTGCAAACTTCAGAGTCAATTATTGGAAGTACAATGTGGGCAGCACAAGGTTGCATTTATACGATACCTCCTTTTAGACAAGGAGCGCATTATCACTATAGAGGAGTATATTGTCACATATGTGGTGACGGACATATTCAACAAATATATGACCATTGAGGATGCACACTTGGAGTGTATAAAAAAGAAGTTACGACAACTATGATCAACAAGTGGATGCTTCGTCTAGTATCTTGTGTTATATAACTTGCGTGATTTTGCTTATTGTTCCCTAATTGAATACTATGACCGGAACCAAAGGTGGAGAAAAGTCACAAAGAGACGTCTATGCCATGCTGGGGATAAAGTAGGAAAGTGCCTTAACAAACAATGGCATAAGTATCTAGGACATTCCCGATGTGAAAATGAGATTGCAAGCAAAGGAGATCCACACCCTTTTCTCCATCCTAAGGTACAATTCGCTCATGTATAGAATCAGATGCTGGAGATCATGGTGGCTCATTTGTTGCATAAAGTGCATTGGAACGGTTATGCTAGGAAAACCATAGACCAATTAGCCAAGACACTCGACCTTGCCGACATGTGGAGAATCCCCAACATCAAGGGGATTTGACAGGAGGAAGCCCTCAGCTAGGCCGCATTCATCCAATCCCTCTTTTTCGTCTTGTGACTCTTTTATAGCCTCTCAGATAAGGGTAGTCAGGACTCCTCCATACCCTATGAATGTGGCCTTGGCCGAGGGCTTCTTCCTATCAGTCCCCTTTGATGCTCGAGATTCTCTACCCACCGGTCTACTTCCAAGGTCTACTTCCAAGATCGGGTGTCTTGGCTGATTGGTCTACGGTTTTCCTAACATAGCCATTCCAATCCAATTCATGCAATGAATGAGCCGCCACACTCTCTAGCATGGGCACGTTGATCCTATGCATGAGCGAATTATACCTTAGGCAAGAGAAAAGGGTGTGGATCACCTTTGCTTGCAATCTAAATTCCGCGTCGAGAATGTCCTGGATACTTATGCCATCATTTGTTAAGACACTTTTCTTCTTCATCCCCAACATGGCATAGACATCTCTTTTGTGCCTTTTCTCCACCTTTGGTTCCAATCCTAGTGCCTTTTCCACCAAGGTCTTGTTGAGTGGGATTAGCACGCGCTTGGTTCCTTCTCTAATTGCCAAGGACACTATCCCACTCTCCTTATCAGCGTCATATGTCCTAAGGAATTCCACACACTTAGTGTGGTCAAATTTTGGATATACCTAGCGAGGTTGCACTGATCCACAATCTTTCTAACAGCTTCCTCGTTGGTCACCACTCCTTCAACGTTGTGGATGCTCCTAAACCTGAGCTGATTGTATGCTAAATTTTCAAGGGTTAGCCCATACTTCACTCTTTCTTCTTTTGTGAAGGGTAGGCGATGGGCTTGGTCTTGTTAAAGAATCTTCAGCTCCTGTCACAAGCCATGGTTTGCCACTAGTGCTTTTCCACCTAGCTATTCACTAAAAGAAAAGACTTCATGCTTGGCAGATAAACTCATTTTTAGTACATAGTTAGACTTTTTCCTCCAAACAGTCTAAGAATATTGCTTCCAAGTTTTATTGTCAATTCCTCAATCACAAGTTGCTTCATCCTACTATTGACATTCCTCATGTTCCGCATGCGTTATTTTCATTTTTGGTTCTTGTTATGTGTTTGGTTTGTTTCACCACACTTTCCCCTCTCTGAATTGAGAACAATCCTTCCTAGGATTAAAGGGTGAGAGGATGACGGCCGTTCAGCACATAATATGAGAGCTTTACCTTCACATGAGCCACACATAGAAATTTAGATTACAATCGAGATTGGCATAGCTATCCATGTCGAAATAGCGTATGCCTACATGTGTAATATAAGTGAGGACGTCAAGCAAGAAGTTAGCAAAGTCCGTTCGACTAGCGACATGCAACTCCTCCTTTGTGATGATGCGATCTAAAAACGGATGTCCCTCAATGTGTTCTTCCGGGGGTCGATCACGAACAAAAGTCAACTACCTATAGGAAGTTGAAGCGACATAGGTTGGGTCATATTCACATGCCTTGATTGCGTGTCGCTATTCAACATTGGTCATTATTTGGTATCTTACTTTCTCCCATTGCAATCATAGAGCATACCATTTTTGTAAGAAGGAGGAGTCATGGTCAATAAGCTGTTCCAACTCCACGATTTCTTAATTTGTGGCTAGGGTTGTAGTCTTGTTATATGACATAATGAAATGTTGTTTGATGGCTTATTCGTGGGATGTCTTAGTTGCAATTAACTCTTGAGCTACTTTAGAAGCCTTGACAAATACAAATTCTCACTCTTCCCAATAAAAAGGGAGTGTTCGTACTTCCCTTGCTATAGATTCGTCCAAGAGGCCTAAGTTTAGTCAGTTGTAGCTTTTAGCCAAGGTCATGAAAGTAGTGTCGAAGCATCAGAGACAAGCAACCAAGTCATCCCCCGTATTTTTAGCTAAGTTTGTGGCCAAGGTTAAGATTGATCATCGCTCATAAGAGGGGCGAAGGCCAATGGGGGGTTGAGGCTTAAGAGCACTAGAGAGTTTAGCAGCCAATAGTCGCAGTTTGGGTTATTCTTTATGTTGGAGTTTGGCCTCACGTTCGATGGGTTTAGTGGGAGTTGCGGTTGTCGTGCCACTAGATGCATTTGAGATATCAAAGGTATCATTAGCGATAGAGCTAGGCATTTTGCTAGTAGCGGGCCATGATTTTGGGTGATAGATTGGTTCTGATCCTACTGAGCTAGACTTTGGAGGTTCTACAAACTGAGTGGCCTGATTCTCTTATGTTGTGAGTGTCTTTGGCATGATGTTTCGTGTGGTCAAGTTTAAGGGTGGCGTTTGAGTAGGGCCTTTGGTTTTTTTGGCTTTAGGTAGCCAAATCTAGGTGTTACCCACATAGTGGCCTTGGGCTTGCAATAAGGTCTTAGGCACCCACATCGCAGCTTAATCATGCATCGATGTTTGTGGCAAAGACTTGGCTTCCTAGGTTTTGGGTGTGGATGATAAGCCTTGAGAGGCCACGGGTTTCTATTCCTAGGTGGCCCTCCTTGTTTAGGTACCCATTTGAATCGGGGTTCATAGGCTTCAGTGTGGATTCTAGTGGGTTACTGGCCTCAAGGCTGGTGGGTTGTGACGAGTCACCACCCCCCTCCTTAGCCTTGGCGGTGGGTTTCTCTACTATTGGCTTTGTGGACTTGGAAAGAGTCACACCGCCCTTGTTGAAAGCTGTAACTATGCGGACATTACCCATGGCGAGGAGGATGCGTTGTGACTCATAGTCGACATTGCAAGGAGCTTGCTTCTTGAAAGTTCATCCTAACAATGATTCTATGCCTGCATTATTAGTGTTGGGAAACACATAGAAAATTTTCGGCATGCCTTCAGACTCGATAGAAACTATAACCTTGCACTTTCCCGGAAGTTTGTAGGGTTGCTCTCCATAAGGGGTAAGACTAGCATTAGTGGGTTGCAACTGCTGTAACGTGTCCACTAGAATCCTCTAGAACACGTCTTAGCAGCCCATCGGAAAGGTTGTCTAGAAAACTCCACCCGGCACTCCCATGGAATGTTGCGGGTTTTGCAATCTAGGACTTTCCGCGTCTGCCACGTAACGGAAGTGTCCTGGCCGTTCCCACTTAGGATCGACCGGAATTGTTTGGTCATTTACTAACAGCGACTAGCGTCAGACCTGATCGAACTACTTTACGCAGAAACGCCTGGTCTGAAGCGGATTCATGCTGCACTTGGTTCAAGGAGAATGGGAAACGAGAGGGATGCAAGGCTCGACCTCTCTGCCAAAAGGCATAGTCCCATTCCGTTCCCCTAAAACAGCGTGAATCGGGTAATCGGTAATTCCAAGTCATCGTTCTCATTACTTGTTTCGGTGATGTTAATCATCCTTCTGTTCGTCGAAGATTTTGAGAAAAGTTCCCGGCTAACCGGGACCACCCATCCGTAGGACGGACCCATGGTCCATCCTCCGCACTTTCCTCGGTTTGTTTTAGTTATGTAATTACCTACCACATTAGTTTGACATACACAAACAGCTTCTTTGAATTAACCCTGTTATGCACCGGTTCCTTCACGTAATCTTATCACAGGACATAAAGAAAACAATGCCAAACAACTTCTTTATTATCATTTTATCCTTTTATCTTTGAAATACAAGGAGTTCCGCCCGTAGGCATATTCATAATCCGCCCGAAGGCTATCCAGTAATCCACCAGGGATCACTAATCCAAGTTTCCGCCCGTAGACTAGTATGCGGGCCTCGAGATCCAATCCCGAGTCACGTTAGTCTCTTGTGCAGGGCCTGGAAGGCGAGGGATTTATGGCCAGAGCCCCCTCTGGCACCCAAGCGTCCTCTTGCTCCAAGTAGAACTCAACGGAGAGACCTCTCGCAGCAGGTTCGGTCCACGTTCCCGGCGCGGCTAACAACCCCCTTGGTTAGTGTCAGGCAGGCAGTCGAGGGTAACTGAAGCTGCCTCTCCCTTCAGGCTTCAACCTGAAGTATTTAGATATATTTTCATCCTTTAGTTCATTGAGCAAACAATGCAAACAGTGCTTTCCAAACTGTTACAAGCACAATCAATTTCCAATGGTCGTTTAGCTGGCAAACTGTTAAGGAGTGACTCCTTTTCTCCGAATGCAACCCGCATTCGATCCAGAATCAATTGCAACTTGGCAAGATTCCTATCATTCTTGGGTTAGGGTCATACCCTACCAATACTTTAGGTTTTGTTGTGGTAGGTTCCAGCGACCATGTCGCTTTAGTTTATTGTCTGGTCATTTGCTTCAAGGCAAACACCTAACCTTTCCTTTTCCTTGGCAGTTATCCCCCAAGAAAAGTGAGTAACAGGATGATTACTCATCCTCTTGTAAGTTAAATTCTTTCAATAACTTGCCAACCTCGTTTCGAGAGATGACAAAACTCTCTTGTGGGAAAATCTCAAGTTTATACAAAGTTGCAGCTTTTTGCACATGTTTTGCATCTATTCCACGGGATTATTCTACCCATTGTTTAGCGTTTTCCGGTCACGGAATTTACCTCCAGCCGAGTAGCAGGGGTTTAGGGTATCCTCCAAACCATTGCTAATTATGTTGGCCCATGGTCCTAGAAATAGGCAACTCCGTCGGAGTTTCATCATTTTGAATGATCCTTAGGATAAAACCTTAGATCATTTCATGCATGAACATCCAATTGCTTCGACATTTCGTGAACGTGTGTAAGATCTTTAGATTCGCGGTTTTTGTCTTGGCAACCAGTGTAAACTAGGTCGAACTACCCTAGTTAACATTTGGGATTCCTATCATATCGACTCAATCATGCCCATACGAATCTTTGTGGTTTAGATTACTTTAGTCAACTCAATTATGCTTGTCTTGCGACAAGGATGATCCTTCTAAAGGTAATAACTAAATCTAACGGGGAATAATAATTACCAATACGCGTAAACATGCGATTTATTGCTTCTACGCATCACATGGTTCATGATAACTTTATCTTTCCTTGGTATAGCAAAACCCGCATGATAATCTGGAAGTTAACTTTTCCTAAGACATACTAGGATTTACATCAATTAATCATGCTTACAACCTTATAGTCTATACTTCCGAATCTTATGCCTTGACGAACCATGCAACCTTTCCTAAATGCGGCTTCTGATGAATGATGTTATCGCATGATGATTATGCGATACGCAACATTCCCTTAGCTATAATGTAGTTAACGAAGTTTATACCAACTAAAGCTAATGTTAACTTAGTCCATACGATCATTTTCGTACTCTATTATTTCTTTTCGGATAATACTTTATTGTGCTAACCTTTCCTCATGAAATCATTACGAAAAGGATGTTGCCTAACATGCGGCACACGCTTATTCCTACCATGTCTAGGACAAAAGAGAATGCACTTATAAATTCCATTTCTTTGCCTAAGTTTAGACTCATTACTTTGATAAGGTACGAAAACTACATGCAACTAGCCTTCTAAGGTGGATAACTCGTTCAAATTCATGACATATTTCAATCTTGCCTAATGTTCAAGAGATGCTTTATCAAATGTGTTTTTTCCAAAAAATGCAATTTCCTTTATGAGTTAAGCGCGCCTAATCATGCGAGAATAACTTGAAAGAACCTGGACTTGAGGACTCGGGGAGATGTCCACTTGTATATTCGGAGATGAGCCTCCCGCGGTCGCACCTTGTGATCTTTTTGGGGCCATCGTAGGCGTAAATTCGACTTCCGATTTGCCTTTGTGGTCTACGGAGTGTCTTGCCTTGGCATGCAACCTTCTGACCTTTGCCTTTCCTCGTAGGCGGAAGATTTCTTTACGGGATGTCGCTTGCGGCAAAAGGGCTTTAAAGACTTATTGCGAAAGCCTTTTTCGAAGGGTCTTGGGGTTCTTTACGGCCTTCACCTCCTCCTCTTCAAAGTCCCGGGGAGGGGTATGAAGGGGTCTTTTTGGAAATGTGGTGGGAAGGGACCTTAAGGAGGCCCCCCCCTTAGAAGCTTCTAAAGGAGCTTGTGAGAAGCTTCTTCTTCTACAGAACCACGGGGGGGGGGGGGGGGGGGGGGGGGGGGTCGTGATCCACGTGGCGGCGACCTGAGATGGCCGGGCGATCAGAGCGGCAGCGATGGCGGATCGTGGCGGTGGCTGGCGGACCGGCAGCTAGCGGCGGACTGGGCGACTGTGCGCGGCGGTGTCGGCGACCTCCTCCTGCTCGGTGACCAGCACGGCGACCTCCTCATGCTTTCCCTCCTTCAGCTCCTCTCTCACAGCTTCTCTAGCACACCCCCTTGCTAGGGGGTGTTTATATAGGCATGGGGGGTGGGGAAGAGGGCCTCCACACACATGGAGGACTCCCCTCATGCAGTCCCCACTTCACTCCTTCTTGGCCATCCCCCCTCCACACTCCCTCTCCTCCAGCCATGCATCGGCTGGGGGAAGGGATAATAATAAAAAAATTTGCCTTGAATTTATCCATTTGCCCTTCCCAAGCGGTCGTTTCCCCGCGGTTTTACGGTCTTCAACCCCGGCCTTTAATTCTTGACGTGGAGACCTCATTTTCGAGCGTGCATGGTGTGGATTAGGTTACCAATAATCACGAAGTAGGGAATACTCTTGCACAGGGGTTACACGACGTGCGGGAAGTTAATATTTGCGGTACGGGGTACGCGGAAATATTACAACTACAGTTTGCCAATTGGGTCCAATGTTCATGAGACAAGATATTAAAATTATCTCCCTCAACAATCAATGCATTGATGGTGCATGTGTGTTTGGTAGTGACCATCATGTGTAGATAAGCTAGTGGTACTGCTTCCTCATCCTCATTGTCCATCTTAGTGATAGTGGCTACTCGTACTTTGATAGGTAATGTTGGCATTGGGGGCTCATGCAATGGGTATGTGGGGGAAAAGTAATTCTTTATGCAGTTGCCATTGAAGAAGCCTATGCCCTCGTTGTGTAGGGTTTCAAGTTCTATGTTGCTAGTTCAGCTAATGGTTCGAACCTTGAAAGGTCCTAGCCCCTAGAATTTTAATTTTTGCTTATGTCGTTCGAGTGACTAGTACATCAGTACTAAGTCACCCTGTTTGAAGTTGCGATGCTTGTCATGCTTATTGAACTAGCTTTTTCAGCTTGCCTTCTAACAAATGAGTGCATGGGTAGTTAGAAACCGGGTTTCTGTTAAGCATTTGAGTTTAATCAAGCATTCTGTCCATGTCCCCTTCCCATCCCATCTTTCTTGAAGGGCAATCTTGAGGCTTGGTATGAAGAATTTCAAGGGAAGGATTGCCTTTGTACCATATGTGAATTTAAAGGAGGTCTATCCTACTGTCATCTTGTAATCTGTGTGGTAGGTCCACAAGGCCACCATCAATTTGTTATCCCAATCACTACGTGACACGGAGAAGACCTTGGTCAAGATGTTCACTAGGATTTTATTTGTTGATTCACCTTGATCGTTTGCAAGATTTGTGATGGATGATTAGGAAGGAGGACAGGAGGTGAGCTATCACTTCATTGATGAACTGGGTTCCTTGGTCACTAACTAGTTTGATGGGGTAGTCAAATCGTGAGATCACTTGCTCCCATAGAAACTTAGAGGTGGTCCGAGCGTCATTCTTTCTTGTAGCTCATGCTTCTATCCATTTGGTTAGATAGTTGGTGGCTACAACGATGTTTTTAGCCTATGAATATTGTGCAACGTGACTAATGGGGCCGATGAAGTAAATCCCCCATTTCTTGAAAGGTTGTCGTGCGATAATTGGTGTTAGCTCCATGCGATCTTTACAGATAAGTAATTTATCTCGTTGGCACTCATCACAATGCTTCACAAATTGCATCGCATCTCGAAAGAGGGTAAGCCACCACATTTGGGATTGCAACACTTTGTGAGCTGTCGTGTCTCCATTGAAATGTCCTCATGTGACTCCGCCGTGTGCCTCTGTCAACACCTCACACATTTCATGTTTACACATGCATGTGCCCAGTAACTCATCTTTCCTAGCCTGTAAAGTTAGGCTACTATTAGTTGGTATGGTTGGATCTTTAGGATGAGCCACCTAGGTTGGGCTTTATCTATTGGTCACTCCGGCAGTCCATGCTCAAGCACTTGAACTATGTCATGTGCCCAATATGGTGTCATATCAGCTCTAAACAAATATTTGTCATTGGATAAGCTGAATAGGTGTGCGTGTGGCAGTCCATCTATAAGGCCTTGTTCAACCGCTTCTCCTGTGGGGATACGAGACAGATGGTCAGCCATGTAGTGTTGCCTCTCTTTACACACCACCACGGAGAATTCAAATTCCAAGAGTAGAAGAAGCCATCTGGCAATGCATCCTATAGTGCATGGCTTATTAACTAGGTACAACAAGGCTTGATGGTCGATAAAGAAAGTAATTGGCGTGGCCAAAAGATAGTGCCAAAATTTCTTTATAGCAAACACCATGGCCAAGCCCTCTCTCTCCATTGTTGAGTAATTCATTTCAGTCTCAGTGAGTCGTCTACTAGCAAAGCTCATTGGATAATTGAGATTCTGCTCACGAGGTTGGCACAACACAGCTCCTACATTGAACTTTGAAGCATCCATGTGCACATGGAACGTCAGTGTCCAATCTAGGGCTCATAGTATCAGAGCGGTGGTTAGAGCTTTTTTTAGTACTTCATACATGCGTTGGCATTCTGTGGTCTATTTGAATATAGTCAACAGCTTGTATAGAGGCCTAACAATCAATGTGTAGTTTAACAAAAACTGTCAATAGTACCCGGTATGTCCTAAGAAGCATTGAACACCCTTGTAATGAGCTGAGGGTGGAAGATTGACAATGACCTTGACCTTTGAGAAATATGTGGCAATTCCATTCTTTGACACCACGTGTCCTAGGATACATTCATGATTCACCCAAAACTGGCATTTCAAGTGGTTCAATGAGAGGCGGTATAGCCGACATTGTTCAAAGACCGCATGGAGCCTATATAATTGTTCTTGCTCTTGGAGCCTATTTAATTGTTCTTGCTAAGCAAGGTGAACACACAAGTCATCCACAAAGACTTCTAACTCCTTCCTCAACATCTCTTTGAATATTGGCTGGTGTGTTAGTCAATCCAAAAGGCATGACGATGTAGGCAAAGACTCCCCATTCAGTGGCAAATGTTGTCTTATGCTTATCGTTAGGATGCACTTGCATTAGATTGTACCCAGAGAACCCATCCAGAAAACTATAGGCCTCCGTGCTGGCTATCCTCTCAAGCATGTGCTCTATGTATGGAAGTGTGTAATTATCTCTCTTTCTAGTTGTGTTCACCTTCTTGTAATTGACACACACTCTAATCTTTCCATTCTTCTTTAATAGGATAACTATGGGGGAAACCCAATCCGTGTATTCAATTTTGTATATGAATCCTACTCTCATTAGCTTGTCGATTTCTTCCTTGACGGCATGGGTGTGCTTTGGATTCATGAGATATGGTCATTGTTTGATTGGTGTTGCATTAGGTGTCATGGGTATGTTGTGAGTCACCACACTAGGGTCCACCCCTTTAAGTTATTCTAGGGACCAAGCAAACATGGCTATATACTCTCATAGGAGAGTAACGAGACTTGCTTCATCTTGCTCAGCAAATTCATCTGCTATAAAGATAGGTTGTGGGGTCTCCCTATCCTTAGCTAAATTGACCTCCTTGACCTTAGCCAGTCCCTCGATTGGTTTTCTTGCTTGCCCCTGCCATTTGGCTCCCAACAATATCACCACCCTATCTCCCTTTTTGAACTTTGTGAATCATTTTAGTAGGTCTTGTGGTTTTCACTGTTCTTTTTTCTGCGTCTCTTTAGGTAGCTTCCATTGTTCTTCCCTCAACTGTTGGTGCCTTAAGTGGACGAGTGGGTCTCCCTAAGTGTGTCTAGTCTTGGGAGGTTGAGGTATTTCAGGATCACTATCTGAGCTGACTTCTGATTCCGAATCAAACTCTCCATCCTTGCTAGAAGAGGGGATCTTCCTTAGCAGTCATAGCTCAGAAGGTGAGTTCGTTTGCAACAATGGTGGATCATTTGATGGAGTAAGGCCTGCCTACTTGTAGTCAATTGTACCCATGTTCTCCAACCAAATTTGATCACAACCCTTGTGTCTAACTCCTTTCTGTACTCTAACTGCACTTTGCTTGTGTAATGTACAATTTGCAATTTGCATAGCCTTTTTGTCTGACAAACATAGTGACAACCAATGCAAGACCTTGCTGGCCTTTTCCAACTAAGTCCTACGTGCCTTTAAGTGATCCTATGTTGGAGGTCTATCTTCCGGTAGCTTGGGCTCATCTTCAAGACCTGTAACTAGGTCCCAATAGCCTCTTCCAATTAAAAAATTAGACATCTTGAATTTCCATAGAACGAAATTGTTGTAATCTAGCTTCTCACCAACTATTTGAGTGATAGTATCTTTCTCTCCTATGTTTGCCATTTCAAAGTCTTAAGCTTTGCAAAACCAACCATTTCACAAAATGCCAGCAAGTAGTACACTTTAGTGATATGGAGCCAAGACCTCAACACAAGAACATTGGGAAGGATCCCGTATGCAGGTGTAGCATAATCAAAGGCCTCTAGTCATTGAGGATCTTGGTTCATAAAAGTTGATTGCTGTCTTTGCATAGCTCTTAGAAATCGGCTCTGCAATTGACCTTCTACATGATAAGAGTCTTTGTCTTGCCAGATGTCTCATACATGACTCCTAGCACTAAAAACAGCTCATATGGCATACTAGCTCTGCAAAAGTTTTATCAAGGATGCTGTCAATGACATCATCTAACAACAACATAACTGACTTAGCCATGAGGCCCACACAATCTGCTTAAGTTCTTCACATCCACTGTATCCAATCTACTTCAAATCATATAACTTGAATGCAACAGTAAATGACATCTCTGCTATACAAGGTTTAGAGGATTTTCATGTGGTAGGGGCTTCTTTGAAAAAACCACACTGTAGTAACCATGCAGATGTCTGCAAGTGTTAGGGAATTTCCAACCAAATATGTGTTTGAAAGCAATGCAATTGCACAACTTTGTCTTACTATCTCATCCCACCATGGATTGATCTACCTACCTTCTGGCCTTCCAATCCAGCAGAATTTTACACACAAACCCATTGATATAATCAAGAATGTCATTGATAGTCTCTGGATCTGCCAGAACATGCTCTGCAGCAAAAGTGGAAATATATATGCACATGTTGCACACAAAACGTTGCAACACACCTACTCCAGCAGCCTAATCAAAATGGAAGCCTATGGGACGTCTGGAACCACAGATTTTTCCCTAGAGCATAGAATGCGGTCTCTCATGCCTCAAGAATTGTTTATGTGCATGATGAAAAATCTAAAATCCTAACTGCGATCCAGTTTTTTTCCTGGGCCATCTCTATTGCCGAAGAACACCATCTTGCGGGCATGGCAGACAACGACGATGCTAGCGGAACCCCAGAGGTGGAGCCATTCAAGGAGACAGAGCCAATCGAGACCATCATCAAGTGTATCGAGCTCAAGTCTAGGCAAGTCGAATGGCTGCTCAAATCATCACAGTATGCTGAAGCTCTAAAAACTACTCCTGATGATTCTCCTACAAGTACAAGGAATGAAACACGCAAGTCTGCAAACTGGGTTGTGGTTCACCAAGTGTTGATGGCATCAAAAGACACAAATGCCCTTCTAGCGTCCCTGGAATCAGAGTTTTATGATATTCTAATGAAGTATTTATACATAGGTCTATCAACAGGTGACAGGCCAACTTGCAATCAATGTCTTTGGCTGCTCTTAGTATTTCTTCCACTACACTTGTGCTTGTCCTAACCCTTACCTGTATTCATCATGGTTGATTGTTGTGTTTTGTAGCCATGTGTGTCCAATCTCAGCTACCTCGTGCTCCCATGCTCCATTTTTCTGCAAAACTTTGTCTTTGCTCGGGCTCTGTACACTCGATTTCAATCGCCAAAACTCAAGCCCAGTTCCTCATTGCAGCATACAATCTGGCCATTCTGTCTTCCTCCTCACTTGAGCAGGTCTCACACGGGATGCAGGCTTTGATACCATATTAAGATTCTGAGAGAGAGAGAGGTGGACTAAGACATAGGCTCAGGATCAAATGGTAGCAGACATGCTCTCTGTAATCCATTCCTTTTAACACACAGTCACCCTATTGTCAACTGTATGCACAACACACATACAAAGATCAACTGACCTAGATCTAATCTTGGTTAACTCAGTGTGACCTAACCTTATTCACTAAGGTAAACAACTAACAGAAGACTAATGAGCTTGAGTCTCAATAGGTTTGAGCATTGTATTTGTTCACTAATTGTTGGACAACCTCAAGAAAGTCTCCTAGGTTGAGCTCTTCATTGCTTCTACGGTCTAAGCTGCCTCCTTTAATGTCCAAGACTTGCTGTTCTGCCAAGATGTCAATTAAGTTGATAAGGCCGGGTTGGTCCACTTCCATGGTATTGTTTGTCCTTGTTGCATTCGGATTTTTGACTATGTCAGTTGCTTGGTTATACTTTTGGGGATTCAATCTCCCTTCTATGTCATTGAGTCTTCTCTTTCTTACAACTAGTCCTCATTTTACCTTCACTCAGTGCGTGTGTGTATCCTTTTCTGTGCACTATGCAAAATCAGGCTTTTAGCTTTTCTCCATTGTACTTTGAGGGCTATAATTAAGAGTGAGTGAGAAGACAAGTGCCTAAATGACTCTATCACTCTTGTCATGGGTTTAGCATGATAGGCTTGTATGCTCGGGTTTGGGCTATCCCCGCTGGTTTATAGGGTTCTCTGCTACTCTCTTTAACCATCATGATTGGATAGTACTCTAAGACTCCACTAGATGTTGTTGTCAGGTTGAGTCGCTAGATGGTCGACTAACATTGCCTCCATGCTTGCTTATCACGCTGATCCATTTATTCCTTGTGTGGAAAAGGATTCTCTAGCGCCTGTGTGGTGTCTTCATGTTTGGAAAGCTAGTGTCTAGGTGGTTTGGTCCAATGTTCAAAAGATTCTAAAAGTTCAAACTTGGCCCAACAGGTCTGAATTGCAGGGGCCGAATGTCTGATTCAACCCATATGAATGACCGAGGGCCGAATGAGAAAGGGCCAAATGCAATTGGTCCAAATGAGAAAGGGCCAAATGCAATTGGTTCAAATGTCAAATTCAAACAATCCGAATGCGGTTATCCTAGGGCCAAATGGCCAAAGGGTGGAGGGACAAGTCAGATGGGCCAAGGTCCGAATGATGAGTTCAGGCGGGCTTTTTTCGAGTGGGATTGGGCTGAGTCGGTAGGCATGAGGGCCGAATTTTTGAGTGTCTAAGTCAAGTGGGCTGAATTGCCGAATGGCGAAGAGATAAGTCAAGTGGGCTGAGGGCCGATTCTGGGACTGAGCCCAAAATCACCATCTCTTGGATGGGTCGAACGTGACGTGTTTTTCGTCAAGCTTGCAGAAAATTCACCGCATCGAGCGATCGAAGCCTTCACGCTAGTTGAGCATCTCCAAATCCTCACTACATATGTAGGGGAAGGTGTGGGAATACTTGGAGTGGGCAATGAACTCGTCAACAATGAGATTGAAGCAAGTCCACGCAATGCATCTCTCTCTCTCTCTCTCTCTCTCTCTCTCTTTCTCTCGAAACCATGGTTTCAAATGAGCTTCCCCTTGGTCTCCTAGCTAGTAAACCTCTCCTCCACAATGTTCTTGCCACCACTACTACCCCCTTGCTTGTTGGTCTCAACCCCCTTTAGCTCTCCTTCCTCCCATTTTTCACAGATTTGTGCCTTGTTTGGCCTATTTTATAGCAGCAAACCCTACACTTTTCCAACCGATTTTCTAACCTTAACCTACTCTAAATGCAATAAGCATCAAAAGCAACGTACTGAACTAATTTCTCCTACTAAACTAACCATAAAAGATGAAAAATAATTACTTGTAGCATGGATTAAAGATCGAAAACCTCCTATCTACTTCAAGCTCCAGTTTGGGGATGGAACCCTTACTTCGATGCTTGATTTGAAGCATGGAAGTGCTCAAGCTTGAATCCATCGATCCTGGCAATGGAACAAAAATGTAGTGGTTTGCGCAAGCTCTACTGCCAAGACTCCACACACGGCTTATTCTTTAAGCATTTCAAGGGAGCACTAATGGCTACCTCTCACATAGCCAACATGATATCTCCCTCTGCGAGTGTAGTGAGCTTAATTTGATGCCCGATTGAGTTGCTTCCTCTCTCAAGCACTGTGATAGCTCCATGATTCTTGATGCGAGCTCAAGCATCCTCAAACCTCTACCCCCAAGCTCCATCCTCCATAGTCGCATGTGAGACAAGAGAAGAAAAGGGAAGAGGAGAGACGAAGAAGAGAAGAGATGGTGGAGAGCTTCATCTCTTTGATTCCCCACCCTCACACACTCACTCCCTCCCTCAAGCACACACACACAAGCAAAGAGAAGAGAAGGAGAAAAGAAGAAGAGTCCATGTTACCACACACCAAAGAATGAGCTCTCATTCACTTTTTGAACTTTATATACAAAACCCTAAATCCCTTTTGGGTGGTCATCCCCTTATCCCCTTTTTTACATGGCCAGCCGTGGCCTAGGCGGTTTTTCCTTCCTATCGCCCATTTAACTTTAAAATTTGCATGGTGAGAGCTTGGCACTCTTAAAATAAATCATGGTGTGCCTTGTGATCCTTTTACAATAGTATTGACTTCCGCATTTTCTTGTGTGTCTTTCTCCTTGATTTAGTATTTTTCCATACTTCTTGTGTTTCCATATTTTTCTTGGCGCGGATTCATCTTCCATTCCACTTTTATCTTACCGTTGCCTTTTACTTTAGTTTTTTTGGATTTTCCACCTTGTTTGTTTGAGGGTTAACAGTCTCAATATTCCATGATGGTGTGGTGTACATATCATTATAGTTTTGCTAATGGTCCTTGAGGAGGTAGAATGATTATGGATGTACTATCGATGTAGAGGATGACTAGCCACCAATATCATAGAATCTTCAATGTATTCTTCATCCACTATGGATATTCAACTGCCTAAAGTTAAGATGGCTTTCTTGGGGGTGTCTTTATGATGCTAGGAGGCATATTCCATGGTGGATTCTGTGAGACCATGGTAGATTCCATGAGTTTTTTATTCCACGATGGATTCCATCAGGTTTTGCGGTGGATTTGGTAAAACTGTATTTATTTGCCAGGGCTCATACATAATGTGGATTCCTTGTGCAAGAACTTGACGGGGACGCCTGTCCTTTTCTGGCATCATGTTAATTTAATATGCACGTGGGTGATTCCATGGCAAGTGATTCTGAAAAATACATATTTAAATTAATGGACGTTTATGAGTTTCGAGTGCACTCATATTAAATTAAGGTTAGGACAAAGTTTCAACCTACTCATTTATTTTGTAGTTGAAGACTCCTAGGTATTCACTTTTGTCGATTTAATTTTATTATTTTGTAACAATTTTGAATGCTTCAATTGATATGTAGAGCAGGTAGTGGTGGCATTGGGAAGCACTCGGTGATAGTGTGTATTCAAATTACCTTTAAAATTTTTTATTTTTGATATACGTGCATCTTATCATTAAAGACATGGCGCTAATATTTATTTAGGCGTACTTATTTATTGAAGCGCTTGACAAGCATTTATTATTTTGTATACGCATGGGTGCTTGGTTTAACTATTTTATTATTGGACATTGTATTTTGGCATATCCCAACTTTTGAGCTGCCCAACCACTTTATTCTTTATTTGGACAAAAGTAAACACAAAAGCTAAAGCATGCTAATTGTAAAATTGGGCTATTTTTTAGCTTTGAGATGAAAATTTTTATAAATATATGCCCTATGAAGTGCTCACACAAGGCATGGGAGGAGATTGTACCCAATTTGTCTTTTTTCTTCATGCCGTGCAAACTCTCTTCTTGATTTTATGAGTTTTAGTAGAGTTCTTTGTTCTTGGGGACCTTCTAGCGCTCGCTACGTATGCATCTAGCATCCGATTTGTGCATCAGTGATATCAGAGAGAGAAGTTAAGATCAAGGGCTTCCAATTGCTTACCATCTCGCACAGGCAAAGCTCCTGGAACAAATGGGCTCTACAATCAGTCTCACAACAAACTATCAATACCAACAGGTTCTTGGAAGTGAAGAACCCCTTTCTATGTTGTTGGATATTGAAGGATCACTCTCTGGCGATGGAGGACCAATCAGAAGCTCCTTTGCAAGATATTTTCTTCTGAGAGAAAAAGATAGGAGAATTTCAATAAGGTTGAACTTATAAGCTTAATAAAAGCTTAAGAAGGAGCTAAGGTTCTTAAATTCAATCGTCTGCCCCGGTGGAAGGATGAACTACATGACGTCGACGTCATCCAAGACATGCCACCATCTTGTCGCAAAAAATTAGAGTGGTTCAAAGTTTTTTCTTGAAATCTTAAGATTATTAAGCTTTCCAAAAGCTCCAAAATATCAATGTTTAAATATTCTCCATAATAGCTGTTCACATTGAACCAACCTTGAACTGATTTTGCAACTCCAACAAGCCCCTGTTCACACATGTGCTTTGACAGAGACAATTTCCAGCTAGCAGATTATTATATGCAGTCTACTCGAAAGAAGTATTCGTTGGAAGAAGACCAACATCCATTATCGTACTTGCAAAAGAACAAAGATCACAAAAAAAACCATTTTAAAAAAAAGCAAGCCTTGTAAACCTAACCTTGAGCTACCATCATCCCTCTAAAGAGATTCCGAGTGTGTGAGGTTGTTTGAAATTTTGTAGGATGTCCATTCAAACTATGGAAGGTTTTATGGTTGAAGGTGATTTATCGCAACCAACGGTGGAGTAAAAATTGGACCTAATTATGATGCAGCTTCAAGGGAACGAAGAGCTCGCCAAACTTTGCAAGGTCAATTGGCTACTCTTCAACGATCTACTATCGATCATGATGGACCCCAACCAGAAGATGTTATATTATGTACGATCGATGCAACACTCGAAGCACAGTCTACCAGGAAAGAAGCCAAGATAAGTAAAAGAAATTTCAAATTTCGTACTTTTAATGGGCTACGTGAAGGAAAAAGTATTCTCACTTTTATCAATCAGTTTGATGATTATTTTCATGAAGAACAGTATGCTAAAAAAGACAAACTCAAGTGTGTCACTAACCATTTAGTAGACAGAGCATCGTTATGGTGGACTGTTGTCTGCAAGAGTATTGATTGTCCTACTACTTGGGAGGCTTTTAAAAGAAAAATTTTGCTAGATTTTCTTCTACCTCAATTCCATGAAAAAGAAATCAAATTGTGGGATCTTCTACAATAAAGAGATTGTGAGCGCATTTCACAATACACTGAGCGTTTCTGGAATGCCTTATTGCAACTTTGAATGCTTGAAGATGTACTTGAGGCAATTCACAAGCGCAAGTATATGTTTGGTTTTCTTGGTCACTTTTATGCAGAGGTGAACATGTTCAAGCCAACAACTCTGGAGGATGCAATTTCTTTAGCCCATGATGTTGAAGACAAAATTCGTGGACAAGAGAAGCGACCACAATAATTTTCAACTAACAATAATTTCTGTACAAAGCGATTCAATTCTAACTTTCAAAGTTTGTTCCTTCTTCTTTCCATAAATCTTGAACACAACCCCTTGCTTTACCATCAGACAAAAATTCAAATCCTAAGCCATCTTTCCAACCAAATCCAAACATACCCAAACTTCCATCCATTATCAATAATCTTTCCAAAGCCAAACCTATAATTTGCTACAAGTACCATCAACCTGGATACCCAGCGGTGAATTGTCAATCCAAAAAGCCAACTTTTCACATCAACTACTTGGGAGTGAATGAAGATGAAGACTATTGAGAAATGCCAGATTTCATGGAAGATGATGACGATATTGGTACTACTTCAAATACTTTACTAAGTATGCCAAATTCTCATTCATTATTAATAATGAAATGTCTTGTGCATGGTCACAAAAAGATTGTTTTACATTATGATGGGAGCACAAATGATTTTATTTTTGCAAAGTTGGTGAAAGAATTAAATTTACATAATGTTCCAACTCATTATCACATAAAAGCTGCATTCTTAGGCACTAGATACAATGGTACACAAGAATGTTAATGATTTAGAAATTCAAATTGGTGATTATGTTGAGCACAAAAATTTCTTAGTTGTGCCTTTGTAATCTAGTGACATTATTTTAGGAATGCCTTGACATCATAAATACAATCCCGATATAGATTATTTCACGCGTTCAATGAAAATTCATTTTAATGAAAAATAAATCACATTATATGTTACGCACACAGATAATTTTCCATTCCTTAATCACATAGGCTAAATGTGCATTAAGAAAAGGTAGCAAATCATATTTAGTATGGGTGAATGAAATTGAAGCTAAGAAAAATCCGATGCATCCTAGGCATGCACAATTTCTTTCACAATTTAAAGATTGTTTTGCTACTGATTTACCACCTGGTTTACCACCTGCACGTCTTAAAGATCATAAAATAGATTTAAACCCTAGTTCTCAACCACCATGTAAAGCACCTTATAGATACAATCAAATTGAACAGAAAGAAATCCAAGCCCAAGTTGAAAATTTGTTAACCCGAGGGCTCACTAGGCCCATTAGTTCTCCTTTTGGTACACCTGTCATATTAGTTAAGAAGAAAAATAATACATATAGGATGTGCATTGACTATTGTGCCCTAAATAAGATTACTGCTAAGAATAGATATAGGATCCCTAGGGTAGACGACCTCATCGATAAACCACAAGGGGCCACAATATTTAGCAAGATAAATCTTAAATCTGGATATCATCAAGTACAATTGGATACACTTGATATTTTTAAAAGTGCATTTAGAACTCAATTTGGTCATTATGAATTCCTTGTTATGCCTTTTGGTTTAACTAATGCACCAGCCACATTTAGTCGTAGGATGAATCGCATATTTTTGAAGCATTAACATTGTGTAATTTTTTTCTTTGATGACATTTTGATTTTCAGTATGAATGAGAACAAACATTATGAGCATTTATATTTGGTTTTCAAATTATTGAAAGAGAATAAATTACATGCTAACCCTAAAAGAGTGAAATTTTTCAAACCCACATTGAATACTTAGGACATATTGTTTTATCTGATGGTATTAAAGTTGATCCTAAAAAGATAGAAGCAATTTTGAATTGGCCAATTCCTAAAAATGTGCATGAGTTATGTTCTTAGGTCTTGCGAGCTTCTACAGAAAATTGGTGAGAAATTATTCATTGCTTGCATTACCTTTAACAAAATTATTAAAGAAAGGTATTGTATATCATTGGTATGATAATCAACAAAAATCTTTTGATTTACTAAAACATGCTTTAACCCATGCCCCTTTTTTGCAATTACTTGACTTTAATAGACCATTCTTTCTAGTAGTAACTTTAACTGATGCTAGTATACCAAGAAAATGAGCTATCCTTATGCAATATTCACATCCCATAGCCTATTCTAGCTACAAACTTAAACCCTTTGAACTCAAGTATTCTACCTATAATAAGGAATTGTTAGTTGTAGTACATGCCTTACGTCAATGGAAACACTATTTAATGGGATCTAAGTTCATGATCAAAACTGACCAACAAAGTATCAAACATCTTCTTAGTCAGCCACAAACCTCTGACCATCATATCAAATGGGCTACTTTTATTCAAATTTTCCATCCCCTTATCCAATATCAACCCAAAAAAGAGAATGTTGTTGCTGATGCCTTATGTAGAAGACCAAGTATCTATAATATTTCCATTCCATCTTTTGATTCCCTTATCCCTATGACA
Organism: Lygodium microphyllum; assembly: GCF_053477565.2. Lineage (NCBI taxonomy): Eukaryota > Viridiplantae > Streptophyta > Polypodiopsida > Schizaeales > Lygodiaceae > Lygodium > Lygodium microphyllum. Next base: position 144,419,868 of record NC_141136.1, on the reverse strand, counting down.
GATACTTATGACCAAGACCCCAGTTTTCAAGTTGATTGGAATAAATTAGTTGCTAATAACTGGATTCCAATAGATTCATTTTCTTATTCTGAAGGATTTATGTTTTATGAGAACATGTTGTGTGTAATTGTCTTATTTTGTGTTGCACGAAATTTATTCTTTCTACTTTACATACATTGGTTGAAGATTTTTACTAGCCATAAATGGAATCTGATGTTTCTAACTTTATTTATGAATGTTTAATTTGTCAAAGAGTTAAGCAACACCATGGTAAGAAATATGGTTTATTAATGCCTTTACCAATTCCTGAACGACCATGGAAACATATTTCAATGGATTTTATAACAAGTTTGCCTAATACCCAAGCTAATCATGATATGCTTTGGACTATTATAGATCGATTTAGCAAACAAGCATATTTCATTTCATGTAAGAAAACACTAACTGCATCTCAAGTTGCATAATTGTTTTTGAAGACTATTTTTACTAACCACGGTTTGCCAAAAGTTATTATTTCTGATCGTGATTCTAGATTTTGTAATAATTTTTCGACTACTTTGTTTGCTAATTTAGGTGTTAAGATTGATTTCTCATCTACATTTCATCCTGAAACTAATGGGCAAACAGAAGCTACTAATAGTACAATATTAGATCTTTTGTATGCATACACAATTTCAAAACCAGAAACATGGGATACACACTTGCATTTATTTCAATTTGCATACAATAATACACCACATACAGCTACACAGAAAGGACATTTTGAAATCATTTATGGACATAGATTGCCTACACTTGTTACATAATTATCAAACAAAGTTAAAGCTGTCGATGATATTGCCAATATGCATTCTACTATTTTTGTTGAAGTCAAAGACATGATTGGGAAAGCCCAACAATCATACACTAAACAAGCTAACAAGAAAAGAAAAGCTATGAGTTTCAAAGTTGATGATTATGTTTGGTTACACATTGAAAATAGAAGATTACAAAATGTTGAGAAAGACCGTGTTGTTAAGTTAGTCCCTAGATTTTGTGGACCTTTCAAGATCATTCACAAAATTAATGGCAATGCATTTAAATTAGACCTATCCCAACACTGCAAAATCTAGAATACTTTTCATATCAGTTTATTACGACCTTTTAGAGGCCAATTACATGTCCATCCTATTTATGAAAACCCTCCTTTGTTAGAAGAAGAAACTTAAATCCTTCAACCTAAAACTATTCTAGACATTGACTTTATGACCACTAGAACTGATCGTAGATACTTTAGATATTTGGTTAAGTTTAAAAATCATCTTGTTGAAGAGGCCCAATGGATGCATGCCCATGAGCTAAGTATTTATCCCTCAGTGCTCGCTCCACATTGAGCTAATAGCGATTGAGGACAACTATTATCCCACTCGGGGATATGATGCTAAGAGGCATATTCCACAATGGATTCCATGAGACCATGATAGATTTCATGAGTTTTTTATTCCACGGTGGATTCCGTAAGGTTTTTCTGTGGATTCCATAAAACTATATTTATTTGTCCGGCTCGTACACAAGGTGGATTCCTTGTGTGAGAAGTTGACAGGGATGCCTCTCATTTTCGGATGTCATGTTAATTTAATGTGCACATGAGTGATTCCATAGCGGGTGTTTTTTCAAAATACATATTTAAATTAATGGACATTTATAAGCTTAGAGTGCATTTCTATTAAATTAAGGTTAGGACAGAGTTCCAACCTATTTTTTTATTTTGTAGTTGAAGACTCCTAGGTATTCACTTTTGTTGGTTTAATTTTATTATTATCTAACAATTGTGAATGCTTCAGTTGATGTATAGAGCAGGCAACAGCGGTGGCGTTGGGAAGCACTAGGTGATAGCATGTATTCAAAGTACCTAGAAGAAATTATCATTTTTTATGGGCACGCATCTTATCATTAAAGACGTGGCACTAATATTTATTAAGGTGAACTTATTTATTGAAGCACTTAATAAACATTTATTATTTTGTATGTGCATGGGCGCTCAGCTTAAATATTTCATTATTGGACATTGTATTTGGGCACATCTTGACTTTTGGGCTATCCAACCACTTTATTCTTTATTTGGACAAAAGAAAACACAAAAGCTAAAGCATGCTAATTGTAAAATTGGGATATTTTTTAGCTTTGAGATGAATAACTTTATAAATACATGCCTTGTGAAGTGCTCACACAAGGCATGGGGGGAGATTGTACCCAATTTGTCTTTTTGCTTCATGTCGTGCAAACTCTATTCTTACTTTTATGAGTTTAAGTAGAGTTCTTTGTTCTTGGGGACCTTTCGGCACTCGTTATGTATGCATCAAACATTTGATTTGTGTCCCATTCTACCTTATTGTGCATTATTTGTGCTCGTGCATATGTAAAAAGGAGATGGATGAAGCTCTTAGCATCCCTGTCACATTGTCTCATACTTGAGGACCTAGTTAGTGCATGGTTTTATCATGAGATGAAGTCTCGAGGTAATGGGTCATCCACGCAAGCCTATGGTACCATATCCTTAATGTGATTTGAGATTGTGTTCTAGAAAAAGGGATATGGGAGTAGAAAGAAAAGCTAGTTTACCAAGGCCACAAGATGCACCTAGTTTGAGAACCCTTAGATATACTATTGATACTATGTGCCCATCTAGATCAAAGCTTCTACTCTCTTTCATTTGCTTTCTAACTATCTTCTTTTTCCCTCTTCTTCTTCTTCTTCTTCTTCTTCTTCTTCTTCTTTTCTTGAATTTATTCCTCTAGGAATGGTTGCAAGGTGAGGCTAAGACATCCCTTTCTAAGCTATAATGCTTAACTACATCCCATAACTTGATGGAAGATTTTGTATAAATGGGTGGATCCATAGAGCAAAGTAGTTGTCCACCATGCCCTCTAGTAACTCAACATAATAGGATGGAAAAAGACAAGCGGGTAGGTGCAGTCATATGATGCCAAGCCTATCTAGGCTTGCATTGATGAAAAACAACAGAGGGACACTATTTTCTTATATGGAGTAATAGCTTTCTCCAACAACTTGACCAAAAGGCAAAGGTAATTATAGCTGGTGATGAAGATAGGATTAGGATGTCAGTAAAATGTCTGAGAAATGTCTACATTGAGGACTGCAAGTCTCTGGATTGAATCAAGTACAACTTTTCTCTTACCATGGCATTGATATTTGGGTTTTTTTAGAAGTGGTTCTAGCCATGGGCTTGTGGATTATAATGTGTATGCTACTGAGGGCTGAAATGATGAATGGGTTGCCTCTTACCCATCCAACCTCCAATCCTCACTAAGAGAACTAAAGAGGGGCACCACCTAGCCAAAGAGAGGATGGGCTAGGACATCCCTATTCTCAAAGAGAATCAAGAAATCCAAGACACAAATTTACAAGAGAGAATATATGTGCTAGACACCATATTGGAATATAAGAGAGAGAGATGAGAGGAGAGGGAGACAAGAGGAGAAGAGGTAGAAGAAGCTTGCCATTATGCTACATGGAATGAGAAGATGAGAAGAGAGGGAGATAATAGGAGAAGAGGTAGAGGAAGCTTGCCATTATGCTACATAATAAAAGAACTCACTCATAGCTTCCCTCAAAGAGATGAGGGTATTCTAGAATGCTCTCATGGACTTGTCATTCTTCTTCTTCTATTTTCTCAAAGAGAATCAAGAGAACCAAGACACAAATTTACAAGAGAGAATACATGTACTAGACACCATATTGGAATATAAGAGAGAGAGATGAGAGGAGAGGGAGACAAGAGGAGAAGAGATAGAAGAAGCTTGCCATTATGCTACATGGAATGAGAAGATGAGAAGAGAGGGAGATAATAGGAGAAGAGGTAGAGGAAGCTTGCCATTATACTACATAATAAAAGAACTCACTCATAGCTTACCTCAAACAGATGAGGGTATTGTAGAGTGCTCTCATGGACTTGTCATTCTCTCTCCTCCCTCTCTTCTTCATTCTCCATGGGCTCTTTATATAGCCTTCATGAGGGATTAGATTAAGCTAATCTTCTTGATTAACATAATCCTAGATGATGTATGGCATCTTTGAAAATATGGAGAGTAGTGGATGGAACAAGTCCCCACCTTAGTCATCATGCAAGAAGCCAAGGGTGGTGGTAGACAAAATAGAGAAATGGAGCTAGATTACAAGAGGTGGATGCCCAAAGCACATTATTATAATATATTTACATGAAGGATAGAGTGGAAAGTTGGTGTGGTGAAAGAGAGAAGAAAATTGCTTATAGCCAGCAGTCTGCGCCTTCGTAACTTCAAATCCGTGAGGAATTTGGAAAAAATTTCTTCTGCAACTTTGTAGACCAGATTGAAACCGATCGGCCCTTGCGAAAATTTTCTTGAAATTCCCTTTTTCTTGGGAGTTATTGAGATTATAAAAAAGGGCTTCCAAAAGCTGCTTTGACTTTAGTATCCCATATGTATATAAATACATATAAGCATGTGACAAAAGGGGTCCATGCTTGTAAGCTTTTGTGCAAGATCCAAATGACACCATGATGTGGATATTGACTTGTGTGCAAGGGTGAGGTGTCCTCTAATGATGGTGATAGATTCCAAATCTTAGTGATGCAGACGGAGCCCATATGTAGTTGAAGGCTAGTCCTTTGAAAAATCTATGCATTCACTCAACTCCTAGGTGTAATCCATTTTCATCTTCACTAAGATAACCATCCCTTTTACCCTTTACATTGACATGCCTTCTAAGAACTTGTTCCCCCCATTTGCTAGAGTTATCATAATCGAGAAGCAATGTAGCATACCTAGTGCTTGAAGAGTAAACCTAAAGTGATATGGTAAGCTCTTGATAGGGGCCTTGGCCAAATTTTGTGGTAATAATCCGGGTTGTAAAAAACCCGGATCATTAGCCCTCCCCTTAGGCTAGAGGTATTCATGCCTCTAGCTTGATAATGATGGTCCAATAGAGCAAGGAGGACTGCACCCCCTCATTGGTGGCTCTTCATTGAATGACTGCTCCAAAGTGTTCATATTTCTTTGAAAATAAGGCTTCAGTCGCCATCCATTTACCCTTGTCTTGTGAACCTTCCCATCCATGTCACCTAGCTTATAGCTGCCATTTGGATATCTCCTTATGACCATGAATGGCCCTTCCCACTTGAACACAAGTTTAGCATCCTTTCTGTTATCGAAGCGGTTATCATAGCGTAGCACAAGTGATCCTTCCCTTATGTGTTTGCTAGCCAGCTTCTTATTAAAGGTCTTCCTCCTCTCTTCAACCTGCATGGAATAGTGTTGGACTGCTGCTTCTCTATCTAACTCCAGCCTCTCTAGATCCAAGATCCTTTCCTCTAACTTCTTATCTTGATTCTTCTCTTGACTGGCTACTAAAACACGCAAACTGGCCAGTTCCACCTCTATAGGAAGCAAAGCTTCTTGGCCATAGACGAGGTGAAATGGAGTATAGCCAAGTGAGGTTCTGAATGAAGTCCTGTAGGCCCAAAGAGCTGCACTCAATTTTTTATCCCAGTGCTTGGGGTGCATGTGTACCTGCTTGGTAATTATCTTACAAATTAGCCCATTTACTTTTTCGACCAAACCATTACACTGTGGATAGTAGGGAGTAGAATGCCTGTGCTTGATTTTTAGCCTTTCCATTAGCTCCCCTACTAGGTTCGCCCTAAAACCAGGACCCCGATCAGAGATAATTTCCAAAGGTGTGCCAAACCTGCAACAAATATTTTCAAACACAAATTTTCCCACTTCTTGGGCTGTGATCCTACTAGTTGCTGAAGCCTCTGCCCACCTCGTCATGTAGTCCACTCCCATTATGATGTATTCCTTGCCAGATTGAGTTCGTGGGAGTGGTCCTATTGCATCAATCCCCCATTTCTCAAATGGGCCATATGTAGTTATGGGATTTTGTTCCTCATGCACTAGCTTCCTTGGTCCGGCCTTTTGGCAATCGTCACAAGTGCGGCACCAATGTTGCACATCTCGATGTAGACTAGGCCACACAAAACCGGCTTGGAGAATCTTTCTGCTAGTTATTTCTTGAGCAAAATGTCCGCCACAAACCCCTTCATGGCAGCTCTTAATCACATCTATAATCTCCTTTGCTGTTGGCACCCTTCTAAGCACTGCATCCTTTCCTTTGCAGTACAACACATCATTTATCAACCGGTATTTAGTGGCCTTAGTAGCTAGCCACCTTTTCTCACTTTTACTCATATGTGTAGGTGCCTCACCTTGCTCGAGAAAATAAAGCACCTCTTGTAGTTGAAACTTGCCTTGAAACAAGGGAAGCTTTACGGCAATGATGCCCACCATTGCCTCTTTCAATTTTTCAGCTGCTAGAGCATCTACCTCGCCATTTGCGTGCCTTGGCACAAAATAGATTTGGGCTTTCTGTAGCTTTATCATGAGAGTTTTAGCTTCTCTCATTTTCACTGCTAAGGTATCATTTTTACAAGCCCAGATTCCTTTCATTTGCTTAACAATGAGCATAAAATCTCCAAAAACATTAAGCCGAGTGATACCATGTGAGAGACACCACTTCAAACCTAAAAGCAAGGCTTGATATTGTGCCTCATTGTTAGAATGGACATCCTCCAAGCTGATACCTTCTCCATAAAGTTTGTCACCTTCGGGACTGAACACCACTATTCCTGCTGCCGCTTTGTCTTTAATACGCTTGTAGGCTCCATCAAAGTAGAGGGCATGGGCATTCTCCACCCGTGGCGGCTCCTCAAGAGGAGGTGTCTTCTCTTTTACCTTTCCCTTCTCCTTTTCCTTCTTTTGATGGCATCTATGGGTCAACAAATCAGCTAGGCAAGCTCGAGTAGAATCCTCCACCTTGAAGGTGTAGTCAAACTCTTGGAGTTGTATCACCCACTTAGCGATTCTAGCTGAAACATCCATGTGCTGTAAGGCATAGGGAAAATGCTCTTCTGTCGTGATCACTGTGAATGGCCTAGGGAGAAGATAAGGACGAAACTTCCTTACAGCAAACATTAGAGACAAAACCATTACCTCGACCTTCTTGTACCCTCGTTCTGATACTGTCATTACTCTCCTAGAAAAGTAAACCGGTCTCATTAGGCCAGTTTTAGCATCCTTTTGTATTAGTGCTGCCCCTAGAGCATCTTCCCCAAAACTCAGGTTGACAAAAAACTCTTGATCCCAACAAGGCTGTAAAATTATAGGAAGGGTGCTAAGAGCCTTCTTCACCTCGTGAAAGCACCTTTCGCTTTCGTCACTCCACAGGAGCTCCTCGGAGTGGGTTAACTGTTGCAGTGGAAATATTAATTGGGAGAGGAGATGAATGAACCGCCCCATATATCGCACCTTCTGAATGAAAGAGGTTAGTTACTTCACAAAAGATGGTGATGGCACCGCCAATAGGGCCTTAACTTTGTTTGGATCAGCTTCAATGCCCCTCTCACTTACGACATGCCCTAACAAAGTTACACTGCTTTCGCCAATGCGACACTTCTCATGGTTTAATTGCCCCCCCATTTGTGCGAGTCGGTTGAAAGCTTCATCCACCTTCCCTAAATGTAGAGCCTTAGAACTATAAATACAAAAATCATCAATAAAGACCCTGATGGATTTCCCAAAATATGGCTCAAAGACATAATTCATGAATCGCTGGAAGGTAGCTGGGGCATTTGTTAATCCAAATGGCATTACTTTGTAAGCAAAACAACCCCAAGGTGTAATGAAGGTGGTCTTCTGTTGATCCTCCTCAGCTATTCGGATCTGGAAATAACCTGAATACCCATCACAAACAGTGTATCTCTCATGCCCGGCCACCTCATTGAGTATTTCATCCTGAAAGGGAAGAGGAAAGTGATCTCTCTTAGTTGCGGCATTTAGCGGCTTGTAATCCACACAAATCCTCCATTTTCCATTCTTCTTGGGTATCACCACCACAGGTGAAACCCACTCTGAATCCCCTATTGGATAGATAAAGCCTGCCTTTAAAAGTCCTTGCACCTCAGTGAGTAGAGCGTTTTGTTGAACTACTCCCAATCGTCGTAGTCGCTGCACCACTAGCCGTGCTCCCTCTTTTAGATTAATGTGATGTTGTACTACTGTCACACCTGTGATGTGTTCATAATCAGAAATAAAAAGTGCAGAGTGTTTTATCACCACTTCCATGTAGGCTGCCTTCTCCTCAATTGATAGATCCTTAGCCAACATTTTTTCTAACCCCTCCTTCTCGACCTTTGGAAGCTGCTGCGGAATTTCACTACCAGAAGGCCCTTTTAATGTAATCCCCATTACTTCTAGAGAGCTTTCTTCCTCCTCATTAGAAGACTCTCCCTCTGTCATAGATGACCAACCCTCGCTGGAACTCCATTCATCAGCGGTGGTTTCTAACATAAGATCCTCCTGTCGGTCCTCCTTCATGTTGTAGATAGTGCTCTTCCATTTTTTATGCAGCCCCTTTTGTGGCCTGAGCTCTAAAGCCCCTGTCTCCCAATCTTATCTGGCTTTCATTCCCATTAGCCATGGTCGCCCAAGAATGAGCGGATAGCCATCCCCCTTCACTGGCATCACATACATGTGAAGCTCCAGTTGCACTCCACACACCTTTACCTTGACTTTCTTTATAACTCCCAAACAATTTACTACCACATTGTTAGCCATTTTGGCCCCAAATTTAGTAGTTTCATTTACCTCTAATCCCAAACGATGTATCAACTTTTCCGTCATGACATAAATCTCTGCACCTCCATCCACATATGTCTTTGACACTCTCTGCCCATTGATTTCGGCTTCCACTAGAGGTACAATATCTTTCATCTTTCTAGCCTGGATTGCATTCACATGTCTATTCTTCATGGGTCTAATGCTTACCATCTTTGACCATTGTCGCCGCACTGTTGGAGATAGATGTAGTAATTGTGGCCATGAAATTTTTGGCCCTTGATTCCTCACATCAGCAAGCAAATCATAAGCTCTAGTACCTTTACCCAAGGGAAAATCATCTGGCTCAATGTGTCGGCGTGAGCGAGCCCTCCTCTTTTTACTGTTGCGTGTCTTTGCAGCCACTAATGACTCTGCCTCCTCTTCCATATTTTCAACCTCCTTTTGTGGTGTAGGCTCCATCTTCTCAATTCTCCAGGCTTTCTTCACCGGCATTGCTTCAACCTCTACTACTTTGTCATTTCCTTTGACATCACTCTCATCTAAACTAATTATCCTAACATCATGATTCTCTGGCGGTTGAACAGGCAAGGGCGGCACCTCTGCAAGTGGTCGAGGATGCTGGAGAACTTGAACCGGTGGTGGAGGCCTTGGATTCGATGGAACAAACCTTTCCCTAGGTGGTGTCACTTGTTGTCGCCTCCTTCTTGGTTGGAACCCATTTCCTGGAAAACGCCTGGGATGAGGGCAAAAGTACATACCATGGCCAGTCTCCCCACAATTATAGCAAACATACTCTCTTTCTTGTCTTCTTGGACCTCGATTGCCTTCATTTATGAGGGGAGGGGGCCGCACTCCTTGCACCAAATTTAATGAAAGGCTTTCGAGTTGATTAGTAATGCGTTGTAGGAGCTCTTGCTGTGGTATCTCTGGTTCAGGTGGGGCCTCTGCTATTTCTCTAGGCCTTTGCATGGTTGGTAAAACCTGTATGGGCTCAACTCCCCCCTTTAACTGGGCTTGATACTTCAATTTTCTATCTTTCTCTCTCGCATAAGTGACTGATTCTTCATAGGATGTGGGAAACTTTCCTTTGACCTTCTCCCTTAGTAGAGGATGGAGTCCGGCTAGAAAACAATCTTTCTTAAGGCAATCAGGTACTCTTTCTCCCTCGGCTAAAGATGTTGTCCATTTATCCCACAATTTTATAAACATGCCTTCATAGGTTTGGTACTCCCCTGCTATGGTTTGGCGAAGATCTAAGAGTTGTCTCCAAATATCTTCAGGTGGCTCTGTATCTTGGTACTTGTGCATGAATGCGGTCTTGAGATTCTCCCAATTACCCCTTGTAGCCTCTGGGAGAGCTTGATACCACACTCGAGCATCACCCTTTAGAACTAAAGGGAAGGCCCGTACTTTGGTTGCTTCATCATCCCGGCCTGTGACTAGAAAGGCCATTTCTAAGTCATCCAAAAAGTCCAGAGATTTCTTCCCTTTGTGCCCAAAAAAACTTGGAAAAGCCATGATAGGAAGATGTTGATCTAGCTCAATACAAAATAAAGATGAACACGTCTAGGCCCAAGTCATATCTTATTAAGGGTAGAATAAATGGATTTACAGATGCATTAATCTCAGCAAGACGACGAGGGCCCAATAAGACCCTTATAACATTTTGAAACCTGAGCTTTGTGCTAACAATTATATGCACGGTTTGTCTAGCAAGTGGACGGATAGGTCCATACAAGTCCCTATGGTTCATGGGATACACTTAGAGTAGAATGAATATGTGTACATTAAAGGATATGTTATAATCCAAAATAGGGAGTATTATGGGATCAGGTGACAACAAGATCTCTCTCAACCTCTCAGCTCCAAAATAGAAGACCAACCTTTGCTGAAAATGTATCTTTCTACTAATGCACACATCCACCCGAATGTTTTGAACCGATTGAAAGTTGTAGAAAGTAGGAGTAGTCATTTATGCATTAACTACAAATGTACACTACAAACTTTCATGAAGCGTGTCGTTGAAGCTATGGCCTCTTAGATCCCACCATTCGAGAGATGCGAAGGACTTGCTTACCGCTGATTAGCGTAGCTTTTGTGTGACCATCATCAGCCTTGTAAAGTTCATAGGCTTCGATCGCTATCTTTTCAATTACTTTGAGTCTTCTTGCTAGTAGTAGTTGAAGCGCATCACCATATGTAGCCTCTCGCCAATACCGCACACCATTGATGTGTAACTCACCCTCCAAAAACTTGTTAATCCCCGAATTTGAAAGCGCCTTCACCACTTGAAGACGAAGCTCCGTAGGGAGTGTCTTTACACTAGACACCAAGCACTCAACACAATGCCTTGACGTAGAGACTTGATGAGAGCAAGATTTCTCATGAAGCAAAGAAGGACGTGTGTAATTAACTTGCTTTACCCGCATACGTGCCGTTTGTCGATAAAGGTCCTTCTTCTCTTGAGCTTCTTTTGGAGACCATTGCGGTACTCTTGAGCGGCGAATCCCTTGAATAGGGTTTGATGAAGATTCCTCCTTAGTGATTTCTTGACAAACACTCGTTGAAGAAGAGGACAACTCATTAGATCTTTCTTTCTTCATGGAAGTTGTAGAGCATAGCTTGAGAACTCCTCAGCGGGGGCACCAAAAATGAGGGCTGAAATGATGAACGGGTTGCCTCTTACCCATCCAACCTCCAATCCTCACTAAGAGAACTAAAGAGGGGCACCACCTAGCCAAAGAGAGGATGGGCTAGGACATCCCTATTCTCAAAGAGAATCAAGAAAGCCAAGACACAAATTTACAAGAGAGAATATATGTGCTAGACACCATATTGGAATATAAGAGAGAGAGATGAGAGGAGAGAGAGACAAGAGGAGAAGAGGTAGAAGAAGCTTGCCATTATGCTACATGGAATGAGAAGATGAGAAGAGAGGGAGATAATAGGAGAAGAGGTAGAGGAAGCTTGCCATTATGCTACATAATAAAAGAACTCACTCATAGCTTCCCTCAAAGAGATGAGGGTATTCTAGAATGCTCTCATGGACTTGTCATTCTTCTTCTTCTATTTTCTCAAAGAGAATCAAGAGAACCAAGACACAAATTTACAAGAGAGAATACATGTACTAGACACCATATTGGAATATAAGAGAGAGAGATGAGAGGAGAGGGAGACAAGAGGAGAAGAGATAGAAGAAACTTGCCATTATGCTACATGGAATGAGAAGATGAGAAGAGAGGGAGATAATAGGAGAAGAGGTAGAGGAAGCTTGCCATTATACTACATAATAAAAGAACTCACTCATAGCTTACCTCAAACAGATGAGGGTATTGTAGAGTGCTCTCATGGACTTGTCATTCTCCCTCCTCCCTCTCTTCTTCATTCTCCATGGGCTCTTTATATAGCCTTCATGAGGGATTAGATTAAGCTAATCTTCTTGATTAACATAATCCTAGATGATGTATGGCATCTTTGAAAATATGGAGAGTAGTGGATGGGACAAGTCCCCACCTTGGTCATCATGCAAGAAGCCAAGGGTGGTGGTAGACAAAATAGAGAAATGGAGCTAGATTACAAGAGGTGGATGCCCAAAGCACATTATTATAATATATTTACAAGAAGGATAGAGTGGAAAGTTGGTGTGGTGAAAGAGAGAAGAAAATTGCATATAGCCAGCAGTCTGCGCCTTCGTAACTTCAAATCCGTGAGGAATTTGGAAAAAATTTCTTCTGCAACTTTGTAGACCAGATTGAAACCGATCGGCCCTTGCGAAAATTTTCTTGAAATTCCCTTTTTCTTGGGAGTTATTGAGATTATAAAAAAGGGCTTCCAAAAGCTGCTTTGACTTTAGTATCCCATATGTCTATAAATACATATAAGCATGTGACAAAAGGGGTCCATGCTTGTAAGCTTTTGTGCAAGATCCAAATGACACCATGATGTGGATATTGACTTGTGTGTAAGGGTGAGGTGTCCTCTAATGATGGTGATAGATTCCAAATCTTAGTGATGCAGACGGAGCCCATATGTAGTTGGAGGCTAGTCCTTTGAAAAATCTATGCATTCACTCAACTCCTAGGTGTAATCCATTTTCATCTTCACTAAGATAACCATCCCTTTTACCCTTTACATTGACATGCCTTCTAAGAACTTGTTCCCCCCATTTGCTAGAGTTATCATAATCGAGAAGTAATGTAGCATACCTAGTGCTTGAAGAATAAACCTAAAGTGATATGGTAAGCTCTTGATAGGGGCCTTGGCCAAATTTTGTGGTAATAATCTGGGTTGTAAAAAACTCGGATCACTACCTATGGTAAGGATAATATTGTTCATTTTTCCTCATGTAGCTTTCAATATAGCAAAATTTCCTTGCAATCTCATCTTTCTTTAGGATAGCATATTCTTATTTTGGCTCAAGCTGCCACATTTTCCACACATTGATGATTTAAGTTCTCACCTCAGTTTTTTTTTCTTCATGAACTTGGCAAGCTCGCCAAAGGGCATCTTCATCATGTTGCTCCCTCCAATTCTTTGTAATTCTCTTAGCTTCCCAAATCAATGTCTACATAGTTCTTAGGGATAGAGCCTTACGTATATTTATTTCATAAAAAATCCTAAAGTCAAATACTATAATATGAACTCCTTTTGGCTCCTAGTACTTTTTCATTACTTTATCTAGATCTTCTTGCTACTTTTCATATAACACCATATTAGGGAATATGGGAATTTCCCATAAGTTTGGGATACGTGATCAAATCTTTGGATTTTCCATAACTTGAACACTATAACTCCAAATTGAGCGCTCTATAGCTCAATAGATTCCATTTTTAAAGCTCTTTCCAATGATAGGTCACATCATATGTTTTTGAGAAACTTATGGGCATGTTATCTGGGTGCCACCTTTTTAGTATTCAGAAAATGGGAATTGGGAGATTCCCAAACTCACTAATAGTGTATTATATATCCTCTCCTTAAAAGGATGATCATGTAGAAATTACATGGCACAACAAATAGAATCTAAGCAAGGAGTAGAGAGCACACATCATGCTTTGATTTCAAACAAATTGATCCAAAGATGGATCCGTCCACTCATGTACTTCCACTATGAAGCTTAGATGGTGATCCAAATAGACGATAGGCAAAGAGCTTAGGGTAGTTGGAAGAACTTTGACTAAGTGAAAGATAAATTGACAATGGCTTTAGAGGGGTCTTTCTTTTATAGCAGGCAAAGGTAGTCTGGTTGGAAAGTTTAATCATATAATGAACCTTCCCTAGTCAGATGGGAATACTCGCAATGAAAATTTTTCTTTACCATATTAAGCTGAGGACACTGCCCTCGGACCCCCATCAGGGGAGCCATTGGCTCTCCTGAGACCCCCCAGGCATGGGCTGGTCTTGCGGGTCCCAAACCCCAAAATAGAGGTTCTTGGTAACTCCCACACCTTGCAACTTGATGCATTATGCCTTGAGTTACTACCAGCATAACTACTCTATCTAACCCAAAGGCTAGATCCACAAAGGTTACCTTTTTGCCATTTGATCACATAGACCTCATTTGACATACAAGTTAGGATCCACCCAATTTATGTTCTCATACATAGCTTCTTCTCATAATGGAGGCCTTACAACTTAGAGCACCATGGATCATTGGTGGCACCTTACAAGGGTGCGACATTGAGCATAACTAACACCCCCCCTCAACGTCTACATTCTCAGCCCAATGTTGACTCTCTAAAGATGAATTCTAAGGAGATCCTTCATAAGAACTTTGGTGGCAATATTTGCTCCATTCTCCTTTGTCCCAATCTACTATTCCTTCCTTGAGCAAGTCACGCACATAGTGATACTAGATCTCAATATATTTAGTGCATGCATAAAAAACTAAATTTTTGGCAATGGCGATGCAACTCTGATTGTCCCATCTTAGCATTGTTCGATCTTCATCTTGTACTCCCATATGCCATAGGATCCTCCTTAACCAGTGCTTCACATACAGCAAAGCAAGCTACCTTATACTTTTCTTCAATAGCAGACAATGTCACAATTGGTTGCTTCTTATTGATTTAAGAGAAATTTCTTGAACCTAAAGAAAAACAATATTTAGAAATTGATTTTCTGGAATCATTATCACCTACCCAATTTGAATCATAGTTCCCCATAAGAGCACTTCCTAAACTATATGTAATACCATAGTCAAGAGTTTCCTTCACGTATCTAAGCACTCGCATCCAAGCTTTCCAATGACTTTCTTATGGTTTGTTTGAGAACCTGCTCACAAAACACCAACAACAAAATTGATATCTAGCCTAGTGTTACACAAGTAGATAAGGCTGCCAACCAATCTCTTGTACATGCCAATATTTTCTAGTGCTATAATGTATCCTCAATGGATGACTTCAAATTGATCTTCATAGGTGTAGCTATCTTCTTATACTTGGTCATGCCAAATGCTTTTAAGATCTCTCATGCATACTCACTACAAGATATAGACCTTATACCGACATTTAAAGCGACGAAATACAAACAACAAAATTTGCCCCCGTCATCTCAAAAAGCGTCGTTATTGGCGATGCCATAGAAACGTCACTATTGGAGTCACTATATAGCGACGCATATAGCGACGCAACCAATGAGTCTGCGATGCGCATAGCGAGGCCAATAGTGACACGAGCAGTAAATTTGTGATGCAAATAGCGACGGTAACAGGGAAAAAAAAATTGTGGCAGGGTAGTAAGTTGCCCTGCCACATACAGCACTGTGTGCTGTATGAGAGCCATACAAAATAGTTTCTGTACTACTGCATACAAAGCGCTTGCAAACAAAAAGAATGTATACTCAAATCATAAAATTGATACATGAAATAAATACATGATCGCATAAAGTGCAATTGGTACAATCATGAAAGGATATCACTAATACATAGAAAATGTCTACATAGATCAGGCGACTAAAAACTAAAGGTGTGTGATCTCCAAGGATCCAAGGGCGAGCTAGAAATCCTCGTCCCCCGAAAGCTCGTCCCGCTGCAAAGGAGCATCGAACGGATTCTGCAGAAAAAGAAACAACATATCAATCCACCATACAATAATGCATTCAAATATCTCATGGTAACTACGGACAAGAAAGATGAGTGACTTACGGGGCCGCCGCGTCTATACAATCGGTCGATCAATGCATTGAGACCGTGCCTCTTTGCATATTGAGTCTCAAGGCCTTGCGGATCGCGATTTGTAATGGAGTGCTGCAAAGAAAACAAAATGCTAACTGTTAGAAATATGATTGTCAGTACAAAGAATATTTCAAAAAAATAAATAAGCAAAACAAAAGAGAAACTTACAAAGTCCTCCAAATATGTCCTGTGGCCGCCACTCCCAAGATGATGGACAACTTCGGCCTCGAATCGTGCCCTTGCCGCCTCCCACTACTGACTCCAACGTCCTGGCAAATCTCTAGCCTCCTCCCTCAGTCGGCGCCAGTCGTCTACATCTAACCACTCGGGCTTTGTAGCCCCACTCTTGATTGCCTTGCATGCGTCAGATCGTCTATGTCACATGTATGCACGCATGCAATCCATCATCCAGCCCGTAGAGAATCTATCTACTGCGGTTGGTATCGGAAACTCCTCGTGCAAGAATGCTACTATGTAGTCCTTGCTCCCCTCCAGTATGTTCTTCCAATGATCCAAGACATTGTGCTGAAAAACTTGTTGGCACAACTCTCTCATGTGAGCCATCACCCTCCTTCCCTCATCATTCATGACTATGGCTCCTGACCTACTATCAACCAGGTATCCATAACCCCTAGGAGTTTGCCTAAGATGGGTCCTCTCCTATCTCCATCCACGCTCCTGGGCATATCCAGGAGATCCTTGTGCATCCGGTGTACCGACAGGGTAACCTCTCTCGGAGTGGCACTCAAAGGGGTGCCACCCGCTGACGGCTGCGCAAAAGCCGGAGTAACTGGAGTAGACATCCCAACAAGTGTGACAAATCTTGGAGGTGACTCAGCTTCAGCTGAACGACGAGATGGAGACACACATCTGTGTCTCCACATCAGCACCCCCCGGATCCTGATGTAGTCCCTCCCTCTGGCCCAAGTCGTGAGCGCCGAGATCATCTACTCGAAGCTGAAGCATCTGATCGCACTGAAGCAGATCTAGCAGAGCGCCCTGACGAAGAACGAGACAGCTCTTGGTCTGCCATCTCTCTGAATCTCGCAAGCTGGTCTGGAGACATGCATGCCATCATGTCCTGAAACTCCTCATCGCTCATCCCTCAACTCATCCTGAAAATGTCACCTGCACAGATAAAAAATGGTGTTAGAATAATCAATTTAAACTATACAAAGCATAGTAATATAAATCATTTTTGAAAAATCCCTCTTAAAATGCATATCTTATGTACCTTTATGGAAGATCTAAACAATGAATTAAGTATTACAATTCTCCAAGAATGAAGTATTCTATGGTCCCATGTTAATCTCCTAACACAACTCTGCATACACTGGAAGGTCGATAGACATGTCACCACAAAAGAACGAGTCTGCCTCGTTCTCAAAAAATTCTTGGACTACTGTATTTCCATCATTGTTAGCCGATGTGGGCTTTAAGCTTGCGGTGGCCTCCACCTCTTGTAATATCAACCCCTCTATTTGCATATTTTCTTCATCTATGCCCGGAACATCGCTTTGATCATATACTCTCGCACTTCGAAAAGTTGAAGGTATAACGTACCACCATCGAGGTTGTCGGGGGTTTGGATAGAAGATTACCTGTTCACAAACACGTACAAAGCGAGTTCAAACCATTGTGACATAAACCATGTCGTATTAGAATTAGCAAGCAAAGGACTCTATGCACCTGTTCACAATGGGCCGACAACACAATGCACTAACGCCTCTGACACCAAGCAACCTTCCGCCATGCTACCTTCTGGATGAGCTCGTTGTCGCACAAAGCCTTTCAGGGTTTTCATTAAGCATTCCAGGAAGAACATCCATCGCGTATAGACAGGTCTAGCAATCTCCACTTCGTCCACAAGATGCACAAGAAGGTGAACTTGTATCGTGAGCATGCTAGTGGGCAGGTATTTCTCAAAGAGACAAACCGTCTCCACTGCTCTCCGCCTTGCGGATTCAATAGAGGACGTCTTAATCTCTTTCTGTGAGATCCATTGCACCAAAGTCGACAACTTGTAAATGGCCCTGCGAATTTCTGGAGTAAGGCATCCTGCGATCGCGATCGGTAGGACAAACTACCACAAATGAGAAAGCATTATGAATAATGGCCACTTTTCAAATTGCAAAATGCCCTTGCTAATTACAATCCATTCTATTCACAAACCTGGCATATCTTATGCCAATCATGGAATTTTAGCCCCGAAAATTGGTCATCTTTAGAAAATGCGGACCTGGGAGAACGCATCATACCCGTCGGAGTGTGGATATAGACTTGATTACTTGCTTCACAATGCACTCTTCTTTGGTGGACAAAACCCAAGGAGCGGAGGAAGCTGCACTTCCCCTTTAGCACTCGGATGCGGTCAAAGCGCCTCCATCTTACCTACCTCCTTCAAATCCATTTGTGACTCTATAGTGTCTCTCTTTCCTGTGATGTGGTCCCATAGCAAGCTGTCCACATTCTTGAAAATATGCATGGGATGCAACAAGTGGTTGACCTGTAAGTGGGTCCAATATAGCAACTCGTAGCAAACTAAGAACCATCGCATTCCATTTGGATGTGATTCCCGGTTTACCATTTTCAGCTCATACCAGCTTGCAGCGTTCATACATGTTGAAGGTCGTCCAAGAAAACCTTCTCTGAGTTCATGATCTTCCGGCAAGAAAGCAGTGTGTCCTTGATATACCATCTTCTTCATGGTTTGTGACCTTCGGGAGTCTAACTGTGGCCCACACAATGGACATGCATGATAACCTGAGGTAACCAAACCTGTAAGGCGAGCCACGACCTAGTGAATACTTGATTGAATGAAATAAAATATAGATATTACCAGCGAGAACGGAGGTCTGCTCACCTGAGCACTCTCCCAATCTTGGGAAGTCATGCATCGTCCACATGAGAATGGCTCGAATGTTGGCTGACCGCTGACCATCGCGCCTGCTCATATCTTGCACAGTGATCCCCTCCTCCCACAAAATCTTAAGCTCATCGACTAATGGATAAAGATACACGTCCATATTTTTTACTTTGTAGTGGCCCAGGACGAGCAAGCTAAGGATGAGATGTCCTTTCTTCGTAGAAAGCCATGGAGGGATGTTGTAGTTGACAAGCACTATAGGCCACATACTGTAAGAACTCGAGCGCAGACCGAATGGGTTCACACCATCCATGGCGAGAACGAGCCAAAGATTCCTTGGCTCTCGTGCAAAGCCTGGGAAGGTAGAGTCAATGTGGCTCCATGTGCGCGAATCCGCTGATATTCATTGAACTCCATCCATGGACCTATTCTGCACATGCCACGTTGTCAAGCTTGCCATGCCAGACGTGCGAAACATGTGGTTTATGCGGGGGATGAGTGGAAAGTGTCTGAGAAATTTTTGAGGGATGGTTTGCCCTTGCAAGTCCTGTCGATACCTATGAGCACCACACTTTGGACATGTCTCCATAGTCTCGTATTCATCTTGAAACAGTATACGCAGTCATTGATACATGCATGGATGTTATTGTAGTCCATGCCAAGCTTCCGTAAAACATGTCGTGCATCATCACGAGACTTAGGTATGGTATTTGCAGGTGGTTATATATGATATTTCAATAACCTGAAAAAAATCATAAAACACCTTGAAAAGCACAAATGTTTGCAATAATACTGTAAAAAAAAAAATCAATGAAGCCTACGTGCAAGGTACCTGAATAACTCAGTCACACTCGTATCGCTCCAATCGTATTTTGCTTGCACATTTAAGAGTGCAAGAAATGTCTTCAACCGAGATACTCGGCACCCATCATATAATGGTATGGATGCTTCCTCTCTAAGCGGTTCAGATGTCTCAACATCCATGGGAATCAATGCATCGATCATTGCCTCTATCTCAAGCTCCAAGATTGCAAGTACGTCGGGAAGGTTGTCTGTCTTCTCTGGCATTGACGGTATAGATGGGCCTTGCGAGTGGTGGATTGGCTCCTGCAATCCATCCATCACACGTCCACGAACTCTTCTAATTGGCCGCAAAGGGTGCACTCCCCCTTGGGTCGAGACATCACCCTCTTGGATAGAAAATTTGCCAACAAGACCCAATCTTATTGTGTATGCTTTTCAATTAGCTTGCGAGTACAATGCACGATTAATATTAACTTCAAATTACCGTTTGCTGAAAATCCGCAATCGCCTGATCAGTGATCTCAGATTGAAACTTGCCAAATCGTCGTATGTGTTCTATAGACAATCGGCGTTTTTGTCTAATTGCCAACTTGCATTGAGAGCAAGGACATGGGACACGCTGATTAAGATATGTCTCGCAGTCTTGAACAATAAGACCTTTTTCGTTTTCCATCTTATCTACATTACAGCAAACGAGGCTTAAATGGATAGCTTTATGGAGATGTACGTCAAGTTGCAAGTTGACCATAAAACTTGCATTGTACATAGTAGTTGAGAGATTTTTTTATGTTATATCTCGGCGTTGTATCATGCTTAAGGATTTGTTTGTCTCGGTAGATAATTATTCGTTATTGTAAAAAACTACACTTGAGGGCTTTGAGTATAAGTAATCCATTTATGAGCATCATTGAGGATCTCTTAGTCTAATAATAAATCAGTCTCAACAAAAAGCATCTTAGAAATGTGGTTTTTTTGTCCTAGGATAGCGTATTAAAATTAATGCCTTCTATGAAATTTATCAACTATAGTAATAAAATTTATTTCAATCAATTCTACTCATAGTCATAAGACCTAAGAGAAAATATCCTATACTCAATATAAGGGATTCTTCTTCTATAACAATACTTTTGGGTTCATTTTGATGAAGTACCGTAATGACCATTAGCTACGGTATCATTTTCTTTTAGTCCTTCCATTGACTAGTTGGCATGATTTCTAATTTGTTATGCCTATAAAGTTAATACAAAAACAATGAATTATTCATATCACAATTAGATCCCCTACTTGGACATTATGAAGGACATGACCAATTTTAAGCCATCTTAAAGAGTCACCAATGTACGTGGCCCATGGCAAAGCACATTGCATACCATTATCGATAAGTCTATTATCTTAAATTTCTTTCCCCTCCCTCTCCCTCTCCCTCTCTTTCTCTCTTTCTCTCTCATTTCCTCTCCTAAGCAAGCAAAAAAGAAAGTGATTCAAACATTAAACAAGCAAGAGGGAGAGTGAGAGAGAGAATGCACTCTCCCTCTCCCTCTCTTTCTCTTTCTCTCCCTCTCTCATTTCCTTCCCCTCCCTCTCCCTCTCCCTCTCTTTCTCTCCCTCTCTATCTCTCTTTCTCTCTCATTTCCTAAACAAGCAAAAAATAAAGTGATTTAAACATTAAACAAGCAAAAGGGAGAGGGAGAGAGACAATGCACTCTCCCTCTCTTCCTCTTTCTCTCCCTCTCTCATTTCCTTTCCCTCCCTCTCCCTCTCCCTCTCTTTCTCTCCCTCTCTTTCTCTCTCATTTCCTCTCCTAAACAAGCAAAAAATAAAGTGATTTAAACATTAAACAAGCAAAAGGGAGAGGGAGAGAGAATGCACTCTCCCTCCCTCTCCCTCTCTTTCTCTTTCTCTCCCTCTCTCATTTTCTCGCCCTCCCTCTCCCTCTCCCTCTCTTTCTCTTAATCTTTCTCTTTCTCTCCCTCTTTCTCCCTCTCCCTCTCCCTCTCTCTCTCTTACTCTCTCACTCTCTCGTTTCCTCTCCTAAACAAGCAAAAAAGAAAGTGATTTAAACATTAAACAAGCAAAAGGGAGAGGGAGAGAGAGAATGCACTCTTCCTCTCCCTCCCTCTCCCTCTCTTTCTCTTTCTCTCCCTCTCTCATTTCCTCCCCCTCCCTCTCCCTCTCCCTCTCCCTCTCCCTCTCTTTCTCTTTCTCTCCCTTTCCCTCTCTCTCATTTTGTCTCCTAAACAAGAAAAAGAAAGAGAGAGTGATTCAAACCTTAAACAAGAAAAAGAAAGAGAGAGGGAGACTCACCGATGAGATATGGCGAGCGTGGGGCGGCTCCTCTTTGCGATGAAGGCTCCTCCTCTCCTTCGCGAACAATGGTGGTGCCGGCGGCGGCGGCGGCGGCAAGTCTTCTTCCTCTCCTTCTCTCACGACGGTCGCTCTCTCCCTCGCTCTCCCTCTCAAAACTCACAATGAAGCAAACGCGAAATGAAAACCGCGCTCGGTTTCGGTCGCTTTTTTTCCCTGCCGTGCGTCGCTATTTGCGTCGCAAATACGATGCATATAGCGATGCAAATAGCGATGCTATTACCGATGCCAATAGCGACGCCAATAGCGATGCTGCTATCCGGCATCGCTACTAGCTCAAATCCTTGTAGTGACTTCCTTTGAGAGATGAAGATTTTTCCCAGACTTCAATCCCTAAACAATAGTGCAACAAGCCAAGCCTCTCATTTCAAACTCAAAGCTTAAAGTCTTTCAAGTTTGATGGATTCAAACCTAAAAAGAATTTATCTATCTGCTAGTACCATGCTCTAGGGGTTTCTTTTAGATACAATGCCTTAATCCACTTCCTCATTGAGATCACCATTCAAAAATGTTGATTTGACATCCATTTGGTAATCTGGCCAGTTCTTATGAGTAGCCATTGCAAGTATTGCGCAAATAGTGGTCATTATAGTAGTTGGAGCAAACGATTCTTGAAAATGAAATCCTTGAACATGTGAAAATTCCTATGTAACTAATTGGGCTTTGTACTTTTCTAAGCTACTATAAGTCTTGTACTTTACCTTCTAGACCCACTTAGTGTCAATAATCTTCCTCTTTTCTGGCTAATCCACTAGCTTCCAATTGTCATTCCTCATAATGATGTCATACTCAACTTGTATAGCTGCTCTCTATGTTAGATCGACAAGTGCTTCTTCCAAGTCAGCTGGCTCCTTTACTTCTCTCATAATCTTAGCCATCAAGGACATATTGACTATGTGATCTGAAGACTTTCTTTGCTCATTTATTATTAGTGACCTTCTTGGTCCATATGCCTTTTTCTTAGTTGTGGTAGGTATAGGATTGCTACAACCATAAAGCTTCTTTACACATAATATCAATGGCTTTTTCGACAGTGTGATTGTAGGTTTGGTGATCTTTGTTCTCATCATCCAAAGATGATGCTTCCTCCTCCTTGAGAGTAGGGATAGATCTTGGGATAGGCTCATAATGGACTAATTTTTTACTAGATGATAAAGTCAAATAACTTATATTCTCCTCCTCCACTATATATGGCTACTCCTTAAACACCACATCGTGGCTCTATATGATCTTATTTTCCTCTTGGTCATACAATTTGTATGCCTTTTTCTCATCACTATAACCCAAGAAGATATATTTTGTGCTTTTTGGATTTACCTTGTTTCTCGTATCATTTGGAACATGTGCATAACATTCATATCCAAAATTTCTAAAATGTGAGACATAGTTTCTTATCACAAAAGGCCTCGTGAGGATTTTTGTCCTTAAGAGCCTTTGTATAACTTTGATTGAGAATGTAGACTCTAGTACTAATAGCTTCTATCCAAAACCGATTAGGCAATCCCTTTCCCTTAAGCATGCACCTTACCATTTCC
The DNA here is from genome assembly GCF_053477565.2 of Lygodium microphyllum. NCBI lineage: Eukaryota > Viridiplantae > Streptophyta > Polypodiopsida > Schizaeales > Lygodiaceae > Lygodium > Lygodium microphyllum. The sequence continues at coordinate 144,396,471 of NC_141136.1, read as the reverse complement.
ACAATGGTGTGATTTCGGTGTTCAACAACACCATTCTATTGAGGTGTATGAGGCATTGCCAATTGATGCTTAATCCCTTTTCTCTTGCAAAAGCCTTCAGACTCATTTGAGTTGAACTCACCACCACCATGTGCTCTAAATTTCTTCATACTTAACCATATCTCCTTCTCAACAAGTTTTAGCCATTCTTTAAACTTACCAAATCCTAAATCTTATCCTGAAGAAAGTACACCCACATCTTCCTAATGTAGTCATCAACGATCAACATAAAATAAGAAGATTCTCCCAAAGCTTTTGTAGGCATTTTACCACATGAGTTAGCATGCACCAACTCTAAAGGAGCCTTTGCTCTCTTTTTAGTTTATTGTGGAAATGCCTTTCTCTTTTGCTTGCTCATCATACAAGCTACACATGGTTCCATCATTTCAATTATTGCAGGTAGATGGGTAACCATACCTTGCTTATGTATCTCCTTCAACACTGCAAAACCAATATGACAAAATCTTTGATGCTAAATTTTACTTGTGCCCACACCAACAGTGGTTGTAAGAGCACTTAGCTCATATATATTGTTTCTTCTTTCTCCTTTGCTGACTTTTACTAGCATTGCCAATAATTTCTGCACCTATCTTAGTGAACCTTATCTCATGACCTAGATCAATTATAGATTTAATTGATAGTATATTTCTCTTAATCTCTAGAACATACAACACGTTTGAAAGATTATTGAGTCCACAATTTGCAGTAACAAAGGAAATTGTATGTATGCCCTCAACATGGCATTTATATGATTTTGAACTGTCATAGTGATGGATTGTTGTAGAGGCTTCATAGAACTATATAGATATTATGTGATGGAGATACACCACTATCCAATACCTATGATTCAGTGTTAGATATTTATTGCATTAAAGAATACACTTCCTCAATAGTTGCCATGAAAAACTCCAACTCTGCTTTAGCTATATTGATGGTCTCCGTTTTTTTAGTCTTCATGGTGCCATTCTTTTCATCTATCTTCTTGACACGACAATTTGCAATTGTAAGTTCTTTCTTCTTACAGTAGAAGCACTCTCCTTGAAACGTTTTCGTACCACCCTTCTTCTTTTTGTTGGCATTGGTACAGGAACCACCTTTGTCTTTTGCATTGGCACAGAATGCAACATCTTTATTACTGCTACCTTCTCGGGCTTTAAGCCTCAACTCCTCCATCAGTAGCACACAAAATTCCTCAAATATTAAACCTTAGGATCTCTCTTGAGTATTTAGGGCAGCTATCAGTCCATCAAACTTTGCTGGAACAATTCAAAGATCCCTTGAGAACCCCTAGCCACAAGGGGCCACTTTTGTAGTCCCTAGATCCCAAATAGGGGTTCCTAATAACTCCCAAGCCTCACAACTTGATGCGTTGTACCTCAAGTTTCTATGAGCATAACTACTCTATCTAACCCAAATCCTAGATCCACAAAGGTCACCTTTTTTCCATCCAACCACATAGACCTCATTTGAAATATAAGTCAGGATTCACACCCAATGTCCGTGCTCACACATGGCATCTCCTCATAATGGGGGCCTTACAACTTAGAGCACCAAGGATTATTCATAGCACCTTACAAGGATGGGGCATTGAGCATAACTAATAGAAATATAAGTCAAGATTCACACCTAATGTCCGTGCTCGTACATGGCATCTCCTCATAATGAGGGCCTTACAACTTAGAGCACCAAGGATTATTCATAGCACCTTACAAGGGTGGGGCATTGAGCATAACTAATAGATCAATCACTTTCTGAGAATGAGCTTTTAGTGCACTCAGTAGTCTTAAGTAGCACCCTTGCACATCCAATGCCAATTCCACCATTGATGTGGCACTCCTTCAAGGACCTCATTTCCACTCTTCCTGTCTCATCAAACTCCCAAGGCTATACAAAATCTATTGGGTGTGTCATGATTTCTAGTGGCTCTATGGGAAAGGACAACTTTGATTCAAAAGATTCTAGTCCTCTTAGCCCCTATAGCTTTCAACTTGTACTCTTCATACCCAATGTTCTTTACCAAAATTTTAAGTGCTTATCTAGGTGGGGTTGGTGTTGAAAAATCATACACTTGGCCCAAATCTAAATTTCTCAATGTTGCATTAGGGAACCTTAATTGTGATCTTAGATTTACTAGGTCATCAGTGCTATAGGTAGGGACTTTATAGATGGCCTTTTTATAGAGCTCCTAGTATTGAGACATTACAAACTTATGCACATCCACTTGTATCTTGAGCTAACTCTCCCTGGCTAGTGAATTGGCTAATTCATAAGTTTTCTTCTAATAATGCTTATCCAAAAAAATGTATCACTTCATTCTTAGTTCTAGGGACTACTTCAATCAAATTTGTATCAATAGTATGTTTGTAGACAAGTGCAAGTCATCTTTAATTGCTCTTGGTCTTATAGATTCTCTTGTATCTTCTTTTCATGCAAAGCCATCTTAGCCTTTTCCTACTCTAACATAGTCTCAAGCTTGTCATTTGAGCTTGCACTTTATCTTGTTGCTTTTTTAGCTCAATTAACTCCTTATCCTTTTCTTCTATTATTGGATCTTTTTTTAATAGTTTATTTTGGAGGTCCATTAACCATTGATATGCATCCTACCTATCTCCTAATCTCTCATGGAGGTCTTGCTTGCCTTGAAATGATTTTATTGTATCCCTTCTAAGTTTCTCACATAGGAGTTCTAGGGCATCCAAGCTCCCTACTATGCTTAGTATCATGCTGCATTCTTGTGAGCCTAAGGTAGACACTATCTACTATTGCTTGTCAGGTTGTGAAGTGGATGTGGCATCTTCAATGGTTTTGATCTTCTCTAGATTGGTAATTTTATTCTGCAAGCCTCCTATTTGATATCAATGCTTTGTGATCTCTCAACAACCATTTGTTTCCTTTCTTGAGATACCTTCCCCTTTCTCTACCATAATTTCTTGAGTTTGTTTAACAAGTGTGTGGTTGATTTTCTATCTTTGTTGAGGAAATGGATGTAAAATAGTCCTTTAAATAATATGAGCGTGTCTATTAATCTTTGCCTCTACTAAAATTTCTTCCTTTTTACTCATTTTATTAGAGGCATGGATTGCCCCTTGTGCATTGGGAGTATCTCCATTATCATAGCTTGAGGTACATGATCTTTGCTTGCTTTCCTCTTTGCTCCTCTTTTTCCCAGATTGGTTACTTCTTTGCAAAAGTTTAAAATATTCTTTCTTGCTCTGTTTTCCATTTTTTTGTTATTTTGTTCTTGTTTTCCTCTATCTCTCTCTCTCTCTCTCTCTCTCTCTCTCCCCCTATTCCATAGATCCTCCTGTGTGCAACTGCACTTATGTATACATGGCTCTTTCCAAAAATATGACAATTCCTAGGGTTGGTAGTATATCGATTCAAATTCCTAGTCCCAAATTGATTACCCTAATGAGTTCACTTGGGAATCTTATGGCTATCCCTTTGTCACAAATCATGTGATGGGGAGATTTGTTTGATCTTCTACATTAGACACACACAATACATACAACAAGAAGCTCACTTAAGAACACAAGATGATAGGTAGAGGCTAGAATATTTTCTTATTGGATTGTCTCCCATCTTTCTCACACAATACAATGCACAAAAAGTATAAAAAAGGTACAACATAAAGGAAAGTGTCTTACTAGGTTAGATAATGTATTCCATGCTAAGACAAAAGCCATTGAAGGTGCATTACAATTTTATGAGAGATGAGATACTTGAAAAATGAGATAAACTTGATATATATCAACCCATAGGAGTGGATAATTAACATTTTCACAAAGGATTTGGATGTAGGGAAGCTTCAAGGATTTCAAAGCTTACTTTGAATTATAGAGATGTAGTTGTGAGAAAAGTTAGGATGGAAAGCTCAACATATGTGGACATTGATGTTAGATCTCCTACTTAGATGAATCCACATATCTACACTTAGCATGTGAGTGGTCATTACTTATTATATTTGGTTAGTTCCACTACCTTCAATTGGCATAGTTAAAGTGCGAGTTGATCTTAGATTTAGCTTCTTCACCTGTCATCAGATCCCAATAGCCTTTTCTGATTAGAAAATTCTCCATACAAAATTTCCATATATTAAAAGTTGTTACTGTCTAGTTTTTCACCCACTATGCAAGTGATGTTGTCAATCCTATCAGCATTTTCCATGGTCATAGCTCTATGTACTCATTGCAGTGTTCTAACGATCAATGCTTGACTCCATACAAATCGATGATAAACTTTTTAATGAGTCCATGCTTGCATAATACTCAAGAGATACTCATACATTCTAAACTTAGTTCAATTTAGCTCCTTTCACACATTAAGAGACCATTGGTACATCAAAAGATATCCAAGGATCTTAGTTGCATAACATAGATATGTTTTTCCTCAACTATGATAGTTTTAGTTGAGAGTGACTACACTAGTGTCTCTGTTGTACCAGTGAATTTTCAACTTAGTAGCTTACTCTACATCTCCTAGCAACAATCAATCCTTTTTCATAACTGAGGCATTTTCAATTTAAAAACAACTCAATGACATTTTAGAATTGTGCCACTCACTGGACTCAATACACATGCATATGAGTGTTAGTGCTTGTACACTTTTCAACCTTCAGTCAAGCTATAGCTAGCCAACAACCTAATAGACCAACCTCATACAAGCCAAGAATAAGAATTTAATGCTCACGAACATCCATGATCCTACCAGTGATCATTTAGCACAATATCAACAACAACTGAAGTCATCAACAATCAACATAAGGTACTTGGCCTTCACAAGGAAAGCCGTGTCCATAGGTTCGCAAAGGTTTGTGTGAACCAACTCAAGCAATGTAGATGCCCTCTGAGTAGCAACATGTGGATGAGTCTCCCTATGCTGCTTGCCTTGGATTGAAGAGTTGTCACCACTAGTGATAGATCCCTCTCTGGATCGCATCTCCTCAAGCCAATCCTAGTGGTAAGTCATGTGGAAAGAGGCCTCACTATCCATGAGCCAAGGCTTCTCCTCAAAAGAAGTAGCAAGAGTCATATCCTCCATCTCAAACAAGTGTACGAAAATGGACTCACTGGTAGCGAATATAGCCTTCGAATCTTTGGACCCCTAGCGAGTATAGCCTTTGAATCCTTGGACCCCTCCTTAGGCTTCAAATGGGGGTACTTTTGCTAGGACTTCTCCTCAAGTATATGTAGGGAGTAGGTGAGAAAAGCTTATCAAAATGTTGCCCTAATACATGAGTATTTTGCCACAAGACTGCTGGCCATTCCATGTTGGATGTGTTTGTCATACTAAGCACACACATGATAAACCATATGACATCTTCAAGCAAGAGGAAAATAGATGTAGATTCACACTGGCGATCTAGCCCTATTGACATTTTCTTAATTCTTGTTTTAGATATTACAATCATCTCACAATGCATTGGATGCCTTCCATCTATGCTCAATTTTGAGAAGTGGAACCATTTTTAGAAAATGAGTTGGAGCAGCATACCATTTTTACTAGTTCATGTTGATTTTGAGATTGTTAGGCAAGTGTAATCACTACAAATCTTCATATGAATGCTGCTGCTATCATGTCTCAATCCTCAACACTCAATAGTACTTCTATTATTCCTTTTATTGATCTTTAAAAATGCTAATTAGGAGAGTCATAACCAATTTCTCTTTCCTTCCACTAATCAAGGTCTAAAATGGATATGGTACCATTATAAAAAATGCAAGAGAAAGAATATGAAGAAAGAGATATAGTAGGAAGCATGAGAAGGATGCTCTCTTCTTCTTCCATTATTCTTTATTCATTCTCATACTCATTTGCTATCTACAATAGAGTAAGATGAATCTAGATCTACCTCTCTAACCATAGTTCATTAGCTATAGTTATCCTAGTTTGCTCAATGATGGGACCTAAAATGGGCCGGCACTGGCTATGGCACTAGCTAGACCTCATGCTCATGACACACAAACACCCTGACGGCCTCGCGGACCAGGAGCATGAATCTAATGCTGAAGGAAAAACTGCCCTAAAGCTTAATTCCTGCGTTTATAGTTTATAGTAAAACATTTTCCTAAACTCCTCAGAGGGAGATCTCAAAGTACATAGGCATAATGCCTCATCACACACACATATGGACGCACTTCACTGATTAATAGTCGGAGCCCCACTGCAGCTCTCCTACATCGCAGGGATTGGCCCTTTGATGCGTTGCTAGACATATAACACATACGAGTACAAACTCCTCTAAAGGTACCAACATTTTACGTTCCAAGATGTACCATTCCTCACTACAATTTTCCCTTAGGATCCAATGACTGACCTACAGCTTAGGACATCCTCTCACACTCATCGTTGGTCACCACCTAAGGAAGATAGGTGCTATGCATCCAAGAGGTTTTTCTGATACCTTTTAATTATTATGCTTAATGCAAATCGTGTATGGCTATGTGCTCAGACAAAAGAAAGATCAGCATTGTGCATAGTGCATAAAGCATTCCTTCCATGAATTTTACTAGCGTGTACTGCGTTGAAAGGAGGCACCGAGCCATATACTCATGCTACCATCCTCTTTATTCAAAATGGTTCCTATATGCCAAGTGCAACGCATAAATCAAATATTTTCTTTATCTTTCAGTGTTTCAACCCCTCTTCATCCAACTCTTAACATTTTGCATCGTTAATTGGTCAGATAGGGTTTCTATGCATTTCTCCCTTTAAAAAACCCGATAAATATACACAAAACATAGAAACGGGGACAAACCGAGGTCAACCTCCTTCTTTTCTATCGTTATACATTGCACAAACATAGATATAAATTTTTCTAATTTTTCTCAGTCCGTTTTCTAATTTTTCCTATTTTTAAACCTATTTTTTCTATTTTTGGGTATTTTTCCTATTTTCTTTAATAAATAATGACTAAAAAATGAGAGTTGATTGTGGCTGTGGCCCTTAGGTTCATTGACAGCAAAAAACTCAGATTTAGTTGGTGTGACATATCATATTTCTCATTTATATAGCAAAAAATCCAATTTTACCCTTAAAACACGTGTTTTTCATGCATTTTGATACTAACTCCGTCCATGTAGCCTTATATTTTCTGATTTTCAAGTTACAAACAGTTGAAACTCATGGCAAACAATATCATAATGCACTTTCATCCCATATGAACAAGGTTTCATAAAGCAAATAGCATAAAAAGATCACTTTCCTTTGTAAAAATAGCATTACCACTTATTTTCAGGTCTCGATTTCTTGGTCTTGATTACGAGACTGATTTCTAGCATGCATTTAATGCTCAGTATCTTCAAGAACAGCGCTCTTCATGTCTTCATCCATCCGGAAGCAATCGGGTCTCATCCGGACAAGCTTTCGTCCATCATTCTTCATTGCCTTCTTCCACACAAGAACAGCCCCTTAAGGGAGAGAGAGAGGGAGGAGAGAGAAAGACTAGAATTAGAGATCTTCATTCAGGCCACCATTCGACGAGTGAAGAGAGGTGATAAGATCGGCCCATAGAGAGAAGTTGCCCCCTATTATCCATTCCATAGCTTCTTCACAGCCAGAAAATCATGATGTGGAGAGAGGAGGCGCAAAAATCGGTCGTTCTTTATCATGCCATGCCTCCACATTCTCTCTCCACGTTTTTTCATCAAAAGGTGCATAAAATTTTATTGGGGGGGGGGGGGGGGGGGGGTCCAAACTCAAAAGGCATGCCCAATTTTGGCCTCCCAGGTGTCCACCTTTTCATATCATGACCATTTGTTAGCCATTTCCCCGTCCGGGCTCCAAATCGAGTGTTGTAAATTTTTGTGTATCCGGCTTGACATCCCACATTGACTGGAAACTCACGACAACCTGGAGAGCAGTCTGGAAATTTATCAAAAATCAAGAAGTGTCGCTTGGGTGCCTTTTAAGAGTCGTCTTTCACTTGGTGCTTAAATCGTCCTAGCTAGAGCCGCCGCCTTTGATGTTAAATATTTTTCCCCTAAATTCTGATTTTTTTGGTAAATTTTAGGCACATCCCGGGCTCAAAACTCCTCTTTCATTGGCGACCATGGGATAGGGCGACTCAGCCCATTGAATCCCACAACAAATCTGCACAAAACAACCAAAGGAAGCATCAAGCTGATACAAAATAGATACATATTAAAACATAGCACAGTGCTCACCCTACCCCCTGACAAAACCAAGGCATGACATCCACAAGGAGTAGGCCTAGCATAACCTAATAGAAGGTCCGAAGCTAGTCACTAACCAACTGCTCCAACATGGCCAAACTAAAAAGAACTATCAAAGAGTTTGCTCTAAGTGGTGGTCTGAACTACCTACCTAACTAAGGACAATACAACCAAGAGCTCCTACTAGGCGAGGACTCCTATAGCCTGATCAAGAAGTATTTGCTTTCAGTTGAATTCTTCTTTTAGGATTATGAAGGTTCCATACTTGGGCATGTAAAAAGGAGGGAGCTGAGCGTTGCGACCCAAGGAGAACAAGGCATCGACCTCAGGTCCTGTCTCGATACCCAAGAACATACCAAGCCCCCGCAAGGCAACACTTAATCCTTTTTTGATGCTCACTTTTATTTTCGCTCCATCCTTCCTTACTTTCGTTTTTCCAACAAGAAGCCACCCCTAGGAAGACAAGGCATTGGCCCTAGGTCTGACTCGTCCCCAGGAACCTACCAGGCCTTCGCAAGGCGATGATCAACTGCTCATAGATTTTCCTTTCTTTTCTATTTTTTGATAGGAGTTAGAACCCATTTTTACACACCTTTGTATATATTTAGGGGTTTTTAAGATATTCAGGGTTTCTCTTCCCTTATCATCATTATTTTTCTTCTGACAGGCTTCTCTAACTACCTCACTACTAACAAGAACTCCTAGAATGGCTACCTAGCAGGCTAGCAGAACATGGTCACTAGGACCACCTTCTAAAATAGGTCTTTCAATGCCTGACAATGTCTTTAAAGGAGGCAACGACTACTCAAGTCTCCCTCAGACATACGTAACCTAAACCTGGGACTTCATGCCTTGGTTGCTGGTCCCCAACAAGAAAGGAAACCCCCTTACAAGTACACAGACATATATAGCATAAAAACCACAGTACTCATAAAGGAAAGATATCACCTGGATAGGGCCACGAGAAGCTCCCACGCAACAAAGGCTCCTTCCAAGCTCTTCTTCGAACTTGTCTAGCATAAGACTAAAACAAGAAACCATTAACCGCACCTGTACTAAATAGACAATTGGCCCTCTTGGCCTAATGAAATAAAGCACTTCAGGACAAAAACTGATCGGCTCTCTTGGCCTGATGAAATCTAGACATAATATCCAAAGCAGCTAGCCTCCTAGCTTAAAAATAGATGGGTCATTTTAGTCCACGTAATACTGATGTCCTTGGCATATACATCACACCCTATCAGACTACCCAAGGTGCCCAGGATAGCATATCACAGGTTGACTAGCCCCATGCTACTCATGCAAGTTAGCTAAAAGCTTGATCTTGTATTTTTTGATCTTAAGGTTTTTTTTTTTAGAGCTACAAGTCCAAGCCTTTCCACAAATAACTCATCAATAAGGCCGATCCCTTCTTGGGCACTATGAGCTAAATGAACGGCCTCCATGGGCTTGCATATCCTACATTTATTGTAATCCGAATAAACTGGTCATTCAAGCGGCTGAGTGGCTCGTTTGGGAGAAAGAATCATAGCTTTTTACTCACTCAAACCTCCCCTATTTGGGTTTTCACATAAATTAGTGCTGCGACCCAAACTAGGTAGAGCTTCAAGCCTAGGCACATCACATGGGTGTATCCCAAGGCAGTGTATATTGTTAGATGTATATCCAGTCTTATCCTCTTGGGGGTTTGACAAAATATATCTAGATGGGATCCTTGGCCTTGCATCCGACACTCATGCCATACTTTTGGAGATTTTGGGTCTCCAAACCCATCTCACATTTCCCTTAATATTCTTGCATTCCCTCGATTTGCTGCACTAGTCTAACGAACTCAATGCAAACTTATCCCTATGGCCAAATGGCCTCATATCCTTATGACCTTTGTGAAGCACAAGTGGACTTTTAGCATTTTTCGTCCTCTTTACAAAAGATGTCTTATTTTTTCCCATAAGAACCATGCTTTCACTGAAGGGAACAACATCCACCCGGAAGCATGATTCCGACACCAAAGGTCTCTCAAGAGCCTTACTAGCAACCAAATTAGAACCACACATAGAATGCTTATCAACACTCATAGGCCCATTGGTGCGATCCATATTGCCATCACAACTACCTTTCGTGGAAGTGTTGCAAGCCCTGATGGGACTTACATGGCTTGGAACCTTTTCACTGATAGGCATGTCATTGCTACTCATAGGATGGCCATTTTTTACTTTGAAATTTTGGCTACCAAGGATCCCCTCATAGGCTACCTTGGTATCAACAAGTGAGCTATCTTATTGCAGGAATGGTTGGAAGCTAGGATGCACTTGTACTGAGCGGGGAAAACTCCAAAAGTTTTCCCAACATCTCTGAATATGACCCTCATAATCAATGGCATTCATTTTTGCTTCCCTTAACGACTTAGGATTCCGTAGTTCCACTTGGATTTTCATATTAATCTCTAAACCATTCAAAAAGAGCTCACATAGCACATCATTTGGTAGTGCACTGGCTCTTCTTGGCCAAAGCCTAAGAGTACTATCAAAGGCTCTAGCATACTCTTTAATAGAAGGATAAGACTCCTCTCTAAACTTCATAAGCTGCTCTAAGACTTGAATCATAGCGAGCTTCTTTTCATACTCATCTAGAAATCTATCACAAGACTCCTCAAATGATTTGATCGACCCTCTTGGGAGGCTCCAGTACCATTTCCTTGCCTCTCCCTTTAGGGTACTTGGGAATACAAGCATCCGATGTATATCGTCAAACCCACTTGCAATGCAAGTTAGGCCATATTCTCTTAAATTCATCATAGGATCCTCATTTGGCAACCCATAAAACACTGGGAGATCCCTATAAAGAGGAGAACATTCGATCCTCCCCTTTGGGATCAACACCGGGTCATTCAAATCTTCATATTCATCATGATCTGGGTCCAGCCTCTTAGGATCTTTAACCTCTTCCATCCCCACCCTTTCTGGTGTAGGGAGGTTAATACCCTCATTGACATCCCGTTCTGCCAACTCACTGAGTGGTCTAGGGAGTCCTATAAATTTCAACATGTCATTTTGATCCCCTCTTAGAGGATCTTCCATACCTTTCCCTTTAAAAGGAAAGTCCATAACTGGTTTATATAAGAGCTTTTGGTCCTTATCTAAAGTAGATTTATCATTACCACTTCTTAAAACTTGGGAAACGTGCCTTTTGAGCAATGGTTTTCCCTTGACAACTAGGGTTTCTAACATCCTTGTGATGCCTACTATGTCGTCATGGTGGCCCATTGCACGAGATGTCTTAACCACAAGCATATTCCATCATATATCAGCACTTTTCCATGGCATTATGGCTTTAGCATGATAACTTGTTGATGCCATGACTACCATAGTTTCCAACATGCTTGTTTCATGCCCTCTAGGTTGATGGATGGTTAAACATGATTTCTCTTGGGTCGAGACCACACCAAGGAGAACCTCGGCCCATGCCATCGTATTAGAGGATGGGGTAACCACTAATGGGCTACTATTTTCATCACATCAATTATCTTCTGCAGAGGACTCATGCTCTATATAACTAACTAAGTCCATTAGTAAGTTTTGTATGGGGAAAGCCAAGTTTTTCCATCCTTTAACAAACCCCATTTTATGGATAATTTAGGGTCCCTTGAAACCCTAGATTCGAAAACTGCCACTTATAGGCAGCTCCCGACGAATGCACCACTGAGGGGACCTGAAATGGGCCGGCATTGGCTATGGCACTAGCTAGACCTTATGCTCATGACACACAAACACCCTCACGGCCTCGCGGACCAGGAGCGTCAATCTAACGCTGAAGGACAAACTGCACTAAAGCTTAATTCCTGCGTTTCTAGTTTATAGTGCAACGTTTCCCTAAACTCCTGAGAGGGAGATTCCAAAGTACATAGGCATAACGCCTCGTCACACGCACATATGGAGGCACTCCAACTAATAGTCAGAGCCCCACTACAGCTCTCCTACATCGCAGGGATTGGCCCTTTGATGAGCTGCTAGACATATAACACATATGAGCACAAACTCCTCTAAAGGTACCAACATTTTACGTTCGAGGATGTACCATTCCTCACTACAATTTCCCCTTAGGGCCCAACGACTAACCTACAGCTTAGGACATCCTCTCACGCTCATCGTTGGTCACCACCTAAGGAAGACAGGTGCCATGCATCCAAGAGGTTTTTCTGATACCTTTTAATTATTATGCTTAATGCAAATCGTGTATGGCTATGTGCTTAGAAAAAAGAAAGATCAACATTGTGCATAGTACATAAAGCATTCTTTCCATGAATTTTACTAGCGCGTACTGCATTGAAAGGAGGCACCGAGCCATATACTCATGCTAACATCCTCTTTATTCAAACCGGTTGCTATATGCCAAGTGCAATGCATAAATAAAATATTTTCTTTATCTTTTAGTGTTTCAACCCCTCTTCATCCAACTCTTAAAATTTGCATCGTTAATTGGTCAGATAGGGTTTCTATGCATTTCTCCCTTTAAAAAACCCGATAAATACGCATAAAACATAAAAATGAGAAAACATCGAGGCCAACCTCGTGCTTTTCCATTGTTATACATTTCACAAACATAGATATAATTTTTTCTAATTTTCCTTAGCCCGTTTTCTATTTTTTCCTATTTTTAAATCCATTTTTGTCATTTTTGGGCATTTTTTCCTATTTTATTTAATAAATAATGACTCAAAATGAGAGTTGATTGTGGGCTATGGTCCTTAGGCTCATTGACAGCAAAAAACTCCGATTTAGTTGATGTGACATATCATATTTCTCATTTATATAGCAAAAAACCCAATTTTACCCTTAAAACACGTGTTTTTCATGCATTTTAACACTAATTTCGGCCATGTAGCCTTATATTTTTTGATTTTCAGGTTGCTAGCAATTGAAACTCATGGAAAACAATATCATAACGCACTTTCATCCCATATGAACAAGGTTTCATAAAGCAAATAGCATAAAAAGATCATTTTCCTTTGTAAAAATAGCATTACTGCTTATTTTCAGGTCTCGATTTCTTGGTCTTGATTACAAGAGTGATTTCCAGCATGCATTTAACACTCAGCATCTTCAAGAACATCACTCTTCATGTCTTCATCCATCCGGAAGCAATTAGGTCTCATCCAGACAAGCTTTCGTCCATCATTCTTCATTGCCTTCTTCCACACAAGAACAACCCCTTAAAGGAGAGAGAGGGAGGAGAGAGAAAGACTAGAATCAGAGATCTTCATCTAGGCCACCATTGGACGAGCGAAGACAAGCAATAAGATCGGCCCATAGAGAGAAGTTGCCCCCTATTGTCCATTCCATAGCTTCTTCACAGCCAGAAAATCATGATGTGGAGAGAGGAGGCGCAAAAATCGGCCGTTCTTCATCACGCCATGCCTCCACATTCCCTCTCCAAGTTTTTTCATCAAAAGGTGCATAAAATTTTTTGGGGGGGGTCCAAACTCAAAAGTCATGCCCAATTTTGGCCTCCCAGGTGTCCATCTTTTTATATCTTGACCATTTGCTAGCCATTTCCCCGTCCGGGCTCCAAATCGAGTGTTGTAAATTTCTGCGCATCTAGCTTGACATCCCGAATTGACAAGCAACTCCTGACAACCCTCATGATAGTCTGAAATTTTTTCAAAAATCAACAAGTGTCGCTCGGACGCCTTTTAAGAGTCGTCTTTCACTTGGTGCTTAAAATTGTCCTAGCTGGACCCGCCACCTTCGGTGTTAAATATTTTTCCCCTAAATTTTGGATTTTTTGGAAAATTTTAGGCACATCCCGAGCTCAAAACTCTACTCTCACTCAACTTATTGATGACACGCATATGGTTATTGATAGCTAGGGTCTAACCATAGCTCATTAACTATTGTTAACCCATTTTTCCAGACTTATTGATGACACACGTATGGCTATTGAAAATTGGGCTCTCTAGATGTCATGTTAGGATAAGTATCACAACATGTTGAGAGCTGCATTGACTTGTTTTTTTATTTGATTTTTGTTGTTTTTGCAAGTTGAATGGTTGATTTTGAGGGTTTATTGATTGATTTTGGATGAGTTTGAAGTTTTTTGGAATGTGTTGGGATGGGTTGAATATATTTGAGAAGCTCATGATGGTTTTTGGTTGAGATTTGATGTTCTAACAGGTTATGTAATGTGTTTGTTTAGTTTTAATAGGGTTTTTTTTGCCTCTGTTTTGATATGATTTCTTTCTATTTGTGGGTAAAATATAAAGAACATGCTTGTTGGTGTGACAAGATACATTTTCTTGCATTAGTTTCCAAGTTTTTCTTGGTGTTCCACTTGGGGCTCCATATTCTTGGTGGCACAGCTGGGGAAATTTGCTATCAACAAGCACCAACATAGATTGAAAATGGAAGAAGTGGCATTGTTGAAGAGGAAAAAAGCAATGGAAGATTGTAGAATCCCTAATACTATTAAAGAATTGGAGAACTTCATTGCCCAATCCACTTTCTACAAGAAGTGCATTCCTCAATGGCTGAAGCATGTCACTATCCTCATGCAAGTTTTATGTGACAAACTGATTCCATTGTCTTCTGAAGCTACAAAAAGTTGTATCACTATAGCTAATTGTTTCCCAAAAAAAATTGAAGAGCAAAAAGCAAAAACAAAAAGAATACTCATCCATGGGATATTTGGCCTTATTGAACAATTCTAGGCATCATCAAGTGGGAGATTGTGAAGAAGCTTCAGGAGTTATGGTTACTTGAGGTTCACAAGAATAAGAAGCCAAAGAGTTGGAACTTGTTCATGGATACTCAATAGTAAGATACGTGGGATGCTTAGTGTGTTGACAACCTTCTGTTTGTTTAGTTGGAAACCTACTAGAAACTAGTAGATAGAGTGTTTTTCACGACCTATGCTATTAAAACCTAAGAACTTAGTATTATCACAACAATGGCACTATGGCGATTCTCAGAAGAATAAATTTTGAGACCTTTAATACTAGATATACTTTCCTCTTTGTAGTGGAATGAAAGCTCAATTCAAAGATATGGAAAAGAAGGAAGTAGAAGAAATGTTAATAAGAGAGTCCTCCAAAGACTCAAGCTGTTTTGATTTTGTTTTGTTGAGTATAGATAAACTGGGTGGAGCTAACTCCTTGATGAATGGCATAATCAAGAGGCAACCACGAAAATGAATCCAGAGATATATAAAAAGAGAGAATGAAAAAATCAAAGCTAAGAACAAGCTAGTAGAGAGAAACCTCCTTTAACACCCTTGTGACGATCTTTAAAGAAGTCCCCATGGTGAATTAAGGTCCCCTTCCTAGCTAGATTCATCTTGAAAATATTGATGACAAGTCAACAAATGTAGTCTTGTTCCCAATCATGAAGCTAGAGTACAATGAACACCTTAATATTTATGAACCTGAGTTCATGGTAGCATGTGTAGCCAACAAAGCTAGAATCCTCAAGTATTGGGTAGCAATATTCCTTGTCACTTTCAAAGGCACGGTGTTTTAGTGATATGAAATACAAGTAGCACAAACTTTTGGCACATGGGACAACCTAAAGGTGGTCTTCCTCACTAAATTGAGGTGTGAAGGTTTTGAAAAGTAGATGTGAGAGGAGTTTATGAACTTAAGTCAATCCTCTGGAGAATGGGTTGAAGCTTATGTTTTTATAATGAAATATATACTAAAGAGATAGACCAACCATCACTTGGATGAAGGCGTCTAGAAGGGAGTTTTTCTTAGACACTTACAACTAGAAGTTTGTAAGTTTGTGGAGTTAAGAAGAAAGTCAACCTACAAGCTACAGTGGAAGGTGCAAGATTGTATGATGAAGTTGAAGCAAGGCTATCAATGACTTTAGAAAAATGAGTCTTACCTCCTCCCATGCCAGGAATGGTATATCCACCAAATGTAATCCCATGAACTATTTTCTATCCTTACTCTCAAATACAAACAGCACTACCATATAGTGCATACCTCAAATGATGATTCAACAATAGCAGCAGTGGCCTTAGACAGTTCCCCCAATAGCAACTCAACCACAACAATGGAACCCTACCGACAGGAACCAACAATCACTAGTCTCAAAAGGAGTTCTAAATCAAAATAAGAAAAGAGGATTCTTTGGACAATGAGATCTCGACCAAAACGCGGCATGGTTGAAGATTGGCTAGTGTTGGAGATATTAGTGCATACTTCAAAGTGGCTACCGATAGTGTATTTAGACAACAATATGGTATGGTGGACGCTAAAGGATAGTGATAGATTGGTTGAAGATATGGTGATTGAAAATGAGGTAGAAAAAAGAATGGATGGTGCCATGGAGAAGAAAGTGAATCGTTTTTATATGTTGCATCATATATCCATGGAGAAGTAGCTTGCTAGGTATGAGTAGGCTAGAAGAGAGCGAGAGGGAGCACAATCAGAATTGTGACATAGTACATGCCATTGAGTGGTTTGATATCCCAAGGGTATGGAGGAAATACCACAGTTTATGTGTATGTAGTGGTAGTATGAAGTTTTGCAACTGCGCGCAAAGGGGTAGAGGTCTCTACTGAGGAGGTGGAATTCTTGAAGAGATGTAGTCCAAAGGTGATCACATGCTTTCTTTGTTGCCATATCTAGATTTTATGCACAACAACTAATCTAACCATTTTGGTCTACAGTACAAAATCTACAATGTAGCATGGTCACACAGGTAACATTTTTTAGTAGAAAGCATCAATAAAATGCACTCCACAATGGATTGTGGTGTCGTGGCAAAGTTTAAGCAAGAGAGTCAATGGCAGGCCACAAATCCAAATACTGTAGTAGATGAGATGGAGTATTTTGGCAACTTGCAAAGTGTTCTCTCAATGGATTACCATAGCCATATTTGATGTATAGTGGTTTAAAGTGGTATTGGAAGGAGTTGGTATAACTATTTTGGCAAGGCCCATCTAGAATTTTGGAGGTAGATTTTGAGAAAAGATGGAATGATCTATGTGACACGTTTGTCTTGTTGGGTCATTATGAATAGGTGCATGACCTTTTTTGTTAATTTTTCCATTGTAAAAAAATAGTCACAAATGTTGATTCACTCTTATATGTGATATTAAACATGTAATTTGCTATCAAAATCTCCCAAAACCTCGATGCTTGTATGTTGTGCTGTCAATATCTTAGAGTATGAGAGTGTATACTAAAAGAAATATCCTAGCATGGATGAGGAGACTATGCAAGTAGAGGGGTCAATGTTGTGGAGGGCGAAGAGGGCTTGGAGTGTGCAGAGAAGACATGTGCGGGTAACATAGATGAAGAGAAAGGAGGCCTTTTTTTTTTTGAGAATGAAGTGAACCCCTCTTTCTGTGGTGACCTATGTATGAACCTTCTAGTGTATATCGAGCTAGCTTGCTTAATTCATTGATAATTTACTTTTAAGGATGCTTTAGTGTATGCATTTTAATTATCATCATTTTTTGCAATGTTATGTTGTTGTGCTTTACCTAAATCCCTATATTGATTACGCTAACATCATTTTATGTCTGTGCGGGTTACCTTTTGACAATACCTAGAGAGCAGAATGAGTCAAGGAATGAACAATGAGAAGCTATATGAGATCTTCACGCGTATGTCCTTGGATTAGATAGCCTACTTTAGATATATGGTGGACCAAGAGTTATTGGGGACATCATCAAGGGGTTTTGTGAGGTCTACTTTAGCACGCTCCAATGCTTTAATCTCCAGTAGGTGAGGTTGATGCACTCTAGACTAGCCTTATATGGATGGAGTGATTCTTGGAGGTGCTCTGGAGATATAGATGTTGTAAGATCATGGTTTGTTTTAGAGAGAGTTTCTACTTCTCGTCCTTGTAACAATTCCATAGAGGCTGGCTCAGATGGGTATTGCAAATGTACTGGTGTAGTGTCTTCGTCTTGTTACTCTGGTGGAAACTTATCATCTTCATGATTTGTCACACCTATAGAAACAAATATTTCCTCTAGGTTTTGCTCTATCTTTACTCAGCACCCATTTATTATCTATCATGTTTTCTCTTCTACTCCTCCTTGTCCTACACTGTCTATCATGCTTCTTTTCACTTTTCTAGCCTATTTCCAGACCCCTTTCTTATTTCATTTAGTAAGATTACTTGAATCTATGTCTTTAACCCTTTCTTATTTTTATAATTTTGCCTATCCATCATCTCATCCCTTGTTTGGTGCTGACACAATACCTCCATCTACCTCTTTTATTCCTAGCCTCCTCAGCTAGTTAGTAACTACTCTAGTTTTGATTTGCAGATACAACGGTGAAGAGGGTGGAGCTAGACTGATCCATTGACAAGTCCTTAGATTAGTTGGCCTATAATTCTGGGGGATTGATAGACTCCTATTCAAGCTTATCAAAGTTATTTGCAAATTTCTCAGATCCATGATCAATATACTAATCCTTTAGTTAGATTAATTGCTCATTTTTCTTGGTATCTACCACATATGCATCGAAAATCTCATAATGATCAAAAGTAGGTCCCAAAGTTATGCTTGAATGCCAATGTGGATATTAATCCCCATCAATTGGATGTCTTATACTTTCATGTCCTTTGTCTTCCAAGTAGATACCTTGTCCTTGTGGAGAAGATGTGATGTTTACAATTCTTTTAATATCCTCCCAAGATATTTGTAGATGAATCTCTTTCTATGGATAGGTTCCAAAATCATCATGCCTTTAAAAGGGAACATCTTCATTGTTGATTCTTTTTTTATGTACTTGGTGGATTGGGTTTTAATGAAAACTCTCTTTTTCATTATCCCTTGTTGGAGTGTCATTCATATTTATTTGTGTTACATGTATGAGCATGTGGGTGTGTTCGAATTGTGCTTATTTCTGGAGATATGGTTTTGAGAATGTGGGAAAAATTTGAAGCGGCTGATTTATGGATTTGGCTAAAATTCTGAAAACTTGTGAAGGAATGGAAGAACCTCTTATATCATTTACTAAAATTTTTGGTTATAATTTGAAGGCTAAGGTTTGGTTATGCTTTAAGGTGTTTTCCTTTTGTTAATCTGTTTGATAGATCTCCCGGTAATTTTGAAAAATGATGGGGTTGGAGGTGAGTTTGCCGAATTGATCAATAATTGAGAATGCAATATTGAGCTAGTATTTGGGCTTATTATTCTTTCTTCTTTCAAGGTTGCAAGGGTGCTCCCTATTAAGTGTGGGGATATGTTGAGAGCTAAATTGACTTATTTTTGGGCTATTTTTTATTATTTTTGTGAGATAAATGGTTACTTTTGAGGGTTTATTGATTGATTTTAATGTGTTTGTTTGATTCTGATAGGGTCTGTTTTGCATATGTTTTGATATGATTTCTTTCTGTTTGTGGGGTTGACAATGTGAATAAATCTTTTGAGAAATAATTGGGCGTATGTTGGATGGTTTGCGATAATTTGAAGTGGTTATTTTTTGCCATGTTTATATAGCCTCTAAGTGAGATAGGGTTAGGGTTTACCTTGTCCTCTAGTCTATTCACACCTCACCTTCCCTCATGTACCCTTGCTTACATAGGAATCTCATGCTATACTTCTAATGTCCCCCTAAAGCCAAGGTTGCATTGGATCACATAGCATGGAAATGTTTCCCCTCTCAATCAATTAGTGAAATACTTTTATAAAGTAGGCCATAAGGATTTTTATGGAAAGATGATACAAAGAATACTAGAAAAGGCGGTCATCAGGTGCTTTGGAGACATAGTTGGCCTCCAATTCTTTTGGTGTTTCAGTGGAGTTAAGACATTTACCAATGATGATATATCCTATTTTCTTATATTTTTTGAACTTCATCTTGTTGGGATATTTTTTTCCAATAGTTTCTTATAATATATGCCATTTATTGCAAAAGAAACAGTTAGTGGAAGTGGTATGAATGGAGAGTTGATGTAGAGTTGTTGAGGTAAATGTTGAACTAGTGCTACCTTCCTTTTGATTTATTTTCTTCTCATCGACACAAGATTGAATGACACCTTCAAGTGTACGATTTGGTATATTTGTTTGAAGGGAGCTCTCTCACTTAACCCCCAAGACCTATGGACTGCTTATTGGTCAAGTATTTCAAGACGAGTGGCCATGGCTACCTCTCACATAGTTGGCATGCTCTCCCTACCTATGGGGTGTAGTGATCTTACCTTGATGCATGATCGAGTACCCTCCTCCCCCATGCACATCGGTAGCTCTACGATCCTTGATGAAAGCTTGAGCAACCTCAATCCCTCTCCATAAAGCTCCATCCTCCATAGCCGCGCAAGAGAAGAGAAGAGAAGAGAAGAAAATGAAGAGAGGAGATGGGGAGCTTTTTCTCCTCAATCCCTAACTCTCACACACTCACTCCCTCAAAAAGGCATGGCTCTACACGTACTTCTTGATACTAGCCTTTGCATTAATAGGTGTGGTTGATAAGAAAGGATGATTGCACCTCGTGAAGTAGCTATCGTTCATGTCCTCAAGGATCTTCATACAAAAAGAGGGAAGCACGGTTGCCCTCATCATGAGCCTAGCCATAGTGCAACTATCTATTCCTAATTTAGTGACAAAAAAGAGTGGGGGAAGGTGGGCTTCCTCACCTACTAGATTTTGCTCAAGTAAAACTAATGGTCCTAAGGTAATTACAAGTAGTTATGAAGGCCGGGTCTAGGAAGACAAATCCTCAAGGAAGCAATTGATGGATGGATGCAAGTCCCTCATTTTAAAGGTCATGCATTCCTCAAGAGTTGCTGCATTGACATTGTTGATCTTTGGGAAGCCGTATATCTACCATGGACTCCCCTATCGTAATCTACTCCATGTTTGCGAGGGTAGGGCATGTAAATAGGATCATTCCTTTCTTCCAAAAGCGTACCACAAAAGGCCATCCATACATCAAGATTGGTGTCTCAAATCCTCTCCATGACTTTGGCTGTGCCTTGTAGCTCTTGGATGCTTTTGGAAACCTAATACACCTATCCGACTAATAGTACATGGGTTCCCACCTCCTTTGTGTGATTACAATGCTCCACTCCTCAACACATCGGTTTGCTAAAGTATTGCCTAAACGAATGATCCTTTCCACTACCTCCAAGGGTAAGACTTGATCCAAGGCTCATGGATAGAGGAAGGCTCGAAGGGTTGGGATTGGAGTTCTTGCTATTGCTAGATGGTTAACTCTTGTAGTTAGTTGATGGGATGGTAATCCTTGCGTAGTGGCATGGGCTCATCAAGAAACTACAGTGGCCATGTTTGCGCTCTTTGCTGGGCTAACTCCACAAGTTTCCGTCTTCTTCTGATAAAAATGATGCATTTGGGGACTTGGGCACCCTTTTGCTCTTCGGGGGGTAGGTCAGGCAAGGGTGGACTGGGCTCTCTGGTTTGTGGTTCCTCTTCAAATTCTTGCTCGAAGTCCACCCTTTGTTGGTGTCTTGTTCCATCATGGGTTGGAGTGGGGGTGGATGGGACTGGTTTTGTTCTTCAAATCCAAGTTCCCTGAGCTTATCATTAGAGAGGTCTGATTGTCATAAGTAGTTGATTATTTTCTGCTCCTTGGTTATGCCTTTGCCAGTTGAGAGTGCGCATTCTTGCAGGCCATACCTCAAGGCTCTGGTCATCAACTCCAACTATCTTTTCATTCTCTCCATCAAATTCTTGCCTTCAACTTGGATGGCATGAAGCACCGTTCTTACAAAATCTTGACTTTGAGTGTCTAAGCACACCTTTGTAGCTTCTACTCTAGATTCTGCAAGCACCCTCTCGCACTCCATCACTACCAGCAGGCACGTTGTCAATTCTCGCACTCTTTCAAAATTTTGCCTCTCCCATTGATGTGCTTTCTCTTCCAAATATTTCTTGCCTTTTTTCATCTCTTGAGACAACATCATTACCACCTGTTGTTGCTCATTTCACACTTCCAACATTTGGGTCTTATCTTTGTCTTGGCAGTTCAGCTACTCTTCTTCTATCCTTCTACCTTGCTTAGCCACAAAGAACTATTGCTGGGCTTCTGCAAGCCTTTTTGATAGATCTTCATTGACTTGTACTTGGCTTTGTAGTTCTACTTTGTGCAACCTTCTTTCAGTCATGGCCATGGCCATCAATCCCTCTGCTAGGCATTTCGTAGGTTGTCATGCAAGCTCCTAGTGGCTTCTTATATGGCCTCTTCCTTCTCCTTCGACATGACTTTTATCTCTCTCTCTAGCCTTCATTGATCCTCCATTGCTAATAACCACAGCCTGAATATCATGGCATCCTTGTGTTCTTGCATTGTTCTTCTAATGCCTAGTCCCTTTCCCACTGGTTCTCCTGTAGTTTTGCATTCATCTCTTCCACTCGTGCCATTCATTGATGGATCTCAACGTATTGTTGGATGAGCAACTTGTGGCCCTGCTGCTCGCGATCACTAGGTCTTGGGCTTCATTCTCTAGCCTTTGCCTTAGGCGACCTTCATTCTCTTGTGCCTCCTTTTCTTTGGCACTAAGTTTCTCTTTCAGGTTTCGGATTTCTTTCTGATGTTCCCAACTTGTTGTGTCATCTCTAGCCTTAGCGGCGCAGGCACTTCTCTTTCGACCTCTAGTTCTATTGTTGTTGCCTTCTTCTCTTCCTTAGCCTTCTCCAACTGGGCTAGAAGTTCAGCTACATAGGCATCATTGTCTGCAACCGTGGGTATTTTTGGCAGTGTTGTGGTGGTGGATGCTTCCAACCTTTGCCTTTTTGGATCTTGCCTAGACTCAGTGTCAGCTGACTGTAGCTGCCTTTTGACTCCTTCTTCTGGCACTATTTCCTATTCTTTTGTGACCAAGAAGTGCATCATGGACATAAGTTTAGTGGTGTCCATGGAATGATTTTTCTCCCATATTGTGGCGGCGGTGGTGGTGGTTTGAGGTGTGAAAGTCGAAGGGAGGGGATGTAGTGGGGGCTTGCGCTTTCTTGCAACAACAAGGGCCAGTGCGACACTGTCGCTAGGCTCGCCTTCGTGTTGTGGGCTCAAGGGGTTCATATATCTAGCACCATGGGTCTCCTTGATAGACCTGTGCATGGCCTCTACCATGTCTTTATCCTCCTTTCTCCTTAGCTCCTCTGCCTCTTCTTCTGCTCTTCTTCTTCTCTCCTCCTTGGCACTATCTAATTATTCTCTCACTTTCTTCATTTCCTTGTTCTCTTTCGCCCTTCGTTCTTCTTTTGCCCCTTTGGATTTTTTTGGGGCTCTTTTCAGCTCCACCTATTCTTCCTTCACCATCTTCTCTCTCCTTTGTTATTGTGGCTTTGTGGCCTTCTTCTTCTCTTGTGCCTTGGCCTCCTTTTGGGTAGTCTGCACTTCTTGGTCTCCTTGGTCACACTGATGGTTCTCTCGCTAGATTGCTCTATGTTAGGGTGCAGTGACTGCGGGGTGTCTCTCCTACCTCCTCTTCAACTCCTTCCTCCTTTATGGCCTCTTGGATGATGGCCATTAAGAATCCACCAAATTTGATCATGTATGCCTTAGAAGCCGACTTCTTTCATGTTGATCTGTCCATTGAGGCTGGGGATTCCCAACCTATTGGTGATGAACTTGTGGCTAGGATGGTGGCCAAGTTTTTGATGGTTTTTAGGACACTTCTTCAGGGGTCCCTATGGCTATGCTCTCTAGCAACAACATGTCAATTCTATTTATCAATGTGTTGTACCTCTATTTTGAGAAGAGGGCATGGGCCATCTTTGCTTGCATCCTTACTTTTGGATTTGGGATGTCTACCAGACTTATCCTATCCATTGTGTGCACATCATGCTTATTCACTCCTAGCATGGTATATGTATCTCTTTGAGGGCATCTTTCTTTCTTAACAATCAAGCCTAGGGCCTTCTCCATCATTGGAGCGCTCAGTGGTACCTCCACTTGACGTTCTTCTTCTCATGTCGTCCTGACTGCTACTGTGTTGTAATTCCTTGCATCATCAAAACCTCTCAGGAGCTCTATGCACATGTGGTAGTCCATCTCTTGCCCAATTTTCTCCACGTAGTTTTGGAGGGTACATTTTTCCACCAACTACTTTACAATCGGCTCCTCTAGGATAGCTTCATCCAAGTTCAGCATGTGCTTGAAGGTGAATTGATTGAAGCCCCTCATTTCTACACTTATGCCGTATCTAGTTTGTTCTTCCTCCATGAAGGGGAGTTTGCCACCTTTATCTTGCCGTGCGATTGTGGGTACTTGTCATTTACCATAGTCCAACATTAGTATTCCTTAGATGGATTTTTGGTAAGTACGAAATTGATTCTGCTTCCATGAAGAGAATGAACAAGATTAATTAAAGACATGAAATTTTTGGACAACCACCTATTCATTCCATAACATTTTTTGACACTTTCTTTCCAACCGTTTTTTACTCTTTTGTGCTTTTAACTTTGATTTAGTCTTTTTATTTCCTTCTTGCCTATGTTTTCTTAATCACCTAATCACCTTACCCCCTCCCCCTCAAGAATTGATGAGAATCCTTCCTAGGATTGGACATGGGAGAGGCAAAGGCATTTGAGCATAATATGGTGCTATCTACTTTGGCATAAGCCAATCGTAGAAATTAGGGTTGTATTCCAAGTTGGCATGACGATTGAGATTACAAGAGCTAACGTATACTTGGGTAATGTAAGTTAGAACATCGGTTAGAAAATCACCGGAGTTAATGTGGCTAGCCACATGTAGCTCCTCTTTCGTAAGGATGCGATCAATGTAAGGGTTGTCTAGGTGTTTGTTTTGGATGGTGGCCAAGACCTTAAAAGAGGTTGGTGCTTCATAAGTTGGATCATAATTAGTTGTTTTAATTGCACGTCGCTGCTCAGCATTAGTCATTACTTGGCAACCCCATTTCTCCCATTTGAGACATAGGTTACACCATTTTTTAAGAACGATGAGTTAGAGTCAGCAAGGTGAGTGAGTTTCTCAAGCTCAATGGGTGATTCAAGCCTTTGGGGCTCGCGGTATGATATTATTAGCTGTCTAATGAGCACGTGCTCTTTTGAGATTTCACTCTTATCAATCAACTCCTTTGCAAACTTATAGAATTTTACGATCATGAACTCCTATTTTTCCCAAGTGCAGGATAAAGAACAAACATCAGAGGCAAGGGGTTCATCAAGCAAGCCAAGGTCAAGTCTTTCATAGCTCCTAGCGAACATGGTGAAAGTGTTGTTGAAGATCTTAATGCAAGTCACCAGGTCGTCTCTCGTATTCTCATCAAGGTCCTTGGTGACCAATAGAAATGAACATCACTCGTAGGAAGGCCTAAGACCTATTGGTGGTTGTAGTGGAATTGGACTAAACAGTGATGTTTCTAGTGGTAGCGGACTAGAGAGTGGTGTTTCTAAGGGTAGCTCTGTAGTTTGATCCGTGTATCTAGTGCTGCTTCGGGGTACTACTAAGGGTGTCTACAGTGGCATAGATGGTGCATTGCTCTCCTCTTGTGCAGCCACCGAGGTGCCAAGATCTCTAGACTTGAATGATTTCGGGGTTTCATGCTGTTGTTTCGATCAATATAGTTGTTGGACTTTGATTACCACAACCATCATGGATTTTGTGGGTCTTATAGCTTGGGTTTCGTGTGTTGTTACTGCCTTAAACATCATATTGGGGAATATGAGAATTTCCCATAAGTTTGGGACACGTGGTGAAATCTTTGGATTATTCATAATTTGAATATTATAACTCCAAATTGAGCACTCTATAGCTCAATAGATTCGGTTTTTCAAGTGATTTCCAATGATAGGTCATATCATATGGTTTTGAGAAACTTATGGGCATGTTATCCGTGTGCCACCTTTTTAGTATTCAAAAAAATGGGAACAGGGAGATTCCCAAACTCACTAATATTGTGTTCTTAGATGGAGTGTGGCTGCATGGGGGTGGGGTGGCAAGCGATGGTCGCGGTTGGGCCATGCTTCTAGGATTTCCCTTCTTGGGGATCCATATCCATGTGTTGCCTTCGTAGTATCCTTGGGTTTGCAAGAGATCTTTGGGGATCCTTGGGCTTTTTAGTATCCTCAGGCTCTATGGCTCTGGGGATAGCCTAAGTTGGAGGTGGTTTTGTAGTTGGGGTGGATTGTGATGACTCATGAACCCCTTCCTTAGGCTTGGTTCTAGGTAGCTCTATCGGTGGCATAACGGGCTTTGGTGGAGTCTTACTGCCCTTATTGAAAGTTGTCACAATTCAAACATTGCCAATGGAAAGGTGAATACACTACAGATTGTAGTCCACATTGTAGTGTGCTTTTTTCTTTAAAGTGCATCCTAACAGCCATTCTTGACCTGTATCATACGTAGAATATGATTGGTAGGCTCTTAGACTCGATAAAGACTGCAATCTTGCACTTTCCTAGGAGTGCGTATGACTTGTCCCCAAATGGGATGAGTTTAGCATTGGTGGGTTGCAACTATGGTTGACCAATGACGATCCAATGAGCATGAGTCAAGACACTGAACTATGGTTGACCAATGAGGGTCCAATGAGCATGAGTCAAGACACTAAAGTATCAAATGTGTGTGTGCTTGGGTAGTGACCATGATGCATAGGCTATGCGGACATTGACAGGGGCTTCTAGAATAGGGGGCTCATGCAATGGATGTGTGGGAGGGTAGTATTTCTTCATACGACTACCATTAAAGAAGCCTCTATCCTCACCTTCAAGGGATTCAAGTTCTATGTTCTCGTCCTACTAATGGTGCACACTCAGAAAGGTCCTAATCCTCAGAATTTCATTTTTTTCTTGTGGCCCTTTACCGAGTAGAGCAAAAAAAAGTCTCCCTGCTCAAATTCACATTATTTGACATGCTTGTTGAACCACATCTTCCGTCGTGCTTTCTCACAAATTAGGGCCTAGGTGGCTACGAGCTAAATCTCTGTGATTCATTCCAATTCCATGAGACGATTAGTCCAAGCTTCCTTCCCTTCCCATCTCTCATGTATTACTATCCTCAAGCTAGGGACAAAGAATTCTAATGGCAAGATGGCCTCAATCCCATAGGTCACAGCCTAAAGGGCATCTATGTCCCATAGTCATTTTATAGGCTATTTGATAAGCCCATAATATTGCCATAAGTTTGTTTTCCCAGTCACTTCGTGAGGTGGAAACTACCTTCGTAAGGACATTGACTAAGATCTTGTTTGTGGATTCTACTTGGCCATTATCTTGAGGGTAGTAGGGTGAGGATTTCCTATGGATAATTAAGAAGGTTGAGAGCAGGTGGGCAATCACCTCATTGATGAAGTGAGTGCCTTGGTCGCTTAGTAATTCGATAGGGCAACCAAATTTTGAGATAACCTGCTCCCACAATAACTTCATTGTGGTCCTTGTGTCATTCTTCCTTGTGATTCATGTCTTGGCCCATTTTGTAAGATAGTCAGTTGCTATGATGATGTATCTAGCCTATGAGTATTGTGCTGTGGGACTGATTGGTCCAATAAAGTTGAATCCCCATTTCTCAAAGGGTTTTCATACAATGAAATGGATCAACTCCATCTTATCCTTTCGTGCAAGAACTTTAGTCCTTTGGAACTCATCGCAATGCTTTACGAACTTAGTAGCATTGTGGAATAGGGTGGGCTTCCACAATTAAGATTGCAGCACCTTGCAGGCTCTCCTATCCCTATTGAAGTGCCCTCCAGCAATCTCACCATATGCTTTGCTCAATACCTCGTGTATCTCATACTCTCACATGCATCAACGTAGCAACCTATCTTGCCCTAACCTATAAAGTTTACCGACTATCAACTGGTAAGGTTGGATTTTCAGAATAAATCTCCTAAGCTTAGCCTTCTCAATAGGTCTCTTGGGCAGACCATACTCTAGCACTTGGGCTATGTCATCTACCGTCTATGATCTTAGATAAGCTCTAAATAAGTTTTTCTCACTAGAAAAGCTGAAAAATGAGCGTCTGGTGAATTGTTAGCTATGCCTTGTCCAATGACTTCTCCTGTTGTCATTGAAGACATATGATCAACCATCTAGTGTTGCTTGCCCTTGCGTATCACCATAGAGAAATTAAATTCTAGAGAAGAAGCAACCATCCTTGCAATGCATCTAGTAGCACATGGTTTATTCACAAGATACAACAATGCTTGATGGTCCACAAAAAAGGTGAAAGTCATGGCCAAGAGGTAGCGTCAAAACTTCTTTACAACAAATACCATGGCCAACCCATCCCTTTCTGTGGTGGAGTAATTCATCTCCCTGACAGTGAGCTGTCAACTAGAAAAACTCACAGGGCAATCCAAGTTATGTTCACTAGGCTGGCATAAGAGAGCTCCAATAGCAAATTTAAACATGTCTATATACACACGGAACGTGATGCTCGAGTAGTATGGGGCTCGTAAGATTGGTTTAGTTGTAACAACCTTTTTCAATTTTTCATATGCCTGTTGGCACTCATTAGTCCACTCGAACGCAATCAATGACTTGTTACAATGGTTTCACAATCAATGTGTAATTCAATACGAAGCATTGATAGTACCCTATGTGGCCTAAGAAACATTGAACTCCCTTATAATCCTTGGGTGACGGCTAGTCCACAATGACCCTAACTTTTGAAAAGTCAGTGGTTATGGTGTTCTTGGACACCATGTTCCCTAGAATGCATTTGTGCTTTACCTAGGACTGGCACTTCAGCAGGTTCAATGATAGGTTGTAAAGCTAGCATCATTCAAAGATTTATTGTAGCTTTTCCAAGTGTTCAGACGAGCTAGAGTGCACACATAGGTCATCTACAAACACCTCTAGCTCTTGTCTAAGGGTATCTTTGAAGTTAGTGCACATTAGATGTTGAATGATTGCAGGTGCATTCATTAACCAAAAGGGCATTACGATAGAAGTAGAGACACCCCACTCAATGGAAAACGCGATCTTGTGCTTATCATCAGGATGCACTTGCACTTGGTTGTATCCTAAGAAGCCCTCATGAAGCAGTAGGGCTCTTTACTTGCTATCCTTTCGAGCATGCACTCTGTGTATGGTAGTGGGTAATTATCCCTTTTGTCACAATGTTAACCTTCTTATAGTTCACGCACAGTCAGATCCCATTCTTCTTCATGACTATCACCATTGGTGATACCGAGTCGGTGTGCTCTATTTTGTAGATGAATCCTACCCTCATTAGCTTATCAATTTCCTCCTTCACGGCTTGGGCATGTTTTGGATTCATACGGTACGTTCATTGTTTTACATGCACTGCATTAGGAGCCATTGGTATGTTATATGCCACTACTCTAGGATCCACTCCTTTGAGCTCATCTAAGGACCAGGCGAACACATCCACGTACTCATGCAGGAGTGCAATGAGACTGGCCCCTTCCCCCTTGGTTAGGACGTCAACTATAAATACAGATGGAGGCTTCCCGCCCTCCAGGTTGACTTCGTTAACCTTGGCGGTTCCCTCAATCGGTTGATCACTTGTCCGTCCTTGTCTTTTCGGCCCTAGTAGGATCACTACCTTGGCGGTTCCCTCAATCGGTTGATCACTTGTCTGTCCTTGTCTTTTCGCCCCCAGTAGGATCACTACCTTCAATTTTCTCCACCTCACATGGACTAGCAGGTCCCCCTTGGTGTGTTTGGTCCTAGGAGGCTCGGGTTATCTCTAGGTCACTCACCATACTTACCTTTGATTCATAATAAACCTACAATCCTCCACTAGAGGAAGGATTTTCTCCCTGGGGTCGTATCTCAGTGTGCATGGGTTCGTTCTAAGCAAGGGTATTGTGGGAGGTTGGGCTATCCCTGCTTGTTCGTAATTTATTGCTCCTATGTGCTTCAACCAAGAGAGATCCCACTCCATTTGCATGAATCCTCTCTTGATCTTGTAAGAACTCCCTTTCTAAGGCAAGGAGTATACTCTTATCTGCGCTATCACTCTTTCCTCAGTGTTGTACTCTACAGTGTCTATCTCTTCTTCGCTTTCCACACTATCAGAGAGGAAATCCTCTTACTCATTGTCAAAACTGTCACCTTCTAACTACTTATCATCTCCTAGACTCTCATCTCTAGCTTCTCCCTTGTTGGTGACTAAGGCCCATGAGATTAGCGGCAAGATTTCTAGTCAATTTTCTTGTTAGATACTCGAAGATCTCGTGAATTTCTAGTCTATTGCTAGGAACATGGAAAGAGATAGGTCTAGGTCGAGTGCTTGAGCTCCTAGCCATGATACAAAATGGCGCTTTGGGCTCCCTCTTTGACAAGCTCACATTTTTTGCAGCTTGTTTGTATGTCTCCTCTTCGTTTAAGAATGGGAAATCAATGGTCGCTAGGACATGCATCCAATCTCCCTCCTCCCTCAAGGGATGTATTTGGTTAAAGATTCCTAAGACTCCTTATTGGTGCATCACCCCTGAGCATGTCAGAGATGGCATCTAAGTCGACGAAGGTTGTCTTCCAATATTTGGTTTTTTAAGAAGATTAGATCCTTGCCCCAATCTTCAATGACTCGAGCATTCCTCATCGAGGGTCAGCCTAATAGAATATCATAGTCCACTCCCTTCATGACGATGAAGTTCACAAAAAACTGGACACCCACAATCTTCACTGGCCAATTCTTCAGGACTACGAATGGCCTTACTTTCATTCTATTAGCTAGAGTGACATTGAACCTAGCGGTTTCGACAGGTGGGTTTCCCCAAGCTTGGAGCATAACATGCCTCAACACACTCACTCCTACCCCAATATCTATGATTCCCTTCTATATTGTGTCCCTTAGGGCTAGGATAGGCAATACTATGTCCATCTCAGTGCCTTTCCAGAAGGTGTTCACATGTAGTGACTTTAGCACTAAGTGCAGCATCAAGTTGGGTATCTGCATGATTGCATCATGATCCTACAAGTCAACGATAGCATGCTCCATCTGTTCTTCCACCCAATGTTTCAATTCCTACCATAGCATGGGGTGCTACTTGAGTAGGTCTCCTAAACTCAGAGTCATTGGGGTGGTCACTAATGTCGCAAGAAGGTTGCTAGTTGCTTGCCTCTCTCCTAGGTTTGTGCTTCTTGGCCATTGGTCTTAACTAACTAGTTGGCCCATAGCATCTAAACTTGGCCTAGGTGACACCACGTGTGGCATGGATGCATCTCTTGACCTTGGTTGTGCAAGTGATATTGGCATACTCACGCTAGACAAATCCTCGATCTATCCTCTAAGATAGGCTTAGCGTTCTTGAGATGCTCCTAGGCTTCCTTTACCTACTCCTTGACTTTGGCTATTGCCTGAAGTTGACGCCTAGGGTGAGGATACTCCCCCAACCTTTCACTCCCGTTCTCTACTATCTTTGGAGTGGTGGTCTCTGCCTTTGCATCCATGACCTTCTTGCTGCATCCTCACTCTTAAGTGTGACCTTTGTGTCAGTATTTTTCTTCCTTCTTGTTCGGCTGTTCTTTCCTATTGAGGGTGCATCTAAATTGCTAGGCCCTGGTAGTGATATGCTTGCATGCTTTGTTTGTGCTCCAGTCATGACATGTAGTGGGATGGGTGTGTCCTCGCTGTCAAATGTCTCAACTTCAAATAGCCACAAAGGCACTGATGGCACGATTGTCGAGCTAGAGGATGGCTTCTGTCTAGGGCAATCAGCAAAGAGATGAGTGATGCCACACTCTACACATTTGAGGTCAGCTTTTTCCTTAGTCTCTTGTTCTATCTTTGGAAAATGTGATGAGATATGGTCCGGGTGACTGTAAGTCCAACATGAGATTGAATCTTGGGTTGGCCTTGTGAATCCTTTGTCCCTACCACTACCTAACACCATCACCGGTACTGGTCGATAGTTCATTAGGACTAGATTAACCTCGTCATCGTACAAGAAATAAGGGTTCACATAGGCTTTTTCTTCGTTAGGCTCCTCCATGTAATGGACTGGAGCATCACTTGGTGGATAGGTTACATAGGGTCCTGGTGGCCTGGGTATGCCTGTCGGGTTGATCTCATCCCAGGGATGGCTGGTTGCATGTTGTTTAGTGCTAGGAGCGCCATGTGGGATCCTCTTGCAAAGAAATTTGGTGGCCTATTCCCTAGGTACGGTGGACAGTATTGCTGGACATAGGGGAATGTCCTAGGCAACCTACAGTGCATGGCATCATGGTTGCAAACCTACCACAATTTGTGCAAGGTCTAGATCTAGGATCCTAGCACTCAGTTGGGAGGTGGTTGTGGCCTGCGGTCATTGGTTTCCTCATCAATTCGTGTAGTCATGCTAGCTCCATTCTCACCTCGGCTAGCTCCTGGCCTTGATCTACACTCTTTCCCTTGTCTTGCATGCTAGGGGTTGATCTCTCACTAGAGGTTGTGGTCCTCTCAGAGGTCCTCTCACTCGAGTTGTCAAGGTTCAAACTTCAAGAGCTTCTCTCTCTCAGTTGGTCATCCACCCTAATTGCTTCTTCAAAGACCCTAGTAGCTTACACATCTCATTGCAAGCTAGAGTTACTCACTAAAGCCTTGTACAACTCCTCACTATAGATTTCCTTTATGAACATAGTGGAGACAACTCTTTCATTGCGCCACTCGTTTGTTGGGATTCTCTTGAAGAGAAAACACATAGGTGTGATGTAGTCTCTTATGTCCTTGTCCTTTTGACTGACGTTCATCAGTCCGACTATGAGGTTATTAGAGTAACTTGCCTCTGAGAATCTTATGATGAAAATGTCCTTCATGTGGGAAAAGTTTGCTCGCTCAGCTACGTCTAAGTTGGTATACCATGTCCTCCCTTTATCACTTAAGCAAAGCCCAAAATCCTGGGAGCATTGTGCAAGGTCCGTGATACCATTGGCCTTGCAAAGCTGCTCGAACTACTCCATGAAGTTGTACAAGTCGTTACTAGGCTAGTACTTATCTAACTTCTTAGCTACTCCAGGGATTTTTGATTGGCTCTTCGCCCCCTCAGTAATTCCTAGGCTTGAGATTAGCGAGGTTGCTAGTGTTACTGCACTCTATTCGACAACCATGTTGTCCATGAGCCTCTTGGTCACAAGCTCCTCAGCGTAAGGTCTGTCTCTAGCACTCTCTCTCTCTCTTTGCATTTAGTCTTGCCTTGCTTCTGCCAACTAGTGCTAGCATGCATTGAGCTTTGTGCACATCTATGTCTTATTGCAGCTTCATGGTTCTCTGCTCGCGGTTGTAGGTAGTTATGCCTTGCAGTGCTTTCCTAACTGCTTTCCTCTCTTCCCTTAGGCTTGCCACTACCTCCTCTACTAGCCTATCGTGGATTACCATCTTGGTTAGCAGATTGTACTCGTTGACCATGTCTTGGACAGCGACTGGTGGACATTAACCCAAGTCCAGCTGGTCATCTCTCGGGTTTGCATTTGCTCCTAACATCATCTCCACCCCTCATTCCACAAGGTTATCAATCAGTCCAAGTAGCTCCGGTAGCGCCTTGCCCTCAATCTGTTGTCCTTGTGGTCTGCTTGCCATCTTCAAGGGTCGTATCAATGGGGCTCCAGGGCACCTGACTATTTTTTGGGGGTCTTTTCCTACTCATGGGTTCCTTGGAGTTATCACTTTTGAGTGTGTTCCTTGTTATTGAAAACAATCCTCAGCTTATGTACATTGAGTGCTGGTGCTTTGTGTGCACGGTGCAAAATCAGGCTTTCCGTTCTTTTTGTGCATTTGTGTTAAGGAAATCACTATGAGATGCGCAAACAAAACAAAAAAATCATACAAGTATGGCTATCCCCTTGGCTTGTCTATGATCTAGTATGGCTCTAAGCACTGTCTCTGGTCGCTCCTAAGGATTGTCTGAGGTCTATGCTACTCCCTCTATGCTCTATCAAGGTTGGGTTACCATATAAAGGTCAATTTTTGGCTCTAAGTCAAGTCGGTCTCTTGGTCATGCTAGAGGTCACTTCTAGCCTGTACAGTTGCGGTTTTCTCTGGTTTTTAGGGGTGCACTGGGATGTACCTTGAATGGTCCGGTTTCTAGGGGCGCACTAGGATGTAGCTTGACTGGTCTTGAGCTGGGAAAGTGGTCCTAGTTTGGTGTTTTTGTGTTTTTCCTTGGTGGTTCAATTTCTAGAATCGGACATCCAATTCTGGGTGGTCCAATTTTGGGAGTTGGGATAGTCAAAGTCTGGTACATCTGATCGGATGGTACAATTGGGCCGAGCTAGCCGGACTTGAGTTTTTTGGGTTTGATTGAAGTTTTTTCCAAGTATGGTGTAGGTTCGAGTATGGTTTTTGGTCCAATCGGACCAGGAAATCTGATCGACGATCCGAATGTTCGATTTTGGAAGTTGGACTAGGACAGTGGTACAATTGCGAGCCCGATGGCACAACGCGATGATTTTTGGCAAATTTCTCAATGCAATGGTTGTAGCTACCTACATTAATTTCTAGATAGCAATAATGGCATACAAGGAAGGATTACATATACCTCAATCAAAGGAGAACAACAAAATTGAGTGTCCCAATCTCTTCTGCTCAGTAACGCTCTCTCTCTCTCTCTCTCTCAAGCTCTCCTTAATCTCTCAAATGCAAAATGAGGTCTCCCTTGCCACTCTTGGCCTCTGATTGCCCCACCCAGGTCTGCATCATTAGGAAAAAAATGAATTCACAAATGGGCCTTTTAGCCCCCCCTCTCTCCTCCTTAAAACAAGGAAAAGAGGAGAGAAGAATAGTAAAATAACCCTCCTCTCTCTCTACTTTTGCAATCTCGTTTTGCCTTTTTTATATTATCTACAAAGATATACTCAGATTCCTTCTCTCTCCTCATTCAAGAATTCTTTTTCAACCAAATTTTATATTAAAAAAGGAGTTAGTTATGGGGGTGTGGTGCTTTGTTTTCAATGCAAAATGATTAGTAGATACAAGGTATTTGATTTTTTAATCGAGAGCAAGAAAAATAAAATTTTGAAAGTTTCTTTTAAGATATTTTGGAGATTTTTTATATTCTAGCTTTTGGTCAAAAAACAAACCAATTGGTCAAATTTCGTGTTTTTTGGAGATGTTTTTGGAGGTAAAATAGAAATATCTAAAATACCAAAAGTCTTGGACATCCCTACCCTCTGAGCTATTTTCCCCCATATCTATACTCTCTCATGGCTCTATTGTGACATCTTCTCTGTGTTTATGCAACCTTCATTATCAGAGTGAATTACTTACATCCTCCTTTCCCTTGGCATCTTTATGTGCCTCTCTGTGCATCTCCACTCTACCTCTTGTGACAACCAAGTAGGCTCCCCGTTTCTATTAATAGTAAAATGAATACAAGATAGAAGGAGCTGCATATTGACGTAGAGATTGAATATACTTATTCAAAAGAACCCAGCATACTAGTGTCAACCCTCAGGTTTTGCAGAGTTACATGCAAATGGGATTGAAACATCTGGATTTGTGGGTTGATGGGGGAATCTACCCAATTGACCCCTTAAACAATAGACCTCTACCTCTCTCAGGAATCACAAATTTACTGAAGTATGTGTGTGATAATTTACAACTTGCCAAGCAACCATTAAAAATTGCCATGATGTGATTGCGGCACATCAACTTCATATACAACAACTCATAGGACAAGTGTAATAGCTAAATGACACTATAATTCAACAAAACAATCAAATTATTTTAATGCGAGACACTACCCATGACATTGGTATCTCATATGAGGAGGCAAAGGCACAATTGGACGACTTAAGAAAGATCAACAACAAGCTAACACAGGATCGCAAACGAAAGAAGAAGTCAATCAATGAGTTAATTGTGAATAGCGGCCAACGGAAGTGACGTATCAAAGCATGTAAGGTAGCTCAGAAAGAGAAGCTAGGTGAGGGTGAGGTTGAATCGTGTATTAGTAGATTGTTGGAGGCAAGTACACTGGAAAACGCTTTGAGAAATCCTTAATTTAAGGCTGTGAACGAAAAGGTGATTGAGTGCACATTAAAAGATCTATCAAATGAGTTCTCAGTTGTGGATGCACAATCTATTTGTGAGAGGGTCGGTATTAGCACAACGACTTACTCAAAGATATTCAAAGGTGTGAAGGCTGGGTTTGGTCGTGTGTTGAAGAGAAATAGAATTGTGTCTCTTCCTCAACCTTCAAAGCTAATAGAGGCCCGATGGCAACTTAATACAAAGGTTTTGAAGTTGATAGGAGATCCCATGCATGTTCAATGTGTGGAAACACTAAAGGTTGGGATAAAAAATGCATATGAGTTGAAGCTCACCGAACTCAACAATTACTATTTAGATTTAAACAAGGTGTAGTCGGCAATGGTAATGTACTACAATATGTCTATTGAGGAATGTAATCGTAAATTGCAGTTTGTTATAAAGTTTGATGAAAGTGAGGTCATCAAAGGAGTAGATCTTGAAAGAGTTAGTGTAACTCTGATGAATAGAGCTTTACAATTCGACAAGAATAACCCAGGGAGCTTTAGTGTTCAAGCTGAGTGCCATGTGCGGTGGCTCGCTGCATTTGAAGTTCCTAAGGAAACATTTGAGGTGTTTCAGTTATTCTTTATGCACACAAGCATGCCAAGAATCATTGATCGCTAGGAACATGGTGAGATGCTCTTAGTTGAAAGGTATGGTCAATATGAATGGCATCTTGCAGGAGACTTGAAAACTTTAAAATGCATGTGTAGAATCTCCAATGGTGCAAATATAAAGAATCCATGCCTATATTGCTTGAAAAAGAGGGTGGAAGGGAAGGACAGAAAGAAGAACTGGTGAAGGGTGACAAGTGCTGCATCGATGGCAATAGAAAAGATCCCACTTGGAAGCCCATCTTCAACATTCCATTGGATCGTATTCACATTTGTTCATTGCATGCTTTTGTCAGAATCATGGAGAAACTTGTATATGAATACATTTTCTTTGCTTATAGGATACAACCAGAAAAAGAAGCCATTGCAACATGTAGGAATGTGGAGTGAGTGTTATCAGAAATTGGGCTACACAAGCATCAAGTGACAATTGAAAAAGATAAGAAGAGATCAGGAAAATCTAGTAACTTACCAAAAAAGCCTTTCTTTGGAGGAGCAAAGGCTAGGAAGTTTCTCCTAGAACCCATCAATGAGGAAGGGAATGTCATGGTTCATAGGCCGCAGGACTACGATGGGTGGAAAAAGTTACATTTTGCAGTTCTTGATCGAAGTAATGGAGGAAAACCAAGATTGGCCAAAGATAAGGTTTGGATAAGTCTTAACAAATTGGCTCTCTTACTTCGCAAGATGGTGTTTAATAATGAAGATAAGCAAGAATTTATCAATGTTGTGCATAGCTTCTATGAAAATATGGTGGAAACATGGGGCAAAAGCTCTATCACACATTACATGGTGCGTACTAAGTTAATATTTTGAAATTGTATGAATTATAGAAACTATTAAGCATAATTTTACTCATGTGTGATATGTGTTTTTGTAGCATATCCTTGAGACACATGGGCCATAGTTTGCAGAAAGGGGAAGCATCCGAATTTGGTCCACACAAGTGATGGAAAATTCACATTGGATAGCGCATGGTGCATATCAAAGAAAAACTAATCATGGTACAGGGGTGAATCGTAGCAATCCAATGATCCCATTGCTATCTTGGTGGTATAGGACTATAGTAGCTGATGAAGCTAAACTCTTGCAAAAGAGAGCAAATGAAAGTGTTGATGAATCAGCTGCATACATGATGGAATCACATTGTGTCACTAAAAGAGTGAGTTATGAAGCCTCAAGTGCCAAAGAAAACCATGCCAAGTGGTTAGAAATAAGGCTTCAACAAGGTAGGAAATGGGTTTGAAGAGAGCTAAGATAGTAAGATGAACATTATGTTCACTGTGAATGCAATTCATAGTTTAAGAGAGAAAGAGAGAGTGTGCGTCTATGTGAATGAGTCTCATAGTTTAAGGTTATATAAAAGAGGGTTTCACTTTCTATCTTATTCATAGAGTTCTCACATCTCTTGTGCAGGAAAGATGGCTAGGTCTAAGGTAGTTACAAATAAGCATCCGCTCAGAGCCCCATATCGTGTTTAGCCCCTTAGAGCATCTACTGGCTCAGATGCACCCCCTTCTCAACCTAATCCACCTTCCTCAAGCCACCCTCATAGGGTCCTCCCTGGCATCCCCACAAGAAACAAAATGGGAAGCTAGGTACAATGGACTTGAGAGAAATAAGGAGGTATCAATGCTCTTTTGATCTCATCATTCGGAAGGCAATATTCTCGAGACTTGTTCACGAGATTGTGCAAGATCTCTATCGCACCCACAAAAAGCAGGAGGCGGTTTTTGGCATAAGGTCAGGATAGACTTCATCGCTTTACAAAATAATGTCTTCATGCTCTATAGTGTGCTGTAGAGGCCTTTTTAGTTGCCTTAATGACTGATGCTCAATGTTGTTGTTAAGAGAGGAAAAAGACTGAATTTTTTGTTGATTTTTGTTGTTTTTGAGGTCTGAATGGTTGATTTTTTATGGATTTTGAGTGATGTATGGTTGTTAATGGAAGTTTTTGAGAGTGTTTTGGATGATATTGGGTATGTTTTTGAATTTCATGATGATTCTTAGTAGAAATATGAAGCTATGCGATGTTATGATAGATTCTGTTGAGGTTCTGATTGGTTCCAATACCTTCTGTATAGCTTCTGTTTTGTGCTAATTTTCTTCTGTATGAAGTATGGATTGATGATTGAAGAAGGTTAAGGTCTTTTGAAAGTTTATTGAATAGTTTTTTATAGTTTGGAATGGTTTTAGTATGAGTTATGAGGATCTATTGTTCTCTCATGACCTTCTATAACGCTCTATAAACCTTATGTAGAGCCTCTGTCTCTGCTCTGTTCCTATTCTGTTCTGTTTTGTAGATCTTTTGTAAGTGTTCTGTAGAATGTATGTGTAACTTTAGAAAATATTTCTAAATTTTGAAAATGATTAATCTACGTTTAGAAGAGCTAAAAGAAATGGAAGAAGCAGGTGCTAAAGACTGAAGAGAAGACTGAAGTGACAGAGACAAAAGTAAACTATGAAGAGACACTATAGTGGCTTTGGTGCCTCTTCGACACAGACATACCTCTTGGAAGGTGCATCCATGACCTAAAGAGGATTATTAAGAGTCATTATTGAGTATTGTAGTGAGGAGATGATGTATTATTGAGAAAGAGAGAGAGAGAGACACACACACACACACACAGAGAGAGAGAGTCGGAGATAGTCAATTTTATCAAAACAGAGTATCTGTATATGAGAGATTAAGAGAGAAAACTATACAGACATTGAAGATGAATTCTATGTGATTTATTTTCATTCAAAAATGGTGTATTCTTTTATGTTTCTTTTTCTATTGATGGATTCTATGAATTGAAGATTATGCTTGATTCTATCAAATCCATGGGAGATATCTACTATGATGCTGCGTAAAGATTTGCTGTTTTCTTTGTTTTGGTCATCAAAAGTATGAAACAAAAGATTGTTGATGTTACAATATATATTTTGCAGTATAATCCCCTTTCCTTGGTATTCCTCTTGGGGCTCCATGTTTTTGGTGCACAGTTGGGGGAAACTTGCCATCAACAAGCATCAGAAGAGGCTGAAAATGAAGGAAATGGCATTGCCAAGAAGAGAAGAATTCAATGGATGTTTGCAAAGTTCCTTCTTCCACTGAAGAGTTGGAGATTCTTATTTCCAAAGCCACTTTTCACAAGAAGTTCATTCCACAATGGCGGAAACATATTACCATCATGATGCAAGCTCTATACAGTGGACTATTTCCTCTTCCTATTGAGGCAATAGAGACGTGCATCTTGGTGGCAAATTGTTTGGGAACAAACTAAAGGGTAGAAACAGAGAGAATGACTATCCATGGAAGATTTGGTATTCATTCAGAAGTTTCCAGACATCATCAAGCGGAAGATCGTGAAGAAGCTTCAGGAGTCGTAGTCTGTGGAGGTTCACAAAAACAAGAAGGAAAAGAGTTGGAATTTATTCCTGGATGCTCAACATCGAGATACATGGGATGCTTGGTGCACTGAGTGTTTGTCCAATTAGCAACCCACTAGAAGCTGATAGACAGAGTGTTTTTCACAACATACAATGTTGAAACCCTTAGAAGCTGGCATTATTATAATGATGGCACAACAACAATCCTAAGAAGAATGAGTTTTGATACTTTCAGAATGGAATATCTCCCCCTATGTAGTGGTTTGAAAGCCGAATTCAGAGATGTTGAAAATAAGGAAGTAGAAGAGATGTTGGCTAGAGAATCCCCAAAAGATTGAAGCCCCTCTTTGATTCTATTCTGTTGAGTATTGAACAACTAGTTGGAGCCAAGCCTCTGACGAATGATGTAATCAAGAGGCAAGCATTAGAATGAGTCCAGATGTATATGAGAAGAGAGAAGTCAAGAATCAAGGCTTGCAGCAGAAGCCTCCTTTGACACCCTAAAAGCACTCTTTACAGAAGTCCCCATAATGACTCAAGGTCCCCTTCCTAGTCAGATTCGTCCTAGAAATATTGATGATAGGCCGACAAATGTAGTCCCATTTTGCCAATTTTTAAGGGAGAGTACAATGAAGACCCTGATCTTCATGTATCAAAATTTATGGTAGCATGTGTGGCTAATAATGCCAGAATCCCTAAGCATTGGTTAGCAATATTCCCCGACACTTTCAAGGGCAATGCGTTTCAGTGGTATGAGAGACAAGCAGCAGGAACTTTTGGCATATGGGACGACCTGAAGTTGGCCTTCCTCACTAAACTCAAGCGTGAAGGTTTTGAAGAGAGGATGCAAGAGGAGTTCATGAACCTAAGTCAATCCTCTAGAGAAAGAGTAGAAGCTTATATCTTGTGAATGGAATCCATGGACTAACCATCATTTGGACGAAGGCATCTAGAAAGGAGTGTTTCTTAAAGGCCTACAACTAGAATTTTGCAAGTTCGTGGAATTGAAAAGACAAGTCAATCTACAAGCTGCAGTGGAAAGTGCAAGATTGTATGATGAAGTTGAAGCAAGGCTGTCAATGACTTCAGGAAGAGGAGTCTTACCTCCTCCCATGCTAGGAATGGTATACCCACCAAATGCAGTCCCAGGGACAATTCCCTACCCCTATCTCCAGATGCAAATAGTACTGCAGTAAAATGTACCTAATCCACTATGGTCGCCACAGATGACAGTGTCTCAAATGATGGTTCAACCACAACAACAGTGGCCTCAAACAGTTCCAATGGTGACTCAACAACAGTGGAACCCTACCAACTGGAATCAACAACCCCATGTCTCAACATGAACTCTAAATTAGAACTAGAACAAAGTACCCTCTAGATCAACCCAACCAGTGCATGTAGTAATTACAGAAGCTTCCCAAAACCGTACTACAAGTACTTCAGGAGGTGAAAATTTGAAGGACTAATCCAACTCAGTTGCAAGTATCAAGAAAGAGCTTATGGATGTGATTACAGAGCAACTGTAGATGCTAAAGGTGAATACCACTAATATGTCTACTCCTGCGGGAGCTCAAAGAGATGTGATGCGTTCTAATACATGGTGCAAAAAGTGTAATCAAGGGGGACATTTAGCCATTGAATGTATCCAAAAACCAACAATTCTTGAAGCTGTTTATTCCTATTATTTGCAGAAGAACCATATAGAGGATATCTGCTCTCTGAAAGAGATGCACGAACAAAGACAGAAAGATGAAAATGCAAGATTCAACTTGCTAGAATCCAAAATGATAACACAGGATATTGGACCAAAGCCTAGGGAGTTTGGTCCTAATTTCAGTCCAAGGAGGTTTCCCTCTCAAAGTTATAAAGGACGACAGTTTGGCGGTGGTCAAATATTAAAGGTGAAATGTTACAAATATGGAGAAAAGGGTCATATCTCCCTGAATTGTCAAAACCCCAGAAGATCTATGGATTACAATCCCTTATGCAGCTGATGCAAAGGACAAGGCCACACTACAAAGGACTATCCAAGTCCATCCCATGTCAAGGCCAATGCCACTGATAGCCAATAGAAGGCACAAGAGCCTGCCTCCAATTTGGTAGAGTTGGAAGTTGCCACTATCATGCGCGCCAAGAAGAAAGAACCACTTGTCTAGAAAGAGAAAACTCCCCTACTAAGACTATGAAGTTCAACCTACAAATAGAGGGACAAAGTAGTACAGGACAAAAAAATGCAGTACAGAGCACTGCAGTGCCACATGGAGAGTCATAGAAACAATCCCAGAAACAAGACTAGAGGTCCAGGAGATAGACAATACAAAAGCACCTCTAGAAACAGAGGAAGTGCCGATGCTGCCATTACTAGAAGAAAAAGGAAAGATGAAAATGGGTGTAGCTCCATTCCCCAACAGGCTAGAGAAGCCCGTGGATCCTATCAAAGAATATGGCTTGGTAAAAGACCTAGAAACTTTTAAACCAAACTTAACATTCCAACACTTGCTGATGCTATCTCTCAGCTGCCAAAAGAAATTCAAAAGCATCTTGACAAGAAGACGTGGACAAGGATTGCTCCTTCAAGAGCGATTAAGACCAATAAGGCCTCAGAGCCTGTAAAGGAAGTAGATGTGGCTAATGCCTTCCTACAGCCTAGAACCCCAGAGATTAGTGTATTGATAGAAGGATGCTTTATTTCAGATGCATTGATTGATGGAGTCTCATTTGTAAACATAATGATGGATGTGACAATGAGGGAATTAGGGTTGCAAGGAATTCAATCTACACAGCGGCTTATCAGATTGGCAAACCAAAATAGAATTAAACAGTTAGGCATCCTCCCATATTTAAAAACAACCCTTGTAGGAAAAGATTACTGGCTGACTTATCTGGTGGTTAAACCAAATTATTATGGGACCTCATACCCTCTAATGTTGGGAAGACCTTGGCTTTTTGAAGCAAGAGCCAAGACGGGGACTAGTTTAAAGGAACCCTAACCCTAGGCAGATGATTCAACAAAGTGGTGTTGAAATTGTATGGATCGCAAAAAAGCAATGGATATACATCCATCGAAGTCATAACTAACTCCTCCAACAAAGTAACAGATGGTACATCAAGAGCCAAAGAGGCTATTAAACAGATATTTTCCAAGAAAACAGAGGCACATTCCCTAATAGTGGATACTGTAAGCCAACTACTAAAGGAAGCCAAGTCTTTGTCTATGGGAGAATACCTCCTGCCTCAACTAGAATTAACTTCTAAAATCACCTCTAATAGTAAGATAAGAGCATGGATGTACTATTCTCCCTATTACATGGTAGTCACACAGACAGTAACAGAGATAGACCGAGAGACAAAAGTAGAAGCAAAAACAAGCACAGAGGTGG
Source organism: Lygodium microphyllum (assembly GCF_053477565.2). Taxonomy (NCBI): domain Eukaryota; kingdom Viridiplantae; phylum Streptophyta; class Polypodiopsida; order Schizaeales; family Lygodiaceae; genus Lygodium; species Lygodium microphyllum. The sequence continues at coordinate 144,353,024 of NC_141136.1, read as the reverse complement.
AGGATCTGTTCTTCTCTTACAAAGCCTCTACAGAAGCAGAGACAGAGCCTCCAAAGGAAGAGGATGGAAATGATGAGGAAGAAAAGAAAGTAGGTTATGAAAGTGTAGTTGAAGAAGATTCTTTGATGGTGGATGATCTTGTTGATGTCCCTACAGAGACCTTAGAGGCCGAAGATCTCAGGGTATTGGAGGGAATGACCATGGTTCCATTTGGGTTGACCAATGGACCATATAGTATGCAGAATCTACATAAGCAATGGATCAAAGGCATAAAAATAACCTTACTGGGTGGCTCTTGTCACCCTGACCATTCATTCTAGAGAAAAGATAATGATGATGCCCCTTCTCAATAGAAGCTAGAGCCATCAGAGCCACGGCTTCTAGAAGGTCCGTATTATGTGACATTCCTTAGCACATCCTCTTAAGATGAATCCCTGAGTCCAAAAGAAATCACCATTCACACATAAACAAACAAAACTCTGATACCCTTTCAGCAATCTCAACAGACAAATGAGTCATCTGTTCAGAAGGAGAACACTAGTTCTAGTGGAGCATTAGACGATGACACTACTCCCTTGAAAGAGTCCGAGAAGCAATCCGTGGGACATTTATCTGCAAAGTGGAAGGTGAAAGGAAAGTGGTATTCTTAGATACTGACGATACTGAACGTCACTTGAAAAAGGGTCTCAATCTTCCAGAAGAACTAGTGGTCCTATGAGACTTATTAAAGGAGAACTTAGACATGTTTGCTTGGTCATATAAAGATCTAAAGGGGATTGATCCCACAGTATGCCAACATCATATTGACCTAGAGCCTGATGCCAAACCTGTAAGACAAAGACAAAGGCATATGAATCCTAATTATTCTGCTCTGGTGAAGGGTGAATTATTGAAACTTCTTGAAGCCGAGTTCATTTATCCCGTGGCTAACAGTGAATGGGTTTCTCCCATTGTGGTAGTACCTAAGAAGAATGGGAAACTTCAAATATGTGTAGACTTTCGAAAGCTGAACTCGAAGACGAAGAAGGATAACTTTTCTATCCCTTTAATAGACCAAGTGTTGGACATAGTGGCAGGCCATGAGCTGTATTCCCTCTTGGATGGATTCAACGGATATAACAAGTCCAAATCGCAGAGGGGGACCAATCCAAAACAACCTTCACCATAGAAGGGGGACCTATGCCTATAGAGTGATGCCATTTGGGCTCTATAATGCTCTTGCCACCTTCCAACGAGTAATGATAGCTGCCTTCTAGAATCATCTAAATGACTTCATTGAGGTGTATCTTGATGACTTTTGTGCCTATAGCTTAATACGAGAGAATTGGGGACACCTAGAGTAGTGTTTTGATAGATGTCAAGAGTATGGGATTTCTCTCAACCTCAAAAATATGTCTTTTGCATCTCATCAGGAGTTCTTTTGGTCCATATTGTCTCTGCACAAGGGATTGCAACAAACTCGATGAAGATTGAGAATATTGGTGCCTTGACAGTACCAACAAACCTCAAGCAATTGAGAGGATTTCTTGGCCATGTGGGCTACTATAGAAGATTTATTGCACATTTTGCAACCAAGGAAGACCCTTTGCACAAACTCCAAAGGAAAGATGTGGATTTCCTTTGGATTGATGACTGTGAAGAAGTCTTTAATACCCTAAAATAGTGCCTTATCCAAGCACCTATCTTGCAGCCTCTTGATTGGACGAAGGAGTTTCATGTGTACACAGATGCATTAGTTGAAGGGGCTAGGTGATGTCCTATGTCAAAAGGGTCCCTCTAAATTAGATCAACCAATATATTATGCAAGTCGGAAAGAAACCGACCACGAGCGAAACTACGCTGTGATTGAGCTTGAGTACTTAGCAATGGTGTTTGCATTGGAGATGTTTCGACACTATCTATTGTCAACGCATTTCAAGTTCTACGTGGATCATGAAGCCCTACCCATCTTGATGAACAAAGCAGATATCAAAGGACGACTGATGAGATGGTTGCTTCTGTTCTAGGAGTTCGATTTTGAAGTGGTCACTAAGTCTGGCAGTTCCCATGTCCTAGCCGATCATCTATCACGGATCCCTCAAACTGCAAAAGAGGAATAGGATGATCCAGACCTTTCTAATGCTTCCTTGTTTCAAGTTGAAATATCTACTCACTGGTATGTAGACATAGCCAACCTCCTGGAAACTCTATAGTATCCTCCTGGCATCTCAAGCCGTGAGAAGAAGAAGTTTCTTTTAGAATCAGCCCCCTAGACTTTGCTAGGCGGTGCACTGTACAAGAGAGGCAAAGATGAAGTGTTGAGAAGATGTGTTACAGGGGATGAAATCAACATATTATTGAAATCATGCCATGAAGAACCATGTGGTGGATACTTCGCAGGAGAAGCGATAGTGAGGAAGGCTTTGTTGGCAAGATACTGGTGGCCGACCCTCCACAAGGATGCATATGATTATCGTAAGAGATGTGATGCTTGTTAGAGAATGGGAAAACCCACCAAAACAAGTGCCATGCCACTGCAACCTATTCTTCCCCTAAAATAGTTTGAGAAGTGGGGGATTGATTTTATGGGTCCCATTGATCCACCCACCAAATAGAAGCAGAACAAATACATCTTAGTATGTACGGATTATGTCACAAAGTGGTGTGAAGCTAAAGCTCTGAAACAGGACGATGGTAACAACGTAGCTCTGTTCATGTACGAAAATATTATCACCCGTTTTGGCAATCCCCTTAAGCTGGTAAGTGATAGAGGTACTCATTTTGTGAACAAAATCATGGAGGAGCTGATGAAGCTGTATAAGATCCACCATCATAAATCCACTCCTTACTACCCCAGAGCCAACGGTCAAGTTGAAGTCACCAATCGCATCCTCTATTTGATCCTGGCAAGAATGATTTCTGCACATCATCGTGACTTAGACGATCAACTTACAGAGGCCCTCTGGGTATACAAAACCTTCCATGAGGCAACTATATGATAGAACCCTTTCCAATTAGTGTATGGTATAGAAGCCATCTTCCCTGTTGAACTAGAATTTTCCTCTTTGCGAGTGGCAGTTAAAGAATGCTTGGGAGATGATGAGTCACTGCAACGCTACCTCCTACACTTGAAATGTTTGGATGAGATTCGAAGGATGGCTCTACAGTGCATGGAAACTACTTAAGCGTGACGCAAGGTCTATCATGACAGCTTCATCAACAAGCACAAGGAGTTCAAAGAAGGTGATCTTGTTCTGGCCTATGATTCGTTTCCTACCAAGCTTCAACAATGGTGGATGGGCCCTTACAAGGTACTTACTGTCAATCCTAATGGTGATAGCCCTTATGATCTTCCTCATGAAGCGCTCTCATTCTGCTAGCCCCTCACAGATACCTCTCAACCTTACCTTGTTTTCTTCTCATCTGATTCAAAAATGATGGCAAGGTTGGTTTTTTTTTTTTTAACAGACAAAAACTATTATGGGAGAAAATGAGAAAATTCCATGTCATAACATGCCTCGTTCCAGGAAAATGTGAAAACACCCTTGGGCGGGAAGCTAACTGTGGAAAAGATGGTAACACCTCCCAGTTCAGGATAGCTGACTCACCAGCAGGACCTTTCCGCAAGTAATTTGAAGCCACCTCCCTTAGTGCATTGTCTCTGCAATACCATTTTGTCTACCTTTCTTAACAGACGACCTTTCTTACAAATCATTGAAGTACTTGATTAGCAGTGTTTTGCCTTGTATATCTCTTTGAGCAATCTGGATTTAGAACTCTAGAGGATGGGTTGCATAATTTGTGGTCTGCAGACTTGTTGAAGTCTGTGTTTGACAGATTTGTTGATGAGCTGATTTCACATGACGTACAGTTACTATCTTTCATGTATCTTACAGGGCATTTGCAGATTCCTGATGAGGAAGATATCAATTTGTATGTGGAAGATGTCATCTTAGAGGCTCTGATGTAAATAACATTAAGTGGAGACTATTTTAGCTAAAGGGTTAAAAAATTATCATGAGTAGGCGTCTTGGTGTAGAGGACATTCTTGGCATCTACCTTTGGAGGATGTTGCTTTGGAGCCTCGTCGTCTTAGGGGTGTATTCCACAAATCTGAAATCCAGCTTTTGCAAACTCAACAGTTGTGTCATATTGCTGATCATCCATTATTCACTGATTCTTTTTTCCAAGATCTTGCTTATCATTGTTCTTTTTATCCATTAGATTCCACTGATCTTTTGTCTTATTCTCTTATGTCCTATCATTTTTCGTTGTATATTTCCCTCCTCACTTCCAACCTTGACACTGTTCCTCTATTGTCTTTTACTCCTTCTAATTTCCCTCACATTCCTGTTTTTACTTTTTGTCCTTTCATTGCCGATCCGACATTATCGTCTACCCCTTTTGAACCTCCTCATGTAGTTCCTCCTATTCCTTCTGTTTTCTCAGCAGATTTCCTTCATAATTTTTTTCTAAATTTTTCATCTCTTGCATCTTCCTTATCTCTTCATTTCCCTTTTTTTTATGATCTATCCTATCCTCCTTTACAATTCTCTCCTCTTATTCCATTCCCCTCTCCTTCCGATTATATTAACCTTCCTCCTCAATCAGTGATGGGTATGCCAAGGTATGATAATTACATACCTCCTCGACGAAAATAGACACTACATGATTCTGTGATAGGACTGGCCTTTCATTCCAGGGTCCCGGGATACCTTTGTAGCATGTTCGAACTCTTACCTTCATTTTGCTCGAGTGCATGCTCATTGTGAGGATACCTCTCTACGTCTTGCAGCTCATTTTTTCTAGTATCTTGCTTTTATGTATCAACACTCTAATCTGAACACTCGCAAGTGTATCCCCTGTTTGATCATCAATCCGAATGTGGATGTGACTGTTGCGCAAATGGATATTCTATATTACTTTGCACAAGCTTTCCCTACCAGGTTTCTTATTTTAGTGGAAATGATATATTGTATACAGTTTCTCCATAATTTACCTTTGCATTTTGTAGATGAGAGTAAAACTCTGGAGCATCTCAAGTCTAGCATGCAGTTTAAGAAGAAATGTCAGCATCCTACTTAGCAGTGGAGTTCCTTTTTGATGTATCAGTTCTTTTTCTTTAATGAAAATATTTTTCTGTGCTCTCCATTTTTTGGGGGCATGTGCCATTTAGATTACTTGCTGCTGTATTTGTGTGAGTTGTATATGTGGTATGTCTATATTGTTTATCTTTGTTGAATGGAGCTGAAGTTGAAGATGGATTGATGAAGAAGACATTGGACTACAAGCTAGCACAAGATGATGCTGATTCAAAGAAAAATCTTATATCCTTTATAAACTTGTGATTGCTAATATTTTTTTTAAAAAATGGAGATAATATCCAAAATTGGTGTTTTCCTTTCGTTGTAGTATTTTCTAGATATACAGGTGATAAGTTGGGGTCACGGTTTTGGGTGATTGTTGAAGATACTAAAGAATATCAAATTGAGCTCTTTACTGAACTTACATTTTTCTTTTTCTTAGGTCTCCAGGACACTTCCTTTATAAGTGTGGGGATATGTTGAGAGTGGAAAAAGTCTGAATTTTTGGTTGATTTTTGTTATTTTTGAGGTCTGAATGGTTGATTTTGATGGATTTTGAGTGATGTATGGTTGTTAATGGAAGTTTTTGAGAGTGTTTTGGATGATATTAAATATGTTTTGGAAGTTCATGATGATTCTTAGTAGAAATATGAAACTCTGTGATGTTCTGATAAGTTTTGTTGAGGTTTTGATTGGTTCTGATACATTCTGTGTAGCTTCTGTTTCGTGCTGATTTTCTTCTATATGAAGCATGAATTGATGATTGAAGAAGATTGAGGTATTTTGGAAGTTTATTGAATAGTTTTTGATAGTTTGAAATGGTTTTAGTATGAGTTGTGAGGATGTCATGTTCTCTGATGACCTTCTGTTAACCGTTTGTAAACATTCTCTAGACCCTCTATCTCTATTCTGTCTCTGCTCTGTTCCTCTTATATTCTGTTCTGTAGATCTTCTGTAACTGTTTTGTAGAATGTATGTGTGAATTTGGAAAATTTTTCTAACTTTTGGAAAGGATGAATCTAAGTTGAAAAGAGCTAAAACAAATGAAAGAAGCAGCTACTGAAGACTAAAGAGAAGACTGAAGTGACAGAGACATAAGTGAGCTATGAAGAGACACTGTAGTGGCTCTGGTGCCTCTCGACACAAACATACCTCTTGGGAGGTGCATCCACGACCTAAAGAGGATTATGAAGAGTCATTATTGAGTATTGTAGTGAGGAGATGATGTATTATTGAGAGAGAGAGAGAGAAAGAGAGAGAGAGAGAGAGAGAGAGAGAGAGAGAGAGAGTCAATTCTATCAAAACAATATATCTGTATATGACAAATTAAGAGAGAAAACTATGAAGACATTGAAGATGAATACTATGTGATTGATTTCCATTCAAAAATGGTGTATTCTTTTATGTTCCTTGTTCTACTGATGGATTCTATGAAGATGTTGAAGATTATGATTGGTTCTATCAAATCCATGGGAGATATCTACTATGATGCTACGTGAAGATTTTTTTTTTCTTTGTTTTGGTCATCAAAAGAATGAAATAAAAGCTTGTTGATGTTACAAGATAGATTTCCTTGTAGTAGAATCCCCTTTCCTTGGTGTTTCTCTTGGGGATCCAATTGTGCAATACATGCGAAGCGCATCATTGTAACTCCCAAAGACATCCAACTTGTAAGAAATCTTCAAGCAGTGAAGGATGTAGTTGTTCCAATGGAATGAACACAATTTGTAATGTTATCTATTTTGGCATAGTGTTATCCTCGTGCATTCGATATATGACTATGTTCCAATACAAAACTATTATATGCGTCCTTAAAATATGAATTAAAATTTTACACTTATCCTTCACTCTCAACTTTGACTGTGCATCTTTGCTGTATTTTCAATTCTTACTTATAGTTTTTGTTAGCATTGTCGATTTCAATAGGAATAACATGTGAAAATTTGCCATTTCTTGTTGCAGACTATACTCATGATGCCTCTGCATAGTCTATGTGGTGTAAAGTTTCTAAGGGCAGGTAGTCGCGATGTTGATTTCTCAATTATCAATCCATGCATAATTTTTGTATGCGATAATTTTTAAAATACTAAACTGTATCAGAATACGACCAAACTTCACATGCCCACTCGTTAGGTGGCCAAGAACTTGCAGAAAGTGGCTCTAGACACCAGACTTTGGACCAAGGATCTGCAAGCTTTTTTCTTTCAAAAAAAATAATTTGGGCTCTCCGTCGCCTAATGAGTGGGCATGTAAAGTTTCATTGCATTCCGATAAAAGGTTATGGATTTATGATCACACAATGGACAATGCGTATAAAGCTGCATTAACCCCGCTTTGGGATTTAAATGGGTTGAAAGTTAATTTTTCTTCTCATTTTCACATCTTGCTTTCTTTGCTTCCTCCATTTTCACATTCCCAACCTCTATCCCTTCTCTGTCTTGCCCTCCTCAAGCTTGCATGGCATGCATCAAGCAAGCATGTCGTCGTTTTAGCCTCAAGAAGACATCATGCCAAGGCCTGCCACCTGGAGCACAAAATGGAGCCTCCTCTAGTGCAACAGTAGGTGCTCCCCATAGAGCACAAGGACCACCACAGAAGAAGAGGAGATGAAAACCGAGTATTGTTTCCCTTTGAGAGATAAGGAAAATCCAATGCGAATACGAGCTTCTCATCTCGAAAAGTTCTTTTCATAAAGTTGTTTGAGAAGTCATGCAAGACTTGGAGTTGAAAGGGATGGGAAGATTTTGGGTACAAGTGTGGGATGGCCCACTAGCAGGAAGGTGGACTGTTGTAGCTACGGAGGCCCTACAAATAGCTGCAAAGGGGTTTCTAATCGACTTGTTGGATGATACACAGCTTGCGGCCATCCATGCAAAGCGTGTCACAATCATAGATAAAGACTTGAACTTTATCATTCGACTTGGACATGGAAAGTGGACTCTTTCATAGTTTACTAGATTAATGATACAAGGTTTGTAATGGGTGTTATAGAGCCATAACATCTTGGAACGCCAATTTTTTTTAATACTTTATCACATTGGAATATTTATTTATATATATATAATATCTCATGTGATGTGTACTGAATTCAAATAATTGAGTAAGGTTGTTTTGTTTTGTTTCTTGAAATGCATGACTCTTAATTTTTGTTTAACATACGAATGCATCGAAAGTAGTAAAATGTACAGATACAAGTTATGTTATTGCTTATGCACAATCGCAAGTGCAGTACTACATGTTGAATCATGTTAATGTATGCGGATGCATCATTCACGTATCACACATTATCGTCACACTTCCACAATCGCAAGTGCAATACTACACATTGAATTATGTTAATGTATGCGAATGCGTCATTCACATACCACACATTATCGTCACACTTATACGAACCACACATTTATTTAATAAATATTTATTTGTAGGGACAAAGTAAAGTATCGTATATTCATCAAGAAAAATAAATGTGATGGCTATTAGTGATGGTAGATACAAAAAGCCAATAGCCAACAAGAACTCTCAATTGTTCCTTGGCTTTTTCATCGATGGAGAGGAGGGGCCAACTTCCGATGAAAATATAAGTTCCTTCTTTGCTTCAAAAATTATGCGCTCCCCCTTCAGCTCTTTCTCCAGTAGAAGCGGATCTGACACTTTAGCGAGGTCACCTAATGTAGCAATCATCTAATGTTGCAAGCACACACATTGCTCCACCACGTGTTTGGTCAAACAAGTAAAGAAGCTTTGACCACTTGATTAGCACCACCTTCTCCAAGCTAGATGTCACATGTATTGATCAAAAAGGTCTCGAATTTTCATGATTATTTCTTGCTCTCTTGGTGAGCACTTCTTCTGGAAGACCACCAAATCTACAATAAGGTTACCAATATACTTTTTCAAAGTTAAATCCTTCCATCAATCTGCATGTCGAGCTTCTCCTTGCGTTAATGCAAACTCATCTATACATAGTATGCCATGAATGACAAAGTCAAATCAAAAAATATATTTAGCGACTAGCCTAGAGTTATCAAAAAGCGATAAAACTTGATGGTAGGGTCCTTTGGGTCCCCCAAAGTCGACCGGTGAAATCTAGGAAAAAAATGATGTCTACTGCCCTGTCCAAAGTTTGGTGTCTAGGGCCACTTTGTGGGCTGAGCCCATCGATGAAATCTGAGCCAAAAATTATACTTGCAGTGGTCAGAAAGTGGCCCTAGACACCAATCTTTGGACAGGGCAGCTGGGCTAGAAAGTTGCCCTAGATGCAGCTGGGCCAGAAATGGCCCCAAACTTCTGACAGGGCAGCTGCAGGCATTATTTTTTGCCAAGAGTCCACAGGTGAAATCTTGGACAAAAATGATGCCTACAGTTGCCATGTCCAAATTCTAGTGTCTGGGGCTGCCCAGAGTCCATCGATGAAATCTTGGCAAAAAATGATGCTTGCAACTGCCCTGTCCAAAATCTGGCGTTTGGGGCTGGATAGGGCAGCTGGAGGCATCATTTTTTGCCAAGATTTACTACTGGACTCCGGGGGACTCGAGCACCCTACCGTCAAGTTTCATCACATAAAAACATATGGTATCTAGAAATCTCACCTTCTCCAGATCATCTTGTATCTTCATTTTCTCGTGTATTAGGGAGGCACCTCTTTGCGCAGAGGAATCTAAAAACTCCTTGGTAGGAATCTGAGGCCTTGGTCTGAATAAATCATGCTGTAGTGCTTTGAATCCAACATTCGGCACAAGGTAATCTTCTTCAACTGAGATAATATGCTCCTGTGCTGCTATGATGGCACTTAAAGTATCTAAGCTTGTGCCATCATATCTTCCAATCTGTGACATCGTCAGATGCACATCCATGTAATCATAATCGATCAGGTCTTCCATTGAATTCGTGACTAGGATAGAAAAAAACTCTTCTTTCTTCATTTCCAAGTATTGTACTACATCTGATAGAAGCAAGTACTGTATACTATCTACTTCAATGGGCATCAAGGAGGCAAGGTTGGGTTTGTCAACTTGTGGCTATTCCGAAGAAGATGAAACCATGAGAGCCAACCCTTGCTCTACCACCACGCGATGTTCCTCTAAAACATTTATGAGCTCTTCAATCGGTTCTTCTCGTGTGTATGTGATTGAAACAACTTGTGGAGTTGTATCCTTATCGCTCTCCTCCTCTAGGGGCATATACAATGCAAGGAGGTAAATTGCCAATGCGCAATCACACTCCACGAGATCCAAAGGTGATGAACCTGGTGCACTTCCCATGGGAACAGTGCATACTCTGTGCAAAGGATCCACATGGGTCAGACACCTATTCACCACTTTTTTGGCGATTCTTCCTTGCCTGAAATACAACGAATTGTTCCAGAGACACCCAAGTCATGTCAGATCCCTCGATGGAGTATGCGCATGTAGCAATGGTGCTCACAAAGTCTTCTAAAACCTAAAGGGGGGATCCAATGATGAGACCAGGCTTTAAGGTTGAAGTTCTTAGAGAAAACGTGAAATATCTCATCATCCTGGTTGGCAAAGATAGTCTCGTGGATCCACTCATCAAAGTATACGCGAGCATCCATCGCAGCAGATAGGAGGGATGTGGTGGATATAAAGAGATGAAGATAGAAAGTGTGAAATGAAACAATGAAACAAGAACTAAACTAGTTCTACCTTAAAAACCTTAAGTTTTAAATCATTAAGCATTGTTTGCATACGATATTTAGTTATGGATTTACTTATGTCTTTGTAAAGTTTACATGCATATGTAAATATGTTGATGTGAAAAGTGTATAACAAGTGTATAATTTTACATAAATACCATAATTTTTAAATATTGCAAGTTTGTAAGAAACAATATTCTATTGGCCAAAAAAATCCAAAAAATTATAGATGTTTGATATTGCAACTTGTGGTGTTGGGATTTTTAGGGAGACTCTACAATTTCTAAAATATGTGGAGCCACACACTTTCCACTGGTAATAGTATCCTCAGGTCGGCTTCGAATTTTCGTACCATCTAGTTTAAAATAGAAGCTAACATGTGGATTCTACATTAACATTGTAATTTCCTAGCACATTATACTCAAGGGCCAATCATCCTCGGCTGCACTTTCATGCATGTCTTGATCAAGGCACAACCATTTACCCTTGAGCCCTCACAAATGACAATAACATTCACAGCTGCACTTTCATGCCTGTCTTGATCAAGGCACAACCATTTACCCTTGAGCATCCTCCATCTATTATACTTGAACACTAGGCATAAAGTAGGTCGTACGACAAAGTACCTGTAATTGGAACGGAAGGTTAGCCGATTCATCCTAAAGTAAGATAATAGTCAACTAAGAGAGAAAAAATTTACCTGAAAGCCATGTCCCTTATTGTGACTCGACACTCCACTGTGTCATAATTGTGAGTTATTTTTTATGTTTAAGTTTTTCCTAGAATCCTTATTACATAATCCTCTGATGCATTTTTTATGACGTACATGCTTTTGGTACATCTCAAACCCTTACATTCCTTGAACATGTGTGCAAAAATGTAATCGGTATGAACCGGCTTAGATGTACATTCTTTGAGCTAGTGCTTGGCTTCATAGAATTCAATATGTTTGTTGAAATGTTTGTGCTACACATGTGCAAAATGTCGCTACTACACAATGGCCATTCTATGCTACTGAGATTCGATATATGCATAGACTCAAGGGTTCCATATTCTTGACTCCCCTTGGGCAATATGTACTTGGAGTCATAGAAAAAGACAAGATCCTCTACGAGCTGCTTAGTTGAATGCCCCTCAAAGAGCAATCTACCAATTTTGAGGTGGTAACACTTAAAAGAACCAATGAAACTCTCAACATTTTGCCACTCACGGCAATCTGAAGGGTATACTTCTGTAAATATGAGACAAGTTGTTACATAGGTATCATGAAATTTCTCATTCTCAATGAGTTGCAAATACTTATTGTTTGCAATGTTTCATTGAAAGGGCACAATGGGCGCAATATGTATTTGTTTTTGCATGAATACATGTTTTACAAATGCCTCTGTTACAAGGTGAGAATCAACATTCCTTTGTTTGAGAGCTAAAATTGTACCCTTCTAGTGCTTTGATGCATCTGCCATTGTAGATGCTTTCACCCTGAAAGATCCATTCATACTTGGACGCATATGTACCCAAGACAAGCAATGATACATATCAGTGATCCAATTCCCTTCTTCATATTTTCTATTACGTACTTCTACCGGGATAATTCTTGTTCTTCTCTCACGCATTATAACCTACACATTAGATGTAAAGAAGTATGTATTAACCCCTAAATAATAAGCATTTTAAGTCTGTCCAATAATCACCAATATGCCATACAAATCAACATGGATTTAAGAGATGTTTACACTTTTGTAAACAGGCATAAACGTCGATATCAAAATGCATCTGGATATATACACCAACACAAAGTATAAATTCAATTTCAAGGCATCACTTTAATCATACCATTTACATGAAATATAATGAAAAGAATAGCACAAGAATACTTAGATAATTTCACCAAAATAAATTTTATTATAATGAAGAGGAGTCTGATTTGACTCAATACATTATATGAAATGTGGGTATTATAGAGTAGTTGTTACAAGGATAACAGCCACATGGCATGCAAATCTTAATAGGCACATTGGATTGACACTTGAGATATTATAAGACTCAACACATTGTGTGTTATATGGATGATATGATACAAGATTTTCATGGATCATTTCCAATTGGCATGGAGATCCAAATGGACACATAAGACCAATAAAGCAGAGGATTTTTGAACCATCGACTTCTAGCAAATCCATATCATCCAGCACAAAGGAATCACTCACCACATCAAAATAGTCGATCTAGAATTATATGCTCCACCTAAACCTTGTACAATACCTATATGTACAAAAAAACACCTACATGAATCCCTTTTAGCAAAAAATATCTAGATAACTGCATGAATAGAAGCAATACAAAATAGGGCCAATTTACCTATAAGTTGATTTACTGAAGATAAGATTGAATCATTGCTAATCAACACCCATTGCAAATTATGGACATAAGAAAACATCAATCCCATCAAACATAAAAGTCACTAATTAAATGAATAAATTTTGGCACCACAAAATATGGCAGATTTACCTGTAAATTGAGCTACAGAAACTCTGCTCTACCTTGTGTTAAGTGCTGCAACAACAATTGATCCTTAAGTTAGAACTAGCATCAAAGCCTATTGTAAAGATAGTAGAAAAGGGATAATGCAGAGAGGAAGAAAGAGAGTGTGTGTGAGCATGCGGGAGAGAGAAAGAAATGAGCACCTATCCAATATTGCCCAAATTGATCTTTGCAAAGGACAATAGCAAGAGTTACTATTTACATGAAGGTATACTGAAAAAACAGTAGAAAAGAGGAAACATAGAGAGAGAAAGAGAGAGGGAGAGAGAGATGAGCAGTTATGCAATGTCACCCAAAATGATCTTTGCAATAAAACAAAAATAAGGGTTAGAACTAACATTATGTTGTATTGAAAAGATATCAGCAAAAGAAAAAACCAAATAGAGAGAGAGATTAACACGTTTCCCTCTTGCGCCAAATAAACTTTGCAAGAAAACAACAATTAGAACCAACATCAAATTCTATTGAAAACACAACATAAAAAAGAAACAACACATAGAGAGAGGGGGGAAAGAAAGGGGGGAGAGAGAGAGAGAGAGAGAGATGAGCATCTCTGTCCCAAACAACCTCTGCAATAAAACAACAATAACAATAAGAAACGACATCAAACCCTATTGAAAAAATAGCAAACAAGAGAAAATGCAAAGAGAAATGGGCACCTGTGTTTTGTCCAAAATATGGAGCCGCATGGAGAAGAAAGTGTAGAGGTAAGCACAATGCTCAAAACCCGAATTACCCTTAGCAGGGAGCTTCAATGGAGACGAAAATTCACGAGTATAGAGAAGAGAGGAAAAGTGGTATGTTGCTCAACTTTTGGGTCAAACTGATTTGGTGAGAGGAAAAAAAACCAAAATTGAAAATTCTCCAAAAAAAGAGGAGAAATACGAGGTGAGGGAAATTCAAATTTTGTGTACTATTCATTGTCCTTTTATTAAATCCCCCAGTACCCTTTTTTTAATAGAAAACCCAAGATTTAGAGAGAGAAGATTCACCCTCCGTGGATATCAACATCTAGCCTTCCTATTGGACAATCCAAACGGCCCACATCTGAAACTATATTATATTTAAGAGCCCATTTGTGAGTTCATTTTTTTCCTAATGTCACCTTAATCTTGCTCCTCTTACTAGCATTTAAGCCAAGTTTTTATTTTTTGCCCTTTTTGTCCTTGTTTCATCTTGTTACATAGCATCAAAAACCCTACTATGTGCTCACATTGTTTTGCTCCTATCCTATCTAAATGCAAACAAAAATCACAAGACAATGCTTGGGATGAATCAACCTACCCATCTACACATTAGAAACCCAAAATAATTGTTTTGAAAATTAAAATGTCTAAATCTCTTATCTATCTTAAGCACCGGTTTGGGGATGAAACCCTACTTCCATTCTAAATTCAAAGCATGTGGCGCTCAAGGCTTGAATTAGTCCATCTCGACAACGGAACCAAAATAAAGGGAGCTCTCTCGCTCAACCCCCGAGACCTACGGACCACTTATTGGTCAAGAGTTTCAAGCCGAGCGGCAATGGCTACCTCTCACATAGCCGACACGCTCTCACTACCTATGGGGTATAGTGAGCTTACCTTAATGCCCAATTGAGTACCCTCCTCTCTCATGCACATTAGTAGCTCCACAATCCTTGATGCTAGCTTGAGAAATCTCAAATCTTCTTCTTCAAGCTCCATCCTCCATAGCCGTGCAAGAGAAGAGAAGAGAAGAAAATGAAGAAAGGAGATGGGGTGCTTCTTCTCCTTGATCCCTCACTCTCACAAACTCACTCTCTCACACTCCCTCACTTAAGCACACACAAGAAGGCAAGAAGAAGAGAAGAAGAAGAAGACGATTTTTGCCACATACCAAGAATGAGAGTTTCCATTAACTTTTTGGCTTATATACATGCTGTCTTTCCCTTGGGCGATCATCCCCTTTTTACATGGCTGACCGTGGCCTAGGAGCTTTTTCCCCTTGCCCTAACTTCCTAGCTTACTCCTACTACCCATCCATGGTTACAAATTGCACAAGAGGGAGCCTGGCACTCTTTTACAAAGATTTTGGCTGTATCTTTATATTTAAAGGTGTACCTTCTTGCTTTTGGATTTTTTGCAGCTTCCATGGTTGCGCCTTGGACTCCTTGTGGTTGTTTCGATGGTTTTAGATTTTTTCCACCGTTCTCTTGTGAGGCATCTTTTTCTTTTTTCTGCCTTGCACTTTTCCTCTTGACGCCTCTTTTTTTGCTTTCTTTGTTGTGCAGTAAACATTGTTAGAGTAGTTATAAGAGTTGGAAAGACTTTTTTTATTGCCTTTAAGACTATTGTGATGGTATCTTCTTTAGCAACTTGAGCTTGGACTGACAGCTTGGACTAAAGCTAGTTGGGCCATTAGCCCCTTCATGTGAAAATGAAATTTTCCAAGTTTTTTTCTTGCTTGTATTCCAAGTGAAAGAACTCTATTTTGAGGAAGATTTTGGAGTTTTTTTCCTAGACTTGCACCATACAATTTCTGGAGCTCATCCCACTTCTCCTTTGTAATTGCAAGTTGATCAATGTGGTGGATAAGGAATCATCTAGGTGTAATATTATTATGGGTTGGGATCTTTCATCATCTTCTACATCTATAGGGTTTGTACGGGTCAACGGCCTCGCTCCCTTTGATCAAGGGCCAAAACCGCCTTTCCATCATTTTATATTTCACCAATACCTGCCATTGATGGAAATCTCTCCCATCAAACTTGTGGATTTGAGGTTTTGCATCAATATATGCCATGAACGGAAGACCTTACTGATTGCACAAGGCAATGGCAATGTCTAATCCTTTACAAAGTAGGCAATAAGAGTGAAAGCAAATGAAATGATGCTTAAATATAATAACTAACAAGTTGGAAGTGATTTAAATTTTGATTAAAATATCAAGAAAAAAACATTTGGAGAGGAGCAATGACATGGTCTATGTGTTTATAGTTTTAGAGATAGCCTTACAATGTCAATTAGCGAGATAAGCACTTACTAGTTGTGCAAAAACACAATATTAGTGAGTTTGGGAATCTCCCAATTCCCATTTTTTGAATACTAAAAAGGTGGCACCCAGATAACATACCCATAAGTTTTTCAAAACCATATGATATAACTTATCATTGGAAAACACTTGAAAAATGGAATCTATTGAGCTATCGAGCGCTCGATTTGGAGCTATAGTGTTCAAGTTATGACAAATCTAAAGATTTGAACATGTGTCCCAAACTTATGGGAAATTCCCATATTCCCCAATATGGTGTTTAAAATACTAAATGAAGTTCATACCTCAAAATTAACATTCAGATTTTTTATTAACATCACAAGCAATGACTGAGAAATGTACATTAATGCTTACAAGCACTCATATGACAATTTATGCCCTAGTTGAGATGTGAAACGTCTTTGATAGACTTGATGATGTCCACCAAGTGAATCCAATCTTGATGTGGAGCTTCTAGATCTACAATGCACTTTAGATAAGGTGAATTAGTGATTATAATTAGTGTTAGTGTCAACCAGGATAAGGTTGAAAGAAGAAAGCTTGAAGCTTTCTCGCTATGGTTGCCATGAAGATTGATAGTTAAGGTTTGAGTGAGCAACATAGAATGAATTTTGGCAAACCCTCAGTTACATGGAGTTAGCTCTCTTAGGGGGTTACCAAAGACCTCTAGTAGTGGCCATTATTGCACTTTGTTATCTAAGCCTTGAACAATTGCAAAGTATCATGCTGCCAAGATCCTACATGGCCAATATCGGGGCTTCAGGTGATAGGATGTTGTGCCTTGAGGTAGGGAAGAAGTGTATAGAAAAGACCATGAGCTGAAATGACCTCCTTTGGCTACACCAACTCCAAGGTCTAAACGTTCAAAACTTGAGGAAAAGTTAGAGAAATCTTAACAAATCAAAGATAGCTCAGATACGGTGTTGGAATATTAGAGTTGCAGCATGGATGAGTGTGCCTAAGAGGGAGAAGAGAGCTCACAAAGTACAAGAAAAAGATATTGCTATTCAGTTGCTCATGAAAGTACAACTGCTACACTCTCTCATCTCTTGAGAGTGACCTTTGGCTATTTTTTTGTAGCCTCTAAATGAGCTAGAGTTAGGGTTCTCCTTGTCCTCTAGTCTATTCACAACTCACCTTATCTCATGCATCCTTGCTTACATAGGGTTCTCATGCTATAATTCTAATAGTTCTCCCCACAACCAACTTCAATAAATTGTTTGATGAACAAACCTTTTAGCAATAGAAAAGAGGCCTTCTAAGAGGCCTCCAATCCCATAAACTAGGTTCTTTATTTTTCTCCTAAGAAAATTCTGAATGCTTGGTTTTGCTTAGCATCATAGAGGGTATTTTTTTCCTTGCAAAATTCTTCAAATTGTTCTATGAAACCATAGGGGTTATCACTAGTTTGATATTTGTGTAATTGCTTTACTACTAAGGGAAGTTTTGCTTGGTATCTCTTTCTTGTCATATTATGCATTCCTATCAAAATAGACTATGCAATGTGGGTTCCTACTGTGAGAGATGCGGATCTAGAGCATGGATATGGCGGCTTCTAGGCATAGATTGAACTCATGATGACATTGACCAAGGAATCAAGACCAACTATTACACAAGTGAATTAGATTCCAAGATGGCAGCTTGTACTCATAAACACAATCTTGTGTAGGACTGTTGACAAAGACAAGATACTTAATTGAAAGTATAAAGCATCATGAAATTGTATTCATTCTATATGAAAAATGGTAGTCAAGTACAATGCTTTATAGTTGCTAGATGGGTTGCAGTTTTCCCTCTCTATGCATATGTGATTCCTGTAGCATACATGTCTTTAGCCCAAAATACCTCATACAAAGAGGCTACATTAGGTGCGATTGCAAATATCTCAACACCCCTCCTCAATCAGAACCAGAAAGTACAAAGTGTGTAGAGGCTTTAGTGAAAGCAACACCTGCAAAGTGTGGCCACACCATAAGCATGGAAAAACACCAAAGGCTGTCGTAGAAAAGGCTAAGTGTGGGTACCAAAAAACATGATGGACATCCATAGGCTATAACAGGGGCCTTACAGAGGTTGTAGTACAAGGCTACATGAAGAGTTTACAAGCTTATGATAAAGATATTTGGGCTAGACATTACAAGGCTAAAAAAGTTAGTAAAAATTTGGATCAAGGATCCCGACAAGCCCTTGTAGTTTTCAACATTACTTTTGACATAGATCCTCAAATCATTGTAGGTCTTCTTGTTAGAGTAGTTCAGCTTGCTTTTTTTGATCATGTACTTGCTCTTCACTTTGCTTGCTGCTTCAGAGTCTTCACAATTTTTATGCTTCTTCTTCTTATTCTTTTTCTCTTTGATCTTTTCTTCATGGTCATCATTTTCATGGACTTTTCTTGCATTAGTCATCTGGTTCTTTTTCTTTTTGATCTTTCCTTCATGGTCATCATTTTCATGGACTTTTCTTGCATTAGTCATCTAGCTCTTTTCTTTATGGTCACTCTCAAGGAAAGGTACAATCTTTGAGGCAACAGAAATGTCTTCAAACTTTTACACTTTCATGTCTTCAAGGTCTTCAAATGGATACACTGATGGTATTTGGATATAGACAGCTCCACGTCTTCGTGCAAGTAGAGTAACATCTTCTATGTGGTGTAAATGGGCCATAAGATACATGTTATTGAGAAGCACCCACATAAAAAACTTCATGTTTGGCAGTGGAACTCAACTTCAAATCCTTGTTTTTTTTTTTTAACAAGTAAAAATAGTTGAAACCTAATGTGTTAAAGGACACAAATGAGGGTAGTGCCAGAAACACATATGAGAGTATCAAGAGACACTATTATGATTCTTGATGGTTGTTTGTTGCTTGATATTTGATGTGACCCGTTCAACTTGTTCAACTTGAGTCCCCTCCTTGATGATGTGATGGATAAATTTGATCAACAGATCTTAGTGGCAGTAGTTGGCTTGGCCAAATGGAGTAAAGAAGGAGTGAGAAGATGAAGTACAGGAGGAGCTTGAGTTTGACTTGATGATCTTCAAAGAATCTTCACAACTTCCCTTTCTTCTTGATTTGAATGGTGAATCTTTTTGGGTTTTTAATGTGATAATAGACCACAGTGACGGTAAGTCCCTTGGACTAAGGAGAATATAGAAATGATGAAAATTATGAGCTTTTGGTGCTTGTGGCTATGGAGGACTAGTTTTTTGACAATGAGGCAACTAATTTTTCATTTACAACAGCTCATATAGGTAGCAACGATATAAATGATCTGGTGGGGAGGAAGCTTATAACCCAAGCTTCCAAAGCCCTATGGTTGCAGGGCATCTTGCTGTTACAACTATATATATCATCTCTCACTTGACTTGGGTCTCACCTATATATACTAACTCTACATCAATATGAATCATTCTTTGGGAGCATGTCTTGTGTATCTCTCTCGTACTCTCTCTCTCTCTCAACATGGTATCAGAGCCATGGATGCGTAGCAACAACAAGGAAGATAAGTTGTTTCATTGTTTATACTTGATTGAATTCTTTGCACAAGTGATAATTTGATACATGAACTTGTTCAAATTAGAAGTATTAGTTAATTTTGTCTCTAAAAACAAAACCATGTCTAGATGCGTAGCTCTCATCGTGCTCTCGAATCCTGTCAAAACTGCTTGTCAATTGGAGTTCTAGATCAAAAGTTATGATAGTTCAAGATTCAACACAGCAATTCTGCTCGAATCTGCGATTCTTTATTTAAAAATGTAATTCTAATTACAGTTCGTTAATCCCCAATTACAGTTTGTTAATCACTCGTCTTCATTAATGATGTTGAGTACGACAAGCAAACATCTTGCTATTTTTAGTGATCCAAGTTCTTGTCTCACTGATTGAGGCATGTATCATTGTATTCAAGAAAACTTTATAGTAAATCATTTTTGTATCGTAGGTATGTGTAGGGGCTCGAGTTTTTCCCTTGTTCTCCCCAAGGGTTTTTTCACTCGCAGCCAGAGACCTTTGTTTGAGTGCGGATGTTACAACTATATACATCATCTCTCACTTGACTTGGGTCTCACCTATATATACTAACTCTACATCAATATGAATCATTCTTTGGGAGCATGTCTTGTGTATCTCTCTCGTACTCTCTCTCTCTCTCAACACTTGCAACACACACATGAGGATTCAATTGTACGATAGTCTGCTATCATTTTTTGGTAGTGAGGTACAATCTTTGCAACACCGTGTTATGGCACACAATGCTGACATTTATTGTGATAGGATGAAGTTGCTTGAAGTCAAGGACAAATCCTTAGAAGGAATGTTTATCATTTTTTTGGTAGTGAGGTACAACCTTTGCAACACCGAGTGCTATGGCACACAATGCTGACGTTTATTGTGATAGGATGAAGTTGCTTGAAGTCAAAGACAAATCCTTAGAAGGAAGAATATAGAAATAATGCTTCTGTTGCAAGATCTAAGAGCTCAATCAGAGCTATATGCTGTTTGGCTATGGCTGCCACAAGCTTGATTGAAGATGAAGTTGAGAAAATGCAATCATACACTAATCGTGAGCTGCATGTGAGTTGGTGGATAGAGATTGAGAGGAACCAAGAGAGGCTGGAGAAGCACTGCCATGCCCGACTGGGCTCTGATACCATGTGAGAGATGCGGATCTAGAGCATGGCTATGGCGGCTTGTAGGCATACATTGGACCTCATGATAACATTGACCAAGGACTAAAGAACAATTGTTACACAAGTGAGTTAGGTTCCAAGATGGGAGCTTGGACTCTTAAACACAATCTTGTGTAGGATTGACAAAGAAAAGATACTTAATTGTAAGTACAAAGCATCATGACATTGTATTCATTCTATATGAAAAATGGTAGTCAAGTACAACGCTTTATAGTTGTTGGATGGGTAGTAGTTTTCCATCTCTGTGCATATGGGATTCATGCAACCTGCATGTCTTCAGCGCAAACTGCCTCATACAAAGAGGCTACATTAGGTGTGATTGCAAATATCTCAACATGTACTTGAGAAATATCCATGTGATCAAACACATGCCTTTGCACAAGATCCAAGGAGTCTTATGATGAGCCTCCAACTCCAACATTTTGCAGCATCCTTTGGATACTATCCATTTCTCTATGCATACTTATAAGCTATTGTTTTATGTCACTATTGACATCAACTAGCCGATTGATGGTGCTAATTCACTATGCTTGCAATTTGAAAAATTTATGTTATATGGTCTTTGGGACCATATTTCTGATATCAAAGCTTGTGGCTTGCTGGAAGCTATTGACTATGACTTGAAAGTCATCTCACTCACTACTTGGATTCCAAGATCTATCCATATTTTGCTAGTTGAGGTCTCCAGGTTGACTAGGTGAATTACTTGATTGATGAGGTCCCTAAGGGGTGTGATCTCAAGGTTGAGAATTTTGTCAAGGCTAGTCTCTCTACTAGTGGTCAAATTTTGAAGCTCACATCTACTCCATAGGTGCATACGGCCCCTTGGAGGAAGTGCTTTCAGTTTTGGTCCTTGGTTGGTAGTTCTGAAGATGATTTTTCTGCGATCACATCCCTAGGGCAAGTTTCTCTTGCTTGTGCTCTTGGCAGTGAGGTATCCTTATTTTGGTTTCTTATTTCATGTGTTGGTTGAGGCTTTCTTATATCTTCATTTACGTTTTTTTATCTTTGTTTTTTTCTTAATTGTATTTTAATTTTTCATTTTAATTTTGATTTAGGAAAAGAAAAAAACACAATGTGAAATGAACATCTTTTTGTACTTGTGATATGTAATATGTAGATGTGTGCATTATGCAAGGTTGCTATATAACTACACTACCTTGTGCATGTGTGCTAGTGCTATGTAACGGGCTTAGGAAAAACCTGATGCACTATATGTAGTGACCCTATTGTGAATTTTCTAAGTTACATTGAGCTAGGTTAGAGTGAAAGCCAACAAGCAGTGTGTGGGTCTAAGGAGAGTATGTATATTTGTGTGTACAAGAGTTGTTTAAGCGAAAGTGTACTCTCATGCCATACTAGTGCAGACTAGCATACAAGGTGATAGGAGCATGGAATGTAGCAAATATACACTCGAGTATGCATAGTAGAAAAAGTTCCCACAGGATTATAGAGTGTTGTGAGTGTGTAAAAATGTATTGGTGTATGGTTTACAATGGAGGGTGATGCCTTTCATGGTCATGTGAGAGGTGGATCAAGATGCTACATGTAGTGAACCCGATTCATGAGTGCATTAGGATGCAATTAGGTGATAGTGTCTTATAGATTATGTGGCCTAACTTGGTGTTCCAAGTGAGTCCTTAATGAATGCATGCATACATGGCATATATGTTTGTATCATTAGAAAAAAATTGATATGATTATGGTGTTTCAATTGTGTATATATATTGCAAAGTTTTATCAAGAAAGACATCACTTCCTTCTCAATGCCCTATGATTTCCCTGTGGGAGTAATGGATCTTGAGAGAGAAACACTTCGTCTAAGAGGCTATGTCGTGCCTGCAGGCATTATGTCTATGTGCCCTAAGGTGCAGTGTAAGCGTACATTGTGTAATAGTGATTGCACTAATTTACTATGCAAGACGGATGAGTGAGTATGTGTAAGCAGATGCACAATGGACAATGGAAGGATTATGTATTGATGTGGGTGCACAATGTGTGTATGGGGATGCATTATGTGTGTATATAACTAAGTGGTCAATATGTACATTCTAGATGCACAATGTATATGAAGATGAGTGCACAATGTGTGTACACCTGTGAAGAAACCAGTTTCCTCTCACATTGTCCCTCAGTTTTTTCCCTCATAGTAAGGTAGTTCAGGCAAGAAAGGGTTCTTTTAGTGTAACAAATTGTAAATGTGGTAAGTGCACAAGTGAATGCTCTATGTGGATGTATGTGTGAGTAGATGGATGCACTATGTGTCAATGGATGCACAATGGGATGTGGCTATACTATATGTGGTTCATGGACACACAACATGTGTGTTGGTAAGATGGGTTTGCAAAGGGTTGTTGTATATGTGTGTTTATGTGTATGTCACTATGTGGGTTTATGAGTGCACTATGGATGCACTTTGTATGTTGTAGGTAGATGCATGATGTGCAATATATAAATGGATGTACAATGTGTGGGACTATGTCACATAAGTATGTGGTGTATCACACAAGTGCAACCCAAGAACCTTTTATCTCTCTCACTTCCCTATGATCACCCTTTACCAGTAGGGGGCATGTCGATTGTGAGAGGGAGTAGGGGGTATTGGTGTGTAGTTGTGATGATGTGTCTAAGTAGGTGTCTATGTGTATGTAGTTTGTGCTTCTATGTATGCAAGCAGATGGTGTGATGCAATCATGTGCGCATGTGCATGTGTATTATATTGTGCTTAGAAGATGAAAATGCACAAGGATGTGGTGTATGTGTAAATCACCATGTGCATCAATGTGTATTGATGTGGTGCATATGTGCTCCCATGCATCCACATGTGGGAGTGTTGCATTAGTCTCTCCTCCCTATCTTATCGCTACTACCAATCTTTCATTCCAAGTAAGTTAGATGGTCAAGTGTGTAAGAGGATGAAGCTAATGCTCACAGAGCCACACCATTAGGGCCAAAAACGCTTCAAAAAATGCACTTTTGTTAATCACGGATTAAGAAAGGGGCCAAAGAGAGTTTGCCATGTGTGCAAGAATATGGTATTCTTGTCTCCTCTATTTTGGAGATAGTAGAGTCCACTTCGTGATTCTCTCCTCCTTTTTAGCCAAAATCTCCAAAGTCTGACATGTTTCAGTAGTCCCAAAGCCCTTATTTACTTACAAAATCTGACAAATGACATAATAAAGCTGCTGTGAATTTAATGACGATTTTTTTGAAAGTCCAGAACTTTTTGGCGCCCAATATATTTTCATTAGTCTTCTTACTATTCCTATTTAGTTCATTCACCTTTCTCGGTGAGCTTCTTTCTCCACTTTTTAGTTCATTCATCTTTCTCGATGAGCTTCTTTCTCTGCGAATTTAATTTAAGTATGGCACCCAGAAGGCGCTCTTCTCATTTAGTAAACTCTTGCACTATTTATAGCCACAGAGTTGATGAAAATTGGGAGCCAAAGATCTTTAGTATAAACGATTAGGTTGCCATGCTGCCCTCTTGCAAGGACTCTCACAAGGTGAAAAGAAAAAAACGAGAGGATATTAAACATCACTGGAAGGGACGTATCATTTCTTTCAAAATTATGCATGAAGGGTGGTTTATCAAACTTCAACATGTTTACATAGCGAAGGATATGCACTTGCCTCCAAACGAGCGTGTTTCGCAGCAAACACACTGTAAGACTTGAGTTGATAACGTATATATATATATTTTTTCATTTAAGCAAGTACTAATAATGAATTCTTGGTTGTAGATATATTTCTGTCAACAAGTACGGAATGGCAACCTATGGAAAGCTTAAGTGGAACCTTCCATGCGATTCATAAGGTGTTCACAGACATTATCTATGCTAATTAGATTGTGGGTTCTTTTATTATGCATGTTTCTTGGCTTTGTGAAGGAGAATCAGAATCAAATAGTGTGATTAACCTATCCAAAATCAACTCAATACATTGCTCCCTTATCCACCGCATATATGAGTTAGGGTAATCTTAGCATTATGAGAAAAAATGTAACAAGTTGATAAACTAAAAGAGGGTCCCTAAAAAAACCAACAATATGAAAGAGACTTACATTCACTCCATCTAACTTGAGTATCTTTGAATCTATTGTCCTGCAGATATTTGAAAAGCACTCTCTTTCCACAAGTATATGTATGACTTTGTGACTTTGCGATGGTACTTCTTGTTAGAGAGAGTTATATGGTTTTTTAGGATCAACAGTATCCTCATATGTGGTGTCCAAGAAGGTAGTCACAAGCCTGCCAGCACTGCAAATGGAAACATGTAACTAAAATAGACAATCAAATAAAATAAATAATTAACCAAAAACTAAGTAGTATTCCATTCAACCCACATTCTTCCTTGGCCATGGATACCAGTTAGAGGGTTCATGAGGATAATTTCTTTGGTGAGTGTATCCGATGTAATGAAAAAAAATACGGTAGTTGTGATGGGATCAAAAGCTTTGAAAGACATTGCTATATTTGAACCAAATCTCGAAAAAAAATCCATTGATAACAGTGGATCAACAATACACATAGTTTTAGAGATTTATTGGCTAAGAGACACAATCAATGTCCTAAAGCTAGTAGCAAAAATAAAGGCGTGTTATTTGCAATCAATAGCACAATCATTCTATATACTAAATTTTTTTAGAGTTAAAATGTCTTACCTTATGCAACAATAAACTATAGAATCTAACAATAAATATCCTTTTTACAACTAGCATGGACTTGTCCTCATGAGATATGCTAAGATAGTCCTCTTCCTCTAAAGTGCAAGAAACATTAATAACCATTTGCCCATACACCTCACCCATTCTCTTATAATTAACAGGTCCAAGTACATCAATTTTTCTCTTGCAAACATCATCATCGGTACCTTATTCTGCTAATCATATTAAAATCTTGAAGCATGAGCAATAAAAATGTAAGGATAATTCATAAAGTCAATAACAACGTCTTCAACTGCCTCCTAAAGAGAAAGAAGCACTACAAGCTACCATTTCTTTTGCAAGCAAGATACCATTTCTTTTGCAGGCCAGTTTTAGTCAACATTCTTGAAAATCTATCAGAAATATCCTCGATTTGTTGGCTGATCAAGTACTCTTGGGGAGATTGGAACCTTGGTAGTTGTCTGCTTTGTCCTTCTCATTACTACTGCTTGAGAAAATGATAGGAAGAGTAATAAAAAAATATTCGCTGATATGGTTGATACGACATGGAGAGGATAAGTTGATATGATGCGAGAGTAGCAAAGCCAAATCTTCACAGGGTCCTATTCGCGTCGTATCATGGGAGCAGCTGATACGGCATTAACGTGGCAAAGCATAATGTTTGATACTATACTTCTCACTCCATATCGTGGATGACCTAATATGGCATGAGAGTGGCACGACAAAATCTCCGTTGGAGGAGTCCTCGCTCCGTATAGTGGAGGAGTAAACATGTGGGTGCAAAGTACAACCCCCCTGTAATGACTTATTTTTTGTAAGACCTTAAATCCATTAAAAAATAAAAAATAAAATCCATAAGGTTATTAGGCTCTGAAATTTTTTTAAAATTTTTAAGCAAAATTCCTAAAAATGAGCTCGTTTGCTATTTTAGAATGATTTTTAAGCAAAAAATTCCTAAAAATGACAAAAAAATCACAAAAAATCACCCAAAAGAATAAACAAACTCAAAAAAATATTTAAAACTTTCTTTAAAAAATTTCAAAGTCTTATATCCTTATGGAATTTTTTTAAATTTTTTTTATGAGTTTAAGGTCTCACAAAAAATAAGTCATTATAGGGGGAATGGGTATACTTTGCACGCGCATGTTTACTCCACCATACGGAGCGAGGAGGACCCCTACGGAGATTTTGTTGTGCCACTCTCGTTCCATATCAATTCATCCACGATACGGAGCAAGAAGTGTACTACCAAACATTATTCTTTGCGACACTCGCACCGTGTGAGCTACTCCACGATATAGCACGAATAAGACCCTGTGAAAATTTGGCTCTACTGCTCTCGCGTCATATCAACTTATCCTCTCCATGTCGTATTGACCATACCAACGAATAGTTTTTTTTTACTCTTATTTTCATTTTCTCAAACGCAAGG
Source organism: Lygodium microphyllum (assembly GCF_053477565.2). Taxonomy (NCBI): domain Eukaryota; kingdom Viridiplantae; phylum Streptophyta; class Polypodiopsida; order Schizaeales; family Lygodiaceae; genus Lygodium; species Lygodium microphyllum. The sequence goes on along the minus strand of NC_141136.1, from coordinate 144,325,969 downwards.
TTCCAATCTCTCCTAGAGTACTTGATCAACCAACAAATCAATCTAGATCCTCTTCTCCTCAAGGAAATGAGCCTTCCAAGCCAAGGAGAAAGAGAATATATTGCATTTTATTATAGCTTGATTTATAAAGGTATCTTTTTGTGGATGAAGGGATAGCATCTTGTCATACTTTGTAATCCAATATGGCATTGAGGGGGAGGGGAAGGGGACAAGGTATTGAGAGTGTATACATGTGAATCTTCCTAATGCTAGAGAGGATAACAGGAGCTGAGTGGGAATCGTCTTGAAGGAAAGGGAAACCCTAACCCAAAAAAAACACACAAAAATTACCAAAAAATGCCATCATGATATGGCGTGAATGGGGGGGTTGCGTGATGACCCAACCCCCCTATTCGTGCCATATCCTGATGGCCTTTTTTTAAAAAAAAAATACTTTTTTGGGGTTAGGGTTACCCCTTCCCCTCAAGGCCACAAAAAAATAAGCCATCATGATATGGTGTAAATAGGGGGGTTGGGCCATCATGATATAGCGTGAATAGGGGGGTTGGGTGATGATCACCCAATCCCCTATTCACGGCATACCATGATGGCCTTTTTTCTGTGTTTTTTTGGGGTTAGGGTTTCCCCTTCCCCTCAAGACGATTCACACTCAGCTCCCCTTATCCCTTATAAATATAAGGAGGATCCTCTTCTCCTTTTTTTCTTTAAATAACTTTAAAATAATAAATGTGCTAATAAATTCTTAAAAACTTTCCAAAAAATTTTAAGTGTATAATGCTTTTATGAAATTTTTTTGGATTTTTTAAATAGGTGTAAGGTCTTATTAAAAATAAATATTATAACATTATCAAAGAGTCACATGTGACTATTATCCTAAAGCTTAAAATTTTTTGGGCTATTCATTTACTTTTTTTTCTACCTATCATTACATAATTTGGATCCAAAATAGACTATCGTTTTGAATAAATATTGCATTAGTATATATTTGCTATAGATATTCTATCTTCTTTAAGAGCTTTAAAAAGATATAAGAGATATGAATAGTTATATATTTTTAAAATAATATATATTTTTAATAAATTAAATACTAATCATTCTATCAATTCACTAAAATATTTTTATTTTAGAGAGGGTATCTTCTTGAAGAGTTATAAAATATAGTTTATCTTTACTAAATAGTATATTCTATCCTTTTGAGCTATAGAAAAACATTGAAGAGATATTGAATAATTATATATGTTATCATGGGTTTCATATAAGAATTTGACTATTAATGACTTATTTATTCAACTCCATTGATTTATCAACAGTTTATACTATTATATAAATGACTCCATTAATAATTTATTTATCTAACTTCATTGACTTGTCAAAAGTTCATGTTATTTCATGTAGAGAACTTTGTATAACATCATATAATACTCTTTAAAATATTTTTTAAAAATAAATAAGATCATGAATGCTATAGAGTAAAGGATATCTATAATCACAAAGATTAGTTTAATGGTCATTTTTTTTGTGAAATTGAGATATATTATATTTGAAAAAAGATATACAATGATAAATCATTAGTAATATAGTGATGCTTTCAATTATAAAATCAGTCTGCATTAGAATTAGAGTTCTGAGAGAAAGAAATAGAGTCAAGTCCTTTCTATTTCTTCTTACAAATCAAGGAAAGAGATCTTAAGAGATTTGCTAGGATATGATAGCATGAGTAGTATCATCCCATGACATCAAGCCACCATTTAGGTATTGAAATTCGATAGCGCTAATAAGAATCACAATTGAGGATATTGAAACTTGAAACCCCATAGTGCTAATTATAGTTGAGGGTATGATGAGAAAAAGACTCCCAAGAGCTAATATCAAGTAAGAAGTTGTATCCTTCATATTCTTCGAAGCATCCTGCACACATAAAATCGTATTAGTCCTAAAGTTTATATGATACACAATATCACTAATACTTCTATCTATTACTTATTTAATGCTTTTTATATTTTAAGAGACTAAAAATTGAATAATACAAAATTTTAATCTATTACTAGGTAAATATTTTTGTCTCCTAGAAATCAAAGTTCTTCCTTTCTTCTAATTATAATATATTATCCTTGTCTTATCCATTGGTGCTTGCTCAAAAGTTGATATTACAACATTGTATAGTGAAGATATTCTATTTTCAAATGCCAAGATCAAGGTGAAAATTTTCACTTTCTATTCTATTAGCTTAAGGATTATCCTTAGTATATCTATCCCTACCAAATTGTATCAACACCATGGGCCTCTTTTACCCATTTTCTTATGAATCAAATTGAAGAGATTGAAGAAAAAGCTTGGATTTGTTGAAGAAAAAGCTTGGATTTAGTTGAAACAAAATCTTACAGAATAGATGTCTTAGGGGTCGAAGTAAAGATCCGGCTTGGATGTCCTAACCTAGTTGGGTCTGCTAAAAACTAACGAGATGATCTCGTCTCAGGTCCATGGAGGACCATATCTCTATAGCTCAATTGGCAAGTAAGTGGTATTAATTCTCTGTGTAGAGACTATTTTGATTATTGATCACCTTCTCAAGATTTTGTGAAAGGAGATGAAGGGAGATAAAGGGAGACCAATGCAGACTATTAGTAAGAACCGGACATGATTTTGGTGAGAAATTTTACGACAGAGTAAAATCTGCTTTAAGAACTAAGAAACAAAGTGAAGAGGAGAGAACGATGATTCAAATGAATGCAGACGAAAAAAGAAACGTGATTTTGGTGGGAAACGTGATAGTAGAATATTCAAAAAGAAAGAATAATGGACGAAAGTGACCTCTGATATGAGTTAACGTCCTTAGGCATTTGATGGCTGACCTCTTAAATGAATAATAAATTCTCTCATTAATCACGTCTGAATGTCCAAATTTGGAGGGTTCATTATTTTGAAACCTCAACTAAGAAGTAACTTAATTATTTTCTTACAAGTGCCATTTTTGAAATGTGTTTGGCCCTAATGTAGGGATATGTGACAAACATGAGTGCACCCAACATGAGAAAGAGTGGACACATAACCTTTTTTTAAAAAAAAAATCCCTTAAAAGACCAAAGAAATTAAATATAAATTCCTTTCTATCAATATAGAAACCTTCACATGTCATTTAATGCATCACAAAAGGGTGGATGAAGGCATGTCATGCATCTAACTTTTACATGCAGTGCACATAGAGAACATAAGGATTTTGAAGAGAATTATTCCATGTGTTGACATTAAAAGTCACGATGTACACACAACATGTCCTCTACCGCTCACCCTTTAGCGCACTCTCTCACTTCCAAATAAGATAGGAGTCACTATGGGGGTTCAAATGCTATCCAAGTATTTGAGACAAGAGCATACTCGGTGTTGTTGTATAGCTATGGTGCTCTAGACAAGGCATCTTCTCTAGCTTCCAATGACTATTCTTCTAATCTGATGTTGATTTTCTTCTTCAAGCTAACGGATCTTCCCTTCTAGTTTGGAGCTCCTCCTCTGTATTAGTGGTGCTCGAGTATGATGGGCCCATTGGTGGAAATGAAGATAGAGTAGATGGTAATAATGATGATGTTGGTGGTGGTGATGTTGATAATATTGAAGATAATGATAAAGAAGATAAAGAAAGCAAAGAAGAAGAAGAGAGTGATGAAGAAGATGGAGATGGTAGTGATGTGAAAGATAAAGATAGTGATGATGATGATGAGGGGGTCGTAGGCAATGGTGGCATGGATGATGATGATGGTGATGATGCTGCAAGTGGTGATGATGATTGTTGTCACACTGAGAGGGAGAAGATAATGATGATGATGGTGATAATGACGATGGAACTGAAGATGGTGAGGGAGGAGATGCAAGGTGGTGCTCTAGGGAATGGCTAGTGCACGACACTTCAGAGGAAACTGGGTGTATGAAGCTCTATGGACCTAAGTGGCCTGCACATGATGTGCAATTGTAGGGCTTGCAATATGGTCCTATAGGAGGAGGCCACAAGCGAGTGTGCTATAGGGTAAGGGGACCAATAAAATGATAGGCCCCGATTTAGCAAAGAACGATTTAGCAAAGACCTATTGTTGCACAGCAATGCCAATTTAAGGGCATTGTCACTTGTTTTTATTCCCGAAACTAATGATGTGTTATTCACAAATTAGAGGAAGGGGCCTATCGAACTGTCACTAAAATGTTGCTGACTCATTATTTTTGCAAGAATCATTATAGTCACAATTCTCTCAACATTTTTTGATACATGGAAATGCAGAGATATGCAATCTCCATGTGAGCTACTCAAGCTCCATCCAAATTTTATGGAGAGCAACTTTTAACCTTACGAAGCCATGGCAACAAGTGAAACTCATAAAGTAAATGGATTCCAAGAGATCAAAAGGGGGACTGGTAGCTGTCATTAAACCAGTCCCTTTACCCAAGAAGGATTGAGAACTGAGTATGACACAAGCGAAGTGGATTGCTATAGGGCGGTGGAGGCGATTCAAAGGATGGCAGCGATTGTGATGGCTACTAGTGTGGCATCAATGATGAGGAAGATGGAATTGATGATGATGGTTGGCATGGCTTGGAGTTGCAAGAAGTGTGGCCACAAGGGATGGGAGGCTCACGATGTGTGTTGATTGCTGTACACTCTCTCTCTAGGTAGCATAATACTGCAATTGATGCAGATAATGGGGATGATGCTCCAATGACCTTGATCAATATGGAGGAGACAATGTTGGGTGTCACCATGATGACACTATGCGACAAGCTGAGTGTGCTACAAAAGGTGATATTATGAGAGAACATAAAGAAGACAATAATGGTGGTAATGATGATGAAACTAATGATTGATAGGATCTGATGATTGGAAATGGGGGCTTTTCTAAAACCCTTTCCAAGGTAAAAGAAAACATCTTATTTTTCCTTTTAAAAAAAATAAAATTCAAATAATTAGAAGGTAGCAAGAGAGAGTTCAGACCCTCTCTCCTTGCTCTTGGTATTTCCTTATTTGGAAGCCCTTCTCACAACTACCCACTCACATGATCATGATAGTCTTGGGCTCTTGCTTCTTTTTTGCAATACTCAAGCCATGTACGAAATTGGAAGCAATAAAAATATCCAAAAGTAGTAAAAATAATACTTTGTTATTTTCATTTCCTTTGCCCTATCATTCTTGCAAAAAAAAATTTGATTCAAATGAATAAAGCATTATAAATTCATATCCATGATCAAGCACTCCATTTCGTAATTCATCAACTCAAGCATGTTCATCCCAAAATGAGTCTCATGTGATCATACATGCCATTTCTTTCATCAAAACAAAAATAATGGCTAGGATTCTAGCCAAATTAAACAACAATCCTAACTATTGCATGTGTTTCAAAGTTGATGATCACACTCTCCTCCTAATCTCCCACACACAAGCATGTATGTGACTTTGTAATAACTGATGTGTCATCAATCCTAACAACAGAACCAAAATGTTGAGCACCATGAGTTCAATGTTGGGACTTTGGACACCCTCTTATTGATTCAAGGGGTTAAACCACTATGTTAATGACTACATCTCACATAGTCTCTTATATACGTGTCAACATCCAATTGTAGTGAATGCCCAAGTTATACGTCCACACATGAAGAACACTTTTACAAACCCCATGATCCAAGGTGCACTTCTTAGGCTTTCAAATCCTCTACGGCCTTCATCTTGCAAGAAGAGAGTATAGATAAGGCATGAGAGAGTACACGAGAAGATATGGGGGTTCACTCTTAATCGCTCATCATACACTCACTCTTTTTCCCTTAATCTCAACCTCTCTCTCTCACTCTCTCTCCCTCAAGACAAAAGAAAGAATGTAAGAGCCAAAAGTTAGCACACACAAGAATAACTTGTTCAATTCTTTCTCATCCTCTTTATGCAAGTTTTTAGGGTTAGGGTTTCCCCATCCCCCTTGGGCATTCAAGTCCTCTTTTTGGCCAAATGACTAGTTACTCCTCCTTGTATATATCTAGAGCTATTGAGTCACATGCCTCAAGCACAAATGCTACACTCTCTTGGTCATTGGGGTAATTTTTTCGGCTTGAAAATTTATAAAATAGCCCATATGTAGCAACATTTACATATTTTGATCCAAAATTCACCCAAAAATATCTTTGAAATAGGGTTTTCTAATCATATTCACCGAATTTTCAAAACTATTTACCATTGATTCGTCAACCCATCTATCTACTAACTAAAAATCATTGGGGTCTCTTAATGTTTACCATGTTCCAACTACTTTAGAAGTAATTAATTATTGATGCTCCAATCAAATGAATTACTTCATAAATGGTACAAGTGGTGGTACAAGTGGGATAATCCATGGTTCCAACTACTTTTGACATCATTTGTATTAAATGCTCAAGGTAAATAGCATTGCTTCACTAGATGGTTGATTCAAAGTATCCATCACCTAGGAGAGTCTTTAATACAATAATTTTCAAATATAATAATTTGTGGCAAGAAGGAAAGACAAATTGAGGGGCAAAAATGCTGAAGCCCTTTCATAGAAAATATTGTTGCCAATGCTATCTTTATCAATATTGATACTTGTGGATCTGAGTATGTCATAGTGATGGATTTATGATACATAGGTGAATCATAATCATAGATTTTGCTTATGGCTAACATAAGCTTAGCATACACTTAGTTTCACTTGATTCTGACTAAGCACTTGTTTATGTTTTACGTTAACCTAACTAGATTAGAGCTAGCTTAATCTAACATAACACTAATTCTATCTTAATCTAACAGAGCCTAACTTTTGCTTATAACTATCATACGTGTAGCCTACACTCAATTTCACTAAATGTGCCTAGCTCAAAGCTACAATCTGTGTGCTAGCCTATTCTAAATCTACACTATTCCTATCTTATTCTAACTTGACATTGATTCTAGCTTAACCCCTTCTAGATGTAAGCTTTGCCTAGTCTAGCCCTAGCTCATACCCCTTCTAGATGTAAACTTTGCCTAGTTTAGCCCTAGTTTTTAAATCTAAAACATATTGTCCTAAGCATAGCATATGCTTAGTCTAAGTTAGTCTCTTCCTAAACACTTTTAATAATTAATTTTTCTATTTCTAATCACTTGTATTATTGCTTGTAATCTTTTTAAAATTAAGCAATAATATTTTATGAGCAACTTTTCATATTTCTTATGCCTTCTTCTAATGCCATAAGAATCAAAACACATTATTCTGCCTGAAAACACCACAATATTGTAGAAAACTTCATGAATAAATTTGCAACTATTGATACCATATAACATTCAAGAAATATATCCAAACATGAAGCACTTATCATATTCAGAACAGAGAACTACTACCCATTAAATATCACACTGTTTACTATCACCATGGATCATTAGTTGAATAACGTGAAAGAGAGCAAGATTAATACTCATTGAATTACCAAAGAACAATTGGATCAATCATCAGCCGCCAGTTTTGGGCACTCTCCCTCATCCTATTTCATTCTTGATCATACAACAACCCCTCGAATACAACTACCTAACATTTTTAGACTTGAGCCCTGACTTTCAAGTGAAACATCATATGAAAGATAAAGGCTGCTTCATACATGTTAATCCAAAATATAACATGCACACTAATTTTAAGGTATAAAATAATGCTAAATATATGATGGAATTCAAGTAATGCCCTTCTTCATCCAATGTACCAGAACTTTCCATAAAAGTGTCCATAGCAATTTGTTGTTTGTCAGGTATTTATTGCCGAGAAACTTCAAGATAAGTTGTACTATGATCCTGAATTAATTTATTCTGCTCATTTCCAATCCTGTCCTGAAATATAGGCTGCTCCTGATCTTGAGGAAAACCTTCCAAATTCTGCCCTGACTGATTTTGCACTACAGTTTGACTAACTTGTTGTTGTTAGACTGCATTTCTAGCCATATTGAGTTGCTCCTGATACTCTTCTATAATACCATCAACATCTATTTCAAAAACTGGAACCAGAGAAGGATTTTCTTGAAGAAATAATTCATCCTCATGATCTTCCATTCATCTACAAGGTTAATAGTTTGGGCTACTATAGGTCTAGAGGAACTCTTCAAAATAACCTTATTCACTGTGGATAACCCGATTTCCTTAAGTCCTCTTGGGATGCGCACATAATCATTTCCCCAATCTTGCTTGAGTTTAGAGAGTCTAAACCATGGTTTTCCTAAAAGCATTGTATAGGAATCCCCAATTTATGCCATTCTCAAGACCACAAAACAAACCCTAAACTTCAGGCCAGCTACTCGAATTTGTTGATTTCTAAGAATAACTAGAGGTTGTAACCTCCTTTGGTCTACTATCTGGACATGAAATGGGGCTCGTAATAGCTCCTCTTGCTTAGTTGCCAAATATGTATGCTTAGGAAGTATGTTAACTCCTAAACCTCCATCCAACAGAACATCATCATACTTACTACATGCATACTCAACTTGAATGGTAGGTACTTGATAATCCACCACTTCTTGTTGGGTTGGTATCATAGCTTGACAATCAAGAAGTATTTGATCATGAAATGCTATAATTTCAAGAACTTCTTGTTGCTTTTTTTAAATCTTCAGGAGTAACTTCTCCTTAAATCTTGGTATTAGATCCAAAATTTTCTCCAAGGTTAAATGCAAATAACACTTTGCCAAAGCCCATAATAGCTCTTCTGAGCCTCCTTGCTGTAGTTTTCCAACAATTGTGCTATCATGAGACTGCTCCTGATCAACAGGAGAGTGATTATACTATTCAAGCACATACTCCTGATATTCAGGAAATCGCTCTTGTAATTCAAGTTTCTATAGACCTAAATCCCCTACATCATCAACTTGATTAGCTTCACATTTTTCAACAAGTTTTTGCATCCTTCTCACTTGCTTTGTTGCCTTTTTCCTTTTCATCTCTTGTTCTTGCCAATCAAGCTGTAAAAATTATACTGATACAGAGATGGCTCTGTCGACCCGTGTGATTCTACAGTAAAGCTTAGATGGTGATCTAGATAGAAGATAGGTGAAGAGCTTAAGGCTAGCTGGAACAACTCTGACTGGGTGAAAGATAGATAATTGATGGTTGTGAAGGGGTTCAGCTTTTATAGCTCGTGAAGGCGGTTAGGTCGGCATGACCGACCTACCATATGAGCCATGAAGGTTGTTAGGCTAACTCCCTTACCCCGTAACTCGATGCAATGTGCCTCGAGTTACTACCAGCTTAACTACTCAATCCAACCCAAAGGTTAGACCCACAATCACCACCTTTTTGCCATCGGGTCACATAGACCTCATCTGATATACAAGTCAAGACTCAACCAATGTTTGGGCTCACATTTGGCTTCTCCTAATAATGGGGGCCTTACAACTTTGAGCACCATGGATCATTGGTGGCACCTTATGAGGGTGGGGCATTGAGCATATCTAACACAAGCTTCATACCAGCTTGACTTCTAGTTACTGCTAAGACCATTGGTTCCTCTCACATTCCTCTATTTCAAGACAACTAGAATAATCATAATGAACATGCATACTTGTAGCATTAATATTACATGACACCTCCTTTGCCTCTTTTTGAACCTGTGCTTGCTGAATGGTCCTACAGCCAGTAGTTCATGTACCATTAGGGACTTGCCTTTTCTCATCTTTGTCAGGTAACTCTATAAGTGATGCCAGGAGGCATATTTCACGGTGGATTCCGTGAGGTTTTACAGTGGATTCCGTAAACTTTGATGACCGGGGCTCATACACAAAGTTGATTCTTTGTGCGAGAAGTTGATGGGGACGCCTATCATTTTCGGGTGTTTCATTAATTTAGTGTGTACATGGGTGATTCCATAGCGGGTGATTCTGCAAAATGCATATTAAATTAATAAACGTTTATGAGTTTAGAGTGCGCACTTGTAATAAATTAAGGTTAGAATTGATTTCTAACCAGTGGATTTGTTTATGTAGCTGAAGACCGCTACGTATTCACTTTTTTTGGTTTAATTGTATTATTTTACTAACGATTGTGAATGCTTCAGTTGATGTGTAGAGATAGCAGCAGTGGCGGAGGAAAGCATTGGAGGATAGCAAGTATTCGATTTATCACTTATATTTTGATGGGCGCATACCTTAGGCATGGTGCCTATATTTTGTTGCGCCTATTTATTGAGGCGTTGGATATTTATTTATTATTTTGTATACGCATGGGCGCACGATTATGTTATTTGTACTTGGACATTGTATTGGGTACGCTTGACTCTTTGGGCGCCGCCCATTAGCTTTATTTTTATTTTTGTGCTAAAGCAAACTCAAAAGCTAAAAGCTTGCTATTTTGTAATTTTGGCTATTATTTGAGCTTGATGATTAATACATAAAATACATGCTTTGTGGAGCGCTCACACAAGGCATGGGGGGAGATTGCACCCAATTGGTCTCTTGTTCATATCGTGCATGCTTTTTACCTTGAGTTTTGTGCAAAAAGTAGAGTTCTTTTGTTCTTGGGGACCTTCCGACATTCATTACACGAGTGTACAACATCCGATCTGCGCATCAGTGGTATAAGAGCGAAGCTAAGATCGAGAGCTTCCAATCGCTACCCATCTTGTGCAAAGGCGGAGCTCCTGGAACGATCGAACTTTACGGTCAATCTGATCATGAACGGTCAATACAGGTGGATTCCTGGCGGTCAAGAACCTCTGTTTCCATCCTCAGATCGCGAAGGACCAGCCTGCAACAGCGGAGGACCACTCCTACATCCTCTCATACAAGTCGTGGTTACACAGAGAGATAAGTCTTCCAATCCACAAGTTTAAAAGCTTAAGTAAGCTTCATAAGCTTAATAAGCTTAGTTTAAGCTTAAAAAGCTTAAATTATTCAATTCGTCAAATCGACACATCAGATGAGGTTCGCGAAATTTCCGTCGGCTGAAAAAAACGGTCCCCCCCCCTAAAACTCGCCGTTTTCAACCATATAAGCTATAAGCTAAATCACTTAAGCTTCCAATCACACAAGCCACAAAAGTTCTACAAGTCTACAAAGTTCAAATCCTGCAAGTCTGCTAAATCACTCAAGTTCTACAAGTTCTGGTACTCTGCAAGTCACATAAGTCTGCAACTCTGCAAGTCAGACAAGTCACTTGAAGTCAAAACTGACTTTTGTTCAAAACTCATAGAAGGGTTATTCCTGTGCAAAAACTCCAAACTGCAAAGTTGTTCATTGGAAGGTACTGTTCACATATACAGGCTTGCTGAACCCGTTTCAACACGCACAGAAGATTAAAACGCAGATTTTTCAAAGATTACAAATCCCGCAATAGCCAAAGACGAAGATTGTGAAAGCCACACACCGTACTTTCAATGGCACTCGAGATGAAAAAACTGTTCTTGCATTCATCAGTCAGTTTGATGATTACTTTCATGAGGAAACATATGCAGAAAAAGATAAAATCAAGTGTGTCACTAATCATTTAGTGGATAGAGCATCTCTTTAGTGGACCGTGGTTCGTAAGAGTGTAGATTGTCCCACTACCTAGGAGAATTTCAAGAAGAAGTTTATGCAGAATTTCCTTCCTCCACAATTTCATGAAAAAGCCATAAAGCAATGGAACCTTCTTCAGCAAAGAGATCGTGAGCCTATTCCTCAGTACACCAAACGCTTTTGGAATGCATTACTCCAGTTACACATGCTTGAAGACGTACCTGAAGCGATACACAAGTGCAAGTACATGTCTGGATTACTTGGGCATTACTATGCTGAAGTCAATATGTTCAAGCCTGCAACTCTTGAAGACGCAATTTCTTTAGCTCATGACGTTGAAGACAAGCTTCAAGGAAGAGACAAGCATCCACATCAATTTCAAGCCAATGGTAACTATGGATCTAAGCAATTCAACTCAAATTTTAGAAGATTTAATCAATGTCGTTTTCCTTCATCATCTTTCCGTAAGAATTGGGTAAAACCACCTGCTTTACCATCCAATACCAATCAAAATCCCAAGCCCATTCCACAGTCAAATCCTAATATTCCTAGACTTCCTGCCATTGCAAACAATGTAACCAAAGCCAAACCTATAGTATGTTATAAATGCCACCAATCTGGACATCTAGCAGCCAGTTGCCATTCGAAGAAGCCACCTGTCCATATCAACTACCTTGGAGCAATGCAAGATGACGAACATGAAGAAATGCCTGATTTCATGGAAAATGAAGACGGCATTACCACTCCTTTGGATACTTTACCAGGTATGCCAACTCCACATTCTTTATTAACAGTGAAATGTTTAGTGCATGGAAAAGAAAAGATTATTTTGCATGATGATGGTAGTACTCATGATTTTATTTCTGCAAAGCTAGTGAAAGAATTGAAATTACAAACTGTTCCTACGCATTATCGGATTAAAGCAGTATTCTTAGGCACAAGGTATAATGGAACACAATAAGTGCATGACTTAGAAATTCAAATTGGTAAATATACTGAAAGAAGGAAATTTCTAGTTGTACCATTACAGTCCAGTGATATTATTTTAGGTATGCCTTGGTGTTATCAGCATAACCTTGTTATAGATTATTCCACACATTCAATTAATATTCAATTTTAAGGAAAACATATTACATTGTATGGTATGCATGCATCTAATGCTTTTCCACTGCTTTCTCATACTCAAGCTAAACGTGCATTACACAAAAGTAGTAAATCTTATCTCATTTGGGTGAATGAACTGCAAGTTAAAGAAAATCATATGCACCCTTAGCATAAAGAATTTCTTGCACACTTTAAAGACTCTTTTGCAGAAGATCTACCACTTGGTTTATCTCCTTCACGTCTAGAAGACCATAAAATAGATTTGATTCCTGGTACACAACCACCTTGTAAAGCACCATATAGGCATAACCAGATAGAGCAAAAGAAATTCAAAATCAAGTTGAGGAATTACTAAATAGAGGATTGATTAGACCTAGTAGTTCTGCATTTGGTGCACTTGTTTTGTTAGTAAAGAAGAAAAATAATACCTATCGTATGTGCATTGACTATCGAGCTTTAAATAAGATCACAGTAAAGAATAGATATCCAATTCCTAGAGTCGATGACTTTATGGATAAATTGAAAGGTTCTGCCATATTTAGTAAAATAGACCTTAAATCTGGCTATCATCAAGTAAGATTAGATAAGTCTGACATATTCAAGATTGCATTTAGGACACAATTTGGTCATTATGAATTTTTAGTGATGCCTTTCGGATTGACTAATGCACCTGCTACATTTAGTAGAATGATGAACCATATATTTTTGAAATATCAGCATTGTGTTATTGTCTTCTTTGATGATATTTTGGTGTTTAGTCAAAATGAGAAAGAACATTATGAACATTTGTCCTTGGTGTTCAAGTTATTAAAAGATATTCAACTGTATGCCAATCCAAAAAAGAGTGAGTTTTTTAAAACAGAAATTGAATATTTAGGTCATATCGTATCATCATATGGTATTAAGGTTGACCCTAAGAAAATAGAAGCAATATTGAATTGGCCTATACCTAAAAATGTGCATGAGTTACGATCTTTTCTAGGTCTTACTAGTTTTTATAAGAAGTTTGTGCGAAATTTTTCATTACTTTCTTTGCCTTTGACTAAACTTTTAAAGAAAGGTATTGTTTATCATTGGTCCGATAATCAACAGAAATCCTTTGACTTATTGAAACATGCGTTAACCCATGCTCTTGTATTACAACTGCCTGATTTTAATAGACCATTCTTTTTTGTAGTGACTGATGCTAGCGGATTTGGAATAGGAGCCGTACTTATGCAGGACAATCATCCTATAGCCTATTCTAGTTGTAAACTGAAACCCTCCGAACTTAAATATTCCACATATGATAAAGAATTATTAGTTGTAGTATAAGCTTTAAGACAATGGAAACACTACTTAATGGGTTCTGAGTTTATGATTAAGACTGATCAACAAAGTATTAGACATTTACTTAGCCAACCCTAAATATCTGACCGACATATCAAACGGACAGTCTTTATTCATAGTTTTCATCCCATCATTCAATATCAACCCAGTAAAGAAAATGTAGTGGCCGATGCATTAAGTAGAAGACCTGCCATTCATAATATTTCTGTTATATCATTTGATTCTTTAACTCCTATGAAAGATACTTATCATCAGGACATTACTTTTCATGCTAATTGAAATAAATTAGTTGGAAATAACTGGATTTCTATTGATTCACTGTCTTATAATGATGGATTCATGTTTTATGAAAATAGATTATGTGTTGCAGTTCCATTCAGATCTTTGTTTTGAATGAGATTCATTGTCCTCCATATCAAGGTCATAGAGGTATCATATCTACTTAACATACATTGACTAAAGATTTTTATTGGCCATATATGGACACTGATGTATCTAACTTTGTTTCTGAATGTTTGATTTGTCAAAGAGTTAAGAGACATCACCGTAAACAATATGGATTACTTATGCCTTTATCTATTCCATCAAGACCATGGGAACAAATTTCTATGGATTTTATTACTGGTTTACCTAATGCTAAAGCTAACCATGACATGATTTGACTGTAGTAGACAGATTTAGTAAACAAGCATATTTCATTCCATGTAAGAAAACTTTAACAACATCACAGGCAGCACAATTGTTTTTGAAAACTGTTTTTACTAACCATGGATTACCAAAAGTTATTATTTCTGATCGTGATTCTAGATTTCATAACAACTTTTGGATTACTTTGTTTGCTAACCTAGGCACAAAAATTGATTTCTCATCTGCATTTCATCCTGAAACTAATGGACAAATAGAAGCCACTAACAGTACTATTCTAGATCTTTTACGTGCTTACACTATTTCTAAACCACAAACATGGGACACACATTTGCATTTATTACAGTTTGCATATAACAATACACCACACACATCTACAAAGAAAGCACCGTTTGAAGTGATTTATGGTTATAGATTGTCTACACCTGTTGCATTTTTATCAAATAGAATTTAGAGTGCTGATGATATTGCTAGTATGCACACTACTATTTTTTATGAGGTTAAAGACATGATTGCCAAAGCCTAGCAATCATATACCAAACAAGCCAATAAGAAAAGACAAGCAATGAATTTCAAAGTTGATGACTATGTTTGGTTGAGAATAGAAAAACGTAGATTACAAAGTGTAGATAGACACCCAGTTGTCAAATTAGCACCTAGATTCTATGGACCATTTAAGATCATTCACAAAATTAATGACAATGCATTCAAGTTAGAATTACCACCTCACTGGAAAATTCACAACACATTTCACATTAGTTTATTAAGACCCTTTAGAGGCCAATTACCTGTACACCCTGTTTATGAAAACCCACCTTTGTTAGAGGAAGAGACTGAAATACTTGAACCTGAAGCTATCATAGATACTAACTTTATGACCACTAGAACTGGCCGAAGATATTCTAGATATCTAGTCAAATTTAAGAACCATCCTATAGAAGAAGCCTAATGGATACACGCTAGAGACTTAAATGCTTTCCCCACTCTGCTAGCTCCACATTGAGCTAATAGAAATTGAGGTCAATTGCTATCCCACCCCGGGGGTATGATGCCACGAGGCATATTTCACAGTGGATTCCGTGAGGTTTTACGGTGGATTCCGTAAACTTTGATGACCGGGTCTCATACACAAAGTGGATTCTTGGTGTGAGAAGTTGATGGGGATGCCTATCCTTTTCGGGCATTTCATTAATTTAGTGTGTACATGGGTGATTCCATAGCGGGTGATTCCACAAAATGCATATTAAATTAATAAACGTTTATAAGTTTAGAGTGCGCACTCGTAATAAATTAAGGTTAGGATTGATTTCTAACTAGTTGATTTATTTATGTAGCTGAAGACTGCTACGTATTCACTTTTGTCAGTTTAATTGTATTATTTTACTAACGATTGTGAATGCTTCAGTTGATGTGTAGAGATAGCAGTAGTGGCGGAGGAAAGCATTGGAGGATAGCGAGTATTCGATTTATCACTTATATTTTGATAGGGGCATACCTTATGCATGGTGCCTATA
The DNA here is from genome assembly GCF_053477565.2 of Lygodium microphyllum. NCBI lineage: Eukaryota > Viridiplantae > Streptophyta > Polypodiopsida > Schizaeales > Lygodiaceae > Lygodium > Lygodium microphyllum. The sequence goes on along the minus strand of NC_141136.1, from coordinate 144,309,890 downwards.
TTTTGTCGTGCCTATTTATTGAGGCGTTGGATATTTATTTATTATTTTGTATGCGCATGGGCACACAATTATGTTATTTGTACTTGGACATTGTATTGGGTACGCTTGACTCTTTGGGCACCGCCCATTAGCTTTATTTCTATTTTTGTGTTAAAGCAAACTCAAAAGCTAAAAGCTTGCTATTTTGTAATTTCGGCTATTATTTGAGCTTGAAGATGATTAATACATAAAATACATGCTTTGTGGAGCGCTCACACAAGGCATGGGGGGAGATTGCACTCAATTGGTCTCTTGTTCATATCGTGCATGCTTTTTACCTTGAGGTTTGTGCAAAAAGTAGAGTTCTTTTGTTCTTGGGGACCTTCCGACATTCACTACGCGAGCGTACAACATCCGATCTATGCACTAATAAGGACTACTACAACCAGGGTAGGTGGATACTATTGATGATATGCCTTACCCAAAGTTCATAGTTTGGTCCAAGAAAATGTCCTTGACCTCCACAATATTTGATCTTCTTGATCTTCTTCAAAATGTCTCTCAAAGTTTTGTCCTTACAAAACCTACCTAAAAATGTTGTTTTTAAAGCATCATATGAATTGAAGGCTACCATACCCTAACTGGCAAACCAATCCATAGCCTCTGCCTGGAAGGTGGTAGCAAACTATTGCCTTTTGACCTGATCCCCATACATTTGGTTGAATCCACTTGCTGTCCACCTAGTCTCAAATTGGGTCACATGACAATCAGGGTCTTTTTTTTCTTTCCTGAAAACTTAGAGGCTCTAAAATTTGGGTTAATAATCTAATTTGGATTCATTATGTTTGGCTTATGAGGCCTCGGTAATGGCAGTAGAGGATTAAATTTTAAAGACTTCTTAGATTGAAGGGCTATACCTCTCAGTAAAGCTAATCTCCCAAGCACTATATGTTGTAGTCTTTCGAGTACCTGCTTAGGAGGAGTTTCTTGATCTTTAGGTGATAATGATAGTTCATCATCTTCTAAAACATCAAATGAAACTTCAGGAGTGAGAGGAGTTGGAAAAGATTCTTTAGAACCAAAAGATTCTTGATCACCCTAACTATCAGGTACAACTTGTTCTTCATCCATCCTGCCTAATGCTACAACAACCTCTGCATCATTAAGAAAACTTCTTGCTGTTGTTGCCTTGCTAATGCCTCAATTCTTGTTATCTGCTCGTGGTAAGAATAGGGTTGGATTAATAAGGGTAGTTGCCTGACATCAATGCTACCCATAAAAGCACCTGATACATCATCAATGCCATCGGCATTCCTGTCGCCTAAACCTCTCAAGAATTGATTCTAGATATGCACCTAAATCAAGATATTATTTTTCTAATACTGGAAGGGTCACCAAAGTGTTATGCCTTCTTCTAATGTCATAACAATCAAGACACATTATTCTGCCTGAAAACACCACAATATTGTAGAAAACTTTCAGAATAAATTTGCAGCTATTGATACCATATAACATTCAGGAAATATATCCAAACATGAAGCACTTATCATATTTAGCAACATAGAAGTTTTGCCCATCAAATATCACATTGTTTACTATTACCATGGATCATTAGTTGAATAACGTGAAAGAGAACAACATTAATTCTTAGGGAATAACCAAAGAACAATAGGATCAATCATCAGCTGCCATTTTTGGGTGGTGTCCCTCATCGTATTTCATTCTTGATCATACAACAACCCCTTGAATACAACTACATGATATTTTTAGACCTGTGTCCTGCCTTTCAGGTGAAACATCATACGAAAGATAAAGGGTGCTTCATACATGCTGATCCAAAAGATAACATGCACACTAATTCCAAGGTATAACATAGTGCTAAATATGGGGTGGAATTCAAGTTCTAACAATATTTTTCATTATAATCTAATTTACACTTTCTATATTAAATGTTTACATTTTAACATGATTGTTTTTACTTTTTATTTTACTATAAATTATTTCTATACCAAATAATATTCTTTCACCTTAGGTAGCTTTTAATAGTTTATCCTATCCTAAAAGGAAAATAAAGAGATTCGAGAGTCACTTGAGTTTTGAAAAGATATGTTGTAGACTTGGTTGTTTTAGTTATATTAGCTTTCTACTAATATATATTAAGTAGGAATTGCTCATAATGTACTTAATGCTCTTGAACAACACTCAATTTCCTTTAAACGGATTGCTTTTAAATTACTTTTGTATACATGCTTAGAGGAATCAACTTGAGAGATAGCTCTAGTGGAAATTCTTGTAATCTATAGTAGTGGCATTACTACTAGCATACAATCCTAATACTGTAGATTGCTTTTCATATAATACTCCTAGTTCTATCATTTTAGAAAGATGGTTGCAACTAGGCTCTCAATACCTCCCTCTTGAAGGTAGTGGGATCTTACAAAGTGTCTTGTATCTAGTTTGACTTCATAAAGTAAACAAGTCATAGAAAAAGTACTATATGACACTTTGCAAGCTCTCATGGCAACAGGATATGTCCATGTTGTACTTTGCAAAGTCTCATAACCTTCAATTGGATACATTCATGTCTAGTACAACTATGATAGGGGTCATGGCTAGTATAATAACAAATGTCTCTTAAGTATGATCTTCATGAACCTATGTAGCCTTTAGTCCTATCACACATGACATAGCCTTCAATCCCAATATCCCTTGAGCATCATTTTTATGGGATTGTCTCTCAATTATATTACAAGCAAGCATCACACTTTTTCAACTTCTTTATAACCATTCTAGAAATATGAAAGGATGAAAAACTAACTCTAACACAAAAAATTTCTCATTATTGTCATAAAACTAGTACAAAGCTAGAAAATGCCATATTGTCATCCTTATTTAAAAAAGGAATAGTGCAATAAAAATTTTTAATGAAAAACTTAAACTTGTGGTTCTTGTAGGTCTCCCAACTATTATAGAACAAAAAAAAACTTATGCCGAAAGACCAACCATACATGCATAAAATTACTCCATATTTATGCTAATGATTGGATCAAATGAAGAGCGAAGTATCAAGCATTCTTTATAGATAGTGCGTGGAAAGATTAGAGTGGAACAAAAGTATGGCGTGTCGAGCATTTTCCACGGCCAAGCGATATGTACAATTTTAAATGGAGAAAGAGAACCAAAATGTCAAACTACATGAGAAGATGCTGTTCATTATCATCTACATCAAGGAAAATTTGAGAGGCTTAGCAAATAACTTTAGACTACTGATTTGAAGTTACAAGATTTCTCATCAAGAATGCCTCATCGGTGAACAATGTTCAAGTCCCTGAAACTAAATCACACCGATTAGCCAAAACGTTGGGCGACAATGAGTGTCACATGAATCCCGCTCCCTCATCGGAGAGTGCGCAATGATAGGGACCAAACTGGACGGTTTGTGCACTGGGGTCAATCTCCACAAGGAAGTTGGCAAGCTGCACGTTGCCAATGATATTAAAGCCCAAGGGAGAGCTTAAGAACGTCAAGCAGTGATGGTGGTCGTTGTCGACGGGGGCGGGACTGAGGACGTTGTGGGCGGTAAGGTTCATGATGGCACCCCCATCAAAGTGGAGGGCAACCCGAGGGAACGTCTCGGGGATGGTGCCGTTCGGAAACTGGTAGCACGTATCCAAAATCGAGTTCGACAGAAAATCTGTGGCCACGGAATTGATGGCATCTTTGAGCGTCTGGTAGAGGTAAGGACTCAGATAGCCTAGCGTGGTGCCCATGTCTATCATCGTGCTGGCCGTGGACCCGTTCACCGTCCCGAAATCCGACTCGTCAATGTCTAGGAGATTCCCGTCCACGCTGATACCTGTCATCGTCACAAAGTAGCCTGGCATACTGATGTCTTCGTGCGTCACCACCGCGAGAGAGACCATACTATCAGTGTCTGGGAACTGATTAATGGACCCGAACCCGAGGAAGCCCTTCATCGGCATATGATTAAGATCCATGGGGGGCACGCAGAAGAAGATGGGGCGGCCTATCTGGTTGTGGAAACTCATGTTGCCGGCGCCTAATCCTAGAATCCCAGAGCCCCTCGAGAAGCCAGCAACCTGATGGGAGCACCCAAATACGACGCCTGGGATAACAGCATTGCCGGCGTCGGCTCGGAAGTTATCTGTTCCGTACACCCCTGAAACAGAGCCGTTATACTGGAGACTGTACGCACACTGAAGCTGGCCCGGATTAAGGAAATCAGAAACGCAATCCTCTCTGTTGGGAAGACGTTTGCAGAGGTTGTCGGAACAGTTGGTAGGGATGTAACTGGAAGACGTGAAGGGGTCCCAGAGAGGGGTAGTCTCATTCAGGGAGCAGAATCCGCCGCTGGACACCGGACAGGGCTTACATGCGAGCCAAGTAACGTCGCTGGTGGACTCGATAAGCAGATGGTAGGGGTCGGTGCTGGGCGGGGTGCCGAGCCTGACCGTCAGGTAGTAAGCCCCTGTGTCGCCTCCCGACACGACCTGACCGAAGTACGGGCGCAATATGGAGTTGCTGGTGGAGTTGTCGGTAGGATAATCCTCGTCCTTGTTTTGAATCTCATAATGATCTGCGCCCATATACAAACTTCTGCTGCTGCGGATATAGAGCGCCATCCGCGCCTCGTCCCTTATGGCCGCCGCCTGGCGAATCTCCCCTAGAGTTGCGTTTTTTGCCCGAAACGGCGACCGTGGATGGTCCCTGTGTCGCAGATCCATCACGACATTAGGCCTCCTCTCCAGCTTCTCAGTCCTCATTCTTTGGCCTGGCCCATTGATGTGCCTCGTCCCGAATTCGCTGGAGTCTGCAGCCGTGAAAGACTCAGCCTGGACTCGCCCTATAGCAGAGAAACTTCTGTAATCCCTGCACCCGACAATTGTAAGCAAGAGCACCTGAAAGGCAAAGCGCAATGTTAGACCCATATTTCTGAGGCAATCGTGAGGGATCAGAAATAAGCTAACGTACATGTAGTCCATTTTATAGACGTGATTCTCCACCGACTTAACATGGGACCGAGTCTATAATATCAATAGACGTCTCGAGACTCTTTGAGAGAAGTACCATAGTTTTCAGTTCGAGGTTTATATTTTGTGAAGAAAAGTTATCTGCAAGGTTTGAAATTCGAGATATCTATGGAATCCCAAACACTGCACTTTAAGATAGTTTCTAAATTTGTGCTTAAGGAAAGTTAAAAGAATTGTTTTTTTTTCTTCATTCTGTTGTTGAGTTTGAGTTTTGAGAAAAAGGTGAAGCTACATATGTAACCTGCTTGATTGAAGAATCCTCAGCAATATGATTTAGTAGTCTTTTGAGAGACTTTTCCTAAGCGAAATTGTAGTACTCCTTAGAATAACTTGAGCTTTGTTGCCGAAGCACTCTCAAGTCCACTTCGCAACGGAAGGTTCTAGCCATAACTTGTAAGGATCGACTTGAATCTGGATTACTAATTTGGCAAGGTTACCTATCAACTTTAACTAGCGTCAGTCCTTTAGCCAATGCATTTGCAAGAAAACTCAACTCGAAGCAGCTCAATGCCGGACTTGGTTCATAGGAAGTCAGAAATGAGAGGGAGTGATACATATTGATCCCTCTACCCATAAGTATAATCTTGACTCCATTCCCTTAAAATTGCATTGATTAGGATCTAAGACAGCACATTAGGCACTCACGTATTTGGCCATTTTCTAAATTTAGCATCTTAAAGAAAAACTCTCAACACACCAAGATCATCCATCCATAAGATTGACCCATCGGGAATCTCACCCTTCTGCTTTCCTCGAGGTGTGTTTTAGTTATCTAAGTATCCTAATATATTTATATTTGACATGCAACAAAAACTTTCTTAGTTAACCATTAAACACTAGTTTCTTCACATAAATGATATTAATTGATAGAGAGAGAATGCCAAACAATCATTTGAAAGTAGTTACAAAATCATGCATTCATCTTGCATCTTCTCGAAAGTGCAATGCCAACCTAGCATTCAGTCCCTTAATCCAAGTCTCATGTCCAATCTTAGACACACAATCTACCAATATGCCTTAGCATCAAGGTCTTTCACAAAATTCATCTTGGGTCATGCACGGGTTTGTCGATTCCTAGGATCCTAAGGGGTTTACTTGCCTGAGTCTCCCTAACACTCTTACCTCCTCTTGCCCAAGGGTTCCAGAAACGTCGTTGATGGGTGAAATGATCCCATGACTTAGATGCGACACTTGTGCAATAAGTTGCAATGTTGCATGGCTTTGTGATCTAACCACAAGATAAATTTGCAACTCCTTGGAATAAGGTTGGCAGGTTCTAGCGCAAGTGTTACTTGCAAGAGGATGAGTTGACATCCTGTTACATCACCTTTATTGGGCTGATTTGCCAAGTTAAGGGAGGTTATGTTTTGCCTAGTAAGCAAAGGAACAAACAAGTTAGAGTGACATGGTCGCCAAGATTCATTGTCTTAACTTAAGAAGCCTAAGGTGTTGGTTAATTTGGGTTGACAGGGTATGACCCTAACCCAAGGACAAAAGGGTAAACAAAATAATCCTTGGGGATCTTGCCAAGTTGCAATTGATATCGGATCGAATGCTGGATGCATTCGGAGATAAGAAATATACCTTAGCAGTTGGCCAAATAAACGACCACTAGATTGATTGTGCTTGTAATAGTTTAGGAGCACTGTTTGTATTGTTTGCTCAAGGAACTAAAGATGGAAGGATAATTAATTCTTCAGGTTCAAGGCCTAAAGGGAGAGGCAGCATTAGTTGCCCCCAAATGTCTGTCCGACCCTTACCAAGGGGGTTGTTAGCCACGTCGGGAATGTAGACCGAACGTGCCGCGAGAGGTCTCTCTGTTGGGCGCTACTTGGAGGAGGAGGATGCTTGGGTGCCAGGGAGGCTCTAGCCGTAAATTACTTGTCTTCTGGGCCCTGCACAAGAGGCCAATGTGACTCGGGATTAGATCTCGAGGCCCGCATACTAGTCTACCGACGGAATCTTGGATTAGTAATCCCTGTGGATTGCTCGATTGCCTTCGGACGGATTATGGATTATATGGATGTATTCCAAAGATAAATACAATCAACTAATGTAAAGGAACTTGTTTGACACTGTTTTTCTATGTCAAGTGCTAAGATTACGTGAAGGAACCAGTGACTAATTGGCTAACTAAGGAAGTTGTTTTATGCGTGTCCAACTAAATGTGGTAGGTAATTAGACAACTGAAGCAAACCTGAGGAAAGTGTGGTGGATGTGGCCATGGGTCTGTCCTACAGATGGGTGGTCCCGATTCGCCGGAAGCTTTTCCCAAACGAAATTGACAGTAGGGAAATTTTTGCGAAGGAAATGAACAGCAAGGAACGTTGACCTAGAGTCTGGGACACTAGAACCCCGATTTATGTTGTTTTAGGGGAACGGAATGGGACTATGCCTTATGGGCAGAGAGGTCGAGCTTTGCATCCCTCTCGTTTTCCATTCTCCTTGAACCAAGTGCAGTATGAATCCGCTTCGCCCCTGACGTTTTGGCATAAAGTAGTTCGATGCTAGTTGCTCTCTCTAGGAACTTGACCATTAGGAAAACCCTAATTCAGGTCGGGTGGGAACGGCCAAAATACTTTCGCTACGTGGCAGACTCAGAAAGACCTAGATCGCAAACCCTGTAACATTCCATGGGAGTGCCGGGCGGAGCTTTCTAGACCCTCTTCCCGTTTGGTTGCTAAGACGTGTCCTGCAAGCGAATAGGCGGACACATTACATTGTTGGCTTGGTAGGCTCGTTCGGCCATATTAGCGGAAGAGAAACATGAAATTATTGCTTTTTCATAGCATAGTTGATAGTTGTAAGTAAGACCATCATCATCAACTACCGAACAAGTTTACCACGTGATGAATGATTAACTTTATCGACTTGAAGGGTAATGCCCCAACCAATAGTATTCTGTGTTCCCACATCCTTGGAAACAAATGTCAACTTAACATCTCGGCTTTATTTATGTTAGTTAGGGTCTCATTATCATAGTTGGGGATTGCAACTTATTCATAGTCAAGATCATCACCATATACCAGTTGTGTCTCAAGGGAAGGTGCATCATCAAAAAGTATGCTTTTTCATTAAAATACTAATTCTAGCTTGTGTGAATTTTCAATAGCTCTCCACTTTGCATGGCCAGCTTAAGACTTAAAACATGACCCCATAATAGAGTAGTCCCAAAGCATAGAAAGTCTACTTCTTCTTCATAAGGAATGCAAATGTTGAATGTAGCAATAGTCCACTTAAATATCTATAGTATGAGCGGATAACTTTTAACTTTTGTAGGTTGCTAAATGTTGACATATTATCTGTGCTGGAAACATCCAAATTATAAGTTACATGAGAAAATTCCAAGAAAAGGATCAACATTTCAATCTTTCCCTCAATTCCTTGAGTCATCAAAACAGAAACCTTCATGTAAACCGATTTTCCATGAACTGTGCCCTATTAAGAACATTCTTTAGAAAAGAACTTCATGCCTAATCACTCATGCAATTTGCAAATTAGGATCCATGCTATGCAATCAATCAAGCGATGCTTCCACAAAAAAACATTTATGAATGCATTGAAGAAATTGTACCTAGCCTAGCTACAAGTGTTTGTGCATCATGAAAATGCAAATACAAAAGAAACACACAACAAAAAATAAATCCCTAATGACGTTGACTAATGTCTTTAAATTCCTGGTGAAAAACTCCATCCTCAGATTTGCAGTGATGGACGCATAGCGTCATGACACCATTAACCATCGCGTATGCTCATATCTTCCATGGCAGTCCTCTCCTCCCACAAAATCTTAAGCTCGTCGACTAATGGATAGAGATATACATTCATATTCTTGACTTTGTAGCAGCTAGGACTGAGCAAGCTAAGGAGCAGGTGTCTTTTCTTTGTAGAAAGCCATGGTGGGATGTTATATTTAACACGGACTACAAGCCACACACTTTAAGAAGTTGAGTGAAGACCGAATGGATTCATGCCATCCATGTAGCAAGACTAAGCCGAAGATTCCTTGGCTCTTGTGTAAAGCCTCGAAAGGTAGAGTCAATGAGATTCCATGTGCATGAATCCACTTATATTCATTAGACTCCCATCTATGGATCTATTCTACGCATACCATGTTATCAAGCTCGCTATGCTTGACGTACGAAACATGTGATGTATACGGGGGATACGTGAAACGTGTCTAAGAACTTTGTAAGGGATGGTTTTTTCTTGCAAGTCCTATCAATACTTGTGAGCACGACACTTTGGACATGTCTCGATAGCATTAGGGCCAAAAACGCTTCAAAAATGGCACTTGTAAGAAAGTGATTAAGTTGCTAATTAGTTGAGGTTTAGGAAGAATAAAACCTCTAAATTTGGTTGTCCAGATGTAATTAATGAGAGAATATTTGGCTCATTGAAGAGGCTGGCCATTAATTGCCCTCATCTTTTAATCCAGGTCAGGGGTCACCTTTTCGGTCGTTTATTGTCTTGGAACTCGAGAGATTTTGTATTTTCGAGATTTTCATACGAACTTCGCATTTGTTTGCTCCCGCATTTTCTTTCTATACACTATTCTCTTTTACCATTCCTTTTGTTGCACTTGCTTCCTACCACTGTGAGATTCTTGCTCGGTTCATTTGCTAGAATGTCTAGCAATACTACTTCAAATAACACAGACGCAAGCACACGTAAATACAAGCTATCTATTCATCTAGATCCGACTTACAAATCTTGGAGAAGTATACATCATCGAGTATTGATAGATGAGATTGAAGCCAACAGGTTGTGAACACAAGGAATGAAGCATATAGATTTGTGGGTGGATGGAAATATCTATCCCAGGGATCCTTCTACAGGAAAACCACCTCCTTTTTTGAATGTCCATGACTATATAAGATATGCTGGAGAAGGTTACAATGGAATGCTTGGCTACTGTATGAGGTTATACTCTGCATCTTACACATATATAGCTCAAGTGCACGAAATGAAAAAAGCACTAGAAACTACACAAACAAATATTTTAGAGTTGACAAGTCAGATTGATATTTTGAAAAATGTTAACAACTCATTGCAGGATAAGCTAATACGCTTGAGAGAAACTCCAGTAGGATTTAGAGAGAGGAAGAGACCATTAAAAAATATAACCAGCTTGTGTGAGAGAGCAAAGAAAAGGAGACTAAATCTTACAAAGAAATATGTCTCTAACATACTAGGCATAAATGTCCGAGAGAATGAGGAAAGAATCAAACTTTTGAAGGAAACCATGAATAAGAAAGACATTTTGAGGATTCTTAAGTCACCAGAAAATGTGGATTTGAGAGGTCCAACTCTGAGAGAGTTAGTGAAGGATTTAAAAGGCACAGTGAAAGCAAATGAAATCGTAGAGACATGTGATACTGTGGGTATAAGTCGAAAAGGTTATCGTGCTATCTCTGGATTATGGTTGAAAAATCTTAAACGCAATAGGGTAACTACATTTGGATTGCCCCGAGCCCTTGCAGTTTCGACTACAAGAATTTCCATGAATTGCAAGATTCCACATGTTTTTGGACATTACATTCACATCGAAAGGTCTATGTCCTATGAAAAACAAAAAAAACAGGCAATTTTTTATTACAATGAGTTTAATAATATATGGGTTGATCTAAAAAAGGTGCAAATTGCAATGGTTCACATGTATAAAATCGCAGTAGAAGAAAGTTATGGTGTTCTAAAGTTTGCCTTGAAGTTGGATGAAGCACAGATTCAAAAGGGACATAAGATGGAAAGAATTAGCATTTGCCTCATGAACATGCCATTGCACCATGGCAATGGCGAGGGAAAAGCTCCATTGCATAAGATCCAATCCGAGATGGAGATTTGGTGGATTGGTGCAGCCCAGGTACCAATTGAAAATCATCAAACGTTGAAATGGTTGTTCAACCATACAGGTATTCCAAATATCATTAAGTCTCAAAGTGAAGGCGAAATGTTCGTAGTTGATGGGGTTGGTAAATTTAATGTGGAATGGCATATGAGTGCTGATTTGAAAACTATCAAATGTATGCTTGGAATATGTAATGGTGCAAATGCAAAATATCCTTGCATTTATTGCATGGAAAGTATTGGATCCAAAGATTGGAGTAGTTTGCGACCAGTAAGAAGAGCCCCAAATAGAGACTCTATAGATTTGAGTAAATTTAAAAACATAGAAGACATCTGGGATCCCATTCTTTCCATCTCTCTTAAGAATGTTCATATTTGTACTTTGCATGCATATTCCATTAAGCCATTATCTTTATCAGATGAGTGTATTGATAAATGCGAGGCATTGCTATCGAAAATGGGATTTCATGGGGGCCAAGTTCACTTGAGAAAGGATCCAATACTTTCAGGAAAAACAAGAGATATCTTGGCCGATGTCTCTATGGGAGGCTCAAAAGCTAGACGATTCTTAGGAAACCATTCAGGAAGGCAAGTGAATGCGGCTTGGGAGTGTTGGAGAGAGTTATGTGAGATCACAACAAATGTTGCAAGCACGCCGAGGCTTGCGTTTCTTAGAATGGAGGTTTGGATACACCTTGATGTTTTTCTGAAACTCCTCAGGCAACATAAGACAACATATACATATGCGGAAGAGTTCAAAAGATCAATCACAAAGCTTGTTCAGGCGATAAAAGAGGCATGGGGAGAAAAAGATATCACTTTTTATCTGGTAAAGTAATAAGTATTTAATATAGGCTTATTTTGATAGGTTTTTCAATTGGTATAAAATTTGTATTACTTTGTATTGCAGCATATTCTTCATATTCATGGACCTTTCTTTGTGGAGGAGCATAGCCCCTTAGCAACTTATAGCAACCAAGGCATGGAAAAATCCCACTATCAAGCACGCACAAGTTATTTTTGAAGCACAAGGCATGGGGGAGGAGTTACAAAAAGCAACGCTTTGGAGGAGCTATTCAACTGGTTTTTTCGACGACAACTTCAAAGAATGCAAATAAAAGACGACAATGACACATGAGCAATCGCACTTCTATATATAAGAAAGAATATATACAAAGCTAGTTTTCCAAAACTCTCACATTCTCTTCCTCCTCGAGAATCTTTCCTCTATATCGTAGAAATTTTTTTCTCTTGTAGCCAGCTATAGATTTTACATCAGTTCGGTCTGCAGCTAAGGCGTAGGATGAAAACGCCAAAAAGTATCCTGCTCTAGAAGCAGAGTAACCTAGACCGTAGCCAAAAATCCTAATTGCTGCAGTCTTCTCCAAAAACATTACTTTGTGGGCATTATATTGTAATCCTGAGAAACCTAGAAGCCTTGTAATAGCTTTAATACAAAGTATCGGCCATGCTGCATCCTCTGAGAAACTACTATGAAGTACAAAAAAGGAATCGGGGTCAATCCTAGCCAAGTAGTGGCCGAGTGCAATGTCTTTGGTGGTGTTACTAGCAGCTCTTGATCCTTTGCCACGCCCCAAGAAGTTATCTGTATCAGCAGTCTCCAACTGCAAATAAAACCCATACTGAATGAGCATGAAATGTAAACCTACCAATGTGTAAACGCAAATTCAAAATTATCTTACCACTTGATTTTCATCGTACTCCAATTTAAATGGATTCCATAAATTAATTGATGATGCTGTCTCATTGGTGTTAGTCAATTCTTTAACATATTCAGGCTCCTCTCTTCCAAAATTGGAAATCCCGAGTTCGCTTTGAATGCGATCGAAGTCCTCATCAGTAATACTCAACTCTTTCTCAGCTTCTTTGGCCTTCTCAAAACAAAGAGAGAGGGCCTCACCAACATCAATAAACTTATCATCTAGAGTTTCTTTATCAAGTTTCAGAATCTCTTCCTTTGATTCATTTTCTGTGTCAATTATCCCATTTGCAGCATCAGAAGCCTCTACAATAATTGCAAGACAATAATCTTCCCCGAGATTAAAAATTTTTTGAATATCTGACAGTAAAATGTACTCCTTGTCCTTGAAAGGTATACATGGTAGGGAAGGAATGAAATGGTGAGAACTCTCATCAGGTTGAGGGTTTGTATCTCCTTGGCTCTCCTCAATGATAGTCTCAGCTTTGAAGTGAGCAACATCCAAATTCTCAGCAATAGAAGCCTCAAAATCTATATCTACAACCTCCTCTGTTTCCTTTTCATCTACCAGATCATCTAACATGCAAAAGCTGGCAGACTTTGCTCCTTCCAACTGTTGCTCCTCAGCTTTCACAAGGTATTTGACAAGGCTGAAAACAATAAAAGCAGCAGATTTTCTCATCATCTTGCAGTTTTTGGAATGAGTGCAGCAAAATATGTCTCTTGAATAAAACCTCTCCAGAGAGTGGGCCCTGCACTTTTTAGTAAATACTGACTTTTCATTTCCTGTTGACCCAATGGGAACATGAACATATTCAATTGTGCCAACTTCAACAGAAGGACCTGCAAGATTTTCAAACTCCAAAAAGTCCTCCACAATATATTTTTCACAAGATTTCAGAACTTTGTCAAGTTCCCAATCACGATTAAACACATTTTTCACAACTCCATAGAATGAGAGATCCATTCCATTCTGAAGCATAAAATCAAGTATCCTCTCTGATGGAGTGATATCAGTGAGCTCTGATACTCCTTGACCTCTCACTACCGACGTTCACTTCCTTGGAGATGTACTTGGCCTTCTCACACTGGTGGCAAAGGATGGAGAGGAAAAAGAATCACTTGTTGATGCCCTTGAGCCTTTTGAAAGCCTTCTTCTTTTACCAGTTCTTGGAGAAACCTTGGATCCTAGGAATTCTATGGGTTCAGACATGTTTACAACTTCTGCCGATACGGCGCGATAAGAGAGAAACGAATCAGACGGATAGGCCCCTCGCGCCGTATCAGTGATTCTAGTAAGAAGCGCGAACACCACAACGGTGGTCACACGAGCTTGGGCAGAATGAGCTTGAGAGGAGAGCTGAAAGAAGACTCTGCAGAACCCCAAAATGCGAAGAGAGAAAAGAGAAGAAGGCAAACAGTCGCCCTCGCGCCGTATTAGCAATACAAACAGAGCTCCCGGAAAACCGAAAAAAAACGTACGGATAAGGAACACACCCTTATGTAGGCGCAGAATTATGCCACCTGGCAGTATCCGTTGGTTTCCGACACGTGGCAGTAGCTGTTGGCCAACACGTAGCCGATAACCACGTGGCAAAGAAGTGGACCAGTCGTTACTTGACACGTAGCACACAGACCATAAATGCAGATACGTGGCACAATCAGTGTCGGACACGTGTCCGACACGTATCATGATTGACGTGGGTATATAAGTGGTGATTTTTCCTACGTGTGCACTTTTCATTTCTCGAGCTCTTCCCGCCTTGCTTACCGATACGGTGCGATTCAAGACTTGCTTCTTCTCCGTTTCTTAACTCTCGCGTTGTATTGGTTCTTTATTCGCTAGTAAAAAAGAGGTGTGCCGATACGGAGCGAGGGCGTCCGAACGTTGTTCTCGTTTCCTCCATATCGCGCCGTATCAGCAGTTTGGTCTCACCAATACGGACCAAGTCTATTGACATTCCGCTTTTGTCACTGCCAATACCAAGCGAGGGCGTCCATACGCTGTGTTCATTTGCTCCATATCGCGCCGTATCAGCAGTTCGGTCTCACCCTTATGGCATTGCCAATACGGAGCGAGGGCGTCATTACGCAGTCTTAGTTTTCTCCGAATCGTGCCGTATCGGCATTCTGGTGTCCAATACAGAGCGGGGGCGCTGTTCCATTGTGCTCGTTTTGTTCATATCGCGTCGTATCGGAATTGCTCATTTCGTCCCTTTTCACGCCGATTAGCCTGTTTGATTTACTATTTCTGGAATTGTCCTTCTGGTTGTTATTTTTGCATTTCTGGATGGCAAGGACAAAGCAAACTGCAAGAAGAGTGTATCTGGATGGGAAGAACAGTGGGGGTAAAAGAAAGTTAAAATTTGATGAATCTGAGGAGGAGCCCTCTTCCAAGTTTACTAAAGCTGGTCCATCACAGGCCCTAGAGCATTTTACAACAGAAATCCCCCCTACACCTGGTGTTGGCCTTACATCTTCTATAAATGTTTCTTCTCCTGAAGTTGAGGAAGCAAAGGGTGATTCTTGCCCTGTGAAAGACTCATTCCCTACAGTGGCACCTGAGGCTACATCTACTAAAGCTACTGAACCTCCCAAGCCACAAAAGAGAAAGAGGAAGTCCAGGTTCTTCTATATGCAGAGATGTTTCCGTGAGATAAGGAAAGCCCAGAGAGCTACACAACATGTCATTCCAAAAGCTGCTTTTATAAGGGTCGTTAAAGAGATCTCTGATAGATTGTCTCAAGTTGCAACTGTCTCTGGTCTAAATAAGAAGTGGCAACTCTCAGCCATTCTTGCCCTGCAAGAGGCCGCAGAAGATTTTGTTATTGATTTCATGAACGACGCTTACATTGTTGCCGCCCATGCTTATAGGATCACCCTTATGAATAAAGATTTCAGCATCATCAGCAGAGTCAGGTATAGGTTTGACAAAGTGCTGAGGCCCTTGCCATCCAATGATAAAAAAGCCTTTGAAATCCTTAACATTCCCCCAAAATTGTCCAGGAAAGAGAAAAAGCTAAATGTTGAGGATGTTACTCACCTTTACCCTACAAGGGGTGCACGCCAGCAGGAGGCTTTCTTGAGTGAAAAAAATCAGGAGGTGCTTGAAACTGAAGACGATGTTTACAAGAGGAAAGCCGCATTACTTGCTCCCGTCAACAACGAGAGGATGGGCAAAGTGTATGGGCAGATTCTTGTGAATGTCTCTGCGGAACCTGAGGAGGAATATCTTAGTATATCTCCCGAGGACAAGCCCATGTTGGAAAAAAGGGATGTCCAACTATCTGACTCCGTGGTTTTTTGTTGCATAAGGTAAGGTTTATATTTTTTTTTTGCGTAAGTTAAGTCTTTTTGGTTCAAGTATATTTTGGATGAAATTTGTATTGAATAGCTTTTGCTATTGTCTGCAGGGCATTGGTCTCCTCGCTCACTCTCGATATCCGAAGAACCATATACATTGTTGATCCACTTCTCTCTGTGGAACTTTTTGCAAAATCAGGTTCTAATATTTCACCATTTTTTCGTAGCTTCGATAGTGTGACAAATTACCACATCTTTTTCCCTTATGTAGAAAGGTATTTTTCTTTTTCTGTAGAGGAAAATTTATATTCATTTTCTTTCACCCTTCTACTCACCTCTTTTATGAATTTGCAGAGGGCATTGGAGTCTCATCTACATTAATTGTCTTTCAAGGGAAATTATCTTTATGAATTCTCTCAGCGGTGTTCATGGTCAAGCACGAATGTATGTTGAAAGAAAATTACTTACTTTGATTTTATTTATAAAGAATATTTTGAACTTACAAAGCTTCCTTTTGCAGTGCTGGTAGACTCGTTTCTACATTTTTGGATACAACATACGAGGATCTTGCTGATCCTCAAAGGCCCTATATTTTTCTTCTACAAGAAGTTCCATTGCAAAGCGATGCGCATTCTTGTGGATGGAGAGTAATCTCAAACATTTGCAGAACAGTGGATTCAAAGTTGTTACAAATAGAAGGAGTGAATGTAAGTTAATTTCATTTGATGTTTGTGCAACCCTTATCATGATTTCTTTTCACTGACTTATAACATTTATTCTTACAGTGTAAGGACTATCCCGAATCATATGTTTGGTGGATAAGGGAGAGATGCATCGAGCTGATTCTGGACAAGGCAATCACACCGTATGATCGTGACTCCCCTCTTCCTCCCAAAACTTCAATGGCCAAGGGCACAAGCAAGGGAAAGGTCAAGGGAAAGGGTAAGGACAATGGCAATGGTAAAGGCAAGGGCAAAGGCAATGGGACCACTGCTGCAGAGTCTAAGAAAAAAGGAATGCCAATGCTCTCTCCTCTTAAATTTGATCCATCCCCTCTTAAGCCCCAAGAAAAGAGACTACCTGTAAAGGTGAAATTTTTTCAATAATCAAAGAAAGGCCTTTTGAGAAAAAATATATTTGAAGAAATTGATAAAGAATGAAAATAGCAAACATAAGCATACACGAGCCTTATTATTTTGGCTTTGTACATTTTTATGCAATTTTTGTACCTCATTGTGTAATGAAAATTTTCACTTGTAAATCGAATGTAATGTACATTTTATTTATACACATTCGAAAGGCAACTTGCTTCCTTATGAGTTCCCATTAAAAAATATCTTAAGGACAATCTATTAAGATAAATTCCTGCCAAGTTTTTCATTCTTAAGGCTCAAAACTCACAATTGTGGGAGGCAAACAACTCGTACAAAAGAAAGAGCGCTCAACTCTTTTGCCAATTGTTACACCATTCACTTTGAACTTATATCTAGGGGATGTATTGTCTAGCAATTCCAAGGTATCCCTCACATCTTTTAGACTCCAATTGGAAGTAACATTCACCTTCTTTACTTCTTCATGCGGCAAAACGTGCACCACAAGTTTATATGGTGTGTAATCTGTATCGGAATCCAAGGGAACCCAAATACCCAATCTTAGTTTGTATCTCCTGTAATCAAAGCCCAAAGCAAGAGTTTGGCGAGGGATACTGTAAGCCAAAGCCAAGGATTGAGGGCATGCACTACACCTTAAGATATCACCCTTATGATCGCACTCTCTAGATTTCCAATGCGTCCCTATAGTGTTGTCTAAATCCTCTTCCGAAAAGTTTCTACTTAGCCAGGATACCTTCGTTCTTTGTAAATTTGCTGTTTTGAAGCAAGCCACGAAGATATGGAGGGATACAAACCATGATAAACGTATTCTTCTTGAGATCCTTCCAGCTGTCATGGACTTTTTAATATCCTGAGATATTTTGAATTTGAAACTCTGCACCGTTACCTTGTCAGGAATCTCCCAGTTTAGAGATGAAAGACTTGGCAATGGCAAATCTTCGATATTCCCATATCTATCCGCTTTAGAGGGAACCACATACTGTGCATAATATATAAAAACCTTGCATTCACTATAAAAAGACACAGTTTGATCGGCATAAATAATGTCTGCCAATACCTTATGAATGGCATGGAAAGTCCCACTTAGGCTTTCCACAGGTTGCCATTCAATACTTGTTGACGGAAAGATATCTACAATGACGAACCGTTTGTTAGAACTTGCATAAATGGAAAAGAATTATATACGTTATTCAACTTATAACTTACAATGTGTTTGTTGGGGAACACGTTCGTTTGGAGGCAAGTGCATATCCTTGGCCATGTAAACATGTTGCACCTTGACAAACCAGCCTTTGGGCATAATTTTGAAGGCAATGATATGCCCCTTCCAGTGATGTTTTATATCTTCTCTTTTTCTTCTTTTCACCTTATGAGAGCCCTTGCAAGAAGGCAGCATGGTAACCCAATCGTTTACAGCAAAGGTTTTGGGCTCAAAATTTCCATCTACTCCCTGGCTATAGACTGTGCAAGAGTGTATTAAACGAGAAGGGAGCCTAGAGGAAGCCATGAAAAGAAAGAAACGCAGAGAAAGAAGCTCAAAGAGGGGTGAATGAACTAAAAAGTAGCGCCAAGAACCCAAATGAGTATGTATTGGGCGCCAAAAAAAATATTGAAAGATCTCTCGACTTTCAAAAAACTCATTATTAATTTCATCACATCTCTGTCACGTATTTTGTCAGATTTGTAAGTAAATAACGTCTTTGGGACTCCAAAACATGTCAGACTTTAGGGGTTCTGGCTAAAAAGGAAGAGAGAATCACGAAATGGACTCCACTATCTCTAAAAAAGAGGAGACAAGAATACCATATTCTTGCACACGTGGCGAACTCTCTTTGGCCCTTTCCTTAATCCCGTGATTAACAAAAGTGCATTTTTTGAAGGCTTGGTGCATCACCAATTAATCATTAGAGAATTAAGGAGAAGAAGTTTATGAAATTTTGTAAAAAATGAGAAGAAACAATGTTGTATTATTGAAGAACTACTTAATTTAACCCTAATTTGTTTGGTGACCATTTTCCACAAACTATTTGGAATTTTCCATGAATTATATATTCTTGATATGTCTATTTGTAATTTTCGAGTTTGAAATGCGAGGAACGGAGTTCCCTAATTGTGTGGCCTAAAATTCCCTACTATTTTATATGGGAAATATGATTCCGTAGTTATATGACCTACAAATCCATAGTTTAAGCTATGGTGAATATAATTTCCTAGCTATATAATCTCCAAATCCCTAGTTGAAGATGTGGGGAATAACATTCCCTAGCTATATATAAGGAATTCATACATACATGCCTAGGACCTCCTATCATGAGATGTGGGGAATGAAATTTCCTAGTTATACATAGGGAAACTATATAAACATACCTAGGAAAAATTAGAGAATTTCCTACATTCGAAGAGTTTTCCTGTGCAAGAATTGTTCAAAAGCTTCTTGTGTCATGCCAGCATGTAATCCATCAAATGATGCTCATTTCTTTTGATGATGTTGGACCAACAACCTATGTCAATGTGAGAATAGCCCTAATAACTAGCCTTATCTTTCCAAGATGATCATCCCCCCATCCCTTATGCAAGAGAGACTCCTCTTTTGTTTAGCCACTAGCTTATCTGAAAATAGCAATTGTAGGATGGATCCTATATGCAATTCTAGTGAGCTTAGATGTAGCGCCTAGAAGACCTTACTCTCACAATAGGAAGCCACCCTCTTCTTCTTTCATCCATGGTGGCCCTTTCCACCTTCTTCTAATTCATGTGATTAGCATGATTCTTCTATGTTTGGATCACTCATAAGCCTCCTTAGCTACCTATTCACATGTAGGCACAAGCACTTCCATGTTCACATGCACATGCAAGTATTAAAGTATGCACATTGTGGGTGTGTGTGTGTAGATACATATCTATAAAATTTATTCTGCACCAATAACACTAATCTCATAGATGCACAACATGATTATAACACAAACAATTCATTACCTACCTATTCACATGTAGGCACAAGCACTTCGACATTAGCATGCATAAGCAAGCATTCGACTATGCACACATAATACATTCATATATATAAATATATACATACTATACAAATACACATGTATATGTGTTTGCTCTTTATTCAGCACTAATCTCATAAATGCACGTGTAATATTCCCACTCGTGAATATTGATTTCCCGCACACTGCGTAAACCTCGTGCAAAGGTTATCTTTCATATTGGAATTGCCGGCAGTGTAATCTGTAACCTGCACGCGAGAAATCGAGACCTCCGCATTGGCAAAGCAAGCCCAAGGGTTCAAATCCGCAATTCACACGTAAACACCCTCTTAGGAGGGGCAAAATGGATATTATTAAAGCAATTTTTTTAAATATTTATCCCTTTCCCCCAGCCGATGCACGGCTAGAGGAGAGGGAGTGTGGGGGGATGGGCTTGGTGGAGTTGTGGGCTACATGAGGAGGGGGGAAGCCATGCAGTGGCCACGTGGTGGAGCTCTCCTCTCCCCCCCCCCCCCCCCCCCACTTGTCCTATAAATACACCCTCTAAGGTGTGAAGGGGGGGATGGGGAATGAACAGCTACTGCCATCGCCGTGTTGAGGAGAGAAGAGGGAGAGTAGGGCACATTAGGGAGGAGGTTGCCGAATGGGATAATCGAAGGGGGAGGAGTAGACGTTCAGAGAGGGAAGTGGAGGCTGCGCTGAGGAAGGATAAGGAGGAGAACGCTCCCGTGGCCGCCGTGCTGGAGACGTCGCCGCCAGGTTGTCCGCCGCCACTCCCAGGGCCGCCGATTGTTGCTGCCTATAGTGCCGCTGCTGCCGCCATTTTTCCCCCCTGCCATTGTCCTCATAATCCCCTCCCTTCATCAACGGAAACATCTACCCAATCATTGGCCTCCTTTCTTCCACATCGGGCCTGCTCAAATTCAGAAGCTTCCTCGAAGCTTCTAAAGGATAAGGCCTTTGGGCCTTGTTCCTGCGTGCCTTCCCGGTTTTTAAACGGGGCTCATAAAGCTCCTTCCCACAAGCCTTCCCATAAGCCCCAATCCCACAAGCTCCCGGGTCTTCAAAGATCCGAATTTCGGTGAAGGAAATCTCCTGCGTACAAGGGAGAAGGCACATCTCAAGGCTGTTTGGAGAAAGCGTAGAAGCGAGGGCAATCCACAGAGTCTGTGATCACGCCTACGATGGCCCCCAAGAAGTCGCAAGGCGCGCCTGCGGGAGGTTCTTCTCCTAGCATTCACGTGGACATCTCCCCGAGCCCACAAACCCAGGTTTTTACTATTGTGATTCCATACAAAAGTAATGCATTAAGCATGATAACTTCATGGATTAGGAAGCACCCGTGCATGTTCAAATTCACCTAGCCTAGTTAAATGCAATTGGGAAAATTGGTATTTTCAATGCTATAAACGCAAATTGTCTATCCATCTTACGACCTTAATAGTATGTTGCCTTGTCGTGCTTTTCAAAGTGACGAGCCTAGAACACCTGTTGCCTATCATTATAAGGTTGGAATTGTTAAAGTGCACAGTTGACTAGACATGGAAAGATTAAGCGTATGTTGCATTTTTAGGCAACATCTTCCTTGTAATGAGTCATGAGGAAAAGTTAACACCCATGAGATGTTATCCAAAAAGAAATAGAAGAGCTCGAAATTAATCTTATGGACTTGCAAGTGGCATGTAAAATGGAAAAAGTTAACACTAGCTTTAGTTTTGTTTGAACTTCATTAACTTCATTGTAGCTAGGAGAAAGTTGCGTGTTGCATAGTCGACATTCAAAAATTTCATTCATCAGGAGCCGTATTTAGGAAAGGTTGCATGGTTTAACAAAGCATGAGATTCTAAAGTGTAGATAACAAGGTAGTAGGCATGATTATTTGATGTAAGTCCTAGTAGGTCCTAGGAAAGTTAGTATCCAGATTATCATGTATTTTTACTTTACCAAGGAAAGATAGAGTTATTGTGAACTATGTGATGCGTAGAAGCAATGAATCGCATGTTTACATGTATTGTCTAAATCACCTAACCCACAAGGGATTCATATAGGCACAAGGGATTCATATAGGCATGATTCAATCGATATGATAAATATCCCAAGTGCTAACTAGGGTTTAGCGCGTTAAGGATTCGACCTAGTTTTACACTTGTTGCCAAGTCAAAACCCTCAAACCCAAAGATCATACCCACATTCACAAAATGTTGAGTCAATTGGACGGGCTTGCAAGAAACGATCTAGGGTTTCTACCCTAAGGACCACTCATTCAAATGATGAAACTTGAATTGAGTTGGAACCCCTAGGACCAAACGTTGTCGGCCTAGTGTAATTAGGAATAGGTTGGGTAAGAAGACACCCTAAACCCTGCTTCTCTGCTGGAGATAATTCCGTGACCAGAAAACGCCATTCAATGGGTGAAATGATCTCGTGGAATAGATGCAACACTTGTGCAAAAAGTTGCAACATCGCATAGACTTGTGATTTGTTCACAAGAGAGTTTTGCCATTTCTTGAAATGAGGTTGGCAAGTTATTGTGCAAGTTTAACTTGCAAGAGAATGAGTAGTCATCCTGTTACATCACCTGTCTTGGGAAAAGATTGCCAAGTAAAGGGAAGTTAGGTATTTGCTTGGAAGCAAATGATCAATCAATAAATTAAAGCGACATGGTCGCCAGGATTTACTGTTAATAAAACCTAAGGTATTGGTTAAGTTGGGTTAACAGGGTATGGCCCTAACCCAAGGACAAAAGGGTGAATAAATAAACCCTTGGGGATCTTGCCAAGTCGCCATTAATCCCGGATCGAACGCTGGATGCGTTCTGAAAGAAGGATTCACTCCTTGACAGTTGGCCAAATAAACGACCACTGGAATTGATTGTGCTTGTAACAGTTTAGAAAGCACTGTTTGCATTGTTTTCTCAAAGAACTAAAGGATGAAATGATATCTAATGCTTCAGGTTGAAGGTGTGAAGGGAGAGGCAGCTTCAGTTACCCCCGACTGCCTGCCTGACCCTAACCAAGGGGGTTGTTGACCGCGCCGGGAACGTGGACCGAACCCGCCGCGAGAGGTCTTTCCGTTGAGCTCTACTTGGAGCAGGAGGACGCTTGGGTGCCAGGGGGGGCTCTGGTTATAAATCCCTCGCCTTCCGGGTCCTGCACAAGAGGCTAACGTGACTCGGGATTGGATCTCGAGGCCCGCATACTAGTCTACGGGCATAAGCTTGGAATAGTGATCCCTAGCGGATTACTGGATAGCCTTCGGGCAGATTATGGACAAGCCTACGGGCGGAACTCCTTGTATTTCAAAGATAAAATGATGAAATGATAATAAAGAATTTGGCTGATATTGTTTTTCCATGTCATGTGATAAGATTACGTGAAGGAACCAGTGCTTAACAGGAGTAATTAAAGAAGCTGATTGCTATATGTCAAATTAATGTGTTATATAATTACATAACTAAAACAAACTGAGGAAAGTGCGGAGGATGGGCCATGGGTCCGTCCTACGGTTGGGTGGTCCCGGTTAGCCGGGAACTTTTCTCAAAAATCTCGAAGAACAGTGGGATGGTCATCATTATGAAAACGAATAATGAGAGCGATGACCTAGAGTTACGTCTTACCCGATTTACGGAATGGGACTATGCCTATTGGTAGAGAGGTTGAGTTTTGCATCCCTCTCGTTTCCCATTCTCCTTGAACCAAGTGCAGCGTGAATCCGCTTCGGACCTGCCGTTTCTGCGTAAAGTAGTTCGCTTGGGTCTGACGCTAGTTGCTGTTAGCTAATGACCAAACAGGAAAACCCAAATTCCGGTCGATCCTAAGTTGGAAACGGCCAGGATACTTCCGCTACGTGGCAGACACGGGAAGACCTAGATTGCAAAACCCGTAACATTCCATGGGAGTGCCGGGCGGAGTTTTCTAGACATCCTTTCCGATGGACTGCTGAGACGTGTCCTGGATGATTCTAGTGGACACGTTACAGTTGGTATCAGAGCCGACCAACAACGGAATTGTTTTTATGAGATCTCAATAAAATGAAGTAAAAAAATTGTTGCTGTCCAAACATTTCCTCATCTTCAATACTGTCTTGCAGAACTTTGAAGCGTGGAACAAGTTTTTGGTGTTCCGGGTCATGTTTATGACTGCAATGCATTCTCCGCATTATAGACAAAGAGTTGGAATGATGAACATCCTGGAGCAGATTTATAATCCATCACCTTTATATATAGAACGAAGATGGACTGGTTCTTCAGGAATCTACTACATAGCTACCCACCGGTTCGCTTATCTACAGACCAACCTGAAGAGGATCAAGTGGTTGGAAGACTTGAAAGTCGTGAAGCTGTTCATTTTTGTGGAAGCTCACGTAAATTCGACTTTGCATATTCAAGGTCGGAGGGTTGAATTGAACTCATATGTATATGAGGAAGTAACCCGTGTAATCCCAGCCGACAGGATTAAGGTGTTGGGCCGCCATGAGAAGTATGGATTCCAGCGGCAAGGATATCCTGAACTTCCAATGAATTATCGATTCCTAAAGATCCATGACCCAAAACCCTACTATTACACAGTTCCTGTAGACAAATGTAATACAACGTTGTTCTCCCCAAACTGAATGTAATGATTGGATTATCATCACACGAGATGTTATATAAGGCTACACCCATGTAAATATAAATAAGGACTTCATTTATCAATATCCGACTGTGCATCAGAGTTGTTAAAAAGTTAAGTAGCTTCATGATTTACGAGTTAGCTTATCTAAAGATAAGCTAACGTCAATTATCATGTAATAACGTTAAGAAAACTTTTATCCAGGCACAACCCCAGGTACAAGATCCAAATTCGCCCCCTACATCAAGTACTGATGTGATCCAGGAGAAGAAGTTCCTCCTCAAGCAGATAAAGCCACCCGAGTTTGACGAGAGAGGCAGATTCGTCCAGTCTGATGCTGAAATTTGGATTGAATCTATGGAGGATTACTTTGAAGCAGCTAGTACAACGCCTACCAATCAGGCCATGCTCGCCAAATTAAAACTCACCGACGAAGCTAGACTATGGTGGAAACAATGGTGCAAGGATCAAGGGACTTCAGAGGGGTCCGTCACCTGGGAGAAGTTAAAGAAAGCCGTGCAGGGGAGATATTTGCCACCTGCATATCGTACACAAAAAATGAATGAATTCTACGAGCTAAAACAGCTAGGACTCACCCTTGACGCATACTACTCTAAATTTGTCTCACTCTTAAAGTATGCGCCACAGATGGACATGACGCAGCAGGTGTCCAAATTTTGCGCAGGCTTAAATCCACCCGTAAATACCCATCTCGAATCTATGCGTCTGTCAGATCTTCAGGATGCACTCATTCGAGCAGCACCTATAATTCAGGAAGTGCAAGCTAGACCAAGGGGTAACAAAAATTGGTCCTATAGCGACCCGAACAGAGGAACATTCAGACCCCGAGTGAAGAGAGTCCAAGGTCACAATCAAGGACAAAGGAAGAAAGCAAGGACAAACAACGTCAACACCTTTGTTCCTACTCAAAGTAATGGCCAAAACCTCCGATGTTTCCACTGCAACGAACTCGGTCACTTCAAAAGGCAATGTCCCAAGCTCAGTGAGGGACATCGTCAAGGTGTAGGCTGCGGTCAAGGAGCCGCCACCCGTGGAAGAGGAAAAACAAGCATTACCAATAGGCAAAGATGCGAAGCAGAAGAAGAGGAAGATCCGACTATGGAGGCAGAATTTGAAAGAGCGACAGTCCATGCCGCTTTACACAAGAAGGGGCCAAATCGTCAGTTCTCGGTGATTCAAACACCGTCGGACTATCAAGGTAAAGGTTTCAAAACCTTGATTGATTGTGGCAGTACACATTCCTTTATCTCACCAGCATGTGCAAAAAGATTAGGAATACCACAGTAGAAGCACCTACCTTACTTGTGGAATTGGCAAACGGTCGTGAGGTAACTTGTACCAGGCAAACTGCAAAGGAAGAATTCTTTTTGGGAGGAAAGAGAACCTCAGTCAAATTCAGAGTCATGAATTTAGGTATCCATTAGTGTCTACTCGGGATGGATTGGCTTAAGCCTAATGACGCCCACATCCACTGTGGAAAGGGTCAAGTTTCCTTTCGAAACTCTGAAAGGGAGTTTGTTACAACTCAAGGTGAGGCAGGAGTGCCAAGAATCCAGTTAGCCAAAGTATCGCGGATCATAAAAGGAGTTAGAAAAGGATTACCTGTTTACATGATCAAACTCAACAAGTTAGATCAAAAGCAAGAGTCTCATGAGGGACCCTCTTGGCTAAAGGAATACGCTGACGTATTCCCTGAGGAATTGACTGAACTTCCGCCTCCAAGAGAAGTTGATCATGAAATAAGGCTAGTGCCTGGAGCTACGCCAATTGCAAAGAGACCTTATAGAATGTCCATACCGGAAGCTATTGAGTTGAAGGAACAACTCAAGCAACTGTTAGATCAGGGTTACATCCGGCCTAGCAACTCACCATGGGGAGCTCCAGTACTATTCCAGAAAAAGAAAGATGGGACACTTCGACTATGTATTGATTACCGTGGTTTGAATCAATCAACAGTCAAGAACAAGTATCCTATTCCTACAATAGATGAACTTCTGGATCGCCTTCAAGGTGCAAAGATCTTCTCCAAAATTGATCTCAGATCAGGTTACTATCAAATAAGGATCAAGGAAGAAGATATTCCAAAAACGGCCTTCAATACAAGATATGGGCACTTTGAGTTCTTGGTTATGTCATTCGGGCTTACAAATGCACCTGCCACCTTCAATAGATTAATGCAGGATATTTTTAGACCATATCTTGATGATTTCGTGCTTGTCTTCTTCGATGACACTTTAGTCTATTCTAAACAGGAAGAAGATCATGAACCTCAACTACGGATTGTTCTTGAGACAATGAGGTCTCATAAGCTGTATGCTAAAATGAAGAAGTGTGCATTCTTCAAGCGTCAGATTGAATCTCTAGGATTCATAGTATCATCAGAAGGAATATCAGTAGACCCAGCCAAAGTCAGGGATGTGCTTGAATGGCCAATACCAATATCCATTAAAGAAATACGTAGCTTTCTTGGCTTGACAGGATGGTATAGGGTCTTTATCAAAAACTATGCTTTGATTGCAGCACCTCTTACAGACTTACTAAAGAAGCAGACTTCTATTACATGGTCAACTCCCGAACAAGATAGCTTCGACCAATTGAAGTAATGTTTGGTATCAGCACCTATTCTAAAACTTCCTGACCTCAATAAGGAGTTCGAGGTAGTAACTGATGCCAGCATTCTTGCCTTGGGGTGTGTACTTATGCAGGAAGGTCATCCAGTAGCATACTCTTCAAGGAAATTGAAGAGTCATGAAAAGAATTATGCCACGCATGATCTGGAATTATTAGCTGTCATCCATGCTTTAAAGCTTTGGAGACACTACCTGTTGGGTAACAAGTTTACTCTAGTAACCGATCATAAGAGTCTCAAATGGATTTTTACCCAGAACGAGCTCAACATGAGGCAACGGCGGTGGATTGAAGTACTGGAGGAGTATGATTTTGAAATCAAGTACTGACCAGGGAAAGAGAATGTAGTTGCCGATGCACTCAGTCGCAAGGCATTCCTAAATTCCCTAATCTTGCAGAATCCATCAACGGCCAGATCTCTGGCTACAAAGGTATCTATGCCAAGCAACCCTATACTCGAACTAGCTAGAGAGGAAGCATGCCATGATTTGGCCTACCGAACAATGATAAAAGAAATATCTACCAAGGATCAGAATCTGAAGTTACAGGCCATGTATCAGGAATTTTCCATTGATAATGGACTTGTCTACTACAGAACAAGGCTGTGTATACCAACAAGCCAGTCACTTAAGCAGAAGATATTATGGGAAGCTTATGATTCCCCTTTCGCAGGAAATCCTGGCTATGCAAAAACTCTTAATGCAGTTAGAAAGAGCTACCATTTGGAGAGGCTCAAAGGTGACGTTCTTAAATATGTCACTGAATGTTTGTCTTGCCAACGTATCAAGGCTGAACATGTCATGATGCCAGGAAAATTGCAACCACTTGACATTCCCCAAATGAAATGGGAATTCATCAGTATGGATTTTGTTGTGGGCTTACCCCAAGTCCAAGGAGGATACAATTCCATTATGGTTGTAGTTGACATGCTTACTAAGGTTGCACACCTGATTCCAGTAAAGACAAACTATAAAGCCTCCGACATTGCAAGATTGTTTATCAAGGAGATATTCAAGCTACATGGGTTACCTAGAAGAATCATTAGCGATCGAGATTCTCTCTTCACTTCACACTTCTGGAGAGCTATCTTTGAAGCTATTGGGACTCAACTCTGTTTTAGCACCGCCTACCATCCCCAAACGGATGGACAAACGGAGCGAGTGAATCAAATCATTGAGGATATACTTAGGGCTTACTGCTGTCGAGAGCCGAAGAGGTGGATTCAATACTTGCCGTTAGTAGAATTTGCCTACAATGCTTCTTACCAGCAGAGCATTCAAATGA
This sequence comes from Lygodium microphyllum, assembly GCF_053477565.2. Taxonomy (NCBI): domain Eukaryota; kingdom Viridiplantae; phylum Streptophyta; class Polypodiopsida; order Schizaeales; family Lygodiaceae; genus Lygodium; species Lygodium microphyllum. The sequence goes on along the minus strand of NC_141136.1, from coordinate 144,281,342 downwards.
CCCCTTTCCAAGCATTGTATGGTCATGATTGTCGAAGTCCCCTAAACTTTTCTGATCCAACCCTAAGAGTTGAAGCTTCAAGAAAAATGTTGGAGGATATGGATGACCAAATAAGGTCAATAAGACAAGACATACAAGCAGCCAAGGGTAGACAAAAGGCATATGCAGATTCGAAACGTCAAGAGAGGATCTTCGGAGAAGGAGACATGGTCTTCATTCGTGTACGCCCTAAAAGGAGTTCTCTATCTCTAGGAGAATGCAAGAAGCTAAGTCCAAGGTATTGTGGGCCGTATACAATCCTCAAATGCCTGGGACCCAATGCTTATAAATTGCAACTTCCTGATAACCTAAAAGTTCACAATGTATTCCATATTAGTCTCTTAAAAAAATATGTACCCAACCCTAATCATGTACTTGATGACCAACAAATTGTAATGCCTAGTCAAGGAGTCCTTGAACTAAGACCGGATAAGATTTTAGATGTTAGGGAGAGACAGTTAAGATCTAGAACCTTGAAAGAATGCCTCGTCCAGTGGAAAGATTATCCCGAAGAGGATGCTACCTGGATAGATGAAAGCTCTCTCAACCATCAATATTCCCAGTTTATCTCGAGATGAGGACATCTCGATTCTTCTAAGGGGGAGAGAATGTAATATTCCCACTCGTGAATATTGATTTCCTGCACACTGCGTAAACCTCGTGCAAAGGTTATCTTTCATATTGGAATTGCCGGCAGTGTAATCTGTAACCTGCACGCGAGAAATCGAGACCTCCGCATTGGCAAAGCAAGCCCAAGGGTTCAAATCCGCAATTCACACGTAAACACCCTCTTGGGAGGGGCAAAATGGATATTATTAAAGCAAATTTTTTTAATATTTATCCCTTTCCCCCAGCCGATGCACGGCTAGAGGAGAGGGAGTGTGGGGGGATGGGCTTGGTGGAGTTGTGGGCTGCATGAGGAGGGGGGAAGCCATGCAGTGGCCACGTGGTGGAGCTCTCCTCTCCCCCCCCCTTGTCCTATAAATACACCCTCTAAGGTGTGAAGGGGGGGATGGGGAACGAACAGCTGCTGCCATCGCCGTGCTGAGGAGAGAAGAGGGAGAGTAGGGCACATTAGGGAGGAGGTTGCCGAATGGGATAATCGAAGGGGGAGGAGTAGACGTTCAGAGAGGGAAGTGGAGGCTGCGCTGAGGAAGGATAAGGAGGAGAACGCTCCCGTGGCCGCCGTGCTGGAGACGTCGCCGCCAGGTTGTCCGCCGCCACTCCCAGGGCCGCCGACTGTTGCTGCCTATAGTGCCCCTGCTGCCGCCATTTTTCCCCCCTGCCATTGTCCTCATAATCCCCTCCCTTCATCAACGGAAACATCTACCCAATCATTGGCCTCCTTTCTTCCACGTCCGGCCTGCTCAAATTCAGAAACTTCCTGGAAGCTTCTCTAAGAAGCTTCTAAAGGATAAGGCCTTTGGACCTTGTTCCTACGTGCCTTCCCGGTTTTTAAACCGGGCTCATAAAGCTCCTTCCCACAAGCCTTCCCATAGCCCCAATCCCACAAGCTCCCGGGTCTTCAAAGATCTGAATTTCGGTGAAGAAAATCTCCTGCGTACAAGGGAGAAGGCACATCTCAAGGCTGTTCGGAGAAAGCGTAGAAGCGAGGGTAATCCGCAGAGTCTGTGATCATGCCTACGATGGCCCCCAAGAAGTCGCCAGGCGCGCCTGCGGGAGGTTCTTCTCCTAGCATTCACGTGGACATCTCCCCGAGCCCACAAACCCAGGTTTTTACTATTGTGATTCCATACAAAAGTAATGCATTAAGCATGATAACTTCATGGATTAGGAAGCACCCGTGCATGTTCAAATTCACCTAGCCTAGTTAAATGCAATTGGGAAAATTCGTATTTTCAATGCTATAAACGCAAATTGTCTATCCATCTTACGACCTTAATAGTATGTTGCCTTGTCGTGCTTTTCAAAGTGACGAGCCTAGAACACCTGTTGCCTATCATTATAAGGTTGGAATTGTTAAAGTGCACCGTTGACTAGACATGGAAAGATTAAGCGTATGTTGCATTTTTAGGCAACATCTTCCTTGTAATGAGTCATGAGGAAAAGTTAACACCCATAAGATGTTATCCAAAAAGAAATAGAAGAGCACGAAATTAATCTTATGGACTTGCAAGTGGCATGTAAAATGGAAAAAGTTAACACTAGCTTTAGTTTTGTTTGAACTTCATTAACTTCATTGTAGCTAGGAGAAAGTTGCGTGTTGCATAGTCGACATGCAAAAATTTCATTCATCAGGAGCCGTATTTAGGAAAGGTTGCATGGTTTAACAAAGCATGAGATTCTAAAGTGTAGATAACAAGGTAGTAGGCATGATTATTTGATGTAAGTCCTAGTAGGTCCTAGGAAAGTTAGTATCCAGATTATCATGTATTTTTACTTTACCAAGGAAAGATAGAGTTATTGTGAACTATGTGATGCGTAGAAGCAATGAATCGCATGTTTACATGTATTGTGGTAGTTGCAACTATTTTTCTCCTTTAGATCTAGTTTATTATCTCTAGGAAAGGTTCATCCTTGTCGCAAGACAAGTATATTGAATTGTCTAAATCACCTAACCCACAAGGGATTCATATAGGCATGATTCAGTCGATATGATAAATATCCCAAGTGCTAACTAGGGTTTAGCGCGTTAAGGATTCGACCTAGTTTTACACTTGTTGCCAAGTCAAAACCCTCAAACCCAAAGATCATACCCACATTCACAAAATGTTGAGTCAATTGGACGGGCTTGCAAGAAACGATCTAGGGTTTCTACCCTAAGGACCACTCGTTCAAATGATGAAACTCGAATTGAGTTGGAACCCCTAGGACCAAACGTTGTCGGCCTAGTGTAATTAGGAATAGGTTGGGTAAGAAGACACCCTAAACCCTGCTTCTCAGCTGGAGATAATTCAGTGACCAGAAAACGCCATTCAATGGGTGAAATGATCCCGTGGAATAGATGTAACACTTGTGCAAAAAGTTGCAACATCGCATAGACTTGTGATTTGTTCACAAGAGAGTTTTGCCATTTCTTGAAATGAGGTTGGCAAGTTATTGCGCAAGTTTAACTTGCAAGAGAATGAGTAGTCATCCTGTTACATCACCTGTCTTGGGAAAAGATTGCCAAGTAAAGGGAAGTTAGGTATTTGCTTGGAAGTAAATGATCAATCAATAAATTAAAGCGACATGGTCGCCAGGATTTACTGTTAATAAAACCTAAGGTATTGGTTAAGTTGGGTTAACAGGGTATGGCCCTAACCCAAGGACAAAAGGGTGAACAAATAAACCCTTGGGGATCTTGCCAAGTCGCAATTAATCCCGGATCGAACGCTGGATGCGTTCGGAAAGAAGGATTCACTCCTTGACAGTTGGCCAAATAAACGACCACTGGAATTGATTGTGCTTGTAACAGTTTAGAAAGCACTGTTTGCATTGTTTGCTCAAAGAAGTAAAGGATGAAATGATATCTAATGCTTCAGGTTGAAGGCCTGAAGGGAGAGGTAGCTTCAGTTACCCCCGACTGCCTGCCTGACCCTAACCAAGGGGGTTGTTGACCGCGCCGGGAACGTGGACCGAACCCGCCGCGAGAGGTCTTTCCGTTGAGCTCTACTTGGAGCAGGAGGACGCTTGGGTGCCAGGGGGGGACTCTGGCTATAAATCCCTCGCCTTCGGGGTCCTGCACAAGAGGCTAACGTGACTCGGGATTGGATCTCGAGGCCCGCATACTAGTCTACGGGCAGAAGCTTGGAATAGTGATCCCTAGCGGATTACTGGATAGCCTTCCGGCAGATTATGGACAAGCCTACACGCGGAACTCCTTGTATTTCAAAGATAAAATGATGAAATGATAATAAAGAATTTGGCTGATATTGTTTTTCTATGTCATGTGATAAGATTACGTGAAGGAACCAGTGCTTAACAGGAGTAATTAAAGAAGTTGATTGCTATATGTCAAATTAATGTGTTAGATAATTATATAACTAAAACAAACTGAGGAAAGTGCGGAGGATGAGCCATGGGTCCGTCCTACGGTTGGGTGGTCCCGGTTAGCCGGGAACTTTTCTCAAAAATCTCGAAGAACAGCGGGATGATCATCATTATCAAAGCGAATAATGAGAGCGATGACCTAGAGTTACGTCTTACCCGATTTACAGAATGGGATTATGCCTATTGGTAGAGAGGTTGAGTTTTGCATCCCTCTCGTTTCCCATTCTCCTTGAACCAAGTGCAGCGTGAATCCGCTTCCGACTTGGCGTTTCTGCGTAAAGTAGTTTGCTTGGGTCTGACGCTAGTTGCTGTTAGCTAATGACCAAACAGGAAAACCCAAATTCCGGTCGATCCTAAGTGGGAAACGGCCAGGATACTTCTGCTACGTGGCAGACACGGGAAGACCTAGATTGCAAAACCCGTAACATTCCATGGGTGTGCCGGGCGGAGTTTTCTAGACATCCTTTCTGATGGACTGCTAAGACGTGTCCTGGATGATTCTAGTGGACACGTTACAGTTGGTATCAGAGCCGACCAACAACGGAATTGTTTTTATGAGATCTCAATAAAATGAAGTAAAGAAATTGTTGCTGTCCAAACATTTCCTCATCTTCAATACTGTCTTGCAGAACTTTGAAGCGTGGAACAAGTTTTTGGTGTTCCGGGTCATGTTTATGACTGCAAAGCATTCTCTGCATTATAGACAAAGAGTTGGAATGATGAACATCCTGGAGCAGATTTATAATCCATCACCTTTATATATAGAACGAAGATGAACTGGGTCTTCAGGAATCTACTACATAGCTGCCCACCGGTTCGCTTATCTACAGACCAACCCGAAGAGGATCAAGTGGTTGGAAGACCAATGGGTTTATCAGCTTAGGCACTCTATCCATTGCACACCCACAAACTCTTCTTATAAGCTACAATAGGTGCATTCCTTGAGATGCAATGGCACCTCTCTATAGACATTTCCAAGGCACATCTAAAATTATTGTATATGATATTCAATTACAGTTTGAATGTAAAGCATGATTGGTATACACTTTTCTTACTGTTACCTCAAAAGTATGAGATTGGTTGCTCAATGATCTCCAATTGAAAATTGCTAAAGCGTCACATGTGATCTATAAACTCAGGGGGTTCACTCTATATATATTCTCTACATAAGGTGCGTTCATGGCCTATTTATAAATATCCTAATCTGTGAGTTTTTCTTGAATAAAAGACAATCCTTTTCTATTCAATCTGTAAGTAACCCCTTTATATGACACCCTTCTGTATGTAAAAAATGGTGTTTTAAAAGCCCCTTATTTTGAACTCATGTTATATATACATATATTCATGAGTGACCCCCCTGAGTCTATAAACAAGTGACACTTTTCTCACATTGTGAGCTTGCACTGAGTGCAAGGGCACAAAACACAATGATTGAGATACGCCTCACGATCTTGAATGTCCCACCCATCATCGTTGTCCATTTTATCTATGTTATGATAGACAATATGCTTTTGTTTACCTCATTATCTCTCTTTCTCCATCTCTCGCTACTTTTCTCTCTCTCCTCTCTCTCTCATTCTTCTTTTGTTTCTCTATTTCTCTCTCCCTCTCTCACACTCTCTATTCTTATCTTTCCATCTATCTCTCAATTTGTGTCCCCCTCCCTCTCTATGTTTTTTCTTATCCATCTCTCCAGAAACAAAAGTAAAGAAAGAAAATAAAAGACTTTAAAAACAAAGAAATGGAGAGCAATGTCTTATTTTCTCTTTATCTCTTTTTTTCCTCCTTTCTCCCCTCTCTCTTTCTGTTTTTCTATATATCTCTCCCTATCTATTTTTATCTTTTTCTCCAACTCTCTAGTTGTGTCTCTCTCCCCCTCTATTTCTTTCTCATCCCTCTCTCTCTCCCCCCCTCTCTCTATTTTTCTTTTTTCTTCCATCTCTCTATAACTCTCTCCCTGTGCTCTCTCTCTATATTTTCTCTTTCCTTCCATCTCTCTATTAATCTTTCCCTCCCTCTCTCTTCCTTTCTCTTCCCCTTCCTTCTCTTTCTTTTCCTTTCTCTCTCCCTTCCTTTCCCTCTCTTTCTCCCTCTTTATTTCTCTCTCCCCTCTCTCTCCCTCATTGTTTCTCTTCCTCACTCCCCCTCTCTCTATTTTTCATCAAGCTTCCTCTTCCTCTCTCTATTTCCTCTTCCTCTCCCTCTCTCTATTTTTCATCAAGCTTCCTCCCTTTCTCTCCCTTTCTTCTCCCTCACCCTCTCTATTTTTATCTCTACTCCCCCCCTTAATCTGTCCATTTCTTTCTTCCTCTCCCTCTAACTAATTTTCATAAAGCTCCCTCCCTCTCCCTTCCTTTTCTCTCATCATTTCTATTTTAGCTCTCCTCCCTCTCTATTTCTCTACCTTCCTATCTTTCTCCCTCTCTTTCCCTTTCCTTGTTTTCTTCCCTTCCTCTCTCTTTGTTTCTTCCTCCCCCCTCTCCCTCATTGTTTATGTCACTTATCCTCATTCTCTCTCCCTCCCTTCATCTCTCTATTTCTATCTTCCCTTTCCTTTTTCTCCCTCTTTGTTTTCCTTCTCCTATTTGTCTCTTCCTCTCCCTCCCTTCTCCTCTTTTCCTCCCTCCCTCCCTCCCTCCCTCCCTCTCTCTCAATGCATCTCTCCACAAATAAAAATAAATAATGAAAATAAGAAAACATAAAAACAAAGAAACAAGAGGTAATGTACCTACCTCAAAGGCTCAAAGATGAAACCCTTTGCGCCTCCCTTTCACAGCTTCCCTCCCTTCTCTCTCTCTCTCCCCCCTCTACCTCTCCCTCTCAAAGCTTTAAGCTCTCTTGCTCTCTCTTTTGTTCTCTCTCGCAAATGGTTTTGAGAAATAATGTGCTCAAATTTTTGACTTTTTTGTTTCTCAGAGTGAGGCCACTATTTGTGTCACTAATTTTACTTTGGGATGCTAATATTAACTTGATAGTTTTCATCTAAACCCTCCATCCCTAATTTCCCATTCCCTTGTAGTAATGTATGTGTACTCAAGATAAACAATGATATGTATTAGTGATCTAGGCCCCTTATTTCCTATTACTTGTAATACTAATCATCATCACAAATATGCTATATGAATTAACTATGGTATCAAGAGGCATTAGCCCTTTTGTAATCAAACTACAACATTAGAATCAAAACACACACATATATATGTACATTAATGAAAATATGGATTGAATTAAAATTGACACATAGAATGTAATAAATAGCACATAGTGTGGGCTTTAAAAGCCCTATGGCCACACATTGAATCACATCTTTGTTAGGAGTTGGGAGTCTACGACTAGCATAGGTGTAGGTTTGGATAGCAATGATGAATTTATTCAATTCTGGAGTTATAAATCACCAATGTCAGACTACAATGTGACACAAAGGAGTTCCTTGAGGTGAGGAACAAATATCTAGAAGTCCCCTCGCTTGGTAGTGACCCATATGATGTTTAGTGCATGCGAGGTCACCATCAAGTGATGTGGGTGCTCTTAGGCCTAAGGAGAAGCCTCCTTTGTGGTAGTGACCCATACTGCATTCATTGCCAAGGAAGAGTCAACACCAAGAGACACTCTTTGCCCATTGACGTAGTGAGGGAATCCCCTTACTTGGTGGTATCCCTTACTGCTTTGAGTGCATATACGACTGTTAAAATCAAGAAACGTGGTCATTCTTGAGTCTAGGTAGAAACCTCCATCACTTGGTGGTGTCCCATGCTATGTGCAAGTAAAGATTACGTTAAAAGCAAGTGATGTGGGAGCTCTTTGGCTTAGAAAGAAGCCTCCCTTATCTAGTGAGGACCCATAAGGATCAACATCAAAAGAAATACAAGGGCCCTTGATCCTAGGGGGGAAGCCTCCCTTGCTTGTTAGTGACCCATTCTATGTTCAAGTGGACATGATATCAAAACCAAGTGATGTGGAAGCTCTTGAGCTTAGGTAGAAGCCTCCCTTGCTTTGGTAGTGACCCACACTTTTTTTAAGTGCACATGAAGATCAAAACCAATCAATGCAAGGGTTCTTGAAGCTAGGGAGGCACCACCATCAATTGGTGGTGACCTATACTTCATTCAGTACTACATACGAGGATCAAAACCAAGCAATGTAGGAGCTTTCAAGAGGGAGAAACATCCCTTGCTTGGTAGTGTCCCATACTGCATTCAAGTGTCCTTGAGGTCAACCCATGTGATGTTACATGCATGGCTACATAAAAAAATAAGTGACATGTGCAATGTTAGTGCAAAGGGGTCCCCTAACCCCTAAAATTAGTGTAGGTGCCTCTTACTTGGAATGCATAGAATTAGAAATAGCACAAAGTTAAAAGTATTCTACACGATGTATTGTCAGATGGAACCTTGCTCGAAGAGTGATTGTCCATCACTAGAGATGTTGGTTCCTTGATCTACCATGTCGAGGGAGCAAGGGTAATCAAGCAGGCATGAAGCGAGAGCAAGAGAGAGTAGATGTACTAGGTGGAAGAGATCACATGTGATCAAAGGAGGTCAAGAGAGCATGAGTGGAACACACCCTAAACCATAAACTATTCACACATATATGCTCCATGGTCCCTCTTTAAATGACACCCATAATGACATAGCACCCATTTTTAGGATTCTAATTTCTATCTCGCTTTCTCTCAAGGGCAGCAATGGTTCACAACATTATCTTTCATGAGGATCAATAACCCAAATTGATCAATGGAGAGTGAGGATCAATGATCCAAATATATGTGGTTGTTCTCAACCTACAATACTTTATTATTACTTTTTATTGAACCCCTAGAAATAAGCTTGTGTTTTGGCAGTGCCCTACATCATGTCTTGATTGGGACGCATCTAAAAAAAAGCTTAAAATCTTTACTTGTTAATTTAAAAAACACTAAGTAGAGTTTCCCACATCCTTAATAAATCAATGAAAATTCTCGATCCTTGTCTTGTAAATGGGTTGCTGCAATAGCTCCTATAAACTAGATTCTATACACATTTTATAGATTTCTTACTCTTGCCTTCACCTAGTCCTTTGCTCTACCTCTCAACCAACTAGTCATCTCGAGCCCTCATATTGAGCCTGCTACTAGAAGGATTATATATCTGACCCATTTTCACCGAGAACCAAGCTCCTAACAAAGAGATTCTTTCACTATAGCATCAATTTCATTGAGGCCTATTTATCGATAAGGTCATTTTTAATTTCCAAAAAACATCCTCAAGCACTACATATCTATAATAGTATTTTCAAATTGGTATTTTCAATGCTATAAACGCAAATTGTCTATCCATCTTACGACCTTAATAGTATGTTGCCTTGTCGTGCTTTTCAAAGTGACGAGCCTAGAACACCTGTTGCCTATCATTATAAGGTTGGAATTGTTAAAGTGCACCGTTGACTAGACATGGAAAGATTAAGCGTATGTTGCATTTTTAGGCAACATCTTCCTTGTAATGAGTCATGAGGAAAAGTTAACACCCATAAGATGTTATCCGAAAAGAAATAGAAGAGCACGAAATTAATCTTATGGACTTGCAAGTGGCATGTAAAATGGAAAAAGTTAACACTAGCTTTAGTTTTGTTTGAACTTCATTAACTTCATTGTAGCTAGGAGAAAGTTGCGTGTTGCATAGTCGTCATGCAAAAATTTCATTCATCAGGAGCCATATTTAGGAAAGGTTGCATGGTTTAACAAAGCATAAGATTCTAAAGTGTAGATAACAAGGTAGTAGGCATGATTATTTGATGTAAGTCCTAGTAGATCCTAGGAAAGTTAGTATCCAGATTATCATGTATTTTTACTTTACCAAGGAAAGATAGAGTTATTGTGAACTATGTGATGCGTAGAAGCAATGAATTGCATGTTTACATGTATTGTGGTAGTTGCAACTATTTTTCTCCTTTAGATCTAGTTTATTATCTCTAGGAAAGGTTCATCCTTGTCGCAAGATAAGTATATTGAATTGTCTAAATCACCTAACCCACAAGGGATTCATATAGGCATGATTCAGTCGATATGATAAATATCCCAAGTGCTAACTAGGGTTTAGCGCGTTAAGGATTCGACCTAGTTTTACACTTGTTGCCAAGTCAAAACCCTCAAACCCAAAGATCATACCCACATTCACAAAATGTTGAGTCAATTGGACGGGCTTGCAAGAAACGATCTAGGGTTTCTACCCTAAGGACCACTCGTTCAAATGATGAAACTCGAATTGAGTTGGAACCCCTAGGACCAAACGTTGTCGGCCTAGTGTAATTAGGAATAGGTTGGGTAAGAAGACACCCTAAACCCTGCTTCTCCGCTGGAGATAATTCCGTGACCAGAAAACGCCATTCAATGGGTGAAATGATCCCGTGGAATAGATGCAACACTTGTGCAAAAAGTTGCAACATCGCATAGACTTGTGATTTGTTCACAAGAGAGTTTTGCCATTTCTTGAAATGAGGTTGGCAAGTTATTACGCAAGTTTAACTTGCAAGAGAATGAGTAGTCATCCTGTTACATCACCTGTCTTGGGAAAAGATTGCCAAGTAAAGGGAAGTTAGGTATTTGCTTGGAAGAAAATGATCAATCAATAAATTAAAGCGACATGGTCGCCAGGATTTACTGTTAATAAAACCTAAGGTATTGGTTAAGTTGGGTTAACAGGGTATGGCCCTAACCCAAGGACAAAAGGGTGAACAAATAAACCCTTGGGGATCTTGCCAAGTCGCAATTAATCCCGGATCGAATGCTGGATGCGTTCCGAAAGAAGGATTCACTCCTTGACTGTTGGCTAAATAAACGACCACTGGAATTGATTGTGCTTGTAACAATTTAGAAAGCACTGTTTGCATTGTTTGCTCAAAGAACTAAAGGATGAAATGATATCTAATGCTTCAGGTTGAAGGCCTGAAGGGAGAGGCAGCTTTAGTTACCCCCGACTGCCTGCCTGACCCTAACCAACGGGGTTGTTGACCGCGCCGGGAACGTGGACCGAACCCGCCGCGAGAGGTCTTTCCGTTGAGCTCTACTTGGAGCAGGAGGAAGCTTGGGTGCCAGGGGGGGCTCTGGCTGTAAATCCCTCGCCTTCCGGGTCCTGCACAAGAGGCTAACGTGACTCGGGATTGGATCTTGAGGCCCGCATACTAGTCTACGAGCAGAAGCTTGAAATAGTGATCCCTAGCGGATTACTGGATAGCCTTCGGGCAGATTATGGACAAGCCTACGGGCGAAACTCCTTGTATTTCAAAGATAAAATGATGAAATGATAATAAAGAATTTGGCTGATATTGTTTTTCCATGTCATGTGATAAGATTACGTGAAGGAACCAGTGCTTAACAGGAGTAATTAAAGAAGCTGATTGCTATATGTCAAATTAATGTGTTAGATAATTACATAACTAAAACAAACTGAGGAAAGTGCGGAGGATGGGCCATGGGTCCGTCCTACGGTTGGGTGGTCCCGGTTAGCCGGGAACTTTTCTCAAAAATCTCGAAGAACAGCGGGATGATCATCATTATCAAAACGAATAATGAGAGCGATGACCTAGAGTTACGTCTTACCCGATTTACGGAATGGGACTATGCCTATTGGTAGAGAGGTTGAGTTTTGCATCCCTCTCGTTTCCCATTCTCCTTGAACCAAGTGCAGCGTGAATCCACTTCGGACCTGGCGTTTCTGCATAAAGTAGTTCGCTTGGGTCTGACGCTAGTTGCTGTTAGCTAATGACCAAACAGGAAAACCCAAATTCCGGTCGATCCTAAGTGGGAAACGGCCAGGATACTTCCGCTACGTGGCAGACACGAGAAGACCTAGATTGCAAAACCGGTAACATTCCATGGGAGTGCCGGGCGGAGTTTTGTAGACATCCTTTCCGATGGACTGCTAAGACGTGTCCTGGATGATTCTAGTGGACACGTTACAGCACGGCATGATTACATCACAAATAACTCACTATATATTAGAAGTATGGTAAAAAATGTAAGATGTGTACCTATCTATTCTATTAACTTTTTCTTTTGCATCTCTTGAGTTACTAACTATGTATAGAGTAATATTTATTGATAGATGTTTGTTTGATTGGTATATGATTGCTAATTGGTGTGGCCATTGTTGGTGGCACGAGGTTGGCATCTATGTTTACAAAGATCACGAGTCACAAGGTTGTGGCTCTCACTCGTTGTGCATTTTTGTGAGCAAAGGGAAACAATCCTTGCCTTTTCTCAAAAAAATAATACAAATACTACTCACAACACATAACATAGGTAGTGATGTAGGTTGGACTGATTTCTACTAAAATAGTTGTCATGGAAAGAAAACTTGCTTTATGTGTATCTCATTATGAAGCTCATGCAATGCATACAAATGATTAGTTTACCAAAATTATTATTTGCTTCTTGTAACACTAAGTAGTACATGTTATGTGATACCCCTTGCATGATATAGATGCCACTATGGTACAATACATACAATACTTTAAGAGTTTCAAGTTTTGAAACTTAAAGTCACCATGGCCTTAAAAAGACAAAGTACTACATACTATGTGATACCCCTTGCATGATCTAGATGCCGCCATAGTAAAATCCACACAATATATTTGAGGGGTTTCGATACTTAAAGCTAATGTGCAAAGATGACAATTGTTATTTGAATCTAATAAAGCATTGTCACATATGTGTAGGAGACACACACACACATACACACAGATTTGTGCATATAACTATACATTTGAAGAGGCCAATAGTGACATATGGTAGATCATGCAAATGGTTGAATGAACTTGGGCCAACATTCTATCTACAAAAACATTGCTTCTTTCACACTTTTTGTCCTAGTCTTTAGTGGCAACACATGCTGAAATTATGGTTCACATTGTTGTATTTCCATCTATCTAGTGAAGAGGAAGAGAGCTTATAGTTTCTATCAACCAGCATGGATTTCCATAAGAGAGAGAGAAAGAGGGGGAGAGAGAAAGAGAGAGTGTGTGTGTGTTTTGCACGTGTGTGTATGTATCTTCAACCATCTATGGATTTTCATGTGTGTGTGTGTGTGTGTGTGTGTGTGTGTGTGTGTGTGTGTGTGTGTGTGTGTGTGTGTGTGTGTGTGTGTGTGTGTGTGTGTGTGTGTGTGTGTGTGTGTGTGTGTGTGTGTGTGTGTGTGTGTGTGTGTGTGTGTGTGTGTGTGTGTGTGTGTGTGTGTGTGTGTGTGTGTGTGTGTGTGTGTGTGTGTGTGTGTGTGTGTGTGTGTGTGTGTGTGTGTGTGTGTGTGTGTGTGTGTGTGTGTCTCTCTCTCTCTCTTTTAGTCTATTAGTGTTTCCCAATATAATATAAATGGAATAGTGAAGTACCTGCTATTGGAGTATAAAATATCTCCGATGTACATATCTATTCTAAACATTTTGTTCACTCATATCCACAATATATGCACACATAACTTCTCATAAAGATTTATGCAAATCCTGCATTTTGTTCATCCTACTTTACAATTGAATCAACATAAATATATTACAAATATATTGTTATTAAATAGACCAAATCTAAGCTTATACATGTGTACATATTTATTCAAACATGTCACAGTAACTTATAGATGTGTATATATGTCGTTGTTATGATATTTAGGCTTCTCTCTCTCTCTCTCTCTCTCTCTCCCTCTCTCTCTCTCTCTCTCTCTCTCTCTTCAAGGCTTTGAAAATGATATAAACCTATATTGAACCTTGTGGGATGTTGCAGCCTAGAGGAGTCTACTTAAGCTTCAAATTTATGTGAACTAAAAGGGAAGTATACTTAATTTTAATTTCAATTGCACTCACAAACTCCTTTTCTATATATAGCATTTTTTGGTTCAATCATCATTGTATACACAAAAAATAACATTACAAATTACATGGATGTTATATGTAAAATAGTGTAATTTAAGAGGAGGGTTGGAGTGTAAGTGGAGGATAGAGAGTAGCACCTCAAGGTTGCCATTGGAGCTAGAGTTGGTGGAGGGTATAGAGTCCAATGAGGCTCATGAGATAGTGCATGTGTAAGCAAGCCTTAAGGTCAATATGAGTTTAAGATAAGCCCAAATATAATCAAACAAAGAAATGCTATGAATCTCACTTCATAATGATGAGTGGTAGATTCAATTGTTTAAGATACTTGGTTAACTTCATTAGCCCAAGGAACGTAGGGAGTATGATAGCACACACACACACTCTCTCTCTCTCTCTCTCTCTCAGTAGTGTAATCAACTCCACATGAGTACATTAACACAGTACTATAATCAACTCCACATGAGTACATTAACATAGTACTGTAATCAACTCCACATGAGTACATTAACAAATGTGTAAAAATATTATTCTAGATGCAAGCAACTCAACATGAGTACATTAACACATGTGTAAACATATTATTCTAAATGTAATAGTGGTCTACTCCTTGACATAGTAGAGAGAGAGAGAGAGAGAGAGAGAGAGAGAGAGAGAGAGAGAGAGAGAGAGAGAGAGAGAGAGAGAGAGAGAGAGGGAGGGAGGGAGGGAGGGAGGGAGGGAGGGAGGGAGGGAGGAAGGGAGGGAGGGAGGGAGGGAGAACGATTGCCTACTTTGTTAGGCAACCAAGCCATAATGGCATCAACTGCCACAAGTAGTAAAGATGACAGCCAGAAAAGGAAGAGATGATGAAGATGGTGAAGAAGAGGGTGCCCAAAAACAAAGGCATTACACTTAGCCACCTATCCCTTACAACAATCTTGCGAAATCACACAACCTTCCATGATGGAAAGTGTCCAAAATAATCAATTGCATGTGCAATGACCTGTTGGATGTCCACATCAAATCCAAGCCAAATGGAATAGTTGATTTGTAGTGCCAAGTGGGATGGAATAGTTACCATGTAGTGTCACAATCATCCATATAAGTCTCCATAGTTCTAGTGTTGATGAAGATGAGTTATTTGCAAGCAACCCATAGGCTACATTACTTGGGACATCTCCACTCTCTTGAATACTTAGTGCTAGCTTTTGTGGACCTTACATGCTAATGAATGTTTAGAAGAACAATAGATCCTAAATATATCCATTGTCCAAGTTTCCAAATGCACACCCAACTCTTTCTCCCTCAACAAAGACATGCAAGCATGCATACTCAATAAAGTGCATTAGCTCTTAGTGTGAAGTTCACACTTAAAAGTGTTAATCGGAATCCAAGATGTACATATGCATGATGTCAAAATTTGTATGTGCATAACTCCTCCCTAAATTATATACATAGTGTAACGTGTCCACTGGAACCCTCTAGGACACGTCTTAGCAGTCCATCGGAAAGGTTGTCTAGAAAACTCCACCCGGCACTCCCATGGAATGTTGCGGGTTTTGTCATCTAGGACTTTCCGCGTCTGCCACGTAACGGAAGCGTCCTGGCCGTTCCCACTTAGGATCTGCTGGAATTGTTGGTCATTTACTAACAGCGACTAGCGTCAGACCTGATCGAACTACTTTACGCAGAACGCCTGGTCTGAAGCGGATTCATGCTGCACTTGGTTCAAGGAGAATGGGAAACGAGAGGGATGCAAGGTTCGACCTCTCTGCCAAAAGGCATAGTCCCATTCCGTTCCCCTAAAACAGCCTGAATCGGGTAATCGGTACTTCCAAGTCATTGTTCTCCTTGCTTGTTTTGGTGATGACGATCATCCTCTGTCCATCGAAGATCTTGAGAAAAGTTCCCGGCTAACCGGGACCACCCATCCGTAGGACGGACCCATGGTCCATCCTCCGCACTTTCCTCGGTTTGTTTTAGTTATGTAATTACCTACCACATTAGTTTGACATATACAAACAGCTTCCTTGATTAACCCTGTTAAGCACTAGTTCCTTCACGTAATCTTATCACAGGACATAAAGAAAACAATGTCAAACAACTTCTTTATTATCATTTTATCCTTTTATCTTTGAAATACAAGGAGTTTCCCGCCCGTAGGCGTATTCATAATCCGCCCGAAGGCTATCCAGTAATCCTTCAGTGATTACTAATCCAAGTTTCCGCCCATAGACTAGTATGCGGGCCTCGAGATCCAATCCCGAGTCACGTTAGTCTCTTGTGCAGGGCCGGGAAGGCGAGGGATTTACGGCCAGAGCCCCCTCTGGCACCCAAGCGTCCTCCTGCTCCAAGCAGAACTCAACGGAGAGACCTCTCACGGCGGGTTCGGTCCACGTTCCCGGCGCGGCTAACAACCCCCTTGGTTAGGGTCAGGCAGGCAGTCGGGGGTAACTGAAGCTGCCTCTCAGGCACCAACCTGAAGCTTTAGATATATTTTCATCCTTTAGTTCATTGAGCAAACAATGCAAACAGTCCTTTCTAAACTGTTACAAGCACAATCAGTTTCAGTGGTCTTTTAGCTGGCAAACTGTTAAGGAGTGACTCCCTTTTCTCCGAATGCAATCCCCATTCGTTCTGGAATCAATTGCAACTTGGCAAAATTCCTATCATTCTTGGGTTAGGGTCATACCCTACCCATACTTTAGTGTTTAGTTGTGGTAGGTTCCAGCGACCATGTCGCTTCAGTTTATTGTCTGGTCATTTTCAAATACCTAACTTTCCTTTTCCTTGGCAAATTATCCCCAAGAAAAGTGAGTAACAGGATGATTAGTCATCCTCTTGTAAGTTAAATTCTTTCAATAACTTGCCAACCTCATTTTCGAGAGATGACAAAAACTCTCTTGTGGACAAATCTCAAGACTATACAATGTTGCGGCTTTGTGCACAAGTATTGCATCTATTCCACGGAATCCTTCTATCCATTGCTTAGCGTTTCCCGATCACGGAGTTTACCTCCATCGAGTAACAGGGTTTTATTGGGTATCCTCCAACCCATTCCTAATTAGGTTGGCCCATGGTCCTAGAAATAGGCAACTCCGTCGGAGTTTCATCATGATCGTTAGGATAAAACCTTAGATCATTTCATGTATGAACATCTAATTGTTTCGACAATTTGTGAACGTGTGTAGGATCTTTAGATTCACGGTTTCCGTCTAAAGCTAGGTCGAATTATTATTGTACTAAACCCTAGTCAACACTTAGGATTCCTATCATATTGACTCAATCATGTCCCAAGAATCCCTGTGGTTTAGATTATTTAGTCCATTCAATTATGCTTGTCTTGCGACAAGGATGATCTTTCTAAAGTAGTAAACTAAATCTAACGGAGAACAATAGATACAATTCCACCAATACGCATAAGCATGCGGTTTATTGTTTTCACGCAACACATAGTCCATGATAACTTTATCTTTCCTTGGTAAGGTAAAATGTTTGCTAATCTGTACGCTAACTTCCCTAGGTCCTACTAGGTTTTACCAAATAATCATGCCTACTACTTGTAGTCCATACTTTTGAATACTATGCTTTGACTCCTAAATGCAGCTCTTAACGATGTCATTTTTCGCATGACGACTACACAATACACATCATTCTCCTAGCTACGAAGTAGACGATTAACTCATGCAAAACTAGTGTTAATTTATTCCATCTTACAAGCTACTTGCAAGTCCATACGTACACTTTAGTACTCTATTAATTCTTTCCGAATGATACCGTATGATGCTAACCTTTTTCCTATGAAATCATTATGAGAAGTATGTTGCCTAATGTGCGGCTCTTAATGAATGACATTTATAAATTCCATTTCTTTGCCTAAGTTTAGAACCTTTACTTTGATGATGTACCAAAAGCTACATGCAACTAGCCTTCTAAAGGGGATAACTCATCCAAATTTATGACATAATTCAATCTTACTTAATGTTTCAAGAAATGCCTTATCACATGTATTTCTTTCCAATTTCCATATGCTTTAAATTTAAGCGTAAAATGAAATTTCCTTTTTTAAGCGCGCCTAATCATTTCCTTATGCGGAATTAACACGGAAGAACCTGGACTTGTGGAGTCGGGGAGATGTCCACTTGCACGTTCGGAGATGAGCCTCCCGCGGTCGCACCTTGTGATCGTTTTGGGGCCATCGTAGTCGTAAATTCGACTTCCGATTTGCCTTTGTGGTCCACGGAGTGACGGCTCTCGGAATACGGCCTTCCGACCTCTGCCTTTATCCTTGTATGCGGGAGGGTTCCTCTTCGGGATGGTGCTTGCGACGAAGGCTTTAGGAGTCTTCCAAGAAACTCGAATTGGCACGGTATTTATCCTCGGAGGGCTTGCGGCTTAAAATCTTCTTGCGGAAGCTTTTTCGATGGATCTTGCGGTGGTCTTTATGGCTTCACCATCCCCTCTTCAAAATCCGGGAAGGGTATTAGTGGATTTTTGGGAATTGTGGTGGGAAGGGCCTTTGGGAAAGGGGCCTTTGGGAAAATGGTGGGAAGGCCCTTTAAGGAGGCCCCTCTTAGAAGTCCTGGGAAGGGTGTGAAGGGGCTTTCTTGGAAATGGGGGGAAAGGGGCCTTTTTGGGGCAGGTGGTGGGAAAGGGGGTTATGGAGGCCCCCCCTGGAAGCTTCTAAGAAGCTTCTAAAGAAGCTTCTGCTTCAAAGAAGCACGTGGGGGGGGGGGAGAAGTCGTGGATAGCGTGGCGGCGGGATGGTAGCAGCGACGGCAGCCTGGCGGCCTGGGCGGCAGCAGCGGCGGTTCGTGGCGAGGCTGGCGGCGGTACCTCCTTCACGTCGGCAGCAAGGCGACCTCCACGATCCTCCTCCCCAGCCTCTTCCTTCACGGCCTTTCTTTTCTCACAGAGTCTCCTTCTTCACGGCCTCTCCTCCCTCTCCTCTCACAGCCTCCTCTCTACACCCCCCTTAGCTAGGGGGTGTTTTTATAGGCCTTGGGGGTGGGGAAGAGGGTCTCCACCCACGTGGAGAGCTTCCCCATGCAAACCTCACTTGGCCATCCCCCCCCTCCACACTCCCTCTCCTCCAGCCATGCATCGGCTGGGGGAAGGGATAATAGTAAAAAAATTTGCACTAATTTAATTAAAATTGTCCCTCCCAAGAGGGTGTTTTCGTGCGGCCTGCGGTTTTGAACTCCCGGTTTCGATTTACCATTGCAGAGGACCCTATTTCATGCGCGCGGGTCACACATTACGCGGTCAATAATTTCAAGGCAAGAGATACCCTTTGTACAGGGTTTACACGGCGTGCGCAAGGTTAATATTTACGGTACGGTTACGCGGAAATATTACATTCTCTCCCCCTTAGAAGAATCGAGATGTCCTCATCTCGAGATAAACTGGGGATATCGAAGATTGAGAGAGCTTTCATCCATCCAGGTAGCATCCTCCTTAGGATAATCTTTCCACTGGACGAGCCATTCTCTCAGTTGTCTCACCCTAGCATCTAAAATCTTGTCCGGCCTTAGTTCAAGGATTCCTTGACTAGGCATTGCAATATGTTGGTCATCAAGTACATGATTAGGGCTAGGTACATACTTCATTCTTCAATAGACTGTTATGGAATACATTATGAACCTTTAGGTTTTCAGGGAGTTGCAGTCTATAAACATTGGGTCTTAAGCACTTGAGGATCTTGTATGGTCCACAATACCTTGGACTTAGCTTCCTGCAATCTCCTAAGGATAGAGAACTCTTCTTTGGTCATACGTGAATGAAGACCATGTCTCCTTCCTCAAATATTCTATCTTGACACTTCAATTTCGTGTATGCCTTCTGTCTATCCTTCGCAGCTTTGATGTCCCGATAGAGTGAAATCATAAGCTTTGCACAATATCTTCTATTAAATAACTGGCTTGCTCGTATACATGCTCTCATTCTATAGTAGACATGTCCATTATTGACAGAGAATTCACGATACTTAGCCTCTAGCTTTTGTTCCTGGTCCTTGATAGAGACTTCCCTTAGCATCCTTTGATAGGCTAGATCATGGCATCCTTCCTCTCTAGCTAGCTCAAGTATTAGATCGTTTGGCATGGACACCTCTGTAGCGAGAGATCTAGCTATTGATAGATTTTGCAAGATTAATGAATTAAGGAATGCCTTGCGATTGAATGCATCAACAACTACATTCCTCTTTCCTAGTCGGTACTTGATCTTAAAATCATATTCCTCCAATACTTCAATCCGTCGATGTTGCCTCATGTTGAGCTCGTTCTGGGTAAAAATCCATTTGAGACTCTTATGATCGGTTACTAGAGTGAACTTATTTCCCAACAGATAGTGTCTCCAAAGCTTTAGAGCATGGATGACAGCTAATAACTCCAGATCATGAGTGGCATAATTCTTTTCGTGATTCTTCAATTTCCTTGAAGAATATGCTACTGGATGATTTTCCTACATGAGCACATATCTTAAGGCAAGCATGCTAGTATCAGTTACTACCTCTACTCCTTACTGTGGTCTAGAAGTTTTAGGATCGGTGCTGATACCAAACTTTGCTTCAACCTATCGAAGCTAGTTTGTTTGGCAGTTGACCATGCAATGGATGTTTGCTTCCTCAATAATTCTGTCAAAGGTGCTGCAAGCAAAGCATAGTTTTTGATAAAACCCTATACCATCCTGTCAAACCAAGAAAACTACGTATCTCTTTGACGGATACTGGTATTGGTCATTCAAGCACATCTCTGACTTTGGCTCAGTCTACTGAAATTCCTCCTAGATATTTAATCTGACGCTTGAAGAATGCACACTTCTTCATTTTTGCATACAGCTTATGGAACCTCATTGTCTCCAAAACAATCCGTAGTTGAGGTTCATGATCTTCTTCCTGTTTAGAATAGACTAAAATGTCGTCGAAGAAGACAAGCACGAAATCATCAAGATATGGTCTAAAAATATCCTGCATTAATCTATTGAAGGTGGCAGGTGCATTTGTAAGGCCGAATGACATAGCCAAGAATTCAAAGTGCCCATATCTTGTATTGAAGGCCGTTTTTGGAATATCCTCATCCTTGATCCTGATTTGATAGTAGCCTGACCTGAGATCAATTTTGGAGAAGATCTTTGCACCTTGAAGGCGATCAAGAAGCTCATCTATTCTAGGAATAGGGTACTTGTTCTTGGCTGTTGATTGATTCAACCCACGGTAATCAATACATAGTTGAAGTGTACCATCTTTCTTTTTCTGGAATAGGACTGGAGCTCCCCATGGTGAATTGCTAGGCCTGATGTAGCCTTGGTCTAGCAGTTGCTTGAGTTGCTCCTTCAACTCAATAGCCTCTGGAATGGACATTCTATAAGGTCTCTTTGCAATTGGCGCAGCTCCGGGTATTAGCCTTATCTCATGATCAACTTCTCTTGGAGGTGGAAGTTCAGTTAACTCCTCAGGGAATACGTCAGCATATTCTTTTAGCCAAGAGGGTCCCTCATGAGCCTCTTGCTTTTGATCTAACTTGTTGAGTTTGATCAAGTAAACAGGTAATCCTTTCCTAACCCTTTTATGATCCGCGATATCTTGGCTAGCTGGATTCTCGGTACTCCTGCCTCACCTTGAGTCGTAACAAACTCTCTATCAGAGTTTCGAAAGGAAACTTGACCCTTTCCACAGTGGATGTGGGTGTCATTGGGCTTAAGCCAATCCATCCCGAGTAGACACTCATGGATGCCTAAGTTCATGACTCTGAATTTGACTGAGGTTTTCTTTCCTCCCAGATAGAGCTCCTCCTTAGCAGTTTGCCTAGCACAAGTTACCTCACGACCGTTTGCCAATTCCACAAGCAGGGTAGGTGCTTCTACTGTGGCTATTCCTAATCTCTTAGCACACGCTGGTGAGATAAAGGAATGTGTACTGCCACAATCAATCAAGGTTTTGAACCCTTTACCTTGATAGTCCGACGGCGTTTGAATTACCGAGAACTGGCGATTGGGGCCCTTCTTGTGTAAAGCGGCATGGACTGTCGCTCTTTCGAATTCCGCTTCCATAGTCGGGTCTTCCTCTTCTTCCGCATTACATCTTTGCCTAGTGGTAATGCAGGCAGCTCTTCCTCTACCACGGGTGGCGGCTCCTTGCCCGCGGCCAGCACCTTGATGGTATCCCTCGCTAAGCTTGGGACATTCCCTTCTGAAGTGGCCGAGTTCATTGCAGTGGAAACATCGGATGTTTCGGCCATTACCGTGAGTAGGAACAAAGTTATTGACGTTACTTGTCCTTGCTTTCTTCCTTTGTCCTTGATTATGGCCTTGAACTCTCTTGACCTGAGGTCTGAATGCTCCTCTGCTTGGATTGCTACAAGTCCAACTCTTAATACTCCTTGGTTTAGCTTGCACTTCTTGGATTATAGGTGCTGCTCGAATGAGTGCATCTTGAAGATCTGATGGTCTCATAGATTCGAGACGAGTATTTACAGGTGGATTTAAGCCTGCGCAAAATTTGGACACCTGCTATGTCGTATCCATTCGTGGCGCATACTTTAAGAGTGAGACAAACTTAGAGTAATATGCGTCAAGCGTGAGTCCTAACTGTTTTAGCTCATAGAACTCATTCATTTTTTGTGTACGATATGCGGGTGGCAAATATCTCCCTTGCACGGCTTGCTTTAACTTCTCCTAGGTAACAGACCCCTCTGAAATTCCTTGATCCCTGCACCATTGCTTCCACCAAAGTTTGGCTTCACCGGTGAGTTTTAATTTGGCTAGCATGGCCTGATTGGTAGGTGCAGTGCCAGCGGCTTCGAAGTAGTCCTCCATAGATTCAATCCAAATCTCAGCATCTGACTGGACGAATCTGCCTCTCCCGTCAAACTCGAGTGGCTTAATCTGTTTGAGGAGGAACTTCTTCTCCTGGATCACAGTCGTACTTGCCGTAGGGGGTGAATTTGGAACTTGTACCTGGGGTTGCGCCTGAGTAAAAGTTTTCTTAATATTATTATATGATAATTGACATTAACTTATCTTTAGTTCAACTATTTCGTAACTCATGAAGCAACTTAACTTTTTGCAACAACTTTGATGCACAATCGGATAGTGATAAAAGAAGCCCTTATTTATATTTATATGGCGTAGCCTCATACAACAACTCGAGCGATGATAATCCAATCATTACATTTAGTTTGGGGAAAACAATATAGTATTGGATTTGTCTACAGGAACTGTGTAGTAGTAGGGTTTTGGGTCATGTATCTTTAGGAATCGATAGTTCATCGGAAGTTCGGGATATCCTTTCCGCTGGAAACCATACTTCCCATGGCGTCCCAATACCTTGATCCTATCAGCTGGAATTACACGGGTTACTTCCTCATAAACATATGAGTTTAATTCAACCCTCCGACCTTGAATATGCAAAGTCGAATTCACGTGAGCTTCCACAAAAATGAACAGCTTCACGACTTTCAAATCTTCCAACCACTTGATCCTCTTCAAGTTGGTCTGTAAATAAGCGAACCGGTGGGCAGCTATGTAGTAGATTCCTGAAGACCCAGTCCATCTTCGCTCTATATATAGAGGTGATGGGTTATAAATATGTTCCAAGATGTTCATCATTCCAATTCTCTGCCTATAATGCGGAGAATGCATCGCAGTCATAAACATGATCCGGAACACCAAAAACTTGTTCCACGCCTCGTAATTCTGCAAGACAGTATTGAAGATGAGAAAATGTTTGGATAGGAACAATTTCTTTACTTCACTTCTAATGAAATCTTATGAAAACAATTCCATTATAAGTCGGCTCTGATACCAACTGTAACGTGTCCACTGGAACCCTCTAGGACACGTCTTAGCAGTCCATCGGAAAGGTTGTCTAGAAAACTCCACCCGGCACTCCCATGGAATGTTGCGGGTTTTGTCATCTAGGACTTTCCGCGTCTGCCACGTAACGGAAGCGTCCTGGCCGTTCCCACTTAGGATCGGCTGGAATTGTTGGTCATTTACTAATAGCGACTAGCGTCAGACCTAATCGAACTACTTTACGCAGAACGCCTGGTCTGAAGCGGATTCATGCTGCACTTGGTTCAAGGAGAATGGGAAACGAGAGGGATGCAAGGCTCGACCTCTCTGCCAAAAGGCATAGTCCCATTCTGTTCCCCTAAAACAGCCTGAATCGGGTAATCGGTACTTCCAAGTCATTGTTCTCCTTGCTTGTTTTGGTGATGACGATCATCCTCTGTCCATCGAAGATCTTGAGAAAAGTTCCCGGCTAACCGGGACCACCCATCCGTAGGACGGACCCATGGTCCATCCTCCGCACTTTCCTCGGTTTGTTTTAGTTATGTAATTACCTACCACATTAGTTTGACATATACAAACAGCTTCCTTGATTAACCCTGTTAAGCACTAGTTCCTTCACGTAATCTTATCACAGGACATAAAGAAAACAATGTCAAACAACTTCTTTATTATCATTTTATCCTTTTATCTTTGAAATACAAGGAGTTTCCCGCCCGTAGGCGTATTCATAATCCGCCCGAAGGCTATCCAGTAATCCTTCAGTGATTACTAATCCAAGTTTCCGCCCGTAGACTAGTATGCGGGCCTCGAGATCCAATCCCGAGTCACGTTAGTCTCTTGTGCAGGGCCGGGAAGGCGAGGGATTTACGGCCAGAGGCCCCTCTGGCACCCAAGCGTCCTCTTGCTCCAAGCAGAACTCAACGGAGAGACCTCTCACGGCGGGTTCGGTCCACGTTCCCGGCGCGGCTAACAACCCCCTTGGTTAGGGTCAGGCAGGCAGTCGGGGGTAACTGAAGCTGCCTCTCAGGCACCAACCTGAAGCTTTAGATATATTTTCATCCTTTAGTTCATTGAGCAAACAATGCAAACAGTCCTTTCTAAACTGTTACAAGCACAATCAGTTTCAGTGGTCTTTTAGCTGGCAAACTGTTAAGGAGTGACTCCCTTTTCTCCGAATGCAATCCGCATTCGTTCTGGAATCAATTGCAACTTGGCAAGATTCCTATCATTCTTGGGTTAGGGTCATACCCTACCCATACTTTAGTGTTTAGTTGTGGTAGGTTCCAGCGACCATGTCGCTTCAGTTTATTGTCTGGTCATTTTCAAATACCTAACTTTCCTTTTCCTTGGCAAATTATCCCCAAGAAAAGTGAGTAACAGGATGATTAGTCATCCTCTTGTAATTTAAATTCTTTCAATAACTTGCCAACCTCATTTTCGAGAGATGACAAAAACTCTCTTGTGGACAAATCTCAAGACTATACAATGTTGCGGCTTTGTGCACAAGTATTGCATCTATTCCACGGAATCCTTCTATCCATTGCTTAGCATTTCCCGATCACGGAGTTTACCTCCATCGAGTAACAGGGTTTTATTGGGTATCCTCCAACCCATTCCTAATTAGGTTGGCCCATGGTCCTAGAAATAGGCAACTCCGTCGGAGTTTCATCATGATCCTTAGGATAAAACCTTAGATCATTTCATGTATGAACATCTAATTGTTTCGACAATTTGTGAACGTGTGTAGGATCTTTAGATTCACGGTTTCCGTCTAAAGCTAGGTCGAATTATTATTGTACTAAACCCTAGTCAACACTTAGGATTCATATCATATTGACTCAATCATGTCCCACGAATCCTTGTGGTTTAGATTATTTAGTCAATTCAATTATGCTTGTCTTGCGACAAGGATGATCTTTCTAAAGTAGTAAACTAAATCTAACGGAGAACAATAGATACAATTCCACCAATACGCGTAAGCATGCGGTTTATTGTTTTCACGCAGCACATAGTCCATGATAACTTTATCTTTCCTTGGTAAGGTAAAATGTTTGCTAATCTGTACGCTAACTTCCCTAGGTCCTACTAGGTTTTACCAATTAATCATGCCTACTACTTGTAGTCCATACTTTTGAATACTATGCTTTGACTCCTAAATGCAGCTCTTAACGATGTCATTTTTCGCATGACGACTACACAATACACATCATTCTCCTAGCTACGAAGTAGACGATTAACTCATGCAAAACTAGTGTTAATTTATTCCATCTTACAAGCTACTTGCAAGTCCATACGTACACTTTAGTACTCTATTAATTCTTTCCGAATGATACCGTATGATGCTAACCTTTTTCCTATGAAATCATTATGAGAAGTATGTTGCCTAATGTGCGGCTCTTAATGAATGACATTTATAAATTCCATTTCTTTGCCTAAGTTTAGAACCTTTACTTTGATGATGTACCAAAAGCTACATGCAACTAGCCTTCTAAAGGGGATAACTCATCCAAATTTATGACATAATTCAATCTTACTTAATGTTTCAAGAAATGCCTTATCACATGTATTTCTTTCCAATTTCCATATGCTTTAAATTTAAGCGTAAAATGAAATTTCCTTTTTTAAGCGCGCCTAATCATTTCCTTATGCGGAATTAACACGGAAGAACCTGGACTTGTGGAGTCGGGGAGATGTCCACTTGCACGTTCGGAGATGAGCCTCCCGCGGTCGCACCTTGTGATCGTTTTGGGGCCATCGTAGTCGTAAATTCGACTTCCGATTTGCCTTTGTGGTCCACGGAGTGACGGCTCTCGGAATACGGCCTTCCGACCTCTGCCTTTATCCTTGTATGCGGGAGGGTTCCTCTTCGGGATGGTGCTTGCGACGAAGGCTTTAGGAGTCTTCCAAGAAACTCGAATTGGCACGGTATTTATCCTCGGAGGGCTTGCGGCTTAAAATCTTCTTGCGGAAGCTTTTTCGATGGATCTTGCGGTGGTCTTTATGGCTTCACCATCCCCTCTTCAAAATCCGGGAAGGGTATTAGTGGATTTTTGGGAATTGTGGTGGGAAGGGCCTTTGGGAAAGGGGCCTTTGGGAAAATGGTGGGAAGGCCCTTTAAGGAGGCCCCTCTTAGAAGTCCTGGGAAGGGTGTGAAGGGGCTTTCTTGGAAATGGGGGGAAAGGGGCCTTTTTGGGGCAGGTGGTGGGAAAGGGGGTTATGGAGGCCCCCCTTGGAAGCTTCTAAGAAGCTTCTGCTTCAAAGAAGCACGTGGGGGGGGGGGGGGGGAGAAGTCGTGGATAGCGTGGCGGCGAGATGGTAGCAGCGACGGCAGCCTGGCGGCCTGGGCGGCAGCAGCGGCGGTTCGTGGCGAGGTTGGCGGCGGTACCTCCTTCATGTCGGCAGCAAGGCGACCTCCACGATCCTCCTCCCCAGCCTCTTCCTTCACGGCCTTTCTTTTCTCACAGAGTCTCCTTCTTCACGGCCTCTCCTCCCTCTCGTCTCACAGCCTCCTCTCTACACCCCCCTTAGCTAGGGGGTGTTTTTATAGGCCTTGGGGGTGGGGAAGAGGGTCTCCACTCTCCACCCACGTGGAGAGCTTCCCCATGCAAACCTCACTTGGCCATCCCCCCCCCCCTCCACACTCCCTCTCCTCCAGCCATGCATCGGCTGGGGGAAGGGATAATAGTAAAAAAATTTGCACTAATTTAATTAAAATTGTCCCTCCCAAGAGGGTGTTTTTGTGCGGCCTGCGGTTTTGAACTCCCGGTTTCGATTTACCATTGCAGAGGACCCTATTTCATGCGCGTGGGTCACACATTATGCGGTCAATAATTTCAAGGCAAGAGATACCCTTTGTACAGGGTTTACACGGCGTGCGCAAGGTTAATATTTACGGTACGGTTACGCGGAAATATTACACATAGTAAAAATATAAAAAATGTAGTGTCATCCTATGTTGTTCCAATGCATGGCTTTGACTTTTTCCTCATGCCTATTAGACCCTTAAACCCCTAAATCATATTAAAATTTTAAAAATATGATAATTTTTTTAAAAAATGGGTTTAGAAAAAACTCAATGAATGTTAGATAACATTCAATTTACAATATTGAATGAGAAAGGTGGACTTTCAATTAAGAAAATCCATCTTTTGAAAGTCATTTACCACATCTAATGGGCTTGTTGATGTTGTAGGAATTATTATAGTCTATCTGACTTAGTTGATGTAACGTGTCCACCTGTTATCTTCAGGACACGTCTTAGTAGTCCATTGGAAAGTATGTCTAGAAGGCTCTGCCCGGGGCCCTCCCATGGAATGTTACAGGGTTTGCGATCTAGGACTCTCTATGTCTGCCACGTAGCAGAAGTATTCCGGCCGTCTTGGGGATATCTTCTTCCTTGATCCTTATCTGATAGTAACCCGACTTGAGATCAATAATGGAGAAGATCTTTGCACCCTGAAGACGATCAAGAAGCTCATCTATTCTGGGAATAGGGTACTTGTTCTTGACAGTCGATTGATTCAACCCCCTGTAATCAATACATAGTCGAAGTGTTCCATCTTTCTTTTTCTGGAACAGTACTAGAGCTCCCCATGGTGAACTCCTAGGATGGATGTAGCCCTCATCAAGCAATTGCTTGAGTTGTTCCTTCAGCTCAATTGCTTCCGGTATAGACATCCTATAAGGTCTCTTTACAATTGGCGCAGCTCCTGGTACTAGCTTAATCTCATGATCCACTTCTCTTTGAGGCGGCAGTTTTGTCAACTCCTCAGGAAATACATCCGCGTATTCCTTTAGCCATGAAGGTCCTTTACTAGACTCTTGCTTTTTATCTAACTTGTTGAGCTTAATCAAGTAGACAGGTAGTCATTTTCTGACTCCTTTTATAATCCTAGATGCTTTGGCCAATTGAATTTTTGGCACTCCAGCCTCACCTTGAGTTGTGACCAAATCCCCTTTAGAGTTTTGAAATGAAATTTGGCCCTTCCCATAATGAATGTGGGTGTCATTAGGCTTACGCCAATCCACTCCGAGTAGAGACTCATGGATACCTAAATTCATGACTCTGAATTTGACCATAGTCGTCGTTCCTCCCAGAAAGAATTCAACCATAGCAGTTTGCCTGGTACAAGTAACCTCACGACCATTTGCGAATTCCACAAGCAAAATAGGTGCTTCTACTGTGGCTACTCCTAGTCTTTTTGCACAAGCTGGTGAGATAAAGGAATGTGTACTGCCACAATCAATAAAGGTCTTAAACCTTTACCTTCATAGTCTTTGTCTGAATCATCAAGAACTGGCGATTCGGGCCTTTCTTGTGAAGAGCGGCATGGACTATCGCCCTCTCAAACTCTGCTTCCATGGTTGGATCTTCTTCTTCTTCGCACATTTGCCTATTGGCAAAGCAAGCAGTTCTTCCTCTGCCTCGGATAGCGGCTCCCTGACCGTGGCCCGTTCCTTGGAAAGGTGCTTGGTGATATCCTCCTTCAAGTTTGGGACATTGCCTCTTGAAATGACCGAGCTCGTTGTAGTGGAAACAAGGGAGGTTTTGGCCATTGCTTTGAGTAGGGACAAAGTTATTGACATTACTAGTTCTTGCTTTCTTTCTTTGTCCCTGATTCTGACCTTGAATTCTATTCATCTGAGGCTTGAATGCTCCTATGTTTGGGTCATTATAAGACCAAGTCTTGTTGCCCCTTGGTCTAGCTTGCACCTCCTGAATTATAGGTGCAGCTCGAATGAGAGCGTCTTGAAGATCTGATGGACGCATAGATTCGAGACAGGTATTTACGGGTGGATTTAAACCAGCACAAAATTTTTACACCTGCTGTGTCATGTCCATCTATGGCACATATTTAAGAAGTGATACAAATTTGGAATAGTATGCGTCAAGAGTGAGTCCGAGATGTCAATCCAAATTTCAGCATATGCTTGGATGGTCCTGCCTCTCCCGTCAAATTCGGGCTGCTTAATTTGCTTGAGAAGAAACTTCTTCTCCTGGATTACAGCAGTACTTGATGCAGGAGGTGAACTGGGAACCTATACTTGGGGTTGTGCTTGGATAAAGATTTCTTAACGTTATTACATGATAATCGTTATTGGTTTATATTACATCTCCAATCCTGCTATCAACCAAGCAATCTAACCACTTAACTTTTTATCAATTCTCATGCACAATCGGACATTGATAAAAAGAAGTCTTATTGTATTTATATGGGCATAGCCCTTTCGGAATACAACATTTCTTGCGATGATAAGTCAACTGTTACATTTAGTTTGGGGAGAATAATGTTGTATTACATTTATCTACAGGAATTGTATAATAGTATGTTTTTGGGTCATGGATCTTTAGGAATCAGTAAGTCATTGGAAGTTCAGGGTATCCCTTCCTTTGGAACCCATTCTTCTCATGGCGCCCCAACACTTTAATCCTGTCGGTGGGGAGTACACGGGTTACTTCCTCATATACATATGAGTTTAGTTCGACCCTCCGACCTCGAATATGTAAAGTTGAATTTACGTGAGCTTCCACAAAAATGAATAGCTTCACAACTTTTACGTCTTCCAACCACTTGATCCTCTTTAGGTTGGTTTGTAGATATGCAAACCGGTGGCCATCTATATAGTAGATTCCTGAGGCACCCATCCATCTTTGTTCCATGTACAAAGGTGATGGATTATAGATTCGCTCTATGATGTTCATCATCTCAACCCTTTGTCGATAATCTGGGGAATGCATTGCAGCCATAAACATGACTCAAAATACCAAGAACCTTTTCCATGCTTCATAGTTCTGCAAGACAACATTGGAAGTAAGGAAACATTTGGACAACAACATTAGCTTTACTTTATCTTATTAAGATTTCATAAAAACAAATCCTTCATTGGTTGGCTCTGATACCAACTGTAACGTGTCCACCTGTTATCTTCAGGACACGTCTTAGCAATCCATCAGAAAGTATATCTAGAAGGCTTTGGCTGTAAATCCCTCGCCTTCCGGGCCCTGCACAAGAGGCTAACGTGACTCGGGATTGGATCTTGAGGCCCGCATACTAGTCTATGGGCGGAATCTTGGATTAGTGATCCCCTGTGGATTGCTAGATAGCCTTCGGGTGGATTGTGGATAAGCCTACAGGCTGGACTTTATGTATTTCAAAGATAAATATAATAACCTGTTAAAAAGAAACTTGTTTGACGTTGCTTTTCTATGTCAAGTGATATGGTTACGTGAAGGAACCAGTGCCTAACGGGCTAATTGAGGAAGTTGATTGATACACATCCAACTAAATGTGTTAGGTAATTAAATAACTAAAACAACTCGAGGAAAGTGCGGTGGATGGGCCATAGGTCCATCCTACGGATGGGTGGTCCCGATTGGCCGGGAACTTTTCTCAAAATCACGATGGACAGCAAGAAGATTGTCAAAGAACACAAACAACAAAAGCGTCAACCTAGAGTTATGATTGATCCCGATTTATGATGTTTTAGGGGAACGGAATGGGACTATGCCTTATGGCAGAGAGGTTGAGCTTCACATCCCTCTCATTTCCCATTCTCCTCAAACCAAGTGTAGCGTGAATCCACTTCGGACCTGGCATTTCTGTGTAAAGTAGCTCACTTGGGTTCAACGTTAGTTGTCGTTAGGAAATGACCAATTAGGAAAACCCTAATTCAGGTCGGTCCTAAGTGGGAACGACCGAAATACTTCCACTATGTGGCAGACACGGAGAGTCCTAGATCGCAAACCCCGTAACATTCCATGGGAGTGCCAGGCAGAGCCTTCTAGATATACTTTCTGATGGACTGCTAAGACGTGTCCTGAAGATAACAGGTGGACACGTTACAGCCGATACACATTGACTACACATGGCAGAACTAATATGATACTATATACATTGACTACACATGGTAGAACCAATAGCATACTTACTACAATTCTAAATTCCTTGGATCCTCACATCTCATTTTCATTGAAAGTTTGCCAAGGACCCCTCATTTCCACTAATAATGTAGACCAAGTTTGGTTTTAAAGATAGATGTAATGTTTTTTCAATCCACAAGAATGATTGAGCCAAAGTAGGGCATCACACATGATAGCATAAGGAAAATGGTAACAACAACCTTATGAATCGATTTGAAGACTGCAAGACTTCTCCAGTTATGGTTACAAAACCACCTAAAGCACTTCCTTGTGTAGCGATATCCTAAAGTTCACAATGTATTGAGATAAGATATTTGAACTCCAAGAATTTCCAATCACATGTGCTAGGATCACATAGTTCAAGCCCAAAAATCTGAATCTAGATATGCCTAGTTGGGTTCAAGATGCTAATAGATGTATCAAGGTTTCTAGTGTGTGTATAGAGAAGTTCAACTTAGATTTTATATGACAATGCAAGCTCAAGTGCATGTATGTGCACGTGATGCAATGAGGCGAAGTGATTATGCACGCAAAGTAGATATGACTCTTAATGAAATTGGTACCTTCATAAAACGAAGTCCTTCACATATAAAAATGTTAGAACAATTAGAGAAAGAGTTTGATTTTTATACACTTCATGTAAAGAACATTTGTAAAATTAGATGGCTAAACCATCACAAAGTTATTCAAACCATTTGTGAAGTTATTGAACCCTTTTGGAATTTTTGTGTGTTCAAAATCCATCTCTTTATGAGTATGTATCATGCTTTGAGTTTGTTTATAGGGTGCATTTTCTTGGTGATTTGTTGGAATATGTATCACATTTGAGCTATACATTTTAGAGTGATTTTGTGGATGTCAAAACCATTCCTAGTATTATTAATGTTGTTATTGGGGCCATTGAGTTAGAGTTTATTATTGACCCAATTGTGGATGTTAATGCTTGGAATCATCATAGCAAAGGATGTCCTATTATTCATAATTATGGCTCTGAGATAGGTCATTTGGCATCTTTGAGGTCATCTATAAAAGGTGATTGTTTTTGTGCTCTGAAGCTACAAAGATGTGCGAATAAAGAAGACATTGTCTCCCCATGTCACTCCTTGCCCATCTCACACATGTCAATCCATCTTCATATGCTGCTGGATACCTATGCTCGGGTGCTCATCTGAAATTAAGGGAAAGCACAACAGCAACAGCATTACAGGTCTTTACTAACCTCCTGTACATTGCATCGTATATGGCAATATTGGCAGAGGAGTGGGCAAAGCTTCCCCCATGGAAAAAGATGATTAGTTCCTATACTGATCTTACACCTGTGTCTACATTCAGATCATTAGTACTGCCATTCACAGGGGGATCTACCATCTACCATCAAACAGGCGACCCCATAGGTGAGTTGCTCTTTCTATGATCATATCAACACTAGCAATGCCTTCGACAGGTATTGCATTTGCAGCTACTTTTCTGTCTAGGAACTCGGGAAGGTGACAGTCAAGAGTTCCATCTGGCCTGCGAAGCAGATTGTATAACACCTTGAAATTGGAAATCAGGACATATGTTGTTGAGGGGACAATTGCATTCGATTGTGTAGAAGTGAGTGCACAGTCTGCAGCAGCTGCGGTAGCCATGGAAGAGTTGCACGAAACCCCGCAAATCAAGAACAAAGGCTGGCATCTATGGCACCTCCCACCCTGAGAAGAGATCAAGCCGTCCAAGGGCTGTTCTCGAGTGATTCAGCTTGATATGCCCGTTCTCCTTCTAAACCCTTTAACCTCATGATCCCTTCGACCTCCTGAAACGATAAAGAAATCGTATCAATCTCGTCTGGGGTTTTCACTGGTGCAACTCCAAAATCTGATCCCTCAGAACCGATGAACTCATCCTCGAAACCAATATCACCATCTGAGTCAGAGTTCTACTTCTGCAGACTGGGGCTACCTGTGAGACCGTAATCCTCATATCTGGATTGAGGCACTAGACAGAGGTCTTGGTGGAATCGAGGCCGACACAATAGACTGTGAGGGACTCAGCGACCTCCTCCTACTGGGTGGTGCGGAGCTGGCCGCGATCGAGGGCATTGGTAGGTGGGTCCTGGTGGGAAGGGTGGAGGGGGGGCTCGTCGAGGTGGGCATCGTCCTCCTCCTCTTGGCTGGGGCAATGCTGGGAGGTGTCGTTGTCTGCGGCCATGGCAACAGGACAGGGGAGGTAGAACAGGGCAGGCAGGGGCAGGGGTCAGAGGCAGAGGAGGGCGAGAAGGAGAGGAAAAAGGAGAAAGAGGATGGATGATGATAGAGAGAGAGAGGAAGCAACACTACTCCTTCAGCATAGGATGAGGAAAGAGGAGAAAGAGGATGGATGATGATAGAGAGAGAGAGGAAGCAACACTACTCCTTCAGCGTAGGATGCTCGCGACATAAGTGAGAAGAGAGAGGAAACCTCGCTCTGATACCATGTTGAACAGTGCATGAGGGAGACAAGGAACGGAGGAAAAGAGAGGATAAGAGAGAGACACGAAACACCGGAAGTGGAACCCCAGAAGTGTGTCAATTGAGCACACATGATAGGAATATATAGAGGGGACCTAGGGCGCTATATATAGACAGACTATATATAGCTAACATGGGCGCTATATATAGATAGACTATATATAGCTAACAGATTCCCAACAGTTGGATGTCCTATATTTTCATGCCCTATGTCTACCTAGGAGATACCTTGTTTTGCTAGAAAGGATGTGCTACCTGCAATTCTTTCAAAATCCTCCAAAGACATTTGTGGATGAGTCCTTCTCCATGGATCATTTTCGAAACCACCAAGCCTTCAAAAGGGATCACCTTCATTGATGCCTTTGCAATGTATTTTGGATGATTCTTAATGATATATATATATCTCTTTTTGGAGGTGTCATTCAGATGGCTGTGTTAGTGTTTGTGTGTCTGTTGTAATAATTGTATGTGATGAGTTCGTGCTCGTTAAATAATTTGTTTGAGAGCTCTTTTCAAACTATTGATGGTGGATGGAAAGCCTATGGTGGAAAGCTTAAGAAAAATCTCTTATATCCTTTACAAATTTGTTATGACTTTTAAATGTTTATCAGATGAGTTAATGAATAACGAAGTTTTTCTTTAGAAGTTTTTTCTAGAGATACAGGTGATAAGTTGGGGTCGTGGTTTGGAGAGATTATTGAAGATCCTACGGAAGATAAAATTGAGCTCTTTAGTGAACTTATATTCTTCTTTTCCTTAGGTCGTGAGAATGCTTCCTTTCTAAGTGTGGAGATATGTTGAGAGTGGAAAAAGACTAAATTTTTTACTAATTTTTGTTATTTTTTAGGACTGAATGATTGATTTTTGATGGATTTAGAGTGATGTATGGTTGATAAAGGAAGTGTTTGAGAATGTTTTGGATGATATTGATTATTTTTTGAAAGTTCATGATGATTCTCAGTAGAGATATGAAGCTCTATAATGTTCTGATAGGTTCTGTTGAGGTTCTGATTGGTTCTGTATACCTTCTGTATAACTTCTGTTTTATTTTGATTTTATTTTGTATGAAGCATGGATTGATAATTGATGAAGATTTAAATATTTTGGAAGCTTATTGAATAGTTTTTGATAGTTTCGAATGGTTTGAGTATGAATTATGAGGTTCTGATGACCTTTTGTAACCCTCTGTAAACCTTCTATAGAGCCTCTGTCTCTGCTCTATCTCTGCTCTGTAACTGTTTTGTATCTGTTCTGGTACTGTACTGTACTATTCTGTAGACCTTCTGTAAGTGTTCTGTAGAATGTATTATGACTTTGGAAAAGTTTTCTAACTTTTGGAAATGATGAATTTAAATTCAAAAGAGCTAAAACAAATGGAAGAAGCAACTGCTAAAGACTGAAGAGAAGACCGAGTGATAGTGACAATAGTGAGCAGTGAAGAGACACTGTAGTGGCTCTGGTTCCTCTTCATATCAGATATACCTCTTGGGAGGTGCATCCACGATCTAAGAATGATTATTGAGAGTTATTATGAGAGTATTGTAGTGAGGATATGATGTATTATTGAGAGGGAGAGAGAGAGAGAGAGTCAAAGATTGTCAATTCTATCAAAACAGTGTAACTGTATATGAGAGATTGAAAGAGAGAACTATGAAGACACTGAAGATGAATACTATATGATTGATTTCCATTCAAAAATTGTATATTCTTTTGTGTTCTTTGTTATACTTAAGATTTCTATGAAGATGTTGAAGATTATGATTAATTTTATCAAATCCGTGGGAGATATCTACTATGATGTTGTGTGAAGATTTACTATTTTCTTTGTTTTGGTCATCAAAAGAATGAAATAAAAGCTTGTTGATGTTACAAGATAGATTTTCTTGCAGTAGAATCTCCTTTTCCTTGGTGTTCCTCTTGGGGCTCCAATCTAAATATCAAGACATGAGTATATGTCTCAAAGATCCACCATGTCAAATGTAGAAGATAAATAAAACTGGACTTGAAACAGGAAAACAAACATGACAATGAATTTTCGTGCAGACTTCTACCACACAAGTTGTGTCACGATTACTCACTCTTGAGTTTTTGCTAAAATTAGCCAAATCATCGTCTATTCTTAGCCAAAAAGTATAGCAATAATGTTTTGATCATTGTTCATATTTCTCGTCTATGTTAGGGCGATTTATTCTTGCACACATTTCATCTATTCTGGGTCCTATATTTTCTTGCCAATGTTTCATCTATATTAGGTCTCTTTTTTTTTTAGTATGCTTTTTGAATTAAACGTCTTTCTTTACAACATAGCTTTTATGTACGACTTGTTGTGTTGTACTTTTTTTGTCCTTTTGTATGTGGTGTGTAGATTCTGTAATCTCATATTGTATATATTCTCTCAGCCAAATATGTCAAATTCTATAATCATCAATATATTTTCTTTTGGACAACATTCTGTCCCTCACCTCAAATGACAAGGATTCCTTGGATGGAAATTGAACATGTTGCTAATCCTTGAAGGCGATAGCATGCATGATATTGTTCTTAGTAATTATGCATGTCAGCCTCAACCAATTGATTAGGTTAAAGGACCTATCTTTAAAGAATCGCAAACTATTTATAATGAGTAGGTGAGACATGACAAAGCATATCGTTGGCATATTCTTTCTTCTCTTCAAGAATCTCTCATGTTTAATGTATTAATCTTTCAACTTCCCAAGCTATCTTCATAGTTAGCTGGTTGAGTTACAATACAACTTCAGAACTTCTATGACAACACATATTGAATCATTCAAGAATATTATAGATCAGCTTTTGATTTTGGTG
Source organism: Lygodium microphyllum (assembly GCF_053477565.2). Taxonomy (NCBI): domain Eukaryota; kingdom Viridiplantae; phylum Streptophyta; class Polypodiopsida; order Schizaeales; family Lygodiaceae; genus Lygodium; species Lygodium microphyllum. The sequence goes on along the minus strand of NC_141136.1, from coordinate 144,244,475 downwards.
ATGCCATTCTAGGAAAGCAATTGGTGTTAGAAATGCGGGATCTAGAGCATGACATAACCGGAAGCTATGGAGGATGGAAGGAGAAGTGTAGACTCATGATGGAATGACACTGTTTGTTACACAAGTGAATTAGGTTCCAAGATTGAGACTTGGACTCATAAACACAATCTTGTGTATGTGGACAATGACATTGACACTTTACTTAAATGAAAAGAGTACTATCATTGCATTAAGAAAGGAAGCAAGTACAATGCTTTATAGGAAAGTAGGAAACTGCAGTAGGCACCATTGTGCATATGGGATAAGTTAGCCTACATGTCCTTGACCCTGAGACTCCATACAAAGAGGCTGTTTGAGTGTGATTGCTGATTCTCAACACCCCTCCTCAATCACAACTAGGAAAGGCACAAAGTGTGTAGAGGCTGTAATGAGAACCACCTGCAAAGTGTGGGCATACCACAGACATGGCAAAACACCAGAGGCTGTCGCAGAAAAAGCTAAGTGTGGGTACCATAAACATGGTGGACATCCAGAGGCTGTAACAGGGGCCTCACAAAGTGTACAGGGACTGTAATGCCAAGTTACATAAGGAGTTTACATAGCTTATGGCACGAAGCATTAGGGCAAGGAAAAATACAAGGCTATTTAAAACAGTCTATCAGAATTATGAGAGTACAAGGACTGATGAGTCTTGTCCTTCCGATCCTGGTGATCTTCATCTTCTTCTTCCTTTGCTTCATTTTCTTCTTCTTCTTTGACTGCGACTAGATAGGCCTTTTGGGATCTCTTTCTTGCGTGGCAGAACTTCTCGGTGTGTCCGGTCCTTTTGCAGAAGTCACAAAAGAGCTGATCTTTCTTGCCTTTGTACCTGTTGCCAACATATAATGCATGCTCATCTCTAGAGGTACTTGGTTCTTCTTTAGTTTTTAGCTTCTTTTCTTCTTCTAACAGTGATGCCTGGATATCAACAAGTTCAGGATTTGGCATGTTGATTAGAGTTGTTGATACATTATTATATTCAGGAGGCAAGCTCTTAAGTAGAACACCGATGCAAACATCTTCATCCATTTTAATGTTGATTCCTGCAAGTTGGGTTAGGAGTCCTTCCATGTAATTAAGATGTGTGGCAAGTGATGTGCTGGACTTCATTTCAAGCCTGAAGAATTCAATTAGGAGACCATACTTTGATGATTTAGATTGTGCACCGAACAAGGTGTCAAGTCTTTTCCATGTATCCTGTGAGGTCTCACAGTTATCCACGTGATGGATATAACTGTCATCTAGCTCCAATTTGATAATGGCCTCGGCTCTGTCATCATTCTTTTGCCAAGTAGTTGCAAGGTCTGCATCCCTCGGTTTCTTCTCTTTGCCATTTGTGATGGCCCAGAGACCCTTCTTCATCAGAATGAGCTTGATGCGGGTTTGCCAAGTGTGGAATCCGACTCCTTTGAATCGAGCATTTGGCGAGTCTTTGCCCATGTTAGATTTACGGGAACAGTAGCAAATCAACTTCAGACTTTATTAGATTTGAGCAACAGAAGAATTGATTGAGAGACACAAGTGCTAAAAAAGCACTAACTGAGTGTCAATGGATACCAAATCTGCAAAAAAAAATCTTTTTCTCCAAGTGATCTTCCCCTTCTTGATTTGATGTTGATGCCTTCAGATCTGAGTTAAATCAGTAAGAGTGTTGTACTCAAGTGTATCAAAGGATACAAAAAATAGTGTCAAATAACACTTGAGAAGTATCAATAGATACTGTTCTTGATGAGCTTGATGTTGATGCTGGATCTTCTTGAACCTTCTTCTTATTGATTTTGAATGAGGCACTGAGTAGATCAGAGTTGCAAATTATTGGTTGAGCCCAAAGGAATGAGAAATTGAATAGGCTTATGAGCTTTGGTTCAAGGGCTATGGCTTCCCTTTAGGGTTTGCAGGGTGCAGCCTGGTTTTTCAGCTCGTGCAGCTCGTGGTCGTAACCATTTTGCATAATACTTGATGGGAAGGAAGCTTGGGTAATGAGCTTCAATTGCCCTATGCACACGGACCAGATCACAGCACGCAGAGGCAGCGCGAACTGTACGACCGGAATATGGCGCAGAATGGGCAGCGACTTCCAATTTGTGCAATGCTGAAGCTACGATTTACCAATGTCGGCCTTTGATGTGACGAGGAGCTGCGCTAGGACCATAGGAAAGTTTCTCCAGAAGGAAGCATGGGGAAATATGGGCTGTAGAAGTAGATCAAGAAGCTCCAAGTGAGCTGGGTACTGTCTGGCTATGGCAGACAAGAGTGAGGATAAAGTATGAAGTTGGAAATAGAGTCATACACCAATCTTGAGCTGTCCAGAGATGAAGAGGAGCTGAAAGAGCAGAGAGGAGACCTGAGACATGCTAAGCCATGCTCAGCTGTGCTCTGATACCATGTTAGAAATGCGGGATCTAGAGCATGACATAACCGGAAGCTATGGAGGATGGAAGGAGAAGTGTAGACTCATGATGGAATGACACTGTTTGTTACACAAGTGAATTAGGTTCCAAGATTGAGACTTGGACTCATAAACACAATCTTGTGTATGTGGACAATGACATTGACACTTTACTTAAATGAAAAGAGTACTATCATTGCATTAAGAAAGGAAGCAAGTACAATGCTTTATAGGAAAGTAGGAAACTGCAGTAGGCACCATTGTGCATATGGGATAAGTTAGCCTGCATGTCCTTGACCCTGAGACTCCATACAAAGAGGTTGTTTGAGTGTGATTGCTGATTCTCAACAATTGGTAACACAACTTCTTGATACTGTAAAGAATCATGCTCATGATAATATTGTTACCATATTATCTATCAAAGATGGGATCAATTTTGATCAAGCTTGTATAACTTTGATTGAATATTTGCAATGACATGAACGGCAATACACAAATTAAGAAACACTTATGATCTCACAAGAGTACACATAATCTGAACAAATTGACCAAGATTTAACTGCTCAAAGGCATCCCTTGCTTTACACGTAGGAGTCGTCATGGTGGTAGCTTCTCTCATCTCAAGTTTCCTAATAGACGTTGTTCTTATTGCAATAGAAATTGTCATACTATAAATGATTGCTGGGAAAAGCAATTTGATGAAGAACATTGTATTACAAATAAACAAGTATGTTTATCCAGAGATTATTCTATTCCTTGTTGATGACACAACTTGTCAAGTCAAAGGTATAGGTGATTTATATCTTGGTACTCCTCCTTTAACAAGAACTCTATGTCGTGGAGCTTTACATATCTCAGATCTACAAAGGAATATTATTTTAGTTGCAAGGCTTGTGGATCTTTGTCTATTTGTCGATTTTGACCATGCCAATTCAAAGCTTGTCATCCTCACATGGGTATTTATGAATATTGTGCACTTGGAAAGCATTTTCACAAACGCTTTTCCATTTTCACCATAATTCATTCCACAGATTTCTTGATCTTATTCACATTGATATTTGTGGACCTTTTCCTCCATCGAAGTCTAAATATCGGTATTTCATGACTTTTACTAATGACTTCTCAAGAAACATCATTGTTTTTTTATTGCAACACAAATGAGAAGATTTATTATCTTTTAATAAATATTGAAAAGCTTCAACTCCATATTGATCATCGCATCAAGAAACATTGTATTGATAATGGTGGAGACTACATTCCAAATGATTTTGATGATTATTGTAATAAACAGGGTATTCATAATGAATATACAGTTTCCTATTCTCCTTAATAAAATGGTATTGCAGAACATAAAAATAGGACTATCCTCAATTCCATGCGATGTATACTCTTTCATTTTGGCTTATCTCAATGTTTCTGGATCGAAGTAGTTTAATAGTAGTATTTGTGAAAAATCATCTTCTTATGACTGCTCTTTCTAGTAAAATATTAATTACTTCTTGGACAAGTGAAACTTCTTCTATTTCATATTTTCAAACCTTTGGATATATTGCTTATATTCATGTATCCAAAGAGACTCACAAAAAAATGATCCTCCTAGTTTGAAAGTTATTTTCCTTGGATATTCAAATTTTGCTAAGGAATACAAGTTTTATGGTCCATTATCCAAGAAGGTAATCATAAGTCAGTATCAATCATGCCTTATATATTTTTGCAAACTAATTGAATATCATATACAAAAACATTAGACGTGGTCGTAATATTTATACGAGGACGTGACATCTCATCCCAAGGAGGTGACATCTCATCCCAAGGAGGAATGCACCTATTGCGGCTAGTTAGAAGAGTTTGTGGGTGTTCCATGGATGGAGTGCCTAATCCAATCCACCACTTGGAAGGCACAATCCAGTCTATACCGTCAATACGAGAGGAGATAGGTAGCCTTTCAGGCTTTCTTAGAATCTTGGAGCTTGAGATGGAGGCAATGATTAATGCATTAATATCCATGGATGCCTAGATATCTAATTCTCTAAAAGAAGAAGCATCCATGCCGTTATATGATGGGTGCCCAGTATCTCACCTGAAGACGGTGCTTGGACTTCTAAGTGTGCAAGAAAAATATAGGTGGAGTGATGCGAGTGTGACCAAGTTGTTTAGGTACCTTCTACGTATTCTTGGTTGATTTCTTTTTGACACCATTATGAAAAACAATTGTGCTTTTTCAATGTATTTTATGATTTCTTTTCAAGTTGCTAAAGTTTCATATATTGCCACTTAGAAATACAATGCTTGAGTCTCATGATGATGCGTGACATGCTTTATGAAAGCTTGGCATGGACTACAATAACATCCATACATTGTGTCAAGGATTGCATACTATTTTGAGGAGTGTATGAGACTATGCACACATGTCCAAACTGTGGTGCTCACAAGTATCGATAGGACTTGCAAGGGAAAACCATCCCTCAGAAAGTTCTTAGACACTTTCCACTTATCCCTCGTATATGTCACATGTTTCATACGTTGGACATGGCGAGCTTCACAATGTGACATGTGCAGAATAGATCCACAGATGGAGTCCAACAAATATCAGTCGATTCATGCACATGGAGCCACATTGACTCTACCTTTCAAGGCTTTGCATGAGAGCCAAGGAATCTTCAACGCGATCTTGCTATGGATGGCATGAAACCATTCTTACAGTCTGTAGCGTATAGTCCTTATTAACTGCAACATCTCGCCATGGCTTTCTACGAAGCAAGCTAAGGATTAGAAAATGCTCCACACGGAGTAACATCCAAATGGAATGCGACAATTCTCGATTTTCTATGAGTTTTCATATTGGACCCACTTAGAGATCAACCACGTGTTGGATACCATGAATATTTTCAAGAATGTGGGTAGCTTACTATGGGACCACATCACAAGAAAGAGAGATATTGTAGGGGCATGAATGGAATTGAAGGAGATAGACAAGATGGAGGTGCTTTGGCCACACTCGACGAGTGTTGATGGTCACTTGCAACTACCTTGCACTCCTTGGGTTTTGTCCACTAAAGAAGAGTGCATTGGGAAGAAAATTATCAGGTATGTCCGTACTCTGATGGGTATGATGCATTCTCTCAGATTCGATTTTTCTAAAGATGACGAACTATCAGGGCTAAAATCTTATGATTAGCATAAGATATGTCAGGTTTGTACTATGAATGGATTGTAAGTGGCCTATATATTTTAGTATTTGGGATCTAGTCAGTGTTCGTAATGATTCTTCATTTGTAATAGTTTACACTACCAATCACGATCGTAGGATGCCTTACTCCAGAAATATGCGAGGTGATGTACAAGTTGTCAAATTTAGTGCAATGGATCTCACAAAAGGAGATCAAGAAATCCTATAGTGAATCCACAAGTGAAGGAGTAGTGGAGACAATTTATTTCTTTAAGAAGTACGTGCCCACTAGCATGCTCGCGATACAAACCCACCTCCTAATGCATCTTGTAGATGAAGTGGAGATTACGGGACCTGTCTATGCGCGATGGATATTCTTCTTGGAGAACTTTGTGAAAACCCTAAAAGGCTTTGTGTGACACGGCTAGAAGGTAACATGGTTGAAGGTAGGTTGGTATCTGAGGCATTAGTGCATATTTCATAGTACCTACCAATGGTGGATTTAAACAACAGTATGTTGTGGCCATTAAAGGACAATGATAGACTGACCAGAGATGTGGTGGTTGAAAATGAGGTACAAAAGAGGATAGATACTGCAATGGAGGAGAAACTGAATTGTTTTTGTATGTTGCACCATGCATCCATGGAGACATGGCTCACCAGGTACAAGGATGCCAAGAAAGATCAGGAAGAAGTGCGATCAAAATTTCAATGTAGTACGTGCCATCGACCAATTCGATATCCCAAGGGCATGGAGGAGATGTCGCGATCTATATGTATATGATGGTTACATGGAGCTTTGATTGCAGTCTCTCACGAAGGGGTAGAGGTCTCTATTGAGGAGTGGAAATTCTTGAGGGGATGTAGTCCAAAGGTGACCACATGTTTTATAATCTACCGTATCTAGATTTTTTACGTGACAACTAATCTAACTATTTCAATGTATGGTGAGCCACGGATCCAAACACCATTATAGATGGGATGGAGAATTTTGGGAGCTTGCAAAGTATTATCACGGTGGATCACCATAGTTTCCCCATGATTATATTCAATGTGTAGTGGTTCAAAGTGCTACTGTGGAAGGAGCCAGGGCAATTGTTCGATGAGGTCCATCTGAATTTCTTGAAATAGATTACAGAAAAAGATGGACGTATCTGTGCGACACGTTTGTCTTGCCGGTCCATTGTGAACAGGTACATAAACTATTTTATTTTATTTTATTATGACATGGTATATAATAAATATTGAATCTCTCGTGTATGTAATTTTGAACATGTAATTTTCTATCCAAACCCCTAACAACCTCGATAGTGGTATGTTGTGCCTTCAACTCCCCAAAGTGCCAGAGTATATGATGAAAGCAATGTTTCTAACTAGACGAGGACAATATGAAAATGAAGGGGCCGATATTGCAAGGGATGGAGGTTGAAGATGGCTTGGAGCGTGTAAGGAGGCAGAATCCAATAATGATGATGGAAACACAGGAGGCCAAGAATTCTTTGAGAATGAGGTGGACTCATCCTTTTGTGGTGACGTGTCTATCGACCATCGAAACTATGCAGAGTTGTGCCAAGAGATTGACATGGAACCATAGGCTATGTCATACTTACAACATGTACTTACACAATTCATTGATGAATCGCTTATAAGGGTGCTCTAGAACATGCATTTTAAGTAATATCATTTTTTAAGAGTTATATATTACCGTGCTTTGCTTGAATCTTTATATTGACTATGCTAACATCTCTTTTTCTTTGTGTAGGTGACCTTTGACAATATTTTGGAGAGCGCGATGAGTGGAGGGATGAGCGACAAAGAGTTGCAGGATATATTTATACCTAGAGATATGGCGAACCATGAGCTATCTCGAACACTATCAAGCCATTTCATTGGATCTACATCAGCATGTTCTGATGCTTCAGTTTCTAGTAGACAAGGTCAGTGACTCTGACTTGGGCCAGACAGAGGGAGTGGCTCTAGGGGATGCTATGGAGACATGGATGTGGTGAGCCTGCAGTGGTCTCAAGTTATATATACTACTCCTCGCTCTCGTGTAGGTTCGAGAGAGGGTGGCTCAGGTGGCTATTGTGGAGGCACAGATGCATTGTCTCTATCTCGTCATCTTGGTGGAGTTGCCTCACCCGTAGGATTTGTCATAGCTATGGGGATATCTACTCTAGTGACTCCAGCTTTTGCTCAGCCGTCCATAGGTGACATCCCTATGGGTGCTACTTCGAGAAAAATCACCCCTATGGGTACACAAGATGTACAGGGGTTTCCTAGTTATGCCCAAGAGTGAGGTCGTAGGTGGAAGAGGATAAATATTAGACATACCTCAAATGGGTATGGATACATTGTAGATGACAGGACATGAGCCGTGATCATGAATGATGAGGGGAGGAGGGCGATGGCTTGTATAAGAGAGTTGTGACAACAAGTTTTTTGGCACAACGTCTTGGACCATTGGAAGAAGATACCCAAGGGGAGTAAGGACTACATAGTAGCATCCCTGCATGAGGAGTTTCCAGTACGCACCAATAGGTTTTCCACAGGCTAGATGATGGAGTGCATGCATGCATACATGTCACACAAATGATTGGATGAACACAAGGCACTTAAGAGTGGCATTTCAAAGCCCAAGTGGCTAGACGCAAATAACTAGCGTAGACTCAAGGAGGAGGTAACATATTCTTAAGGTTATTGGAGACAGCAATGCGAGGCTGCGAGCGCACAAGTGGAGACAGAGGTGGTCTATCATATTGGGAGTGGCAGCCATAGGACTTATCTGGAGGACTTTGTAAGTTTTTCTTTTATTCTTCTTGTTTATTTTTTTGCAATATGGCTTGTACTGAAAATTGTGTTTCTAACAATTGTATTTTGTTTTCTTTGTAACACTCCATTACAAACTGCAATCCCACCGGCCTAGAGACTCGATATGCAAAGAGACAAGGTCTCATTGCATTGATTGATAGACTGTATGCATGCGTGACAGTCTAGTAAGTCACTCATCTTTCTTGTTCGTAGTTACTATTTTTATTAAAATACATTATGTATGGCGGACTGAAGTATAGTTTTCTTTTTTTCAAAGTCCGTTCGATGCTCCTTTACAATGGGATGAGCTTTCGGATGGTGAGGATCTATAGCTTGCGCTTGGATTCGTGGAGCACATATCCTCTTTCTTTTTGGTCCTGTGATTTTTGTAGGCATTTTCTATGCACTATGTTATCATCATCCTTTGTATTTTTCCATGATTCCATGTCAAAGCTTTCATTCAACAATCTTGTATTTATTTTATGTATCAGTCTTGTGGGTTCAAGTATATAAAAGTCTTCATTTTGATGACCATTGTACACTTTATATGTAATCCATTTGTAGAATGTAAATACAACACATAGCTACCTTGCCACAATTTTTTCTCTCTATAACCATCACTATTAGCATCGCAAATTTATTACAACCTTTGTTATTATCATTGCAATGTGCATCAAAAACCATTACTAAATGTGATACAAATAGCAACAGTTCTATGGAGACGCTAATACCGACGTGTTTAGTGACGACGGGGGCAATTTTTTCAATGAAATTTTTTTGTCACTTTAAATGTCGCTATGAGGCCTATAAAGGCTTTAACATACAAAAAGGAAGTGACGGATCGAAGGTTGGACTCGAGGTCTATGGCGGGAGAGCAAGAGCAAGAAAGGGAGAGACTAGAAATGGGAACTCCAACAGTCACAATGTGTGACCGGGCCTTCCTTTATTCAAACTGTCACTAAAAGAATAAAGAATAAAGTGATGGTGACAAGCGCCCGCCACCTGCAGTGTGTAGTGGCCGTCGTGACTGTCAGTATAGTAATACACGGGCAGCTAGGCAGAGGTGCCTTTACCCCCAACAACTTCTCACTTCAAGGCAAATCTGCCCTAGTGAGGAGTGAAAAGAAAAAAAAAAGAAAGTACAACATGTACACATGTACAACAGGATGAGGAAAGACGTCACCTCATCCCACTCCCATCAACCTCCTAAGGAAGGCAAAGAGCTCTGTAGATACCTCACCTCAATGTGTTTTGTCTTTGCATGGAAGACCGGATTCTTAGCTAATTGAATAGCACTCTCAAAATCCAAATGCAGTGTAGGGATAGCATCAATACCAAGGTTAGCAACCAAATGCCCTCTTTGCAAACCTCAGTTGGCTGCAACATACTCGGTCTTTGTAGTAGAAAAGGGCGTGCATTTCTATACCTTGGACATCCAAGAAACATCACCTCTAGTATAGGTGAATACATAGCCGGAAGTAGACTTTCTACTATCTGCATGTCCTACATAATCAGAGTCAGTGTACCCCACGACTCCTGTATCGTGGCTAACATAGCATATGTACATATCTGCAGTGCCCTTCAAGTATCTCATGATACCCTTCACGGCATCCCAATGCTTCTTGCCAGGTGTTGCCATATAGCGTGCCACAACACCAACTGCAAAGGCAATATCTGGACGAGTGGCTATCATGGTATACATAAGAGTTCCCCTACCACTACGGATGTATAGGGAATCTTGGCCATCTCGGCCCTCTACTCATTTGTTTGCAGACAATCAGCCTGTGATATGTTCACATAAGAAGGAAATGAATAGTCAATAGGCTTTACATCCTGCATGCGAAAGCGCTCAAGGACTTTATGAATGTACTCCCTCTGTGACAAGTAGAGGAGTACCTTGATGCTTGTCGCATCTAATGTGCATACCAAGTATGTGAGCGGCGTGTCCCAGATCTTTCATCTCAAAGCTCTTCTTGAGCTGAGCCTTAAGAGCATCTAGCTCATCATGAGCTTTCCCTGCTATCAGCATATCATCCACATAGAGTACCAAAATCAATAAAGAACCATCATGGGCTTTCTTCGTGTAAAGACACAGATCCATAGCACTCTGGCTGTAGCCCTGTGACTACATAAAGGCATCAAACTTATGATACCACTCCCTAGGTGTGTGTTTCAAGCCATAAAGACTTTTATTCAATTTGCACACTAGGTGATCCCTGCCAGGTTCTACAAAGCCCTTAGGCTGCTCCATATAAATCTCATCATGCAAGTCCCCATGTAAGAAATCCGTCTTGATATCCATCTGGTATAAATCCAAGTTAACCTGGGCAACTAAAGCCAAGACTAAGCGTAGGGTGGTCATCTTAACCACAAGAGAAAAGACCTCATCAAAGTCCACACCATGCTCCTACTTAAAACCCTTTGCTATAAATCTAGCCTTGTATGCCTACTTGGGGTGTCCAGGGGTACTTTTCAGCTTGTACACCCACTTGCATGGGAAAGCCTTCTTGCCTGTAGGCAAGGAAACCAAATGTCATTCTTATGCAAGGAGTCTATCTCAGACTGCATAGCCCTCTCCCAAGAGTGAGTGTCACCCCTGCGCATAGCCTCATCATATGTGAAAGGCTCTCCTGCATCTGTAACCAAGACATAATGCATCAAGGACTGAAATCTATCAGGTGGACATCTGTCTCTAGTAGACCATCTCACAACAGGCACTATTGCCTGCCTAGCTGCCTGTCCAACACCCTGGCCATGAGCATCTACTGCAGCTGTAGGCTGTCCAACTGGCTGTGCGGGAGCTCTCGACTCCTCCTCAAATATGACCTTGCAGATCTCAACAACTCTCTCAGGCTACCTATGCATTTTGTCTTAATGGAAGACTACATCATGACTGCAAATGACTTTCTGCGCCTGCGGATCCCAGAGACGATAACCCATCTCACCTGCATCTCCATAACCAAGGAAAATGCGTTTGACACTCTTAGGATCCAGCTTACTTCTCTTGTCCTTGGGCACATGGCAAAATGCCTCACATCCAAAGACACAGAGATGCGCTTAAGAGGGAGGTTTTCCAGTCCATACCTCCTCTACAGCCTCGAAATCCAAACCACTAGAGGGCAATCTGTTTATGACATGCACAACTGTACTAACTGCCTCAGCCCAAAAGCTCTGTGGTAGGCCTGTATGGCTAAGCATACTGCGTACACACTCCTGGATGGTACTATTCATTCGCTCAGCCAAACCATTCTAGGGAGGGGTGTAGGGGGCGCTTAACTAACACTTAATATCCCTCTCATCACATAACTGCTCAAAAGAATGTGAGACATACTCACCCCCATTATCTGTCCTTAGGCATTTTAGCCTATACCCAGACTTGTTCTCAACCAATGCAAGCCATCTCTAAAACATAGCCAAGACATCGGATTACAGCTTAATGGGATAATCCCAAACTTTCTGTGAAAAATCATCTATGAAAGTAACAAAATACTTTGCACCACCCATAGACTGACAAGGCATGGGCCCACAGACATCCGAATGTACCAATGCCAAGGGCTCACTCATGCGCGGCCTACCAGACTTCTTATGCGTAGACCTAGTCTGCCTACCATAAAGACAATGCTCACATGAATCAAAACATGCATAATCAAGGGGCAGTAAGTTCTGCAAACCAGAAAGCATTTTCATTCCCTTCAAATACATATGGCCCAAACGGGCATGCCAAAGAGATACATGTGGGATAGAACCCACAGACAAAACATGATCAAGGGAAGAAGCTGATACAATCAAGGGGTAGAGACTGCTAGCCTTGGCACATCTCGCAATCACAAGTCTACCACTAGTGATCTTCCATGAAGAGTCTCCAAAACATACATGATATATTGCGTCATCAAGCTGTGCAACTTACATGAGACTGCATGTCAAAGTAGATACATGATGTACATCCTGCATAACAAAACTGCTTCCAAAAGGAAACTACAACTTAACATCACCAATGCCCACAATATCAAGAGAGCTGTCATCACCCAAGCATACAGAACCCGAAATAGTACGGTATGAATGAAACCACTCTCGGCAAGGTCTCACATGAAAGTACGCACCTGATTCCAAGAGCCAACAGTGTGCATACATAGAGTGTATCTTTGTCATCTGTGAAGCACTAGAAGAAGGTTCTAGGATATAATCATCATCATCAACATTCTCAGGCTGCATAACATTGATCTCTTCAATTTTAACACTGGACTTTGTAGGTACTATGCTACGATCAGAAGACTTATCCTGCACTTTGTCTTTCCCCTTATCTTTGCACCTTTCATTGCGCAATTCATGGCATTGTGGCCTAATATGGCCCTTTTTCCCACAATGGTGACAAGTAACATCTGCATTCCTGCCACGGGATTTGCTATGTGACTTCCCACGAGACTTGGACTGAGATTTCTGAGAATCCCATCCACGGCCACTACCATTGCCATGCTTTCCATATCCATCATTCATGCCTCTAACTATCATAGCATGAGATACACGAGAGGCATCCAAATTCTTACGGTTAACCTCTTCCTGCAGAAGAATACTCTCAACATCAGATAATTTCAAGGTAGCAGTAGAGGCACATAATGTAGTGCGGAATACATCCCACGACTCATTAAGAGTACCAAGCAAGAAAAGAGGAGTGACGTCCTCTGCAAAAGTGATGTCATGCGAAGTCAAGTTCTTGAGTATAGCATGGAGCTAGCTCAAGTGAGCAGACATGGTCACATTCTCCCTCATGCACAGATCCATAAGTTGCTTCAACCAATACATCTGACTCGCTGGACTTTTCTTGTCACAGACATTTTTTATCTTTTCCCACAACTGCCATGAACTCTAATATTCCTCAAACACATTATAGTGAACCTGTTCTGTGAGAGACAATACAATAGTGGACTTGCATAACTCATCAAGCTCAAGTCATTCCTCATCGGGCATAGTTGCAGGCAGATGCCCGCTTAACCTCAAAGGTTTGATTTGCGATTTCTTCACCAACACCTACCAAATCTGGCTCTTCCAATAAGAGTAATTCATACCATCAAGCTTAGTGATGTTGAAAATAGCATGAATAGTGGACGAACTCACCATAATGCCGGCTGGAAGACTGTAGACAGTTCAAAACTGCTCGTTATTTACTGTTAAAAATGACCAAAAAATCACCATAATCAAGGAAAATTGGCAAACAAAGTGGAACCAAAGTTGTTGCCCACCAAGTACTAGTGAAAGTACATCATTTCAGAGTGTTTCAGCATGAAAAATCCATGTCAATCCATACATATATACTTGCTGTAATATATTTCAGATTTCAATAAAAGAGAGCTAACAGTGCCAAAATCGGATCCCAAGGCAATCAGATACTCCCAAGACCAAATTTGGCATCATGCGCACATAGCATAAGCATATGACGGTCAATAAGCATGAATCCAACACCCAAGTATGTCATACAAACATATGCTAGTGTAACGTATCTACATATTCCCTTCAGGACATGTCTTAATAGTCCATCATAAAGGGGGTTTAGAAAGCTCCGTCTGGCACTCCCATGGATGTCACGGGGTTTTCGATCTAAGACTTTCTGTGTCTGCCATGTAGCGGAAGTATTATGGCTATTCCCACTTAGGACTGACCTGAATTAGTGTTTTTTCCTAATGGTCATCTCCTAAACGGAAACTAGCGTCGAACCCGAGCAAACTACTTTACGCAGAAACGCCAAGTCCAAAGCAGATTCATGCTGCACTTGGTTCAAGGAGAATGGGAAATGAGAGGGATGCAAGGCTTGACCTCTTTGCCATAAGTCATAGTTCCATTCCATTCCCCTAAGACACCGTAAACCGGGATTATTGTAACTTAGACTCTAGGTCAGTGCCCTTGCTATTCGTGTCCTTTGAAATGATCTTCTTACTGTCCATCACGATTGAGAAAAGTTCTCGGCCAACCGAGATCACCCATTCGTAGGACGGACCCATGGCCACATCCACTACACTTTCCTCAGGTTGTTATAGTTATCTAATTACCTACCACATTTAGTTGGACATGAATCAAAACAACTTCATTAATTAGTACGTTAGGCACCGATTCCTTCACGTAATCATAGCACTTGACATAGAAAAGCAATGTCAAACAAGTTCCTTTTCAATAGGTTATCATATTTATCTTTGAAATACATTTATCAAATCTAGCTCGTAGGCTTATACATAATCCACCCGAAGGCTATCCAGCAATCCACAGGGATTACTAATCCAAGATTCCGCCTGTAGACTAGTATGCGGGCCTCGAGATCCAATCCCGAGTCACGTTGGCCTCTTGTGCAGGGCCCAAAAGGCGAGGGATTTACGGCCAGAGTCCCCCCTAGCACCCAAGCATCCTCCTACTCCAAGTAGCACTCAATGGAGAGACCTCTCGCGGCGGGTTCGGTCCACCTTCCTAGCGTAGTTAACAACCCCCTTGGTTAGGGTTAGGCAAGCAGTCAGGGGTAACTTAGGCTGCCTCTCCCTTTAGGCCTTCAACCTGAAGCATTAGATATCTTTTTGTCCTTTAATTCTTTGAGCAAACAAAGCAAACAGTGCTCTCTCAATTGTTATGAGCACAATCATTTCCAGTGGTCGTTATTTTGGCCAACTGCTAAGGAGCGAGTCCTTCTTTTTGAATGCATCAAGCACTCGATTGGGGATCAATTGCGATTAGGCAAGATTCCCAAGGGTTTTTTTGTTAACCCTATATCCTTCGGTTAGGGCCGTACCCTATTAACCCAACTTAACCAATACCTTAAGTTCTATTAGCAATAAATATGTTATTCCAATTTACTGATTGGCCTTTTGCTTCTAAGTAATTATCTAATCCCCTTATCTTGGTTACTTTACCCAAGAAAGGTACTATATCAGGACGATTATTCATCCTCTTGTAAGATAAACTTGCGTAAGAATTTGCCAATCTCATTCTGAGGAATTGGCCATTCCCTTGTGATCAAATCACAAGATCATGCGACTCTGCAACTTGTTGCATGAGTGTCGCATCTAATCCATGGGACTATTTTACCCATCAACGGCATCTTCTAATCATGGTATCATGATTAGATAGGAAACAGGGTTAGGGTGTCTTCATAACAATCCGTTCCTGATTGCATTAAGCCGACATTGTCGGTCCTAGGGTTCCAAATTCAAATCGAGTTTCATCCTTTTAGTGAGTGATCCTTAGGGTAAAAACCCTAGATCGTCTCTCGTAAGTACATCCTATTGTCCCTACATTCCATGAATGTGGGCAAGTCTTTAGGTATAAGAGTTTCAGCATTGGCAATAAGAGAGATTAGGTCACATCCTTAACATGCTAAATCCCAGCTAGCACTTGGGATATGTTGCATCGCTTTAACCATTCTTGATGAGTCTCTCGCGGTTTATGTGTTTTTAGGGTTAACCAATTTACTTGTCTATTCTTGAATATATTTGCGATACCCTTTTCGTAACCACATGATTCATTTTCTACGTCTGAGTAGATTTACAAACCCTACTTTTCTGGTTAAAATCAAGGCATATGCTAAGCTATGGCATAACTGCTATTGATTCTTCTAGAACATGAATTCAAGATTCATGCTACTAAGAGTTAGGTTTTTATGTTTAACCGTGCAGCCTTTTTTTCTAACTTCTTTTTTTTAAATGAGATATTCGTACACTGAATGAGCATTACACAACCTCTCGTAACTTTTTACGTAGTTTTTTGAGGTTTAGGCCAATTGACTAGTGAATCTACTTCATGCAGCTCAAGAACCATTTCCATGCCTTGCAAATTCCTATGGATTATTAGCAACCTTCTTTTAAAGATTCATTTCGAAGGAAAAATGCCTAATAATGTGACATGCAATTTATTCTTTCCATGCATAATTGAAGTGTATTATCATTATTGCAACTTGTAAAGATGGGCATTAGTTAATCTAAGTTCGTTACTTTGCAATGCACCACTTGCTAGGAATGCATAGAGATCTTATGCTCTTCTTTTTCATTCATTTAATACAAAGGACCGATTCTTTGATCGTAAGCTAATTCCTTTAATTTAGCCAAAGTATTTCAATCAAGAAAGTGCATCCTAATTTTCGTAAATGATCCATGCACAATTGAAATATTACAACGTACATCAAAAATGAGGAAGAAAACCTAGACTTGTGGTGAAATGTCCACATGGATGCTAGGAGATGATCCTCCTGCGATTGTGCCTTGTGCCTTTTTAGGAGCCATCGAAACCTTGACCTTCTTGCCTTAGCCGCAGACTTATGATCTTGGCCCTTTTCCCTCGCACGCACAATTCCCTTGAGAATCTACTTTCTTGACCGAAACATTGTCTTCCGGAATCGGCCTTGGAAATGGGGACTTATGAATTTTTCCCTTCCTTTCGTAGAAGCTCCAGGAATGCAATTGGTCTATACGGAAAGGGCCTAAGAAAAATCCTGGGGTAAAATGGCTTGAGGGAGTTACGAAGGGGAAGGGGTTAAAAACTCGGCTAATATGACTTTATAAGAGTCCACATGAAGGGCTTTAAAAGAAAGCCGAGGGTAAAGTGGACTTAAGAGGATCCAATGGAAAAGAAAAGGGCTTATAACCGACTAGGGGGGGGGGGATCCACGGGAAGGGATTAGAGTACTAGTGTGGGAAGGATTTAAAAGGAAATTCAGGTTGTAAAAAGGCTTTGTGAGATTGCTAGGGAAAGGCCTTTAAAACCCGACTAGTGTGGCTTATGGGGGATGCAAGGGAAAAAAAGCCTAATTTCCGGGGTATAAGAGCCCGCTTGAGAAGGCCAATAGAAAGGGTTTTTTTAAAGAAATCCGCAAGTAATAGGAACTTGTGTGGAGATTTCCACAAGAAGGGGTGCTTAAATCCTGGCCTAAGGTGGGCTTTTGGGGGCCCAAGGGGGAAAAAGGGGGCTAAAATTCAAGGAAAAAGGGTGTGAAAAAAAATCGCTTGGGAAGGAGGCTTATGAAAGCCCCCTTAGAATCTTCTCTAAGAAGATTCTAAGGAGCTTCAGTACGTGGCATTAGGTTTGAAGATGGTGACTAGACGAAGCATTCGACGACGATCTGGCATAAGCAGGGAGCAGCGGAACATGGCCTCGATCACTCTCTCCTTACGTCGTAGCGAATTGACAGATTCCCCCTCCTCCACGTCTGGATTGTTCTCCTCACAACCAGCCTATTCTCTTCCCTCTACTCAGATAGGCTGGCATAGTATTTCCTCACGCCTTCCCCCCTCCTCTCAGCCCCCAGCATTACGGCCTTTTCTTCCTCCCTCACTACTCCCTCCCACAAGGTTTTATAGGCAAGGGAGAGGGACCTCCCCTCCCCCCACACGGCATAATGCATGGGTATTCACCCCCCACGGTTTCCAGCTCCTATGCTGACTCATAAGCTCCTTCCTCCCTCTCCTTCAGCACCACTGTCGGCTGGGGAAAAGAGGGAATTAAAAAATTTGCCATAATTCAAATATTATCTTTTTGGCCTCCTACCAAGAGGAAGTTCCTATGTAACTAAACTGGTTATTTTTTCTTTTGTCTCATTTATGCCGATAGAGATTGTACAATCGCGCCATCCATTTATTCAATGCAAGCATTCCCTTGCATACGGATTAGAAATATTTTCAACGGAAATATTACAGCCAGTGAGTAGGCACACCCCCTAGGCAACGGGGCAAAGTGTTCCTGCCACTACCAAAACTTGACACAAGTAGGTGTCAGTTTACAAAGATACAGATCCAAAACTAAGACTTAGCTCATAAGCATACAGTGAACCAAGACATATGATGTATCATCCCAAAAGGTAAGAAGTCCCAAAGTCTCAAGTGTCTGTAACTGCTCAATAGCATGTAACGGCTCAATGCATAAAAGTACCACCTGCTTATTAATGTCTAGTAAGCATCCCACTGGCACAAAAGCCCTATGTACGAGCTCAAGAGCTCAAGCCAAGGCAAGACACAGTGCCAATGACATAAGTCCAAGACAATACATCAATAGTACATCCCGAACATATAGGCGAAGAGCATCCGTATGTAGCATCCATAAGCATGTAAGACATCAAGTACATCCCAAGATACAACTCTGGAAAGCCAATAAATAGCTCAAGTACGCTCCGAGAATCCAAGGTCAAGCCAAGACTGAGCTCCAATAGCAATAGGCTCCAAACAATGTAACTAGCATGTAGTAATGGCATAAGCTAAGCTTGTCAAGACCGGTCAGACATAAGCAACATACATGCCATAAGTACATTCAAGAAAGAGCATCCAAATTCTTTGCAAAGTGAGCTCAAGCTCAACCAAAAATCCCGAATCAAAACCAAGCTCTATGTCGAGCCCCAAGTGTCAATACATCACCATATATGCCCGAAACATAGCCCGAAAAGCATAGGCATAAGTATACATGAGTAAAATGACTTCAGCCCAACTTTGTACATCAATGATTTACTATTCAAAACTAAGAGTTTCAGCACCAAAATCAGCTCCAAATGGTTGCCAAACAATAGGCATACATTCCCCTAACATCCGGGCATCAAATAGGACTAACCGAGCATCAAATGACAATGCCAAACAAGCTATAGCATCAAATGTCAGTGTAACACTTTCATAAACTACCTCTGGAGTGTTATGAAAGTCCCAAAATAGTGTTAAATTAGTCCAAATGCTATGCCAACACATCAACCATAAAAACCAAGCATCAAAGCATATTCATATGCCCGAAATGGAGCCTTTCCAAGTGCCAATGGAGGGGGAGAGTTGCTATTGTGATTGTTAATGCTGAAGACACATATGGGAGGACTTTGTGATTCTTCCAACTATAAATCTTGGTCCTGGGGCTCTAATGTACTGCCCTGAAGGTGCCCAACATTGCCAAGAAGGTGCTCAGGAAGCCGGGGAGTGACGGGAGCTCAAAGGAGTCAAATATGGCTGTCGGAAAGGTGGAGCCCCAAGAGGAACACCAAGGAAAAGGGAATTCTCTTGCAAGAAAATCTATCTTGTAACATCAACAAGCTTGTTTATCATGTTTCATATGATCCCAATGAAGAAAAGAACACCAGGCACAACAAATCTTCATGCAGCATCATGTAGATCTCCCACGGTTTTTAATAGAATCAACCATATTCTTCAGCATCTTCACAAAATCCATCAATAGAACAAAGAAAGTAAAGAAATACACCATCTTTGAATGGAAATACATCACATAGTATTCATCTTCAATATCTTCATAGTCTTCTCTCTCAATCTCTCATATACAATCACTCTGTTTCAGTAGAATTGACTATCTCTGACTCTCTCTATCTCACTCCATTAATAATACATCATGTCCTCACTACAATCTCTCAAAATTACTCTCAATAATCACTCTTAGGTCGTGGATACCCCTCCCAAGAGGTATGTCTGATATGAAGGGTCACCAGAGCCACTACAGTGTCTCTTCACAGCTCACTACTGTCACTTCACTCTAGTCTTCTCTTGAGTCTTCAGCAGCTACTTCTTCCACTTCTTTCAGCTCTTTTGCACTTGTATTCACCTCTTTTCAAGGCTAGAAAACTTTACCAAAATCACACATACATTCCACAGAACACTTACAGAAGCATACAGAACAGTCTACAGAACAGTACCAGAACAGCTACAGTACAGAACAGAACAGAAACAGAACAGAAGCAGAAGCTCTATAGAAGACCTACAGAAGGTTACAGAAGGTCATCAAAACCACATAACTCATTCTCAAATCATTCCAAACTCTCACAAAACATTCACCAAGCTTTCACAATATCTCATTCTTCATCAATCAATACTTCATCCCTCCTTACAGAAGATAATCAGAACAAAACAGACCAAAAGAGAACAAAACAGAAGGTATACAGAACCATTCAGAATCTATCAGAACATCACAGAACCACCAACAAACATCATGAACTTCCAAAACACAATCAATATCATCCAAAACACTCTCAATCCACTTCCAAATCAATCAATCATCCCATAAAATCAACCATTCAGCTCTCAAAAACAACAAAAATCAGCCAAAAAACAAGTCATTTCAACACTCAACATATCCCCACACTTAATAAGGAAGCGTCCTCGCGACCCAGGAAAAAGGGAATACAAGTTTTTTTGAAAAGCTCAACTTTGATCTTCATTATCTTTTCACAAAGAAGCCATCCACCACGACCCCAACTTATAACCTGTTTCTGATATAAAAATACAAAGAAAGGAAAACCTTTTATACATTAACACCTCTTATCAAACTAAAAATCACAACAAATTTGTAAAGGATATAAGAGTTTGCTTCTTCTTCTTCAGCATCAGCTTCAACTCTCCAACCACGACCCCATCTCGACAAATCTCCAAAATATAGCTCGTACACAAAATCCAATAGGAAACCACCACGTTCGTTTGACATAAATAAACTCACAACACAAACACTAATACACAACACAACCATCTGAATGACTTCTTCAAAAATAAGAGTTTGGCATTAAAAGCTTCCACCATACATTGGAAAGGCATCAATGAAGATGATCCCTCTTAAAAGATTGATGTTGTCGGAATCGATCCATAGATAAGGATTCATCTACAAAGTTTTTAGGAGGATTTTGAAAAAATTGGAGACAACACATCCTTTCCAACAAGACCAAGTATCTGCTAGGCAAACAGAGGGCATGAAAATACAGTATCTCCAGCTGTTGGGAATCAATGCTAACATTGACATTCATGCACAACTTTGGAATAGGCTTTGAATCAGTATGAGAGTGCCTATGCATATACGCCAGGTACCAAGCAAAGTGAGCAGTTAATCTCACTGAGGGATCTGCAGACTGTGAATACTGTTGGGCAAAATGAACATAGTTTTGATAAGCTTGACTTGAAGCTGTCCATTCCCCTGGAATAACTGGCCAATTAATCTGCGGTCCTGTAAGGCAATCATCCGAACTCCATCCCCTTCTTCTGGAAATCTGAGTATCAAAACCGTCACAATCACTAACCAACTGAGGTGGTTGAGATATGGAAGTGTTAGGAGAGGGTAGTGGAATAAGGGAAAGTGGATGTAGGGAAGGATAGGAAAAATCATAAAAAGAAGAAAAGGTTAAAGAAGGAGTGGCAGAAATTTGTAAGGAATCACTAAGGAACGGTGCTAACTGATAAATAGGAAATGTGGAGGGTACATTTATGAGGGGTGAAGGACAGGGTGGAGAAGGGGAAAATACCCTATCCTCAATAAAGGAACAGTAAGTGAAAATGGGAATTTGAGGGAAATTGGAAGGTTGAAAAAGAAGGGGTAAAATTACTGTGGAATTTGTTTGACAAAGGGAAAAATATATAACATAGCGGTGAGCCAATTGTTGGTAATAAAGGAGGGTAGGAACAGAAGGTCCTAAGAGAGATCGTCTATGATAGGCATCAAAGAAAGTAGCATCAAATGGATTATGTTTGGAAAGATAGGTTAAGAGATCCATCCTCAGTTGGTTAGTACTCTGTACAAAGGTAGGAGCTGTGTTTTGTCTTTGATTGAGGACCACCGAATCAATCATGGGATGCCACGGATTATCCTGACAATCAGCCACTTTGGAGGAATAACTTTGGAACATATCAGCTATGCGCAACTCCAAATGATTGACATATAGAACAGCCTGTAAGACCACATCCCCCACATACCATGCCATATCTACCTCATCTGGGATTAACAAATCTCCACGGAGATACATGTATGACATCAGCATGGTGTCTGGCGTGACAGAATCTTCAAAGAGCATTCTAACTACCTCTGTCAACAACTCAGCAGACCAAGCCCCACTCCAGCCATCCTCTGGAAAAGGTAAATCCATCGTGGAAAGCTTCATATAGAAGACCAACTTCTGCAAGTGGTAGTGGACAAAGAAAGAATGGTCTGGTAAGACAAAGTCCTGAAACTGCTCAAAGGTAGACCATAACAAGTCCATTCTGGACTGCAATCTTTCCACTTTGTCTTGGAATAAAGGGCACAAAGTAGCCTGTCTCTGTAAGGCAGCCAAATCCTGCTGTGAAAAAGAAGGAATTAATGGAACAGGAGGGCTTGGAGGAACAGAGCGGGACTTTGCAAGCTGATCTTGCAACTGCTGGATTTGGGAGGCTTGGTTGGCCACTATGTCATTAGCCATCTGTAAAGCTGAAAGCTTGTCATCTAAAAGAACTTGGAATTCTTTCGCTTCACTGGACATCCTCTCCTTCTCGGCTGAAAGGCTAGTAACCTGTGACTGAGCCGCGAATAACTGGGTCTTCAATGAAGAAATCTCATCGCTTTGAGTGGCAACCAGTTGGGTTTGCTGTTCCATTTGCTTAAATAGATCTGCTAGGGTATCCTTAGCAGAAGCTAACTCAGATGTTGCCTTATGCAACTAGTCTTTGGACTGCATGAGCTCCTCATAGAAAGATGCGTACAGCTGTTGAACACAGGCTGTCACTGACAACTCAATGGAACTTTGAATATCCTTGCAGAGGAAAGGAATGGCATCTCCTGAGACGAGACTGTTCAGGGAAGGAACTGAGATCTCCAAGGATCCTTCTCTATGTGCTCGGAACAGGTTATTGCAAGTGAGATACCCAGGGAGTTCACTGCCAGAAGTAGCAGGGATAGGCACTGAGGGAAGTACAGCAGGGGCTTTGTCCGCTACCCTCTTCAAGCGTTTGCGCTGTATGACCAGGGGAGGCGGAGAATCATCATCCTCAATGTCAATAGGTGCTGACTCTTCTGAAGGTGGAGGAGGAGGTACTGGATCTGATGGAGGAGGTGGAGGCACAGTCTTCTGTAACCCTGAATAGGTCAAGAAGGCAGACAAATATGATCCATAGGTAACATTGGTAACATTACCCCTCGTGACTTTAACAAAATGCTGATCCATCTTAGTAAGGAGGTATGTGCTCCAATCAATGGCAACTCCTTTTAGCACCATCCTGGAAGCTGTGAAAAGCTCTTTGGACAAATAATGGGATGGCGTTTTGGCAGGCATGAACCTGTCCTGAAGGAACTGGCACATGGTCTTCCATACGGGATCAGTGATCATAGAAAACGAAACTCCGGAAGAGTTTATCACTTTCTTAACATCAAGGACTTCCCTTGTCTGCTTCTGCAACAGTTTGAGTATCTCTTCATTAGAGAAGAGCTGACGAGTGGTCACAAAAGGTTCTCCTTTGAAGGGTAAGGACAGAGCCTTCCCTAAGCCGCGAGACGTCAATGTCATAGACATGCCTTGGACTACTCCTGTCTTCTTGCTGTAAGAGGCGAGGAACTCATCACATACGGACGGATCCTCTGGAAGTAATGGAAAAGGAGTGGCCACAGAAGCAGCAAGTCCTGCCTTCGTGAGGGGCTCAAAAGTAAGTAGGGACGAGTAATCCCTACTAACTAGTGGGACGTACTGGATAGGGGGAGGAGCATGAGAAGGCGCCATTCAGATGGTTACACACACACCACAAACACAGACAATCAAGGTGAATGCCTGCAAACCAACAGACAAAAACCAAGGATAAGAGAATTACCAATCAAAACGTGACCCGACCAACTAACCCCAAGCAAACCACATCCTAGAAAAAATTTGACATGACCTCGAGACAAATGCGACCGAAAGCTTCATGCGATGCATCAGACAAACACCCTGAACCCCGTATCAGGCAATAAAAGAAAAAAAACTGCATACCGTACCCGTAACCGTAACTAAGACAGGAAACCAAAACCATACCATATTCGACACATATCAATACGACATCTGTGATAGAACCAAGACTGGACCATGGAAAATAACACTAATGACTGCGTATACCCATCCCACGAAACGCTTCACTAAAAAAGGAATTAAGTGCAGTGAGGGGGGAATTATTTTAATGAAGGGTTGATTTTAATCAATTATTAAAAATGGGTGAATTTTTATTAGGTGATAAACCTTAATAAGAAAACGGCGGTTCCTTATTATAGATTTAATTACCAATTTTTAGGTTAAACGGTGCAGTTATTCGATTCCCGGACTTCGATTCCCGACTGGGTCTCTAAATGCAATTCATTGATTATAAATTAAGGTGATGTGGAGCGCTTTTTTGCCAGCGCGTGCTCATGTGACGGTTGGTTTATTTTAATTTAAAAATTTAAAGTGCCTCTTTAGCGCACGTAGCGCGTGCTAAGTGAACGACTGGTGGATTTTAATTTTAAAAAAATGTGTGTTTAGCGCGAATGCGCGTGGCAACGGTGGGTGAATTAAAGGATGTATTTTAACAATTAATTTGTGATTAAGGGGGAAAATAAATAAATAAAGCACATAAAATAAATACCTGGAAGGGTGTGTATGTAATGCAAGAATGCGCACGGAAGAATTCCAGTAAAGGAAAAGCAAAAAGCACTGATGAAACAACAATGACAACACCTTAGCAGATGTGTTAAGTTGGTTTGTGTTGGTGTTTTCATTTTTATTTATTTTTTTTATTTTTAGTTGTGATTATTTATGGTTGAATAA
Source organism: Lygodium microphyllum (assembly GCF_053477565.2). Taxonomy (NCBI): domain Eukaryota; kingdom Viridiplantae; phylum Streptophyta; class Polypodiopsida; order Schizaeales; family Lygodiaceae; genus Lygodium; species Lygodium microphyllum. The sequence continues at coordinate 144,219,566 of NC_141136.1, read as the reverse complement.
ATGGAAAATGAGCAAGGGAGGTGAGGGAAATTTTTAGAATGTTTTTAGAATTTTTTTAGAATTTTTTACAATTTTTAAAATGATTTTTCGATATTTTTTGGCAATTTAGGGGTAATTTTAGGAAATATGGATTTTTCAGAAATTATAGGGAAGGCAATTCCTAGCAGACAAATTTCCAAAAATTGGCAAAAGGCAAAAGGATTTTTTTAGAAATTTTTCTGAAATTTTTTTTATGGAAAAATTAATGTAGTGATTAATTAAGTCACATTAATCACACTAGTCAATGAGACATAAGTCAATTAAGTCGGGTTAGTAGGATAAGGCAGGTTAGTCTACCTAAGTCTAGTCAGGTAAGTCTACCTAAGTCTAGTCTGGTAAGTCTACCTAAGTCTAGTCTGGTTAGTTAAGGGTAAGTAGGTTAGGTCGAACTAACCTAGTCAGGTTAGTGAAGTTTGATTAGGTTAGGTCTAACTAAGTCTAGTCAGGACTAACTAACCTGAGGTAGGTTAGTGGACTAACTATAGGTAGGTTAGAGTTAACCTAACCCTAGTTAAATGAGTTATTAACCTAACCCTAGTTAAATGTGTTATTAACCTAACCCTAGTTAAATGTTGACTTAGGTTAGTGGTTAATCAAACTAAGGTTAGTATCTAACCTTAGGATGGGAGGAGGAGGAGGTGTAGGTGGAGGGTAGTTGGAGGCAGCCGCGGGCGGAGGTGTAGGTGGAGGCGACCGCTGGAGGAGGTCGTGGAGGGGCCCGCTGGAGGAGGCGAGGAGGGTGGCGAGTCCGCTGGCGGGAGGGTGGAGGAGGCAGAGGCCGCGGGCGTGGCAGGAGGCACGGGCGGCGGAGTACGCAGGGCGGCGGCGGGCAGAGACGACGTAGGCGGCGCTGCGACTGCGGCGGGGCGGAACGCGACGGCGGTGACACAGGTGGTCGAAGGCGAGGGAGGCGCGACGGCGGCGACACGAGCCACAGGGCGGCGGCGGGCAACTTCTGCAGTAAACGGGGGAGGGAGGGAGGAGAGGAGGCGGAGAGGCTGGGGGGCTGGGGAGGAGAAGTGGCCACGGGCGGAGGGAGTAGAGGGGGAGGAGATGTAGTGTAGGGAAGAGAAGAAGAAGAGGGAGAAGAAGGAAGTGCTGGAGGAGGGCGCTGTGGAGGCGAAGGAGAGAGGAGGCTGAAGGAAGCAGCAGGGGGGAGAGATGGAGGGGAGAGTCGAGGAGAGAGAAGGAATGGTAGGAGAGAGAAAGAGAGGAGATAAAGAAGAAGAGAGAGAGAGAAGAAAGAGAGAGAGGGGGATGGTGGTTGAGATTCGGGGGGGGGGAGAGGGTGTCCGTTGGGGGGATGGGTGGGGTAAAATAATTTTTTTTTTAAAAAAAATAAGGTAATTAATTAATTTTTTAAAAAAAAGAAAAGAGGGAAAGGTGAGACGCCCCTGTCCCGCGCACACGCGCGGGGCGGGGGTAAAAAAATTTGCGGTAACGGGAGGGAAAGGGCACTCGGATACAGGGACGGAGCACGCGGACATGACCGGGGCGCGTTAAAACGTGTAAAATCAAAAACGGGCACGTTCACGCGCAAAACGAGCGCGAGAAAAACAGAAAAATAAAGAAAAATTAATAACTCCCAATCCGGATGTCAAAACGAAATAACGTAAAAACAAAAAGTGGGCAGGACGACAGGGGGGAAACAAGAAAAATACGGGACGGGGGTTCCGGGAGGGGTAAAGGGCGGTCACGTGCAAAAAACACAAAAAACGAACAAAAAACGCAATTGAAAAATTAATATCGAAAGATCCGTGCATCGGAATGAGGTGCAGCAAAAAGGAAAACTAGGCAGAAAGATGTGCCCGACAATCCTATCACGTCAAAACATAATCCCGACTGAGATAAAACGTGTTCACATGGGAAAAACCCAAAAAACAAACCCGAAAATGGGATCGAAAATTAATATCGGATGAACCGTTTACCGGAATGACATGCAGTAAGAAGGAAAAATGTCCACAGAAAGGAATGGCCCAGGGTTATCATGTTAAAACACAGTTCCGGCGGAAATAGGAGGGGTTCACATGTAAAAACTCCAAAAATACTCCCGAAAAGTCATTTAAAAATTAATAAGTAAAAATCCAGAAGTCGAAAAAGGGTGGAGGAAAAAGGAAAAAGGTAGGGGAAGGCACGGGGGACACGGTTGTCAAATCAAATTGGAATTCCGATCAAACAGGGCAGGTTCACATGGAAAGATGTCAAAAATACACACGAAAAAGTCTTAAAAACCCAGAAAATTAATAACGGACAAACCATGTAGCGGAATGATGCGGAATAAAAAGGAAAAATGTCAGGGGAAAAGCGCTAGTCAGGGCTATGACGTCAGAGCATGATTCGGAAGCAAGAAAAGTGTGTTCACATGGAAAACCGTCTAAATTGCGTAAAATGTTTCAAAAATTAATAACTCGAAAACCGTGCACCGGAACAGGGGTAGGTAAAAAGGAAAAATGGTCAGTTCAAAGGGAGGAATAGGGCTATAAGGTTGGATTGGGACTTTGGTGAACGTAGGAGGCATTCACATGGCAGGACCTCAAAATCAGGGAATGAAGGAAAACTGCAAGGGAACAGCCCCAAGGGTGGGTGGAACATAACCGGGTGGGTGGGAAGGGACCCCAGGAGGATAAAAAGCAAGGCAAGGCATACATGCATGAACAGGTTAAGGCATATGCAGAAGGGTATGCAATATAGACGCGCAGGGACGCGTCCCTACACTTAAGACCTTAACGGATAGGGTTAACCGAGCAACAGGGACCTAGGACCACGCCATAGACCATCCCCTAACATCCCCACACTTAAAACATGACCGGCACGAAGAAACCAAAGTGTATGGTTAGAAAAACTTGGCCCGTTTCGTCAAGAATCAAGGTTGAGTGTCGATGGCATGTCTAGTGTTGTAGTCGACTGCAGGAGGGACCAAGGCATCTTTACAGCGCACACGTCCATCATGGCAGGGACCACGCGGCAGCACCCAGGGAGGTAGCTGATTGAAGGAATCGCAGGAAATTCGTCGATGATGATAAGGGATACTACACTCAACTCACAGTCACTCAATTGGAATGAAAGATCAGTCACGCGCCCCATGACTGATATCACTTGAGGAATAATGATTGAAAACCATATCGCATACCCGGTTTAGGAATCGACAAGGGGGAATGGTGCAGAAGGAGTATGCCAGGGTGCACAGTTGATGGTGCATTAGTGCGTCCAACCCGGCTGGCATAGGTGCAAGGAGGAAGGCAAGGGAGCCTTACAGTGCCGTGTACAGAACAGGGTGATGTGTCTTGTGATGACGGTAAAAACCCATCCCGTGGGTGCATAGGGAAACAGGAACATACCTGACTCCAAGTGTCGTAACGTCCCTCAATCTCACCTCTCGGTATTTGATTGAAGAAACTCCAGTCAAACTCAACCCACCCTCTGTCTCACTCTCTGTTGATAAATACAGGAGGGCAGCCTTTTCCTGAAACCCATTGATGTAATCCTCACAGTCACTTGTGCAAAGGTTGTATGCCTTGTGCGCATTTGATTGGTGCAACTGTGCATCCCGCCCTGTGCCGGCATACGGTGCGAGAAGGAAGGCCAGGGAGCCTTATGGTGCAGTGCACAGAAACAAATTGTGCTTTGTGCATTGAGAGGCCCATCCCGTGCGTGCAATACTTCATTCACACTTCTCACCTCCCATTTGATTTGAAGGAAAAAGACTGGTATCTCGACCCACCCTCTGTCTCACTCTCTGTTGATAGATACAGAGGGCAACCCATACGCACTTCCCCATCCGGTTAGGATGAAAGCTCACATCACTCAAGGGGTTGTCGATGAAGATCGCGTCAGCAGTTGTGGAAGAGGCGTACCCAGGGAGGTAGCCATCAAATTCGAACATTGTGTTGAATAGGACATGTCATCTGCTAGAGGACAGTTAGTCACTTTGCAAAGAGACCCACGACACAGCGTACCAAGGGAGGCAGCGTCGGAATTGGATCCTAGGGATATCAATTAATGAATCCACTTTCTGGACTGCTGGGTGTTACCACCTTTTCCACAGCCAGCTTCCCGCCCAAGGGTGTTTACCACCTTTTCTTGGAATGAGGCCTGTTATGACAGGGAATTGCTTCCTTTTCTCTCATAACAAATTTGTTTGTTTGTTTTTTTCTTTGTTCTTTTTTTTTTCTCTTTTTCTTATTTTTCCCTATTCCCGAGGGTGTTTCCACCTTTTCCCGAAGAATAGGTCGGCATGACAGGGACCTAAGTCCTTTTCTCCCATGACCGATATGTTTTGTTTTTTTTTCTCTTTCTTTTTTTTCTCTTTTTCTCTTTTCTTCAAATTGAACAAGGGAATGGTAGAAAGACCATGTGTCAGAACCCACCTTGCCACTGTCGCTGGTGGAAAATAGAGGATAAAAGATCAAAGTTGGAAGGGGGGTTTAAGGGGACAAAGGGTTGCACCCGCTTCATCAGAAGTGGCTGAAGAACGGCTATCAGAAATAGCGTCATAAGAAGTACAGTGCCGCGCCAATGAGGGAAATGATCAAGTGTCCGTAATTGTCAAGATCCCCAAGGAGGGAAGTACTTCTTCAGGCGATATCCATTGATCAGAAAGGGATCATCAGAGGCATCCAGGGTCTGTACTTGGACAGAGCCATTAGGGTTGACGGCAAGTACCTTATAGGGGCCCATCCACCACTGTTGGAGCTTGCCAAGAAACTTGCCAAATCGTGAATCATAGGCTAGGACCAAATCACCTTCTTTGAACTCCTTGTGCTTGATGAAGCTGTCATGGTAAGCCTTGCGTCGAGCTTGCGTGGCTTCCATGCACTGTAGAGCCATCCTACGAATTTCGTCCAAACATTCCAAGTGCAGGAGACGGCGTTGCAGTGAATCGTCATTCCCCAAACGCTCTTTGATCGCCACTCTCAAAGAGGGTAGTTCCAGTTCAATAGGAAAAACTGCTTTTGTACCATACACCAGCTGGAAGGGTGTCTGTCCCGTTGCTGCTTTATGAGAGGTTCTGTACGCCCAGAGGGCCTCTGTAAGTCGATCGTCCCAATCACGACGATGTGCAGCAATTGTTCTTGTCAGAATCAAGCAGAGGATGCGATTCGTGACTTCGACTTGGCCGTTGGCTCTGGGGTAATAAGGAGTGGACTTGCGATGGCGGATCTTATACAACTCTGTCAACTCTTCCATGACTTTGTTAAGGAAATGAGTGCCTCTGTCACTTACCATCTCTAAGGGACTATCAAAACGGGTGATGATATTCTCGTACATGAACAGGGCCACGCTGTTACCATCGTCCCGCTTAAGGGCTTTAGCTTCACACCACTTTGTGACATAATCCGTACATACGAGGATGTATCGGTTCTGTTTCCTTCTGGTGGGAGGGTCAATTGGACCTACAAAGTCAATGCCCCACTTCTCAAACGGCTTCAAAGGAAGGATAGGTTGCAATGGCATGGCACTTGTCTTCGTGGGTTTCCCCATTCTTTGACAAGCATCACATCTTTTACAGTATTCATAGGAATCTTTGTGGATGGTAGGCCACCAATATCCTGCTAGCAGAGCCTTCCTGGCTGTAGCTTCTCCTGCAAAGTGACCTCCACATGGCTCGTCGTGGCAAGCCTTCAGAACAATCCCAATCTCATCCCCGGCAACACATCTTCGGAGCACTTCATCTTTGCCTTTCTTATACAATGCACCGCCTAGCAGGGTGTAGGGGGTTGATTCTAGCATGAGCTTCTTCCTTTCCCGACTAGAAATACCAGGAGGGTACTGTTGGGTTGCCAACAGATTAGCAATGTCTGCATACCACGGAGTTACAGTTTCCACCAAGAATAGGGAAGCATCAGGGAGGTCTGGATCATCCTGCTCCTCGTCTGCAATTTGTGGGATACGCGACAGATGATCAGCCAGAACATGGGAACGACCAGGCTTAGTAATCACCTCAAAATCAAACTCCTGGAATAGAAGGAGCCATCTCATCAATCGTCCTTTCACATCTGCTTTGTTCATCAAGAAGGACAGGGCCTCATGATCCACATAAAATTTAAAGTGGGTAGATAGGAGATAATGGTGAAACTTCTCCAGGGCAAACACCATTGCCAAGCACTCCAGCTCTGTCACTGTATAGTTCCGTTCCCTATCAGTGACTTTCCGGCTTGCATAATAGATCGGTTGATCCAACTTCGAGGAGCCCTTTTGGCAGAGGACAGCACCTAAGCCTTCAATTGATGCATCAGTGTGTACATGGAACTCTTTCGTCCAATCAGGAGGTTGCAGAATGGGTGCCTCAACCAGACACTGCTTCAGAGTGTGGAAGGCTTTGTCACATTCTTCCGTCCAAGTAAACTCTGCATCTTTCCTCAGAAGCTTGTGCAAGGAAGTTGCCTTTGTCGCAAAATGGGCTATGAACCTTCTGTAGTAACCCACATGGCCTAGGAATCCCCTCAACTGTTTGAGGTTGGTGGGTGCTGCCAGAGCTGCGATCCTTTCGATCTTTGCAGGGTCTGTTGATATCCCTTGTGCAGAGACAATGTGGCCCAACAGAACTCCAGAAGAGACCCCAAAGATGCATTTGTCGGGGTTGAGGGAAATCCCATACTCCCGGCATCGGTCAAAGCATTGTTCCATATGTTCCCAGTGTTCACGGATCAAGCTATAGACACAGAAGTCATCCAAATATACCTCAATGAAGTCGTGCAGATGATTTTGAAATGCAACCATCATGACTCGTTGGAAAGTAGCAGGGGCATTGCAGAGCCCAAATGGCATCACTCGGTAAGCATAGGTCCCCCATTCTGTGGTGAAGGTTGTTTTGGACTGGTCTTCTTCTGCGATTTGGACTTGGTTGTATCCGCTGAATCCATCCAGAAGAGAATAAAGTTCATGTCCTGCCACCGTGTCCAACAGTTGGTCTGTGAAAGGGATTGGAAAGTGATCCTTCTTCGTCTTGGAATTAAGCTTTCGAAAATCCACACATATTCGCAATTTGCCATTCTTCTTGGGTACAACCACGATGGGTGAAACCCATTCACTGTTTGCCACTGGATAGATAAACTCGGCTTCCAGAAGCTTCAGCAGCTCCGCTTTCACCAATGTGGAATAATTCGGGTTCATTCGCCTCTGTCGTTGCCGTACTGGCTTGGCATCAGGCTCCAAGTCAATATGATGTTGACATATTGTGGGATCAATCCCCTTTAGGTCTTTGTAAGACCACGCAAACACGTCCAAATTTTCTTTCAACAAGTTGTACAAGGTTGACAACTCCCCTTCTGGGAGACTGCTACCCACCTTAAGTGGCGTTCAGTGCCTTCTGCATCCACAAAGGTTAACTGCCTTTCACCTTCTACTTCCCGGATGAAGGTTCCACGGACTGCTTCTAGATACAGATCCGACTCCTTCAAGGGAGTGATGTCCTCTTCTGATGTCCCACTAGAACCAACTTCTTCTTTTGGTGGAGACTTAGGTTGCTTCTTAAGACGTTGGAATGGGATAAGCGCCGTTTCGGGTTTGGTTTCAAAATTAATTACCTCTTGACTTGAAGACTCCTCTTCTGAAGATGACACATCCAGGAACGTCACATAGCAGGGACCCTCTAATTTCTGTTGGGTTTGTCGGACTGGTGCTTGTTGGCACGGTGCATCATCATCATCTTTCTTTGGCAAGGATAGGTTAGGACGGCATGAGCCACTGCTAAAACACGGCTTGCTCTTCTTAATCCATTTCTTATAATGGTTTTCCATATGAGATGATCCATTTACTAGACCAAATGGTACCATTGCCATTCTGTCCCATAGCATGAGCTCGTCGGCTTCTGATGCTTCTGGAACTTCTTCCTCAAATGTATCCTCTTCAGGTGGGATAGACTCTTCTGGCTCACTTTCATCACCTTCTTCGTCCATATCATATCCATCCTCTTCTGTCTCTGTCTCTGCTTCTGCTTCTGTTCCTGTTGCTGCTTCTGTCTCTGTTTCTGCTTCTGCTTCTGTAGGAGCTCTGTAACAGAAGAATAGATTCTCTGTCTCCTCTTCTGCCTCTGTCTCTGGCTCTGCTGTGGCCATATAACAGGGAGAGCAGTACATCCATGCTTCTATCTCACTGTCAGAGGTGATTTCAGAAGTCATGCCTGGTTCTGGCAGGAAGTATTCACCCATTGATAATGGCTTTGCATCTTTTGGAAGTCGGCTTACAGTATCCACTGTTAAGGAATGTGCCATTATTTTCTTGGGAAGGATCTGTTTGACAGCATCTTCGTCTGCTGATGTTCCATCTGTAGCCTCGTTAGGGGAATCAGAAGATAATTCCAAGGAGGTGGATCCATGTCCTTTTTGAGAACCATACAGTTTCAGCACCACTTTATTGGGTCCTCTACCCAAGGTCAAGGTTCCTTTGAACCAATCCGTCCTTGCTCTGGCTTCAAAAAGCCATGGTCTGCCCAATAACAGAGGATAGGATGTACCATAAGAGTTTGGCTTCACCACCAAATAGGTTAGCCAATAATCTTTTCCAGCCACTGTAGTCTTCACATATGGAAGAATGCCCAAAGGCTTGATTCTACTCTGATCCGCCAGTCTGATGAGCCATTGGGTTGGTTGCACACCTTGTAGGCCTAGATCCTTCATTGTCACATCCGTCATAATGTTCACTGATGAACCACCATCAATCAGTGCATTTGCGATGAAGCAACCTTCAATCCATACGCCAGTCTCTGGAGTACCCGGATCTAGGAAAGCATTAGCCACATTCACTTCTTTTACAGGCTCTGGAGCCTTGTTGGACTTTGTCACTATTGAGGGAGCAATCCTTAAACCACGTCTTCTTGTCAGTATACTTTTGAATCTTTTCCGGCAACTGGGAGACAACATCAATAATTGTTGAAATGTGAGGTTTGGTCTAAAGGTATCTAGATCTCTAACTAGATCGTATTCTTTAATAGGATCCACTGGCTTCTCTAACCGGTTAGGGAATGGGGCAACACCCATTTTCATTTTCCCTCTTTCTTCCATCAGAGGAATTACAGGAGCTTCTTCTGCCACTTGTGGCACTTCCTCCTCTTCTGTATCCTGGACCTCTGGTCCTGCCTCTGTAACTGTCTCTGTAACTCTCTGTGGCACTGTAGGGCTCTGTACGGCACTGTTAGGCTCTGTTCTGTTCTGTTCTTCTGGTGGAAGATTGAACTTCACTGTTCTAGCAGGAGGGTTATTTTCTTTCTCGATAGGTGGTTCCTTCTGCTTTGCACGAGTGATGGCAGCAACTTCCAATTCCACTAAATTGGAGGTAGGCTCTTGGGCCTTGGCTGGACTATCAGTAGCACTGTTTTTCACTGGGGCTGGGCTTGGACAGTCTTTTGCAGTGTGGCCTTCTCCTTTGCATCGACTGCATAAGGGCTTGTAATCCACTGACCTTCGAGGATTTGGACAATTTGGTGAGATGTGGCCCTTTTCTCCGCATCTGTAACACTCCACTTCTGATCTCTGACCACCACCAGACTGTCTTCCTCTGTAACTTTGAGAGGGAAATCTTCTGGGTCCGAAATTAGGACCAAACTCTCTAGGCTTGGGTCCAATATCTTGTGTTGTCATTTTGGATTCTAGCAAGTTAAATCTTGTGTCTTCTTCCTTTCTTCTCCTATCATGCATCTCCTTCAGAGAGCAAATGTCCTCTGTATGGTTCTTCCGCAAACAGTAGGAACAGAAGGCTCCAGGGATGGTTGGTTTTCGTGTACATTCAGTGGCTAAATGGCCTGCTTGATGACACTTACCACACCAAGTATTTGACCGCATCACATCTCTTCCTGCTCCTGCAACGTTGGATATGCTCGCGGTATTCACTTTCAACGTCTGTAGCTTCTCTGTAATCACATCCATCAACTCCTTTTTGATGTTTGCAACTGAGTTGGATAAATAATCCTTCAAGCTTTCTCCTCCGGATGTACTGGCAGGAGGGTTTTGAGGAGTCTCTATAATCACTGCATAAACTGGTTGGGTTGGTATAGAGGGGTCTCTGTTCTGGTTCTGATTCAGAGCTCCTGTTTGAACTGTTGGCTGTTGGCTCCAGTTGGTAGGATTCCACTGTTGCTGCTGATTTGGCATTGAGGAAATTGGTTGAGACCATGGTTGTTGTGGTTGAGCCATCATTTGAGGCATGGATTGTGGCCATTGTGGATTTGGTGCACTGTACTGTGATACTGGGGGCATCTGTTGGTAGGGATAGGGAACAGTCCCTGGGACTGCATTTGGTGGATACATCATTCCTGGCATCAGAGGAGGTAGAACTCCTCTTCCTGTATTCATCGCCAATCTAGCTTCCACTTCATCGTACAGTCTTGCACCTTCTGTTGCAGCTTGCAGTGTGGCTGGTCTTTGTAACTCCACAAACTTACGGACTTCTGGTTGTAATCCTCTGAGAAACACTCCCTTCTGAATGCCATCATCTAGATTATGGTTAGTCCATCTCTTCAGGATGGATTCCATTCGTGAGACATAGGCTTCCACTCTTTCTCCAGAGGACTGACTTAGATTCATAAATTCCTCTCTCATCCGCTCTTCAAAACCTTCACGCCTGAATTTAGTGAGGAAGGCCAACTTCAGGTTGTCCCATGTACCAAAAGTTCCTGTTGCTTGTCTCTCATACCACTGAAATGCCGCGCCCTTGAAAGTGGCGGGGAATATTGCCAACCAATGCTCAGGGGTTCTGGCATTGTTAGCCACACACGCTACCATAAACTCTGCTACATGAAGATCGGGGTCTTCATTGTACTCTCCCTTAAAAACTGGCAATGGGACTACGTTCGCTGGTCTGTCATCAATATTTCCAGGACGGATCTGGCTTGGAAGTGGGCCTCCAGCAGGAGGAGGAAGGGCTTGATGTGCCATTGGGACTTCTGTAAAGAGTTCCGCAAGGGCGTCAAAGGCGGCTTCTGCTGCGAGCTCGCTCTCGGCTCTGATTCTTGCTTTCTCTCTTCTCACGTACCTCTGGACTCGTTCTAACGCTTGCCTTTTTATTGCATCATTCATCAGGGGGTTGACTCCACTATGTTGTTAGTGCTCCACAGAGGGTTAACAAAAGGCTTCAGTCTCTGGAGGACTCTCTTGCCAACATTTCTTCTACTTCTTTCTTTTCAACGTCCCTAAATTCTGCTTTCATGCCACTGCACAGAGGAAGGTATTCGGTTCTGAAGGTGTCAAAATGCATACGTCTGAGCATTGTGGTGGTGCCATCATCATAGTAATGCCAGGTTCTGATGGTTTCAACAGTGTATGTTGTGAAAAGCACTCTGTCTACCAGCTTCCAGTGGGTTGCTAATTGAACAAACAGAAGATTATCAGTACACCAAGCATCCCATGTATCTTGCTGTTGAGCATCCACGAACAAATTCCAACTCTTTTCCTTCTTGTCTTTGTGAACCTCTACAGACCAAGACTCCTGAAGCTTCTTCACAATCTCCCACTTGATGTTGTCTGGAAACTTCTCAATGAATGCCAAATCTTCCATGGATGGTCATTCTCTCTGTTTCTGTTCTTTAGTTTGTTCCCAAACAGTTTGCCACCAAGATGCAAGTTTCTACTGCTTCAATAGGAAGAGGAAACTGTCCACCACATAGAGCATGCATCATGATGGTGATGTGTTTCCGCCATTGTGGGATGAACTTCTTATGGAAAGTTGCTTTGATTATGAGGAATTCCAACTCTTCAGTGGAAGAATGAACTTTACAAACATCCATTGAATTCTTCTCTTCTTGGCAATGCCATTTCCTTCATTTTCAGCCTCTTTTTGGTGCTTGTTGATGGCAAGCTTCCCCGGCTGCGCACCAAAAACATGGAGCCCCGAGAGGAACACCAAGGAAAAGGGAATTCTCTTGCAAGAAAATCTATCTTGTAACATCAACAAGCTTGTTTATCATGTTTCATATGATCCCAATGAAGAAAAGAACACCAGGCACAACAAATCTTCATGCAGCATCATGTAGATCTCCCACGGTTTTTAATAGAATCAACCATATTCTTCAGCATCTTCACAAAATCCATCAATAGAACAAAGAAAGCAAATAAATACACCATCTTTGAATGGAAATACATCACATAGTATTCATCTTCAATATCTTCATAGTCTTCTCTCTCAATCTCTCATATACAATCACTCTGTTTCAGTAGAATTGACTATCTCTGACTCTCTCTATCTCACTCTATCAATAATACATCATGTCCTCACTACAATCTCTCAAAATTACTCTCAATAATCACTCTTAGGTCGTGGATACCCCTCCCAAGAGGTATGTCTGATATGAAGGGTCACCAAAGCCACTACAGTGTCTCTTCACAGCTCACTACTGTCACTTCACTCTAGTCTTCTCTTGAGTCTTCAGCAGCTACTTCTTCCACTTCTTTCAGCTCTTTTGCACTTTTATTCACCTCTTTTCAAGGCTAGAAAACTTTCCCAAAATCACACATACATTCCACAGAACACTTACAGAAGCATACAGAACAGTCTACAGAACAGTACCAGAACAGCTACAGTACAGAACAGAACAGAAACAGAACAGAAGCAGAAGCTCTACAGAAGACCTACAGAAGGTTACAAAAGGTCATCAAAACCACATAACTCATTCTCAAATCATTCCAAACTCTCACAAAACATTCACCAAGCTTTCACAATATCTCATTCTTCATCAATCAATACTTCATCCCTCCTTACAGAAGATAATCAGAACAAAACAGACCAAAACAGAACAAAACAGAAGGTATACAGAACCATTCAGAATCTATCAGAACATCACAGAACCACCAACAAACATCATGAACTTCCAAAACACAATCAATATCATCCAAAACACTCTCAATCCACTTCCAAATCAATCAATCATCCCATAAAATCAACCATTCAGCTCTCAAAAACAACAAAAATCAGCCAAAAAACAAGTCATTTCAACACTCAACAAAAGGAGACCCAATGCAAGTAGGGAATCGATGGGATGCTGAGAATGCCACAAACCAAGCTCAAGAGTCAAAAATCAAAGCTCTGATACCAGTTGAAAGGGAAAGGTGGATCAAAGGTTGGACTCGAGAGCTATGGTGGGAGAGCAAGAGCAAGAAAGGGAGAGACTAGAAATGGGAACTCCAATAGTCACAATGTGTGACCGGGCCTTCCTTTATTCAAACTGACAGTAAAAGAATAAAGAATAAAGTGACGGTGAGGAGCGCCCGCCACCTACAGTGTGTAGTGGCAGTGATTCTCAGTGTAGTAATACACAGGCGGCTAAGCAGAGGTGCCTTTACCTCCAACACATCCATTCAAGTGCAAACCATTGCAAATAGTTATTGAAGTAGGCCCCTTATAATCTAGGGGCACACCCATCCATTGATATACTAGAAACAACTATCTTTGAGGTTCCTCTTGTGATAAGATTCTATCTTCTCTAGAATTTATGTAGTGTTCTTGCTTGTAGAAGAATGAACTATGAACCAAAGAGATGGACAATTACATAAAGTGTAAATGCCTTGAGCGTTCAAAGTAGGCATCAAAGGCCTTCCTAGCTCCATGCTCCTTTAGTGTAGAGCCTATATATCCATTAAAAAATGGCCCTTGAAAGCCTCTCAATGGGCCAAACTACCCAACAAGGGAAAAAAGGCCACATCACAAATGCATGTATATGTTGCATTCGGACTGTGTCTAGTTAAAGCAGAATGCAACAACATCAAGCTACAATTGCGAGGGTAACTAGACATGACAGTTCTAAATGATAATAGATGCACCTTGAACGACACTGCATAGATGACTCAAGACATCAATAGAGAATCAACATCTGGTTGTGCACTTGGAGACTCAAAGGCATGTATCAGAAGGCTTGAACTTATAAGCCTAGACCCGAAAGATGAAGACATACTATCACCTGCTTATCTTAGGGTCAAACTCACCGAAAAAAATAGAGCATGGTATCGATACTCTCATTGATGAAGGAGCACATTTTAATATCTTGTCCTGTCAAGCATGGATCGTAATAGGCGAACCAACACTCACACTAACTAATGCAACTCTTAATCCTTATGGGGGATACCCAAAAGTACTTATAGGAAAGTGAAAAATCCTTGTAACTATTGAAATGGAAAGCTTGCCTATCCTATTCCATGTTCCTCCCAATAGTGTAATTTGTGGAAAGGAAACCCTCCTAGGAAGACCCTTCAAAAGGGTGATGAAGTGTGAGACTGATTATGTAGAACAGAGGATACACGACACTATCGAGTGTGAGGATAATCAGAACCTTTAGCAAATGTGACCTCATCGAACCTTGAGGGAAAGACAAAGAATATTCTGACATACCAGGCAAGCCTAGTAACGAGAGCAAGGACATGTTGAAAGAGTTGATACAAGTGCATGTTGAACAAAGAGAACCAGTGAGTGAGGCCATGCTTGAAACAAAAAGTTTAGGAGACAATGCCAAGGATAGGCTTTGGACTTACAAATATTGTAGAATATCACAAAAGAATCCCAAGCCTTATAGACCAAGGTATCGATGGAGAGCCAACATAGCGCCGCGATGGATATCCAAAGCATTGCTACATGCTCAAGGTTATTCTACAGGTAACTGATGGATTTGGGTACCAAAACCCCTTGCCAAACAACGTCTATCAGCTGAAGGCCAGATTGTATCAAAAGCAAAGAAGCGCAATAGGAAATCTAAGTGAAAATCCAAGTCTCAAGTCAACAACATTGGAGTGAGTGAGCCCCTCACAATTGAAATCAAGAAACCAAACATGACTATTCAAAAGGTAGATCCTTAGCCTAGCATGCTTAACAAGTGAATTTCAGATGTAACCGTGGAGTGTGCACAAACACCACTAGTGCCCAAGGAGCCTTTGACTTCCCAAGAGGATAATCATCTAATAGCCACAAGAAAATCTTCCAACCAATGCCAAGTCTACCTAGGAGTCCCAAATCTCCTACACCCTCTTTCCCTAAATGGACAAAAGAAGCACAACAATAGTCATCGAGTGTAGTTGCTCAATCCCAATCTCTATCTCCATCTAAGATTGCAAATGTCCAAGGTGCAAGACATGACACGACCCCTAATTCTTAGCCTAAGGATATGCCTATGTAATGCACCATGACAAGCTCAACTCATGCTTGATCTACAAAAGTATATGTGCAAAGGGCAACAAAAGACAAAACCACTTTTGATCTACCTAAGGACTTGACAACATAGTTTATGAGCAATTAGCCAATCCAATAAACTAGTCGCTACTACTTGCAATTAGAAATCACAGCAGTCAATCTTTGGCCGTGATGACGCCCTTGAGGAACGTGTCCTAGCAATTCACCTGCGGAAGATATAACACAACCAAAATCCGTAACACCTACAACACTTCTTTAAAAGCATCTAAAGCCTAGGCTTTAGGAGAAATCTCTTGAAGATTTGGCTAAAGAGATGGTGCATATAACAAATGAACCAAACAAGAAGTGCTTGATGAAGCTTGATCACAAGCTGACAACCATCACACATGCATATGTTTATGTGGACATTGGAAGGCCAACACCAGAACACACGAAGCTCATAGTCAAACCCATGATTTGGGATGAGCAACAACATGTTTTCTCCTACTATGTAGCTATTGTCATGGTGAAGAAGTCATAAAGGACATCCCAAAAGCCACAATTAGGGAATTGTGCTTCATACCTTCACTCTATATTACTCAATGTGAGAAAAACAAGGAAAATCTCGAAGCACTCAAACAAAAAGGGAAAGGAAAATGTAACTTTTTATAGAAATGGTACTCCAACCAAAGTTTGGTAGCCAAAATTAGCTATTGACTAATGACACTCCTTGAGCAAAGGAAAGTCCTTTGGAAATCAATACATGATCCCACATATGTTGCCCCAATCTCATTAAGAGTGTAGAGGCCATGAGGACTGAGACCAAGATTGCTGAAGAGTTAAGGAATAAAGCATCAAGTCCACCCACAAAACCCATTGCCATCTCTCCTAATGACGATGAAACCTCAAACACATCCATGTATTCTAATAAATCAAAGCAACCATTACCATCAACGGTTACTTGCAACACTCAATCCACTTACAAAAAAGGTTACATTGACCAATCAAGAGTGGATACAACATTGTCACAGTAGGTTGATGAAACTATATTAGTCACATCCGAGGAGAACAATAAGATAGCAACCGAGCAAGCCCTCATCAAACATAGAAGTGTCATAGAGTGCTTGACCAAGTTGGATGCTAAACTCAAATTATTCGCATGTACCTATGTCATTGCGGACATGTGCACATTCCCTAGGGATAAGCTTGAGGAATATTTATCATATCAGCTATCTTGGGAAGAGAAATAATATCTTAACAATCACTATGACAAGCTCCTACATGAACTCATACAACTCATCTCTGATGAGAGGAACCGACGAACTATGCTTAACTGTGACATTCAACGAAGTGATTTGCCAACCAAATATCTTTGAGATACAGCAACTAAAGTGAAAATCAGAGGGTCAAAGTCCATTTGACAAATGTTGGTTTTGAAAACCACGCTATAATGGCCGAACTTGGAGCTAGTATCAGAGGAGTGATTAAGCAAATGGCGGTCTCAAAGAGACCCGAACTATGTGGCACCAACTTCCTTGAGAGTTCCATGGGAGTGGCACACATCTAAAAGGGATGTAATTTTAACCCTTAGGTGAACAAGGTGGAAATTTTGAAAAATCTAAAGCAGATGACAAGGCCAAGGAAAAAGTGAAAAGGAAGATGAAGGCACGTCGAGAAAAATTTGGAAATACAGAAAGTACAAAAAATCCTAAATCAATGATAAAGGCACACAAGAAAAAGCACAAGTCAATACTTTTGTAAAAGAGCACAAGGCGCACCATGATTTATTTTGTAAAAAAGCGTTGGACTCTCACCCATGCAAATTGTAAATGGTTACAGGCACGAGTCCAAGCTATGCCAATAGGGAAGAGGAGGAGAAGGGTTGGAGGAATGGGCCAAATCCCGAGACCAAAAAGGGGATGACCACCCAAAGGAAATTGGGGTAACTAGGGTTTTGTATATAAAGTTGAAAAGTGAATGAGGAGCTCATTCTTGTGTGTGGCCAAACGTAGCTCGCCTCTTCTTCTTCTTTTTATTATTCTTGCTTGCTTGAGCTTGTGCTTGAGAGAGGGAGTGTGAGAGTGTGAGGGAGCGAGTGTATGAGGGTGAGGGACCATGGTGGAGAAGGTCTCCATCTTCTCCTCTCTTCTTCTATTCTCTTCTCTTATCTTTTCTTTCTCGTGGCAATGGAGCTTGGAATGTGGAGCTTGAGGATTGATCTCACTTGAATCTTGCACGTGGATCGTGAAGCTACCGCAATGCTCATGAGAGGAGGCAACTCAATCGCGCATGGAGGTAAGCTCACTACACTCGTAGAGAGACATAGCATGTCCATTATGTGAGAGGTAGCCATTAGTAATTGGCCTGAAAATCTTGAAATAATAAGAGGTCAATGGGTCTTAATGGTTGATCTCGCCTCTATATACTTCTAAAAACTTTGCATTCAACGTCAAAGAACTTGTCGAATGTTTTTATCCATAGTGGTTTCATTCCCTAGCCACAAAGTTGTATGAAAAAGTAGTTAGGATGATCACCTTGCCACTCATAGGACTGCAAAAATCCAACACAACTGGCCACTTGCATCAAACTCTCAATCCTATTCATTTGTTGACCCCTATGCAAGAAACCATATCCTGGAGGGAATGAGAAGAGTATACACAAAATTTTGGAAAAAACTAGAGCTTTGAGAGGGAATAAAGAAATGCCCAAAAATAGGATGCAACTACGTTATATTAGATTGAGTTGCATCCAAAGATTGTTTTTTGGCATCAATCTAGAGAGCAAGTATCTGCTTGATGGTTCTATTAAGGCGCCGTGTTAGCCTCATTTATGGAACTTGAAAGCAAGCATATATTTGAGTCTTCCTTAGATGGTGTCAAGATGCAAATATGTATTGAAGTCCCAAACATGTGGTAAGAATCTTGAGCACTTCAAGTGTAAATTATCTTTTTTATTTGGAAGGATATGTTTTGGACATGTTTGTCTCACCATCACTTCTTAAGAAGAAAGTTGGCAATAGTTGTTATATTTGTATATGAGGTTTCACACACTTCAGGCTAGCATGTCAGACTCTTGACCATCACAATCAAATATGTATTGATGGTGAATGACTCTAGCAAAGGACCCATTAAATCCCAATTAAACAACTGAAAAGGGCATGTTACTTGTATTGATCATAATAAACCTACCAGTTTGACCATAGGTCTCTTTTGTGATTAACAAAGGGTGCATTGCTAGGTCTTTGTGCTACTATTTCAACCTCTTAATCAATAAGACCTTTCTTTTTGTTCATCAAGTAATTGGCTACACAATTTTTCATGCTCCAAGTGATAAAGCAAATTGGTTGCCATTATTTTGGTTGTTCCTGGCAATATCAAGACTGCTCTTGGCCCTGCATTTGATGCATCCATGCAGAGTAGGACTGGTTTCTTGAAATCTGGGTACTAGTGTGTAGAAAATGTAAAGGTTGCTAGTTAGATGACATCAACAATCAAAGATGATATAGTGTCTAGGCAAACAACAAGGTGGCCTACCTATTATAGTTATGACAAAACAAATGAATATTTGAAAGGATCTTCTCTAGTCCTAGCCCATCCTAGGCTATCCATTGTGTTCAATGAGGATGTAATGAGGACTAATGAAAGAAAATTTGAACCACCATTAAGTTTTAGATGTAATGGTGATCATCACAAACACTATATTAGAGATTTTGGGAATCTCCCAAGTTCCATTCTCTAATTAGAAATAAATATTTGACCATGTGGCTAAATCTTAATCTCTTTTTTAAAGATGGAACTTGGTACTATCATCTATATAGTATCTAGAAAAAGTTTCACCTTCAAGAAAGGGGGTAACAATTTGACCATGTGACCAAATATTGACCATCCTATAAATTCCCAAAGTTGATGAAAATTCCCAAACTCCTTAATATAGTGTTCACAACAATATTGCTGTGATGAATGGAAGTCTCTATGTTTTCACCTGTAAGTTTTGACAAAGAGGATGGAGAATGTTTCTCTCTTAGTAGTTTTTCTTTGTTAGAAGGAAGTCCACATTTCCAACATCCTCTTTTGAGGTTACACCAAAAGTACATTGACAAAGAGAAAGTATTGGATAGTCTATTGAAGAAAAATCATGAAAACTCTCGACCAAAGTGTCTTACAGAGGAGGTAAGACTTTCGTCTTCTACTCCTTTATACTCTTCGTTGTCTTCTCAGGAGGAATAGGGGCTTGACCTGAGGTCACTTGTTCTACCATATCACCAGAACGGGAATGCACTACTCTTTTGTTTCAAGGAAAAAACATATGTGTAGAAGTCTAATGGGAATCCTCAAAGTCAACTTAATATGGAAACAATGATGTTCAAGCCCCATAACAATGACATTTCATCTTGTATTGCCATGGCCAAGCTACTCTGTAAGCTCACAGCAACATACCTTCATGAGGTTGCAACATGTCTAGGTAGAAGAAATGTTAATTTCTTCTATAGTTACATTATTAGATCACCGAGTGGAGACAACCAGTTCACATCGACACTCTTGTGAACCAAAGCTTGATAGTCTACATGCTGAATACTCCTTTCTCTTGGTAGAAAGTAGAAGAATGGCTAAGTGTTGTTCATCGTTAAGGGGGCTCATGATTGAAGCATCTAGCTCTCGAGGCACTAATGGTATAAGTTTAGAGTGCTCTGTAAATGGGACATCTCCTTCTTGCAAATTGGATACAACAGTTGGCTCTTTGTTGATTCAAGAGCATTCATATCCTTCAACCTACTAAGAGCTTTCCTCACCCCTCTTTGCAAGAGTTCTTTTGAGCGGATTTCATCATTTGGTTTAATGGAGCCACTAGGATTATGTGCAATAAAGAACTTGCTCTATCATTGACAGTTGAGGTGGTAGTGGAGCACTTGTAGTAGGGGCAGTTTGTGTAAGCCTTGTAAGAAAAGACCTTTCAAGCAAGTATACCTAGATCATAAGAGGTCAATGATTGGGATATACTCAAGAGTACTAGTAACAATATATCAATGGATTGTTTGCATTTTGTACTCCACTTGCTTATATATCATTTTATGTTGCAATTGTTGGAAATTTGAAGCAAAATTTCCTAATTGGGACTACTAAGAGAGCTTAATCTCCTTTCTGCATAGGTTATGGCAAACTTTGAATGGAAGTCCTATTCTAGGATTTTCATTTAAGCAAGCTTTGGCCTAATACATTTTCTTGTAGCCTTTCCACATTCAAATGAGCCTTGAAGGACATACTCGCAAAATAAGGGGAGGAATATATATCAACAAATGCTAAATAGGTATCTGCCCATAATTATCTCTATCAAATATGTCTCTAGAGCCAATTGTTGGTTTTCTGTGTCTTGCTTCTGACTTCCTTATTCTTATGGACATCTTTAGCATGATAGATGAAAAATAGATAAGGTCCTATTGGCTGCAACAAAAATAGTTTATGTGTGCAATGCATTTAGTAATGACTAGTTTCTAGTGCATTGATGGGACCTGAAATGGGCCGGCACTAGCTATGGCATTAGCCGGACCTCATGCTCATGACAGACAAACACACCCTCACGGCCTCGCAGACCAGGAGCCTCTATCTACTGTTAAAGGACAAACTTCCTTAAAGCCTAATCTATGCGTTTATAGTTTTATAGCTTTGTAGTCCAACGTTTCCCTTTCTATGAACTCCTCAGAGGGAGAACCCATACACATTGGCAATAAATATCATGATAATCACATACATGGGAGGCAACCTCTCAGTAGAAACACCATGGCCCCACTGCAGCTCTCCTACATCGCAGGGATTGGCCCCTTGATGCGTTGCTCAACATACAAAATAAACGAACAAACTCCACTCTTCATTTTAAACGTCTCCATGATGTATACCATGTTTTCTTTCCAAATAATCCCCCACGAACCGAACGTCTATCCTACGGCTTAGGATGCCTTTCCACACTCAACGTAGTCATCGTCATTGAAAATAGGTACTATGCATCCAGGTTTTTCTTATTCTGATACCATGGTTTCATGCGCATGCAAAGGTGAATGATTCTAAAGTGCTCAAACATAATTTTCAAATCAGCAACGTGCTTGTACACACCAAGGCTTTCAATGCTTATTCCCTAACCCATTGTGGCGATGCAAGGATAGCACGGAGACCACCCTCGTGCTACTATCCTCTTAATCAAAAGTACAAAGACTCTATGCCATGAAATGCATTAGAAAATCAGCAACAATCAGCACGCAAATCACACCATTCAAACCTCCCAACCCCCCTACGTTTAGGTATTGCTTTCGTTGCACAGGTGTAGAGGTTCATTTTGTCATGTTTTGATGTAGAAAAAGCAATAAATCACAAACTTTGACAAAGAAGTAGGGAAAAATGAGGCTAGACATCATGCTTTGCCACTACCACACATCCACAAACAATTCTTATATTTTTTCTTATTTTTCCAAGATGTACTTCTAATTTTCCCCTTATTTTCTCCTTATTTTTCCCATTTTCTTGATTTATTTGGCAGTAAAATATGGTATTTTATGTTTTTTCTTATTCCACTCACTTCAGCATACTAACATTCAATTTATCTTCCATATCTCCCCCATGGGAACACTTTTCTCCCACCCGAAATGGAAAAACTACCATTTTGCCACTTAAAAACCGCATTTCGGGTTTACGGGAATTAAACAAAGCATGTAAATCATTGAAAATCAGAATTTTCTGATACAAAGTAATTAATCATAATGTAAACATCCCACAAACAAATCTTCATCCAATAAGAACATAATTATCATCATAAACTATAAAAAATCCTTCATTTTCTTCATAAAAATGGTCATACCGTGTTTTTACGTAACCCGAGATGCTTTGAATTTATTGCATAATTAGTAGACAGAGCCTCCATTGCTCTCAATCCAATGCTGTACTTCAATCTTCAGCATCTCCATCAATCTTCTTTACCATTTTCTTCATTCTCCTTCCCTAGTTCCTCTTTCAAGATGGTACACATGAATAGCCCATAAAGAAGAGAGAGAGGAGGGAGGAGAGAGAAATACTAGAATTTGTTCTTCCCATCCATGCAGTCATTGTTCGCATGAAGGGCAGCGATAAGATCAGCAAAGAGAGAGAAGTTGCCCCCCATTGTCAGTTGGATAGGGTCTTCACAGCTAGAATCTCCATCCTCATGATCATGAGGCGCATTTTTCGGCCGTCTGATGGCGCCTCCATATCCAATTTTCTTTATCTTTTTTCTCCACGATTTGCTTCATTTTAATTTGCATGAAATTTGGGGGGGTCAAAGCTCCAAAGGGCACCACCCCTTTTGGTCACAAACTTGTCCACCTTTTCATATCTTGCCAATTTGCGGCCACTTGATCGTCCAGACTCCGATTCGAGCTCTGAAAGATCCTGGGCGTCCGGCTTGACATCCCGCATTGACTGGCAACTCCTGACATCCCGCACTGCAGTCGAAAAAATTATCAAAAATCCACAAGTGTCGCTCGGGCGCCTTTTAAAAGCCATCTTTCACTTGGTGCTTAAAATCGTCCTAGCTGGAACCGCTGCCTTCGATGTTAAATATTTTTCCCCTAAAATCTGGATTTTTTGGCAAATTTTTGGCACATCCTGGGCTCAAAACTCCATTCTCATGCATCATGCATTGCACTCTACATCACCTATTATTTGCGTGATCTAAAGTCATTAGTGTATGCATAAACAATTTAATGTATGTGCTTTATGTGAGATGTCTACAATTATTGTTCAAACCCACTTGCTAATGCAAATTCAAAGCATGCAAGCCTGCTATTGAGAAAGTTCTGCTTCCATTGACTTGGCTTGCAAATTTCCTCACATCGAGTGTGGATTCAGGGAATGGCTCTTTGTTTCCCACATGAACACTACAACTGCCATAAAGCTCACTTTGTTGTTAGTATTCTATAGCTTGCATACTAGTGGAGAGTAGTATGAGGGAGCCCCTCATAAGTAGTCCCCCCACTACAACTGCCATAAAGCTCACTTTGTTGTCAGTATTCTATAGCTTGCATACTAGTGGAGAGTAGTCTGAGGGAACCCCTCATAAGTAGTCCCCCAAATTCCCAATTCAGGAGCTTGCATGTAAGTGGAGAGCACAAGGCATATTAGAATCATAGACTTCATGTGGACAAGCTTGATTTCATAATGTTATGTTGCTCTAGAAACAAAAATGCTTGATATGGATGTGGGTATTATCTCTGGGACTATGTATAGATTGCACATGTGTGAAACATGGCTTTTCTTATTGGAGACTATAGCCAAGTACTACCGTGACATGAGTAATTAAGAGTGGATATGGAAACAACTTGCAAATATGGGAAGTATTGTGGTAGTCAAGTTGTTCTCCCTTTTTAAATAATTTGGCTGATTTGGAGACAAGCAAAGAAACTATATTTGTAGTTCCCATGATTTGAGCAATACAAGAATCCAAATGAGATTGATGTCTCTCTAGACCTAAATAACTAGATTGCTAATGCATTTCGACTGTAGTGATACATCAAGTGATCCAATGCATGGAGAGTATTTAATTGCAATTAAAGTGTGCATCTTATCTTTTTCTAGACCTCTCTTTCTACTTCTTTCTTCATTATCTCCTTTCAGCTTTCATGTTGACCTTAAGAAGCAATTCTCTCTAAACAATAAATCCATGCATGTTCACCAACCATATCAAATATCCCATGTGTTAGAGCTCTGTGTCTGAATATGTGACTTCTTGGATGAAGATATATCAATCATAAGATCATTGAAGTGTTGCTTGTAAACCTAAGATTAGTTCTTGTCGCTCCTCCATTTCTAGTCTTATGAAATGTATTCATATTCATGAAAACTATTCTAGAGTTACAAAGACTTCAAGTAAAGTAGCAAAGCTAAAGTTATAAAATGGTCTATGATTTTCTTGAGTGTAAGGTAAGGGTCCCTATTTCAAAGGTTACTATCAAAGTGCAATGAATGTGGAAGTGTATGACTGGACTAAAAGGAAGACATGACACAGAGAGAAGAGAGAGAAAGAAGGTAATCTATGATCTAGGGTGCCCAGTCCATGTTAATGCATGAGCAGTATCTTATCTTACACATTTGCTCTCACCTAAATACTCAATCCATTTACAAATAGCCTTAATGAGAGATGTACCAAGAAGAGATGGCATCCCTGGACAGTATGCTCTTTCCAAAATGTACACTTGTCAAATATGTTAAAGATTGTTGGATGAAAGGAAAAATGTCTCAAAGTGGCCTATAAAGGGACATGTTATGGGGGGCTGACCTCTCCATTACTACATTCTAGCCTTTTCATTACCATCATCTCAATCATTATTCCATTCACCACAACAAAAACGAGTCATAGACGCGCATGTTAGACGCGCAAAGTCGGGCACATCTATCATTGCGTCTATATACGCGTATAAAAGAGCGTATAAATAGGTGCGAATTTTGTGTCTATATATCCGCACAGATAAACGCGAATATAGATACGTTTTCAGATGCGTAATTATTAAACCACCTGAAATTGGACTTAATATAATTAAAAAACCAGAGTTAATAATTATTTTTGCATTGCTCTCTAATGAATGGCAATTTCTCCAATTGAAAAGCCTGATATAACTAATTACCGGCAAGCAACACAAACCTTATTATACAATTAGTAGCAAGCATTGCATGTATCTCATAATTTCTCTACTTGAAGAAGATAAAAAATAGTTCCTTTTTATTATGGAAAATTCAATTTAGCTTTAAACTTGACTATTGATTCTTGTGCATATGATATTTTCCATAGAATTAAGAATACACATTGAATCATTAAGCGAATTAAGTATATTACAGTGAATGATCCATCTCATCTTCAATGAGATTAGCCCTTACTAAACTATCTACTTCTAGGTCTATGTTACCAAGAGGTAACGAAACAAATAAGTCTATCCCACTATCAGATGTGTTGCTATATTTCTCAATAACTTCATCATCATCAATCACATTATTGTCCTCTTCTGCGTTTCCTTGAACATCCTCCCGAGGTTCATCTTGTACTATATCACGCATATCATCCATTATGGTGTCATCATGTACATCATCATTAATTGTTGGATTGTCATCTGCTATCTCTATGTCGGTAATATTACCATATATTGGTTTTGAACGATCAGATATAGGGATGACATACCACCATCGGTTATTATTTACCATTGGATGATACACAACCTGTATTTGGAAAAAAAAAGCAAGAGACTTAAATACTTATTATACTGTGTATATGTATCACATGTATACATATAAAAAATTTAGCTTTTACATATATACCTGCTCGCATTGTTGATGTAGTACTAATGTGTCATTCTTGTTTTGGTGAAATTTTGTAGAGTCAATGATTACAAAACCACTTGGATGACGTCTGATTGTGCAATGCTCACCATTTATTACCACTTCTTTAAACCACTTCACATCCAGTACATATATAAAGAATCGTTTGAAGTCAAGCTTCAGAATATCTTGGATCAAGCCACAATAATCTTCCATGGTATCATTGGCATCCTCGAAGTGAGCAAGGACACCACAATCTTGGGTATTTCTCTTTTCATCTATACATTGAGTTCGAATATGTTTACCCTCACACCAAATAGCATTGAATAATGTGCACTAGTAGTAAAAGATTAAGATCAAACATGCCAATTTATTATATAAAATATAACTAGAAACAAATTAATTGATAGTATGTCTCACCTTTGATAAGCAACCTCGTGCATATTCCCAGTCTTCTTGAGATATATTAATTTCCTCCTCTTTTTTCATTCTCTCCATTTCCTCATGTAATCAATCTATATCAATATGGCATGGGAGCGCATTTAGAAGATCTAGAAATGAGACATTACGTCCATATCTGGTGTGAAATGCTTGTCTTTCACTTTTTCTTCTTGCCCTTGCTTCATTATATAGTGTAACCCATTTGCTTATTACATCACTATTGAGCACACAAAAACTATTTAACTTACGAAGTTCTTCTTTTGTTAGCACTTTACTCATTCCTTTTCCTTGAGGTATTATAGAGGTTATCCTCAAGTCTTCATCGTCTTTCTATGGTCGTGGTTGAGAGGGGTCCACTTCAACAAGATATTCAGAGATATAAACAAGGGATGATTGCACTAACCAACCCTCAACCATGCTTCCCTCAGGCCGTGCTTTTTGCCTCACAAAATCTTTCAAGGTTTTCATGAAGCGCTCAAGAAAAAACATCCACCTTGCAGAACTAGCCCACAAAGTGTGATCTCATCAATCAAATGTACGAGTAAATGTAATTGAGTAGTCAAAATGGAGCAAGGAAAATTTTCCTCCACCAAAAAAACCACCTCAACAGATAATACTCGAGCATCTTGCAATGTGTTTGGATCAATTTCCTTTGAGCTCACATATCTGTTAGGATGTATTTGACAATTGTTTATTTTTGTGTAGAAATTGAAAGAGGTTCACTACATGATATATGCAATATATAATGAAAAAATACAATGTATACACACCTCACAAGCTCTCCCATCTTGTAAATGATATAACGTACATCTTTGGATACACAATGGGATATGCTAGTAGGAAGTACGAACTGAATGTAAATAATATTCATCGATCAAATAATTAGTTGAGAAAAAATTCATTATACCCCAAAGTTTACACATAATTACTCCACTAATTACTATATTCATGGTTAGAAATACCCTTACTTGAATCATTTTGTGCCAATCGTGGGACTTCAAACCAGATAGTTGCTCCACACCTCTTTTCTTTTTCTTTATGAAGGCTCCCTTGAGACATCTCATACATCCTGTAGATATTCGAAAGCTACGTATCTGTTCCTTCACTATTTTTTCATTGTTCTTTGACAACATCCAAGGTGCATGGGATAGCTCAATCTTTCCTCTAGGTCCAATGTGTGACCAGGCTCATCTCATGCAACCAATGTTACGTAAATCTTCCCTTACATTGACTGAATCACGAGCCCCTATCAAGTGATCCCATAATGTAGATACAAAATTTTTGAATATGTGCATGGGGTCCAATAGGTGATTAATCTTGAGTTCAGTCCAATACGAAATACGAAAAAATATAGAGAACCTAACAAACAAACAATATATTACGTAAACAATTCATCATGCTAAATACTTTAAAGTCAATCAAGAGAAATATACTTCTTACCAACTCATGCCGAGTGGAGGGTGGATGACGGCATTAATCCATCTCTCCTTCCAATCTCGAATGGTTAGAGATTGTGGAGTCATTCCATTAGTAGGGAGAACATATTTGGGATGGTCAACAGGAAGAAATCAATGATGATTGTCATAGATAATATTTTTTAAACATGCCGGCCTAGAGGAAACTAGAGAGGAACCACAAATAGGACATGCATGATATCGTGATGTGGTTAAACCTGAACAAACAAGTGAATTAATAACATGCAATTGATTCAAGTCTTGAATTTTAAATATAGAGTTATATACATGTACCTGAACACTCTCCATATCTTGGAAAGTCATGCATG
Source organism: Lygodium microphyllum (assembly GCF_053477565.2). NCBI lineage: Eukaryota > Viridiplantae > Streptophyta > Polypodiopsida > Schizaeales > Lygodiaceae > Lygodium > Lygodium microphyllum. The sequence continues at coordinate 144,191,894 of NC_141136.1, read as the reverse complement.
GTCCACAACAACATGGCCTTCAAAGTGAAATCTCTAGAGGATGCAAATGCGCTTGTATCTTGCACCTCAATACCTTCCCATAACATTTCTAGCTCTTCAATCAAAGGCTCTAAGTAAATGTCTATGTTTTTTACATTGTGCTTTCCAGGAATCAGAAGGGACAACATTACATGTCCCTTTTTAATTGCCATGGATGGAGAAATATTATAGTTCACCAATACCACTGGCCATACACTGTATGATGTGCCTTTGATGCCAAATGGATTGATTCCATCCATACCTAAACCAAATCTCAAATTTCTTGGCTCTTTTTTTAAAACGGGCCACAAATTGTCTATATGTTGCCATGCCGGTGTGTCTGCAGGGATCCTCCATTTTCCATCACTTGAACAATGACTAGCATGCCATGACATGAGCTTTCCAATAGACTTACACTTGAACATAAGTTGAATACGTGAAATAATTGGAAACTGTTTCAAAACCTTACAAGGCACATCCATTGACTTTATCTCCACTTCATATCTTGATTCACCACAAACAGGACACTCTCGTGCGAACTCATGAATCCCACAAAATAAGACACAATCATGGACACATGCATGGATCTTGACATAATCAAGGCCTCCCAGAGATGTCAAGTAATATCTTGCTTGCTCTCTCTTAGTTGGCAATTTGTTTCCTTTTGGAAGCATTTGTGATAATAACCTACATATATTTTTAAAAGTGATTTAAAAAACCACCAACATATATTTGTGTTAATTTCAAAATAGAACAATTAATATTATGATTCATAAGCCAAACTGAATTGATACCTACTTCAAGAATGCATTCAAACTGACATTACTCCATCCATAAATTGTTTGCAAGTTAAGTACTCAAGGGATGCACGAAGAACAGAGTACATACAACCTTCATACAATGAAGTAGATGACGCTACGTATAGTGGGTCATGTGGCTTTATCGAGTGACCTTCTTCCCAAACCGGTTGCGAAAATAGATCGTGTACCATGTTGTCTAAAATCTCATCCTCTACAACTTGATGGGGCATTTCATGAGGGCTACTATCATGGTCATCAGTCTCCACTCTTCTTGAAGACTCTGCCTCCTCGCGTCGATGTTTTACAGCCTCTCAACACCCGAGAGGGAGCATCTCAGGATGTGGCACTGCATCCTACTCAACCACAAAAGGAAGTTACATGTACGTTGATATATATTTCAAACATAGACTAGCAATCTTAGTGTTAAATACAATGAATAGCGGTGATTTTTCTCGGTCCCATTCTCCATACATGCTGAGGTGTGACATTGCAACTCGACGTGCTCAAAAAATACACCCTTGACAGCGATCACACATGCATTTAATTTTTCGTCGTAGCTATGCATCTCGATTATGAAGACGTAATGTTTCATCCTCACTTGAGAATGTGCTCGTTGACTCATCAGCATGCACCACACTAGGTGATGATGACGGCATGATTAAACCTAATTCATGACAACATCAAATTTGTTATTAATATGTTTACATAAAAATGTTAAGGTGTATTAATTATTCTAAGATATTCAATTTTAAATACACAAAACTTATCATAAATACATAAAAACTTATGATAAAAACTTACTATCAAAACTTATCTTAAATACAAAAACTTATGATAAAAACGCAAGCGTGCTAAATGCGCGTCTATGCCTGCATCTATCTGCACGTCTAAATACACATCTACTAGCACATTTACGTAAAATTAGATACGCATATACATGCAGAAATAGACAAACATCAAAATTCAAAAGATACAAGTGATTTCTTTTCAAACTGCACCTTTCTTGTGTTTTTTGCTCGTTCTGGAGCTCGAGTTGAGCCGACATGCAGTCTACCTCCACTAGTCTCTTCATGACTCACCTCCTCATGACTCACCTCTTCTTTCACTTCAAAGAGACAAGAAGGGAAAGAAGACAGCTAAAGAGAAGAAAGCCAAGGAGAGGAAGAAAGAGAGAACAAAAGAGAGGAGAACAAGAGGCAAAGAGAGAAGACAACAAGCAGCAAACATCAAGGGAGAACAACTCATCAAGGAGAGGAAGAAGGGGAAGGAAGCAGCGCCACTACCCGTCCACACCAAAGACCCAAGGTGAGTCCTCTCTCTCTCTCTCTCTCTCTCTCTCTCTCTCTCTCTCTCTCTCTCTCTCTCTCTCTCTCTCTCTCTCTCTCTCTTTCTGTATTAGGATCCTTCTTTCTATGAATTTGAAGCTTTTATATCACAAAAAAATCATGGCGGTTGTCAACTTGAGAGCGGCCTACTTAGCGCGTTTGACAGTGCGTGTAGATTCCAAAGCAGACGCAAATATAGACACGTAGTTGTGGTTTGCTGTTATCGCGTCTGCAGTCGCGCAAGCGTTTCTATTCTGCATATCAGACGCGAGAATACACGCGCTCTGCTCAGAAGCTTTGACTTCTCAGGGAAGCATCTGAGAGCGCGTCTATTCTGCATCTCAGACACGAATATACACGTGCTCTACTCAGAAGCTTTGACCTCAGGAAAGCATATGAGAGCGCGTCTATTCTGCATCTCAAAAGCGAATATACACGCACTCTGCTCAGAAGCTTTGACTTCAGGGAAGTGTTTGAGAGCGCGTCTATTCTGCATCTCAGATGCAAATATACACACGCCAGCTCTGATTAAAAAAATAAGTTTTTATTTCTAGAATTGTACAAACATGTTACACAATAGTATAGTTTACACAATAGTGCAGTTTAGCAAATTTGTCTTATTCCTGTGTTTTGTTTGTAGATGTCGCATCCTGGTTTATCTAGCAATGACCCAAATTTGGAGCGCATAAATGATACACTGGTCTTGTTCAACAGAGGGGTCAATGTCTTTTTTGGAGGTTTTCCTAGTAAGGAAGACTTCATGGGAGAGATGACTAGACACCTTGGCCACTCTCCCACAGCAAACGAGGTGTTCAGTGTCATGTCCAGAATGCCTCTGATGTCTTTACATGGCACTGCTTCCCAAACACCAAATGACCAAACTCCAATTGCAAGTACTCCACATGCAGCGCCTGTACATGCATCAGCTGAAGCACAAGTGTCAGCTGATGCACGTGCATTTGCAGAAGCACGTGCATCCAGTGAGGCAGAGTCGATAGAGAGGGAGGAGGGAGAGTCAAGGGGGAGGACGAGGCTTGTGTGGGGGTTGCCTAGGAGGTGGTGAGTGATCACCCTCACTAGAAGATCAGGTAGAGGAGCTTGTACGCCAGTATACTAGTGGCATCTTCCATGATGATGAAGGCGGGGATGTAATGGCATACATGAGGAGCGTCGTGCATGTGACGTATAAAGATTGTTTCATTTAGTTCAAGAATCAAAAAAGCGACTTGTGGTAGGAGGTGTTGAGGGTAGTCCATAGAAGGTACCCAAATCCTGAGGGTCAGCGATTCTCGAATGATTGGGGATGCACAAAAGTGAGGGATTTGCTTCACAACAAAAGATCCCACCTCATGACATGTGCCAGGGAGTCACTGCGGAGACAAGAGGAGGGGTGTGGAGCCTATAGCCAACCACCTATATGCCACTGCATAGAGTGGAAGAAAGCCAAGAAGAAAGCAACAGAGAAAGTGAAGAGTCGCCAGCACGCAAAGGTGCGACGCATCCAAATGGAACTATCGGATCGTTGCATTACGGATTGGGCAGCAGAGAGTCCTGGGAGGCAGAGTTTGTAAGTATATTTTGATTTCTAGTTTTTTTTAATTTATATTTTTAATTATTTATATAATTTGTTCTAATACACTGTGTCTCATAATTTTCTGTGTAACGTGTCCACCTGTTCACCTATAGGACACATCTTAGCAGCCCATTGGGAAGAGAGTCTAGAAAGCGCCGCCCGACACTCCCATGAAATGTTACGAGGTTTGCGATCTAGGTCTTTCCGAGTCTGCCACGTAGCAGAAGTATTCCATTCGTTCCCACTTAGGACCAACCTGAATCAGGGTTTCCCTAATGGTCAAGTTCCATCGTCGAGCCCCAAGCGACTACTTTATGCAGAAACATCAGGGTCCAAGCGGATTCATGCTGCACTTGGTTCAAGGAGAATGGGAAAAGAGAGGGATGCAAAGCTTGACCTCTCTGCCCATAAGGCATAGTCCCATTCTGTTCCCCTAAAACAGCATAAATCGGGGTTCTAGTATCCTAGACTCTAGGTCAACATTCCTTGCTGTTCATTTCCTTCGCGAAAAATTCCATGCTCTTGATTTTGTTTGAGAAAAGTTCCTGGCCAACCGGGACCACCCATCCGTAGGATACACCCATGGCCACATCCACCACACTTTCCTCAAGGTTGCTTTAGTTGTCTAATTATCTACCACATTTAGTTAGACACACAAAAAAATCTTCCTTAATTAGCCAATTAGACACTAGTTTCTTCATGTAATATTAACACTTGACATAGAAAAACTGTGTCAAACAAATTCCTTTTCAACAGGTTATCTTATTTATCTTTGGAATACATCCATATAATCGAGCCCATAGGCTAATCCATAATCCGCCTGAAGGCAATCCATAATCCGCCCAAAGGTAATACAACAATCCATAGGGATTACTAATCCAAGATTATGCCCGTAGACTATTATGCGGGCCTTGAGATCTAATCTCGAGTCATGTCGGCCTCTTGTGAAGGGCTCAGAAGGCAAGGGATTTACGACCAGAGCCCCCCTAGCACCCAAGCGTCCTTCTGCTCCAGGTAGCACCCAACAGAGAGACCTCTCACGACAGGTTCGGTCCACATTCCCGGTGTGGCTAACAACCCCCTTGGTTAGGGTCAGGTAGACAGTTGGGGGTAACTAATCATGCCTCTCCCTTTAGGCCTTCAACCTAAAGCATTAATTTTCCATCTTTAGTTCCTTGAGCAAACAATGCAAACAGTGCTCCTAAATTTTTACAAACACAATCAATCTAGTGGTCGTTTATTTGGCCAACTGCTAAGGAGTGAATCCTTTTCTTCGAATGCATCCAGCATTCGATCTAGGATCAATTGCGACTTGGCAAGATCCCCAAGGGTTTGTTTTTTTATCCCTTTTGTACTTGGGTTAGGGTCATACCCTGTCAACCCAAATTAACCAACACCTTAGGTTTCTTAAGTTAAGACAGTAAATCCTGGCAACCATGTCACTCTAACGTGATTGATCCTTTGCTTATTAATCAATGCATAACTTCCCTTAACTTGGCAAATCAGCCCAAGAAAGGTGATGTAGTAGGATGTCTACTCATCCTCTTGTAAGTTAGACTTGTGTTAGAACCTTCCAACCTTATTCCAAGGAGTGGCAATTTTAACTTGTGATTAAACCACAAAGCCAGACAACATTGCAACTTATTGCACAAGTGTCACATCTAGCTCATGGGCTCATCTCCCCCATCAACGGCATCTCTTGTCAAGGAGTATGTTTAGTCAAGCTATAGGGTTTGGGGTGTCTTCTTACCCAACCCAAAGCTAACCTTGCTAAGCCAATAATAGGTTTCTAACTCAATCGGATGTCGTTCAATCCTTAGGGTAAAACCCTAGAGCGCTATTGCACAGGTGTCCAATTAACCCAGACATTCCGTGAATGTGCGTAGGATCTTTGGGTTTGAGGGTCTCGACTCGGCGTTCCAAGTGCGATACTAGGCAACATTTCCAATGTGCCAAGCCCTAGCTAGTACTTGGGGTTTTTATTGTATCGACTAGTTATGCCTATACAAATCCCTTGAGGGTTAGGTGATTTAGCTAAATTGGACTACTTGTCTTGCGATAAGGAACGATCCTTTTGTAGAGATGCTAAACTTGTTCTAAAGGTGTAACTAGTTGCAAGACATCACAATACATGTAAACATGCGATTCATTACTTCTACGCACCAAAAGGTTTGCAATAATCCTATCTTTTCTTGCTAAAGTCATTACTCATGATAATTTGGAGAATAACTTACATAGGACCTAGTAGGATTTACATCAAGGAATTATGCCTACAACCTTTTGTCTAAGCTTTTGAATTTAATGCTTTGATAAGCCATGAACCTTTCCTAAATGCAACTCTTGATGAATGAATTTTTCGCATGACGAATATGTAACATGCAACCCTTTTCTAGATACAACATTGTTAATGAAGTTCATGTGACACACAACCTTTAATCCATTCGACAAACATCTTCTCATGCAATGTGTAAGTCTATGGTCCCATTTCCATGCTATGCAATTTATTTGGACAACATCTAGCAGATGTTAACGATTTTTTTTTCCCCGTGCGAATCACAACAAGGAAGATATTGCCTAAAATGCAACATACGCTTATTCTTTCCATGGCCAATCAAAAATGCACTTAATAATTTCATCTTTTACCCTAAGCAATATGCGTTTAGGCTCATTACTTTGGAAATGCACCAAAAAGGCAACATACAACTAAGCTCGTAAGATGAATAAGTGGTTTATATTCATAACTTTCCTATGAATTTTAAGCATGTCCAATGCGGAATTTAACTCCAAGGACCTCGTTATGAGGACTTGCGGAGATGTCCACGTGCAAGTTTGGGTCGGAGACTTCCGTGCATGCACCTTGCAACTTGGACTTTGGAGCCATGGTAGACGTAGTGTGTTTATGGACTCCATGGATTCCTTCTAGCCTTTACTCTCGCTCTCCGAGGCTGCCTGTAGGTCGATACCTTTTCCCTTGCGTAGGAATTGGAGCTACGAGTGTGGGTTATAAGCACCCGAGGTGAAAACCACGTGCACAAGCTTTATGGGCCTTATCCTTAGAAGCTTCCAAGGAAGCTTCTAAGAAGCTTCCAAGGAAGCTTCTAAGAAGCTTTTTCTTAACAGTAGAATTGACGTGGAAGGAGGAGGCAATGATTGGAGAGAGGGAATGTTGACAAAAACAGGGGGGAGGGATCTTGATGATGATGTCGGGGATGGGCAGCGACTACAGGCATTGTATGGTGGCGGCATCCTCACGGCGGCGGCGTTCCACGGCAGCACGGTGGCAATCGTTTCCCCCTCTTCCTTCATTCCTCAGCACGGTAGCCTCTTTTGATTCGTTCAATCCTTCCCTCTCCCTTCGCTAAGGGGTGATTTTATAGTGCAAAGGGGGGGGGAGAGACTCCACACACGTGGAGCCCTCATGCTTCTCTCTTCTCCCCATGCACTCCACCTCTACACATCCCTCTCCCACTCCCTTCCCTCCAGTCATGCATTGGCTAGGGGAAGGGATAACTAGTAAAAAAATTTGCCTAAATTTTCATCATTATCCAATTTCCCTTCCTCCAGTAAGGGTGTTCTCACGTGGCTTTGTGGTTTTAAACCCTGGCCTCAATTGCACAATGCAGATGGGCTCATTATTGTGCGTGCGAGGTAAGGATTTAGCTGCCAATTTTTACGATGTGGAAGATAACTTTGCACACGTTTTACGCGGGCGTGCAGGGGTTAAGTTCTATAATAATTTTGGGCAAAAATATTACATTCTCTCCCCCTTGGAAGAATCGAGATGTCCTCATCTTGAGAAGAACTGGGGGTATTGTTAGTTGAGAATACTTTCATCCATCCAAGTGGCATCCTCCTTGGGATAATCTTTCTACTGGATGAGATATTCTCCCAATAAAAATGGCCTTTTCTGCCTTTGGATCGAGCTTGCTCCTCTTTTCATTTGGAACATGTACATATGCCAAGCATCCAAAAACCTTAAGATGGCTGATGTCTGGCTTTATCCCATAAAGCCTCTCATAAGGAGTCACCTCATGTATACCTGCTGTTGGTGTACGATTCATGACATACACTGCAGTCATTACAGCCTCTGCCCAATATGCATTTGGTAGGCTTTTCTCATTCAACATGGCTCTAGCCGATTCCATGATCACCCTGTTTTTCCTTTCTGCCACACCATTTTGTTGTGGTATGTACCTGCATGTCAATTGCCTTTTAATTCCATGAGCTGCCAAGAAGTAATCAAAGTCTTTAGAAACATATTCTCCACCACTATCAGATCTCAAGCATGAGATATAGCAAGCCAATTCTTTCTCCACATGTCTCTTAAAATCCTGAAAAACATCCATGACATCACTCTTGTGCTTTAGCACATACAACCATGTGTACCTACTATAGTCATCTATGAATGACACATAGTAATGTGATCCCCCAAGAGATGCATTCTGTGAGGGTCCCCATACATCAGAATGTACAAGCTGTAATGGTCTAGTAGTAGTGCTTACATGCCTCATAAATGGAAGCCTTGATTGCTTTCCAAATTGACAAGACTGGCATACATGTCCCAATTCCGCATGCTTGAACTTAGGAAGTCCAAGTACAACTTGTTTATGCTGCATATTCTTCAACTTTTGAACATTTACATGTCCAATCCTTTTATGCCATATCTCAATGTCCCTTATTGCAGCATTTTCATGTGAGTACATAGCAGCATTCAATGCTGGAATTTTCGTATCCAATGTAAACATCCTGCCATTTCTTTTGCCTTTAGCAATGAGTTTGCATCCTTGACCATACTCTTCAATGTAGCATCCATCTCTATTGAATCTAACTTGTAGATTTTGTTCAGCCATTTGTCCCATAGAAAGCAAGTTTTTGGTTATGGAGGGTACATGCAATACATCATAAAGACTCTTTCTCCTGTCACCATGCATCATCAAGGGAACAGTACCTGTATGCATAATGTCATGTTGCGTATCATCCCCTGTGCAAACATATCCATGAGCACCTTCTACCAATGTGTCAAACCACTCTCCATGAGGAGTCATGTGGTTAGACGCCCCTGAGTCTATATACCATACATCATCTGCTTTGTCGTGTACAGGCAACCCTTTCTTCACATGTTGCATTGCAAACAACCTGTCATCCTCCTGCATACCACTAGAAGAAGCATAATTACCATGTTGCTTTCCTCTTGCTCTCTAATCATTCTGCTTTTTGTAGCAATCCTTAGCTACATGCCCGTATTTGCCACAATAATGGCAATCCTTATTTGCATTTGATTGCTCTCCATAACTCATTTGAGGCTGCTGCCAAGTGCCTCTTCCTCTAGGTGAATAACCTCATCTTCCACTAGTATTTGAGGCACCTCTATTTGCTTGAGGCTGCCTATTTTGCCATCCAGTAGCTTGCTGTCCACCACGGGCTGCATATGCATTTCCAGCACCTCTTCCTCGAAAAATTGATCTTCCTCTTCCACCTCTACCCCTTTGATTTGAGTAGAAGACATTGTCCCTACTGTTTTTAGACCCACTGGAACTTGTATTAAGTCCAAGTTTCACTTCTTTATGCAAAAGAAGTGCTACAAGTTCATCAAAGTCAGGCTGCTCCTGACGCACTGAAATGGAAGTATCAAACTGCTTATATTCCTGTCCAAGTCCATGGAGGGTAGTTGCTACCAAATCATCATCCTCAACTTCAGCTCCAATTGATCCTAGTTGTTCTGCAATGGATCTGATCTCACTGACGTAGTCCTCAATAGACCTTCCATTCCTGGATATGTGGCTGAACTTTTGCTTCAGTTGTGTCTTTCTTGCATGAGTAACATGCCCATAATTCTTCATCAATAAGTCCCAAGCAGCTTTTGGGGAAGTACAATTTGCAATTTGCATAGCCTTTGTGTCTGACACACATAGTGACAACCAATGCAAGACCTTGCTGGCCTTTTCCAACCAAGTCCTGTGTGCCTTCAACTGATCCTATGTTGGAGGTCTATCTTCCGGTAGCTTGGGCTCATCTTCAAGACCTGTGACTAGATCCCAATATCCTCTTCCAATCAAAAAACTAGACATCTTGAATTTCCATAGAACGAAATTGTTATAGTCCAGCTTCTCACCAACTATCTGAGTGATAGTATCCTTCTCTCCTGTGTTTGCCATTTTAAAGCCTTAAGTTTTGCAAAACTAGTCAATTTTCCCAAAATGCCAGCAGGCAATATGCTTCCATGATCTGTAGTACAACCAGTTTTTACTGCAATCAGTAGTCTGTCAAATCAGCCTCATAGAAGTCAAGCTTGAGCATACAATCTGTGATGAGCACCCTTGAACTTCACAAGTACATTCAATTCCAAAAAAAAACTGCACAGATTTCAGCCTATATGACTGCATAAGATCCAATACATGTAGGAAGTAAATACTCAGTATTCCTTCAACAGACTGCAGCTGCAAACATGATCCAAATACAAGCTTCAAATATTGATACCAATTGTACCCTTGAATTTACTGCTCAGGACTTATTGCAGAAGGTAAACATAACTTGCTGAATTGTTTTCATAGTCCACAGAAAAAAAACTGAAGCATTTCTTTCTTGCTGTCCATATTGAATACTGATGGTTATTCTCCAAAGTACACACCCATACATGCTTAAATAGCTATAAAGCATACGACTCTTGCTGATTAGCAGACATTTGCACCAAGGCTCTTCGAAGTTATAACAGATAATAGCACGAGAGACGAGATTATGCTCTATAGCAGATTGAGAACTGTCAATCATCTCTTCTTCCAAAGATCAATTCTAACAGAACCATCCCAAAGCTATAAACATCAAGCTTCACTGTCACATAAATTTTTAGTTTGTATTAAAACCAGATAGCAACATGACACAGCTTGTTAAGCTGAGTGATCCCTGACATTGACTTGATTCCTCCATTCCATGTGACTATACTGCTCAAGCCATTGCTGTAGCCTTCTGCTGCTTTGAAGGTGCCACAGTACCTTCACGGAAGTTGTTCTCAAATAGCCTTGGCAAATGACTGCAATTACGTTCTTAGCCTCTACAGTGCTGTTATCTTTCCCAAGCTCTACAATGAGGTCTTGTCAAAACTTGACCGCTTCCATCTCTGCAAACTCGGAGGAAGCACAGACAGTAGTCAAAAAAAAATGGCAGCTTTCGATTCCACAAGGCGGCAAGGCTTCCTGACGAGCAGCAGGCTTCTGCTGTGCTGGCGAATCCATCTCTCCATGCGACCAGGGAAGAGCGAATGGCAGCTTGTTCTTCGTCAAATGCTAGCAGGCTTCTACTGTGCTGGCGAATCCATCTCTCCATGCGACCAAGGAAGAGCAAATGGCAGCTTGTTCTTCGTCAAATGCTAGCAGGCTTCTGCTGTGCTGGCGAATCCATCTCTCCATGCGACCAGGGAAGAGCGAATGGCAGCTTGTTCTTCGTCAAATGCCCTGCTGATCCTCTGAGTACTCTCGCATCACAATTCGGCACATGTGCAGCCTACGACTATGAATTCTTCTCACATGTTAGCTGGCTTGAGCTTTGACAGGTTTCCTGTGCCATGGCAATGAATCATCCTGGCTTATGAATAAGAATAGTTCCTACACTTCAGTCGATGCGTGCTGCCGCCTTCTGCAGGCTTGAGGCTAGTGAGATCTTCACCAAAGCCCCCAAAGTGAACACATTTGTCTGGCATGCTATCATCTCTGCCCACACTAACTCAGGCCACAGCCATGAGGCCGTCAAGCTCTGATACCATATTACTGTTTTGAGAAGAAGGAGATGGAGACAAAAGCTCAGGCCCAAGGGTAGCAGACAGCTCCCTTCAGTTCATTTTTCATTATTCACTTACAGTCACACACAAGTCAACTGTATGTACCACACTTATTCAAAGATCAACTGACCTAGATCTAATCATGGTTAAGTCAGTGTGACTTAACCTTATTCACTAAGGTAAACAACTGACAGAAGACAAATGAGCTTGAGTCTCAACAGTCCCTTCCATGGCACTAAGTCACCTTGGTTGGACCATATTGCAAGCATCCTCTGACTTGTTCTGTCCATGCTCATAAGGGTTGACCTCCTCAAGCTCAAAGGTGTGGCCAACGATTCTCATCTCTCATATTGGCTCTAGTGGCCTACCTCTGTTTCTTGGCATCTAGTTTCACCTTCATCTTCTTCTTCTCCTCATTCTCTTTCTCTATCTCTCTTTATGCCTTTGCCTTCATGCCTAGATTTATATTGTCTTGTGTAAAGCTTCTAACTCAAATTCTTCTTACTTCTCATCTTTTGCTTTTGGCTTTCTCTCCACACTGTCTCAACGAAGTTGGTTTCTCTACCTCTTGCTAGTATCTCTTCCTTCTTTCTAACTTTCCTCTTCTTGTTTTCTTCAACTTGTTTCTTCTCATCTTTCTCTATATTTCCTTTCTTCCTCATCTTTCTTACTAACTCCACTTGCTCTATCTTTTTTTTTCTCTTCTCTTCTCTCATTTTTTCCTTCTATCTTCTCTATGGCTCCATCTAATAAGTCTTTCTCTTATCCTTTTCATGCCTTCTTAACTTGCCACAACCTAGCTCTCTCACACACCATGATCAACCTCCTCCACTCCTTCTTCTAGCTTTTTAGTTTTCTCCTTGAGATTGTGCAGTACCTCGGCTCCTTTGTGAGTCTTCTCCAGGTCCTTGATTGTCTTCATGTTTGAAACCACTACAAAGGGAAGAAAGCTAGTTTTGAAGTTTTCAATATTGTTTTGCTTTAATATCTCTATCATGTTATTGTAATAATGTGGGATTTTTTGAATATCTAGATTGTAAAATTTGTAAATATAATATGATTTACCAGCTTGTAGGGGGTTACTAATTGAAGGAAAAATACACTATTTGTGTACAAAGTGTCCCATGTATGTTTTTGTAAAGCATCCATGTAAAGATCGTAACTTCAATTCTGTGCTTAAACTTCTATTAACCCAAGACTCTTGAAGTTCTCGACTGTGTCCCATTAGAGATTGTCTTGTGGTTTTGTGATAAATGTTAAATCTTCCATTATTGATCATTGTGCTTTGTGTTGATTGTTGAAAACACTATATTTCTCTAATACTTATATTGAATTAGTTATTATTTTTTAATCAATATGTTTTATAATAGTTTAGTCTAACAATAAACTTTTCTAATTCTTTTTGAATGGTGGAGGACCACCCGGGAAGATCCTTTGTAAGTCTCTTTGACATAATAAAGAATAGAGAAGAAGCTTCATTAAGTTTAACTTAATTAAGCTTAAAAAGATTAAAAGAAAGCTTAAGCTCAAAAATTCAATCGACTGCGGCGGGAGCATGCACTCACGATTGTCGATGTCAGTCAGGACATGCCACTGTCCTCAAAATGATTCATTAAATTCATTAAGCTTTCAAGCTTAAAGTTTCTAAGCTTTTCTAAAGCTTAAAAACTTCCACTCTTTAATCCCCAATAGCAGCAGTTCACACACAATAACTCCCAAACTCATTTCAACCTCTCTGCAAGCCCTTGTTCATGCTTGCACTCTGACAGAGTCAAATTCCAGCAAGCATTGAATCACACGCAGACTATACAGAAGACGTATCCACTTGGAAGAAGGCCAACATCATTTTACGTAACCGCGGAGAAGAAAGATTGCTAAAAATCCATTTTTTAAAAAAGCAAGCCTTGTAAACCCGACCTTGAGCTATGCTCATCCCACTAACAAGATTTCGAGTATGTGAGGTTGTTTGAAATTTTGCAGGATGGCCAATCAAAACCTAGAAGATTTTATGGCCGAAAGTGATTCACCGGAACCAAGATGGAGTAAAAATTGAACCTAATTATAATGCAGCTTCAAGAGGAATGAAGAGTTTGCAAGCTCAATTGGCTAGTCTTCAATGATCTACTACCGATCAAGATGGACTACAACCTGAAGATGTTGTACAACGTACGATCGATGCGACACTTGAAGCACAATCAATTCAAAAAGAAGCCAAGATAAGTAAAAGAAAATTCCAACTTCGTACTTTCAATGGGTTACGCAATGGAAAGGCTGTTCTTGCTTTTATCAGTCAGTTTGATGAGGTTTGGTGGTGAACTTTTTTTTTTTTTATTTATTTATTTATTTATTTATTTATTTATTTATTTATTTTTTTTTTTTTTTTTTTTTTTTTTTTTTTTTTTTTTTTTTTTTTTTTTTTTTTTTTTTTTTTTTTTTTGTACAAACCTGCACATGTAACAAACCTGCACAAACCTGCACAAACCTGCACATGTACCCACCATCTTCTACAACAAAAAGATCATGAGTCTATCTCACAATATATCGAGCGTTTTTTAAATGCTTTATTGCAACTTTGAATGCTCGAAGATGTACCTAAGGCGACCCATAAGCACAAGTTTATGTCTGGTTTGCTTGGTCACTTCTATGCAGAAGTGAACATGTTCAAGCCAGTGACTTTCGAGGATGCAATTTCCTTGGTCCATGATGTTGAAGACGAAATCCGAGGACGAGAGAGGTGACCACAACAATTCTCAAACAATGGTAACTTCGGTACAAAGCAATTCAATTCTAACTTTCGAAGATTCAATCAAAACCACTTTGTTCCATATTCATTTCGTAAATCTTGGACACGACCCCCTGCTTTACCATCAAACACAAATCCAAATCCTAAGCCATCTCTTCAGCCAAATCCCAACATTCCTAAACTTCCCGCTATTACCAATAATGTTTCTAAAGCCAAATCTATAGTCTATTATAAATGTCATCAACCTAGACATCTAGCAGTGAATTGTCAATCCAAAAAGCCAACTGTTCACATCAACTACTTGGGAGCGACTGACGATAAAGACCATGAAGAAATGCTAGATTTCACGGAAGACAATGATGATAACGGCACTACTTCAAATACTTTACCAGGTATACCAAATCCCCATTCTTTATTAACGATGAAATGTCTTATGGCATGGTAAAGAAAAGACTGTTTTACATGATGACAGGAGCACACATGATTTTATTTTTGCAAAATTGGTCAAAGAATTGAATTTACATACTATTTCCACTCATTATCGCATCAAGGCTACATTCTTAGGCACTAGATATAATGGAACACAAGAAGTCTATGACTTAGAAATTAAAATTGATGATTATGTTACATGTAGAAATTTCTTAGTTGTGCCTTTGCAATCTAGTGACATTATCTTAGGAATGCCTTGGTATCATCAGTATAATCCCGATATAGATTATTCCACACATTCAATGAAGATTCATTTTGATGGAAAACAAATCACATTGCATGGTATGCACACTTCTGATAATTTTCCATTGCTTAGTCATACACATGCTAAATGTGCATTAAGAAAAAGTAGCAAATCTTACTTAATTTGGGTGAATGAAATTGAAGTTAAAGAAAATAAGATGCATCCTAGGCATGCACAATTTCTTTCACAATTTAAAGATGGTTTTGCTACTAACTTACCACCTGGTTTATATGTCCTAAAGATCATAAAATAGACTTAATTCCAAGTTCTCAATCACCATTTAAAGCACCTTGTCAATGTAATCAAATTGAACAAAAAGAAATTCAAACTCAAGTTGAAGAATTGTTAACCTGAGGACTCATTAGGTCCTCTAGTTCTCCATTTAGTGCACTTGTCCTATTAGTTAAAAAGAAAAACAACGCCTATAGGATGTGCATTGATTATCGTACCCTAAATAAGTTCACTGTCAAGAATAGATATCCGATCCCTAGGGTAGATGACCTCATGGATAAACTACAAGGGGCTGCAATATTTAGCAAAATAGATCTTAAATCTAGATACCATCAAGTATGACTGGACACATTTGATATTTTCAATACTGCATTTAGAACTCAATTTGGACATTATGAATTCCTTGTTATGCCTTTTGGTTAAACTAATGCACTAGCCACATTCAGTCATATAATGAATCGCATATTTTTGAAGCATGAGCATTGTGTCATTGTTTTCTTTGATGGCATATTGGTTTTCAGTAAGAATGAGGAGCATTATGAACATTTATCTTTGGTTTTCAAATTATTGAAAGAGAATCAATTATATGCAAACCCTGAAAAGAGTGAATTTTTCAAATCCAAATTGAATACTTATGACATATTGTTTCATCTGAAGGTATTAAAGTTGACCCTAAAAAAATAGAAGAAAATTTAAATTGGCTGATACCTAAAAATGTGCATGAATTATATTCTTTCTTAGGTCTTGCTAGCTTTTATAGAAAATTTGTGAGAAATTTTTCATTGCTTGTATTACCTTTGACAAAATTATTAAAGAAATGTAGTATATATAATTGGTCTAAAAATTAGCAAAAGTCTTTTGATTTATTAAAACATGCCTTAACACATGCTCCTATATTGCAACTCCTTGACTTTAATAGACCATTTTTCCTAGTAGTCACTGATACTAGTGGATCTTGAATAGGAGCTGTCCTTATGCAAGATTCCCATCCCATAGCCTACTCTAGCTACAAACTCAAACCCTCTGAACTTAAGTATTCTACCTATGATAAGGATTTGCTAGGTGTAGTACGAGCTTTACGTCAATGAAAGAACTATTTAATGGGATCTAAATTCATGATTAAAACTAACCAACAAAGTAACAAACATCTCCTTAGTCAGCCACAAATCTCTGATCGTCATATTAAACGGATTGCTTTTATTCAAAGTTTTCATCCACTTATCCAATACCAACCCAGAAAAGAAAATGTTGTGATGCCTTGAGTAGAAGACCAACTATTCACAATATCTATGTGGTCTCTTTTGATTTCCTTATCCCTATGAAAGATACCTATGATCAAGACCCCAGTTTTCAAGCTGATTGGAATAAACTAATTACTAATAACTGGATTCCAATTGATTCATTATCTTATGCTGATAGATTTATGTTTTATGAGAAAAGGTTATGTGTAACTGTTCCATTTAGATCATTTGTATTGCATGAAATTCACTGTCCCCCATATCAAGGCCATAGAGGTATTATTTCCACTTTACGTACATTGATTGAAGATTTCTACTGGCCTAGATGGAATTTGATGTTTCTAACTTTGTATCTGAGTGTTTAATTTGTGAAATAGTTAAGCAACACCATGGTAAGAAGTATGGTTTGTTAATGCTTTTACAGATTCCTAAAAGACCATGGGAACACATTTCAATGGATTTTATTACTGGTTTGTCTAACACTCAAGCTAATCACGATATGATTTGGACTATTCTAGATCAGTTTAGCAAACATGCATATTTCATTCCATGCAAGAAAACATTAACTGCATCTCAAGCTGCTCAATTGTTTTTGAAAACTATTTTCACTAACCATGGTTTACCAAGAGTTATTATTTCTGATCATGATTCTAGATTCTGCAATAATTTTTGGACTACTTTGTTTGCTAATTTAGGAACAAATATTGATTTTTCATCTGTATTTCATCCTGAAACAAATGAGCAAACAGAAGCTACAAACAGTACAATCTTGGATCTTTTACGTGCATATACAATTTTAAAACCACAAACATGGGATACACACTTGCATTTACTTCAGTTTGCATACAATAACACCCCACATACAACTACACGAAAAGTACATTTTGAAATCATTTATGGATATAGATTGCCTACACCTATTACTTCATTGTCAAAGAAAGTTAGAGCTGTTGATGATATTGCCAATATGCATGGTACTATTTTTCATGAAGTTAAAGATATGATTGTGAAAGCCCAGCAATCATATACTAAACAAGCAAACAAGAAAAGAAAAGCTATGAATTTCACGGTTGATTATTATGTTTGGTTATGCATTGAAAAGTGAAGACTACAAAGTGTTGAGAAACACCCTGTTGTAAAATTAGCTCCTAGATTTTATGGACCTTTCAAAATCATTCACAAAATCAATGACAATGCCTTTAAATTAGAACTACCACAACACTGGAAAATCCACAATACTTTTCATATCAGTTTGTTATGACCTTTCAAAGGCCAATTACCTGTCCATCTTGTCTATGAAAATCCTCCTTTGTTAGAAGAAGAAACTGAAATCCTTGAACCTGAGACTATTCTAGATACCAACTTTATGACCACTAGAACTAGCCGTAGATATTCTAGATATTTGGTGAAATTTAAAAATCATCTTATTGAAGAGGCCCAATGGATGCACGCTCGCGACCTAAGTGCTTACCCCTCACTGCCCACTCCACATTGAGCTAATAGCAATTGAGGACAATTGCTATCCCACCCCAGCGGTATGATACCAGGAGGCATATTTCACGGTGGATTCCGTGAGGTTTTGCAATGGATTCTGTAAAATTATATTTATTTATTGGGGCTCATAGAAAAGGTGGATTCCTTGTGCGAAATATTGATGGGGACGCCTATCCTTTTCGGGCATCACATTAATTTAATGTGCAAGTGGATGATTCAATAGCGAGTAATTCTGCAAAATACATATTTAAATTAATGGATGTTTATGAGTTTAGAGTGCGCACTCGTATTAAATTAAGGTTAGGACAGAGTTCCAACCTATTTATTTTGTAGTTGAAGACTATTAGGTATTCACTTTTGTCGGCTTAATTTTATTATTTTCTAACAATTGTGAATGCTTCAATTGATGTATAGAGCAGGCGGTGGTGGCATTGGGAAGCACTGGGTGATAGTGTGTAATCAAGTTATTTAGAAGAAATTGTTTGAACTCATATAAAAGTAAACATATATACATTTCTCATTGAATTAATATATATATATAATATTATCTATCCTAGAATATAAATATCTATCACTTTTGAAAATGTATTTTTACATATAGGATCTAAAATTTCTTATGCAAGCTATGTTTTGTATTTCATTGAAAAAATAACATCATGTGTCCTTGCACACCAATCTCTTTCTATTTTGGCTAGTTTTCTTTCTAAATAAGCATAAAATGTTATGTTTCATCTATTTTTCTTTCTAAATAAGTATAAGCTGTTCTTTTTTATCCAAGTCATATACATTTTCCCAATGAATAATACATTATGGACATTTTGTAATTTGAGTAAAATCTAATACCAAATTGTTGTAATGCAAAATCCAATCAAAACCATGAGCCATAAATATTGCATCTATTATTACATGTATGATATCTTGTACAGATTTTACAATTGCATATAATCTTTTTTTTTTGGCACCATTCAATACAAGATCAAAATCTATATTAGGAATTGAAATCTAATATTTCTCCCCCAAAAAAATCAAGTAGTATGTTCCCTATATGAACCTTTTATATTGTAAGGTAAAGATATGAACCTTCTCTTAACATCCATAGATCAACTACATATTTTGTTCACGAAAAAGAATACATCTTTTTGGATGTGTTCCCTTTGTATTTTCTTGCACAATATGTTTCATTGCTTATAAAACTAGGAACACTCTCAATGTTGATAGCGTAACATTCTCCAAAAGTTTCAAATGTAATTAATCTTTTAAATTAGATTGCATTATGTGACAAGGTTATCAATAATGTTGATTTTGATATTCTTATAGTGTCCTGAAGATAGCTATATTACTATATATATAATCGATCTCATCCTTACAAAGAGCATCATTTGTCTCTTTTGGTTTTTTTGTTGATGACATTAACTTGAAGCTCTAATACTCTTGCTTTTAAAATTTTGCATTTGTAGTTATCCTATATGTCATCCCACTATTTTAATTTTAATATAATAATATCTTTTACAATAGCACTACCAAGATCTATATGCAAAATTTGTATATTTCTATTAATACTCTCCAATATTTGTTTGATAATTTCAATTCGTGAATAAAATATTGATGATATTTCTTCATGTCTTTCTAGCTCAAATCTTTTAAATATTTTCTTTAATATAGATTCTATCAAGTTGTGTGTTCACACATTATTACTAATTATTTTCACCATCTCATCACTCACATGCTTATTAAAATCAAACATTATTGTGTAGCTAATTACATTAGTGACAATCTTTTTTACATTAAACTACATTTTGACTGCATTAACAATAAACAAGTTTCCTTTTACAAATCATATTATTTAAAAAATAATAAGAATAATATTAAAAAATTATAAATATCTATATAATTTTTTATTTAATTTTATATAAAAATAAATATAAGAATATATTTTATTTCTCAACTATTTACACTATTATATACATTAGAATTTACTTTATTTTTGTCATATATAATTATTTAATACACATTTTTATATGTTAACTATATTAACTACTCATTGATTTTTTAAAATATAAACCTACATGTTTAAAGCATCTTATAAATATTTTTAGTAAAATCTCTAAATTTATATCTATAATACTAAAAATTGAGCTAACTAATCGCACAACCATTTATATTTTACCTTACATACACATATAATATTGTCGATACACTATTGCACATACAATCATAAGCTATTTAAGCATCAATATAAATTTTTAATATACACATTTAATATTTCAATTAAGAAATACTCACATATAAGTTTTTAACATTTAGTCTATTTTTATCCTAATGTATATATTTACACACACACACACACACACACACACACATGTATTCCAACATAATCAAAGTTGAGTATACATATTCAAAAATCAAAGCCAATTTTATTATAAGATTGTTGCCATAAATTGTGTAAATAAATATATTAGTAATTTTCTATACCATATATCCATGTAATGTATGTGTCTCTATAGACACACACATACATACATTCAATTACAAATTACTAACATCAATGAATCATGGAAAATTTTATAAAAAGACATATCCATTTTTAAAGCATATATGTTTTATAAGAGTATGTGATCATAAAGAGGTTTGGTAACAATTACTGTAA